>NC_133038.1:10127500-11327500 GCF_048771995.1 Taeniopygia guttata | reverse complement strand
TTTTTGTTTTCTGTTTAATTCTAGGCAGAATGGTTAATTACACTCTACTAAGATGAAAGTTAAAAATTGCTATTGTTCTACAAATAAGCCTGAAGTAATGAATAGGCTGAGGTTTCCTATTAACTAGGAATTTCCTGTGAGATTGTGCTGTTCTTGAACATAGAAATTAAAAAATAACATATAAATAGCAGCTTTTCCAGCTCACGCATTGCAGTTGTATTGTCATGTTCTAAAGTAATGAAAACCCCCATGTTGTGGTACTAAAGTGTCATGATATCCTTCAGAATAACACTCAGTAATTTAGTACTTCTGTCTGTTTTGTTGTAACTTCATCTGGGTAGGAGGTTAAATTTTAATTAAATACATATGATGTGATAAATCATATCAACAGAAATGTTGAGGTCTGTGATATGGAGGGGTACATTTTTGATTAAATCACCCAAAGAGTTATTTACAATTTTATATATATAATTTTTTATATAGCAGAGTGCAGAGATAATTTTTTTTCTTGCTAAGAAAAATTAGAGAAGCTCAGGGCGGTGTAGTTTTTTTGATTTTTAATTCCATTTGACTCAAAGGAATCGCACTCATATAAGGATTTAGAATAAACGTAGATTAGGGAATAAAATAGATGTTTACTGTTTATTTAACTGATTAATGGATACATTTTTTTAAAAGTATGATAACAATATAAATAAAAAGAAAGTGAATTAAAGTTACTAGAAATGGAATAAAGTACAAAAAGGCTTTTCTTGCGCCCTGATCTAGAGAAATAAGGATCCAGATAAAACCTGGGAATCAAACAGAATCTAATGAAGAATCATTTTTAAGTTTCTCACATGTATCTCCAGAAGCTTAGAGAAGCTCAGAATTGTCACTGTGTGCATCAAAAATCCATGGAAGTTTTGTTTGGGTTTTTTTTCCAAAGCCCCGTACTGAAGTGAATCCATGATTTCACACGTGCAGGATTAGCAGAAATGTGAAGCTTTGTGCCTAAAATCTCTGAATTTACCTGGTTTGTTGGTTCCAAATTGTATGCTTGGTTTAAAGCACTTAGCAGTTTCCTCAGGAAAGGTGTTTTCATGAAGTATTGACTTCATTTACTTTGTTTGTGCAATTCTTGCTATGATTAATTTTAGGTATTTTTTCCTATTTAATCTAAAGAGTCTTTAATTCTCCAGGCTCAGAGAGAATCTCTAGCTGTAAATATTCCTTGCTGAATAGCTCAAACAAGCAGACACTAAATTCATGTTTCAGTGAGTTCCTAAATAATTGTGTGTGAGAGCGCATGCATTCCAAGTGTAATTCGTTAATTGTGAGCTGCTGTAGATAATCATGTTATGCCTTAGGCCAGCTGAGGTCTAGCTTGACTTTTTGAACACTGCAGAGATGAGGAGATAATTTGAGAGGAGTACTTAATTGTAATATTTAGTGACATTAATCACAAGTTGTCTAATAGAAGAAATGAAGCAATTAATTTAGGGTGTGCTTGTCTCAAAACGCTCATGGAACAGCCCAGTTGGGAAGGACCTCGAAAAATCATATGTACTTGCTTATATTCCCTGTTCTTGCCTCGTCTCACCCACTGAGGGGAAAAACCCATATAAACCACCACCAAACAAACAAAAAACCTGCCAAATTGTGCACCAGTTTTCTAGATAAGACCATGAGTAAGAATCTGTGTCTGGGCAATATTTTCATTAGTGAAATCACTGCTATTACAACATAATCCAAACATCTGCAACATCCTGCCGTGTTCAGGAGGAGACCTTTGGTACAGGTAATGAAGAAATGTTTCATCGAGTAACACAGCAAAAAACAAACAGTAAAAAATTTGCATTGATATAAATCAGAACCTGAAACCAAGGTAAATGCAAATAAGTAACAATAAATGAGCTACTTTGAGTAGAATCAATGAAGACATTTTTAGGGGGAAGTGTGTATGTGCTGGTTCTGAAATGCTGTTTGGAATGAATAGCTACTGTTTGAACATTTTTGTTTAACATTAGGATTGGCTTAGGTACTGGGATAACAGAGCCATGGGAAAACATAAATACCTGTTTATAGGAAGATCTATTCAATAGGATTTTCAAAATCCTTTATGAGTTTATGATTCAATTTGGTGTTTGAAAACATGGTTTATTCTCATAAGATTTTTTATATTTTAAGTCAAAACAAAAAGAAGTTTTATCCATGCTAACAATTTTTAGCCATTGTGTTGATTTAATTCACATCCATATGTCCTCTCTTTGTACTTAAATTGATTTTTATACATTTGGGAAGAAAGAATATTTTTACAAGAATATAAAACCAGTACTTTTCACTAGCATGATTCCTTTTTTTAAGATCTGCAACCCTTACCTAATCTACTCTGTTACTTATTAAAATATCTGAGATATAACAATTATTTCAGGAAAGCACTACAAACAACAGAGAGACCTGTGGGTAGAATTCCCATATACTAGTCTCATTTGCCAAACAAAGTTTCTGATAAATTTATACCTTTAAATTAAATACCCTTAGGTATGGAACTCTTGTCTCTAAATAATTGTACATCTCTTCTCTCACCAAGAACAGAGCAGAGCATATGGGGCAGTACTTACCAATTTACTTTTTAAAAAATTATTCTGAGCTGTGTTTCCTTTCTTTTCTAATTATTTCACAGCAAAGAAGGTTTCAAGCTTCCTAGTGGTTGGTTTTGGATTAGCTGGAAACAATAACATTAAAAAACCCCAAGCCCTGCCTGTGAAAACAGAGAAGGGTTTCTTATCGGTGGTGCTGGTACCAAATTTGTGTTCTGTTGTGTTTGCTTATAAATGTGGATTTAAACGTGGATCCTTGTTTGCCCTGTGACTTTCTGGGAAAGACGATGATCGGAATTCCACAATAGAGTGTTGATAAAGCCTAGTAAGTAAAAAAAAAATGTAATGTGTTATGCTGGGATGTTAGTGCTTACTTTCTTTCTTGCTTACTTAATGGAGGGAGGAAAATGAGGAAGAGAAAGAGATAGCTGACAGTGGTGAAACACCCTTTCTGACAAGTGCACTACTTAGGAATTCACTTCTTAAAATAAAACAGTAATTCCTAATGGGAAAATTTGATAGTGCTTCTCTTTCCTTTGGACATGATTGAGAATGCATCTCAAAGTAAAGTTTATTTTTGAAAAATCCTAAATTTCAAGTGGTGTGTAGCAACATAAGAATATGTTATAAGGCACTTTCGTGACTCTTGAGACAGGAAGCATGCTGTTATTTGAAAAGAATAGATGTGTCATCAATCAAGCCAGTGAACTGCTATATAAGTGCATTTCATGCATGAATTAACCAGCTACTAGCCAGTAGATATCAAATCAATGTGTGCTGCTTCCCAGCAAATATGGAATGTGCTCAAGCAGAAATACTATATCCAGCTCATGAGGTCATGGCTAGGAATATTTGAGCTTCTGGAGGTTTTGCTTGTCTAGCACCTGCTAAAGCCCTGCACTTACTGCTGTGGCTCTGCTCTTTTTTACTATGGTCTAATAATTTGAGAGAAAAAGCAAAGCATTTCAGCTAATGTCTTTTTGAACCTATTATGCCTAACATATTTAACAAAATCTTTATTGTGAAGGTAAAAAATCCAGTGTAACAAATTCATCAGGACTGATGAAGCTGCCAGGAGATGAGTCATTGTTTTCAGGACAATCTCAGTGGAGTTGTAACAGAGCTTTTTGATTAATATGTGTCTCTGTATGAGTGTTTGATTTGGTTTTTATTTTAATTTCTCTCCAGAATTCCAAGAGTAGGACTGCAAAATACGTTTGACGTCTACTGACCATTGGAGGGAAAGGGAAATAATGGTTCTGTCATAAACAGGGATTGAAATTCTTTTGCCAGGTCATCTTATGAATGAAAACATATTTTGTGTAAGCTTTAAGAAATGTTTGATGATTAGTTTCTCCTGTAAATTTAGTGTTTGTTTCTGATCCATGGATTAGTTGGTTTCCGTAACTTTATCAAATTTTTGAGAGTCTCTATTGTAAGAATTGACAAGTTTTACATTGGAATATATCCTTAGACTTCTTTATAACAGACCACATTGACTTTGTTAATTTTAATTTGTTTCCAAATATATAAAGGTGTGAGAATGATAAGCCAATTCCACATGTCAAAAAAGGAACCAAATGCATTGCATTCTTTTACCTGTGAAAAAATGACTACTGCTTTTGGAAACACTGGTTTAGTGTTCCTTCAGCTGTGAAGAAAAAGCAAAACCCTTTCTCAAGGGGTTCTGAAGTATTCATAGAGCTCTGATTCTTAGGCATTTCATTTTCCAGAAATTTCAATGAATGTTAAGTGTGTGAAGTAGAGAGAAGGCAGGAAAGATTGTATCCAGACTGGTGGTTTGGATGTCCAGATGGAAGGAATGATGTCAAACTGAGTCCCAGCAGGTTGTGTAAATGCCTTCCAGTAAGAGTAGCTGGAGGGAACTGCTGTATAAGTTGAAAGTTTGCTCTGTGCAAGATCTTAAAATTGCTTAAAACCCATCCATGTGTCTGCCAAGTCAAATACGTTTAAAGTACAATTATAATGAAGCAGCTTAGTTTAAAATATGATCTGTGTTTCCTGAATAATTTCCTGATGCACTTTATGGGCATTTGCTAGAAGGGCTAAAAAGAATGGAACCAGTAATATTTTTATTATTAATTATATTTGGCAATATTTATTACCATTTCCCCAAAAAGCCCACTGACTGGGGGAAAAAGAAGTATGGTATCCTTATTTATCCTAATTTTGTTAAAATGGGCTGGCTTTGTATTAATGACAAGAAATACTTCCCATGCCATTTGCATTTACCATATACCTTTCATTCCTTGGATAAAGGTTCTCTTGGGTCTTGTTCTTGATCTTTCCAGCTGTCAAAACAGTTGCTTCCACTGGGTCATTGAAATACGAGTCTGACTTGAACTCTGAAAAAAATAGTGAACCACAAAGGAGGTGACAAATTTTGAACATTGAGATGAGGTATTTAATCAGACACAAATAAATAAACCCATTTGGTAGTAAAGGATGCCAAATTAATTTTTTCCTTTTGATTCTTGGAGTATATTTCTGAACTGATGGTGCAAGTGTAGAGACATTATTAGCTCTTGATGAAAAGCTAGTTTCAGTCTGATAAAATATAATCAGGATTGTTTACAATGTATTAACAGTGTTGAAAGTGGAAATAAGTTATTTAATTTCATAGAAAGTTTGTTGGCACAGACAGAAACCTTGAAGATTAAGAGAGAAAGAAAACCAAAAAAGGTAAAAAACATGTACTGTATAGGAACAGGGAATGTTTTCTTGGGAAATTGTTGGTGCCAATTGAAGCATATAGGAAATTGTGAACAATGGCTGCATTCAACACCTCAGTAGTAACTGAGTCCTGTTGATTTCTAAGTGTCTCAAATAGTGAGATTTAAGAGTGGAGGCAATTGCTGAGAAAATGACACAAAAAGACTGGAACAATAATACACTAAACAGAACAGATAAAAGAAGTAGTGTGCAGTGGCTCTAAAAATCAGACAATGGTGATTTTGAATCAAACTGAAATTAAGTTACAGTCACTGCTAGAATAGGGTGACCATCCTGATTTTTCCTTTTTGAAGGATAGGGAGCCTCTTTCTAAATGCAAGTGGCAATTTCATTGTTATTGAAGTCTTTCTCTAATCCCTTTCCAAGGGATAGATAGACAGCCCTGAGCAACTTGGTCTGACCTCACACTAGATCTTGCTTTGAGTGTGAGGCTGAGCTGGAGGAAAATACACCTGTGTGACAGAGGCACTTGGGATGAAATTTTTGCTGTGAGATACTCCAATAGGTTTTGGCTTTGCTGAACCAGGAACAATTTAGAGTATAATTAATTACTATTAGAGATGTAAAATTTTTTCCACCTGTGTTTTTTTCAGATTTTTTTTCCTAGAGCATAAGAATAATTTTTCTTTCATCTGAATACATCATTTATTCTCTTGCAGTGTCTCAACTAAGGATATTCTCTTTGCAGAAGTGTTGTGCTGTCATGCAAATTGGACCTTCTACCAGCTTCCACAGGCTTGTCATCACTGAAAGAAACGATATGTATTTATTATAAATTGTCCTTTTTACTTCAGTGCTGCCAGTTCTCTGCAGTACCTGACATTTTGAGAGGAAACAGCCTGTCACATCTTGGGCTTCAGGGAGGAGAGCATTTAAAATACGGGACAAGGTCTAGGTAACATGACACTATTGGGTTTTTTTTTTCATCCTCATGCTCTTCACTGTTCAGATTTCATGAAATCTGTACACAAGGTTGCAGTATGCAAGAGCTTATTGGCTGAGGAAGGCTGAATTGGGGTGGTTTGTCTGTTCCCACAAGATTGATGTGCAAACGGGCAGGAAACGCATCAGTTTGCAGCTCAGCCTCTGGCACATTGCACCCAGATACAGAAACAGTTGTGGGGATGTTTCTGGGGGAGATTTGTGCTCTCCAGAGCCCTTTCCTTCCTTCAAGGTGTCAGTTTGTTACTGCTGGATTAATGAACCGTTTTAGAGAGCTGGGAATCAGCAGGGCAGGGGATGAAGTGCTGTGGAATGTGACAGTGTTTAACAGGAGGGAACTGCTGCTGGTGCTCCCCGTGGGACTGGGGAATGGCACAAGAAAACTGGCAGGTCACCCTTGCCTAAAAACTGCTCTGCTTCTCTTTCCAAAGTGCACACGTTCGACAATGATTTAGAAGAAAAAGAAAAACAAATAAAACAACACAAAAAATGCCAAGAAAATCAGCATAAAAATCTACAGTGGTTAGTAGTAGTATGTGAGAAAATGCATGCATACAGACAAAGGGAGAAGGACTCTGAGCTCATTTATTAGAAAAATAAAGGACAAATAAACTCAGGAAATGTCATGCACAGACCTGGCAGGTTTTGTCCTGTAAATTTGTGTGAAGTACCAGCAGCTTTTACAGACCATAATAAGCTAAAGAAATAAATTACTCTCATTGTATTTCAGCTATACAGCATATTATTAAAGGAAATATTAGGTATGCCATTGTTTTTGTTATTTTTCAATGAACTAAATACTAGAGGGAATGTTTTGGATTATTTTATAAAGATTTTCCTTTAACTTATTCTCTCACTCACTGCCTCTCTTACATCAGTATTCTTTGTGATTGTTGCATATCCTGTGTAAAGGTTGCTTTTTGAGGTGATCTTAAAATTGGCTTTAAAATATTAATTTTTATTAAATATATCCTTGATCTAGTTTTAGAAGTGTTACAAATACAAGATAATCATAACTACTTTGACAAACCTGTGTAATAGCTGAGCCTGTGTCTTGCTAAAGGATACTCCAAGTCAGAGCAGAAAATGTGATTGTGTTCAGTGTCAAGAAGCACCGAGGAAAGCAATTAGTTCATTAATTAATAATTTATCTATCTATCCAACTCTTTGTTTAGAGCAACATTGAGAAAAGTATCCTGATTTTGTCCACTTTCCCAGTGCTAATATGACAGGGGTTTCATCTATCAATAACTTTATTCTTACCCTGGAGTTCCTCCCTCTGCCCCACTCCTCCACCGAAAGCATCAGACACTCAGGGTTCTGGTTGTTGTTTCTGTTTTTTTACTCTTGAGTCTCTGCTGCAAAACAATAACAATATCTTGGGCTACCATCTGTTCTCACCAACCTTTCAGCTGGATCTCCAGGTCTTCCTAACCACAGGTGTATTTCCCCTCTACTTAATGATTATTATGATTTTTTTTTATTTTTTTGTTCTTTAGTATTTTCAACAAATTCTTTACTGTTTTGCAAGGCAATTATATAATAGGCTATAATAGAAAGCAATATAAATATGTTTTCTATTGAAGGGATTTACCTTTCTGAAGATCTGTGGAATTGCACAATTACATAGGGAATGATCTATGAGCTCTGGGAAATAACTTGAGGTACACTTGAGGAAAGAAAACTTTGAAATTCAAATATAGATAAACTTTTTGATGTTTCTTGTTGCCTGAAATATTTTATTTTACTTCAAGGACACAACCAAATATTTTTGTCTGAGGCAGAAAACTACTGTTTTCATAACTTCTTTTAAGTGATGTTGCATATTCATTTATCTCATACATGATGTATAAATTCCTTGCAAATTAAGAACTTTTCTGGTTTTTGTCAGCTTCTTCTGCTTCATCTTGGTGGTTCCAAAAAGATGGAGAGAAGGTGGAAGAATGTTTGTCTTTTCTGATAAGGAGGCTTTAACTTTTTATGGGTCCCCTTCGTTGACATCTCTGTGTGAAGAGTTTCTTGATTATCTCATCTTCCTGCTTGAGCTTGTAACTAATTCTATATCACAGAGTTTCTATTTTAACATTGTTGTAACCTAAAACTACATTTATCACACTACTTAAGAGAATTAATACAGCATAACTTTCTAACAGCACACATTTAATATTCATTGTAACATTTACGAAAAGCCAATCATAAAATATGCATTTTTCACAGTGAGAATAGTCGATTTATGCATCATACTCTGCATTTGCTTTAATCATGTGGGAATCCTGCAGTGCTGTATTGGGATGATGAGATCCTTTCAGGAGAGAATAATCTGAGGATCTCAAGGCACGCGACTCTCTGAACCAAGCAGCAGTTAGATTGCAGTTTTCACTCCAGGTTTGCTTTAATCAATCTTCCTCCTGTCACCAAGAGAACCAGAGAGCTCCAAGAGCTGTGGCAGCAGCTCCTTGCTCGCAGTGCTGTGCGGATTTCTGGCTCAGGAAAAGTGCAGCATCATGCCTCAGTCTGGGTGACCTGTCAGCAATGAAAATCAAGTGTCACAGTCTTGCTAAACTAATTAAGGGTACAGGAAACTTATCAGCCAGAACTGCTCCATTTCACTGGAGTGCATGAAATCCATTGCACTGTGAGGCTGTGTCACTGCCTAAATCACCACGGAGACACAATGTCAATATTGGCTGCCCTCAGTAGTGCTGAGGGGACAGATTAATGCTCTTGATGCTGAAATCCTACAGTCTCTTACTTCAGATTTCATATAATCGGGATCAAAACTTCCATGCTAAGGAGTGAAGCTCTGCTGACAGTCATTTGGTTTCATACCTGTGAAAAATGCCAATCACTTGGTTTTTAAAAATTTTAAAAGTTTAATAATAGTGAAATGGTTAGAAAAATAGTAATACAATTAGAGTAATAAAATTTAGAGTTAGGACAATTACACGGCAATAAAAAGCAAAGAATTGCGGACGTCCGGATGCTCTCAGACACTAAGTCATGAAAAGCATTTCTTGTGAACAAAAGAATAACCCTTAAAACAATATACTTGTTGCATATTCATATATCCTTCAGATGACAAATAATTTCCAGTCAGAATACCAGCTCTTTCTGGAACACAGTGTGTTTGATTTGAAATTCCAGCCTGGTAACTTGGCTTTTCTTCCAGCAATGCCAGTACCCCAAATTTACAGTTGTATGTAATTCACTTCTATGCAATGAGCCATGTATGTTTAAGGTTTTTCCTCCTCTTCTTTTCCTCTTTAACTGAGGTGTAAAAAGAAAGGATATTCTATGTATTTATGCAGTATATTAATACATGTAGGTTATCCCTTGGAATGGGAATAAAATGCAGCATTCCAAGGATAATAGTGAAACAATTGCTATTGATAATTATTTGATAATGTGATATATTAGTATAATGAAGACTAATAAATTTTCCTACTGAAGATTTTCTGATTTCTGGTTATGAATCAAATCCTGCAGAACAGTGATGAAGCATAACAGTAAAATTCTCCAGCTGTAGGTGGAATGCTCTTGCAAGCAGAATCTCATCCTGACCCTGGGGAGTGGGAAGAGGTTTCAAATTGTTAAAACTGATCAGCTTATAGAACAGGACCAGGTGAATATATTTGGTAGTTAAACAGCTGGGAAGGCTCATTTGGTGTTCAGCTACTTGAGTCGCTGCAGAGTCGCTGTTGTGCCACCCGGCCAAAGGTGCTGGGGCTCCAGGCATGGCCAGGGCTGCAGCAGGGGAAGGGGACTGACCTGTGACCAGTGCAGCCAGGAGCTCTGGAGGGACAGAAATACCATCTGTGCTTTGTGTTGGTGAGGAGGAAATGCAGTAACTATTCACAGCAGAACACGTATTTCCTCCTGCTTCACTGAAAATTGAAGAGGCATTTTCAAGCCCATGTACATGGGCTCTTCTGGGGAGGGATGAGGCAAAAAATAAGTGTCTTTCCACCACTGAAATGCACATTTCTATAAAAAAATAGTTTATACTGATTCATCTGAGTGCACACTGTTCTGCAGAAGAGGCAGGGTCACTTAGTTTCAAGGTTCTGTCATTGCTTACAGAATTCTGCTGAAATAGCCATAGTTCTCACAGCCCTCCCTAGTTCAAGGGGTGGGTATTGTACATTTTAAAGAGAATAATTACAGCAACCCAATTTCAGTGATCTCCTACTGGGCTGTTCAGTCTGTGAAACTGCAGAATAAGAAAAAATTATTTTTGTCTTTTCTGAGAAGTTATATATATTGTTCATATGTCAAATAACCTCTTAAATGAGATTACTTGTAAAATACACTTGTGGAATATGCTTTTAAAGTAGTTCAGGAGGAAGACAAATTTTTATTTTCCAACTATAATAAAAAATGATTTAAATATTGGACTCTCCTTTACACTATAAAACAGGGCATAAGAACTAATATTGTCATTTATGCAAGTCTTTCTCCAGGGTTGCTCTCAATATACTTTTTGTACTATTTGTAGAGGTTTTTTTTAGCATTGGCTAAATATAATGAATATTCTGCATCTGGATAACAATTTTGACTAAGGTATAACCTTTGTAATTGCATTATTCCTTAAAAAACCAAGAGCTCGAAACATCTCTGAAGCACTGTAGAGTGGGGATCTGTATCAAAACAATGCAAGTCTCATAATACTGTGAATAATTACTGAGATGCTAATTGTGCATTCTGAGTTGTCCCCATGAAGTAACCAGAGTTGCTTCATTTGTAAAATTAAGACTAAGTGTATAGCTTAGAAACTTTAAAAAATTCTCATTGGTTTCAGTGCCCAGGGGAAAGTTAACAGACTTTGAAGAAATTTTAATTTAGGCAAGTCTTTGTGTGGTGACTGCAACTTCAGAGACAGAAGGCTTGGTCCAGAGCTCTGTTGAATACAATGGAGACCTTGAAATTAAATTTGGATCTCTGAATGTTCCTATTTCCTAGAACACCCAGGCTTGTAAAGTGCAACATGCTGTTAAATGTCTACAATTTTTTAAATTTTATTTTTAAATATTGAAGTGAGATCTTCCAACTCATTAATAAAATTTAAATACCCCATCTTCTCTGTGTACTCACTGCTGTTATTAAGTGCATACACGATATTCAATACCGTAAAAATAAATACATCTACTGATGGAAATTCTGAACAGAAATGCTTTCCTTTAGGAACAGTCCCAATGAATACCATTCAGAATACCATATTCAGAAAAATGCCATTTTTCTGAATATGTTTCAATGCAAACTTTGTTTGTTTGTTTGTTCACCTCACAGGACTATACTTTGACAATGTACTTCCAGCAAGCGTGGAGGGATAAGAGGCTGTCCTATAATGTGATACCTCTAAACCTTACCCTGGACAACAGAGTCGCTGATCAGCTCTGGGTGCCCGACACCTACTTCCTGAATGACAAGAAATCATTTGTTCATGGTGTTACTGTGAAGAACAGAATGATTCGCCTGCATCCAGATGGAACAGTCCTCTATGGACTCAGGTCAGTATGAATCATTTCTAACTCTTCTGTCTCTTCATTTTAAACCATGATCAAAAAGGTAAAAATTAAAACCATTCCTTCCTCTTTTTTATGTGTTTGTTTTTTAATGATTTTCTTTTTATTGCTGTACTGATGATATTCCAGAAAAATAAAAGTATTCTAAGGTTGTATTCTAAATCTAAGGATTTTCTTTCTATACAAATTTTTGAGATAAATTGCTATTTTTAGTACAGTTCAGAGACTTGTATTAAGAACAGATAAGACTGTAAATATTATTTGGAATATTCTGGATTAAAAGCCTGGTTTAAAACTGCTTCTTCAAAGGAATTGAAATATGAAATACAAAATGAGGATTAGAGGAAAAAACAGAAAATGTATATGACAGCTGAATTGATAGTTTAACTGATATGTTTTAAAAATATTTTTGATTGAATATTAGATTGGTTTGTATGCTACCCAGATGAATCAGCTTTCTGATTTTCACTGAGATGAGGTATAACTTGAAATGTTTTACAACCTTCTGTTGTTCTGTGTACTCTATGGAGAGGGCTGGCTGGAGAAATCAACAAAAGGGCTTCACTTTTGGAGTTCTGCAAACTTGGGAAATTGTCTGTTTAGTGATGTCAGCAGGATAAATAATTGCTGAGAAACGGATTTAACAATATAGCTGCAAAAGGTGATGCCAGTGCTGTGTGGGTAGGTAACAAAACAGCAGGAAAGCTTTGCCTGGGGTAAGGACAGAAAATGCTGCCGAGCTGGGGATTGTAAATGCCAAAGTTTGTTGTGTCCAGCTGTGTTTGCTGTGGGAGCAGTTCAGGCTCTGGCTCTGTGGCTGCCAGCAAGTCCGGAGTTTTTGTGATTGCTCAGTGAAGCAACAGATATTTGGTTCCCTGAAAGGCAGCTGCAGTTTAGAGTGAAATATAAACCAGCTACATAACACACAGTTATATTAGCGGAGTGAGAGCGAGCATAACAAGGGTTTTGGTGTAGTTTTCAATTTAGGATTCTGAAATCATAAACTTTATTATTATCTTCTAGAATAAATTAGAAATAAATATTAGGCTTAATGTCTTCAATAATGCTAATTTTTTTTTGCTATTTGTGGCATTTTTTATTCTGAGTACTTTTAAGCATCTGTAATAAATTCTGTTTTTTTAAAAGGTTGGTAAGCAGCAAGTAGGGTTCACAAAGAATCCTCCTAGAAGAATCAAGTAAAAGAAAGTTTTATTTTCTGGAAGTTACTTTGTGATGTTCATTTGTTTTTCAAAAATTTAAAACCTTTCATGAAATATACTTTGTTTAAAGTTTTGAGGGTTTTGATTGTTTCTTTTCTTTAGCTGAACCGGTGTTGATACTGCTTCATTGTTTTTGGTGAAACCTTTCCTCCTTTTCATTCAGCATAAATAGCAGATCAATTTTAATGTCTCTTATGAGATGCAATAACGTGAAATGGTGTCTATTTTTCACTTAAAGCTGTTCAATGTAATTAGAGGAATCATTATTAATGCTTTGAGCCTTTATTTCCCAGAGTTATTTTCTTCAATACTTGCAATCACAATATGTTATCCAAAATGGTTTTAGAATAATTCTAAAATGGGATTTTTTTTCTATTGGAGGACTTGTGTACAGTCCAGTGTTAGAGATATTTAAACAGTTTTTTTCCTAGGTAAAAAATTCACTTTAGGAAATAATTTCCTAGTATTCTGATATACCTAGCAATCTCACATTTGAGACTATCAATTCTTACATCTCTTTTAAGACTTGGTGCATTTCAAGAGTTCTCTTTGCCCTGCGAGCTGGCACCAGATGAATGCTGGACGTGAGCTGTCCCTTGTTCTTGGCTGTGTGCAGTGAATTGTGCCCGAGGCAGGGGCAGGGTGAGTGTCCCTGAGGAAAGCTGGGCACTGCCATCACCCCTGGGCAGCTGAAGGGCTCTGCAGCTTCTTGTGTCTTCTGGGGTGGGGACTGTGGAACACAACAGGTACCTGATAGAAAACCCCTCCTTACAGGTCCTAATTCTTAATGAACCCCAGACAAGTCCTGTGAAGTGCAGAATGGATTCCTCAGACTCAGACTCAGCCCAGTAGGTCTCACAAGGGCTTTCTGGCTAAAACATCCTTCAAACCCTGGGCTGGATTGGGAAGATGCACCAGTGGAAATACAACGGGGTTATATGACTGGCCATATTCTGCTTTTGCTTTCCCTGGATCGAGTGGCAATCAATGATATAATTCTGATATTAAGGCTTTAGTTTTATAGCTTTAAATAACTTTATCTATCTATTTCATCTAAATTCAACTCAGAGTTATTGTTATTTCAAATGTTCACAGTACTGATATATTTATTTCTTGCTTATTAGTAATTTCCACATCTTAAAAATTCCTGCTTAGTTGTATTTCTTACATATCTAAAACCCCCTGTACACTATTAATCTGAAAATCACTACTGTTGTTGCTGCATTCATTTACTTTAGCTTATCCTTGCAGTCACATATTCTTACTGTGGGATTCATTTTTCATTTCATTTTCCCTTAAGTATCAGTCTGAAATGTTTCACCTCCCCATACATCTATTTATAAACAATTTCATACAGCAAGCAGTGATCCTTTAAGAGTGCCCTCTTTGTTTTTGTGAGCAGAGCCCGTACATGGTGTGCATGTCACATCTGATTAGATGTGATGTTGGCAAGGTAAATTTCAGGAAGGACTAAGAGGCAGTTTTGTGAGCACCTGGATTATGCAGTCGCTGGCAGAGGAGAGAGAAGTAGGGGAAAAAAGAGAAATGGCTGATAATGAATGGAGACATCTAAATGGTTGGTACGTTGTCCTCATTGCCTGCCTTCTTCACTGCAATAGGGCATTAGTTAAAGGCATCACTAAATTCTTGACCTTGTTTTTACAGAGAACATGACGTGCTGGTTGCGTTTAAGTTAAGAAGGACTTTTATTTCTGAGGGATAACTGCCAGCTATTTATCTTTTATTTAGTATTTTTTTCCTATATTCCATCTGTCAAGAAAATTATTCATTGCTGCCAAGAGCAGGACGTTCAGTAGATGATATACTTAAGTCCCTAAATGGTAGAAAATTGTAAACATATAGTCTTAAATAGTCATTACAGGGAAAATTACTATGTTGGAAATTAAGATGACTTGCAAGAGGATATTAGTGATTTGACAACATTTAGAACAGAAAATTTAGACATTCAAATCCAGGATAGCAAATAGTATAGGTTGAATAAAATTTGAATTAGATATGCAGCCAGAACTAAGGAAAAGATATGGCTTTAACTAATTTTTTTTTGTGTTAAAATAGCTGGGTTTATATAATACACTTAGCAGAAATGGGTGCTACAGAAGATGAGTTTGTTATTTCCTTTATTTATTTTTGTATATATATATATCTATATCTATATTAAAAATTTCCCCTGACTTTTGACAAACCTTTCCAGAAGTGTGGATGGAAAAGTTCAGCTGTCTTCTGCTTTCTTCTGTGTAAGCCTGAGGAAGAATCACTTCTCTGATTTTTGCACTCTCTGAAAGCACCAAATTTTTGGAATTTTTTTCCAGGGATGGGAGTGCAAAATTTGAGAATGGTGACAAGATCCTTCTATTTGCCAATTTAGAATTACTGCTTTTTGTGTATCTACTTTATGATGTCTCTCTGGAACTTGCCTCTTTGCTGGTAGAGTCTTGTGATGCCATGTGTCAGAGTAGGGGGGGAATTAAGTTTGGAATACAATGATTAAATATTGTTGAAAAAATGGCTGAAGATGTTTGGTGTAGTTTTGTGTGGTTTTGCACCATTACCAGGCTCTTTACAGAGATATTGACTCTTGCATACACTTCTCCCAACATTCCTCACAAGAGAGCTCTGTGACAGCAGGTAGAAAACTGATATTACTTGACCAAGAGCATTGTATGCTTTTGTATCTCTTCAGTAGAATGGTTTTATATTTTTGTAAATGAAGTTTGTGGGTGTTTTTTACAGAAAAATGGGATAGATGCAGAACTCCTGATACGAACCATGTTCTGTGGGCTAATGACATTCCCAACATTCCCATCCTTTTTAGCCAAACGGAAAACAAAAGGAAGCAGACCAGAGGAGTTTTTTAGAAATTAAAGACTTTTCCCATTTGAAAATCCAACAGTTTTACTTGCCAAGATTCATCTAATGCATTACCAACTATGAGTCTCCGACTCAGCCAGAAATAATTCCTGTTTGACTGATGGAACACAATAATCTCTCACAAATGAGTGAATTATGTGTATTATGACCTTGCTTTGTTCTCCATTTCCTGCTAGCAGCACTGAGTCACAAAATCCTAAACAGTCCTGGATGACTGTATTTTGTGTTATCTCAGCTGTGCTTTCTGCTGTCTGCTCACTCCGTTTCAGCTGCTTGGAAATTTTCACTTTTGCAAATAAAATAGATTTTGCCATATTTTGCTCTGGTAGAACAGCATTGGGCATTTTTCTTGTATTATTAGACTTGTTCAGCAGCTTAACTGCTCATAGGCACCTCATTGTCTATGAAATCTCATGGACAATTTTAAAAGCAATTGCTTTGCAAATATCTTTAGTTCTCAGACCACATTCTTTGAGAGGTGAAGTGTTCACACCAGCTACTCTTCAGTAAAGCATTTGATCTTTATTTACTTTTTTCTTTTTTGCTAGTTTGGTGGGTTTATTTTTGTTTTTTTGTTTTCATTTGTTGTTTTGTTGTTTTTTTTTTTTTTTTTGTGAGGTTGTTTTGGGGGTGTTTTGTTTGTTTTTAGTTTGGGGGTTTTGGGAGGTTTATTGGGGGGTGGGGTTTTTTTGTTTTTTTTTTTTTTTCCTCCCTGATAGGGCTTAATTTTAATTAAATCCTAAGAATAATTTGGAAGTAAAGCACAGTTTTTCAGTTCTAAAATCATACAATCATTTGTACTAGCTGGAACTCTGGAAGTGTTCAAGGCCAGGTGTGAGGTGGGAACTGTTCCTGCCCATGGCAGGGGGTTTAGGCCTGGATGGTCATTAAGATCCATTCCAAGCCCTTAAAATTTTGTGATTCTGTGAATTAAAACTAAATTTTTGGGCTGCCTACAGTATTTCAAATACCCTTGTTATTCCAAAATATCTTCTGCAAGAAAGCAACAGACCTGTCCTACCTTTTTGTTACAATATTATATTTCCAGAAGCTGGACAGAAGGTGCTTAAGGACTTTTAAAGCACATTAATGTTAAACAAAAGATTTCCTCAAAATCTTTTCACTTTGGGGATTTCAGAAGAGATAAGAAGAACCTGGACTTCTTTTCTGGGGAGAATGTATTATTTTGGATGCTCTGCATAAACATTATAATGTTTTATTTACAATTATATCATTTTGTATATATATATATTTTATAATTATATTATCATAATATCCCTGTAGCATAAATAGGACCAATACTATCTCAGAGTAGTGTTGCTATTTGTTAAAAAAACTAAGTAAATATTATGTATATTTTTATTATGATGTCTGAAGTATCAGTAGCTTTCTCTTCTCCAAATAAAAATATGAGCTTGCTTAATTTTGGATATATAGGCATTGCAAAGAGGAAGTAAAAAGTAATTTTTATAAGACTTGTTTGAGCATGAGAATATCAATCTGTGAAGAAGCGTTTCCATTGTGTTAAGTGGGTAACTTTTTTGTGCTGGTGCTCACACCTATAGATGCAATTACTGACTTTTCCTTTGCCAGCACTTGCCAAGCTAATTCACAGTCTGACATGCAGTTGTTTACTCTTGCACAAGAAATGAGGTTAATTCAATTTCTGTGTCCAGATTTTCAAGGCTGTTAGCATACACAGACATGTAAGAACCCTTAAATCTTGTATGGAGGTAGTCAAAGCAAGAACTTTTTGGAAACTTGCAGAAATAAATGCAAATGTAGTAAAACATCATTTCAAACTGAAGTCATGTAGCTGTTGCAAAAACTTGAAAAAAAATGAATACTATACAATCATGTAGAATATCAAATACAAAGAATTTCTGCATTAACAAGGAATCATTACCACCCCAATCTCATTATTTGGAAATCTTGGGGCAGGACGTGTCTGATCAGGGCTCTTTTCTTGCACTGTCAATATAGACCCAGCATAAGGCAAGGAATTTAAGTGCCAGCGTGTCTCTTAAGTGAATTAATTGTTTTAAATGAACAAGGTATCAGCTCTGGCCCAAGGTGTTCCCAGATGCTGTTTTCCCTTCTCATGCAAACAGTTCTTTTGTAGGTTCCAAGGAATAAAACAGAGAAATGCAACTACTGTTATTCCTAATAATGCTTTTTCTGGGAAATGAAGATTTGGACATGAAACAAATCATGCAGCTTCTCTGCTCAGTTATTCCATGTGGTAAATTGAATGCTAAAACCTACATTCTCACAGGGGTGTTGTGAAGATTAATTAATTAGTTTGTGAAGTGCTTTGATCCCATAAAACACTACACAAGTGCCAAGCCTTATTATGAAGAATTATAAAATGCCAGCCCTCATGTGCACCTTGGGATGGCCAAGTTATAGATACAAATCTGTTTTGTTCTCTCAGAATCACATTGTTCCACTTTCCCTACGTAGCAGCCCATTCACAAAATGAGCCAATTTGAGGAAAGATGCAGTTTCTGGGAAAAAAAAAAAAAAAAAAAAAAAAGGAGACCATTGACTCTCATAAATATATCTTTGCAATTAAGGATTCATAGATTATTATGCATTTTTCTGTAGGATTTGGAATGGCATCTTTTCACCATTCACCCTCAGCAGGAGGGAGAGTAGTTGTCTTTTAAATATCTCTTCTATCTGAAAGAAAACAAAGCTATCTTTCTTTTTCAGTTCCTTTATTAGATTTTAAGTACAGGATACGTATTCAGAAGGGTCCTTTGCTTTTATTTTTTTATGAAGTGGCTGTTAAGTCATTAGTATGTGAGTAATTAATTCAATTAAACTTAATTTTAAAAAAAGCTTTAAGTCACAGGAATCCTTTCCATTAAAAGCCCTATTATCCAAAATTATTACATTGCAATGAAGTGAAAAGAATTGTGAGTTTTATTGCCTAACAGACAGACTGTGGCATTTAGTCTTTATTAGTAAGAAAAACTCCATCAGCTAAAGAACCATGAAATAGTTTAAGTTGCTCCAAGGGTATTGCACATTCCAAAAAACAAATAGAAGTCATCAAACATTTAATCTTAAATTAAAATTGAATAATTTATATAATTTAGAATTACAGCAATCTATCATTTCTCTTCTGCAAAATCTTTGATCATTTGGGGGTCCTGAGAAGGGAGATTTTCCAGTTGGAAGGACATACATAAAATCTCAGAATGCTCTGATCAAGACTCAGCTAATGGGATAGATGCTAAATGTGTGTATAAAAACACATGCTTAAACATATTATATCTATTTCATAAATAAATAGGGCATATTTGCATATGTATAAATTCTACTTGCACATATTGGGTTCTTTTACTAAAATTGGTAAAATCTAAGACGGATCTCAGAAGTAGGAGCAGGATTGGAGTCCTTCCATGTGTAAGAAAAATAAAAGGACACTGCAGAACTAATAATACCTTTTGAGGGTCATTCATAATCACTTTCTAGTTGTGATTTTACATATGAAGCTTTTCTTTTAAATTTTAATGTATGACATTGTAGAACACTATTTAATTAATAGAAGAATATGGTTTTTTTCCCTACCAAATGTCTTATCTGAAGTTGTAAGTACTTGGATTTAGTTTTTATTCTAGTTAAATATCTAGTTTGGGTAACTTCTTTCCAACCAAAAAAAATTTCCTTTATGTTTTAATCCATTTTCTGGGAAGATAATTGCTGATTTGTTCACCCAGTGTTTTATCCTACTTTGTTACTAAACTTTACAGAATGGTAAAATGTTTTCTGAGAGATAAGAATTATCTAAACTCGTCAAGTATAGAGGGTTTGTTGGGGTCTTTTTTACTCGCATCTCATGGGTCTATTTCTTTATGTCTCTGAAAATTCAGATTTCTTGTGGTCTTCAGTGTGCAAAGTAATTGAAGAGAGCTCTTCTTGGAACCGTTTTCAGTCCTGCTTAGAAGGAGAGAAACTAGGATTAGTTATAAGAAATTCTGGGGGTTTGTGCTTCCAGGTATGTTCTCCAGACTCAGGATGTGTGTAAGCCTCTGCAGAAGAGCACTTTAAAGCTATAGCTATCAGTGATTTTTAGACTATAATGCAGATATTTCTACTTGTTCTTCAGTGACCAGAATTTTTTTCTCCTCTAAATTACTTGTGTAAGATCATATTTTCTTTTTCCTGCTGCTTTTTTTTTCCCTTTCTGACTAGTCATTCCTAGAACATTTACTGCATCTGCTAGTCTAGAACTATCTGAGAAGAGAGAGAATAGAAAACGTTTGGAAAACCCGTTTTTAAAATTTACATGAATGTGCCATCTGTAGGAGCAGATGGCAAGAATGTCTCAGGGCCAGGAGGAGCCTGTGAGCTCAAATCCCAAGGAGAGAGCTCCATGAGGCATGTTCCTTGTGTCAGAACAAAAAGGAGCTCAGCAATCCCCTGGCTGACGTGGCCTGGGACTGCTCCCCAGGAATGCTGTTCAGCAGCACGAGGAGTTTCCAGGTGCTGCAGTCAGTACAGTGAGGATCCCCAGGGTTTGTGTTCTGTGGACATGAGCTTTTCTGGCAGTTGCTCAGAAACAAGTAAATCTTCAGGACCCTATATTATTCTCACACATGGCTCTAAGTCCACATTCAGCATTTCCCAGGGAGGGTTTGCCAGAGTGCCTTATCCTGCTCAGCTTCTGAATTGAGTGGTCACTGTTTACTCCATCTTTATGTGGTACAGTGGGTCCTTTTTGAGAACGCTTTTTAAAAAAAATCTGCAGCCATTGCAGAATATTGAATATGCATGTCACCCTTACCATATATTTTTTTTTTGTGGTGGCTACTGCTGACACATCTGCACATCTTTGGAATCTCTCCAGGGATGGTGACTCCACCTTTTTAGGGCAGCCTGTTACCATATTTAACAGTCCTTACAGGAAAGTATTTTTTACCTAATATGCAATCTACACCTCTCCTAGTTCAACCTGAGCTGTTTACTCTTTCTCTTTGCTTGTTACTTGGTAGAAGAGAATGACCCTGACCTGCCAGGGAGTTGTAGAGAGTGAGGAGGTCTCCACTGAGACTCCTTTCCTCCAGGCTGAGACCCTCAGGTGCTGCTCCAAACCCTGTCCTGGCTCCACTGCCCTTCTCTGGTATTGCTCCAATGCCTCTGTGTCTTCTCTTCCTTGCAGGGAGGGGCCCTGAACTGAGCCCTGTGGTTGTGTCAGTCTTACCATTGTCTTTCTGCAATGGCAAATATATAATAATTTTTCTGCTGCACAATGACCCCCTGTTCCTCATGTGCATTGCCCCAAAAAAATACTTACAGCTTATGGGCTTGTTTTTATTCACTGACAGGGATCTGTCTCAGGACTGTTCATTGAAATGCTGACATTTTGAAATATTTGCTCCAAAAATTTATCTTGAAAAGTGAAAGGCATATGAAAGCATAAGACCTTTTAATGTGGAAAGATATCCTTTCCCCAAAGCCCTTTGCAGGGTTTTAAAGCCACTGGGGATTGTAAAGCTAACATTTGTTTTCACATAAAAAATGTAGTGATAGTCCTTAACAATCCCTGCAAGACTGAGATATCTTTACTGTAGAAGGTGTTGCATGGCAGCTTTTTTCCTATTTAAAGTGGTGATGGAAAATTTATTCAGTATATATTGAACAATGTTATGGTGCATTCTCTTCAGTGTCAGGATGGAGGAAAACAGGGGATGTGTAGCTGTTGGGGAAACACTTTGAGATCTCCGTTCAATTTGCATTAATGGAAACTGGAACATTAGGGTCAGGATCAATTGGTCCAGCATTATTTGGCTGGCTTCTCTCTTAGGGATCATAACTTTTTAACCTACTTCATTCAGTGTGTTGTTTCTTTCAATCCAGAACCTGTCCCCATTTAGAGATATCTGGGTAAGTATCAGAAATATTGGAGGAAGAAGGAAATTGTTCTCTATCACAATGCTGACATCCACAAATTCTGTGCTGATTTTTTGTCCCTTGCTATTGTGACTTTCTTTGTTGTGCAGGTTTTTACAGCATTTCTTACTGGTAGAAATGCTAGCAAAAATTAGCTATCAGCAATAGATCTTTGTGTAGCTTTGTAATTTTTTAACTTAGAACCAAGATGTGTGCTTTAGAATAATATTCTTGAACTTTAACAAGGCAATATGACTGATACTGCATAGGAAGAAACACAACAAAATTTGGAATGCTTCTGCTGATGTGCGAACCAAGAAAACATTAATTTACTGTAATCATAAAGCTTGTTACAGTCCACCTCATAGATATTTTTTATACTGAAATATTACGAATTTCAGCAATGAAAACTACTTGGAAAGAACTTAGAAATCCCTTGAACTCAGATGATTGCAAGACATTAGTTTGTGTTCAGCTGAGGAGGTAAATTATTGTTAGACCTTGCTGGTAAGCTCTATCCTTTCAGAGAGATATCATCCCCTGTGTTTTCATCATATCATTTACTCTCTAGAAGATGGCTCATCTCTTTCCCTTTGGTTCTCTCTGTAAAAAGCAGAGATGACCATCACTGCACGAGATGGAAAACAAGACAAAGGCAAGGAGGCAAATGCTGAGTATTCATCCCTCTCTCCTTCTATTTTTCATTGCACACAACAGGAGCTTACTTCATTGCTCCATCCCAGGGTATATCTTATTCTTGGCAAACAACTGAGAGGAATTCACTGTGCATCTTTAAACACCAATCTGTGGGCTGCTTCTCCAAGGGGGTCTCCAAAGCACCTACAGTTGGAATGTACAAATATTACATTATGGTTATCCTGAAATGCCTTTGAATATTGTTTTGCAGCATCAGTGTTGCTGGAGAAATGGCACGTACAACAGAGAGGAGATGGCTTTTGTTGCTGTTGGATTTTTAAAGAGGTGGTAGAGCCATAAGAAAGATATGCCATTAGTCATTTCCATGTAGCTTTGCTATGCCTTCCAGAAATGCATTCAAGAGCTGCAATATTTATCTGAAAAATAATTTTCTAAGGACACTGCTCTGTGTTAAAGAAACATCCACCCCTTCTCCCAGGCAGAGTAGTTTATTTCTTTTTGAAGAAAGACATACTGAAGATTACTTTTTCATAGCCTTCTGTCTTCATCTTCTAATGCAAGGTGGTTTTATGTTATAAAGAAGTCACAATATCATTTCAAGTAAATTATTTGCTCATTATTAAAACTGGGATATGGATAAACTGTTGAATGCTGGTGTTCAGAGAGGTGTTCTTATTTGGCTGTTCTATATGTCTGTAATAATACAAATACAAAAAAACTTAGCCTGGCTTTGAAGAGTCCTAGAGTAATTTCCAGATGCATATACTGCAGTATACAGAATTATGTTTTTTTTTTTAATGGTTAGTTTAAAAACAAAACAAAAACTAAACCCTGAAAAATTTGAGAGGGCAAGTTGCAATCCTAGAAGAAATTAAAATCTAATTGAGGGTATAAAGATCTTTGTAGACAAGGATTAGGATGAAACCATTCCCCTGCACAGGTGGTTCTGTAAGTTAGCACTAATGCTGCAGGTGGGGTCCCACTCATGTAAATCAGCTGCAGCTGCACCTTGCCATTTAAGTCAGGCCTCCAGTCAGCATCTTGTTTCTGCTCCTCCTTAGATTTAACTGGCTGACCCAAAGCTTCTATCATGGTACTCTTCCGTTTTTATAATTGAGCACTTAACAAAACCTTGTAAAAAAAGTTGATGTGTAGAGTTACCTCAGAATCTGATGCTGGGGTATTATGGTAAGTGTTTTGGTATTTTCTTTAGTTTTGTTTATTTGCACCTTTTGGAAGTTTTTTCTGTGTTAATATTTTGTTTCCATGAGTACTGAAGGTATTTTTTTTGTATTGAAGGAGATAGACTCCCATTCCAGCTGTCTTATCAGGTTACATCTTCTCTGGTTCACCTCATTTAATTTTCATTAGAGTTCATTCCATTTTATTTCAATAAGGATTTTATTTCAGTACAATCTGTATTTATGATTTATAGGATTGCTAAGAAAATTGGCTGTGTCCTGGTTTTAGAAATAGGGGTAAGACTGGACCAAGACACTGAAATTTTTAGCAGTGGGGAACACTTCGCCACAGAACTGAAGACAAGTAAAAGAGCAGTTATTGTTTAATGTCAAGAATGAAAGTAAATATTAAGTGTAACCTGCCATTACAGGTATTACAGAGCTTTATTAGTAATTTGTTCAGAGGAAGGTATGGATATTACATCAGTATAAAGCAATTAGAAAGCACATGATTAGGGGATAGAATGCTCAAACTTAAGATAGGCAAAGATAAATATTACTCAGCTATATGAAAGAAAAAAAGCATTAGTAAAGAAGGTTTTTTTCACTTGGATGACTTTTTTATCAAGTTGTGTTTGTCATTGCAATATGTAGTAGCAGTTTTTTGGTTTGCTTTGTGAGGTATGGGATCAGCAGGTTGTGTGATGTTAGATGTGTAATGGCCATGCTGATAAACCCAGAGAGACTGCTGGTCTGAATATCCCTCCTTGAATCCTGAGTTTCCCACTCCTGCAAAATAGGGTGGGAATGCATCAAATTTAATATTGTGCCCATGGCACAACCCCTAAACTAACCCCCTGTTTATAAAATAAAGTATCCTTATTCTTTGAGGCTTGTAAAATTCTCTTTCAGTTGAGAAAAATGAGAAGGGTGTCAGGATTCATTTTGCTCCTTAGTTTAGATAGGGATGAAAAGTGAAAAGTTGTATTCCTCACAGTTTTTTGTTGTTCAGCACCTCTTACTAGCCCTGAAAAACGTGATCTTCAAAGTGCTTTTTAAAAGACATTGACAGTTTAGGCCTAGTGTGACAATCTATTATCTTCTGTTCTGAAAGTGTGATGCCAGTTAGGAGAACAGGGAGTCAGCTCTGCATCAGGGGATTTATCTAATAAAAAAAAAAGTTTTAGCGATGATGTTTTGTGCCCAGAAACATAGGAGAGTTGCTATTTAGTTAAACAGTCCCTCTCAATGTTGGTACAAAGGGTGAGTGTTAGCAAAACCATTCACCTTCTTTGTTTGAGCATAACTTTTGTGCTCTTTTCAATATTGAGTAGTAATGAAAATATTAACCCTACCCTTCCCCTCTCAAATTTTAATTCAACAAATATAGTCTTAGCACTGACCAAGTTTTCCCACTTTCTTATGCTTTTTTCTAAAATGCATTATCCTTTTCTCTTCTGGCTTTGCTTAGTTTTCTATTCTACCTCAGCACTGTGCTCATCCATGCTTTCTGTTAAGCAATTTTTCTAATGTAAAATCTCTCCAAGCTCTGAAACTTTTGGAAAAGCAGTGTGTTTTTGTAGTCAGTTTTTCATTGAATTGCAGATCTTTATTACCCTGAGTTATTGTTTTTCACTAAAATTTAGCATGTGCTCTATTTTTTTTTTCTCCTTATTGTGAAAGGTTGAGGGAGGAGGGTTGCCTTAGATTAATAGCACGGGATTGTCATTATATTTGATGTTGTGCTTCTGCTTACCAACTACTCCTTCAAAAGGCATCATTTCCATCAAATCCAGTTGGGACCATTTTTAGAGTATTGTTTTGGAGCCACTGTGACAGCTTCAGTAAATGTGAATTTTAATTTATTTGTCTGATGAGGATCTTGGCTAATGACTACATAGTCATAAGTGATGATGCTTTTCCTCCTACTCCCTCATTGCTTAGAGCATATATTAATTGTGCAGATGGTAGTGGCTTAGCTATGTGATATCTCCTCCTCTGGTGGCATTTACACTGTGCAAAGAGGGTGTATTGCCCTCGTTATTTAGGAGGATTTGTGATTCATCACCTGCCTTTTAAACCCAATACTATGATCACATCCTGTTGCTAAGAGGCAGAATTTGCACGTGCACTTTATTCTTTTAAGTACACCCGTGCCAAACTTTGCCTGAAACCTTCAAGCAAATCACAGCCAGGAGCACTGAATTTTCATCTTTGTTCCTACTAACAACATGTGACATTTGCAGTGCAAGCTTTATGTGGGTAACTGTAAGCCTTTCCTTATGTGTTCAAGAGATTCTCAGACTCTTCAGTCTGTGAACTTGCCAGAACTTAAGTCAGGATTTCCAAATATTGAAGTTCCACTAAAAGCATTTCTTTTTTAATTTCTAGAATTTGAGTGTAATTTGTATGTGACAGGTAAAAAAGAAATACTTTTACTGCTTTATTGATTTGCTTTTTTCTACTCATGCATTTATTTGTTTTTATGGCTTGCAAGAAACAACTAGAGTAATTTAGGCACAACTAATGAAGAAAATTCCTTAAAATTTTATTTCTTCTTTGATTTCATCTGTCTTTCATAGCTATTCTGCTCCCAAGATTTTCAATTATTGCTTCTTTCACACAATATTATTGGCATTTCTCTGTTTAAACCTTTTCTGGGTTTGTTCTCCAAAGAGAAGTCACAGATTTTATATATTTTACTTATAATTTAAAGGCTTGTTTTCTTTTATCACTGCTGTGTACCTGATCATTGTTTTCATTGTTTGCAAATACTAGGGCAGTTTGGTTTGGTTTGCTTTTTTTTTTTGTTTGTTTGTTTTTTGTTTAGGAAATATCCTGTGGTGCAGGTACAATTAAAGGAAGTTTATAATTACTTTTTAAAAGCTACAGTACTCTTCCTAGCAATGGGAGTTGTACCACAGGTGTCTCCTCAGCAAGTACGTATTTACTGTTTCTGGCCATACAGGAATGAATTCCCCTCCACTTGAAGGGGCTGAGGGGATGGTGAGCCTTTGGGAGTGACACCAAGTGATGCTGAGAGAGAGAGAGGGACTCTAAGGGCTGTGCCTGGCATGTGTCAATGTTTCCAAGATATGAATAGGCAGAAATGTGAATGAAGAAGTGACCTAAAAAGAAGTAGAAAGAACCTGAAGGGAACCTGGTTTTCCTCCATAGAGAGTTGTAGGCTTGAGCCAGAGCATGGTTTCTGTTACCTGACACAGAAAATGCAAGGGCTTTGCATAATATGCAGTTTGCTCTCTGAGTGAAGTGCTGGAATTCTGAATTTAGAAGTGTCTCTGCTATTCCAAGAACAGAGACATTATTAATACCCTTGTAAGGCACTGCAGTCACATTTGAATCTGTTGATAGGAGAAGTCTTGGAGTAAATGGGAAGCTGAGACAGATCCACTGCACCACAATCAAACTTGAAATACTTTCAGCATCAAAAATTTGAGATGGTAACTGTTGAAAATTCTGAAAAGTGCAACCATTTTGAGCAAGGCAACTTTTGCCTCAGTTTCTTTGTCACTAGAAAATGTGGATCACAATATAAACAGACTTCCATCTAAATCCCTAAGAATAATTTCTGAAATGCAGTACTGATGTTCATGTGATTACTCTTCTCTTTTGTCAGCTTGGAGGGGCAGCAGGAGAAAAACATTTAACCTTAACAGGAGAGCTATGAGACTGCTGAAATTGTTCACTAAATTTCTGGTCTATGGTTAGAAATGAGATTTACCACCTGGGAGAGATTTTGCAGAGTCAATGGCTCTAGCATTAGGTTAAGTGAACATGGTTAATGCATGACAGTAGTGATGAATTCTGGCCAATGCGTGAAATATCTGAAAGTAAATTTGTATCAAAAATACTGATATGTTTTGACAATTAAAAACCTTGAATGAACCCAACAAAACCCAAACAGATGGATGTTTCTCCTAACACAGCATTTAACTGCGTACTTGAGAAGGTGTACTGGGAAATGAGAAAAATGCTGGATTGGCTTACAGAGAATTGTCTTACCCTCTTAAAACATGGCACAGATAATTTTCATGCATCATCCCATGTTTGTCTCCTGGGAAACCTGCTTGCCCATAAAAGTGTGTGTCTGTTTTGTTGCACAGCATCCTCTCCTTCTGACCTCATATTGCAGGCACCACCAACTCGAAGTCCCCATCCCTGCTAAGACTTTGCTGCTGAGTAGTTATTTCTAAAAAATCCCTTCCAGCATATTTCCCATGCACACTCTGCCTCATAGAGGGAGTGCTGGTTTTGTTACTGTGCTGGTGTTATCCTTGTACATTAAGAAAGTCAAAAGGTCTTGCCAGGTGGACAGTGGAAACCAGCATGACTTTTTTACCATGTGAGTGACAGCAGTGCTGACGTGTCCGTGGTTCTGTGGGCTTTGCTGATGGCTGGGCTAGATGGCCACTGCTCATATGCCTGGGCTCAGGAGTGGCTGAGGATGTGCAGAGGGGACACAGCAGCCACCAACCTCTGTGCTGTGCCTCAGGGGTGGCTCTGTGCTCAACCTGCTGTGCCAGTGCTGCTTTTGCTTTATGCCGGTGTTTGCAGTCACCTCAGAGCACCTGTGCATTTAATCAAGTAAATGCTGCCCAAGGCTCTGAATTTGATTTACTGAGTTGCAGCATGTGTTGTCCTACTGTTGATGTATAAAAGACTTTTAAGTAAAGCATAGGAGTAATTTTAGAGATTGGTAAAAAAAAAAAAAAGAAAGAAAAAGGTGCACTTTCTACAGCAAAATGATCACTTTAAAAATTCCCTGAATTGAAAGAATAAGTCCTGGACAGGTCTGACATATCTGAGATAAACATTTAATTTTTCATCAGATGTATGTTTGCTGTGTTGGGTAGGACTGATATTTTCCATCTGACTTTTCATCTACCTCAACTAGTTTTAAGTTGTTTCTTGGAGAAAAAAAGAAACATGTAAAGACAAGGTAACAGAAAAAGCTATGGTGGACATGTCTTCTAAATTAAATTATATAAGTACACAATACAAAGAAATCCTTCATGTGTAGCCCATGTATTGATTTAACTTTCAGTGCAGTGTGAAGTGTTAAAATTCAGTTCTGGCTGTACAGAATGTTAAAAGTGATCCCCACTGTCTGCATAAGTCTATGGGAAGCTGAGACCTGATTAAACTCTGATTAGAATCAGTTGAACTCAGACTCTTTGAGATGGAGGGTGTCGAAGAGAGTCTGAGTTCAACTGATTCTAATCTGCCTCGGGTCACACCCTCTCTGCTAATGGGATTGTGAACAGCATCATCCTGGGCTGTTTGGCAGGTCAGAGTCACGTATCTCCCTAATCTAATGGCTTTATTGATCATAAATGCAAATAGCTTTGCAGAAACTGATGGATCTAACTAGCCTTAGAATGGAAAAGGAGGGACCTTGGTAAGATTTCTAAAGCTTGTCTTAAGGAAATACAGATTTAATTTATTTTTTAAATAATTTTTTATAGGAAAATATGGTAATGAAGGGGAAACTCCCTTTTTTTTTTGTTTGGTTTTTTTTGTTGGTTTTTTTTTTTTTTTTTTGCAGTATATGGATTAGTATTCTGGCCACTGAGATTTACTTACTGAGAATTTTCAAAGGTTTCATTTCATAAACAGAACAGGACCAACTGAATATTTCCTATCCAGATTTTCTATTTAGATTTCCAGCATTCAGTGTGTTACATAGTTTCTCAAGCTTTCAGCTCTTGCCAGTATGATGCAGCTGATATGTCAGAAGTCTGTTGGGTGGTTTTCCAGTTTCTGTTTGGAACAAAGGTACGAATTTTCTGAAATTAGGATAAGGAAGAGAAAGGTCGTGACTGAGCATCCTAATTTTGGCTCAGGAGGAGATGCAGCCCTTGGGAATTGGATCCCAGAAGGATGGCTGGAGTTAACTTAGATGTCTTGTTAATTTTAGTCATTAGGTTTGACTCATTGTTATGCTTCTCTCACACATCCAATAAACTCTTAGCTAAAGCTGACTTGAATTGATGTAGGTATGGATTTTGAAATGTTGAAGGAGAACATGGCTTCCCATTTTCAAAATAATATTTCTGCTGCTTTAATAATATATTAAAGCAATAAGAGTACCTGGTGTCCCAAATATGAAATGGGCAATACAAGCCTAACAAAATTGATGAGGAGAGTGTTGAGGCCACATATGACATCTGGAATGTAATAGAAGGCAATTCTAAGTAATTTATTTTTTCAGTGTCAATATAAAAAATAATTGTACTGGCTTGGGCATGTCAGTAGATCTATATGTCAGAAATGAGAAAAGAGGAAGTAGGATCAGATATAGCTGCAAAATGGGTTTTCCCCACAGATCTCCACTTGCAGATTAGCCTGGGCAGGAAAAATAGCAATGTTTAAGACTTAAATGAGCAGAGTAAGCTTGTTCATATTTTGCTCATGTCAGACCTATCCTAAAGCAGTTATATAAATAAGAAGGATCTTCTTTTCCCAGTTCCTTATTACAACATTTTATATAAAAAGTCATCTGTATGTATGTGTTTTTCTTGTCTTTTTTTTTTCCTGCTCTCTGCAAGTGCCTTACATAAAGTCATTTGATGATAATAGAAATTTGTAATTTGAAACTTATTTGCTGTGAATTAGGCCTAAAAATATCTCCTAAATCTTTATTTATTTCGTCAATTAAATGCTGTTCACATGGGAGTAGTTGTTCAGCTGAGGTATATAACTACAATGCAAACAGGTGATTTGTTCAAGACACCTTAAACAGCCTCAGATCCAGCTGGTAATTGGGCAGGAGAAGTCCCACTGACATTCTGGACACACTGGGCTCAAGTGAAGGGTGAAGATCTGTAGCTTTATTTCCCTAGGTGTTAATTCTTAGTGTGCACATTGAGGATGATTTACATACTTGTCTCTTTCATCTGTGCTTTGTAAGTAATAATTTAATAAAAAATCATCAAATAAATTGTAGCCATTTGTAAGAATTCTGGTTGTGATTTTAAGTGAGTGATTTATCTTCAATAAATTCAAAATGTTGTTCTGGAATACCCACTATCTGTATTTGTGCTGGCCATGTTGGTCAGATCTTATTTACTCTGTGCGGGATTTGGTGTCCTGGTTGGTATACATGGACATCTGCCTAGGTAACTTGTGGGATTAAATACAGGCACTTACCCTTTAATTGGTAAATAATATGTATTTTAAAAATATTAATTAAGCATCCATTCTACAGAATAAATTATGTGATATCTTTGATACAACCAAAACAAATATTCTGGCAATAAAACATCACTTAAAGCAAAATGAGGCAATTCAAAAGCAATTAGCAGCAGAGATTCTTGCCCTCTGTTCTTTGCTAATACTGCCTCCCCCCACTTAGCAGTGCAGTGTTGGCCTTTCTGTAGATCATGGCAAGCAGGTGAGGAGGAGCAAACGTGAGAAAAGTAGTTGAAAGTATCTGTAATTAACCACATTGGACTGAAAGATTTGAACCTTAGTTAAGGTTCTGACACTGAAGGTATTCATTCTGTCTTAAAAATGTCTTCATCCTGCCTGTCTGTAGTTTTGTGAGGTGCCAGTGTCTGATGCCTGTAAAGTGCTTAGACACTTGGATCTACAGGTCTTGCAGTCCTGTACCTGTGCAAGAGGCCATGTGAAGTACTGTGCTATGGTGCAGCATTAACATAAACACCAGCATCAAAAGTACATTTTATTATACGTATATTTTTTGGCATTTGGTTGGGGTTTTTTTTCTCTTATTCTTGGTATCTAACTACCTGGAGTGCTGTTGACCCACTAAATTTCTCCCTGTTCTAGAGAAAAATGCTTTCATTCCTAAGTGAAAAACTCAACACTACTCAGTAATCACCTCTCTATGGACATAACAGTTGCTGCAAAAGAACCTTCAAACCTTCCCCCAAGGGCTTATCTGTAATTTTACAGTGCCTCTTTTAATTCTGTGTGATGTTCCAGGTCATTATGTATTATGTCAGTTGTACCACTCCAATACCTGGAAGTAGGCCCTTGGTGCTGCTGTGTAGACACTCCTCAGGGCATGAATCAAACACAGTTTTTTAAAACTGGCCAATGATCTCTTTGTGTGCAGTGTGTGTGATCTGCTGGCATCGTGGGGAAAAAAAAGAATAATCCAGTCCAATTATACTTACTACATTTTTGCCGTCATATGATGGTAACTTTTTGCAATAAACAGCCAAACCTAAAACCACTTGGGATGATAGGTTTGACAGCAGTTTTATTGTTTATTTTAACAGCTACAGGAATCAGTAAATCAAATGATGTAAAAAAATTAGATAAAAACAGTGATAAAAGTTGAATTCTTAGGAATGCAATTACAGATGGGTGCTAGGTATTAATTGGGGTCTTGTGACATTAATATTGTGGTCAGCTTCTGTTCTCTGTGTTGAATATAACCTGGGTGATGCAGTAGTGAAGTACAATTCAGGAATTATTAGCAATAAAGATTTGTGTAAAATCAAGGATATAAACTGGGTGAGATGCTTTGCAATCACTGTCACCCAATCATTGTTACCCTGTTTGGCAGGGATTGAAAATGGTATTTGGCTGCAAAAAAAAAAAGGATAATACAGCTGCAGGGATAAGCCCTAAAAGTTAGAAAGGGCATTCATCAAGTATGATGAAGAAGCATATGTGCCTTATGTTGTTAGGTATTTGTGTGTGTGTGAATGTATTCATGTTGTTTGTCACTTACGATGACTATGAACACAAAATGGAATTAATAGTGTTAACTGATATGGCTGCACAATTGATTCAATTGTTCTGTGTTTCAGAGCTATTTTTGTTTTCGTTTTAAACCATGCTTTCATATACTTTGAGACACACTGTATATAGGAAGAAACCCCTGATTTCTAATCAGAGGTTCCAATTTCCTTTGAGTTGAGTCCTGAAAGATACGGTTTTAAAGTATCAAGTCATGAATTTTGCAGTCAGAAGAAAGGGGCAGGAGAGGGAGGGGAAGCTGGTTTCTTATTGTTTCCCTTTCAAAGATTTTACACAGCCCCTGGAGATGCTGATCAGGTGAGGATATGCAAAAATGCATGTAATTAGGATTATGTGCACTGGCTTTGTAGATGCAAGATAAACCTAGTATGGACAGTCTCACAGGAATATAACCCTTATCTTACCTTCTATTTTACCAGCAGAAATGAGATACACATACATACATATATACATATATATCATTATATATATATATATACACACACACACACATACATTTTTGTATGCTGCAGAATTTTTTTTTTTTAAACAAATCACAATCTACCCGTGCACTTCACCATCCCCATCCCCTTATTGTCACAGGGGGATGAAGCATTATGACCTACTAACTACAAATAATGCTCATCCAATAAAATTAAAAGCAAACTAAGATGTTAGTGTCAGTGTGCTAATCTAGCCAATGGTAGTGTAATACATTAGCATAGCAGACATAAAGTCTGAGGGCTTTCAGATGCCTTGGAGCTTTAAGATCGTGTGTGTTATTTGTTTGTGTTCTGCCTTTATTGACAGTTGATATTACAGTGATATTTGAAAGAATGTCAGTGGGATAAAATGAATGTATTTGAGTATGTGTCTCTTACTCTGCCCTAAATATCAGAAATAAGCTGAAATATTTATTTGCAAAGCTAGAGATAGTGATCTCGTGACAATATTCAGTTACAAGGATATTTGATTTTTTTTACTGAATGATTACAGGAGATTTAATCAGCTTGTCCAATAGTTGGACAAAACAGAACATTTTCTCATTCTCTTTTGCTTGTGGCACTGTTTCAAGCCTCCAAGATGCATGAGGGGAGAGGGAAGGTGGGGACAGAGAAGATTTTGGCTACATCATTCTCTTTCTGATGAGCTTAGCAACTGCATGTGCTTCCAGTTCTCATGGGAACTCTTTTAAAAAAAAATTATTTTCTGCAGCTGTTGGATAGTGGCTCACCTCTCAGAGAATGAAAGAGGATGTGTTACCAGAGGTAAGTGTGGAGATGCATTTTGCAGGAGCACTCTGTGGCAAGCAGAGAGCACATTCCAGCTGGGGGGGCTGTGCTGCAGTGGCTCAGGTTGTTCAGGATGTGCTTCCCTGGGACACAGACCTGTGGCTCTTTTGGAGATGGCTTGGCATGCTCTGTTTTTTTTAAACTGAGTATCTGGTGAATCACAGTTTGGTTTGAGACCTATTCAGGGAGGAAGGAATGGAAGAACGTCATCCTCTGACATCAGGAAAAGCAGAACCAAAAAAAAATTTATAAAAATTTTAAAAATCTACATTTTTATAAGACTTGGTCATGTATAGAGGTGACCTAGTGCAGTGTTCTCTAGAAAGTTTCAGTAACTGGGGCAGCAGGGTTGACACATAATGATGTCGTTGTGGATCTGCTTGGAGGAGGATTTTTCCCTTACTCATTCTCTGTTGTGGTGAGCAAATAGTGGTTATGTGTACCATGTCACTTTGACATGCTACTGAAATGGTTTCTGATGCATTTTAAGGAAGGTCAGGTTGTCTATAGACAGAAAATAGAAGAAAGATGAGCAAACACTTCATTACTAGCACCAGTGAAGTTCTTTCAGAGCAGAAAAGAGGAAATATTTGTGAGCTTTCATTTTTTGCTAGAAATGCAAAGGTATATAGTAGATTGTCTAATGGGGGATAAGGCTTAGAAAGTAAATGGTCTAATAGAAATCCTACACAGAGGCAGGATTTGCATTCCAGTCTGTGTTGGATAAAAATATCTAATAAAAATTGAGTTAGGTAGTAATAACCTGTGTCTGGTATTCTACTATGCTTCTTGCAGCTCACCTTCATGCTGACTCTTACCTGTCCCCCTGTTTGATCATTTTTAAAGTGTGACTCCTGTTTTAGGACAGGGAGAGTTCATTTTTCTTTTGTTCCAGAGTTTTGTAAGAATTGCATGGGTTACTGCTTTATTGTAAACGTTGTTGAAAGCAACTTAATAATTTCTGTTCTGTGCCATAGGGTTTTTTCCTAATTTTCCCACCTTTTTGGATCTGGGAGTAATACTGCTTATTAGGACTCCACTTGCATTTATTATTTCTATTGACATTTTCCTGTGGGAAATGAGTGTCTGACTCACAAAAGCCAGAGGAATGGGAGCTTTGGGCTCTTATCTTACTACTTATTATTAAATAAGCTGCAATCATAAAACTTCTTACTGAAGATTGTTTTGATTTTCACATTAGTTTTTAACTTAAGTAGAACTTATTTCCTTCAGAACAGTGAAAACACCTTCCACTCAGTTTCCTGAAATCTGATACAGCAAATACATCTGATAAATCAAATACACAAAAGCCATGGATTAAGAACATAATCAAGTGGCTGCAGCTTCTGTGTGAATTCATTATCCAGAGCACAAGCTCCTCACTAACAGAGGGAGGTGCAGGTTGTGTCAGCAATAAAAATTGTTAGTATAGGGTATGTTTACAGTGCAATGTACTTGTTAGAGCTAAGCATGTTATTTTAGGTGGTGAGAACTGATTAAAAACTCACCAGATCCATGTGTCCCCTTGAAAAGTTCTAGCTCTCTTGCCTAGTTTGAGTCTGTATTTAATGTGGTGTAATATCAGAAAAACTGGTTTAAAAATGTTTTGTATATATGATTTATTTTATGCAGTGTGAATTGGATGGTAAGAATTTAAATTTTTAAGAGAAAGAAAATGAAATAATGCACTTTTTATTTCAATGCTGACATGCAGTGAAGTAGACATGCATTTTCCCAACCAGAATAAGAAGCACGTTTTGTGAAATATTTGAAAGTAAGACTTTCACATTTTCAGTGATGGCTAGTAAAGCAAAAGCACTATAAACTCTGGACAGGTGGAGGAGATGTACTAACTCTTTATTCCAAGGTTGCTTGTTTCGTGCTGCTGATCATGCTCAAGTTGTTTCATTTTCTGTGAGTCCTGTAGTATTTCAGCATACTCCCTTTTATTTATTTCTTTTGAAAGGGAGAAGTGAAGTGAATGCTGAAAGACAAGGATACATTTCTCAGTGATAAAATATTAAAATTATGAAGTGCTCCTCTGAGCTTTTCTGCCATTTTATGTAGGTATTATTTCCTGGAGAAGAACCTATTACTTCAGAGAAAGGTTTGAATGAGTTCAGTCTAAAGCTGAGGTTATTGTAGCAGAAGATTTTACTGCAGTGTGATGTGTGCTTTTTGCAAGGACTTAAATCATGATGGTGCTATGGCTGAATTTTGGATACAGTGACAGGATAGTAGGAAATGCTATCTCACTTAAAGAACAATTTATAGAGCTACATGTATAGCATATAGCAGAAGATGGAATGGAACCCTGCAGCAAAATTCTGATTCTTCTGTGACAGAATTATTTTATCATGAAATAAGAGCCCAGTTCTCTGGTTTTCCATGACTCTTCCCTTCTGGCATGCAGATGGCACAATAGGCTGTACTTCAGCAGAGAAATGCAGAATATCTTCCCAAGAAAGATCAGAGGCATATAGATTTTAGTTTCCTTTAAAAATCTGGTATGCTTCTTTTACCAATAATCTCAGCAGCAACAAAACTTAATGAGGACGAAATTTCTGTGTGGGTTCTGACTCCCTGTGTTTTATCAGCTTCAAAAGATGTTTCCTGTCTTGTAGTACAGTTAGATAATGCTTTAGTATAATATGCTTTGTATTCTTAACTTGTATTGTGGTTATGCCTTTCAGCTTTGACAAATAGTGCTTTCAGAGAACACCTTACTATCTAAGGGACTGCAACTACAGAAACAAGGGGGAAATATCTACATTTCATTGCTTCCAAATGGAGTAAGAAAAGTGAGCTGTTGGCACTTAGGTTGGAATACTTGGGAAATGTTGAGCAGTGGTATTAGAAGAGACCATATTACAGATTCTAGGTAGCATTAACAGCTGTTCTGTTCTTAGAAAACTACACTGAGACTCTATATGCTGTTTACAGTTGAAAGTTTTTAGTGGATTTATAGTTGAAAAAATTCAGTAGCTGAATTTTTAGATTTAATGTTGAAGTTTTATAAATGTCATTATTGTTTGGAGTTTCCTACAGACAAATTTTTACCTATGACCACACAAGGGAAACTTTTCTTTTCTGTGAATAAACAGAAGGAGAAATATTCTGTAAACTCTCTAATTAGCAATAAGTTTATTTTGTTTAAAAGTAGATCTGTTAGTTTGTCTACCAACCTTGACATATGCTTAAATATAATGTTATCATCCAGGAGAGAGATTTATCTCACTGATAATTTGTTCCCAGAATTTCCAGGTATTTAAAATTGGTTCTGCTGGCTGCTGCTGTTACAAGTATTCCCAGCTGTCATGCATGAGGACTTTTTCCAAGAAGCAAAGGTGAACAGTGGGTTTAGCTACAGTAAATTATTTCAGTAACTAATTTAAAGAGTTTCTGACTCTCATTCACCACACACAGAGAATTCTTATAAAGTCCTCAATAAAGAGATTGAGTCTGTTGTCCCTGTGAGTTCTTTGGATTGCTCCTGATGCTGTTAATAGGGAGTCAGTCAGCTTACAGATACACAAAGCAGAGCAGAATTTCACTCTGGTTTCAACAGAATATGTATGCATACATTTAGAGAAAGAATTAGTTTTTGTATGTTCTTGGGCTTCAGCTCCTTCTTTGACACCATAGAATCATGGTCTGTTAGAGCTGGAACAGGAGAGGAAGGTGTGGAAGAGTTCTTGTGCTATCACTCAGGAGAGCCATCTGAAATTGTCACCCTCTTGCTCATAATTCCTGTGTGTCTGTAAACCTCTAATTACAGGTCAGGGCTGCTTCCTTCCAGGGCAGAGATAAGTTTCTATTACTGTTTATTCTCCACAGCTTTGCAAAGCCATTGCAGCTCCAAGAGGGAATTGGATTCTGTCCATCTCCAAATGGCATTAGCATTGCTCTCCTGTCTTCCAGTGCTGTTTTTTATTCACTAGTGATGTCAGAACTGTTTAAGTTGCTATTTTGAATTTCCAATCCCATTTGAACTTGTCAGAAAAGCAAAATTTATGGGATTTTGAAAAACTGTTGCCTGCATAGAACGGAAAAATAAGACCTACTAGCACTTCTGGGATAGTATAATAACAGGGGTATTATTTTCTGCCTCACTTTAAGTTTGGAAGTGTTTAAAGAAGTTCTTTATGGCCTTCACATTTGGCCTCTTAAAGAAGTAGTGAGAATTTCTGACTCTTACTTGAATCACAAACCCTCCAGAGATTTGGAGGTGAGCAGATTTTCAGCTTTCTCAGAATTTATCTGAATGATTTTGAATTATTGACAGCAAACTTTATTTTCCCTGCAAGTCAGTTATGTGCATATTTTTTGCAGTGTAGTTGTGCTTCTTTTAACATGGGAAGTTTTCTCTAGATCTACTTCATAATACTTTATTTAGCCAGTTTAGTGGTGCTTCAGGGTTTGCTCTTTTTTGTGCTTCATAATCAGTCTACAGTCAAAATATAGTTCATAAAAGAGGAAGATGAAAACTCATTTTCATTGTTAGGAATCATAAAATATCACAAGGTTTCTCTTTCTTAGCAACAGATGAAAAGATGAGTGTATGAGGGAAACAGTTCTGTGATGTGTTTCATTTCATGTGGTGCCTCTCTGAGTCCTGTTATTTGTATCATCCCCAATGACTGCAGTGCCTTGAGTCACAGTGTTGTTTTTTTAAAAGCTTTCACTTTTTCACTGTTTGTTCTCAAGGTTACTTTATGCAAAACACAATGTTATATTTTTTGCACTAGTACAGGCTGTTTAAAAATATTTTTAATTCTGCTGTGAAAATTGAAACAGCTCTGCTCCGGGGGAGAGGCTTTGGGCCTGTTTCAAGTGTTCCCTACTTCTAAAATGGACTGTTTCTTCCTCTGTCTGTAAAGGTGTGGGTCATGTCTTTTGCCTTCAAAAGTATTCCAAGGTGGTAATTCTTGCACTCTGTTGCTTTGGTAATTTGATTTAGCTAATCACCATGAATTGTGAGCCACTAAGAATTATCCAAAGGTAGTTTTTCTGCTTAATTAATGATAAAGATGAAAGAGAACTTTTTCTACTTTACTATAAATGTTAGAAGCCAGGCTAAAAATATGAGGGAGGTACGAGGAGAAGAAAGGACAGACTACTGATTTTATTTCAATGGATTTGCATTATGGATAGGAAGGGACAAGCAAGTTGAATTAAATGCATTCAGTTATTCAAAATTTTGACTTGATAAAATCCCTACTCTGCAAATCATTTTCCTTACTGTGCCACTTTTTTTCTTTACCTTCTGGTAAGGCACAGGGCATTGTGTCCTTTAGTGATTTCTTTATGTTCCCTACACAGCTTTTATTCCAACTGTCTGCAGCCTTTAGCCTCTCTTGGTTTTTTTGCACCAAAAATCCTCTGGAAATGTGTGACAGTTGTGAGTTCTCCAGTCCACCAGTGGGAACAGACACTTTGCAGAGGGTAGCACAGGCTGGGGGTTGTGTCTGTGTGGAACTCTTGGATCTGGTAGGAAATGTTTAGTGCAGAGAAAGCTCTGACAAAACTTAGTAGTCAACCAGCTTAGCTTTTACCATAACTCTTTTGTGCATTTAAACCTTGGCTGTAAGTCTGTGCTCTGCTTTTTCCCCTGTGACCTACCAAAATTCTTGTAAAATCCTGGCTGTAATATACAGGTAAGTATGGAAATACTGAGGCATACAAAGCAAGCCTCCCCACAAAAAACCCAAACATAACCCAACAAAAAACATGAGCTGTAATTTTTTTCTGGTCTCACTCTACCTTTCTTGAAGTTTGCCCCAAAATAATCAGTCTTATATTGTTACTGGAACAGGTCAATTTCTTTGATTTTTCTTTAAATTTAAAAATAAGAAACCATGTATTAACTGCCAAGAATTTTTTTTACCAATACGTGCTGCTGCTTGCTCCATTTGCATTTGCTATCAGAACACATGTATTCCCCAGCAGTGTGATTTTGCTAAAAGCTGGAAGGCTTTCACTGAGAGGCACCAAAAGAACCTTTTCCCTATGCTTTTGTCCCATTCCAAGCAGCTTTCTTGTGAAGCATCTCTGGTAAAATACACTGATTAAAAACATCGTATCTTCCAAAGCAATTCTGTGAGTACACCTATGTGGAAAGAAGAAAGAACTTGGTGCCAAAAGATGTTTCTTTTCTCCAAGAGACCAATAAGATAGGACAGTAAGCAAACTTAAGAAGATTCTTAATTTCTGCTTTGCAGGAATGGTTGCTACAGGAAATTTTGAGTGAATTTTGACCAGGCAACTGTAATTTTCTGCCACTAATGAACATTTTTTAGGTATTCAAGAGAAAGAATAAGACCTATCAAATGAAAGAGTTCTCTGAAGTCTTTTCATCAGAACAAAGAATATACAAGACGTTTTTGAACTCTTATTGAACATTCTAAATATCTACTGTGAAAAGCCAGTAGTAAACTTCATACATGAGATAGGATTTTGAGAAGAAAACTGTCACCCAATCTCTCATTTATACCTTGGAAAGACACTGATCCTGTAATGTCTTCATGTCTGCATGTGCTGTAGGCACTCCGTCTACTCCCATTGTGGAGATCATCATCTTGGATTTTACAATTTGAGCTTGTTCATTCAGTCAGCCTTTCAGCTTGAAGAAAGCTTGTACCAATGGCTGCTTCCCAATGCTCTCATTGTTCTCATGGTGTGGAAGCAGGCTCCCAAGGTGCTTTGGCCAGCCAGCTGTGCTTAGCACACAGCAGCAGACACCTGTGTTGAGGGGAGCTGTGCTGGGAGAACCTCCCTGGGACAGTGCTGGTTACAAGCAGCAGCAGACATGGTGTCCAAGCAAAACCAAACAGAGCATCACTGTTCTGGTTTGAAAGCAAAACCAGTGAGAGACTCCAAGTCAGAAATACAATTTATTGGGAAAAGGAAAAAAGACAAAAATACATGCAATGATACAAAAGGAAGACCACAGATAAATTCAGAATACAACCTGACACCCCTCTGGCCAGCATGCTACTAGCAGTCCAAATTGGAGTGGCTGCCGTCCTCTTGGGATGGCAGATGTGGTTGCTGTGTTTTCTCAGAAACCTGTGGAAAGGCTGCCTATCTGTCTAGAAATCTCCGATTTATCCAGGTGGGAATGCCTGGCTCCTCCCCCTGGGCGGAGCATCCCACAATGGGCTGATGTTATTCTGAGTCATGAGGTGTGTCATTAATCACTTGTTAAACAGAACTGGCTCCTGGAGAGTGTTATCTCTGAGCCGTGTGGGAGACATTGATGGGCCCATTAACAGGAGATAAGGAAAACTGCCCAGAGGCAGCTCCTACTCAGATGGGGGTAGGAAATGTCTTGGTGCTTCAATCTTGGACAATCACTCAAGCAGAAATACAGTTTCTTCTTTCACCAAAGTGTGATGGAGGAAAGAATGGAACAAGACACATTAACCATGTTCACATTAAGAAACTCTTCTCTTTCCTTCCCAGAATTACAACAACAGCTGCTTGTATGATGGACCTGCGGAGATATCCGCTGGATGAGCAGAACTGCACGCTGGAGATTGAAAGCTGTAAGTACTTCTGCAAATCCTACTTATTCTCTGGTCAACTGCTTTAGAGTTTTATTTCTGACGGTTCTGGTTTTTTCAGGTTTTGTATTCAGAGGTTTTTGGGTTTTTTTGGGGTTTTTTTTTTGCATGCTACTAACCCAGTTGTCTTTCTGTCTGATGATGTTTAGATCCTTGTAAACACAAGCCAAAAATAGCTTTCCAGATGGATTAGTAATTTGTGGCACAAGGATTAGCAAAAGTTATTCTGTGTTTTGATGGACAATTTACAGCTTTAAAAGTCTCATTCAAATGCTTTGTTGGAGTTCATGTGAGGAGCACAAGGATTATTACCGGTTCTTTATCTTCCTTTACTGCTGAACTGTGTGGCAGCTTGTTTCCACTTATAAGTGAAGGCAAGAGGTTAGAACTGTTCTTGAAATAGGTGTTTTGTGGGGTTTTTTTCTAACCACTGTGCTGTAGTAAAACTTTCAAAGCATGTAAGCAGGCTGTTTATATATACTGATTTAATGGCTGGTGTCTATTGAACTTATGTAGATAAAACTTGTGAAGTAAAACTCTTTTCTCTGAAAAAGATTAATGATCACTTGTATATGACAATATTGCAAGCATGTTATTTAACACTCTAATTAAGATTATATAAAAATTTTCAAGATTAGTGTAACATTTATATATGCTGTATACAAGTATGTGTATTTTTAAATAAGTTCTGAATTATGAAATATGTGGGATTTCTGTGTTTAATTTGTGCTACAGCCTGGTAAGAATTTGGGACAGCTGAACTTCTGTTTGAGAAAGCATTTAAGAATTTACTTTACATTTGTATCCAAATTTAATTAATCTTATTGGAATTTACAGATATGCTAAAATTCTTGTGACACTGTTGCCTGAAATAATTTCCATGCATAACTAAACAGAGTTGAGACTATCATTAAAATTCTGTGTACTGATATTCACAAGCAGCAAATGTAGTGGTGTCCTTTGTACTGAGAGTGGATAAAGTCTAGTTTATTTAGGGTTTTTTGTAGTTCTCCTATTTCCATGGATAGCATTTGATTCAGGATCTCATACCTGCAGCCAGCTATTATGCAGCCGGTATATAGGTAGTGTTGACTATAATGTGTGAGAAAACTGTTGGCATAATTCAGGCTTACAGTGATTTTTATAGAGAAAAATTTTGCTGTGACAGTGTCTTTTAATTGTTCCAGAACAATTAGCAAGGACCTGGTATTTTTCTATTTTCCAATTGTGTGTGTGAGATAGGAAGCTGGAGAGTCAGAGGAAATATTTTCTCTCTGTTTACAGCATTGTTTAAATGTTCAACAAGGTCTTGCCATCTCTCTGCATTGCTCAGATGTCTAAGTCTTATTTGGATTCATAAAGTAGATATCCCTCTTCTCATCCTTTCACAACCTGCTCTGGAAAATATTCCCAGGAAATACCTGTCATGGAAGTCCTTGCACAAAGCTGAAAATTGTGTCTCTGCTTTTCAATGAGAACGCTTGTTCTCATTCAGACTCAGAATGTGGGACTTGTGAATTGGAATTTCCCTTTTATCTGATTTAATATAGAGGTTTGATGCAGGTCACTCATCTTTCAAGAAACAATCCTAAAAACTGAGGTATTGAGCGCTCAAAGTTGCTGTTCCATGCAGTATGAAAACCTAATGCTCATTATATTATAGAAAAGGTAGAAGTTGAATTTACCATAGAAGTTGGGATGGCTGGAGCAGAAGTCATTTGTGGATTTTTGACCTCTGTTGCAGCATCACAAAGGTAGAATGGATTTAAATCAGGATATTAAGTGCAGCCAGCCTGTCATTGCAATAATGCAGTCCAGTAAAGAGTGTGGATAAGGGCCTGGCTATATTTGTTATACTGAGGTAAAATTCAGGATCTGCCTTGTGATAGGGTTTTTTTTAAATTATTATTTTCTACATTTCTTTGTTGCTGTGGAACAAACAAGAATGCACTGAGTTTCTCCTCAGAAACACTTTTTGTGGTGTATTGAGGATGTGGCATTAACGAAGCACATCCAAACCCTTAACAGACATGAGCTCCCCATGTGTCTGTACGGGCTAGGGAAAAGCACTCACAGATAGGCAGGGGGAATATTTTGCTGATAAATGAGAAATAATTGTTTTCAGGACATTTCGTTCATGTGAAAGCCTGAGGTGTTCAGAGCAGAAATCATTAGAAATTTCTTTCTGCTTCATGACAAAACCACCAGAGAAGCACACTAGGTTAAAAACTTCCATTCAGTAAGAGAATCTGGAAAAAGCCAGAAACAGAGTCAAAAGAGTATCATTCCTGCCCCTGGCAGTGCAGCCCAGTACCAAACACTTTCTAATCAGATCATCTGTGAAATCTCATCAACAAGAGAAAGAGAAATCATCTTTGTGTGCTCAAGGTGACTTTATGAGCACTTTTAAGGCGCTGAAAAGAAATCAAAGCCGCCTTTTGCTGGAGCTTTGAGTACTTTGCAGATGGCTGCTCTGGCCGTGGATCAAAGCTGTAATCAGGTCACACGGGACAAATGGTAGAGCTCCAGGAGCTGACCAGGCAGGGCTTTTCTGGGTTAGAGGCGAATGTGTTTGATGCTAGGCAAGAAGCTGCAGGTCCCCAGCAGTGGGGTGTTCAGCACAGGAGGATACCATGGTGACACATGACTTCCAACAATTGCACACTAAGTGGAAAGCTAAACACATGATTCTTGGGCCACTGACAGCTAGAATTTTAAAAGTTGTTAATTTTTTTTCCTTCCTTTTATCAAAGTTAATGTGTATTCCATCTCCATTGTCTCTTCAGCTTGAGACTGTTTTGCATCATGGCCATTGCAGAGAGGATATTCCTCTATCAGCAGATGGTCTTATCAAAGTGCCCCTTTTTTCATCTTGTTCGTCATCTCCCTATTCAGATTTCTTAATTTGGACTCTGTGCCAATTCAACCTGTACAGCACTGTGTGTGGAGGAGAGATATGTGTTGTTGAGCAAACAGTGATGAATTCCACTATGTTGCCATTTTGGCATCATCAGCTTCTAGCGTGACTTCTTTGGGACAGGTACTTTGTTCTTTATTTGTCCTCAGAAATTTCATCTCAAGCATGCTGAGAAGAGAAAAGGTATAATTTCAGTGGCGTAATGCACACTGAAAATGAACAGGAAATCCTTGACTCCTCTTCAGTGTGGAGATAGGATGATTCAGGAAGAGCTAAAATAATCCCCAGCAGTAGATGATTCTTCTGTGTCGTCTGAAGAGGGGAAGGAAATTCAGACTCGCCATCAGTGCATATGATCAGGGTGGGCTGTGTACAGGGGAACCAGTGTTTGTAGGGTTTTGATAACACCACCCACAGCCAGCTGGGGTTGGGCTTTCAGGTGGGAGCTCAAAAAACACCCAAGATTTATTACCCTACAGGTAGGCAAGAGGGAAGTATTTTCCTTTTTTCATTCTATCTCACGTCTTTGCAGCAGACTCTGCATCCTGGGAGTTCTCATAGCACTTACACGGTGATGTAGTGTTTGCAAATGAAGAAAGAATTTTACAGGAGCTCTGCAACAGACTCTTAATGCTTTCAAGCTACCTGGACTTAAATCTAAAAGGGAATGCAATATACATCTGTGCCTATCAGCCCCCTCAGACCATACTGGCAACATAGATTTCCACCGAGGAACTAATAATTTTAAGTGCCTTTTTTTCTTCTTTTTTTATCATTCTATAGTTGAATATGGAGTACCTATATAATCAAAAGGACAGAAACAAAATCAAATGGTTTTAAAACTTTTAATGCTTTTTGTCTTTTATATTCAGTTTGAACAAGAGTATATTTTTTCTTATTCTAAATAATCCTGCATTTTATCAAGGGATTAATGGAAACAAAAAAGGGCCCTTTTAAAAAAGTGTATATCCAGAAAGTATCAAATGTATTTACTAAGGTTTGGGAAAAAAAATTACATGTCCAGAAAAGCATCTCTTGTGCAGAAAGATATTTTCCAAAAGAAAAAAAAATATTTCTAGCAAAATCTCTGATAATCTTATATCCAGTAAATTATGTGGAAGTATGGAAAGCTGATGGGTTTACACTTTACAGTCCTATTTTGAGAAGGTCTTTTACAAGGTAAATATTCACCTTTATTTTTTGCTTTATTTTTTAGGACCTCTTTAGCATAAAATATTATACTTTAGGCATTTCTTTGTAGTCTGGTATTCTTTTCAGATGCCTGTAACTGGTGATTTCTTCAAGAAAAATAAGTATTTATATGTGCTATCGGAAAACTAACGTGATATTGTTACGTACCTTAGCAGGGTGTAGGGTATGATCTGACATTATACTTTATTTTTATTATTTTCTTTGGATGGCACATGTGGTTAGGTCTTCTTTTAAAAAATTTTTAGACCATTGAAAGGGATGGAGGTGGTACTGAAAGCTAATAATGGTTTATTCTTCATGGTATCAGGTTACTTATCAGCTTACTAAAGAAAGTTACTATATTTTTCAAAATTAAATAGTTTCTTTAACATAATACAGCTTTTATGAAATAGTAATATTTCTCAGGTACTGGAATCCCTGGACCTCATATCTCTTACTTTAGAAGACAATGGAAACTGTGACTATCACACAGTGATCATATACCTATGAAAAGAAGTGAAATAAGTTTCTACAGTCATTTTATTTCCGAAGGTAGAGGGCTTTTCCCTTTTTATATAACTACAATTGTCTTTTGTTCATCAATTACATTAACGAATAAATGCCTTTTTTTTAAATTAGTTTTCAAAACATCTAGGGGCAGGAGGGCACTGGAGTCTGTTGTCAGTCTGATCTGTATTTGCTCTTGGTCACTGATAGCAGCAACTCAGTTAATGCAGTGCTCTTGCTAATGCTCCTCAGCTCATGCTGAATTACTGAAGTGGGGGAAGAATGAAAATTAACATTTGAGTCATGGCAGAACTGTGGATTCAGATGAAATTTGACTCGGTGTTTTGGCCTGTTTACAAACCCACAACAACCAAAATGGGATCAGCTCTTTCCCACCCTGGCCAAGGGTCCCTCGTTTCCTCAGGGAGAGCAGTTGGGCTGGGGCGAGATGTGGCTGCGCTCATTAGGTTCCTTCTCTGACAAGAATTCAATTTGCTGCTTGAGGGGAAAGCCAAGACACCAGATTGGTGAGTGTGTTCTGTATTTGGGTCACTACTTGTCCATTTGTCCTAAGTTTCTGGAATAGGACTTGGAGATTCATCTCTCAAATATGAGCTTAACCTTCTTCAGTAGCTCTTGTTAAAGACATTATCTGTAATCTCCAGCAGGGTTGTAATTTTTTTGTTTGGGTGATTTAGTTTTTGTTGGTTTTTTTTTTTTTTTTCTGAAATCCAAGTTTTCTTTACTTTTTCTTACTGATACTCAAATGCAAAATATTGCATCTGAACAGGAAAACAATTTAATTAGTTTTGTTTCAGCAAGTAAAAGAGTGAATAATAAGATCATCTTTAGTTTTGATTATGACATTAGATTGGGTTGAGGAAGGGTTAACCTTCCAAGTAGACAGGCCTAAGAAATGTAATTTTACTTTGGTGGAATAAGAGAGAAGAAACTCAATTAGAAGCAGCTTTGGCGAAGTTAAAAATTAAAATATTATCATCCCTTGATCACACCTTGCTAATGATGGGAGCTTTGTGAGACAAGTTAATTTTGTTTTCATTTGCTCTTGTTATTTGGTACTGCTAGCCAGGTTGATCAAATCCCACCAGTATTTAGCAAAAACAAGCTACTTTCTGTTACTGAAAGCAATCCTATTTTCCTATGTCTTAAGTTTATACATTGAAGTCAAAATTAGTATTGCTTATGACAGTAGTCATTCATTTTAAAATAATTCAGCCTTATATTATCCAGCTTTTGGCCATGCTAGGGGAGTTATCTTCCGGCTGATTCTTCTTTCTTCTATCCGTCTGACACCACTGTAGTTGATGTGGGAAAGTGCTACTGCAAATTTACTGAGATGTTGCCTTGCTGTGCAAGTCTACGCAGGGAAACTATTCTAGTTTTAGAAATGTTTGATACCTATACCACTCAGAGTATCCAATGTGGTTTTGACACACTGTCCAAAATTATTTGGACAGTTCAAGATACCTTTTATGTATGAAATAGTCTAACACTTGGATAGACTTTCTCATTATATGCATTTGTTCTGAGCAAAAATGAAACATGAAAAATACTGTTCTTACTCTAAGTAGCCTGAACATGTTTTGTGAATGAGCATTTATAAAGGAAAGGGTGTCTAAGTGGTTGCGAGAAATAAAGATTTTAGTCTTTATAATTTATGTTGTATTTATAAAAGTTGGGGTTTATTTTTGCCCTTTTTCTTACGCAGTAATTGTGATTTTTTTTTTTTTAATGTTGCTTTTTATGTGAGGAAAGAGAGGTCACTTGATAGATTAATATGTACTTATATTTCAAGTTGTACTTCAGGAATAATTCAGGATTGAAGGGACCTCAGGAGGTCCTTAGTCTTATCTAGTAAAAAAGTGGTCAGCTCTGTGGTCGGACCAAGTTACTCAGGGCTTTGTCCAGTCTGGTCTAGAAAAACTCCAAGGACAGAGATGGAAAAACCTCCCCAGATAACTTCAATTAAATTTCCTCACTGTTAAGCTCAGGTTTTCTCGCGATTTTTCCTGTCCTAGGATCTTACATCTGCCTTACAGAATCAGGAATAAGTATTTACCATTACTGATCTGAAATAGAACCTCAGTGCTGCGTGACCTGCATTGTGAAAAGTTCTGAGTCATGTAACAGAATGAAAATACCATGAGAATGCTCTGAATAAATCAGCATGCTGCACAAGTAGCCTTGCAATCTAACAAACAGTTAAAGGTGCAGTTTTTCTTCCATGTATAATCTAGTGTGGTATAATATGTTCCATATTTCTTTGTTCATTAACACAGGTACTATTCCCATTATATGGACTGAAGTGTCTCTGTCACCACTTGTTATGGTTTAAAAACTCTCAAAATAAGGGTTCTTTTCCCCGGATAATCTCAGAATTTTCATTATGATATTTGTCTCAGTAACATCTTTGTTGTTACATGGATTGAAAAGGCAATTCTCTGTATTCTATGATTGTACAACATAAAAGTTGTCTTTGTTTGGTATAGAGCACAGATTTAATGCAGAGGTTTGGAACTTGTGGTATGTCATACTTCTGCTCCTCGGCTGCAGAGCAATCCACTGTGCACTTCCTCTCAGACAAGCCTGTCTCATCTGGTGACTGATGTGTCACTGCAGCCAGAATTCGAGATGGTACCTGAGCCCAGCCAATAATCTCACACACAAACAGGGTAACATAATAGAAACAACAATGTGGGAGTCAGTATTTGGCTGTGAGAACACACCTTTCCACTCTGACAGGATGTGAGCTGGTGCTGTGCAACACTGGAAAAACCTTGTTAACAGCAGGAGTCTGCAATGGCATGGATGGAATCAACTACTCTGCTGAATCCAGGCAATTTGTTGATGTGTCAAAGTTGATTATTTGAGTATTTGGTGAATTTTGCATAAACTTACCCATCAGTTTCCTGTAAAATTACCACTTTAAGCCATTTCCTTAAACAGTTAATTGACAGCATACATTAGAAGTGAACATTTGTCCAGTATCAGACCCAGCTTTATTCAAGCCAAACACACCTATTTTGGGCTGCTGTGAGAACAAGTTCCATAAAAGCACAGCAGGCACCTGAATCTGACTGTGTGGGAGCCCATCAGTGAACATCTGGGCACTCCAAGGAACCAAGTTTGTTGGTGGAACAATCATCCCTTCAACAGCTGACTTCTGGGAGAATGATCTGCACCAAAATGTTGTGCAGACAACAATACTGAAATACTGGTAAGTTACAATTTTGCTTGTGAATTATGATTTTATTCCTATGGGGGCTTTTGTGTCTGGAAGCTTGTAACCTCTTCCTGATACGCAATTTGGGGAAAATTCAGTAAAGGGACAAAGAGCAGAACAGTAGATTTTTTTTCATTTTACCTATGGTCCCTCTCTATCTTCTTTTCTTTGCAGACCAGAAATGAGTAATATAAAGAGCAACATTAGTGACTCCTATCCTGTTAGAACTATTCTCATAGGGGTGGTATCTATGCCAAGGAACTTCTCATTCTCCACAAACAGCTAACAGGGATGTGCAGGGGAGCAGACGTGCATCAAAGTTCTGTAAGTGTAATGTCCTTATGCTGTAAGATGTTTGTGTTGCTGTAGCACAGGTGGGTAGTGGTGGTACATGCACAGCACATGTACTAGTCAGATTATTGCTTTCCTTTCAGATTTCAAGAACAACTTTCTTCAAGTCCTGCAATTTCCACAGCATTATAGGTAAATGCATGACACTTTTCTCCTGCAAAATCAGCCTGATTTCCTGTCAAGTTCTTGTCTTGCTGCCCAAGAAGAAATATCTTTTACTTCTCTCTATTTTTATTCATTTTTGGAAAGATGGAACTAAAGAACTGGGTTTTACATTTTGCTATGATGGCAGAAAAGCTGGCATCTCACTTTGTCCAAAATTAGCATTTTTCCCTACAGTGTGCTATGTACAACTTAGCTGTCTCTTCTTTTTTTTTTTTTTTTTTTTTTTTTTTTTTTTTTTTTGTCTTTTGCCTCTTTGATCTTTTTCTCTCTTTCTCTTATCCTCTTTTCCTTTCCCATTTTCCTATTTTTCCCTTTTACCCCTTTCAGTGACTCTTTATGTATTGCTGATACTACTGTAGAATTGATTGTATAGGTGTGGAAAACTTGTTTGTATTATAAAATTACAAGTTTCTTGCTAAATATGTTAACTTTCCTTAAAAAATAAAATGGTGGTTTTAACTTTCATATTGGTGTGTTTCTTTATGAGTGTAATTGAATTATGAACACAGCAACACAGGGGAAATATTTGAAATATGCTGAGAGAAGATGTCAGAGATCTGAATTTCTGTCAGATATTTTTCTATTTATACATACAAAAATATATATTAAAATATACTTTTAAAAAAGTCTTTATTTTGGATGGGGATTCTTGAAAGTGATGCAAATATAAGTAGCATTTGTACTGTGCACATTCCTGTCAACTTGTGCTGCTGAGTGATCCATGAACAGACTTTTAGTCACCTTTTTTTGAAGGTAGGTTTTTGTAACTGAACAGTGAGTTCCTATTTGCACATATTTACATATGTGCTAGCTCTTATTTGGCCTTGAAACTGTACTCAGGGACACTTTGTTCTATGGCTGGATGCCAAATTGCTTTTGGTTTTAAAGAATTTTAAAAAAGATATTTGATAAATTAGGTCAATATGCCTGTTACATATGGTATGGCCATAATTTTACCAGACACTAAATTGTAAAAGTAGTGATGTAATTATTATTTAAGGATGATTTTTATGGTTGTAATAGCCACATATGAGCAGGCATTGTAACTTGTTTTCATACTTTATATCTTAGAATGACTTGCTTTTACAGGGAGCTCTCTAGCCTGAATAAAACTGCCCTTTTTTTTCCTGGGTATGAAATCTGCTGTTGGAAGATGAGCTTTTTTTGAAAGGGCTGGAGCGTGTCTTTCCTGTTTGAGCATCAGCCAGCACCTCCCACCAAGTCAAGCTCCTCTGACTACTTCTTTGAGCTTGTTTCTTCTTGGACTAGAAAAGTGTTATTGTGAATGAATTCTGAGATGCTAATATGGCTGCTCTAGAGGTGAGTAGGATGACAGATACAATGACATTTTGTGATTTTTCTTTCTCTTACAGGGAAAATACTGTGGTTTGGAATATAGCATGTTTTTCTAAAGCACAAAGCAACGTAGAGCAGCTGTTTGTTCTATGTGGTTTTTAAATTTTTTTTTTTTTTAATTTTTGGGGCTTTTTAAAGTCATCTTTACCTTCAAGGATTTGGATGATTATGGCAAGTATTTTAGCCAGAAGGCAGAACACAGCTCACTAGGGAGACTCCAGCTGGGACTGAAAAAACAACAGTGTTGGTTCCACATGTTCTTAAGTCAACACATGAGACCTCTTGACCAGCCAAAAACTACTCAGTCTGTAAAAAAGGAGGCAATACCTTGCATTGAGGGCTTATAATTCTGTTATTACAAATATATATCCAAATTTCCTAATTTGGTTATGCATAATGGTTATTCCATGAGTGTCTGACCTTCGAAGAAGCTCAGCTCTCAGCTCAAGCACTATCATCCCTAGCGAGTTGTTCAGAATAGATTGCAAACTGCTTCCATAGGAAGGATGAATGTAAGCCCTAAATAATTATGAGAATGATGACTAGGCAAGCCTTTTAGTTAGATCTTTCCTTATCTAAATTGTTTTTCCAATCATGATAAAAATATCAAAGTATGCTATAAAAATATCTGAGCAAAATATCGGAGTCTGTTGCATAGAGGAAGATAATTAGCAGATAGTGTGCATCTGTTCTTACAGAATCAAAGAAGGGCAGATGAGCTGATGTGGAGCTCTGTGTACTTTAACCTGGACTATTTTCAGCCCCTTGGTTGTCTTAGAATTTGTCCACTGCATTGCAGCTGTCTGCAGAAGGCAGATCTATCAAGAAGTCAGTGCTATTTCCTGTAGCATGTGTGGGAACAGCTGATGTCAATGTAGTTTTCTGGTCAACACAGCTAGAAGAGATTCAGAGTCCTTATCTCTCACTAAAATCTGATCAAATAAATGTTAACCAAAAGTTTTCACCCTTTAAAGAAGTTTGCATAAGAGATATTTTTCATCTCAAGTCATCATTGCTGCAACTGGAACATGCAGTCTGAAGTGTGTTGTACCTCTTTTGAGCTGTGTTGCTGGTCTCTCATAAAACCTGTTTCTGTGAATGTGTGGTGATGCCTAGAGTCTTTAATAAAAGGGTTTGTATTCCAGATTTTTTGGGAATGTATCATCAGTGTTTGGAGTTTTACCCATGGAAGCATTCTGCTGTCACCCGTGTGACAGAGTGGCTAAATGAGATTGTTACTGTTCAGAAAAAAATATTCCCAGTCTTTTTTTGATGGCTACTCATGGATGTCCAAGGTGTGAAGTCAGTCTGCTCCAGTTCCCATCTGGACAAGGCAGGGTTTGGTACTTTGTGTTGTCTCAAGGAGATCCTGTGTCCGTTGACGGTTCCCTAAATTTGGCATCAGTGCCTCAGTGTACACAGCATGAGATCCTTCTTGCTTGACAGTTCTCAATCTATCAGTTTAGCAATGTTTGACCATACAGAATTACAATTAAGGGAATAAATGCAAAAATAAATACTAATTTCTTAAATTGGTCTGCTTTTTAAAATAAATGTTACAATTTAATTAAACATTTGAATAGAAGTTTTCTTTTGCTGTACCAGCTTTTGATGAGGATATTATTGGGTGTTATTTACTGTGTGTCTGCAGCTAAATGACATATTTTTGCATTTTAAATTGTTCAAACTAGGGCAAGAAGGCCTTGGGAAGTGTATGATCAGATAGATAGCTCAGAAATTTGTTTTGTAAGGGTAGACTTGCTGGCATATGGAATGCACATGCTTGTGCTTCCATAAATCTTGCTAATGGTTGAATATTTCATCTAGGGGACAGGGTTATTCATTCCACATCTATTTTTTACCTGTCTGTATGCTCTGTATGACTTCTCTGAAAAATGATGATAGTAAAGAATAAAAAAGTTCTGTAACTTTCCAGGGTATTTTAAAAGAGAAAAGTTGGTCTATTGGAGTTTGTGCCTGTCTCAAATTCTCTTCTCTGGACATGAAGGTCTCTAATCTTCCTGAAAAGGAACCCAGCCAGTTCACTTGCTGTGTGCTTGATGTTGATTATTTGAATTTTCAGGTTATTAGAGTGAAATATAAAAATTTCTGAGAATATCCATTATTACTTATTAAAGATCAGTGGACGAAAGAAGGGGAGCATGACAACCACTTTTTTCTCATATATAAAAGAAGGTAAGGTTATCAGAGCCTCTTGAGCAATGAAAAAAGTCTCACTTTTAATGTAAAATTCCACCTATCCCTAAATTATCAGATTTTTTTCAAATCTCCACAAAGTCCACATTCACCCCAATCATTTGGCAATCCCACAATGTCAGGATGGGAGCCAGCACCAGCTTTGCAGTTGTTATCCATCTGTTACAAACCAGACTTCTTTCATGTTCCCATGTTATTTCAAGACATGCTGATTACTTGAATTTCTTGTGATTTGTGTCATAACTCCAGACACGTTAAATGTCCAGTGAAGTATGTCCATACTTATGACCAGACCAGAAATTCTTTATTGGTTATTTTCCTAAAAGGATGTCAGCCCACAGAAAATTGACAAGTAACCCTTATGGCTATGAAAGAAGTTGTTGGGTTCTTGATTTTCATTGCCTTTTTCGGTTTTCTGTCGCCACTTACCTTTGTAGTACTAAATGCATTTATGTCTTTGCCTCCATGGTCTGTTAAGTGGAGTGGTAACATATCTCGCTCAGAAATGTTATTTCTAGATTTTTCCTTCCTGCCTTTAAGAGTCTGGGCTGTGGCATGGATGGCAGGAGCTGATGCAGTTACTGTGTCTGCTCTGCCACACTGTGGGCACTGTCCTCGTAACTCCACCTCACCGCTGACGGTTCCATGCTGATCCTGATATTTGTTTTCTGAGTTCTTGTGTTTGAGTCATCAGTAAGGGACTGCTCTCCTTTCTAAACCTTCTTTAATAAAACATGCAGCAGAGTGTTTGCAAAGCTGGCAGCACAGTGAGACCTTGCACCCTGTGTGCCAGCTGAGGAGCCCTTGGGACTGCTGCCAGTACAATGGCACTGTAGAGGCACAGTCTCCAGAGAAAAATCACCTCTGGGCAGCCACAGTAAGAGCTGGAAATGTTAATGATTTTAAATGAGCAACAGAAGTATTTGTCCAATTAGTATTTTTAAACCTCTAGTCTGGAAAAATGGTCAGTTGTCTATATCTCCCCCCTGCCAATGCAAATATCTCCTATTTTTGTATGATGCTTTTTGCATTTTCAACCTAACACTCCTGTTCATGAGTGGGTCCCATGTGGTGGTGCCTGGATGATTTCTGAACAGCAGAGTTGTTTGCTGGAGGCAGTAGATGTCCTGTATTTTGACATTAATAATGTTCCTGATGTTGTATTGAATGACATTCTTATAAACAAGGTGGAGAAACATGGATTAGAGAAAACCACATTTGGAAAATAAAATGAGCATGATTATTGAGTTTACAGGAAGGAAACAATTTTTTTATCAAGTCCCTCTTCACTGTTTTCATTTAATGATCTGCAGATTATGGAACTTTGAAAACATTTGTGCATCCTGAAAGGATAGAGTTAGGTTTTCATGGTTATCACTAGAGAGGCAGCTTGAAAAAAATCAAATTCCCAATTTAACATATAATACTGGCATCTCAGAACTGGGAAATAACGAGGTGCAGATGGCAGCCCAGGGCAGGGGTTTGGGAATCAAAACAAAATAAAAAGCCCAGCCTTGGGGAGATGTCGTGGATTGTGATTTGACACTGATTCCTTGGCAGCAATAATAAGGCTGACATCAGGGTCTATAAATGGAAGCGCTATTTGTAAAATAACTGATTTTTTCTGTTTGATCCTGTAGTGGCAATACATGGTAGTCAGGCAATGTCCTTCCAAGGGCTGCACCTCAAGGAGGATTTGGATCAGTTGGAGAATATCCAAGGCATAGCAAGTTAACCCAAGTCCTAGAAAACATGGCTTAGAGGAAAGAGTTCTGTAAAGGGGAATTTAACTAAGAAACGTGTGAGTCTTGTAATGTACGAAATGTACTGCAGTGGAAGAAGATAATCTGTTCTCTATCATTTTGGTTAGGACAAGAAGTGAAGATCTGAAATTGCAGCAGTAAAAGTTCAAAGTGGAGGTGGTAGGAATGGGAAGTAAAATGATAACCACAGTGAGATGCAGGGATGGATTTTCCCCCATTGTGATCCACACCAGGAGGGCTCTCAAGACAAGCAGAAAACAATTTGACAGGAACTGTGGAGGTACAGTTGCCCCTAACCTGGCTGATAAATGTATTTTGCATGAAAGATGGATATGATGATGGATACACCAGCATGAAATTATCACTGTATAAACAGTTGATTAAAACCCAAAAGTAAGGCTTGATAAACAGATGAAGAACTCAACATGTCTTACTCAAAGACTGTATTTGCATTTTCCTCCTACCAGTCTGAAGCAGAACTAGAATGAGTGTCTCTGAGTATAATCAAGGTCATAAAGGTGGTTTTGATTTATTTTCTAGTAGAAGATTGTCTACACTTTCTCCCTGTGGCGGTGTACCCTCCCTCTTTAGGTGCATACAAGCATCAGCAAATAACAAGTATACTGCTGTACATACTGAGTAGTATTTGAGTATGCATAGATGTGTTTATCTTTCAATATTTGCAGGCACAGGACAGGTTGAGCTGTATAAAAGGCTGTGACTTTGTAAATTTGTCTCAGGTTTTCCTCTGGAATAGCTATGGGAAGTAGTTATCCTCTCTGTTATCTTGTGTGTGTAATTTCTGTGCTATGAAAATAATTTAAAAGAGAATGAGTAATAGAGGTTTTTGTGGTTGGGTTTTTTCCCTTTTTTTCTGATAGGGAGATTAGTATCCTGCATCAGTACTGTGTGTGTTTTCTTTGTTTCTGTTGCTTATAACAGTGCAAGAAAAAACCCATAAGAATGTGCAGTGTTATTTAAAACGTCCTCAGGAACTTCCAGTGGCATTGCTGGGTTTTGGGCAATTTCAGTTTGTTAGTATTCCTGGCTTTTAGGTGCTCATGAAATTGGCAGTATTCTGGGTTGCTCTTTAAGAACAAATGTATTTCTGTTAACTTTGCTTTTCTTCCAATGTTCTGGAAATTAACGGGGGTTGTTCACCTTCTTTTTAAGTTTCCTCAGATATTTCTTATTAATAGGAATCATTCTTTTGGGTATTAGGTATTAGTTCTAGCTAGTCCTAATACCTAAAAGGAGACCAGTGTGAAGAAGTGGTGATGATGTGGTTCCACTTTTCTTTCCAGAGCTGTCTCAGCAAGGGAGGGAATGGCATGCTGCATCTTTTGAAGATCACGTATTGCAGCAAGTATTTCCAAGAATTTTCAGATAAATATGTTGGAATTAATCAAATCTAGTTTTAGATACTTCATGCCCTGTAACTTCTCATTATCTGTAGTTTCAAAACTGGAAGTCATCCTTATTAACCTAAAATTAAAAAAAAAAAATAAAATTCAGCCTTCAGCAGGAAGGGAGAACAATACATTTATTCCAATATGGATATACCAGGGAGCTCCCCTGACAGCATGCCTGTGAAATGTGTGCTGTATGCTCTGTGCCATAAAGGGGACAGATCCTGTTTTCTGTTTTCAGTCATCATCACTTTATGGGTGTTGTATTCTGCCCTGTTCCTTAGGTAAAGAAGTTCTTTCCTGTGATTAACCTTAGCAGGTTCCTGCTATGATAGGGAAAGGCAGTGATGGCACATTTAAAGAGTCAGTTTCATACTATTAACATGCTCTATCTAAACAGATTGTAATAGAAGTAACAAAACATGTGGAAGCAAAGTCCCACATGTATAAAATAATGTATTATTCAGCTAAGTACTTTTAAAACAATGTGCAGTGTCAGTGCAAAATATTTTTCTTGTAAAAGACATAAGTCAAAGAGCAGCCTTTGCTGTGTTGTAGCATATGCTTGTGCTTGGTAAAAGTAGTGGCAGAAAGCATGTCAAACGACAGTGCTTAGAGTATTAAAGTTTTAACAAAATGTCAGAGAAAACTGGAAGCTGGTTAATCCACAGAAATCTGTCATAAAGATTGCATTGTAAGGTGGTTTCAGCATGAATTCTAGTGACATATGGGAGCTTAAAATATAATCTAATGATATATCTCTATCGGTGAGATGTTTATGTAACATGATTGCAACAGAGATGTCTTTTCTTGTTAATTTATTAGGATAATGAAAGTTGCCATCTTTGTAGAACAATGCAAAGAACAGGTTTGATTCAGAAAAATCTTAGTGTCAGAACCAATTTTTTTTTTTTTCTCTAGACATATATGAAAAAGAGAAATTATGCATCTAGTTTGAAGCATGCTGAAGACTGGCAGCCTGCTCTGTGGAAGTCTGTGTTGTTGCTGACTTCTGTTCTGCTCTGGGCATTAGCGCATGTGCCCAGGAAAAAGATCTGATAGAAATACAAGTGAAACACAAAACTTTGTTGAGAGAAAGCTCTGACAGAAATAATTGCATATGGGAATAACCAAGTGAAAGTCTTTTCCAGTGGAACTGGAATTGAAAAAGCTCTGTCTATAATGCTGAAGAAAAATCCTGAATTATTTCAATGTGCTGTTGTTTATAAACTATGGGTTTTATTACAGTGCTGCTTGGTTTTATAGAAGTGAAGAAAGAAATTTTGCAGTGTGGTTCCAGAATTCATATTGGTCCTAAGTTTAAAATATTTTTGTGTTATAGAAGGGTTTTTAATTAAAGTATTTTTTAATGGACACAATTTTTAATGTGATGGGCTGTAATCACTAACGAACCATCTGATTTTGTCAAAATCCCATATTTGACACAGGTAAAATGTTTTTTCATATCCTTTATGTCAGTGGTGATACTTCACATTCTATTAATATTAATTACATACTGTGACAGAGAGCAGAAGTCTCTCCACCCCTTTTTCCCACCAGAGGTAAACCTGCACTGGGCGCTGCCGGGCCCTTTGCAGCTGCTGCTCCCTGGGTGGGAGGTGAGGAGCTTCTCCTGGCAGGGCTCTGGGCCCAGGTGCCAGGCACTGTGCAGGGATGCCTGTCCCTGCCAGCTCCGTGCCCTGGGAGCCACAGCCCTGGCACCTCCCTGGGGAAGGGCAGTGCCCAGCAGGGGAAGCTGCCCTCACTCCTGCTGCTGTTACAGCAGGGCTGGAAGGGCTCAGCTCTCCACTGTCATCAGGCACGCTGGATTCTGGCTACTTGTAGAGCTGTCCACATAGATTCCAGCCACTTTTGAAAAGTTATGTTCTTCATTTGATAGTTATTTTAGATAGGTTATAGGAGGACTGAGGAAAACCTGTCTGATACATTGCTGTGGAAGAGCATCCTTTTAAATAAAGAGGAAAGTTATTACTACATATGTATTCAGATCACATTTGTTCTGAGTGATTTTCTGGTACCCTGAAAGATGTATGCAACTGATTATTATACCTCTTTCACATATTCTTCCCTTTCTCTCTCTCTCTTTTTTTTTCTAATGCTCATGATTGTGTGAGATAAATCAATGCCCAGTTTTGTAGATGCTGTAACAGGAAAGCACAGGCCTGCCACAAAAGATACCCATGTACACAATTACTTTTAGCTGTTGAAATATTTTCTGTATCTGAGAGAGCAATAAGTCTCTGTTGGCTTGTTATGTGTGCTAGGGAGAGTTGTGTGGGTAAAATGCCATGTGATTGCCTTGCTGTGTCATAATGCAAGTGTACAGCACAGTGAATTAAGGGAACAGATTTCAACTGGAGGGATCTCCTGTTGGGCTTTAGAGCCCCCATGTTTTATTCTTCATATAGTTTAGAGAAGAAAGATGTTGGAGGATATTAGTCCTTTTCATGTTGTTCAGGTATGTGCCAGCAGCACACTCGGTGGATCTGTGATGCTTTACAATTCTTTGGACTATTAATGTTCACAGCAGATATAAAAATGGCGCAGTTCACAGGCAAATTGAACATATTTTTTTCATGACTGTGGCTTGGCTGTGTCTGCATAATTTTTTTTTCCTCTATATTATGAGAACAATATTAAAAGCAATTCCATCCTTCAGTTCAGGAGAATGTCTTTGTGTTTTGTGATTCTTCTAAGCTCTTCTAAATGCTAAGAGAAATAATAAAAAAAAAAGCCTTAGAGTTGCATTTGCCTGATGAATTAGTGTTTAGATCACCTGATGACGATTATCTAGCTAAATAAGTTGTTTGGTCTGCCTGGATTGCCAGTGGGAAGTTGTACATCCCCTGAAATCAGGTCACCAAACCTGACTTACAAGGGCATGTACCCTTCTGAAGGTTAATTCCAGTTTCTGCATATGGGGTCCAGGTGTCTAGTCTGAGTCTCAAGATCTGCAGTGTGAATTTAGGGATGCTAAATCTCTCTCTAGCCTGAACTGCACTGTTAAAATCCTCAGAATTCTCAGTATGTTAATTTTGTCCTTTTGCACTATGAGCATTTAATATATATTCTGTTGTGTTTACTCTGCTGGTGAAACTGGAAATTTCCTGAAATCCTCATATTCTGTGTCTATGAAATGTACATTTTATATCCAGGCCACAACTCTATAATCTGGACAATTGATCATGGGTCTTAGTACTCGCCCATGAGTACCTGTCTTTTTATATAAATATATTCGAATCCTAAGAGGCTTTAATCATGGTTATTCATTCAAAATGAGAATGCTTTCAGGTTAGGTATAATCATGATTTGAAGGACTGTGTGTCTTCAGTCATCTTCTTTTATCGCAGGAGAAAAAAACCTCTTATGTGTTACAAGTATTTATATCTCTAGATTCTCTCAGAGAAAATTTCTTAATTCCAAAGTAATCTTTGGAATGATCAGTCATCTGGGCCAGAGGAGCTAATACCATAATGTCAGAAGCAAGGCTTAGTGTCTCTGACATTGTGTGCACTTTTCCCTTGGTTTTTCTTTTCAATTTCCAGGGTATCTAAGCACAGGCCATCACTCAGAACTGTTTCCTACACATTGAGCAGAGCCTCTGCAATTCACTCTTGTGTGGCTCAGGGATTCAAAGCCAACCTGGTGACATCATGCCATACTCATATGAATGGTATTTCTTTGGCTGTATTTGTGTTCTGTAGAGAAAACTGGTGACTGAATGCTGATGGATATGTGAGTACAGTTGTTACAAGAAAAAGGAGCAGGAAATGTTAAATATCTCAGGTGTGTAACCCCGTTCCAAGTAGTGCACACTGACACCAGGCCTGGACACTCCACCTGATGAAAATTCCTATTTAAGGAGTGCTGCTCTAAGGTGTAGAGCAAGGTGCATGTCTTTTTGTAGGTCAGGTCACTGATTGTTGTCATTAAGTTGACGACAATGTGTATCTCTTAAAGAAAGCTCATTTATGAGAGTTGTATCCCAGTGAGTAGCTGATGTGGAAAAGCACCAGACTGGGAAACAGATTTCTGATTCTACATTTACTACTAATTTGGTTACTTCTCTGACCTGTGGTGACATTTATCTGTGCTATAGTTTCTTTTTATACTGTATTAATGTTTCTCTGGCAAAGCCACTGCATGAGTTGAAGCTGTTGCAATCTAGAATGATTGTTAGGAGCATAGAGCATTAGGAGGAAGCTGCCCATACATAGTAAGAGAAGAGAAATATAATACAACTTCTCATAGAAAACAGTACTACTATGGGAGAACTGCTTAAGTAAATTGTATTTCCAGGTTAGCAGCAATAATTGCTGTCAACATTATGCCCTTTGCATGTAATTACCTCTTTATTTAAAGCTGGTTTTGTAAAGCTTTTTCTATTCCACGTGTTTTTTGATTCAGGCACCTAATGACTCCCCAAGAGAAAGCACACCGTGCACAGATTGGCCCCATTAGTGCAAACTGCATAATGAGATAATACTATAGACTGTTGCACATTAATTTTCCAATTATTTTTTTTGCCTTTCTTACAGATTCCAAGCAGAAATTGATAGCATTAGGCAGTGTATGGGAGCACACTAATCTGATTTGTCTCTCCCCAAAGATTACAAGCTATACGCCGTCTGGCCTGCTTGAATACAATTAACAGATTATATTATATTTTTGCTACATTTATTTAAAAATATTTTTTATCATATCATAACATTTTAAAAATAAATCCAGTATTATTTATGTATGGATTTTTAAGAAAAGTAAATTATTTCAGGTAATCAAGAGATTTTCAATACCAACAAGATTTGAAAAATAGAGCAGGTATATTGAAATCCAGGGGATTAAATGCACTCTACCTGATTGCATTTATGTAACATATGTATGAATTCCTGATTTTTTTTATCCTATTTCTTTGACTTTAAACTTTTTTTTTTTTTCTCTTACAAAACAGAGAATTACTTGGCGTGTAGCTAGTTAAGAGAACGTAATTTTCAGGAACACTCAAGCCAGCCTTCTTTTATCTGAAACATTCAGTGTCTTTTATTTTTCACTGTAAAGGAAGTTGACTGATTAAAATCAAACACTTTGAATATTGAGGGAATTTGCACGTGAGAATGGGATTGCAAAGAGGGAAAAAAATTCCTGCTTTTGTGTCTCAATCAATCTCCACAAGGATAGAGAATATTTTGTCTTTTCTTATAAAACTGTAGAATATCAAGTATGAGAATAAATGTTCGTCACAGGAAACAGACATTCCTTTGAAGAACTAAAAAAGCCACAAAAAACCCCAAACCAGAGATCAGAACAAGCCCTTGTGCCCATGTTATGAATAGTACCAGGGCTCAAGGAGACATGAGGATCTGGAATATTTCAGTGAGAAGCCCTCAGGTCAGAGTTTTTAGGAAAACTTTCACAACAGGGTCATGCTGGTTTGGATGCTGCAGTTATGTTCTCATCTTTGCAAGCAGACAGAGTTTTCATCTGGTTTGTAGGATGGATTTGAAAGGGGTTTGTTGGGAGTTTTTGGGGGTTTTGTTTGGGTTTTTTTCCCTTCTCCTGTAGTGTAAATCCTGACAGCACAGGTAAGAGGTCGGAACAACTGAGGGCTGAGGATCTAGAGGAGATCTGATGCAGTGTGAGGCTTTCTGTTTGACATGGGGTTACAACTTTAAATGATGAGATTATGCTATTACCTACTTTTTTTTACAAAGTAAAATCTAAAATTGATGTGGAATGTGTGGAACGTATTTGCTTGAGATCACTGACACTTAAATCTGATTTTGCAAAGAGGCTAAATTTGATATAGCTGCCTTCACTGTGTGAAAGCCACATATGTTAAGTCTCCAAGGTAGAGCCTAAAGTAATAGAATACTGATCAGCACTGGTAAATCATGAATCAACCCAGCGTTTATTGATTAAATCTGTTGGGTTTGATAAATATGTGATGAATAAAGGCAAAGTCATGTATTTAAGCATATTCCTTGCACATTTTTCAATTTTCATACTGCTGCCTTGCCCATTTCAGTTATAAGCCTTTTCTTATTAAGGCAATTCATTATTAGGATGAAGAAGAAACAATATTATGTGAAAAAATAACATGTTAAAGTGGCTTCTCAGCCTTGCATATTGATCAAAGCTATCTAAATGCCAATTGGGTGGGACTTCTCCAATCTTGAGTAACAACTAATCAATTTTAGTGGTTATTCCTAGACAGAAAATAAACAATAGGAACTATTATTACTATTTTCTATGAATTGAAATCGTGATTTTTTTTTTTCAATTACATCATTAGGACAGGGGGAAGGGGTCTGAGGGTGGGGGAACTTCTGATTTCTTAGTGATTGCAAATTTTTCAGTATATTCCTGTAGTTCAGTATATCCTTAAGGAAATAAGAGGAATTTGTAAATACTCAGTGGGGAAAGAAAAATTGTATATATAAAGTCAAAATCCTTTAGATTGGTCTGTGTTAAAGATGTGCAGTGTATATAAATACAGATATATGTATATAAACTAATGTGAGGTAGCATTTTTGTTTCTTCTAAAGCATCAGTTCCCTATTTAAAGTACTAGGTGAATGATATATGTATAAATGCAGAAATCTTGGCTTTAGTTATTCAAGTTCATGTACAGAAAATCAATGGAAGAGGCGGAATGTCTGTCTTCAAAAGCTCCATTATAAAGTAGAGCCTTGTATCTAAATCAAGAGTGATCTCTGCCTGTAAGTGACTCAGAAGTTTCTTTGTGTTCCCACAGAAACACTTATTTGCTGTTTAAACTATTGAGCAGCTGAAGTGAACTGCTGACAGATTGTTTTATTATTTTGCTATTATTGCTCGGTATAGTTAAAAGCATAGGAAGTTCATTGTCAGGTAGCATCAACACCAACCTACTTCAACAAAGACAGAAAGCTTGTAACACATTACTTATTTTAATAAGAAGGATGAGTTAGATGAGTGAGATTTTTCCAGTAATTTTCATTTCATAGTTATTGAATATAAGCAAGAGGAAAGTTAGAGTGTGTTCCTTTCCCCTTGAAGTTACTTTTCACTTTAAAATAAAATAAAAGGATTTCTCTTATTGATACAGATTTCCTGTATCAGTCTGTAAAGATCCTTCAGCCGTTACACAGTGAAATGAGTAAAGAACTCTGAGTCCCAGCCTAAGCTCCAGAAGGATTTTCCTTTCTTGGCACCTGCCTGTCTTCCTAGCTCTGTGACTCCCAGAGCAGAGTGGGGCATTGTACACATTTAATTTCCAGGTCTGTTACTAACAGTAAACTTAGACTTGTTTCAGTATCACAGCCCAGTGGTGCAGAATGAGAGCATAGGGAAAAAAATAGCAATAATGATCAGCATAACAGCAATTAAATCTCCTCTGCTGGGAGACAGGGCAATAAGGAAAGTGGGGATTCAGACCTATGCTACAATTATTTATTTAGGGTGACTTTTATCAGCCAGAGTTAGAGCAATTCAGTTTTTAGAACTGAAATCCCCTTTAAGGTATCTTAAGTAATGTTTTAGTCTCTTAAAATGATTGATTCCTACATATTGCTGAGATTTAAAAGCAGTGCTGCTGTAGGAAGAAGCAAAATACCTGATTTTACAGGTGCAGGTTATAATTGGTGCTCGGTGCCCACAGAGGAATTGAGGCATTTCTTCAATCAACAGCTCGCAGCCTTTTCAGCAGATAATTAAAGTCTCTTGCTGACTGAGAGCTGAGTTAGGGTAACCAAATGCTCTAGGTGAGAAGTGGGTTGGAAAGAAATCCACAGTGCACAAACAAATGGCAATCACACAGCACATATCATGCCCTGGGGGCTTTCTTGCCAGTGTAAAAGCAACTTTACAAAAATAAACATGTTTTCAAAATAAATCAGATATGTTAAATCTGAATATATTTAATAAAACACTTCAGAACATACAGTAATTTCTATTGCTTTGGATAGTTTGGTGAGATGGACTTCTAAAGCATTTTTTTCCATTCAGGATTGCCAGTAACTGCTTTTATTTCACCTACCCTAAGATGTAGCACTTAACTTAGAGAACCAATAATATATAGATTTAATTCACAATCTCCCAAATCATAAGACTTTATTTTGCTTCCAGTAAAATTAATTGAAAGCAATACCTCGCATACATCTTCATTTTATGATGAAAATTTTTATTTTCTAAATTGAATTAAAATTCTTATGTGAGAATTACAGTAATTGTGCTCCGTATTTCTGTTATTCAAAGGGCAGCCTTGAGGCAAAGATGAATTTTAAACTCTCTTTGCTTTGAGGTTTTAAAAATTATTTTTTCTCTCATTATTTACGTAATTGTCGAAGCTCAAAGCTTTAATCTTGATGCTTTATTTGACCTGCACTGTAACTACATGTGATTTACTAACAGTAGGGTTCATTAATGCTGGGTTTCTGATATGTATTCCTTTCCTTTCACCACTAATAGGATAGGATTTTAACTCATAATGCTGATGGATATAATGAACAGCTTAATCAGTGGCTTCATCTTTCATCAGTGAGGTAGTCCAGTGACTTGATGTTAATGATAATGAAGTTGCTAGTGAACCTAGAGAAAAACATTAACTGCAGTCATTAAAGATAGTAGAATTGAATTTGGATTTTAATTCACAATGTTAGTGAATGTAACAACTTGCCAGATGTAGAAAAAGCTCTTATTAGACAATATATCCCTTCTAGAATTGTAAATGAAGGGTGTGTTTCCAGGGATGCTTTGCATGTGGTTCAAAGCAAATACCAACACTCCTAAGTAAAAGAAATACCAGAAGAATATAACAGAAAATGGGGATGATTCACTTCATGGCTTTAGTTAATTTTTAAGATTTCTACTGTTGGGAACACTTAAAAAATTAGTAATCTATATTTCAGGAGATGTTAAAATATCTTTAGGTAAGTAAGTGTCCTCATTGCTACTTTGAGTATGCAGAAGGTAAATATTAAAATTTAAGAAAATCTTAAAATAATTAAACTTGGAAAATATGATAGAACTGAGGTTTTTTTGATTCTGCATATATGGTTGGGCAGGTGCTCTTGAGTATCCTCCCAGCTGGGGCATTCTGGGCAAATCCCAGAGGAAGCCAGTTTCACTCAGTTTGTCCTCTCTGCCATTCTGACCTTGTTCTCTCACCAAGGCAAGGACCTCAGGCTCACTTGCCCACTTGCCAGGTGCTGTGGCCACAACTTTTGTGTCCTGTGGCCACTCACAGCTGCTTGCAGAAAGCTCTGCAGCTTCCTTCAACAGAGGGGAGTATAAATAAATATTAATAAATAAATATCAATAAAGTACAAATAAATGGGATTTAAACTGTGTGCAGAAACAGGAAAATCAGCATGTCAGTGCTGCAGCAGCACTGCTTGGGCTGGGTTAGGGGTTTGGGATGTGTCAGAGGCTGCTGCAGCAGCACTGGGAGCTGAGGAAGCAGCACTTCCCCAGGCTGGGGGAAACAAGGGTCTAAATGCCACTGGAGAAACTGTCTAGCAAATGCAATATGAATTATGACCCAAATGTTTGTTACCACATATTCCTTGTCACTTTACGCTTCAGAACAGGTGTTAGCCACAGTCTTCTGGCAAAAATTTTATCTTTGCTAATTTAAATTCTGCCCTGCTAAACTCCCCCTGTAATTTTAATTGGATTTTGCAGTCCTCAATGTATGCTATGAATTGTTGTGTGAGGCTACATTGTGCTATTAAATGGCTGCATTTAATTGGTAGTTGGCATACTCCTTAATGTATACTCCTTAACAGAAATATGGCATATTTTTAAATATGTTTTCAGAAAAAAAAATTTAACGTATTCTACTGTTTTAAATTGATTGTTTACTAGTGTGCCAGTAACCTCTTTAACTGTTTGCATTATATTAGTTCCACATCTTCACCTACCAACCTTCTTCCAAGTGCGGTGATCCTACAGACAATGTTAACAATATAGATCTATCTTCTATATTTAATGGGGCATCAAATAGCTGTAATGGACAGCTCATGAATACATTTGGGTTAGTGAAGAGGGCAAAAGTGCAGCACAGATTTTAATTTTTTTAAAATTGTAATTAAGCTGGCAGACTGCCTTCTATGTGTTCAATTTCATCCAAAATCAAAACAAATAAACCTTGGAAGTAAACTTAGCATTTAACATTATTAGGTCCTTTAGGTGATCTATAGATGCTGATGTATTTTGTAATGTGATATTGGAAGGTTTTTTTTGGTGATTTCAGCCGTGTGTACGGTAAGCTGCCTGGAGAGTTTAGGGTGTGCCCGAGGAGGTGTAGAGGTTGTTCAAACCTCCACAACTGCATGTGGTGCATCCTCTCGGAGAGCTGCTCCCCTCCATCCTCCTGTTGCTGGCTTTCTGCTACTCACCATGGTGACCACAGGAATTTGGGTGCTCTGCTGGGGACGACCCATTCTTTGTGGTCACATGCATTTCTGTTTATGGTACTCATTAGTATTTATTGTTACTAATGGGGAGGCAGTTCCATCCAAAGGAAGAGTCTAATGGGCCTCCAGGGAGAGCTGCTCCAGTTCATCCCTTTCAGGTTTGTCCTTGGCATGTATCTGCACTGACAGTTTTTAAACAGCACTGCATTATTATGAGTTTGGAGACCTGGAAGGTTTTTGGTTTCCTTGAAGAAAAAGTATCCTATGTTTTCCCCGTTGACTTGGCAACCCTTTTTTGTTTCAATAGCTCTTGATACTTTAAAAAGCAAGAATCAGACTCAGTCTGTCTTTCTGTATCTATGCTTGCTACAGGGAAGGAAATGAAAGGATTTCTTAGTTTCGCCATTCTACACACAAATTGGATGTTATTACAGATCTTGTGCCCAGGAAAACATCGGGTTTGCATACCTTCCATTTGTCTAACAGCTCCCTGAGATGTTCCAAGTCAGAGGGGCAGTTAAAAGCCACTTGGGACAGGTCAGCTTTTCGTATTGCCTCTCCTAACTGGAGACAGAATGACATGATAAGATTCAAATGAGAGAGGTCTCTATCTTCAACTCAATGCCTTCTGAAGATCTTTTGTTTCACATTTATTCTTTGCCACACAAGAGGCCTTTCATTTTAAGCTTTGGAAAAATTGTTGCTTTATACCATCACAGTAATAAGATATTTCCTAATAATTACTACAGCACACACATACTTGTAACATAAACAGGGTACAGCAGTAATTTAGTGATGCAGATTTGGGAGGCACCACAGATAGGACAATGGTTTGGTAACCATGTTTACAGGGTGGCTGTTAGATACCTCCCTCAGGAATGTGTCCCTGAGCCCTGACAGCTTCCTGGGCACTGAGGATGCTGCAGAGCAGAAGAGGAATCCAATTTTCATATTTATGGTAGCACAGCTCACTGTACTTTCAGTTCCTTGCTTCTGCACTGAAGCAATGTGTTCCCTACAAGTAGCAACTTTTCTGACTCATAAAGCCCACAGACACATACAGGATAACACTTCCAAAGGAAACACAAAGTTAGAAAATAAAAATATAGATGTAGATAATGGCACGCGTGATGCACATAATGCTTGGGTTGTAAGGATAAACTAGGAGTGAATGTCACTGTGTAAGGCAAAAGGCAGTTTAAATAAGGAACAGACAGGCACAGGTATGGAATACTGTAGGATTATTTGAAAATAGTTACAATAGTTGCATTGTTATTTTGGTGGGATTTTTTTTTTTTTGGTAGCTTGGAGGTGAATTTGACTCATAACTCCTTCAAGAATGATTCTGTGCAGTTGTCAGGAAAGTATAGCGATTATGAAGCACTACTTATAACATATTCCATTGCTGCATGGTTTATTATACATTATTGTATTATTCATGTGTTTTTCTCGTCATTTTTTCGGAAGAAGGGTATTTATTTCAAAGGCACGAGAGAGGTGCAGTCCACATGGGACTCTCAGCAAAAAGTTGTAGTTCTTTAACTTTTGTATTTGAGGCTGATTTCCTTTTATGTATGTTAAAATATTATACTGGATTCTTCTTAATGAACATTTATATGCAGATATCCTGTTTTTCCAGCCCAAGGGACAACCTTATGTAATGCATATTTGCATATTGACACAGTTACAATACTAGAGCTAGAGAAAAACAGAATAAAAGTCAACAGTGTGTTAAAATGTGCTTGCAGGGAAAAGTCCCTTTAAGGGTTGGCATTATCTTGTCTCAGTCACATCTACTTCATTAAATAGGCATAGCCTCCAGCAATGCCTGGAGCTGCAGCTCAGAAGAAAAGTGAGTGTTAGAAAAGTTAGAGACAATTTTGTGGACTTATAAACTTCTAAAATGTGGTAATGAAACCTAGTAAGTATCGAGTATGGTACATCAATGCAGATCAGAGGACAATACCAGATACTGGGTAAAACAGTATAGATAACCTATAGAGAAGGCTTTAATGCAGCTTTGTGGTACATAAAAGCCAAAACTTCAAACTTGACTAGGGCAAGTGAACTTTTCTAGTGAAAAAAAATGTGGGATGAGGTTGCATCTGCCATGGATTTATAGCAGTAGCTGCGGAACAGTGTGTTTGAGGCTCTCAGGGTTATTCTCCTGTGCCAGGTAAATGCAGAGAGCTGAAGTAGCTTTCATCCTCCTTTGGCCTTGTCCCCATCTCCTGTTAAAACACTTGCAACTCCTGCTACCTTGTGCACACCCATCCAGAACCATTAGCATCTTGTGACCCGCCAAAGAACTTTTCTGTGTATGCCATTTCTAAAAGCTGGAGGGATGGATGTCAAAAGAATTTATTCTGGCCTCTTTCAGCATCCTCGGAAAGTAATTGGGATACTGCCAACAAACCTGTGCTGTCTTTTCTGATAGAGGTGTCACAACAGAGTTTCCTGCAGGAAAGTCCTCTGAGCCTTGAGGCACACAGCTCCCACTAAAATATTTTGAGGAGGCAGCGATGTGGTTTCTGATACCAACCAAGCTGTGTGAAGGACATAGAAATGTTACAGAACTATTGCAATTTTTAGAAAATAATGATGTAGTTCTAACAATATCATGGTCTATAATTAAAGTTCCTATAAACTTCATTCACATGGTACTATATAAATAGATCTCCACATCAAAGGTAGATGGATGTAATTATCCTTGAAAATCTTGTAGATGACAGAAGACTTATCCAGATGGAAAAGAAAAAGTTCCCAAATCTATACATGTGGATGACTTTAGGAGGAGCATTAATTATAGCTTGCTCATTACTAAAAGAAAATTAATTTCTGCAGGTTCAGTTAAATGTCCAAACCCAATCATTATTCTACACATGTGAAAATCTGTGGGGGGTTTTACATTTTACATTCTAACGAACATTTCACTCTTGTCAATAATAGGTTCTAGCATGTTCCTCCTGGATGGTCTATGAGACCAATGTTCCTAAACCTTCATAACTAGATTTTTACCTAAAAGTAGAAGTGGTTTAGATGCTGTGATGTCCTTCAGGCAAAGATGGAATAATATTTCAAAATATTACCTCACACTTCATTGCAGGCTAGCACATCATAATGAATAAATATTTTTCTAAATTGAAAAAAATGGCACAGACACAAACAGAAGAACTTTCTTCTACAGGTTGCATTTTTCTCCTTGTGGCCTTGTATTTTTAATACAGCTATGGAATAATTAAGCAGAGTGGAGTATTAATGCAATTTTATAAATAAGGTTAAGGTTGCCAGATGTTGTTCGTTTTTCCTCTCTTTTTTTTAATGTACATCAGCATTCAAAATGTAGGCTGGTAGTGGGTTGCAGGAAACTTAGAACATATCTAAGGTATTAAAAATTGAGCTTGTGGAGATGATGCTTTGCTGATTCATTTGTTTGGCTATACCCCTCATTTCTATTTCAAAAAGACCAATTCTTAAATGAGACGAGAGAGCAAACAGCATACACAGTCTTTTCTTGAAGTCTTCTCTGAAATAAGCAAATTGTGAAATTTGTTTGTCTAATAGAGAACAATATTCAGTGGCCTTCATGATTTTCAAATTACATATAATTATTTTGGACAGCAATTTTCCTATGCATAAATTAGTTAATGTAGTCAAATGAGATAAGAGTATAGGAATCGGCTCAAATTATGAAGTACAGGCTGCAGTGATGAAATTCATGGTAGGGTGCAAATATAAGTATTTGGTTTCCCTACATGATCCTTGTCCTTACTGAAGGGAGAGAGGAGAAAATTATTTGTCATTTACACCCACTCACTGTGGATGTACATTTTACTATAAAAGTTCTGTTCCTGAAATACGGCCTTTGAAAAGTAGAAGACAGTTGCCAATAATTCTTTTCAAAGAGCAGAAACAATGTTTAGTTTTATACAAAGAGCTGAGGATTAAGACATTTCCATCAATCTTCAAAAATATCTTTTCTGAATACAGTTGAAAAATTCAGTGTGTGTATGTGTATATATGCATCAAATCACCAAAAATTGTTCCCTCTACACCCATCTTGGCTATTTAATATTATGCCAAAAGAACACAGTACTTCCTATTTGAGTTATTACTTATACATATCCCTCATTTAAAAACACAGAGGAGTTTTCATATTTGATTGTGGGGTTGATGAGATTATCTATGCAAATTTATGGACTTTATAAAATGATGCAGTTAATATATGAGAGGCATTGTTCATTTACTGACTTGTTCAGTTGAACATTTTTAGCCATGTTCATTACAGTAGGTGCACTTCACTACCATGCTCTTTAAACTGGAGGGTCTGGGTGTGGCAGAAGGTTCAAGCAGACCTTGAGTAGGCTCTGGGTATTCTGAGTTCTCTCTTCCATGCAGATCTCCCAGTTCAGCTTTCTGGGACATGTGCTTTGTCTCTGATTGAGATTAAATTTTGTGAACTAGGGTAAACATTTGTTTTCCTGTAAGCAATTTCTGATGCTTGGGTGATATTTAAGGTATTTTTTTTAATTTAACTTTGACTTTTTAAAAGTTATTTAAATGTGGAAGAAAATAGCTATGGATTATGTAGTAAAATCTTTGGTCTTTAAACATAGGAAATAATTTATATTTTCACTCTGTTGATAGTTCTGGGAAAAAAAAGCCTATTGCCTGCCTATACCTGATTGCACTTGTCTTTTGTCAATGGTTATTTTCACTTGAGTTCTGTTCATTTTGTAATTTAATGGCATTGAAATAGATCACTTAAGTATTCATGTATTCATTTTTATCAGATTTACATCAGTTCACATTTCAATAGAAATTTATTTCTGCCTAAATATTGCTTTTCTCAGCAATGATTGGTATCATCTTCATGGTTGCATATTGCAATTTCCTATTGCATCTTTGAAGATCTACCACTGCAAGAAGTGAAAGTAAATTTCTTGCGTTTTGTGTCACTGGCAATAAAATTGAGATTTAAAAAATATTTCATTATATTGGGTTTCTTAACACTGAGTTTCAGAGTTTTCTACTATAGTCTGCTTTTAATTGCAAATGAAACTAAGCTTCCCACCATCTTTTATGTCTAGGACAGATTTGTTGTGTCTCATGTAGTTACTTGTGTGTTCCTGAACTCCTTTTTTTCTGTGGTAGGTGTAATAAGGAAATAATAAACTTGACTACAGAAGTCTCATGTATACTAATCTGTTTTTTTAAATTTAAAGATTAAGGGTTTTTTTCTTCATAATTTTAGTAGTAGTGAATGTGAGAAATACATTTAGCTCTAACTTTATATTGACAACTGTTGCCACCCATGTTTTCCTCACATATTTGTTTAATGTCACCTATGCTACACTGAAATAACCTTCAAGATGATCCAGACTTAATCAATGTGCTGACATAATGCTGTCAACCTTCTCCTCAGAAAAGGTCATCTGCTAAATGAAGTAAGTGTGTTAGGGAATGCAAACTGTGGCAGAAATGGGGGATAGGATGTTTCTGTGTACTGTATAAAACATTATCTAAAGCTGTTTGTTTGCCTACAGAAATCAGATATGTGGTTTCCACAGCGATGGAAATCCCTGGACTTTATCCATTTAAATAAATAAAACTGAGCCAGATGTGTTGTACTTTATTGTGTTCTGGGCTACATTTAATGCATAAACACGGCACTCGGTCTGCAGGACAAAAGGAGGATGGAAACCAGAAGGAAACAGGTGAAGAGCATCCTTGTGTGCAGGAGGTGGGAAAGGGCTGTGCTCCAGCGTGCCCAGAGAGTGCCCAGTTCTCCCTGGGCCCAGCAGGAGCTTGGCTCTGATGTGTGGCACCTCTCTGTGCCCTCAGCCACCCTGACCTTCCTTTCTCCAGGCACGTTCTGCTCCACAGGCTCTTGTGTCTGCTGCACGAGGAGCTCTTGGGCTTGCAGGATCTCCACAGTGCTGAACCCAACAACTTTTTAGATCATTCATGCTGGTGGGTGTAACTGAACTTATAGAGGCAAAAAGATTGCGAGAAATTGCCGTGTTCCAGGAGATAAAAGGTTTTTGAATATTATTGCATGGATACAGTTCTCCCTATCTGATTCTGATCTCTCTTTCTTTTCTAGAAATATTGTAGCATGGAAATATATTTATGAAAGCATTTTGCAGGAGGTGCTCTAAAGTATGAATGATTTTCAGTGAAATCATTAGGGGAAAAAGAAATACCTATTCCGTAAGTTACCAGGCTTCCTGTAAGAATCAGCTTGAAGTGTCTACATAAAAATTAAACTTGATTCTGCTAATATCATGGAAATCCCACTCTAAGGCCTGGAATCAACTTTATAATTTCATTTGTTCATCAAAAAACATTTTATTTTTTTTTAATAGCTGTATATAGTATTTACAGCATCACATTTCTGTCTCTTTCTTTGACCCACTCTACTGTCCCCAGTATGGAGCCATTTCTACAACTTGAAGATGACTGTTTTTTGAGAATGTTGCCAATTTAATCTAAAAATCAATTCAGTTTCACTGCAGTCAGAGAATTGTACATCCTCTTTGTATCCAAATCCTCAGAGCCTTAGGGGGAAAAGCCTTTGAAGTGGAATGTAAGAAGAATTTTAATGTTTTATGCAGAAAGACAGAACTTAGAGGGGATAAGAAAGAGGAGAAAGAAACAAGTATGATGTACTTTTTTCCAATTGGTCTGGCACACAAACTCTGCTTTTCCCACTCACCCTTGTATCACCCCACTGATTTCAGCACCTCGTGTCTTGTGTTCTCCTCAGCTTTAAACATCTCTGCAAATTCAAACACTTCCAACTTACTCTTCCTGGCTATGTTTTTGAATGAATAAGTGAAGGCTGAAGTGATGCAATGAAACAAGTTTGAGAAATCTGAAAGGTTTCAGAATTTGAAAATATGCTTTGCATGTTACTTCAAATTTTATAACTAATTTTGCTGTTTACTCTATGTAAATGCAAAACTGCTGAAGAAAGTCTTGAAAAAGGAGGGAGTAGTGGTTTCTACGTTTAAAAATAAATGAAATGCACAGATATTGCTACTAAAGGTATTCTACAGTCTGTTACACAAACAGGATTAATGACTTAATATTTCTTGATAGCATTCATCTCATTTTAAAGGGTCTGTAGATGTCAAGTTCTTCAATTACTCTGAAAGTCTAAGGCCTACATTTATATAAATTAATGTATTATGATTACTAACTAACAATATCTTGTATAGTTGTAATCAAAACATTCACTTGGGTATAGATATCATACATGAGTTCTCTCCATTTTATTTTGGGAAGGTACCATATTGTGAGTGGCTAGGCAAGAAAATGCATTTGATAGCAGCAGGAGAAATTAAGTAGCTTGTTGCTCATTCCCTACCTATGAGGCCATAGGTTTTTGTATATGGTAATGTACATGTGTGATTTTATTTTTTTCCCCAAAAATGCCACGTGTATAATGCAACTCTGTTATTCTCCACCAGGTATATGCTGTTCATCTTGTAAATGGTTGCTTTGTAATAGTCTTTAAGTTGAGAATCTGCTGTCAGTTGAGTTCTCATATGTTTTTGATTGGTGAGCAAAAGACAAATAGCTCAAGTGATCAAAGGTGAGGGCTGTGCTCCCAGCTTTCACCACGTCTCTGGACCCGCTCAGCAAAAATTATGAAGTAGCTGAGCAGTGCTTCATTATAATTGCATGCTCTCAATGCTCAGAATCACAGGTACAGGTAGTAACTAGAGGAGCAGTTCTTTGGATAAGCTTTAGCAGCTGGAGGTGGGATTCAGGATGCTTTTGTCTCCTGTGTCCCCTCGTCAGGGCTGAGGCTGTTCTCCTCAGCTCAGAGGCGATGCAGGATGTGTGCATGTACTGCCCCAGCTCACACAAATTGCTGATGGTTCAGAACAGAGAGAGGTCAGGCCATGGCCTCAGAATCCTCCCTTAGTTTTAGGCACATTTTCACTGTTTTGCATGTTTATGTCATTTCCCTCTCATCACCCCCCCAAAAACAAGTCAGCAGCTGCCTTACCTTCAGTCTCCAGGTGCTGCCATAGTGTCAGTAATGAATTCCTACACAGGGCACATCCTAGATGTGTAGATGTGAAATATCTCCTGGCTGTCATAAACTGCAACATTGTGAGGCAGTGAGTCCTGGTAAATCCTGAGATTTTCAGAAAATCTTTTCTGCCATTGTATGGTGTTTCTGATAATTGTCTTGTGTCTAAATATTTTTGTTTTCAGTCAGTAATGTTACAGCTTTCATTTTAGGTTGTTTGTATTAGAAGAATTTCCTATTTTGGACTTCTCTTGAATAGGCTGGAAAAAAATTGGTGCTTTTATAGTTTCTATGTGAAGGGGGATTTATTTTATGTTCTATTAGTTGTTTGTTTTTCCTCTACAGTGCTTCGTCATCTGTCATCCCTCAATGCATACAGAATGATAAACTCCCTGTCCTGTTAATGGGAGTCGAGAATGTTTTGCTTCTCTCAGGATTGGTGCCATATTACCAGGACAATGTATTGATTTTGGTGACTGCCAGTGTGTGATGCATGACAGAAATGAGAAATTGAACTTTCTGAACGTGAAATAAATCGTGCTGATGATGATATATAAATGATTGAGGGAAAAGCAATCAATCAGATGCTCTCTGCTGGCAGGAGAGCTACATACAATTTAATATATAGTAAACCAACAGTTATTTACAGTCTAAATCAAATCGTGTTCTGTGCTAAACTCATATTCTTGCAAAGATTACTTGGAACATTTTTGGGTTTAGTATGCTTTCCTTTCTGCTCTACCAACATGTGGTGTCTCATGTAGAAATATTGAACTGACTCTATAAATTCTTGTTTTTTCTTGTCAAGAGCTGCAGATTGTTTTTTCTAGACTGCTTATTACTGCTTTAAATTGGTGGATCTTTAAATAATTTTAACTTATAAGTAGAGTTGTTTTGAGTCCCAGATACCTGCAGAAGGAGTTTATTATAGCTGCAGGTAATTGGACTTTGCTGCAAAACATCCACTAGAGACATGAATAGGCCCATTCTCTGTTCTGGCAGATGTTTTAGAGATATTAGACTTATATCCAATTATCTTTGGGTACTTTATCAGTACACAAGAGCATTCATGTGCAGATGACTGTAATATTCTTTGCTCTCCTTCTCCACACTGAAATGAATGGGATAATTTATCCTTTTTGGAAAGAGAAGTATTTTAATGAAAGCTTAAAGAGACTTCCTGAAATTCTCTTCATTAATGAGTCCTGTCATTCTGGGTCTGTCTCAGGTTATCATTTGCCCAATGTAAGACCCTTCAGCAGCAGGGGATTCTGCTCAGTTCTCCCCAAAGCCACCCAGAGCTGCAGGGTTTGGAATCTTCAGTTTGAGCTTTGGAGTGGGAGTTTCCAAGGATTCCTGTCTCCTAAGTAGTTGTCATTGCTTGCTTCGTGTGAAGGCTGTGAGAATCCAGGGAGAAGCTGAACCACATCCTCCTGGTAGAGGGTGATGCTGAAGCATTTGGCAGTCAGGTGGAATGTAAATCCTGGAGTTCTCTTGTGTGAGCCCTGGTATGATTAGACAGCTCAAAGCTAAACTGTTCATAGGCAGTTCAGCAAAAAGAGTCCTTCTAAGAGATATTTAAAAAAATACAACCAAATAAAAAGCCATTTGGGCTTTTTATAAACTTCTTCTCTTACATAGAAAAGTGGGATTTTTCCCTGGTGAAACTTATTTTAGCATTTGGTTTTTTCAGAAATAAAATAAAATACTGATTTACTAGCTGTAAAGTTTAATAGTTTTAGTTACCTCAGAATTAAACATATTATTTTGATTAATCCAAGTTCAGTAAATGGTATTAGAATCTGGAACTTGCCATTGGAGGGCAGGGTTGATGTCAGAATATCAGCAAAACTTGACAATATCACAAATATATTCTCAAAAAAGTAATATCAATCTTTCTAAACTCTCTAAGGGTGTTCTTTTATATTTTTCATAACATGAAGTGCGATAAATTTTTTTACATCTCAACATCAGCCAATATAATTATTAATTTTTATTTTATTTTAGACTTTATTTTATTTTAGATTTTATTTTCTTTCTCTCTCTGAAAGCCTAGAGAAAGACTTGACAAATATGAAGTTGCTAGGCAGGGGAACATAAGTAACCTGTCTGCCTATTCTGAAGACAGACTTGTGACCAGGAAAGTAAAAGTCACTTATACAAAACTCTGGAATTGCTATCAACATACTATACAAATGTATCTACCAAAATACTTTTTTAAAATTATGTTTATTAGATTTTTATAGTTGCTTCAGTGTTTTTACAGGGATTTCCCTTGCTTGCCTTCTGCTAATGCTGTACAGATGAAGTCTACTTAGATTATCAAAAATTAATTATGCACAGGAGCAATTTTACAGATTCTATGCATTATTCCTTGAAATTAAGTGGTATTTGAGCATTCTAAAATGGAATTTAGTACAATTTTGTCCTTTGTCTGTGGATGAAGACTTAAAATCAAGGTGTTTATGTATTTGTTATCTCAATTTGCAAAACAGTCATGGTCATTATTCTGTGTTTTAGTTTCAATGACAAAAATGTTTAGATTAATGCATAATGAAGCATTAATGAAAATTGTATTTCCTGGTTTTGCAGTAGATTTATTTCTGATCATTTCTGTACACCAACTCTGGAGCATGGAACTTGGCTGAGGTGCCATTTGAGAACCCAGATTCCTTTCTAATGGATACGTTTTATGACTGTGTGAACATGTGCTGGGCTTTGGGGTGTTTTGTTGGGTGGTGGGAATTTTATTTTTCTTTGGTTGATTTCTTGTGGGGTTTTTTTTTGTCACTGATGGGTGTTGCATCTGCTCTAGTTGCTTCTTACAAGGCCTGTTAGAAGTCTCACTGAATGTCTTTTACTGCATTCAAGCCATTTTAGAAAAAGTATTATGCTGGTTTACAACTGAAAATTAAACATTGTGAGTGCTGATGCTTCAGCTGAGGGACAAAAATTACAGCAAACTTGTGCTGTTTTGTCCAGCCTCAGGATCAGAAGTTACCTTAAGCTGATGTACAGCTGCTATATGGAGATGGAATGTGGGCAGTCCTAATTTGCTTTTAAAGGTCTGTTTTGTTAATACATTCATGTAATATATCCTTTAAAAAATACAAAGCAAACAAATATTAAAATGCACCTAGAGTAGCCTTTTGAAGTTCTATTTGGAATAACCTGTGTCTGTATATTTATAAATTGCTTAATTTTAGAAATATATTTTATATGTTTTGAGTTAATGAAATTTTCCCCATGATGTCAGAAGAGGTTTGTATCTCACTTGTTTATTCCTGTTTTTATAGATGGCTATACAACAGATGACATTGAATTTTACTGGCGTGGGGGTGATAATGCAGTCACAGGAGTGACAAAGATCGAACTGCCACAGTTCTCCATTGTAGACTACAAGCTTATCACCAAGAATGTTGTTTTCTCTACAGGTTTGTGGAGGGGAACTTAAAAGGGGAATTATTTTAAAGGCTTCTAAAACTGGATTAATTCTCTGTGTGCAGTTGAGGAGCAAGACTTTTAGAAACAGGAATAAAATAGAGCAGCAGCTGCAAATTTGGAAAGCAGAAGTTTTTGTTACAGCTTCCATAGTGTATGAAGCACCATTCATTAACATCTGTAATTTGTCATGTTAAGGCTCATCAAATGAGCTCTATTTTCTGTTTACCTATGAAAACTGATTAAGCCACTTATATACCTCTGTGCCATAAACCCAACCCAGTGTGTAGGATATTTAGGAACCTTTTTCTCCATATTTTTAGATGTCCCTTTTGCCAAGTTGAGGATGTATTAGACTAATTATTTTGTCTTCAACATAAAATCTTTAAAATGCTTGTTCCAGGATTTCCAGTTTAGCCTATTCTAGCAAGCGTATGACTTTCTGAGGGCTGAAAAGATGCTTTCTGAGAAGGAGCAGAAAATCAGATTGCATTTAATGGAAAAAAATTAATAATATAAAAACCCAACATATTTCAATGATATTAAATTATTCAAGAGAGGCAATAGTTGGATTGGACTGTTACTAGGAGATGTTTTCTACCTACTTGAGAAAAAATCAACTTCAAAACTCACTTTCCAGATATGGGTAGAAATCATCTTTGGAGAGACCAGAGAATGATTTTACATCCCAAATTCTTCAAAATCGAGCAGAAATGGGACTTGAAGAATGATTTCTAGGCACCTCTATTAGCAAATGTTTCATACACTACAATATGTTTGGTGTCCAGTGACAAAAGAGGAGTGTTGCATTTCTTGGAGAGACGTTTAGGGTAAGAGTTCACATTGAAGCTGGCATTTAAAAGTTTATCAGGGAAGAGGAATTTCTGTGCTTTGTTGTTCTGATGTATTTTGGATGTTGATTGTTGAATGTTATGATTGCCAGCAGATAAACAACTAGAGCATCTTTGTACCCTTAGCATAAAAGATTATTTAATCCCAATTCTTGCTAGAAATTCTGCAGCTGAATATCCTGGATCTTTCAGCTCTGAGTGTAGTCTATGTTGAATGAAAAAATAAAACAAAAATGACAGAAAATAAAAATGTTTTCAGGCATTATACAAATAAATTATGGCCATACCAAATATTCTCTTTTAGGTGCCTACCCAAGGCTGTCTCTCAGCTTTAAACTTAAGAGAAACATTGGTTACTTCATTCTGCAGACCTACATGCCTTCTATTCTGATCACTATCCTGTCCTGGGTTTCCTTCTGGATTAATTATGATGCTTCAGCTGCAAGAGTTGCTTTAGGTAGGTATTTTTACACATCTCATGCAATGTGCATTAGTTGAATGGTTTCTTTAGCTTCTGGCTGAGTGGATAGTGCATGATTTGAAAATAAAAAAAATATATGTGTTAGATCTTTTATGTCTGGCTTGTTAAGCTTTTTATTATTTGAATCAGCATTTAAAACATCAGAATTTAAATAAAAATTAAAGTGATTTAAGGTCTGAATTAGCTAACTTTATAATCATTGTAATCAAAATTAGCCTAATTGTCTCAACATACTCTGTTGTTCTTTTGCTGCTTGTTTTTTCTCTGAAATGAATGCACTTAGTTTGCTTTTGCCCATAGCAGTCTGGAACACACGTCCACCATTGTGTTATGGATTATAAATTGGTTTTCATTTCAGGAATTAAATAAAGTTTTACTAGGATTGTATAGCTCACTTGTCCTTATGTTGAGGGAGGAGGCTGTGCCTCAAATCCTGTGTCCAGCTCCAGGCTCCTCACTCTAAGACAGACATGGAGGGGCTGGGATGTGTCCAGAGAAGGGCAGCAGAGCTGGGGCAGGGTGTGGAGCACAAATCTGATGAGGAGCAGCTGAGGCAGCTCAGCCTGGAGAAAAGGAGGCTCAGGGGGGACCTTCTTGCTCCCTAAAACTCCCTGGGAGGAGTGTGCAGCCAGCTGGGGGGTTCAGCTCTTCTGCCAAGTAATAGGTGAAAGGACAAGAGGAAACAGCCTCAGGTTATGCCAGGGGTGGTTTACATTAGATCCTAGGGGAAATATTTTCACCAAAAAGGTTTCCAGCCCTGTCAGAGGCTGTTCTGGGAAGTGGTAGAATTACCATCCATGGAGGAATTTAAAAGATTTGAAGATTTGGTGCCTGGGAACATGGTGGTCATGGCAGTGCTGATTTAAAGATTGGGTTCAATGAACTTAAAGGTCTTTTCCAACCTAAATGTTTGTAAGAGTGATTATTTTTTTCCTTACTATTGCCTTATGTTCCAAAACCAAAACTGTTTCCCTAATTAATCTCTTAGAGTATTTGTGTATCTCATCACTAGTCCCATGTGTATCTGTTTATTCTGTCCCCTCATGATAAGGAGCATGTTACAAAAATAAGTATCTATCTCTGTTGCCAAATTTTGTCAAAATCAGGCAGATTTGTGCCAGTACAACTCTTGTATGGCTAAAATAAGTAAAGCCCCATAAAAGATGCCATTGAAAATTTGACATTATAATTTTATAGAATGCACCTGAGTTTTACCAGACCTTCTGTGTACCATTTTGCCTTAAGAATTTGAGACTGCAGACATCCTGAAAATGTTGGAGGAAAGCAAGATAAAGCAACTATAGCCTGTAATTTTTAACTGAGACTCATTACAGAAGGCTGCAGTTTAGCTGGTTAAAAATACACTTATGGAATCCAACTACTGTTTGCTTAACTGAGCTCAAATTATTACATGTGTAATATTTTTTATGCTATGCAAAAAATACAAGTCCAAGATAAGGACTGAACAAGATGTTCCTGAAAAAATTCAAGCAGAAAAAGGAAAATGACAGAGGGTGGTGGCAAGGTCAGGTAGCTGTGAGAAATACACACACACAAAAAAAAAAATCTGAGCAGCCAGGGATCAGGTTAGGTAAGCTAAAGCCCTAAGACATAACTAAATCAGTCCAAGGACATCAAAGGCAACAAGAAAAGCTTCTATATAGGTACATCAGTGCTAAAATGGTCAGGGAAAATGGGAGTCCTCTCTGAAAGGAAACAAGAGGCCTGAATACACCGCATCTGGAGAAGACTGAGGTTCTGAACACCTTTTTAATGCCTTGCTGTCATGGACACGTGCTCCAGACATATTGCCCAAGCTGCAGAAGGCAAAGGCTGGGACTGGGAGAGTGAAGAACCACCTGCTTAAGGAATCTTGTTGGGGACCATCCAAGGAACCTGGGGATCCCAAGCACAAAGTCCATGGGACCTGATGAGATGCATCCACAAGGCCTGAGGGAACTGGCAAATGAATTGGCTAAAGCTCTACCCATCATATTTGAGAAGCCATGGCAGTCTGGTGAAGTTTCACTGACTGGAAAACGGGAAGCAAAAGCCTCCTTTTTAAGAGTGGGTAAAAAAGAAGACTTGGGGAACTACAGAACTGTCAGTCTCACGTTGGTGCCTGCCAAGGTCATGGAGCAGATCTTCCTGGAAACTCTGCTAAAGCACATGGAAACCAAGCAGGTGATTGATGAGAGCCAGCTTGACTTCACTGAGGGCAAGTTGTGCCTGACAGAGTCTGTGGCTGTCTGCAGCAGGGTCCAGCTCTGGTGGAATGAGGGAAGAGCAACTGATGTCATCTGCCTGGACTTGTGCAAAGCATCTGACACTGAGATCCTTCTCACTGCATGAGAAGCATGCTATCCTTCTCTCTAAGCTGAAGAGTCATGGATTTGTTGGATGGACCACTCGGTGGATAAGGAATTGTCTGGAAGTTTTCACTTAAATAGTTGCAGTCAACAGTTTGATGTCCTAGTGGAAACCAGTGACAAGTGTCCTCAGGGGTCCATTTTGGAACTGGTGCTGCTTAACATCTTGGTCAGCAACGTGAACAATGGGATTGAGGGGATCCTCGGCAAATTACTGAGCTGTGTGGTGCTGTCCACATGCTGGAGGGAAGAGATCCATCCAGAGCAGCCTTAACAGGCTGGAGAAATGTCACAGAGATAACTGTGTGACTGGAGCACCTCTATCTATGAAGACAGGGAGTCTGAATTGTTCAGCCTGGAGCAGAGAAGGCTCCAGGGAGACCTTGGAGCACCTTTGAGAGCCTTAAAGGGCTCCAAGAGAGCTGGTGATGAACTTGTGACAAAGAGGAATGCCTTTAAACTGACAGCATATAGATTTAGATTAGATTTTAGGAAGAAATTCTTCACTGTGAGTGGAATGAGAGAGTGGATCATATTGCCTGAAGCTGGGGCTTCCCTGTCACTGGAAACACTCAAGGTCAGGGTGGATGGTGTTATAAGCAACCTGGTCTAGTGGAAGGTTACCTGCCCATGGTACCAGATGGTTTTGAAGATCCCTTCCAACCCAAACCTTTCTAGGATTCTATGAATATGGACAGAGGCTAGAGATATTTTTTTGCCACCAGGGAAAAATAAAAATATTTTTCAACTTCAGCATTTGAATAGTATAAAATATTATTCTAGAAAATAAATTGAAATTATTTCAATCACTAGACTTCTCAATTATTTTTTCCAGGAATCACAACTGTGCTAACAATGACAACAATTAACACCCATCTTCGAGAGACTCTTCCTAAAATTCCATATGTGAAAGCCATTGATATGTACCTTATGGGATGTTTTGTCTTCGTTTTCATGGCTCTGCTGGAATATGCATTGGTCAACTACATCTTCTTTGGCAGGGGACCTCAGCGTCAAAAGAAAGCAGCAGAAAAAGCTGCCAGTGCCAACAATGAGAAGTTGCGAATGGATGTCAATAAGGTAAACTGTAATGGGGATAAATTTTTAGCATTTTCCCAGGAAGACAGGCTCTCACTTCTGTCAGACAGTGCTTTAAAATGTAATTTCTTGTAGAAAATGAGTGGAGTGGAATTACAATGACCTTGTTTTAGCTCTGCAGGGCAGTGTACTTAGCCACCTCAGCAATGAATGCTGCCCTCCAGCCTGGAAAGCTGAATGACTTGTTTCTAAAGCATGCAGTCAGTGAAGCTTTACTAAGAGATGTTTTCTTAGTCAGAATGTAGACTTGAATATGTACAACCTGTTTCCAAAGGAATAAATCCAAAATGATGGCTGTGTATTCTAGTAAGAGCTGTATGGAACATTGGAAGTAAAACCTAAATTCAACCTGCTTTCATAAATCTTTCAGATGAGCTGGATAAGAAATATTTTCCACAGATGTGTTTAAAGTTTGAGAAGTTTGCATATTTTCAATGTCTAATGGGCCAGGATACTATTGACTAAATGAGGAATTTCTCAGAAATAAGCCATCAATGTGCTGTGTACTTAATTTTGAACCTAAAAGTGGCCCCCTAGGGATGGAGAATTGAGGCAGAAAAGGTATTTGCCAAGATACACACTTCTGGGAAAAGTATCCATTATGCTTAATGAAAATGGGGCACTTATCATAAAGCACTTGTAATTTATCACTTTGGCCATTTTGGGATAAATTTCACACAGTGACAAATCTGTGCTGAATGCAAAAATGTTCTCAGTCTAAAATGTATAAACTTTCATACACATGCAAAGTTGGAAACTTAAATAAGGTTGACTTATCTTGGGGGTTTGGGTTTTTTTTTGAGGGGGTGAGAGGGTTGTGGGATTTTTTATTTTTTGGGGGGATTTTTTTGGGTTTTTTGGGGGGTTTTTTTGGGTTTTTTTGGGGTTTTTTTTGTTTTGTTTGGGTTTTTTGGGTTTTTTTGGGTTTTTTTGGGTTTTGTTTTGTTTTGTTTTGTTTTGTTTTGTTTTTTGTCAGGGAAAGCTCTTTGAGTTGTAATTCATCAGGACAGTCCAGGGAGAAAAAAATCAAAATCTGAAAAAAAAAAAAAGAAATCTGCATTAGCAAAAAAGCAAGGGATTATTTGTCAGTTGGAGACTAAATTTTTATACAGCTCTAGTAGTGACATTTCTAATGTTTGTTCAGAACCTCTACACACACAGTGGGTCTGCAGACAGAAGAACGTTTTCTTCCAAAAATCCATCACATATTGATAGCACAAAATAGTTTTATAGGTTATAGTTTATAGTCTTTTAAGAAGTAGAGTTTTATGGTCATGGTTCATCTCATTCATTATTTTATTTTATTTTTGATTGGAGAGAAATGTATTTTAATGAATGAAGGCATACTCATAATGATGAGTTTAATTTTTATGGTATGTTACCATATATCATCTTTTAGCATTATAACGTTCATAAAGACTCTGTAACATGTTCTTATTTCTACTGGACTTTTCAGCAATGAAACAAATCTATGAATTTTTATTTAAACTGTTAAATTTTTTTTTCTTTTTTTAAATTGTTTCAATTTAAAAAGGCTATAAACTACCCGGTAATTAATTTTGCAAGACTAGACCTGAATTTACCTGAAGTCTTTCCTTTAATATCAATGGAAATTTAAGATCCATAGGTGTTAGAGTGCCACCAATAGCTGAGGTATATTTTTGCACACTTTGCTTCACTTATGGTGTTTTCAACAGTCTTATTCATAGAATAGACCTTTCAGCTGTGTAACAGAATAGCCAAAGTCCAGTGTCAAATTGCTGAGCATGAAGAAGAATTTAACAAGAATTTGAAATTGCTGTGTTAATCCAATTCACTAGGCAGGGTAAATTAATTTCAATACTGTTGCCGAACTCTACCAGTCTACAGGATTGACACAAGGAATACTGTGGAACACAAAGAACAATTTTACATGATTTTTATTTTTTTCATAGTGAGCCTTTCAGTTAATGTTCTAGGCCAGCATTGTTAGCAGTGTATGGCAGCCCTGCTCTGGTACCCAGATCCACTCTGATCTGGTAATCAGGCCTGCAATCCTTTAAGCAATAGAAAGGGAATCAAATAGGAGAGGATCAGAGAACTTGTCCTACTGCACAGGCTGCTCTGGGGAGAAGGAAAGGAGCTGACAGCTGCTCTTGTTTGACCAGCAGCGAGAAAACATATTAATATTTAATGGACCTGAATATTTTATCTATTAAAGGGAGACAAATATTATGTAATTATTTCATTTATAAGAATCAAAAAGGGGTCTGAACTGCTGAAATTAGTTCAGAAACAGTTTTTCATAAAAACCAACATATTTTAGAAATGGGATCACACAAACACTCCATCTTTAACTAGGCTCCAATAGGGAAGGACTGATTTTACAAGGTATGAGTGTTCTTTTGTGATATCACAAGATTCCTCTTGAATCACTATGTGCAATATTATGAATTCATAAGAATCAGATACTAGACAAGAGAAGATTGATGCCATGAGGAAGAAACCTCAAAACATGAAGATGAAACTTCTGCACAAAACAGCTTCTGTTACTGCATTCAGCATTGACACTGCAAAAGAGGTGGATAAATAGTTATTAGAACTGCTGTTAGTAGCACAGCATCTTTGCTTATACTTTATACCAGAAAATCTGTAATGGTGTTCTTGCAATTCCAACACTCTTTGTTTGGTAACAATATCATACAACTTTCAACCAACAGAAGGTGGTGAGAAGTGCTGACTGGTCCTCTCATCCACAACTCTGCTTGCAAAATCAGAGAAGTTAATCCATGCTCCCTTCATGCTGTTGAATTCTCTTCCATGGACAGATTCTAGTGTGGACATGGGCACTGATAATCTCTCTATTTTTGCTTGGTGTTATTCAGAAGATACCTGGGAGCCTACAACACAGTGTGCAATGGAAGCTTTTTTCCCATGGCCATGGTATCTGCTGGATCCATTTCAATCTCTTGGAGATTTGGTGACTCAAGTGTCCTGTTTTTTCCATTTGAGTCAACTCCATTTGACTGGCTGCAGAGCTTCCCCAGGGCCGTTCCAGACGAAACTGTTGCCAAATCTTTCTTTAAATTTCATATCATATTCTTATCATATGCAAAATCTGGTAGTTTGAAGTTTGTTCTGTCTTTTTTTTTTTTTTTAATCATTGAATAGTTTGAGTTGGAAAGGACCTTTAAAGGTCACCTACTCCAACCTCATTTTAATGAGCAGGGCCATCTTCAGCTAGATGCTCAGGGCACCATCCAGTGTGACCTTGGATCCCTGTTTCCAGGGATGGGGCATCCACTACCTCTCTGAGTAAATTCTTCCACTGTTTCATCACTCTCATTTAAAAAAAAATTCTTTCATATACCTAGTCTGAATCATCACATAAAATATACTCCATTTTCAAAGACTGTTGATTCTGTCTGCAGTAATGGAAAGGTAGAGAAGGAAATGGGTCTTGATTGCTTCTTGGATACTGAAACCTGAGTAATAAAATTATGTAGAAATTTAAAGAACATAAAACTCAAGGCAGATTCAGACTCAGTTACCAGCAGATACAGATTACAGATTTAACAGACTTGTTAAATCATATAGAACTTGCTTGATTTTCTTTGCAGTGAGTTCGGATAAAAATGGCTGTGAGTATCATCATTTCACTCTTGAAACTTCTCAGCTGCACTTTGCAGTTTGTTCCTTCAGTCTAACTCATCATCTTTTGCCTTATCAAGACAAGTTGTTCTTTCTGTAAACAATCATATTGTTGCTTGTAGGAAAATTGCTGCCTGATTTCTTAGGCAGACCCCCAGCCATTTTAATAACTTTCATTTCTGTTACGAGAGCTCAGATAATGATTTTCTTGGTGCTCTCTCAGAGCTGATTTATTCCCCTTAATTTTTTTCCAGAATCCAGGAGCCAAGTTATTTTTGATTAATTTTAAAATTTACTCTTAATATGTAGTTTCTAATAATTTTACCTTGGATGTTTCCATCTTGGAACTCTGATTTAGGTGGGCTTGCTGATGCTGACCATTATGATGAATCTGATATATCTTCTAGACATTTGCTGTCTGATCACCTGCCAAGTTCTATATTTTCCATATGTTTTCCTGTGTTACTAAATTTCCTGTACATCAGCTGCATAAGTTGCTGTTACATCTATTGGATTTTACTGCTGTTTTTTCTACAGTTGCTCATCTGACTCATTTGATCCAAACTACTATGTACATTAATTGACTACTCTTGAGGCATAAGTAAGGTGAAAATGCTTTTCAGTATCAATTAAATCTCTACTTGTTATTCTGGATAGATCAGTAAACCTGCATTAGAGTGGTTAAACCAGGACTGGCACTTTAAAGACCATGGTAGATGAAAGGCTGACTCTTCTTCCTCTGTAAAGAAGTGCTTCTTGCCATCTGTAAGTTTGACAAGAGGTGACTCCCAGGGAAAAGCAGCTCTGTGCCATCCTCTTCCACAGCATCAGAGGCAGCAGAGATGATATTGTTGTGAGTATTGGGAGGAAGACTCTTATTAAAGGAAGAGCTCTTTAGGATCTGTCTCTTTAGGGAGGTCCTGGTCAGTCTTTTCTTCAACACCACTATTGTTGCCTCACCAGGATACTGCCTACAAACAGGATATGATACTTCCTTTTTTTTCATCTCTGATATCAAACCTTACAGAAGTATTACCACATAATGATTTGGTGCACCTTCCTTCCATTTCTAGTCTTTCTAATTCTTACCTGTACATCATTCAGGTAGTGCTTAAGTTATTTCTAAATTATTTAATTTTTTTCATTTTAGTAAAATCATCTAGGTTTTTAAGAGTTAATTACTGCAAATTAGCATTCCTTATATAGAATTTCTTAGCTATGTTCTTTCAGTAATTTGATTTGCCACTTCACAGAAGCAGCATTATGTTTTGCATAATGTAAAATACATGTAAATACATCACTAAATGTATTTTTAGATTGGAGGCAGTTGCAGTAATCATTAAAAACATACATGTTTCCAACTTAGCTTAAAGCACAGAGAATGCTCCAATGCACAGGCAATATACCTGAAATACACGATAACATAAGTCACATAAATAAAACTACCTTTAATTTTGCAATCATACTCTGTTATTGTGAGCAGTAACAGAGCAATTTCCCTCTGGGAAAGAGGGGAAAAATGTCAGCATATTACGCAATGCTTTGTAAAACTGTTTATGCAGATTTATTCAGTCATTTTCTGTAAATAAATGTGAAGTGACATTGCTAACCTCTGCATGTTTAGATAAGGTTCCTTTTTAAACATACTGAGTGTATTTTTAAAACAATGAGTAATTCTTTACTCAGACCTCTTTCTATTACATAAGGTATTCAGTCAGCACACCTGAAAGGGACAGTGCATTGCTGCTCACAGTGCTAATCATGAACAAGGGAAACTGTCAGACTAATGGCATTTTTCCATCCAAAATCTGGGTACCAAGAACATGGAATATCAATATGATCATGAATTTAAACACATCTTAATAGATTTGAATACCATGGAAGTTTTCTCAAAAAATTAATGAAGGGCTTAGGAAGCTAAGAAGGTTTAAACAAATACAGGTATCTGCCATTCATTGCCCTCCTGGCCCTGTTGTTATATCTGGATTAGCACAGGGCTGCTAAAGGATGTGAGATGGCAAGCCAAAGACAAATGGAAGCTTAACCTGCCCTCAGAAACACTTCGTCACTTTCTTCCCTTTCAAGTTGTCTCAGCTGCTATTTTTTTCCTGCATCATTTTGACCAAGGAAAGGAGTCTGACTGAATTTTGCTGGACTAGTTAAGTATTTCTCCTCAGATCTTTCACTCTAGGAGAGCTCCATTGCATTATCAGAGCTTTGAGATGAATAAGAGCATACAATCACCTGTTTCACAAGGGATTACACTTAATTATTTCAACTATGCAACTGGTAGGCTAAGGATGGGCTGGCAGTTTGTAATCTAGCAAGGAAATGGGGCTCCCACAGCATCCTCCTTCCCTAGATGCCCACTTTGAGATTCACTGTCTAATGTATGGGAGCTCTGGGAGCAGGGAGACTGAGAATTTTCTAGTCCGTTGTGCCAGGCATGTCCTCTGTTACAGCAGCACACTTGGAGATGGCACTGTCAGTTCAGGTGCTGGTGTGCTACCTGACATTTCCCATGACAGCTTCCAAACTTCTTTTCCCCACTTTGCTAGAGAATAACTGGAAGAGCCTGTGGTGTTTTTTTGGTTTTTTTGTTGTTTTTTTTTTTAATCTGTCATATCAATTGATGTCTCTAGAAAAGGAGAGGTGAATTAGATGAGGAGTGTGTTAACCTGAGCCAAAGGGAATGCACTGATCTGTACCTGTGGCTTTTTGCAGTTTGTGATGGCTTTCAGTGCACTGCAAACAGACAAGGTCACTCTCTTCAATTTTCAGGCTGTGGTGTGAAGATGCATTAGCAGGGCTGTAGGCCCAAGATAATAGACCTTGCTCCATAGCAATGCTCCAAAACAATTAGGCTTGGCTAATGCCTTTATTTCCCCACTGATTTACTGCTGCCTTGCCGCTGGCCTTTTCAGTGCATAGCAATATTTGTTCATTTCTACCTGAAGACATCATATAATGCATCTTCAGTGAGAAGAAACAATTGCAAAGGTACCTAAAACCAGTCAGTACCTGTTACATAGAATGGCACTTTATACCCTATGGACTAGAGGTACTTCTAGTATAAAACATGAGTAAGCATATATAACATGTTTACAAAATGTAAAAGCTTTTGGTAAAAAGAGGATTTTCCAACTGGTTATATGCACAGACTCAGTTAATAAACTGAACAGGATATTAAAACACTAAGGCAACAGGAAGCTCTTAAAATTTTGGTCTCAAATCCTTACTGCTCTATATTGGTGCAGCTAATGCTGCCACTATCCAGATGTCAGTGAAAGAATTCATCCTCTTTCTCTCCAAGGAGAGTTTTCCTTTTGTCTGCAGTACAGGTAATGCTGCACGAGGACTGATTGTTGATACAGGATCAGAAGGTATTCCTTACACAGCAGTTTAGTGAAGGACATGTAACAAATAGGCATGGATTATACAAGCTTAGCCTTTCTCCTAAATTTCCATTCATGCATTCTAGGGAGCAACTTGCACATGAAACAGTCAGCAATGCACAGGGTGTCTGGCCAGCCTCTTCCTGTTTTATCAAACTAGAGCTTGGCTAGGAGTGAAATTTGAGGAGGTTCCAGTTTTAGCTCACAGTACTTTGCAGAAGCACTCAGAAGGTGATTTTCCACGATCTGTGCGGGTATTCCACATGACATCTGAATAAAGGTCAAGTCAGCTGCGTGAGGCTTTTTTCTCCAGTTGCACTCCTTTGAATGCCATATTTAATTAATGTAAGACCAGTGCCTGTACAGTTGTTTAAAGCACATTCTCCCTTTTGCTTTTGTACTGCATCTACAGCCTGTGACCCTGAGCAGAACAAAATTTTTAGTTCATAAAAGAATTTCTTAGTGCAGTTTAGGTCATTAGATCCGGTTGTGAAGAAATAAGACATAAAAAAAGACAAATTATGTTCAGTGAAACAGAAATGTATGTAGCTGCAGTCCAGAAGGTGTGTCTGGTAGGGAATTTGCTGAGTTGACTGCCTGAAACACAACAGCTCTAAAGAGTTTGTCAAGGTTTAATTCAGCACCTTGCTTGCAAATTTCTATCCAAAACATAAATAGTAACTGTAAGTAGTATGTGCTCGAGAAGGTAACTTAGTTGTGCTCATGAATTTTGAGATCACTGGATTATGTACTCTATGTACTCTTGGATGTCACTAAGTGGTAAAAGTACTATCATAATGTTGTTACAGTGACTGTCAGTCTCTTTATTTGTATGAGAACAAATTCTAAAGACTCCATCCATTTAGATTTAAATGGATGCATTTAGAGGCATCCATTTAGACACACAGAAACTGAATACTTACTTTTTTATTTTTTAAATCACGTTAAGGTCTGTGTTGCTTACACATCTGTTAAATTTAGTGAAACAGTCAAGCTGGCCTATGAAGACCTATGTTTCTTGGTAAATTCACTTTGTTACAAATTCTTTTGGGTTCTACTGCTTTCCCAGAATTCTGCATATGAAGAAACAAAGACACCAGGAGTTAGTTTTGTGTGTCTTAGGAAACATTAGGTAGGTAGATTGGTAGGATTATGCCTAAACTCAAATATGTATATAGAGAAAATATATGTCTATATGTGAATATATCTTTTTTACTCCTTAGAAACTAGTTTTAAGAATACTTCTGCAATGATAAAAGGTTGTACTACAACATGCTTTCTATGTCCTTTTTCATTCTTATGTCTCCATTCCTCTTTTAAGTGTTTAGAGACTTTAGTATAATTTTCTTCCCCATGTAAAAACCTGTCAAGACTTGTCCCTGAACTCAGTGCATCTTACAGCTGTGTGCAAAAAGCTCTACATACCTGTCCTTGCTCATGTTCTCTAAACCAACTCCACATTCTGGCAATGGGGTTGTCAGAAACTTAACACCTGTGACCTGAAGGATGCAACAGTAAAGGTCACAGAGCATAAATCAATATGATTTTTTTCATGTAATGGGTTTTTTGACCACTTTCTATCCATGTATTTTATAAGTATTCAAAGTATAATCTGTTTAACTAACTGAACTCAAGTTTGATTGAAATGTACAGACACAAAAAGATATCACGTCATGAAGAAAACTATAATCTAGATATTATTTTCCCTAGAATTAATACATGCACAAAAACAAAGAGCTCAGGGTTCCCATTCCATAAGTCAAACCTTGCTGATGAGGTGGAAGATCCCCATCACATATGAAGTGCACGTTATAATTTCATCAGATCTTGCTAGAGCCCCTGTGACTAGTCAGGAATTAAATGTTGCTGGTTTTCCAAGCAAACCTCAGCTTTTAAGAGGTGGGAAACTGTGCTATAGATAGTAATGTTTTCATCTATAACAAGTTAAATTACATATATCTAGACATGTCATGTAAGTCTTCATTGAGAAAGGGATCTTTATTTCTGTCTTAATTTCTTACGAATGTTACTTCACGGGACACATAACTGCTAAATTTCAGGTAATAATCTTTATAATAGACTGGGTGCTTCCAGCTTAGACTTCATGGTTTAGCTCACCTGATTTTGTTTTAGTTTGATGGCAGCTTAACTTAGCAAAAAGATGTTTCTTTTGAATTTGCAAGTGTTTTGTTTCAGAGTTTTTCTATCAGGAATTCCATCCCTCCTGTCTGTTTTATACAGACTGTTTCTGAGCCACTCTACCATAAAATGAGCCATCAGCTCTTGCCTGTAGTTGAAGGCTACAGGTAAAAATGAACAGTGTATGAGAAAGGAGAAGTGTCAATGTTGGATCTTTTCAATCCATCAGTATAAATTTCTCTTGTAATATAAAGCTGTGTTTGGCAGAACAGCAGACCATAATCACCAAGGAACTGATTTGCTGAAAGTTAATAATTTCAGAGGTCTGGTCATCCTTGGAGGATTCCTAGCGAATGTGTGTGGGAGTTGTAATTTCCTTGTATTTTACAGTTGCTAATGTATTATTATAAGAGGAATTCCTCAACAAAGCCATCATTTTGGAGTTTCTAGGTATCAGGAAGAATATATAATGGTAACAATTCTATGCTTTCCTCTGTATTCCCCTTGTTCAAGACCATCAAAAATTCATGGCCACTTTCAAGGCTCCAGAGTCAACTTTTCTTCCGTTTGACCTGGACCTATAAATGAATCATTTGCATCATCTATTTTGTCATTCACATTTTTGATTGATTTATAAAAACCCCGGTGTCTTGCATGTTTGCTGAGCTCTGGTCATTTCTCCTCTACTTCTGCCTTCACCTTTTATTTCCATAATACTTGCTGCTGCTTTTTCTTCATTTTCATCCTCCCTTCCTTTCTCGTTCTGGGAATTTCTCCATTAAGTTTGAACTCTCTTGTTCACCATAAAGAGTCTAGTTCTATGGTTGAACAATCCTTCAGCACCAAGAGATCTTTTTAATCTTCCTCCACCTCCTTTTGAAACCACTTTTACACTTAATTTCCCCCCCAGAATAATTTTAATACTTGTTTTCATATCATCATATCTTCCTTGGTCAAATGACCAGTTGGAAAAAATACATTTACATCACAACATTATGTTACCCTGAGGAGCACAGCAAGGCAGTAATAGCACCTCTGAAGCCAGACTGTACCCATGCTAATTGTTGGCTTAGAGGTCCCTATATATTTTAATTATTTGTCCTACTATTATCCTATAGTGCTTTAATTTTAAATGAAAGATAATAGCTGCCTTATCTCTAAGGAAACTGGTCTTGATTTTATTAACTTACAGGACAGAAGAATAATTGGCACATATCATTGTCCAGAAATGTATTCAACAAAGGTATCTTTCATTGTTTTCTAATGTTTTTACCCTCAGATCCGTAACATTCAGGTCTTGACCGGTTATGGTCATTAAAGATCCCATGGCACTTTTTTATAGCGTGGTCATCTCAACCCCAAGCACCTGGCCAAATATCAATTTGTGTAACTGTTCTGCTTACCCAACATTCCCCACCACCACTCACCCACCCCATAGTTTTAATTGGCTACAACATTCTCCATTTCCTCAACTAAAACAAAGTGTGTTGTTCTGCACTGTCAGTCACCACATTTCACCTCAGAGGTGATTGTGCTTCACTGGGAAGTGAAGTGGTTCTTCTTTCTAATGCTTGTAAAGCGCTTTGGGATCCTTTTGAATGGGTGGTGCTGTTTACAATAAATGTAGTTCACTGTCATTCTATCTCAGGCGTCACTTCGTTACAAAAGCATGTTTTACTTAGAGTTGGGCGAATCTACTTGGTGGAAAAAACAGTCCCAGCTTTCTCTAATCTGACAGGGAACCTTTTGACAAAGGCTGAAGAGTTTGATTCCTTGATTCCTTCTTTCCTTGATTCCTTCCTTCCTTGATTCCTTCCTTCCTTGATTCCTTCCTTTTTTCTGCCCTCCCTCCCTTCCACCCTTCCCTCCTTCCCTGTTCCTTCAGGTTGGAAATTCAAAATATCATGAGAAAATGCATTTATTCTTATGGTCAGTTCATTATTCCAGATGCAGGAGGGTCAAATTAGTGCTCAAGGAACAGCTGACCTTTGTGGTGTTTATCTGGGTATTGTAACACTTGAAGGTTCGCCCATCTCTAATGTTTACTGTATTTTGCATTATTTCTTCTGAAAAAGTCTTGAAATATTGAAAAATGCTGTGCTTCAACTCTAATATGAGTGTGATATGTACAGAAGATGACATTTTTCCCTAGAAGATAGTTTAGAATATTGCTTAATGTTTTTTCTGCCCAGCATCACTAATCTTACTAACTGCTTCCAAGATTATAGACATCTGCAGCATTTTGCTGCATTAAGAAAAAAAGTTGACTGGAGTGATATCATGTTGCTAAAACATGTCTGTGTCTAACTCTAGCAGACTAAAATAGCCTTTCTTGCATGTGTGTTGCACAGAATGTATGCAAATATGTAAAGAACACTCAAATTTCTAATATCATTGCAGATCAAAAGGATAAAATGCTTAAAGTAGATTCATCCTACGAAGATTTAAGATGTGAAAAAAAAATGTTGGCACTAAAATCTTTTCAAAAATAGTATCCTAGAATGCACAACATTGAGGTGAAAATAACCCAGGCTCTGGGCTAAAGGGTAATCCCATTACATTAGTGGATGTTACATCCAACTTCCCCTGATGTCACTGGAACTAAAACTTCTTTCCTTGAGGTTATATGAAAATACAGAAAATGTAGTTTCCAAATGACTTTGCACCCCTCATGAAGGAAACTTACCTCTTGTGATTTTAGACATTTTGGGATCAAAAAATACCAAGTGCCTTGTAATTAATTGTTTTATTTGTAGGACCCTGAGAGTCTTAGAATTGGTCTGAGATCTAATAACAAAACTTAGTCCCCTTTCGTTTTAATCACAAAATAATTTTCCAAATAAATACACTGATTAGAAAATAATGTTTGAAATGCATCTTGAGAAGTTTCATAGATCAATTTGAAAGCTTTTGCAGATATATACTTTTGTTAAAATTACAATTGGACTATTATTTATCCAATGCAGATGAGAACTGATTTGATGACCTTCCTGGATAGATTCAGCGTTCCCTCACTATGCTCAAGATTAGGCTACAGAGCTCTTAAATGATTTTTTTTCTTGAGTTCCAGCTCAATTTTCACATTTTTCCAGTGTTTTTCAATTAAAGGTTGATCTCACACTTTAGGAATTTCATAACTTTCAAGAAAAGCTAACGAAAAAGAGTTTGTCTGTTTGATATTGAGTCATGACATTTGATTTATAATTAAAATATACTGAAACTAGAGGGGTGCAAACTCATACAGACTGGGGGGGAAAAAGTGACAGAGAGGTAAATCTGTCATCTCAGCAGCACTGGGTTTTGTACATCACTTGAACAGATGTAATCACTCAAATAACAGTGTTTCAGTAGGTCCAGAGTACCTCTGTGAGTGTCTGACTTCACAGTTCAGAACACTGGGCAGGGGGATGCTACTAAAAAGCAACTGGTTTAAGCCCAGTTCTCTCCTCTTGCCATGGTAAATATTACATAGGGGGTTTAATAATGGCAAATACAGTCTGCAGTGGGAGGTACCACTGCAGGGAGGTACCTGCTGCTGACAGCTACGTTTCTAAATATTACAGAATATACTAATACCCTGTTATTGTTTAGAAATCCACAAAGGTCACCGTTTTTGCACTTTGAGTAATAATCATATATTTTGTAAATGATAAATGAATAATGTGGCTGAGTTTTTCTTGAAGGAGCTCTGGGACAGTTTTTTCTCTTCATTGGTCCAGAGTATATCTGCACTACCATCACTAATTCAGTGTAATTAATTAGCTTCTCATTAGCTAGTATTGTTTTTAAGAACTTGTAGTTAATTATAATCTGTTATCACCCAATTCAAAATACATGCTTAGAGAAAAGGTTGAAAAGAGTTAGAACTTCCTAAATAACTTTTGTTTTCTATAAATGGATTATTTTTAAAATCTCCTTTTACACTCCAGATCTTCTCCAGATTGCCAAAGAGTGGAACTTAGTTCCTTATCTTTGAAATCCTCTTTATTGTCTAAGGGGTTTCTCTACAATATTGCTTTAAGATTTTTTTTCACTGCATTGCCTTTAAAGAATGCATAGTACCTAAACCTGCCCATTGAAACAACTGTTCAGTGTACATTTGATGTGATTACATTCTGCATATCTTTTTCCTTGCTTGAAATTGCAGATCTCTGCTATTACAGCAGCATGCTATTACAGCATGCACTGTGTTGAAGAAATTTATTAGTACTGGGGCATGGAGTTTCCACATAGCTATAGTTAGACTGTGCCATTGCTTTTTTCCAAGTAACCAGCACTCCTGTTTGGAATATGGGGACCTAAAATGTACATTTTCTTATGCAGTGCTCTGTACCTCATTCATAGAGGCAGAGAGACCTCGTGAATAATGGAAGTTTACATCAGAGCCAAAACTTTCATTTGAAAGACGAAAAACCAAAACAAAACAGATCCTTTTCCATTCGATTTCCTTCCAAAGCCCATGAAAATTTCAATATTTGCCCTGGATATCCTACTCAGTGACAGACTCTCACTTTCAGGAGCTGAGTGTGTTCTCTGTTCCCAGGTATTGCTTGTGCTTGCTGAGCATCGGGTCTAGGGAAATACCATTTATTGCATTATACTCTACTGGCCCTATTTCTCCTTGGGGGCACGAATCAATTTAATAAATATAATCACAGCTAAGCTTAGAGTCTTTCAGGCTGACATCCAATCAATTACTAATGTTAGATACGGCCCTTATCAGCATGGCTTCAGTTTGCAACCGACTGGGCTTCCTTTCCTTCTTGCTAAATCTCCTGTCTTATCTTTTCCAGATGGATCCACATGAAAACATATTGTTGAGCACGCTTGAAATTAAGAACGAGATGGCTGCCTCGGAGGCGGTGATGGGGCTGGGGGACCCTAGGAGCACGATGCTGGCCTATGACACGTCGAGCATCCAGTACCGCAAAGCCGGCTTGCCCCGGCACAGCTTCGGCCGCAACGCCCTGGAGCGACACGTGGCACAGAAGAAGAGCCGGCTACGGAGACGCGCCTCCCAGCTGAAAATCACCATCCCTGACTTGACTGATGTCAATGCCATAGATCGATGGTCTCGCATATTCTTCCCCGTTGTTTTTTCCTTCTTCAATATTGTCTATTGGCTTTACTATGTGAACTAAGAAACAAAGCCACGCAGGAAGAAAGAACTGGATTTCTCTTCAAATCAGTTGTACAGCCAAAAGTGGGACTTGGAAAAAATTCTATTCAGGACAAAAAGTTATTTTAAAACACCTTAGTTGCTGGCCCACTCTATGGTCTGTTTTTATAACATTTTGGTTGTATCTGCTAAACCATATATATGTTAAGTTGCAGTATGGACATATCCCCTTATCAAAATATAAGTGCATTTTGAGTGTAAAGGCAAATTGCGTTTTGAAAATCACTTCTGTCTCATTGTCCCTCACTATTTTTTTTTCCAATGGCTGTTTGAGTTTAGTGATACAAATTATAGAGCAGCATTTGAGAAACAAGTTTTAATTTCAACAGCAGTACATGCCATTCTAGGGAAAGTACATATCTAAGGCATGCATATACACTTAAGAGAGTGTTCTAAGTTATATGCTTATGAAACACATACACTTTACTTTTTAAATGTGTAAACTTGAAAACAAGTAGTGCCTATCATCTTTCCAAGATGATGATGGTCAGAGGTTTCCCAACCATATTCAGGTATTTCCTTTTATTTATTGAAAGAACTGAACCTTTGACTGATAATATTGGGGTTGAGTGTTTGCACAGATTCTGAAGCAAGAAGCACTAGTTTGTTTGTATTTTAAAGAGAGAACATATGCTCAGTCACCGTGACTGTGTTTGGGATCAATAGAGGAATGTAGGGACAGTACAAAAATGCATCAGCACTGAATGGGTAGATGCTGCTGAGTTGTGTTGAGGAAAGGGAATCTGTCCAAAGTGCCAAAACTGATTGCCCATATAGTAATTCTGTAGATGGCTGAAAGAAGCCAGTGGTGCTCTGCCTTTCTCTAGGGCAGGGAGAGTGAGAGAGCAAGTACAAAGTGCAGGGGCAAGGAGACAGGCGGTATACACATAAAAGTGTGTGTGTATATATATATATATATATATATACACACACATAGTGCAGATGAATGTTGTCAGTTGTACACACCTTAGCCTGAAATAGTCATGTGGAGCTGTGTGATTTATTCCAGGTTTTCATCTTGCCAACATTATGCTTTCTGCTGTTAGGTAAAGGTTCTGTATCTCTTTCAGCAATCAAGATCTGAGCATTTGTATTTCTGTACAAGAGGTACTGACAGGGTGTTTTCTCAGTCTGGATTAGGCAATACCATTTCACTTTTTGTTTTCCTTAATGCACTGTTCTAAAGGAAATTCCTAACAATCACTTTAAGAGTTTAAGTACACTCTTGAATGTTTCCTGCTTTAGGGTGATTTCCATTGAAAAACTAGAAAATATCAGTTTTTCTTTGGGAAGCTTCTTGAATTAAAAGGTTGAGATTTTTTTCGTTCCATTGAGCTTTATTTTTACAAAATAGTAAAATAGAATAAAAAAGAATTATACAAAACATTTTGTCACTTATTCCGCTGTAGAACTCTTGTCATGAAAACAGCAGTCACAAGAGCTGTAAAAAAAAAAATATTTCTTGATGGCTTTTACTAGATCAGATCCCCAGTATTGTTTGACACAATGTTTCAAGAAGCAAAAGCCACATCTGTTGAATCCATACTACCTCTCATCTGTGTACAAATTTTTGAAAGAGACTAGAGAGTATAAATATTTTTTTTCAGGGTACTAAAAAAATTCTTTAGAATATTTTTCATAAAATATATTTTTAAAATTTTTTTTGTTCTTCAAAAGAGTAATTTTCTTACAAGGTTCTGTGGATTTATTTTTGGTTTCCCCCCACCATTTGACAGTGAATGACACTAACAGGAGGAGAATAGTTCTGGGAACTAATAGGCAAATATTCTGACTTTTTTTTTTTTTTGAGCACTTTATATGCTTATTTCTGGTTTAAATAAGATTAGGATAGTTTTGGAGCCTGAGGTGGGATTTGCAATACACTCTACCTGCCAGGAAGTTGTGTACATTCACACACTGCCTCCAGGCTCAGACTCTGCAATATGTAGAGACAGGTTTTCCTCATGTGATTAACTTTCCAAATCAAAATTTTGCTCTTTGTTCACATACTTAATTTGTGACTGCATTTCATGCATTACGCAATAACCTTTGTAGATGCATTTGGGATTTCAGCCGATAGGTATGAGTCATGTTGGATTTTTTTCCCCAATTTTATGCAATGGAGTATAACAAAATTCAGCATTTCTCTTCAAAGCCTGTTCTTTAAAAATTGTATTAATTAACCTAAATGAAAGCAGTCTTATGGTATTCTTCTGTACAAGCTTTTCTTTCAGTTCAGAAATTGCTGACAGCTCCTTTTATTGTTTCACAGAAGCAGAGTGTGACTGAAGGGAGCTCACAGCCTTTCTGTGGTTGATACACATCAAATATAAAACCTTTCAGGTTGGTAACTGCTTCAGCTATTACAAAAATCACAGAGATCGAATCCTGGAACTGCACATTCACTTTTCTGAAGCTACAGTACAAGCCATAATACTCTCTGATATTGCTATTCAGAGAGTGAAAGAAAATGTTTGGTTTCTGCTCAGGTGTCACTAGGAAAGATAAATTATCTGTGGGGAAGGAGCACTTTTGCTTTTACTATGTTGTTCTGGCTATTAATGTGATGTATAAAATTAGTGAAAGAGAAAGATTCTACCATTTTGTACTAAGGCTTAACACTGTGATATAAAAAGATGGGGGTGAGAAAGGTTGGTGAGGCACTATCAAGGAACGAGCATTACTCAAGCCCCAGGTAAGCACTTACTCCTGAGATACTTGAGTGAAAGTGGGAAATTATGCCAACAGATAGGAGATATGGGGTTTGCTATGTGTGCTACCCTCCAGGTAAACTAGAATAAATTTGCTTTTACTTTAGAATTGACCGAAAATAATATTCTAGATCTTTTTAATCGTGTTAATTGTTGTTGGTTTCAATAAACAAAATAGCAAAGTTAATAATTTAGATAAAACTTGTAATATAATTATAGCTGCACATTTTATTGTTCTATTAGACATAATAGCCAGCAATTAAGGTGTTTTTCATCTTTGCAAAATTCATGGGGGAATTATGACTATAACATGGCACAGTTTTAATGAAATCTTTGAGATCAATCTGTAAATATATACTGTACATGACTGCTAGTAAGTATGATACACATTTTCAGAACTGAAAACTCATGCAACATATTTCTGTGTTTGCATAAGGAATGTTATGTTTCTATCCTATTGCAGTTCAATGACTGGGAAGAAAGACTCAAGCAATGACATTGTGACCATTTATTTTCTCATTCCCAGGGGAGGAAAACAAGAGTCCTAGATAACAGCATGGGGCAGAGTTCTTCAGAGAGTTCTTACATTCTAATTAAAAAATACATAAAATCTGTAAGGTACAAAAGCACAATGCATAGAGAAAGTAAGTGGTGGTCTTATACCTGGGGAAAATATCCTATTTATTTCAGAAAAACATGCATTAAAATTAAATCTCAGTTTATTTTCACTATAAATATTGGACTGTGTTCCAATCCTATAACACAGTGCTAAACATAAGTGAACAGATGTGAAACATTTTCCAACTGTATGTGCATATGGACGTACCCCCAAATGTCTGTATGGACATATGTGTGTATATATACACGTGCTGAGTATATATATATATATACACACACATTCACATGTTGGTGTGTTAAAGGAATAAGCTAATAATAGTTTTGTTTCTATCATCAACCAGTGTATGAATATATTTTTGAGAAAAAAAAAAAAGAGTAATGTATTTAGAAAAAAACCAAACAACTAACTCTACAGGGTAACTGGGCATTTCTATATCAGCAGATCAATGCTTATGATTCGTATGGAGTATTGCACCGTTTGACATGATGATAGTACTGTACCTCCTTGCATCTGGAATTAGACTAGTCCTCACATTGCTTGCCTATTTCTTCTCTCTCTTTTTATAACAGCATTGTCCACTAGTAAGTTTTCAAAACCAACAAATTCCTTAGGGAGCCAAGAAAAAAAAAAAAAGTCAAAAATAGTAACTATTTCTAGAAAATAATCTAGGGTGGGATGGCCAGGGTACAATACTATATCAGTAGTGATCAAAACATTTTGCTATGTGTACATAGAACATACGATGTGAGCAACCATAACTTAAGCTGAACGTGTGTAAATATTATCAGATTTCTTAAACATTTTTAACTTCTAATTTGTACTTTATGGTAAGGCAAAAAGCTAATTCTACTTATGGTTTAGGTTAATGTGTCCTAAAATTATGTAAATAATTAAATAAGCTGTAAATGAGCAGTCAATAGATACAGTATTTGTTTAGTGACTTTTTTTTACTAAGTACAATAATTGCAGTGCTCTAGCAGAGTAATTTAAACACCCTTTTGCATAAACAGATTTGGACTCCAGATATAAAATAGTACAGGAAGTGCTGTAGTGTAAAATAGCCACCGTGGCAACGTTCCTGCTGGCACAGCTGATTCTTTTGTATGGTTAAAATGTTCAGGCCACACTCAGTACTCAGATTAGCCAAAACAAACAGGGCCTGGTTTTCACTTGCAATGAGGCACCTTGATGTTCTCCAGTGAGTGGAGAGGTGGAGGTGTCCAGGTAAGTGAGAATTCAGCTGCTGGCGATTTCATTACAGAAGCCTGCATATTGCATCTGTCTGATTCTGAAATCTGTCTCTTATGGTATTTAATAGTAGGCTTATATTTTTCTTTAAGAAAAAAAAAAAAAAAACAGGATGTTTGACTGTCGTTAGATAGCATAGTCCCCCAAAGCCAAAGAATCTTCACTCCAGAAATTGTTTAAAAGGGAAATCTAAAAAGTCACTGCTTAACACCAAAGGTAAAGCTTAGTAAAATGCACTAGGAACTTTGTCTAAATTTTTAAGAAGCAAATGGAATGTTGTTGATCAAAAAGACTGCCCTATTCTACTTTGTAAAAATACTAAGAATTTAAATATCCATTATATAAAATTGAAATAGATAATCTCTACAAGAATATGCAACACTAGCATTTCATAAATATAAAATTATTTTCTTTGTAAGTGCTTTGACAAAAAAATGGAACTTAAATGATGAAAAATCTCACCTCTACTTTCATACTAAGGGTTGTATTTTTTTAATGTTTTTCAGACATGAGGTCATCTATTCCAATTTGATAGCATTTTGTATGTTTTCACTGTTCCTGTCATTTGGCAGATACTCACCAGGCTGTATGGTTCATGGTCTGTCCTGTTACTTTCAGTTAACGACAAAAAGAACATTTGAAACATGATTAATTCTGACAAACTGCCTATGATTTGACTTCTATCACGTTTTTATTGGCATGGGTGTTTAAATGGTTCTGTTAGTACTGTCTTTGCACAGTTCTGAGTTATCTTTTACTTAGTACTATTTATTTCATAATGTAGTAATCATCAGCCTTACTAATGACCTTGTAGCCTTTCTTATATGCACATAATGCACATTTTCCAATGGCTAGAAAATGCAAAATACTAGTGGATATCATTGCATCAGATCTTCATGTCTTTCTCAAAAGGACTGCTAACCTCTGAGATTTATGAGGTAGTAAAATGATGATTGTAAATGAGTAGCACATAAGAGATATTTTCTTGAATTTAAAATTATTGCAGCCAGTTTCAGCATGTAAATATATAATAATGTTGGCTAGTGTGTAATTCTTGAATTTAAAAATATAAATAAAGAAAACCTAAAATATGTACATGTAGTTGTGTTATGTTGGGCAGGCTCTTTTCTCAAAGCTGCAGATTTCAGTTCTCATCTGAAGTGAACAGAAGTTGGGTGTTGAGGCACCTGAAATATAAGTGTAGGATGGGGAACTATGACATGGTGTTAATTTGTCTGTGCAGCCCTTGAGGGACTTGAGTGTCTGGGCAGTGTAAGCAACGTGCAATGAGGAGCCTGGTGCTGGTCAGAAAGGAAAGGCTGAGAGCAGGGGGAACAGCTGAAAAATCTCAAAGGTTCAGTGACACCTCCTCAGAGTCAACTCTTGTGCAGCTGTTACTGATGGTGAGTTGCTGGTGTCCCCCTTACAGAAATATGGAAGGGTCTGTTTGCAGGGGGATGGTATTTCCTTTTACAGTAAATGGTCTTAAATCTGAATATGTGGACTTCAGATATGGAAGTCCCAAGTTTCATTCCTTCCTCTTCCTACTTAGGGTCTAACAGGAGAGATTCTGGATGACAAATTATTTTCCATTTCAGGATGGTGGATTTAGATTTTCCTGTTGGAGTGGTTCAGCTGAAGAACAATTCAAGAGGAGGAGAGGAGAGAGCAGTCAGGCATGCTCATGAGAGGCTCTGAATGTTTTGGACAGGGATTAGAACCTGGGTCTCTCATTGTGCTCCAAAGAAGTGAAACTTCCACTAATACAGATGTGGTTTGGCTGCTTCTTTCTGTCTTATTGGAATTTTAATATCCTTCAGACTTACTCCTGTTTGCTGGCTGTGCTGAGTGAGCAGTTTGTGTCTATTAGACTTTCTTCTTGTCTGCTGTCCCAGCTCTAATAAAAGGAAGTCCATGGTTGTGTTTCCAAACCCCAAGCATCACTCCATGGGGGATACTACAGGGTGTTTATTGGAAGCTGTCGCTGCACATTCCTGCAGTGGATTCTTTGGCGGATCCTACCAGGGGGAGCAGATGGAGCACCAGAAAAGGGAACAAATGGCCACCAGACCAAAGGCTGCCAAAGGCTAAAACTGCCAAATTCTCATTTTTGTCTGGAAATGCAGACAGCAGTTGGTAATTCTTTTTGAAGTTGTCCACCTGGCTATTCTTTGTACCAGCCCAACAGCACTGCTTTAATGATCGATCTTTTCTGTCTCTCTTTTCTGTGGATAAAGGGCACCAGTTCTGCAGAGACAGAGCACAGGCTGAAGATGGGAAGACTTGAGCCCCACAAATGGTACTGAGGTGGGGAACTGCTGGGTGCAGAATACTGACTCTGTGTCAGGAGACACAGAACATGAGAAGTAAAATATTCTAGACTGTTAAGGAAAGCTCAAATATGACTTCCTTCCCTCACTGTCTAAAATACCACATCTTCCTCTGAAGTTTCTGAAAAGGAGAGTGAAGTTCTGAAAAAAGACTGAAATGTCAGCACAGTTGCTTTATTACAACTCTGTGATATACTGTTGCCCCTTATTTTCAAGATTAGTACAAGCTAGGAAGCAAAGTCTTTCAACTTTAAGACTGGTTCATTATTTCAGAGACTAAAAATATTTCTATAAATTGGTGAGTATCATTTCCAAATCAAAAATGTCTATCTACTATTTCACTTGTCTGGGTCTATAAATCCATTAGATGTTATCCCATCCTAACAGGAGTTATATCAAATCAACTGGCACAATGCAAAGGCTAGTACTATAGGGTATTTGAATAATTTATTTGCTTTACTCTGAGTTTTAACTCTTCATGAAGTGTAACATGGCCTCTCCTTCATTCAATTTACTGGATTGCAAATTAGAAACCTTAATAATGACTTCTTATGGTAAATTGCACTGTTGAATATATCTTGATAATCTAAAATTAACAAAACATGAGAGAAATTATCTAACATCACAGTTCTTAATTTATAAAAGGAAAATGAGTATTTTAAAGAAAGAAATTATGCATCTGTCAAATACTGAACAGCTGTGAAACAGTGAAATAATGGGAACTGGCATCTAACATATTGTAACTGCTGCATATAAATAAATGCAACATTATAACTACATAGCAAGTATGTTCAGTGACATAAATTCTGCGGTTATCAAAATTAATGACCAGCATGACATTATTAATCCATAATGCTTGTTATTCTTGAGGGATATCTGGAATGACTCATTTAGTATGGTATTCATGTGAGTCTAATCAAGGGATACGTTTTTGAAAAAAATGATGGTTATGTCAAGAAATGTGGGTTGTCTATTCAGGTGATGAAAATGGATTGTATAACAGGAGATGTGCTTCCCTTGGCTGAGACTGGGCCAGGTTTTCTGGGGAGAGGGGGAGTGCTTTTTTCAATGTTAGGGCAAAACTTTTGAACACCTCTTATTCTTGGAACAAAAGTATTTTTTTCTCTCCTTCTGACAGATTGTCACAGCTGACATACTGCATTCATTTTGGCGTTCTAATGGCTAAAGGCATGCTTCCAGCTGAGACCACTTTTTTTAAATTTTCTCTTTTTTGGAAAAAAATATAGCCAAAGAAATGAAGTTAGCTTTAGTTCTCTTACAAGCGCTTTAAAAACTAAATCGTGTAAACTGCACATTTTTGATTTTGGTGCTGTTTTGTTTTCAGATAGGACTTTAGCAGAGCTCTGTGTATAACTGTATTTATGGTCACACACACATTTCTCAGCTTGGTTGATATATCTGAAGTCTGCTGCTTTCTAAGCCCACATGAAACTGGACTGTGACCTTTGAGATCTCCTTGTTAAACGTTCCCAAAGATCTTTTCTAAAGGGTCTCAGTGATCATGGCAATCTTTGATCTTCAATCCTTTGTTGAACTTTCATGGCATTGATGCTTCTGAAGGTGCTGTGAAGAGACATCACAGGCAAGCACAGGAGTCAGTGTCATGCAGGAGACAGGGGATGAACTCCTGTCATGTGCTCTTTGACAGCAGCAGAAAGGGCAGGAGGTGCAGTGATAAACCCACAGCACAAAACATGCTGTGGTCATGGTAGGGTCAGTGCAGTTCCATTACTGAGGGTGATATTTCCACTTCCATGTCATGCAAAGAAATTGTTTCTTTGGGTGAAAAGACATTGACAGGAGAAGCAATGTGGATAATAAACAGATCAAAACCTACATGCCAGGACAGCAAGATTTATCTGCAAGATCTGCAGACAAATTGGATTGCTTTTGATGTGCTTCTGTGTTTCAAGTTATGAAAAATCAAGGCTTTTTTATTGCTGCTGTTAGTCATCATTCAAAAGATATCTGAATTGGAAATATGTGCCAAAGAAACAGGTAAAAAAATTGCTGGACAAAAAAAGGGGGGAAAAACCCCGAGAAAAGAACAACAAGAAAACCAAAACAAAAGAAACAACAACAAGAACAAAAAACTGTGTGATGAAATCCAGCAAATTCCATCCCATTCCCTCAAGCAGCCATGAAGTGCAACATGCATCACCTAATTTATTTTCTTCTTTTTTCTCCCACTTATGACACACTTTAAAATTAGAAGGTTTTAAGACTGTAGGGAGGACAATTTTTTTTTTTTCTTCTTCCTCAGCCTTGATTTTAATGGCTTTTTTCTTAAACAAGTTTGGAAATTTAGTGTGATGCTAATTCCAGCAAAAAATGTAAGCCTTAATTGGTTTTGGAAGGGTCTCCAGATCTCTTTAAGAAAGGTTAAGCATTATTTATTTGCCTTCATTACTACCCAAAGCAATGTGATTACTGAAAAGGTTTGACATTCAAACTAGTTAAGGATGAGAAAAAGAGTCAGGGGGAAATCTTTCTATGGGGTCCAGATAAAAGGAAGAAACATAAAAATGGAAAGGACGGGCAGATAAAAAGTAAAGGTTGTTTCCTCACCCGTGCTGTAAGATTTTAAAGTAAATACTACCTGCTCCTCTGGCATAACGTGATTCCCTGTCTTTTAACTGCAGTCTAGCCACCCATCACCTGGGTTTTCCCATTTCAGACTGCTTACAGGAAATGATATAACAGCTCCCGGTGTTGATGAAAGGAAAGGATGCCCAGCATCAAAATCCTTACATTTTCCCTGGATGAGTATTTTGTATTTGACAATACTAAAAAGCAAATACCAAATCCTGCTCCCTTTGCTCTGCCCAAAGGTATTCCAAAGGTGTTAAGCACCCATTTCCATTTATTCTGCATACTGAGAAATATTTTAGCCATTGTATCAGTGGAGGAGGGGAGGGAAGAACTTTTTCCTTTTAAAACTGAGATAACAAGACAAATCTGTTGCCCTATAATTGAAAATGCTTTGCCTAGATATTGCAAGCACCCATGCATATTGTTGAAATAGAAACTACAATTTATGCAAAATCTGTACGCTGCTGAGAAGAGACTTGGCTTTGCTCATTTCTGCAAGAATTAAAGAGACTTATTTCATTCTAATGAAACAGAGTGATATGGGCATTGGAAAATACAAAAAGTCAAACTGTAATGCCCCTGCATCATTCTTTAGCAGACACAGAATCCCTCTTGCTAGATTCTATGTTTGAGACCCAGCTCTGGAACAGGATGACAATTGTGTACAAGCACTGGCATTTTGCTATGAGGAATTAAATTAAGATTACTATAGCTTTTTCATACTGTGAATTTGGAAATTATTTCTAGGATTTCCAAAAGCATTTGTTTGATAGACACTAAGCCTGCTATCAGACTGGGACTTGCCTCAGGTTTGTATCCCATGTGGCATCCCCCTTCTCTCCCAGACACTTTACCTTTGTTATTGTTGAATTAATATTAACTATCACATCAATAATATTGCTATACCTGTGCCTTAATTATATCATTAATTGATAACTGCAAAGCATTATGTAACTAGAGCACTTTGTTACTGTTATTTTGAAGGAACAAGTGATAGAATGGGAGAATGTTAAGTGAAACTCTCATCATGTTAATAATATCTTTAATAATTTCTCATGTCATCAAAGGCTTGTAAGAAATTAGGATATAGAAATGAAGTTTCCAAGCCTTGAAAAGCAAGAGGTCAACCTAAGTTTTTATTAATTACAAGGTGTGCAGATCACTGCACTGAATGGACATGATAAATATCCCCTTATACTTTGGAAAAGAGCACCTTTAATCTGCTTATCATTTCCCATACTCTCTGCAGGTTATTAAGTTCAGTCCCTGGTAGCCATGAGCAGAGCAAATAGATACCCACAGCCTACCTGCAAGGACCTGTGAGAAAATGAAGTAACAGACACATCACAAATAAAGAGCACCTTTGTAGACAGCTGGGGCCTAATTAATGTGCAGCACAGCTGAGGAAGGCAGAGCCCTTGGCCCTGCAGGTATCTCTGGATTTTGTTACTGCACCAATTATGATAAAGCATTGCCAGCACAAACAGCAGAAAGGCGTTTGCTGTGCACTTGGAGAAAAGGGTTACTAGTTATTAGTCTGCTGGAAAAGTGTATTGTGATCCTTTGTGTTTGTTTTCTTTATTTTAAGTTCTTACTCTAGACAAACAGGGGGTGTTCTGCTTTAGTTTCTTCCTTTCTAGTGACCAATAAACTGACCTCCCCACTGCTCCTGTCTGATCCCAGATAAGTGAAATCTTCATCACGATGTTCCTATAAGACAAGTAGACCAACATTCCTTATTTCTTTGGAACCAGCTCCTTTTCTGACTGCTATGGTTCATTATGGTTAGTCCATTATAAATTACATGGTGTCTCCAGGGACCTGTTCTATACTTGAAATATCACAAGACAGCTGTCATGCATAATGCTGCAGAGAGCTGCTAAAATTATATCCACTAAAAATGTGCTTTATGTTGCAGAGTGACCCACTTTAACTTTGATGCATAAATGGGTTGGTTTTCCATTTCTTTTAAGAATTATCTGTTATTTTCTGTTTGTCCACAGACTTAACTTGCTTAGAAAAGTCCTTAGACAATCTGTTATTTGTGCTTGGTGTATTTTGTGATTATCATTATTTTATAAAACTTAGACATACTTCCAAATTCCCCTAGAGACAAAGCATGCAAAGGGCATTTTTTTCTGCCAACCCATGTAAATTCTATCAGACTACATAAACAGACAACAGTGGCAGATTGGCTCCTGGAGCTTATGGTTTCCTCTGCTCCTAAGCAGTTTGTGCAACAAATAGGCAGAAAAGACACTAAAGCACAAGTTATCCTAACATACAGATAATGGCAGTTTACTTGCATAGTTTTCAAATGTGCCCAATCAGACAATTTTAGAAGTTTTTTTGCCTTTTTTTTGTTGATGAGAATAAAAATCCTTCAAATTCCACCCTGTTTTTAGCAACATTTTTAAAATCAAATATAACTCTCTGATTTCATGTTAAATTTTCACCCTCTTAGAGGGGAGAAAGGGAGCAGACTTACTCTTAAAATGCCTTCAGGACACTATGTACTATAAATCATTGTCTACAATAAGTATGTCCACAGGAATTCTGCCATAAAACTTACTTATAATAAAAAAAAAAAATGTACAATAAGATATTTATGCTATTAATTGATATGGCTTCTTGATGGTTAAATAGTTGATAATATATTCCACTCCATAGAAATTTATGAGTGAACATAGGGAAGAAAAGAGTAAAGAAAATTTGAAAATTTTCTGGTTTGATTTTTTCTAAATCACCTTAAGATAGTCAAAAACTATGACCAGCAATTTTATTCCTTTCAGGCCAAAAATATCTCCTTGGTCATAAGTGATTGTGCACAATCTAAGAAGTTGGACTAGATGATTGGACTAGATAGTCCCTTCTAACTGAAATATTATATTATGTTCAATTCAATTAATTTTTGTCCTGAGAAAGTGGCATGGCATCCACTGGTCCTGAAAAACCATGGGACTGATTTACAGTGATAATGAACTCTTCTGGGCCATAAACTCAATTCCCACTCTTGGACAGTGTCTTGGGTTACAGTGTAAGATGTAACCAAAATTATGTATTCTGTCACCATCTTCATAAATTGTTAGAACAGATGGGGCAGTGTTCCTTATCTCATGCCTGATAATTCCCTCTGGGGGCCAATCTCCCTCTGGAGACCAATGGGCCATTGAGTCTCACTGCTTCACTCACAGAGCTCATCCCATTGTGAGATGCTCCACCCAGGGAGAGAAGCCAAGCATTCCCACCTGGATACAATCTGAGGCTTGGAGCACCACAGGCAGTATTTACCTACTGGATTCCCAGAGGACAAGAGCTCAATAACCACCACTGGACCTCCAGAGGAAGACCAAGCCCTTCCACAGGATCACGGCTTCAACAGAACCATATTCATCATTCCAACAGGACTGCAGCCACCATTTAGTCAGACTGCCACCACCACTCTGACCAGCGGGGTATCAGGTTGTATCCTGACTCTGTCAGTATAAGACAGTGTTTTCTGCTTTTATTTCATTTTTCCTATTAAACTGTAGTTCTGACTTGTAATCTCCCACTGGTTTGTTTTCAAACTAGTACAGACAGGCAGAGATGGTGATGGTAGTTCTCTTCCTCCAGTTGTCTTGGTTTCATGTATTATATTTAGTTGAATTTTGGGCTATGATACAGTGGTAGTTTTTGCAGTAGTAAATACCAAGCTGTCCCTGCTCTTACCTCTTCTTCTCTTGGAGTCCTTCTTAAATAATAATCTCTTTCTTAAAAGCAGAAGAGAATTGAGGAGGTGCTTAAGGAATCCAGGGGAAGGACTCCTCACTGTCTGAATGCTCCTGCTGTTTCACTAGTCAAAAGAGAGAACATCATATATCCCAATGTTTTAATTTAAAATTTCAAACTCAGAATAGTTATCCTGATCTTTTTACATCATGTGTCCTGTCTTCTGATTTTTAAAATAGATTTAAATAGTTGCATTTGTTACCAGCAATGCACAGGAAGAGTTACATTCAATTGAATTTAAACTACATTTTCAAAATGTGAGGGATAAATAAGGTTTATTCATTTGAAGACTTAAAGTAGTACTAAAGTACACACTAAGGCAAATTCCCTAACAAATACTTTTATTTCCCAGACAATTTGCTATACTTGCCCTTTCTGTGCTTGTATAAAAAACAAACAAACAAACAAAAAAAAAAAAAAAAAAAAAGCTTATGCAGTGGTGTTTGCAACTTTCTTTTGACTTTAGAGTATTTTAGGGAGAAGATGTACACAAGTGAGGGTCAAAGAAATGTACATACATATCACCATTTCAAATGAAGTTAGTGAAAATGTCAGGAGTCTCAGGCAAAATGTTTTGATGCTTTAAAATTTGAACCTTGTAGGCTGTGTGGAGTCTGGAAGCTAATAAGCTCTACTTGATCAGTGGGACCTCACAAAAGTTCATGCATAACCTGGAGGTTTGTAAATAATAAGAAAAAGTTTTTTTAAAACTGATTTTAATGAAGAACCAGAGTGTTCATGGGTTAGCTTTTGAATGGTAAAGGTTAATGTAGACTGCAATTACTAGTTTTTGTTGTTGTTTGGGCTACTCCTGGGTAGGAAAATAGTTTAACAATCTAATTAGAAGTTTTGTCAGACTTGGAAACACCAGAATTTCTTGACTAGATCTGATGATTCCACAGAAGGTATTTAAAATAGTCCAGAAGAATATTTAAAGGGGCCTTTTTCAGTAATGTAAACGAGAATGAGAATATTTTGGGTTCATATTCACACTTTTGCGGGGAGTAGTAATTTCCTACCATTGGAAAGCAGCAGCTTTGCAGAAGGTGGCCTGGGAGAGCTGGGGACAATCAGCTGAGAGCAGGTCTCTGGTGTGACTTTGCAACTGTGGCACCACTTGTATGTTGGGCAGTACTAGCAAGGCTTGAAACAACAGCTAAAGGGGAAAGTCTCTCTTGGCATATGATGGCTGTGTTTAAACAACACACAGTGGTCAAGAAGTCCTCTTTCAAATAAAACAAAAACCCAACCCTTCCTTCCTTTTCCTTCCAAAGAAGGAAAAAAAAATAAAAAAAGGAGCGGTCTGTTCATAAACTATTGCTTCAAAATCAAATTGTTCATTTTGCCCCATTTTTCTTTTTAATTTCATTGATAAAGGTACAAAAAATTCAGTGCATCTTGCAACTGGGATCACTTCAAGTTGCTTCACACTAGCAACATAATTAAGCTCATTGTTCATACAAGTACTTCTTAAAATTATGGGTATGTTTTCTATTCACAGTGTCACATTACTGTGGCATAAGTGGAATAAGGAAGAAAAAAACTTGTTTTTGACTAGACTGTCTCTTTACTCAGTTTTGTGGAAATCTGAATTTAATGTCATCTCAATATTAAGGAAAGGAAGTATCTGGAAGAATTCATATTATTTGAAGAAATAAGCTACATTTAAAGAAAAACTCTGAGTTCAAGCATTTAGTTCCATTAAATGAAACAAAAACCTACTTATCTGCAGAAGTGTGAATCAGATCCTTAAGCACTGTGCATTTTCTGGGGATTTAGGCTTTAAATGTCAAGCTAGTTTTTCATACAAGCAACACATTGCTTTGTGGTTTGCTCTTGTTTTGGCAGAAGCTGCATAAAAGAATCAATTTTTACTTGATTTTTCAGGCAGCTGCTGGCCTCCATCTTAATAACTGCTGTCTTAGCTAGCTCTCAGGTCCCTTGCCTGTCAATATACTATCACAGAGTTGCCACTTTCTAAGGATAGTAAAGGAAAATCTGAACTTTTCTCAATTTTCATTCCATAAATTCATAAATGTGCTTTCTGAATCCATATAAACTGGATCAATGCCATGTGTCAGCAATAATCTCCATAGTTCAATTTGTGTGAAGTTGATTCTAATTTTGGTTTGAATTTTTATCCTAGTCATTTTGTTACAAAAAAAGAGTAAATATTGCTGTTAAGATTTCTCATAATACTCATAATTTTATAGATCTCTGTTGTATCTCCCTTTCTTTTCTCTCTTTACCTGACTAATGAGAAGAATGATCTCTGACTCTTGGCTGTATGTCCATATTTGGTTGTATTAGAATTGTTAACAGGAGTATCATAAACAATGTCAGTTATAGGAGCACTATTATTAAGGAAGCTGAAAACAAAAAGCAAATAACCTTATGCTAGACACAACATTTTACCTGCATCCTTATTTTCATTAGATTTTAGCTGCATCCTTATTTTCATTAGATTTAAAATATTTGCTTTAGAAAACTATTTGATCATTTGTGATGGTCTGAGCCACTCTGCATATGAAATTGTGAGGCACAAATATGCACTGAAGAGATGTCTGAGGCTGTGGTCACATGAATATCCTGGTGTTTAGGAGAGAGGAGGCTGAACTGGTCAGGTGGCTCAGTCCAGGGGGTGTTGTGCCAGCTGGGGTGTCAATTTTTATTCATTAAGGGAGAAACCTTTTCTTTAATGCTTTAAGCTAATCTCTTGCCACTATTTTTGAAAACTTGTCTGCTAAAAGTGACACCAGTTCAGCTGCACTTCAGTGAGTGACAGCAGAAACACCAGATACTTTTGCTTACTAACAGTCATAGGGGTTATGATAATGAATAGACTGGTGGATGAAAAGCACAAGGGAAAAGAGAACATGACAGCAACTACATCTTCCTCCCCTTAAACTTATCCAGTGAGGGGCATAAAACATACACTTGTAAGTGGGAAGAAATGCAAAGGCAATTAAGGGGAAACCGAGTTGCTACAATACAAAAATTCATTTTACTGGGGAGGCATGAGAGAAGAGATGTGGTGTGGGGGTGAAGGGCAAGTATCAGAAGAGGTGAGGCCATGGACTGGAAATCATGAGTCTTACTAAGACTTAATATTTCCTTGGAATTTCCCTGCTTTATTGTAATAGCTGCTCCCGCTGGTGTTCTCTGAACGTTCCTTGATACTTTTATTGAGTTGCCACCTGTGCTCCTTGCCTGGGGTTTTAGAAGGATATTTGGAAATACAGGCTCTTGGTTTGGCCTAAATGGGCCAGTGTGCTCCTCTGCAAATCAGTCCTTGCCTGGAGCTGGCTGTGCTTGGGCTCCCTGCATCCCCAGGGAAAGGTTTAACCAGAGTTTAGACAAATTGCTTATTTATACTGGTTTATACTGTAGGAGAGCTGTATTTCATGGGACTGTGTTTGGACTTTGTCTATGACAACGTGAGTCCTCTGGGCTGTAGGAAAAGCCTTCAGAAATGGTAGGAAACCCTGCCTGAAAAATGGAAGCTCTGTTAAAATTAGAGGGGTTTGACATTTGTTCTTTATTCTGAACTGAAACAAATTAAGACCATGCAAATTTAGTTTGTGAAAACATCAGAGAGCAGCAATGGGCTGGCTGCTGGGAGCCCAAGGTTTGAAATGCTGTTCTTCCTGATTCATTAACGTCATGGGGGATGTTCCAAATCACCCTTCATTAGTTTGATGCATATTTAAAGAAGTATGGGAAATGGCACAGAATACCAATATCCCAGTGATTAGGACTTCAACCAAAGGTACAAGAAAGATGGATATTTGTTCCTGCTTTGTATAAATCCTTGGTTTGAGTATAAGTCTCCGATATTCCAGCAGTTTTTCCCTGAATAACACTTCTTAATTGTTTTTCTGTGCAAAAATTGTTCACAGAACCTCATATACTGAAAACACTTCTTTTGAAAATTTATCCATATATTCTAATACTGAAGAGTCATAAAGCTTTCTGAGACTGCTTTGGAACATTTCACAGACAAAAGCTGACAAATTCTGTAAAGAAACTGTACCTGAAATAGGTTTAATCACATTGTACTTCATCACAAAACAATCCAATTTCTCTTGTAGTGAGGTAACAAGTTCGTACCTTGATCTGCACTGTGGCAAAAGATAAATGGAAGTTTGTTACTCATTCCATGTAAAAAGAATTCCTCCCTCAGATGTATGGAAACATAAAAAATTCACTGAAAACCTGATGTGCCTGCAAATGAATGCCTGAAAGGCAAGAATGTTTATCTCAGTTCAATCCCATAGACTGTAGACATAACTGAATCCTCTGAGAAATCAAATATACAAACTCTGACTTTTAAAAAGCTAGATGTTTTTTCCTTGAATCAAGCCAACAGTATGCAAGAAGCAGTTGTATTTATCTACTTAAAGGCATAGTGACAGAGAGAGACTCTGATCCTATGAGATAATAAAAGCAGATTTTTAAAAATCAGGCTTCTTTTTCTTCCAACCTTTTATTTGTCTGAAGTATTTCTTGGAATTTATCCCTTCCTGACTAAATGGGCTCCTCTTGAAGGACGTTGTAATTTGGTGTTGTTGGAGACTGAAATTTATGATTTAAACATCTTCATGAAGCACCTATTCCTATTATGGCAAAACTGTGTGATAAAAACTGCAGAGAAAAACACCACCCCCTCAAGAGGCCTCCTGACTGAGGCCCTGAACTGTTCATTGATGGAGGGGAGATAAACTCAGGGCTGAGGGAAGAAGAGCACGTTCACTGAGGGATGGAGCTGAGCACCTTCAGGGTGGAGAGCACAGCCCTGGGGTCAGCAGCTGCCAGGCTGGCACAGACCCTCACACAAAGGGTGAGGAGAGTTTGGATGTGTGGGGAAAAAGCCCCTGGTGAGAGGCACTGAACACCCATCCTCTGCTGTGGTGTGCTGTCTTTCCTTCTGTCCTTCCATCCTTCCATCATTCCCATCCTTCCCTTCCTTCCCTTATTTACTATTAAATTTAAAAAATCTTTTTTTTTGGCACCAACATCTAACCTCATTTGGTTTTATTCATATGTTTTGGGTATATTTCAAACCTTTCTGGGTTTGATCCGTTTTATTCCCAGAGACTTATTCTTCTCTGCTCTTCTGTGTTTAAACTGGATTGGAACAGGTGTGCTGTAGGGAAATCAGAATGTAGGCCAAATGAAATTGGCAGTTTCTCATTTAGCTCCTATTTGGAGACAAGGGAGTTAAATGTGAATGTATAGAGACTTCAAAGATACTGTCTTGATTTGGTTCATCTTACATGAATTTTTGCAGTCTGCATAGCATATTTTTTCATTCAAATAGCAGAATGGAAGACAATAGAAGTTACATAGAGAAGATAGGATAAAATACTTCTCTAAACATAGTTTTTCAAATCACTGCAAATTGACAATGCAATGCAATCACCTCAGTACCAGTCAGCACAGGGCATGATTATGGTTGTGTTCCACAGCTCACAACCCGTAGATCAGGCTGCAGTAGTGGCTCACACACACTGACCCTGAGGGACAACTCTCAGCAAAACCTGGACCCCTGATTTTGCAGTAGCCCACTTAATTGAGTTAGGAATTGATAGTGTGAAATACTGAACTCCCCCTGGGTTTTATTTTTTTTACATAGTGCTTACTGAAACAGGCCACGAGGTGCAAGCCTAACTTCCTATGCGTTGGATGCCCATTTTCACAGGTTTAAAATTTGCCTTTATGTTTTTTGATTGTGACTTCAATGGTAAAATATTCAATAAACTCTAGGCACAGAAGCAAGGTTTTTGCTTAGGAAAGCATATACATTATTAATACATTATTGTCTTAATAATATGTAATTATTCTACAGGATACAGATTTAGGCATGAAATCACAGTGGTAAACTTTTGTATGTAAACATGATATACTCAAGAGTTTTTCTTTCATCTAAACAAAGGGAATAGTCTGATTGCAGTATCTAAATTCATAGTACAGCAATGCTGACAGCAGAAGAATGAAGTGCATTTCTGGATTACATAACTGTTGAAAACTTCCTTAAAAACACCAAAACAAACAGAAAACCTGAGTTATCCCAATTCGCTTTGTGCTTTTGGCTTTGACTTTTGTTGGAATTCTTTTGTGTGGTTTGTTTTTACATATATGTAACTTCCTGCTATTCAATAGTTCATAGACAATAATTATGCATCATGAGACCTACAACTTCACATTCAAGTCTAGAGCTTTCATGGCATCAGTGTCCAAATAATGTTGATCCTAATGGCTACTTGGTGCTTTTGGATAGAGTAATTAAATTTCACAGGGAGGGGAAGGAGTACTGCCAGAACATTTTAAGTACTTTCTCAGCAATGTGGAAGACTTGGCATTTCCCACTGTTGTTTTTCATTCCCAAGGTACTGTAAACATATGCTGAAGAAGTATTTCAACTACCTTAGCATATTAACACAACATAAGATCAGTTCAAGTCCTCTGGAATTCCTAATTTGTTTTTCTGAATTAAGACACTGTACTTGAAGAGAAAGAGTGTCCTTTCCATTGCTGTTACCCAGATCTAGCCCAGCTCTCCATCATACCTTTTCTAGTATTCCAGGGATATCCTCCTGCCCTCTCCCCACAGCCACATACTCCAGAGCAGATATACAAATTTCTGTATTTTCAGAGAACAAATGATAAACTCTTCTCATTTTCAGATTCTTTGGTTTGTCCCCCTATTTAATCCAGGAAACAGCACTAGGAAATGGGATGAGTATATTATTGCAGTTTAGCACCAATGTTTGCATTGACTCAGTAAGTTCCTGAATTCCTGGAAGAGATGTGTTTTACGTATATCCTCTGCCATTTGGAGTGTGGGTGGAAGGCATGCTTGAACTAAAGGTGTTAAAATGACACTATTAATGTTTTTTGCTGATGCTCCTTCTGTAAGAGCAAAATAACTTCAACTAGTTAATTTTTTGTCTGCAAAAAAAAGTAGAAAACAAATTTATTACTGTCCTTGAAAAGGCAAGTGTGTGTATGGCTATGTACAGACAGAAATCTGTATATTTAAACAGACATACATAAAAGGAGTAGTTCATTGCACTGAGAAAGATGGTGACTCAAATGATTTATCTAGTATCCTCGTTTATTTTCCATGCTTTCTTAGAGTCACTCTGTCCTAAGCTACTTAATACAAATGGAAGAAGCAGCAGGTCAAGGTGCCTCCTTTTTGCCACCCTAATCACTTCCAGCTGTGTGACAAGAAACCTCCAGTGAACACATGTTCTGTACTGGAATGACAAAATAATGATTCTGATAGAAGACTCAGAAAAAGATAAACTGGAAAAAAAATTGCTGGTGCTATAACTAGAGCCTTTCTTCTATTTGTTTCATGTAAAAACTAAATTTCCTTTATGTAGTCCATGAACAAAAACTGTGCTCAGCTGCTTACATGCCTGTTGCCAAAGACAAGATTTTGGTGTGAAACAATGAATAGACCAAATTTTGCATTTTATGCAGAGAGCTCAAATCAATACTTATAAAAGAAAGATCACTGTGTTTTAGGAGTAAGGAAACTGTTGCTGGTTTAGCAGCAATATCACTGAGCCACTCTTCTGGAGAAGTATGGGAAGGGATTATAAGGTTTATGTCTTCCTTTTACAACAATTTTCTTTAGAAATTATGTTTAAAATACTAGTGAGTTATTCCTAATTGATCTTTTCTTAAACTGCATTCTATAGTGCAGATTCAGCAACAAATTCCTGACAAACTGGAACAGAGAAAACACCAGTGACAGCCAACCTTCCGCAGCAGGCTCAGTGCCAGTTCTCCAGAGGCACACAAGAACCTGTCTCCAACCTCACACTTATGATTCAAGACACACTTTCTGACATATATCAATGATTTCTCATCCAAAATAATATTAAAACAACTTCCAGATAGATTTCTGATTACATTATTTTTCATTTAGGTACATTTGAAACAACAACAAGAAATCTTTTGCTCATTCTCTCCTTTTTTCTTCAGGTTGGCTTTCTTGTTAATGGCTTTTTGTTTTTCTGGTTCTCACTTCACACTTTACTGCAGGTTTGTGTCTCTCAGAGCCAGAGAGAAATTGATACAGAGTCGTGCTGAGAATGCATTGTAGTTACCAAGGAAGTGGTTTCCCAAGCAACAGTAACCACATGGAGTTTGACAGAATTTCTTCCTCTGTATCTGTATCATGTTTGCTGCTTTGCAGGAGGCAGTATGTGGGCAGCATAAGTGATCTCATTGTTAACTTTACTTTTTGAAGCAGATGTCATATTTCTGTATTTGTTAAAGAAAGGCAACTTCAGACAGAGTTGAACACTTGTGTCTGTGCTGTTTTTTGTTTCCTTGGGGTTTATTTGTTTGTTTGTTTTAATTTATTCTCCTGCTAGCAGATAGATTGTGGATAGGCCAGATAATCCTGCAGCATGTGGGCAGATGCTAGAGGCAAAATTCTCAGCTGTTACACACTCAGTGATGATATTTACCATTCAAGAAAGCCATGCCAGCACCTTGGTTTGCTCCAGCAAATTGGATAAGACACTTGCCAGCTTGATGATGTCAAAAAGTGTAGGAAATATGAACATGTTCAGAATTAGTGGAAGGTTGTGAAGCAAGGGAAAGACAGAGGCAGAAGTCCCAACTTCTCTATGGTGGGGCAAAATAAAAGACTTTGTGAGAGCTGGGCCTCAGTCAAATAAGATTTTCAATAATTTTTCTTAAATTCAGTAGTGTGTTTTAATATCCACTTTGCATGCATGGCAAAATCTTAAAAAGGAAAATGTGGTGGTATTTATGTGGGCAGAATCCCAGAGGAAGGTGTGTATTTGAAGCATGAATTATATTACTATAATACATTGCACTCATGTTGCGCTAGTTTCCTTAAAATATTTTCTGGAAAAGATTTCTGCTTTGTCTAGGATAAAAAGACTGGGTTTAACTGTCTTAAAATATCCAGATTTTAGCTCTCTTATCTTCTGGATTGCAGATAACTATGGATAAGGAAATGTTTGAGCTACAAAAGGTTTTAAACTGTATGAAGAAGCCATTAAGTACATTATGAAAACACTGAGGATGGATCACAGATCTGAGCCAGTTCTTTGTATACCCAGCTCTAATGAACCTACTATTTACCCATAATTGTAAGGCTCCAATAAGAGACAGTGGAGTGAATGAGCAAGGAGATTATTAGACTCTTGGCTCTGGATCTGTATCAGGCTCACCAGGTACAAGTTGGCTTATAAAACCTTTTATTCTATTCCATTATTAATATTTTTTCTACCTTCCTGAACTTTATACAAAGAAACCTTTTGTTTTGACTTTTTAACCTGTCTCTCAACCCCTCTTCAAGCTCTTAGCTGAGGATCATGTTCTTTTCAGAGAAAGCTGCCTCTATCCAAGCAAGCCTCTCACTTTACCAGAAAATATGCACTGAGAACAGACCTGGTCAGGGTTTACATTCAGTTTCAACTTGTGAAAGTCTGTAAAAAATAATTTCAGATTTAGTGGATAAGATGTTTGAGATCTAGTGCTGTTTACTTAAAATGTTGGGATTCTCCCTCATTGTGGTGTTATATGTGGGACAATACCCCCATGGGCTGAATGTCAAAGAACACTACAGTGCCAAGAGCTGGAATAAAGTGTCTTCTCTGTGAAAAGTCAAATGACAGAGGTCTGAGGCTGCTACTGTAATGGGAGTGAATGAAAAGCTCTTCATTCCAGAAGGAGGAGGAGCTCCTTTTTCTCCTCCCTGCCTGGAATGGCAATGGTACCTTAATTCCAGGACATGTCAGCTGTTAGGCAGAGTCTAATGCCTGTAGCAATGAGAGTTAGTTAAAGGAACCAGAAAGCTCCAGCTTTGCAGCTAGAAAAGTTTCTTATGAAATAAACATAAAAGACTTGTAACTGTGTTTCAGGAATTTTTTCTTCCAGATGTGAATATATACCTATGGATAATAAAGTTTTGTGAGAGGCTGGATGTGAAGGTTGAGTTAAAATTTAAAATTCAGAGAGCTTTTAAAACTGTCAGTCAGCAATTATTTACCTAACCTGCCCATTTAATCTCCAAGCCATCTACCACTTCGCCTTCTCTTCTTGTCTCTGTTCCTCTATACACCACTCAATCACCTGTTTGTGTAAGATGATTTATCACTTGCTCTTCCTATTCTAATCTATCAATAGAGAAGTTCCCTCTCCCTTCTCTTTATTCAATGTCATTTGCATTCCTTTAACTCAGGAAATCATGATCTGCATTCCTTTCTCTTCATTGTCCCTTTTTCCCTCCCTTTAACACTTATGGTACAAATACACTTGAGCCCTTTATTCAAAGTCTCTTTTCCTTCACTTCTACCAGCTTGACCTTCAATCATATTTATTCTTCCTGATTATAGCCATTTAGGTTTTTATGGAAGTGAAATAGCACTCAGATCATGGGATCTAGACTGGTCACCCTAGATGCCTGCTGTTGGACTAGTATTTTTATGAACTGTCTAATGCAGTGCCAAGCCCTGCTGGTTTGAGAGCATTATGGGAACAGGTGGTCCAGGCATAAACAGCAGTGGGAAGCCTTTACCTTGGTATTAAAAGGTGGACATTGGCTGGAGAACAAAAACCCAACCAGAAAGGTAAATTTAATTTTTACCCCTGCTTCTTTTTCAAAGTCTTCCCTTCCCCTGAAACATTACCATCTTTTGTGTTTGATATGTTACAGAATACTGATTTAGTTACTGTTTTGCTTAGAGTAGGGAAACTTCTGTCTCCTGGGAACAAAAAATGTAAACATTATTCCAGAATCAAACATGGTGCTAAAATGCCACACATTCAAGAGGCACCCTGCAGTGAAAGACTGACAGACTTGCCTTAAAGTAATTTATGTTTTCTTTTTTCCTTTTGTTATTTAATGGAACCTTATTTATATAATTGGCACATAATTTAATCCGCTTGATTCCTATCTAGAAGATTCTTTGATTAAAAATTAAAAACAAGACAAAGCCAAGCAACAGAAAAAACCTACCCTGAAGTATTTCATATTTTTTGTTCAGGATTCACTACTTCTGAGAGGTAAGAGGCCTTTTTTATACAGTTTGCAGGATGTCTGGTCATTCTGAAATGATGTGTTACATTGCCAGTTGGAACAAGGCAAACAATAGTCCATCGCAGTGCTCAAACATGTACTTTGTGTTAATTTTCAAGGTAATGAATTTCAGCATCTCCTTGTGGGGTCAGGCTGAAAATATGAGGGAGACCTCTAGAAGAAGGCAGCTACACATATGCTTGGGTATCCTCACCAAAATTTAGGTCAGTGAAAATAACATCCAGGTCTTCCTATGTAAGGTTTGCAATACAGATCTGAGAGCTCTGTAAACACCCTGAAATGCTTCAGCCAGCTGATGCCTCTTGAAATTGGGAATTCAGATATTCACTTCCCAGGGAACCTCTTTCAGAAAGTGGAAGTAATTTGAAATCCTGTAATTCCAGGTTTAACATACCTGCAGAAATGTTTTGCAGTGCCAGGCATTAACCAGAAGACTGTCTCTGGGGGGACAGGACAGAAGTTAATAATTCGACTGGGTTCTGCATATTCATAACAATAATTATTTCCTTATTTTTGAAAAATATTCCACCCTATTGCATTATAACAGTAATACTGTTTGCTGAATGCCATTATTTCAGAAAAGCCCAAATTCCACCAGCCCACTCTTCAAAGTTTCCTCCTCACTAGTTGGAAACACCACCTTTCATTGAGCCCATGAAGCCAATTTTGCTTTTAAATTATGAGATTCTGAAAGAATGCTGCTGATAAAGTCTTTGCACATTAACAACCTTGCTTGTTGAAGCCCTGGTGGAATAGAAAAGCTGTAAGAATTCAGATCTAATCTGTAACATTTGTACTGTTTCATTAACCAGTAACCAGACTTACCACCTTCCAAACCCAAATATCTGAGCAGCTAACATCACTTCATGTTTTCTGCGAGGACTTGTCCAAAATAAACCCATCTTTTTCTCAGATCTTTTGGGAAGCATGCCATTAGAACATTTTCATAAGATATACTTTTTGTTTACTTATTTCCCTCTTGTTTTGCATAAGCCAGGAAGATGAAGAGTGTTGCTTTTTCATACATACAAATCCTTCACTCAGATCTGCAGGTACCTGGCATCCTTGAAATTCATGGAAAACAGTATAGGTCTGAAAAAAACTATTTTGCCCCTTGTGCTGGTGCATAAGAGATATTGAAAAAGCAGAATTTCTATTGACCTGTGAAAACAGGAAAATCCTTTGTATGTTTCTCATGGTTTACATGAGCTACATTCATTGTTAAGGTTAGGGGGAAATTATAGATCTTTTTTACCCAGGCATTAAGGGTAAAGGCTTATTGCCACATCCACATCTCACTTCAAGCCAAATCATTTCCCAGGTCCTTTTCTTCCAACAGGTGGAACCACTTAGCTATTCAAATTGACAGATTTTCCCAGCAAAACCTTTGTTTCACTCTGTTCTTTAGCTCACCTGTTCTACAGAGTCACAGCCTAATTTTAAAATAATGTGATTTCTAAATCCAAGGAGTGCTTAGAATCACAACCATTTTCCTTCTTTCACTTCCCAATTTTCTCTTGATTCTGTTACACTTTATAAAGGAATATTTAATATAAAAATGGAAATGTGTGCCTATGAGGGCTGGCTCTGCTTTCAAGTAGTGCTGTCATGTTCTTTAAATGGTATTAGCTTGTTAATTCCACGTGGGTTTTTTTGTGACAGATTAATTCACTTTAAGGCACATTCATTCAAGAACTGTTCAAACAATAATTTATGAATGAAGCTTTTATCTTGAGGATTTAAGAAATAATACCAACACCTTCTGGCATCAGCAACTGCTTTTGTGCATAATTTCTCAGAAATATTATTTCTGAAGTTTAAGTGATAAATTTAGACTTAGCCATGTGGCGTCAAAATTTTGCAGTATTCTTACTGGAAAGTTTCTAGAAAGTGACCAGCTAGTTAGTCCTTACTGATTGATAAGCACATTAATGTGTATTGGTTTTCATTGAACATATTTTCTAGAACATTTGCCTTGGTTTTATCATTTATGCTAACTTGGAATTGTCTGCATTACATTTCATATTTAGGTTATTTAGTGCCCCTCACAATAATGAAAATACAGTGTCTTCCAGAGCAAGCCTTTATGATTCCTTATCATTATTCATGTTTTAAAATGGTAAAAAGTGACATATGGAAACACATTTAATTAGGATGCATTTCATTAAATAAATCAATATACAACATTTCCAGGAATAATTGTTTGCAATTAGTCTTCAAATAACTTAACATTTTCTTCATAGACTTCCATTTCTTTCATCTTGGATTGGTAACACTTTTCTGCCTCAGAGAAAGCACATAATCTGATATTGAGATATTCAGTACTTAGTGAGATACAATGAATTTTCACTGGCTGAGATTGAGGTTTATTTCTTTTTAATAGAAATTCACAAAGTTACTGTAAGTAACTTTTAATTTCAGGTGCCAGTTGAGATTCTTTGTATAAAACACATAAGATAAAGCTAAATTAATGAAAGTGAATTCACCTGAGTCTATCTGACCAGTCTAACAACTTTTACACTTGACAAGATAAGTTAATATAGAAAATTAATAGGACACATTAGACAGGAAGACACTGTCCCAACCACTATTTCACCTTCTGTCCAAAACCTTCATGGCAGACCAGATCATTGAAAAGAATTTCCTGGATTATCTTCAATTTGCTGCTGATATTATTGCTGCAACTAAAACACCATAAAGAGTTTTTGGAATTTATTATAATATTCACCTGCAAAATCAAGAGGATCTGTAGAGCACTAAGATCTCACTGAAATTGACTGTAAAAGAAAAAATTACTCAAGTGAACACAAAATTAGAATATATTGTAGAGAAAAATTGCACCTTATTTAAATCTAAAGGGAAAAAATTGGATTTGGAGAGAGGGAAATATAGAACTAGTTTATTTAAATTTAGTGATATTTATTCTATTTATGATTGTACTTTGCACTGAGAGATTTATTTTACTCTGAGCTATTTTATTACACCAATAAATGGATATTGTTGCCAAGAAGAGCAATTTTCATAGTAAATAATTTATAAATCATGATAGATAATATATAAAAATAACTTATTTTCTGAAGTAGAGTTTACATTTAAATACAGTATGGAACTTTTCCTCTATATCCAGACTAAAAAGTCTGGATATCAAGTACAAAAGTACATATGGCAATTATGAATGTTCCCCTTTAAAACAAATGCCTGATCAAAAAGATTCAAAACCTTTTCAAATCAGAGGTTTTTTTTACTCTACAGAAACGAAGATGATGTGAAAGGACTGAAGTTGCTGTGGATAGGAGTACAGTGCATTTTTTGACACACAAGGGGAGGCTCATCTCTGAGCCCTATGAACTCCCCACATCTTTCTGCTCTCTCTCATCACTACCTGATTTCCACAGATGCAGCGTTTAAAGGAAAATAAGTACAGGCCACATCTTCAGATGTGTGACAGTGTCATCTCACATCCTGCAGTCTGGTAAGACTTTTTTGAGGCACAGGGATTGAGTTAAACTATTAGCATAAGACTTAAATAACTATCGAATTTTTTTAATATTTGACAACAGGAATTAATACAAATTATGTAAATACATTACAATATATACCTTTAAATTTTGGAATTTCTTGGTATGAAATTCCATTTTTGTAACTGCTTATATATATTGACCTTAAAATCATATGAAGTCTTTGGCATATGCAGCTCTACTCTTTTTTTTAAAGTTTATATTTCTTAATGAGATTACTTTTCTTGGTTTTTGAAATGTTTTGTCAGAAAATGGTCATTTAATTCTTGTATTTTAATTGTAACAGGCCATTATTACTGCTGATTTATAATATATTATCCTCTTACAAGCAAATTTAATCACAGGAGCTCTATTTCCCTCTAATCTTTATTAGTATAGTGGAGAGAAAATTCTGCCACATATATTATTTAGCAAATAACTGAGTATTTCACAAAAAGACAATTCCTGAAAATCAACAAAACAAAATTTTGTTAAGTGGAGAGTATCTTGCAAATAGCTGAATGACTCAAGAAAAAAGCCTAGAAAAAGAACATGGCTGTCTTCATACAAGAACATCCAACAGTAATTTGACAATTTGGAGTTGTGCTTACACTGTAAAAGAATAAAGGTAGAAATTTACTTGAATAATTTTATCTCTGCTTTTATGTCTAGGCATTCTTACCCACCTAATACTTCAATTATCCTTGCTTGAGGTGGGTGGTAAGGAAAAATCAGTTGTCATATCACACCTTGTCAACTAGACTGTTGGTGTTTGATCCTGACAAGTGTGAATTTTGCATTCATGTTTGGAAGAAGGCAAACATTGAAACATAGGTTACATTCCTAAACATTTTCCTTTGTAGATTTATGGTTGCAGGAATCTTTTTTTAAGGCTGAGCATTAAAATAAACAATGTGTCAGCACAGAGCAAATTTATTCCAAACACTGAACCAGAGAAATGAACAAAGTCTAATTGAATTCTAAATTGAAATGAGAAACAGTTTCATTTAATAACCAAACATTTGAATTACTTACTAAAAGTTTCATAGATATCTGTACTGAGAAAATCTTATGCCTTCAAAACAAACAGCAGAAAAAGTAAATGCTGTTAATATAAGCAGTGTGTTTCCAAGATAACATGAGAACAGAATATTTAATAGAAATGCAAATACATTGCTGGTTTCTTGAAAAGATTTATCTTACAAAACAAATAATTTAATTATAGTGACAAAGCTTGCAACTGAAACAGATGTATGAAGAAAGATTTTTTTCCTAGAGGTAAATAGAAATTTTCTGATTATACATATTTTCAATAAGGAAAAGTTTATAAAAACTTAAACATTCTACTGGAATACACTTCTTTCTTATTTTTACAAAGAGCCGTTTTCCTGTCCTGTGGGTAATTTCTGTTCAGGCAAGTGACTGATTCTGAGCAAAACAAAGGATTTTCTTACCCACAGTCTTTGTGTGCCTGGGAAAGGAAAAATATCTTCAAAGTTCCTACTCTCAATACAGAAGATTGAAAACCACAATGCAGGTTCCCTACAGCCTAAGTGAATATCCAAACAGTAACTACAAATGCAGTTTTGGTCTTTTCTTCCTCTCCTGCTCTCTTTGTCAGGAAAAGCTTTGAGAATGCTTTAGTTTGTTGTAATATACAGTGGGAAGATCCTGAAATTTCAAATGTCTGTAGTGATACAACTCCTGCCCTGCTTCCTTCTGCACAGTGGAATCTTCAGCTCTTTGCTTCTCACAGTTCAAACAGATCAATATCGATAATTGGTAATAGTTTTGTTCCTGTGGTGGATTGACCCTGGCTGGATGTCAGACACCCACCAAAGCCTCCCTGTCACAGCTGCACAGGAAAGGGAGAAATAACAAAGGCCTTCATCATATATGTGGACTACAAGCCTAAAACAGACTAGGAAGAAATACAGATTAGGATGCTTTTGAAGTTTTAAAACATTAGAAATGACTCAATAAGTGATAAAAATTAGCATGATCTGGATTTGAAGCACTGATTACCTGAAATAGATAATATACAATTTCTTGTATTCACATTGTTGCATTCATATTGTTTCACCTCTGAGTTTAGTTTCAGTGCAGGCACTTACCAGTCACCATTGAGTAAGAAATGAAAGAATATTGAATTCTATTGAGTTCTACCTGCTGGAAATGTGTCTTTTTCATTTGTGGTTTTTAATTGATGTTTTATTAAGGAATTAAATACAGTGCTTCCATTTCTGCAGTTTCACACAGACCTTCCAACAAGATTCAACATGAAACAACAAGGGTTTGGTCAATCCTATGCAAAAATTCAGTATGTATTCAATCATGCTGCCTTTCACTTATTTCTAGCCATTTATATTGCTGAGGACAAAAGCAAAATACTTAGTAAAATAACATAAAAAATTGTACCCACAGAACTTGCACTAAAACTATAAAAATATGTTTATTTTATTTTACAAGAACTGGATGTAGGGAACCCATTATATTTACCCAATAGATGTTTGACTTATGAACTAAAATTACTGACAGCAGTAATGGCTCTGATAGGTGCTCATTAGCACTAAATGTGATGAAGGAGCATCACAGCTAATGGCTATGCTAGTGTTCAGAAGCAAAAGTCTCAGGAATCTTGGCTTCCATGTGGACTCCAAAGAATTTCCTCTCACAGCCAAAGGCTTTCCTGCTTTCTCTTGCATGAGTGTTGTCCAACCTATTCTGGTTCTGGAATATCTTCTCTACCTCAGCTTGTCTTGATTCATTCTATTTACTTCTGGGCTCTGTTTCTCAGCTTATTGATTCCTTTGTAGAATTTCTATTCAGGTCATGGTGTGCTGAGCCACCAGTTTGTTTTTTTTTTTTCAAAATATTTCATTATGTTCTCTTTATGCATAATGTGTCTTCCCCTTCTAATTTTATAATTTCATAAAATTTATGGGGAATTTTTCCTGAATGGTTTTGAAGTTACTTACCTGTACTTATATTGTTTTATTACCCTTTGTGGTTGCACTTATTTAAGCTGGTTGCCTGACTTAAAACTCATACTATAAGCACACACTCTTTAAAATATATAGGTTTTTTCCAATTGATTTTGCTTGTTTTTATTAATAATTTTTCCAAATGCACATGTATGAATGTATTTATGTGTTGAGGGACAGAGGATTGATAAGCAGTGATTCATGTCTAAGAATGGCATTTTGGTGTTCACTAAATATATCAAAAGCTGCCATGCTCAATATGAAATAATTTCCTCAGTATTTACCTATTATATAAGTAGTTCTTAAACATGCAGTACATTGCTGCCTGTCTTATTTGCATTTGTCATGTTCCAGGGCTATTCCCTTATCAACATAAAACCCTCTGCAGTTGTACCGCTTGCAATAAATTACTTCTGCTTTTTCTTTTGTTCTCAAGGTTATCCTCACCTCTCAAGAACACTTAAGGACAGTAAGGCTATGAAGAAACAGAGAATGACAACAGAAGTCCCATTACAACCTAGTAAGTTCAAGATTTTAACACTGAAGAGTATAAAAAAGATATGGAGATACTGCACTATCATTGAAGAAACTCTTGCTCTCACTGCACTCTCAGCTGTGAACAAAGCGCTGCAAAATGGGTGACACAGAAAATTGTAATAATTTCAAGGCAATCATATGTCTAGTTTTCAAGAATAATTCCTTTATTTGAAAAGTGTTGAGCTGGGGGAGAGAGAAAGATAGATATGCATTTTCTCTGATCAAATTATAAACATTTAAAGATGCCTATTCTTCAGTTAGGAAAGGAACTGGGTGTGACTGAATGACTGGCATTCAGATATCTGAGTTAAGCCAGATCAGTTCCTCACTGTGTGTCTAACTAATAATTTCTGAGCTCAAAACTTAAGCTCCTAACCCAGTAAATAGAGAAATGTAGCTCAAGCAGGCTACATAATTCAGCCCTTTCTCATAGTCTATGCAGAGGCAAAATACTGCTCGAAAATGTCTCCTTTGCATAGGTATAAATAATTTTAAACTAGCAAAATATTTATGATTGATTTAGTATGGAACAGAACTAATCTAAGACTTTGGATATGATGCCTACAGGTCAGACTAAGTATATTTATTCTTAAAAATACAGGAAATCACATAAGGAAGTGATAATTATGTAATATTTTGTATTATCAGTATTTAAATTTTTCTAAATAATTTCCAACTTTTGACATCTTCCTGCATATATTGCTGTTTACAATGTCACAGCTGAATTTTGGATCAGTCATGACATTTGTGTGCGAATTTTCTGAATGTTACTGATTTTGAACTGTCATTATTTCAGGGGTTTTACCAAGGATATCCATCATCAGTTTAATCCCATTGTTTCATTTCTCTGGCTCTCAGAATGATAATCATTAATTTCAAACAGATTCATAAAACTTCTGACACTTTCTTGAATTACATTGCTGGCACAACTGACTTATTTATTCCTTCTCATCTCAAAACTGAAATGATATTAAGGGCTGCTTTAAATGTTGTCACTGACATAAGCAGTGCTTTTAAGGTACTTTTTAACCAAAACAAGTTTTTTTTTGTAGACATGGTACTGTGAAATTTCTGTTCTCCACTTGCCTGAGAAAAACCTCAAAATGTGTTTAGTTCTGCTGCAGGCATTAATAGAGTATTGCTTAACAACCTACATCAGGAAGCCAATCTACATCTTGTAGGAAATATTATTACTTCCTCTGTTTTAAGTCCAACTAAACATTTAGACAATTTTAATTGAGACAAGGTTGAACAATGTAGCATGAATTGGGAATTGGGAGTAAAAGCAAAATTAGTTTTTCTGGCGCAAGCTCTTTGCTTGTTATTAAGTAAGATGATTACTATAATTAGCGGCAGAGAAGATGTACAATTGTCTTTATGAAATAGCTGTGGATGATCTCCAAAAAATTATCATGCTGTCTGTCTAGCCAAAAAAAATATCACAAGAGGACACCTGTGTTCCAGAGAGGAGCAGTTGTAGGTCTGTTGTTGCACAAGCTGTCACTGCACTGTCACATACTGTACTTGCTGCTGGAATCAGCATAGGATGGGGAATGGGGAATACTTTTTGTTCCATTTGAACCAAAAGTAAAAGAAAAAAGATGGATTACATTCAAACAAGATCGCTTTTCCTTCAATTATATTCCTTAATGTTTTGAATTCCATTTGTGTTTTTATTCTGTAGGTCAGCATAGAAATTCATCTTCTCATTTGCCCACTGTTATTCCTTGGTCAGGGAGTACTACCCAACCTTTCACCTTCCTCTAAATACCCAACAAGAAATGCCTGCTTCTTATATGGAAAATGCCACAGCCTCCATAGGAGGCTGGAAAGCACCTCTGTCTTTACCTCTGTGCATTCGCTTCTCTGATAATTGCATAGGTTTGAGTAGCATTTTCAAGGCAGAAAGAGAATGAACCCTGGGTCACTGTTCCAGAGAGTGAGCTTTGGTCTAAAAGCAAGGGAAAGGAAAATCTCACTCTTTGTCTGGTCATTTTGAAAAACAAAACAATTTCTGGGAACTTTTTTTTAATAAGAGGAAATGAGTCTGCAGTGTGCTTTAAAACCTTCTGGCACAACTTCTTTCAAAGGGGCAGAGAAATGCAGGTTAGTCATCTGCAGTGAGGTACGTGACACTTAACTCTTTCAGGCATTAATTATTTGTCATCATTTAGCAGACGTTAGAGATTTTTTATCTGGAGAACTTTTATATTGAACTCCCTCTTGAGTTTATGCTACCTAGAGTCTGTGTAAACCATATTTCAAGGTTGTGTGTTTGCATCTGGGAGTTTAAATTCCATGTAATTTAGGTATTAGACATTTAAATGCTTTTTTTGAGCTTGAATATCTGGTTTGGGGTGATTAAAACATTTATATGTGCTGTATTTATTTGCTCAAACAAGACAACTGTGAAGAGACCTGATCTGGTATTTAGGTACAATTTTAATCAAAATATCTGTTATCTTGCTACTGTGACATACATTAATAATCCCATATATATAATGTATCTTCTATCTGTAACATCCACTCATCCCATATGGATTGTTTTTCTTGTACAATTCTGATACCTATGGTGTGGAAAGAATGAGGAAAAGCTTCTAACAGTAATGCTACACAAATAGTACTTTAAGACTACGGAGAGAAATACAGTGCATCCAAATAAATATTACAGAGAATTTGTAAGAAAGAACTATCTGGTTTGGAATGAAATCAGGAACCCCATGGCTAATGAGCTCATCCTTGGGGAAAAAAACCTACCAGAAGGTAAATTATGTACCCAGCCCCAAATGTAAAAGCTATCAAAGGTAAATAATTAATTACATTTATTTAATGAAATACATATATATATATAAATACTATTCAACAGGATCTGACATAGTGACTTCAATGATGGTAGCATAGCATTTAAATCTCAAACAAATATTGATGAGGAATTGTGTGGTCCTTCTGAGAAGAATTTCTGTTTCAATAGATGACAGCAGGGTCCTTCTGCTTTCTTTTCTTTAATCAATTTCAAAGGCCAACAGATATTTCATAATGGGGCTTTTCTTTCCTAAAGCAGGCAGCTGGTAAGACATTATATTTCCCAAGCTAAAATCCCCTGCCTTAACAATTGTTCAAGGTGAGCTTAAATAGGGCAGGACACATGCTGTTCTTACAGCTGTATTTGTTCAGGTGCACAGTTCCCAACTGCATGGATGCCAGAAGACAGAAAAAGGGAAATGGGTAGGGAGGAGCATTATATTTAAAGGTGCTGCTATTGTTAGAACAGTTACAGTATCCAAAAGCATTATAATGAATAGCATCAAACATACCATTTTCTCTTCCTTGGTGTAAAAAACCCCAAATTATATCATTGGCTGCGCATGCTTTGATTTGGTGCACTGTTCAGTGAGTAAAAAACAAGCTGGATGGCCAGACCCACAGAGTGGTGGCTAAATCCAGTTGGTTGTGGGTGACAAATTATGTCCCCCATGGCTCAGTACTGGGACCAGTCCTATTTAACATCTTTATCAATGATCCAGAATAGGAGTTCAGTGCAGCCCCAGGCAGTGTGCAGGGGACACCAGGCTGGGTGGGAGTGCTGTCCTGAAGGCCAGGATGGCTCTGGACAGGCCAGGCTGATGGGTCTGATGGGTCAGACCAGTGGGCTGAGGTTCCACGAGCCCAGTGGCAGGTCCTGCTCTTGGGTCCTGGCAGCCCCTGCAGTGCTCCAGTGCTCCAGGATTGTCCCCCTGCCCTGGACACTGTGAGGGACCTCAAGTGCTGTGTCCAGTTCTGGGCCACTCCATTCAGGAATGACATTGAGCTGCTGGAGCAAGTCCAGAGGAGCTCAGCAGGTCTGGGGAAGGCCTAGAGAGTCCTACAGGAATAGCTGAGGTGGCTGGGGGTATTCAGCATGGGGGAAAAGGAATATCAGAGGAGGTTTTATTGTTCTCTAAAGTTCCCTGAAAGATGGTGGGGAAAAGGTGGTTGTTGGTCTCTTCTCCAAGGTAACAAGTGACAGCACTGGAGGTAAATAGGAAATGGCCTTAAGTGGTGCCAGAGGAAGTTTTCTAATTGGATACTGTGGGTTGTTCACTGGAAACTGGAAGGGGCTCCCAAGGGCAGTGGTCACAGCACCAGTCTAGCAGAGGTCACAGAATATTTGGAGAACCCTCTCAGGCACTTGGTGGGATTCTTGGGATGTCCTGTGCAGGACCAGGAGATGGACTTGATGATTCTTGTGCATACCTTTCAGCTCCGGAGTGTTCAATGATTCTATACTACTAGGACATCTTTTTTCACTGACAGGGCTGTCCAGCGCTGGAACAGGCTGCCCACAAAAGTGACTGAGTCCCATCCCTGGAGTTGTTTAAAACACTTGTAGCTGTGGAGCTTAGGGACATGGTTTAGTGCTGGACTTGGCAGTGCTGGGTTAAAGGTTGACCTTGATGACTTTTAAGGTCTTTTCCAACCTATAACACTCTATGACACTTTCATAGGGACAGTGCAGATTTGTCTGTTTTTAAGAAACAGGAGTGCCCTCTTCTTTCTTCCCAAGGAACTCTACCTTCTCCTCTTCTATTTTTTTATATTTCTCACAGAGTCTTTATTAGAGAAAATAAATGTAAATGCAGTGCCTCTAGCAGTATAATTAAAACTTTAAGCTTGATTAAAGTATGCAGATTGTCAACTGCTACACCATAAGACATTCTGCCACTGACATGTTATAATATTTAATGCATTGAGGGGAAAATATCCCAAAGGGGTGTTGCTTTCTCCTAAATAAGCATAATTCACAGCAAAATTTAAAGAAGAAAACCATGAAGTGAACTAAAATAAACACGATACTTCTGAGTGAATCTTAGTAATGTTTGACCAAAAATTGATGCTGCATTCCCAGGATAAGGCATTGTACCTTTATATATAAATAAGGAGGTGTTATATAAAAACCTGTGTGCTACAGACAGCATTGGAATCTGGACATCTGCCTTGCTTACTAATGAGACTGAGACACTGGAGTGAGTCATGTTGCCAAGGAATATGTTCTTGCATTTCTGAGTGAGATTTTAAGATCTGGGTGTTTAATTCAAAAGAAGAGGTTTGTGAGGAAGGGCCAGTATGAGGAAGTGTGTGAAACATGAAGAGGTGGAGAGGCCATAGGGCTGTACAAAATGATTGTATGTTTTAATACAAATTATCCTTTCAACAGAAAGTAACATCAATTCCCTAGATAGATCAAGGGACAGTAAAAATGGTTCATTTATAAAAACTCACAGAGGCTGAAAATTGTTCACATAAAACTACAAGAGAATATGATCCTATTACTTAATTCTCTGTAACAGTCCTACTCTCTTTTTTTTCCTATTCTTCTTTTTGCTTTTTGTGAAATGACCCTGGAATTTGTCAATTTTTTTTATTTAGAAAAAAAATATACCTTGATTTACTTCAGTTAGTTGTTTTCTCTGTACAACGATTGAAGCATGATGTTTAGCATTTAATAAGAATCTAAAAGTTACCCTGCAACATTTCATTTTTTTGCTTGCTGGATTTTATTTAGGCAGCTCAGGTCTGCAGCCTGCTTAGGACTAAGATGCACAGAGCATGAGTGGCTCTAACATAGGTGAAGATGTGACACTGCCCTAAGTGAATGTTTTCACTGACAGCCAATTCTTTTGTTACAGCTTTGCACACACCACTCTGCTACTGGATCCTCTGAATGTTGACTTTTGCATTGTTTTCTGTATTATGCAACACTTGCCCCTTGATCCCTACACAGGTTTTAAAGACTTGTCAGGGAAATAAAAAAAATTAAAAAAAAAAAAAAACAAAACCAAAACAAAACAAAAACAAAACAAAAAAACCCACAAAAAACCCTTTTTTTTTTTCACTAAAACACTTTGCAATAATATGAAAACCCTTCCTGCTAATAGAGCCTTAATATATAAGACTCACCTTCCTGTTTTGTTGGAATAGTAATAGAATTATGCAGGTGCATCAGGATCAGCCACTCAGAGACTTCCTTCAGCAGGATGGTGGCCTAATTCCTCTGGCTTTGTGCTAGGCCTTATTAGTTTAAAAGTGAGCTGTTTTCCAGCATGAATCATACCAAGCAGAAATACCCCTCTGGAATACTTAATCTTTCTCTCACTAATTTTATTTAAAGATATCTCTGGTGATTCAAATCCAACTGCAGTTCAACTTTGAAACTTTTGCCATATGGATTTCCCCGAGTTGTTATGTAATTTCTCATAGGCCGAAGAACCTCAGTTATTAACATTTTTCGCTTGAAGCAATTTTTTTTAATGAAGTGGGAAAGATAAAGAACTGAAGGAGATTTAGAGTTGTTTGTTGTATATTCTTTGAGAGCCACAGGATTATGTGCTAGCTTGTAAATGGGCTGTGAGTTTATTTTCCCTCAAGAACAAAAATGTCCCTGGAACACTCCAAGGAAAATGGATTTCAAGACTCAGATCTAAATTTAGAACTGTGATTAGTTGTCAGCTTTTGTGAGAATCAGTGTTTTATAATGACTGCTCATATGAACTGCTTTCTAACCTATCTTTCCATTTTGAAGACACGTTTCTCTTTTAAGCTTTTGGAGACGTAATGATCTTGGCAAAACTGAAACATTGTCTTTGCCCTGTTCTAGGATGAGGATGATATCAAAAAGTATTGCTAATATCACCTGTGACTAAACAAAGAACTGTAATAAATGAAAGAAAGAACAAGTTTCAAATTTTAATAGACATCACAAATATGTTCAAGCTTAAACACCTTTGTGTGTTTCATGGAATTTGTCACGGATGGAACTTTAAATGTAAACTACCCCTGTGCAGAGAAAGGCTAAAAGAAAGTTGTCACGATTTCAACTTGAAAGAAATTTGTAGATAATACCTGTTACAAGTTTCTGGTTATTCATTCCAGTTTCTTATTTCATTCACTATGATCTAACAGGGCAGAAAGTAGAAGTACAAGATGTAGATCAAAAAATGCAAATATTTTTAAAAATAATAAATTTTATACAAAAAACCTGAAACCACTTTTTCTTTTGTAGTCACAGAGGTGATCGAATCAATGAAAAAATTTCGAGTCCTTTAGTATCTCTGAGGCTGAAAGCTATTGTATATAAAAAACTTCTGGTACTTGAAGTAGCTGAATTAGTACATTTTAATTAACTTAAGATGATGCATGAATAATTTCACTGTGTTGTACACAAAGGATTGCCAGATAATTTTAAATTGGTACACACCCATTCTGAAGAATGAAGTAAAGTAAGAATTTGTCACCTTCAATTCCTGATTTTTGCAGAATTTTATGTAGGAGCTCAGTAATGAAATTTTTGTATTGCCATCTTTATATTTCTCCTCAGCTGTTTGTTTTTTTATTCTGAGTTGAATGTCATGGTTTAGTTACTCTGCTGTTTTGCAAACATTTAAAGCCAGCATTGTCCCTGAAAAGTTAATCACAGTATCCTTCCATTCATTTGATCCCCATCCCCATGCTTTTTCTCACTTGTTCTGGCACAAGTGCTTGTATGACCATATGGTGCATCTGATGGTGGTGCTGACCTAATGAATTATTATTGTTTTTAACCAGATTTGGTCCAAACCACGGTAGTTTCCAATTCATTTACTGTTCAGCTGTATATCCTCCTGTAACTTGTCAGCCTGGTCCTCACACTTCCAGTTTTTCTGCATAAATCTTTTCATTTGGGTGACTGGAGTTTATAAACATTTTGTAGAAGTGCTAAACGTGCATATTGTTTTGTCATCGGCTCTTTTATTTATTTCTCTAATGTTCAAAACTTTTCATTTTGTTAAAATGAAAAAAACTGACTTTTTATTGACTGAAACCCTGCATTGCAGTACACACTTGTGCTGAGTTGACAGAAGGGATGAGTCTTTTAAAGCATATCAGGCCTTATCCTGATTTGTAGTGATATTGGGTATTCAGAGAGGCATCTTTCATTATTCTAAAACATAAATCCCTCCAGTGTTTCTTGACAAAGAAATAGAGAGCAGAGCTAGTACTCTGGGTTAGTGTGGTAAATGGAATCCCAAAATAAGGTGCTATTAAGAATGCTGGTGACAGTCATTCAGGCTCTCAAAACAAACTAAAGCTTCGAGATTTAGGCAAGAAATCAGGAAATAAGGTCTAGTAGGGATGGTATACATCTAGGAAGATTTAATGAGTCATATTGTCTCCAGTGTTTAAAAACTATTTCCTTATTTTCCATCTGGCATGTTGGGGGGATGAGTGGGTGGGAGTGTGTGTGCATTCTTTAACATGTCCAAGTTAAGCTTGGTCGATTCAAAGATTCCCTGTGACAGAAAGAGAAGCATGTTGAGAGAAGAAATGGAGGGGAACACCCTTTCAGACAGTGAAGAAACAGAAATAGTTTCCTTCTATGTTCTAGCACCACACTGTAAGAATGGGTCTGATTAATAGGGTGCGAAAGAGTGTTTCCAGGTGATTAAAATTTTCTTCATTGAGTTTTAGATGATGGTAATTTATCAGAGAATTCAGTCTGGTTTTTAGTTATTCTATGAACTTTTTTTTCTCCCAAAACAAAGGAAGAACATTTGAAGAAGAAGAGGAGAGAAAGAGTGGGTAAAGAGAGAGTAAACACAGATTAATCAAGAGGAAAGTCTAAGAGGCAAGAGAACCTCACTGAAAGCAACAGACAAGTACCAGTAGCTTTAGGTGCAGTCTTTTAAGACACAAGGGACAGAGATTTAAAAAAAAAAAAAGTAAATGCAGAAAGGAAATTGAATTGAAGATATGGATTTTAAAAAAGGGTACATGAATAATCAGATTTCATCACCCACTACAATTTGGAGAGTAGTTGAATTTTCTGATATCCTTAGACTAACCAGTCCTGGAGAACTTTACTATGAAAACCTTAAATTATGTTCTTATTTATAGCTTTCACATAAACTTAACATCATTTATTTTAATACTGTTATGCAAAACTTGTATCAGCACAACAAAACATAGCATTTTTGTTTGTTTATTGGAACCATAATATCACGACATCCTTATTTAAGATTGAATATCCACTGCATGTGCTGGAGATCAGGGATTTTCCTTTCTTTCCTTTCTCTCAGAGAATTTTCTCCTATTTGTTGCCTAAGAGATGATAACAAGCAGTTATCATGTTATGTGGATAACAAGCAGTTATCATGTTATAACTGCTAACAGGCAGTTAGCAGTTATGTGGATGGGAGGAAGAGGAAGGTGCAGCTGGCTGCTCTCTTAGCTGAGGGGTTTCCTCTTGGGAAGGGCAGAGATGCTGAGAGATTTTGGCTGGGGTGCGGGACTGGGCTCGGCTCCTCCTCGCTCTCTCGGGACAGGAGTGGAGATGGGGGCTTTGGTGCCGGAGGATTTGCTGCCAGTGCAGAGCTTTTGTCCTCCTGGTGCTTCTCTACCCTGGGTGAGCCTTTGCTTGTAAGAGCAGCTCTTGGACCTTATCAACACCTGACCTCGCTGCAAAAGGGCCTGACCATCTACTGGGTGCCCCAGGGAAAAGCCAGGGCACTAAAACAGGCCCCCACCTTCCTTGGCAGACACCTGCCTTTCAAACCAAGGCAGCCTGCTGTGTCTTTGAGAATTTGTTCTCACAGGATTGCTTTGTCAAAGCCCACAGTGGAAATAAACTTCCCTATTTACCATGATCCAAGTAGAGCCAAACAAGATTTCTTTTCTCTTTAGAAAAGAGGATCTAGTTTATTTTTCAGTTTGCTTGGATAGCTGCTTTCAGGACCTTATCTTTTAACTGCTGAGATATGAACAGATTAGATCCAGTAGCTACAGCAGAGATTATAAACTACCACAATTACTGGCGCACTTGGTGATTTAGAATCTCTTGACCTTCAAGTGTATTGGAAAGTCCATCTGCTTGGACAGGCTTTTGCCTGATAGGGGGCCACCTTTGTCTAATTTCAGTGTCATCCCTTTTGTCATGTTAACTAAAATAAATTTCATATGCATGCATGCAGTGCTGTTCAGTGGGTAACACTGCTTTCCTCAAGTCCTGTCCCCAGAAACCCCATGAAACTTTGAATGTAATGTATGCCTGTCTCTGCTACTGACTGGAGACCCATGTAGCTAAAACTGTCTTCCTAAATGCAGGCTAAGGGAGAAATTTTAACAATTACACCGTCATTTCACTCTTTTAATAGCTTTACTATTGGCTGTCCCAATGCATTAATTTAGAATGAAGCTAAACTGAATTAGTCATATCTATAAAAGCTCTTCAGGGTTGCACTTGTTATACTAAACTGAAGGATTTCCAGCTGGTGTGGCAGTTTGTGAGGCTTTTTTGGCAGAAATGTCATGTAATTTACCAATGGGTACAAAATAACAGTTACTTCCAATTTGTTTTACGGGTTTTACTGCATCAGTGGTAAGTACAGTAGCTCGAGGAGATTGGGAAAGATGCTGCAGTTCATACAAAACACCATGTTCAGCACCTTGCTGTACCCATTTGACATGGAAAATGGACCATTCCTCAAACAGCCTTTTATGTAATGTTTCTTCCCATACATTTTGGTAAAAAGTTAAAGATAATAAACCCCTAGTGATATGAGTGATTTCTTAAAAAAGAATGTTTTAATTCTTAGAGTTGCATATCTAAAACAGTGAATCCAGGAATCCATGTGTGTTATCTTGGATGGTGAATGAGTTACTGGTCTGAACCATCACCCTTTAAACTGAATGCAGAGATTCTTAGTCTTTTCATTCAGCCTGGTCAATGAATGAATTCTGCAGTGATGAAAGCAATAAAGAGTGATCTTGGGAGTTGTGTGATCTCAGGCCAGGCTTTACTCTTAAAATGAAAATCCTTGAATTCATTCTGTTCAAGATCATTATGTAGCCCAATGTTGTGTTAAGGACATCAGAAGTCACTGTTCTTTGATAAAGGACAGAGCCTTTGCACAGACTCAGACTAGAAGGTTTTCATTCCTCACACGTTATGAAGAAGAATACTTAGGAGTCAGTGATTATTTTCCTCAACTGAATTTTTCACTAATTCAAAACTGGAAGAAATAAGTTGTTGCCTCCAAAACATTTCTGACAGTCAACTAAAAAAATAGCAAAATTGTCTACTTTAAAAGAAGTCTCCTTTAAAATGTGCACAAACAATTTAAATTAAGTATTTTGCCAGTCTGCTAAAAAGCTGAAGTTAGCTATCTACTTCATAAAAAAGAATATCTAACGGCAATAAAGTCTCAGGACCAAGATGTAATGTGACCTAATGGAGAGCACAATAAAAAATTTGGTGTAAATTTGCTTTAGAGAACCAGTGAACCATCTTCACTAGAAAACACAATCCCTCTGCCTTAGGATCCTTAGCAGGAGGTTTGTTGCCCTTTCTTTCCTTTATGTGTGGTAAAACCTTGGTTATTCTACTAACTGGATTAGATGTTTAATAGTATCAAATTATCAAATACAATTTGAAATATATCAAAGGGATGTATTCTTTTATAGTCTAGTAAAAAGTCTTTAAGCAGCTGCAAAGAAGTCTTGATTTTCTGGATTTCCAGGTACTTAAATCATAATTCCTATTTAGCTATAAATATTTAATACATCATATATTTATCTTTATAATCTTTAATAATTGCAGTGGGTTTTCACAGAAGGCATCCCACAGATTGTAAATTTGTTCAGTTCTTGGCATTTGCTTTATTTTTTTTTTCTAAGAAATGTTGGCATTGTCCAGGGTACTTGGTCAAAAAGCTCCCCTTTTCTCTTTTCCAGAGTTTCAAATATTTCAAACATTCAATGAAAGATATGAGCATAAGACGCTACAAGCATTTCTAGTTTACATGAAATGAAAATTTTCCACTTGAAGTAGAGCTCATAAGAGAGAACTGCCAGGATTATTCCTATTCTTCCTTAGTATCTGATGAAATTCTAGATTTTTTCCCCTGAATTCACTTCAAGGAAGCCTTCCAGTGTTAGAGTTCCATTATCGCTTCCTGCACACATCTCCACTTTTTTCTCTTTTATTTCTCTAAGTTTTATCACCTTGCTATATGTTGCTAAATCTAAGTAAGAATATTAAGTCCAAAACTTTTCCTACCAGTAAATGCTTTTTTCCTTCTAAAATGGATTCATAGCCTGAATTTAAAATAACTGCATTTTTCAAGATACTTAAGAGATTTTTTTGAACTTAGATCCAGCATTTCAACAGGACTAAATATTTTAAATATTTTTAGGAGGTTAATTTTGAAAATGTAAGGACAGAGATTAAATTCTGTCCTTACTAAATTCCATGGAAGCAGGATTTAATTCTGCAGTTTCAACTGTATGGAAACCCTCTTTTTCCCCACTCGTATATTAATCAAATGGCCCTCATGAAATCAGACCTACATGAAGAAAGTGCATTATGACCAGACAATATTATTACATAATAGTTATAATTTAGTTTCACCTCTTTCTTAGTTTCACCAAAAGCTCATTTTCTGCCAGTTGATCTGAAGTCAAAATGGGTCAGTTGGTATATTAAAGATATAATGAGACACTGTTAAATATACCTGAAAATTTCAGTTCTGAACAGAACTGAAAGCTTCTTCCTTTCACTTTCACAATATAAATCATTTATGTTATCTAGATCTGATGAATATTATATTATCTATGGAGGAAATCATATCAAGAAACTCCTTTTATTATCAGAATGACTGCAGGGAATTATGGTCAGTCACTTGAGTGATAGCTAAGTAGGGTAAAATAATAAAATATGGAGATTGGCTAATATATCATTTTAATCAGGTTTGAAAGTAATAAACATACAGGAGGTAAACAGCTAGCACTTTTCTGAGGCCTTGAATTTCCTATTCCTTATTTCTTCTTATTTCTTGCTTCTACTGGACACATAAAATGGCAAACATCATGTCATTCTATGAAAACATAGCTATACATTGAAAAATATATCTATTTTATTTTTTACCTTTAGCATTCCTCTTGAATTGTAAAAGGATGTCAAGTTAGAGTACCCTCAGGTTAAGGTGACAAAAATCATATCCTAGCCAATTATGTCCTTAAATATAACTCAGTCAATGTTATTTTGACTTGATTGCTACTAAGCAGATTTACTTTCCAAGGCAAGATAGTCTGATGTGTAGTACATGGAAGGTGACATTGTGGGCTTTTTTCTCCTTGGCATGACAAATTTCTAGAGCAGGATGAAACACAGTTTTCAGAACATGCTTAATCCCCTGACTCCATTCTTTTAATGTGTATTATATAAATAGTGTATAATACATCACTGAAATGAAAGGGTTACTTGGTACCATAGGGGAAAATTCAAATCTGCTCTGATCCTTGTCTCAGGAAATATTTGCCTTATAAAAGTGGTTAACAACAACTTTAACCTGTTTTGCAGACGAGTAAAAAACTATCCCACAAAAAGTTTGATAGGCCTAATTACTGTTATTAATGACTAAATGTACCTAAAATATACTTAATTTCCTATTTTTCCTTGATTGCAATCTATGTTTTGTGCCCTTTTTTTCAACAGTTTCTCTACCTTCCTTCTGCTCAAATAATTTTATTTTCTTTCTCAATTTTTTTTCACAACCAGAAAAAAACTCAAAATAAAATGGGAAATATTATTAGACTTGTCACTTTGAATCAAAATTGCCATTTCCCAAAAGCATTTTTAAAGTGAAATTAATTTTTGTTTCTCTAACTGAACTCATTTTATCCAGATAACAGAGGAAAAATGTTTAGTCTTTTCTCCTTCAGCTCAGAGTAGTAATACCTTACAGGAAGCCAAAGTGAAGTTCCAAAGTATTCTGTCCTAACTGGACCTGTGCTGGTGGCAGATCAAGAATGACAGTCCCCACCATATCAGTGATGTTGAACAAATAAGTCTCTAATCTACCCAAGTCACTGGAAAGTGCTTAAGGATGCCATATATTAGAACAAGATATTTATTGCGTAAAAAATTATCAGTGAGCTGGAAAAAAATTGGGGTGGGGGGGTGGGGTGTCTTTTTTTTTTTTTTTTTTTCCCAAGAAATAACAGCACTGACTAGAATCTAGCATGCTCTTTATGTGTTTTCTTTAAAAGTGGACTTGTCCTCTGTCCAGTCAGGTCTAATCCACTGTGTGAGCAAATGCCTAGGAATGGAGGAGGTTGTATTTTCTGCTTTTACTCCAACCTGAATTACAGGTCTACAAAGAACATACATATCTTTGTCTCATTTTTTTTTCCTGTCTGAGAAGCAGATTATTAGAGGCTGCTTAACATTTCATCTGACACTGGCAGACAAGCTGTGTCTCACTGGTGTAAGTATGTGAAATAGAAAGCATTACAACCTTACCCTTTGGCGTCCTATCCCTTTGGAGATTGGACCTGAGAGCAGCCCACTTTTTTTCCTCTGCCTTTATTTCTCTGCCTGTGCCTTTATTTCCTACTACCTTATATTAAGACAGCAGCTGGGCTTGTAAAGCAGAAATAAAGTATCCTTGTTGAACGAAAAAGGCCTGAAATGTCTGGAAAACAAGGCCTAGGAGAATGAATGAGCCGATTCTAAGGATGTCCATCAACACTCTCCTGTTACCTAAGGCCTCTAACAGTTGCACCTTTGGCAGGAAAACAGAGTCTATCCTTCCTGAACCATTAGGGTGAGAGTTGGACAAGGAAATTCACTGTTGCAAAGAAATGTTTGGGTTCTCCAGCCATGTAGCTTATGAATGCATCGTTAAGGTAATCATTAAAGTGCCATTGCAGAATTGATCTTTAAAAACTGAAGTTAATCAGGTATTTGACTGTTTTGAACTGTTAAAAAAATGGAGGGGTTTCAGTGCAATCTGGGGTTTTTTTGATTTTTTGGGGTTTTTTTTGGGGGGGGGTTGTTTGTTTGGGGGTTTTTATGTTTTCTAGCTGTATCATAACAGAGAATGTATTAAAAAATAATAGAGGAAAGACATCAATTACAGGATTACAGCAATAAAAAAGATAGCAAAATAGAAACATAAACATAGCAATATAAACATAGCAATTTAGTCACTGAAGTCCAGCTGCCCTCTTCTGTTAATATTTATCCATTCACAATAAAAACCAACAAAAATCATCTGTATTTTGCTTTCTGGTCACAGATTTATGTGATCTTTTCAGAGCTACCAGGTGGAGACTACACAGCTCAAGAGTCACAATGGAAAACTTGTGAAGCTGCTGTCCTATATTTCTGAGTGCTACAACTCCTACACACACACTGCTACCATGTCCTGCTGTCAGAACATACTACAGCAGTGTCATTTTTAGGGTTATTTTTGCTTCTCTTAATACCAAGAAGAACTGTCCTTTTGTTCATTAATTTTACTTGAAAAATCCAAACAGGCTAGCTGGGGGATGATTCCATAGCCCATGTGGGCCATCTGTTTCAGTGCTCAGCAGTCCCTGCTGTCTTCCCTGTCCAGCTAAAGACCTTTGGGGCATTTTTAATCTTATCTGTGTTGACAGGAAGAACAGATTATTTTCTTATTCTTTTCAGGCTCTTGCTGTGTATATGAAGTTTTATTCTTCATCTCTTCTCCCTATATTAAACAAATTCCACTTCTTCAAACCATACTTATATCTTATGTTTCCAGGTTGTTTATTATTCTTGCATTCCCTGGATTTTTCTCCAGACTTTTTACCTATTGCTTAAGTTAGACACAGTCTGCAGCTGAGATACAAGTACCACATGCAGTGAATTGATTACTTTGGATTGCCTATACCCCACAACGTTTGCTTTTCTTCCAGAAGTGCAATATTCTTGATTTTTCTCTAGTTGAGACCAAACACCTGTTTTGAAGAAATTGCCTATTGACAATCAGAGAACCTGCATTTATAAATAACAGATTGCTTCAATAATATAATAATTTGTTCTAATCCTGTCTTCTGGTGTTTTTCAGACTTCAAAGAGTGTGTTGTTTTGGAATGTAGTAAGTACATGCATTCATCACTCAGGTTTTCATTGTATTTTAGGATGGCATGAGAAAAACATTTCTGGCTCAAAGTCTCCCCATTTCTGAAAGTAAGTACTCCAATTTTGAAAATGCTTGAGTGCAACAAACATTAAAATCCTTAATGGAATTTAATAACAATGCTTGACCTGTATGATGAGATTCATAAGGCCTAATGATAGAATAGCAATAATGACTTTTTTATTAGTGATACATTCTTTATATACTTAACAAGTTTACCACTTACATATGTTTGTAAGAGTCATATGAAACATACCCAAACCAGAAGTTAGTAGTAGTGCTGAACTTAGGCTTGTGCATCATCACAGGCAATATTCAGGTTCTGTTCACAGTGAGAGAACAGTCAGTACTGCAGCAGGTCACTTTTCTACATAGAAAGATAAAGAGCTAAGAAACAAAGGTCTATTAAAAGTATCTCCTTAACTCATAAACAGAAATGTTTTAAATGACTAGATGATAAATGGCTTACTGGTTTGACTAGTATTTCTGAAGTAACATAAGTTGAACAAGGTGTCACTTAATGTCTGATCTCCCTGACAGAGACACCATTTGTTCTGGATAGCCCAGCATGCCTTAAAATGCACTTTAAACTCAAGTGATGGTAGACACAGACCTTCAGTCAAAACCAACACTGGGAGAAGAAATACAGAATGGTTGGCTGGAGGTCACTTTTCAAGTAAGCAGCTGGTGAGAGGGGCTAAAGCCAGCAAAATGAAAAGAAAATATTAGAATGGAGGAAACAGCAAACACAGAATATGATGAATTATACAAATCAGCTGAAGCAATAAACCAAAGGAGGTTGTAGTAAAAGGTAAGATTACAGCTAGCAGTACTGAGTAACGCAGCAACTAAAGAGATAAAACTTCTTAGCCCTAGAATGCAGGAGATGAGATGCAGGGAAAACAAAATAAGAGAAAAGATTATTAACCCAACCCTTCACAAAGAATGGCAAAAGATCTCCCAAAGAAAAAGTTTCTCCACTGTTACCAGTGTGGTTTTCACATTCTTTAATTAGCATTGAATTCAATACCCAGAAGCATTTCTAGAGGTTCAAAAGGTAAAAGTGAAAGGGAAAATCTGCTTTAAAGTTCATGTGTGATTATCACTAGCAGTAATTGCTATTTCATGAATTGTTAATCTCAAGCAAACATTAGGACTAATTTAAGGGGGCAGTCTCCAATAGTTAACATTCACAACTAAAACATTCACAGGAAAATCCTAAAACAGGCATCTGTGCTTCCTGACTTTCTTTAATTGGCTCAAGCTGGAGAATCTGTGTCCACCTCTCTGCCTCTCTCCCCATCTCTTCCTCTTTCACACACCATCATGCAGAGATGTTATTTGCAGGTCAAGTCCTTCACTTTAGTAAATGTGATTAATTATGATCCTGGGAATTCTGAATCACAGACACTCATAACGTGTCTTTTTTTTTGTCTTAAAACTCAAGTATGGGTATTGTTAGCTATTTAAAAGTATCAACTTTCCAAAAATAAACAAAAATTAAATGTAAGTAAGGTCATAGACATCTCAGTGCTAATGAACCTTTGAGAATGTGACCTGTAGCCCTATGATTCAGGGTTTAAGAGCAAGTTTAAAACAGAGGAACTGTAGTTTTTAATAAATACTCAGAAATCTTTTGCACCTCATGATTATTCAGTGGGAATATCGGTGATATGACTATATCAATTCATTCATATTTATTTTATTTTAGTTCTCAGAAACTAATCATGGACCAGGACACCTCAAGCTGGGCAGTTGAATGTCCATGGCCAAACAGATGCAGTGTAATGAGGAAGTCAGGGGTCCTCTGGACTGGCCTGGTAGCCACTCATAACATGAGCCATATAAATTATAGTTCTTCTTGTCATTATATTGGCCCACACTTAAATGCTCAGACTATGATTCAGTCATCTCTGATACTGAAAAGTAGAACACATCCCTTTGAACTGCTCCAAGCAAAGGCAATGCAGAAATAATTCTGAAACTCTTTTGCTCCTGTCCTGAATTTGTTTCTAATCACAGATGGCCAAAGTTGCCTATCAGCAAGACAGGACTTGGTGCCTGGTGCTGGCAGTTTGTTCCACACATACCTCAGAGCTGGGCAGACTTGAGATGGATGCTTGGAGCCATGGGAGGATCACCAGCCTCGAGTGGCAGACTGTGCTGCTGATCCCTGAGCCGGTGGAGGATACTCAAGGTCAGGTTGCATTAGTTATGCAGGCAACCAACTCTTTGCTGTGTCTGCTGCTTCCTGACAGGTGATTTTTTCCCTGGGGAAGAGAACGTGAAACTGCATAAAGTCCTTACTCTTACATAGTTTGTTAACATATTCTTGCCTTTTTAACAAACACACAAACTGCTCTGATAGTTTTGTAAATAGTGCATTGCAGGCAGAAAAACAGATTTTAAGGTTTGGGCATGTATCTCTAATCTCTGTCCCTGCAGGGTATCATAGCAATGATGATTTGTTGCTTGGAGTTTAATTAAGAAAAAGTTAAGCTCTACTTAACTTGTGTTCTTACAATTAAATGCAAATAGGTTTAAAAGAACCTGCTTGGCTATGCAAATCTGAATTACACTGACAATCCAATAATTTTTAAAAAGTATTAAAAAGCAGCTTAACTCCTAAATAAAGCAGAGGCAACAAGCCACACAACAGGTTGTTTTGTATTGATTTGCAGGGACTGAAGTGGTGGGTAATAAATAACTTTAAATCTCATTCAAAATAATAGACACTAAAAAATTTGCTGTCTTAATCATCTATCCTCCTGGTCATTCGATTGGATAACTGTTCAAATTGCCACAGGTCTTTTTCTTAGTGCTGTCACTGACTCTGATATGTCACTGATATGTTTGTACATTTCAGTTAGTTCATTTTTTCTTAAGCAATTCTTAGTTTGTTTTCCATTGCTTGTTGAAGTTGCTCATACATCCAGACCATCATATTTGACCTGACCCCAAACAGCATGAATACACATTTTACCATTCTAGCTGTCCTTAAGTCATGATGTGTAGCACATTATCCTACACACAAATGCATATGCATGCAATATCTCATTATGAAAGTAATGAGAACTAGATGAAAATAAATCTCAGTTTTAATATTCATTAAATTAATAATGTGAAATCCTTGCATTAGCAATTTTATCACATGGAGAAGTATTATCTTAAGTTTCTCTAAGGGAACATCAAGGTCTTTGGTACAATTCTGTATCCCTTTTCAGCTTGGTATCCTCATCATGTGTGTATTCTCATCAAGATAAATCAGACTGATAGGACTGGGGACCTACTAAATCAGGGTTTTTCAATGGAATTTTCAAAAGTACCAAGGGAATTTTGAAAATCCATTAGAAGCACTATTTCCATCACATCTGATTCCTGGCTGAATGTGTATGAGAAAAAAAGGCCTACAAGCCTGATGAGGGGCTTTTATGAATATTAGGAGATCATTTTGGTGCAGAGGAATCAAATACAGTTAGTATGTTTGAGTCTGTTTGAATGTTGTAGGAAAAATATAACTTATCCATTAAGAGAGTAATTTTCTAGAAGAAATATAGTGAAATTAGTGGAGAGACACATAGTTTTCTCAATTTCCCTGCTATATTCTTACAAATTTATGATAAATTTAAGGGACCTGTGACTTTAAATGACAGTGAAATGAAATATCATTGATGTGAATGGGAGATTCCATGGTTTTGCTTCAGTGGTAGTCTATTACTAATTACTGCTGAATATTTTGCCTCCAGTTTATGACTCACATGTCTCAACTGGTACACACCAGACCATAAAACCAGAATGTGTTCTATCTATTTAACCATAAATGAGCTAGAGAAGCAGTGAAAAGAAAAGAAATCCTGCAGGTATGTTTTGCTTGGTGTCTTTTGTGATGAGGAATATTCATGACCATTTGGACACTAAATGCACGGAGTTTTAGACTGAGCCTGAAAAGCTGAAACCTCAAGCTTAGGTTTACTGTAAAATACAATTCTGGAATATGCCATAGACATATCTTTGTTATATTTTTATTATAAAACTTCAGGACAAATTAAATATTCGTACAAACAAATTATTATTCTGAATGCAACTTTTTTTCACTGTGGGACACTAAATTTTCCTCTATATAGCTTGGAGACAAAATACTGACAGAATTGGGTCCCATGAGTTTCTGACAATGCCAGATGACAGACTTGTTACTCGGCATTTAACCAAGAACAGTCTGTATGATTCTGCAGCCTGAATGGTAGGAGAAAACTTACTGAAAAGAGCTGCTCCCAGGAAGTTATTCCAGATTGAGTGACCCTGAGTTAAGTCCATTTCAAATTAATAGGAAAATAAACCAAGTGGATTACTAATTACAGTTTTTTAATTATTCCAAAAGGGCAAGCCTTGAGAAATTAAAGGAGCTCATCAGAGAATTCAACTGTGCTGAAGAGCTCAAACTCTTCAGTGTCAATGAGGCTTGATGTTTTTGAGGTTGTTGTTATTAATCAATACTGCACAGCTTCCCAGAGTTGTCTACAAACTTTTGAATTTCTTGCAGGAAACCTACTGGGTGAATGACTGCTCAAGAGAAGAATATCACAGGTGTGAGAGATGAGGTAATATTTTGCTGCAGCCAAAAGGTTATTAGGTAAAATAATGAAAATTGTTGGTTCTATGTGTTGTTATTTATGGTTTGGATTTGTTCTGGTTAATTTGTTGGGTGTGGCTGGGAGTGGGGCAAAGACATATACCTACTAGTAGTTTCTTTCTGTCCTTATTCCTGTGTAGTATTAGTTTGTTTAAGTCTTATGTCTGTTATTTTTATGTCTATTAAATAAATAATTCATTCTACAATAGCCTGAATCAGCCATTATTAAAGAAGTTGTGAATGAGAGTGGGGTTTGGCGTGCTGGCCACTCCAATAAAGCTCCTGCCTGCTGCCAGAGGCCTGAGCAAAAGGCAAAGAATTACCTAAACTCCCACCACTCTTCATAACAATTCCTAACACAATTATGCAGAGAGCCTGTAGGGAATGGAGGGACAGATTGATCAATGAACAAATGTGATTTAGAAGTCAGAAAGCTTATTAAAAAGGTAAGAACTGGCAAAAAAAAAAAATGTATTCTGGTAAAATTAAAACAATTAAATCTGATAAAATCAAAACAAATAATGAAAAATCCATGGAGTAAAAAATAGTTTCTACTTTCAATGGGAAATGTGTTGCTTGTTTTTCAGTGAAGGTAATGTTGAACTGGAAGAGATAGATTATTCCATGATACAAATAATCAGAAGAGCCCTGAAAATTTGCTACGCTGGGGCAAAAACTAAAGGGGCATTTTTAAAGACTAAAAGACTTACTGCATGATGTGGCATATGCTTGGTATGAATTTGGAATAGATGTTCTGCTTTAGAAGTGGATGTTGAGTTTCCTTAAATATTGTGATCCATGCAATGGATCTGTGCAATATCTTAATCAAAAAAATCAAAGTGTGATTTATTCCTCTTGCTGTCTTGAACTGCATAATTTCCTTGTAATCTAATGATCACAGATTTTTCATAACATGCTGTTCCTCAGTGTTCTTTCAGTTTTTCTCATCACTTCTGGGAAACCTGTTTCAAGGGCATTGTAACATTGCAGCTATTTCAGGCAGGGAAAGACCAGCAATGCTCTGAGGTCTTTTTGTTTCTGTGCTCCAGTCAAGGGTTCCAAAATCTACTTTTTTATTACTTTGATTCTTGATGTTCAGAGATGACATTTAACCTTCTGTCATAACTCACTGTGTGGATGCGTACAGAATGATCTAAATTTAATATAATTTTACAATATTTTTTAAATTCTTGAATTTTTATATGTTGTGTATAGAAAACCTTGCCACTGGTTTTTGGGTGGGTTTTTTTTTTTTTTCTGCCATAAAAATGGACTGGTAATTGGCTTGTGAAACAAAGAAGACCCATGCCCCTGTCAAAACAGAATATAAGTTTAAAAAAGACTCTTGGTTGGTATCTTTTCTGAGTGTGGATTTATCTGTGAGTTTTAATGGAGTCCTTTCTGCTGGAAACATCTTTGGAGACAAGTGGAAATAGTCTGTCAGTTGCCATGGACACATCTGTGTGAAAACCCCATATTCCTCTTTTACCGTGTGACTGCATACTGATATGTGCTGTATAGAACAGACTGAGTGTCCCCAGCTCCGTTCCTAACATGCACTTTTATGCAACTCTTACACAGCTAATTTACACAGCTTGATTTTGATGCAGTCTGTATCAATTTTGTCAATCTCTTGTGAGAGCCATGGCACCACAAGCTCAGTGATAGCTCATAATAAGTCAGTATCTTTGCTGTAAAGATAACTGTGAACATCATTAAATGAATGCTATGCCAGGGGGAATGGGTATCCTTCCAAAAAGCTTTTCATTTATCCTGTGGTGTCAAGCACAACAAACAAACTGTGATCAGCCTGAGCTGCTTGGGATTTCTGTGATTGGAAATTTCTCCTACCGTGAAAATTCAGTACATTTGTACACGAGGACAGCAGTGCACCCTTCACCTTCTGGTAGCACCTTAGAAATCCTCAGCTAAACCTAGTTTGCTATTTGCTTCAAAAAAATCCAGCCAGATGCTCCTTTATTGTTTCATCATTATAACAGTGTTAACAATTGAATGAAGGGAATTGGGGGCATGCTGATAGATGGGAATAATTTAGAGAATGCACTTTATCTCCTCAGTTTTTTTATAAACAACATAAAAAGAATGTGTGTTAGGTATGGATTATATTTGTTATAAATCTAGAATAAATAAGAAATGAAATTGAAATAAACTGAGAAAATATCGCTGAATGTATCTCTAATAAGTTCAATTGCTATAAACCTGATTTTATGAGGACATAACAAGTGTTGTGCTGAAATATCCAGCTGACAGGTCTGTTACCCCATTCACCAGATACAGCCTATTTGATTCAATGGGAAAAGTCTATGTTTAATTCATACTTATCCTATTTATTTTGGGCTAAAGGCAAGTTTCAAGCTTGTAAAAATGCTCAGAGCTCTTCTGAGGCCCTTGTGGGGAAGGGCTGAGGGATTACAATGGGATAGTAGTGGTTCCTTGAGATTGTCTAAAAGCCAGGACTTTAAAGAGGAGGAAGTAACAAACTTGGGAGCCACATATATGTACAGCAATATCCCATAATTTAAATCACTGACTGTTAGCCCACATAGAGCTAATACTCTCCCATTGAAGCACACAAAAGAACAATGTTGTTGATTATTTCTACTCTCTGAAAACAGCTTTGGCAATATTCTCTTTAAAAACTCTCAATTAATTGTATTTAAATAAAGGAAAATTCAGCTCCCAGTAGTGAAATTATTTAGTGAAGAGTAAAGAGGAATAAAGAATCTCTCATCTGAAAACCAGGAGACAATATGCCATCCAAGAATTTTGTCACCTTTATGGTGACAAAGTGAGTCTGTAGAGCAAGAGGAATATTTTTGCACTTTCCTAATCCTAGATGCCAAGACACTGCAGCCAGCTGGGCTGTTCTATACTGATGTTGTTGCAATGGCCTCATTAGGAAAATGGAATTGCCATAATGTGAGTATACTTGCCTCCATCTGCCAGGAAATTCCCTGAACCTTCAGTGAAAGCACAGGGATGCTGCTCCAGAGTCCATTGTGCTGTTCTACTCTGATCTACCTGCTAAAGCACCTTGCTCTGATACGTGTGTCACTGACACAGCTGAGACTGACACTAAACAGCCAGGTGTGCAGAAGATGCAGTTGAAATGTGCAATTTCCACAGCTGTGGAAAGCTTCCAGTGGGAGCAGCAGCGTTGGTGACCTGGAGGCAATGAGTAACAGGGTCATGAAGGCAATAAGGCAATATTTATGCAGTACTATGGTAACTTAAGGACAAGTTTCATGACTAGAGACAGTTCAGTGTTAAAATACCTGCTCCTGGCTGGGCACACTTCTCTGCTTTGTACATTTGCAGCTAGAGATGCTTTCCTCCCTTTTGCCATTTGGAGCCATATAAGAGAACAAGATGTCTGCTGTAATATATTAGAAAAGAGAATGTTCTAGACATGATGTTGTGGATTTATCATGATAACAAGACTGTGGTATTATGTGTTCTGGACCTGTTGGTGCTTTTCTTTGCTGCAGTTCAAAAGCAGAAGAGATTTGCATAGGCATTTGGGGAGTTGTACACTCCTGTGGTACAGCTGATGTATGGAGCTTTCCAGCCCATTCAGAAATCCTGAAGGACAGCTAAAATGCTAAATCCAGTTAATCAGGTTGTGTTTGGAACACAGAAGGCCAGGAAGGGCAAAAGTTTTTGCTTTGTCCTCTGTATCAGGATAGGTGGGAACAGGAAAATGCAGTAGTGTGTATGTATCTCTCTTCTCTGAAGTTAGTAAACTGTTAAATAATATAAACAAAAGCACAAAAGTAGCAGGCAGATCTTCAAGGAGCTTCTTGCTTCCTCTGCGTGATCCTGAAAGCTTCCGGCAACTCAGTGGGATTTATGATATCCTGCTTCTGCCAAAGCAAAGGATTCACATCAGTTTATGTAATAATATGATAATATTGTGACTATTAAAAATAGATTGCTACCAAAAACATCTCTTAGAAAGCAGTCTGTAAATGCTGAGCTCTTTACATGACATTATTGAAGAATTTTTACAAACTCTGATTGTATTTTTAAAGGAAATTATATTGTTTCACATGAAAAGCGAACTAGCCTTATAAGTCAAAATAAAAAGTAACCCTAGAATTAATATTTTTTAATTTAAAGCTTTTCTGGAAAAATATTTTTTATTTGAGCTCTTTTTGATATACAAATGAAATTTCGTGGTCAATTAACCATCACTGATGAACAGAGAAGGAATTCCTTGAGCAAATTCATGCATAACATATTGGTCTTTAATTCAGTGCAACCCTAAGGCGTATCAGAGAAGGGATGGAGCCATCTAGAAAAGGGGCAAGATGGGAGTTATCTCATCAAGCATCTAGCAGGTAAGAAACTTGTCAGCATCATGTAATTCTACCACTTCAACACATTTTGACTCTGCACTACCTAGAAATAATCATTGGAAGGAAGAGTCAGCTTTACCTACCTGCCCTGTGGTCAACAGAGCAGAAGGACTCACCTTCATGTCCTTTAGTAATTACAATGTAGAGCTGCTGGAGAATCCAGATCATTACTCTTCTTTTCCTTCCCCTACCTTAACCACCTTTTTTCTCACAGGAGAAAGGATCCAGGCTATCCAGGTAATAGAAGTTCCCATCTCCCTCCCTGGATTGGTTCTGACTCAATGAAAATTGAGTTCATAACTGAAACTTCGTATCCAGATACAAAACCACTTCTGAATTAGGTGAGAAAAGGGTGTAGTAGCTATGAAACAATTGTTCTGATCAGGCCAAGGTCAAAAGGTATGTTTGAAAATAAATTATGCCTATGTTTTGTATTTCAGGGAAATTAAAAGAAAATTAAGGATTAGAGGAATTGAAATTCAGTAGTACTTTTGGTACCTCTTAGAGAAATTGGATAAATAGAGGCCTCTTAAATTCAAAATGAGGTAACCATAATCTCAGAAGATGGTGATTAAGATATTAAAGGGAAATGTTCTGCCATTAATAATCTGAATTGTCTAAATCTCACATGTCTAACTGCAACACCTGTTTTCAAAATTAATAATGGTGCATAAGAAAGGGGAAGAAGTAGGGAAAAAAAAAAAAGCTTAAGCCATATTTTTATAAATAGTGAAGTTTAAAGAAAGAGAAATTTTTGAGGAATTTGGGAAGTTAAATCAAATATTAATCCCTAAAAGCAAGCAAGAAGTCCTCAGATGAGCTAAGTAGTAAGAATAATGTTTATCTGTATTTTATAACTGAGAGGAGGGTGAAGGATGAAAAAAGACTTCTTTCACAATGGTGATCAGAAACCAACAGCCATCTTTCTTTTCAATTATACTTTTATTTGTTGACTTTAAACAATTACTGGACTGGTGTCAATGTTGAGAAGTAAATTCTACACCTGTATTCAGCAGTAGAAGAATATACCCCAAGTGCTTTCGCAGGATCCATTTACTGAATTTCAGTATGTATATGATGTGCAAGTGTACAATTTCCATTATTTTATATTCTATTTTCATTGTTTTTTCTTTTCTTAAAAGATGTCTCAATATATTTTTATATTCACTGCTTCTATCAGTTCAGGTTGCTATGGTAATGCTGCAGAAATATTCAGAATCACAAGACATTCATGAATCATTCTAGCCAGGTTTCTGAAATGAAAGTTAAAACAAGTAACTTAAAAGTGACCCTGGAATCTGTGTTTCACATCCTGAGATCAGTTTTTGGGACTCAGGATGATGTCTGTTTGCAGATGGATATTCTGTGCATGTTGATAGTATGTATAGTAGAAGAGCTCATATACTCATTATATTTTAGGGGTTTTCTTCCCTTTCCTACACAGCCCCACCTATTAAAGAGAACAAGATTTAATCACACGTTTCTTAAGTCATAACTCAGTTTTAGTACAAAAGACAAACACCAGAAAGTCATCTTGTGTCCTCTCTTTCCATGTCTCCAGGCAGTGCTGGCAGTGCTGCTCATCACAGGTTGTGTAAGTCACTGTGGTCTCCATAAGTGGATGGAGTTTCAGCTTTACAGGGAGGCTCACAGAGACATTGTCCTCACTCTTTTTTCCTAATGGCTCACCTGAGTCCTTCCTGAAATTTATTGCTATTATTTCTTGTTCTGTTTTTTTACCAAGTGACAAGAGCAGATTGCTCCTTACCACTCCCCAGGAGTTTCTTATGAAGCCTCTTACAATACTATCCTTCTATCTGTTCAATTCCCTGTGCAAGAAACTTAGCACCTTTAGGACCTGCTTCTAACTCTTGTGTCATTATCCCTGTCCTCTTCATGGTATTCCAACTGACAGTGCCTAAAATCAGATCTGAAGCATTCGCTGGGGTGTGTTCAATGTCAGCACAAGAGCAGAAAACCAACTTCATGCCTCGTACAGATCTGTTTCTATATCATATTACAGTGGCTGATTGTACTCATTATCAAAAAATATACTTAACTAAGGCTCCATTGCAGTCCCTAGAACATCTTTTACAGGATTAAAAACTTCTTGCTAGGTATTTATCTTACTCTTTTCAATAGAATCTTTTTTTCCAGATCAAATCTCCCTTTTGTTGAGATCAATATGAGTTCTGAATATATCTTCCTAACTATTGGCATTCTCTCTTAGTCTGCAAATTGAATAAACCTAATCTTTATTTTGTCTGCCAGGACAATATTAAATTAGGGACTAAGAAAATACATTTGTGGAATCCCATGCCCATGCTTCCTTTTACATTGACAATGCTTCTTCTTTTTAAGATTAAATGGAGGAAACCTCAAAATCACTGAGAACTGCCTCCATTGCCAAGGAATATTGTATCTCTGTATATCTTCCAGCCTTGAATTTTACTGAAAACAGATACAATATGTCTGTATTGCTCTGAAATATGTAAAGTAATTGAGGCAAATATCAAGTATCTGAACTGCTTCAGATGTGGTAGTGTGGGTCTCTAAGGGGACAGTGTGGATAACCAGACATTTTCATGGCCCCTGAGCTGCCCTGATTAGGCTGTTCTGGCAATCTGAGCTGTACAGACAGGTGCAGTGATTCAGGCTGCTAAGAAAATAAGGAGGTTTTGAAATATTTGCTCCATGACTGTAAGTTCTACAGTGTCCATGAAGTAAAATTCAATAAATTACAACACAGACATTGCCAAACAGTGTCCGGGAGAAAATGTAACACTTTCTCTCTCTGTCTCAAGTGTCATCTACAGAGTTAGATTGGTTTTGTAACTGAGTCAACTTTTCTCTCCTCTTTTCCTGAGCTGTACAAAACCCATTTATTCTCACCATAGAATGTGCATTCCCTTTCAGTGCAGTACCACATGGCAATATTAATTTTGTCTTAACAGAAGGAGAACCATGAGTTATTCCCACTAAAATTAGGAGTCCCCAAAGTTATTTCTGACAGTCCTGTGGGATATGTGTGGCAATAGAACATAGAGAATACAGCCCAACGTGCTGCAGGTGCCTGCAGCAGCTATATCAGAAAATTCTGAAAACCAGAAGTTAGAATAAACGTTACTGTCTCTAGTGAATCACAACATTCTTTCCAAGCCAAGGTGAAAATCAGCACTTCAAACATAAATGAAGGTTAGTTTGAAGTCAGAAAGGATGAAATCATAGGAGATGGTGAGGAAACATCAGCTATTATGTTAAAATTATTTACAGTCTTCAGCACAGCTCCTGCGATGCTCTTTTCAAGACCAGGTTTCCATTGTGGTTGACTTTGCCACTTTTCCTTTTGATAGGAATTTCATTTTAATGACATTGTTGTTAAGAAATCTTTTGTGTAATCCAGTAGAAAAGAATTCAGCTGAACTAATGAGCTGCTACAGAGCTCAGTTCTTTCAGAGGAGCCGTTCCTATTATCCTCTTCTGGAGGAGTCCTTTAAACGTGTGCTGGAGAAGCAGCTGTACCTTCAATAATGCTGTTTTTCCTGTTCCTGTGGTCTGATGCTGCTTTGCTTCTCTTTTAGCCAGTCCATTTTCTTTTTGAATGTGTGTGTGCACTCTGCTAATCTTGAGCTCTCCTGATGGTGTGCCTCAGGACCACATGCATATTGAAATGTTGTTATTTTATTATAACATTAGTATTCTCACTTTTAACTTTTGATAAAGCTGCTCTGTTGACTTTTCTTGTGGGTATTTCTCAATATTTCTCAGGTTGATAATTCACTGGAGTAGCCAAGAAAATTAACTATACAGCAAAGGAGATCACAGTAGATGAAAAACAGTAATTATTAGCAAAATTATATTAATGTATAATTTTTCCTGAATCCAAGCTGCTCAAATATATTTCTTTAAAAAGTAGAATAAATATTTATTTCTTCTTTCTTATTCAATATTCTATACTGATTTTGCAATTTTTGAGCTATATTAAAATTGATAGCTTCTAAACTAGGAGTCTTAATTGGAATTATTAACTTTATTAAAGGTGGCATGGTCTACGAGAAAAAAGCTTCTCAAATATAAAAACTTACAGGGACTTGGAAAAGCAGATTTTCCATTTTATTTTATCATTATAAAATGTAAATATTTCAAATGAGCTGAGTAGCTTTATGTTTTCATCAAAAGTCTGTGGAAAGCCTCTTATTCAGGTTCAATTAAATAGGATTTATAATGTACAATTAATAAAAGTTTTCTTGTTTGTAAGTACCTCTTACTAATTGTTTCCATATCAAAAAATATCACTTTCTGAGACTAAGTTTCACCTAATTTTCAAAGACAAGTTATTTAGCAGACTGTGTGCATACTTTTCCATATCGAGAAGCAAGATTCTAAAAATGATAGGCAATCAATTTTGCTTGCCTGACATGGAATCTTTTCAGTGTGGGAGGATCTAACTTTATTCAGAATGTGCTGAGTACCAGTCACAGAAATTTGGCTTGAAAACAAAGGTTGCTTTAAAAAGAAAACCCTATCACAAATATATGTCTTTTCATTTCATTACAAGATTTAACAATATAGACAGTGATCTGCTCTTGTTTTAGACAAAAAAAAAAAAAAAAAAAAAAAAAGGCATAAAAGCCAAAATAATAATATTGCTCAAAAGTTTTGCTAATTGCATTGCAAAGCATTAATTATCTGACAGGGCTTTAAGGGTCAGATTGAAGCATATTAAAATAAATTTTAAAAAGATAGTTTGATGTTCTTATGCAATTCAAAAATCACAGTATCAATTCACAATAAAGACCAAAGATTCTTTGGGCTGTTTCAAGACATTCCTCCCTGTCCCCATCCCCCTATTTCTCTGTAAGCTTTAAACGCTCTGCTTTATTTTGCCTTTTATTCCCCTATTTTTTTAAATGCAAACTGATGATTCATAGTGAGGAATAAGGATATACTTTCTTCATTTTCAAAATGACAGCACTAGATTCCAAAACATGGCATAGCTGAGAATGTGTACTCAAACAGAATTTAAAAGCTACTGCAGATTTCTCTGCTGTGCAGTGGTAGGGCTTTTTTGGTGGTTTTGTTTTCTGAGTCGCACTGCCTGAAATTTTCTCACCTTTTTATTGCCACATATGATTAAATTCACTTTCTTATTGTTGTAGAAAATTAGGATATAGCAGAAATGCCACTGGAGTACTGTCTATCTTTAATTCTGTATTCAAATGGGGAGAGACATGCTTAGAAAAACTGCCTTAGCTTCTCTTTGTTGGGTTTTACCTTTCTAGTACTAATGTACTTGCACTTTCGCCACATCATTAGAATGTGCACTTTGTGGAATCAGTATTTTTAAATGAAAGCCATGGGATTTTCAGAACATTGAAGCATTAATTCATTATATTCTATGTCCATAGGTTGGAAAATTATCTCATAAGGACCTCAACAAAGTAAAGAGTCTTGGGTTCAGGCATGTGTTATGCTGGTTCACTTAGTCAGCATATTCCTGTTAAGACTATCTATTTACTTTTAGTTTTAAAACATCTGATATCATGACACAACCTTTAGGCTCCTGTTGGACTGTGTGTCTCATTTTATCCTTCCTGTTCTGTCATAGCAGATCTGGTCTATGGTACCCAGAATTAAAAACCCATGACTCACAGAATTGTCAGGATAAACTCAGTGCTTGGCAGGAGGTAAGAGTTAAGAGACAATCAGATTTTAAAAAACAATTTTTTTCCCCCCAGATTAGGGTTATTTTTACTCCACTGCTTCTACTGAAGGGTAAATAATAAACTGACCAGATTGTGCAGTTCCAGAGAGATTCTGTGAGCTGCCTTTGTGTATCTTTAGTCCTCTTTCAAATGCCATTATGTCTGAATGTCACAGGCAGAATCCTCTTATGAAATGCCACTTCAGCAATTATAGTTTGCAAAGAAGTAAGTGCAGAGAAGGAGATGAAAACTGAAAATCAGTTTGGCTTTATGTTGTAATTAAGATTTTGATCAAACACCCAGCTATTTTTCCTGATCCCTGCTGCTAGTTAGCGAGGGAGAAAAAGGCTTGATGTGAATATGGGGAAAGGATCTTCTCTTGAAGGGAACAGGCTGCCTGCTCCTCAAGGACTGTGTCTCCTGAAATTCCAGGCTGCTGCCCTGGAGCCTGGGTGTAGGGTGTCTGTCCCTGGACACAACAGCACTGACCCATCCTGCTGTGCTCTCAGTCCTGGCTTTCATTATACCCCCTGTTCTCTTCTCCTGCTGTGACACCGCAGGAGAGCACAACCCCTGCAGAGATCAGGTAATGAAGAGTGGTACTAAACAGCCTGTTCTGTTCCTTCTCTCACCTGGAAATCCTGATATGATTAGAGATGTGCAATTTGCACCATATTTTTAGTTTCTCCACATACCCTGTATATGATCTTACATGATCCAAAATTTAACTTTGGATGATCTTCATTTGTCTTAGATTCTCTTATATTCCTTAATCCAGATATTCAGACATCAACTTTCATATCTCTCCTCACAACATCTAATATAATAGATTTAGTAATTATGTTATATTTCAGCTTCTAAAACAAATAAGGAGCTTAAACCCCAAAATTACTTCATTATATGCTTTTAAAACTCCCATGATGCTAGACTGTAGTTTGAGGTCATCAAATCCCCAAAATCTCTAAACTGAAGCTTTGAGACTTCCCTCTGGTATCAGAGTCAACAGCAATCTCAGAGTGGTGTGCTGTAAATCCAGAAATGAGTTTGTGCTCAGGTGTGGCACATCTGCCTGGATGGAGGAGGGAGGGAGTTCCCTGTATCTGTAATGAGACCAAAACAAAGATCCCAAGTCTGGTAATCAAGGCCCAGATTCAAAGTTCTGTCTTCAGGCTGTAGGAGGCCAAGGATGCCCAGTGTGACTCCTGTCATTTTAAAACACAACCATTTCTGCAGATCAAGGCAGGCTCATATTAATGTTGTGGTTTAAGTCCATTTTACAGCAATTCTGAAAAAAAAAAGTGGACAACTTTAGCTCTTGTGTACCCAGAGATGAAAGCAGGAGCTCTATTGATGTTGGCAGTTCCATAAATTGATTAGAAAAGGACCACTCCATTTGTCATTTCTTAGAAGAGGCACAGGGCAGATTTGTCTTAGTCACAGTCTGGTTGAATAATGTGACTAAAAGCACAGCACATTAAAATATTCACCCCCTTAGAGATTTTATGTTTTCTGGACCGTTTTTATTGTTGAGCTATATTTAGGATGCATTTTACAGTGTATTCATGAGTATCTGTTGATGCATATTAGGGTTTTGCCCATGTACTACGTTTGAATTTATTGGGAAATTATATTCTATAATTTTGAAAACTATGGACAAACTAAATTATAAAAGCTACTTAAATTTTTTTCATATGTCAAATCCAATGAATGCTAGAGGTGAAACAACAATAAAAGGGTTATTTACACGACTTATGAGGTAAGCTATTATTTTTAAAATAAGATTTTCCCCTCTGAGGATTTATTGTCTATTAGTGTAGTGTGCAATAAATAGGAGTGATATAATTATAAAAAGATTTGAAGTTAATACAGGCTTGTTTCTTCTTGTCAAGTGTTTCTAGCAAATAACATATAATTTATTAAAAACTTCAAATAATGTTTTTGTTCTGTGAAAATTCAAATTACATCTAGTGTTTAAATCACATTGCTATCAATTAATGTGAATAATTAATATTTCAAAACCCATTGCAACAAATGTCACGACACAATAAAAGCAATCATTGTATTTACAAGTATTCCATCTTATGCAGATTGCAACACATAACTTGAAGATCTGTTAATCTGGCTTCTAAAAGGGAGATGTTCTTTCAATATTAGATAATTTAAGCAATTGCTTGAAGTGGTTGTTTTTCAGCATCAGTCTGTCAGTTAAACTTGGCTGAGCTTTTCTAAGCAAGATAATGCTTTAAATTTAATGATGTGGAAAAGACACTTTGGAATTACATATCTAATTTATACTTGAGTATTAGCCATGAGTACTCATGCCATGAATGTCTGGGCTTTTAGATTATCTGTGTGCAACACATTACTCCTGTAAATATCAAATAGACAAAGACAGCCCTTTTAAAACTCTGAAACTACTCTCACTTGTCCTATATGTCTGGTTTAGTAAGGGATTAATTGAAAAGCAAAAAAGACATAAAAAGGATTTCTGTTTTAAAACATTGATCTTGACAAAAACATGAAATACCGGTTCTGTTTCTTGCATTGTAGTAAATAATATCCTTACCTAGCATAGGAATTGCACTGACTTGGACTAGAGATACAGGTATTTTATTCTTCCAACTAGTTTCTATCCACATATGGCAGAACTTCATGAATAATATGACAGATTTGCTCAAAATTTCAGGCTACTGAGTGCACCAAGCAATTATTTCACTCCTCCATTACATTATAAGCTGCAGTGATAGCAAATTCACCTTAACACAATATGAATATCAAATATGTTTCAGTCTTATCTAGAGTTGAAAAGTTTTGTACGGGAGCTTGGATACTTTGAATAGTTGTTTGGGGTTTTTTGTATATTAAGTGAATATTTTCTCTGGAACTGAAAATAAGTGGACTGACAAAATACCCAGTAACATTTCAAGCACTACATGAAACGTATTCTGTTCTTGACTTACTGTAAAGCTTGCTTGTAGTCCCTTTGTCATGCTTGTTTAGGTTCTTGGCTCATCTACCAAAAAGTTCCATATGTGTTCCTGTTAACACCATTAGTGGTGTGGTTATGGAGATGTGAAATTGGAGTGGGATTCTTCAGGCTACACCTCCACTGCCAGTCTGGCTCTTTGTTTTGCTCCTAAGTCTGCTCACCTACTGCTAGAGAGCCTGATTTGCCCCCAGGGCTCCTTCCAGAGCAGCGGGATCTGTGTGGGAGTGTGTGCACAGCTGCCCACGGAACCTCCAGGGTTTTCCATCAGTGCTGGACTCAGTGCAGTGCTTTGGCTCCCACTCTTGTTTTTTCCCTCAGATGCTGTTGCAGCTGCTCACACACCCTCCTGCCTCAAAGCTGGGCTGCTAAACACCCACTCAAAGAGCCACCCTAAACAAATAGTTTACAGGCTACAGTGTGGAAGCTTTGCAATTTTAGGCAATTTAACTAAAAGAAAGAATTTAAAAATAATTATCTTTTCCTGGGCAAAAGGAATGGTGTGGGATATATACAGATACAGTCTTCTTTGGAAACTAATAGCTATAAGCCAGGTGAATAGAAGACCATCCATAACAAATAGTCGTGGCACAGTGGACCGGATAAACCAGATCCCTTCAAAAAACTTCCACTCTGTCTCAAATTTTCCTTTTTAAAAGAGAGAACTCTCTGTTGCAATCACACTGTTGGATGACAGCACAAGCAAACTCTCTGACAACCTGAAGCTGCCACTTGACTCAGTTTCACAGAGAAACTGAGAGAAAATCAGTAATGTTACTTGGTCAGGTTAGAAGATGTTTGAGACAGGGTTTTAAAGTAGTTAGGAATTAAGAAGACACTGACAGTTTTGATAGCTGATGGAGAAAAGGTTCCAAAGAAGGGCAAATAGACTATCAGAAAGGGATAGAAAATGCAACTAAGAGGGTGCTAAAGTGAGTGAAGAACATGAGGGAGAGATGCAGCTATTAGGAGGCTGAAGACAGAGGACAGTTGCTGAATTTTGAACAGCCCATGAAGACAAAAAGCATGAAGACTTGTACAAGGGTTAATAGTATGGATATAAAACCTGAAATGATGTGGTAGAAATCCTATTGCCAGGACCTCTAAAACTGACCATTATCTTTCCTTGAGAATAGGGCTTGAAATGCACAAGAGGACTGAGAGAAAGGATTTGATTTCTTGCTAGATGTAGAGTAGTATATGAGAATTATCAGCTGACAATTACACTGTCTGATAAGTATAAAAAATGCCATATATAAATAGCACTGAAATTAAATCAGTCAAAATCAGTAGGACAGTGTTGGTCCAGATTCATGCCCCAAAAATACAGCTGGATTCCAAACCCCATTTTGAAATATTCTAGAAATATAAAAAATTCCAGCTTCATTGGACTGTAACTTATATCAAAAATTTCAATATGGGAAACTTCTGAATTATTCCAACAGTAAATGAAATTCTTTTTAAGTTATAAACTAATTCAAGATATTATTCTAGTCACATAAGTCTGTAGAGTATGAGACTGGAATAAATTAGGCTGAATGAAATAGAAATTTAAGAGTTATAAAGATCCTTTGTATCCCAGAGATTTGTCTTGTTCCCAGCAGCCGTTCCCACAGGCTGAGACTGCAGGCCTGCAGTAAGAGATGCCTGGTTACTGCTTCTGAACTAACCAGAGATACACAACCCATCCTACTCGTCTGCTTTTCAGTTACTGTTATCCAGGTTTATCTACTGCAGCACAGTGTTGTAGTTAGACACACTTTTCTCCAATGAATTTGGGGTAAAATTCAATTGGCATAAACATGGCTGCTGGCATCTAAGATCTATAGGCCAAAAAAAAAAAAAAAAGCTGTTAGCATGAGCAGTACTGCAGCAGGCTGGATTGCTACTTTAAATTATACTCACTAGCCAATATTCACATCCTGTAACATTTGCCAAGTTTCAGAGTCAGGACATGTCAAGGAATACTACCTTTAAATTTTTGGTCTAAAATCTAGGTAGTTATGTATTTCTTCCAGAGTCACGAGTTCATCCAGAGTAGGGTCTGGGGTTTTTCCCCTTTCTCTTTCTGTCTCTCTCCCCCATTGATTTCTTGTATTGTTTCCTGGGAACCCAGAATTTTCATTGCCCAGGTTCTGTATCCCACTTTAATGCTGACCTTAGTCAGCAAGTCTTGATTGTTTCTATAGTGATTTGAGTTAGAAAAATGTCTGGCTGCTAATATCTGTTACCCGAACTGTCCTTTAGCAGCATTTGTTGCTTTAGTCACCTCAGTTATTTCCCTGAAATCAGTATTGTCAATGCTGTCCACTGGTCCCTTTTGCAAATCTGCTGGTTTCCTCTTCCACTGTCATTAACAGAAGTAGCAAGGCTTCCATCAGTCAAACCTGAAGCAGTCTGGAGCAGAACACTTAGGAACAGCAGAATGTTGTTCCTTTTGACATTTATGGTTAGAATGTTATGTCAGCTCCTTTATCACTTTGGAGCCTTTCATTTATGTGCCATTTAATACTGCACCTAGCTGTAAAAATAACTCATTAGTGAGCAAAATGTTGGCATTTTGAAGCCCAAAATTCCTTGTGCAGGAATATTTTCAACATTTTTAATTGTTTCTGAGTGACTAATAAAGATAATTTTGTTTCCATTTACATTCTCACTCTAATGGACATGTTTGTCCTGTGAATTCTCAAAACCACAGAATAAGCTGAGTTGCCTCAGTAGATGCTATTAGTAATGCACTCCTTCACCATATTTATACCTTTGAATAGTTCTAACTATTCTTTTATTCTTTTGCTCCTTGTAGTCTTTTCTGTATTATAGAATAGGAAAAAAAAAAAACAACTTCAGGACAATAAAGTTCAGCTGCCAACATGGTACAACACTTGAAAGTTTAAACCAGCTGTTGGCACAGATAAGACCAGGCAGGCTGGAAATGTCATTGAAAAGTGGCCATTGTCAATGTGATATAAAAGCATATGATGTGCAGATTTTACCAACAAAGTCAGTTTATTCCACAAAATGCCTCTTTGTATCAGTTATGTTTTCTTCCAAATAATACTTTACCTTAGAGAAGAAATAAAACTATTTCAATGAAAGAGATGGGGAAAAAAGAGTGAGATGGACAAAATTGAAACACATTTTAAACACAAAATTACTTTATTTATCTTCACAACAATTCCTGTGTGCTATATGTGTCCTTAACTGTTCTAGAGCATGTATTTCCAGCAGTTCTGTGGAATCAAAAACGTTAGGTAGGCAAGATGGGGTAGCTTAAGGAGAGTAGGTTCCGTTTCAGAGAAATGCAGAAGGTTTAGCATGGAAGTTTTCAGGCTTTATCTCTGCTGGCAGCTGTGATACAGAAACACAGTGGGAACCCATGATGAAATGCTTTTACGGGTGGAACACAAACTTTTGTGGACATAGGTTCAGTCAAGCATTTCTAATTCATGAAGTGTTTACACTTTGTCTCTCGTGTGACTTGTTGGAAATATGCAAGGCAATCTCTTTGTGTCATGGCTGGGGGGAACAAGGTGACCAGACTTGCTCACCTGGGGGTTTGGTGTCCAGACTTTCACTCGCATTCCTAAGGATGATGCAGCTGAGCATTCCTCAGAGAGAAAAGCCTTGGACTGAGTCTTGTAACACCCTTCAGCACCTGGAGGCAAAGTGAAGCCAGTAAGCACTAAGATTTTAGAAGGAATAATGCTTCTGTCACTGCTTCACTGAATATAGAAGCGTAATAGTGACATTTTAGCTGCTTTTCTGTAGTTCTGATAGCACTCCAGTACCCACTGTGCAATACTAGTGACTTCAGGAGGTGCAATTTTGCTCCATTTTAAAATACTTATCTCCAAACTGGTAATGCAAAACTCTTAGGAAAATTTTGTTAGATCATTAGATCCTCCATCCACTTTCTACTTCATCTGTAGCAACCCTTCTGAAAGAGATATCTCTGCCTGTTCTGTAGTTATTATGTAGTTCTGTATTATTATTATGTAGTTCTGTAGGATGTATCTGTAGTTTTTCATTTCTTTCAAAATTTTTCATGGAAGCAGACACATATACAGGCACTTTTTCTTGTACATTAAGGCCATAATACATTTCCTCTCAGCTAGATTTGATCAAGTAGGCTCAGAAAAAAAAATTTTAAATGCTCTTCCGTTTTGAGAACTGTCTTATAAGGTTTTTTTACATTTCTTATGGAGTTATCTGAAGAAATGTTACGGCATGTCTAATAACCAGCTGCCAGTTTCTTGCTATTGGGAACTTTTCTTTCTAGTATATTCTTTGTTTCAGGCACTCATTATTTTCAAGTTTAAGGAGTAGAGAAAATGAATTCTGAACAAGTTGAAATTCCATAACCTCCAAGGCTGTATAACTGATTCTGCTTCAGTGCTTTCTCATTTCCAATTGGACTTCATCAATTAAACTAGTTAGTATTCTGTTCCCAAATAATTTTTACTATAAATTGTATTTTACAGATGTCTTTTCTAGACATGCACAAATGAAGCATTTAGTCTAGGCTCCCACTATAATCAGTGGGAAGAAGAATATCTCCTCTTCAGAGATTTGTCCTGAGTCTGTTGGATACTGGCTTAGAAGGCAATGGGTCACTCCCAAAAAACACTTCTCTCTTTCCAGTTGAGGACACTTACAGTGGCAGCTGAGCTGGTTAAACTCTGGTGAGATAAGTATTCCTAGCATGAAGTTTATTACAGGAAATATAAAAAATTTAATACATATAAAAATGCAATCTATACACATTCATAATGCATACAGTGGGAAAAATATGTCAAATCCTTCTGCATTTGTCTTTTTGAATTTTTACTTTGGACATTCTCAGACATTACTCAAACAAGAATTCAATGTCCAAAGCCATTTCTCCCCATACAGTTTTAAACCTGCATAAATATTCTCCTTTGCTTGTATAACATTACATCTGCTGAGAGAATAACTTTATCTTTTTGATTCAGCCATAATTTTGCTGAATCTTAGTGGCCTATTCTGGATAAGGAATGCATCCATTGTCTGTAGATTATGTGATTCTTTACTGAGCCCTAAGGATTTCTTAATTCCCTCTTAATGTGGCCTGAAATAAACCAGACCATTTTAATAGAAGCATAATTGAGGCTTTTGCTCTTTTATGGTTAATAGATTAATTTCAAGATCTGATTGGATATTGGATTTCAATTCCGACAATTCTGACAACAGACTCATTTCCTTTCTGCTTAAATTACAAAAAGATTTCCTGTAAAATAAGCTTATTGAAGTACTTAATTCTAAGTTGAGTAAAAATATTTAAGTCTTATGTAGGAATCCTCTACCCTAATGCTTTATTAAAAGCTGATTAATATAATATGTTTTTGTGAAACATTTGGGGTCTGTGTAAACAACAGTGCACAACAGATTGCTTAGAGAAAGTGAAGACTTCCCCTCCCTTCAGGAATGAGCTCCCCTCTTGTGCAAAGAGAACCCCATATATAAGGGATGTAAGAATGTCTATAAGGGATGTGAAGAATCCCTTGTATTCTTTCTGGTGCTTCCAATGAAATCTTTTGGCATTGCATTCCTACACAGACAAGAGTTGAAAAGGTTTCCATCTCCATTTCATTTAAAGCTATTAGGATATTTGCATAAAAATATGAATTGCATTCTCTTCTTTTGAGACTCTACTATAAAACTGGCCATACCACAGAATGGGAAGAGCTGACTCACTGCTCTAATTATAAATCTGAAGACTAATTAACCTTCCATGACTAAATTAAATCCCAAAATAAAAACGAACAGACAGAAACCTTTAAACAAAGTTTTAAAGCTCACTAGAATATAAAGTACCAAATATATTCTGGAGGCTGTTTTTGAATATGACATTGATGAAGTTGCACTGTATTTGAAAATGGTACATGCAACACTAGCTTGGGAAACAGGCATTCACAGAGCTGGGGCAAAGACTGTCAAACTGAAATGTAGTACTGCAAGGAGCTCTGTAAATTTATAACAAAACACTTCTCTGCAACATTGTTTCAGATCAAGGTTTGTTTTTTCATTATTCAAAATCAAAATGGATTAATCCTATTTTTACTTTTTTGGATGGGAAACCCCACAGAACATCCGATTCCTGGCAACTTTTTTCCTAAGTTAAATAAAACTGCCTTGTGTAAGTTGGAACATATTTGTGGACAGGGCAATAAAATTCCGTTTCCCTCAGTGGAGCTGAATTGGCTCCATAAGTCCAAAGACAGTAAAATTTTCCATCTGTCAAAAGGAGCAAATAGACATGATTCTGAGTGGACGAATAGAAGACTGTTTGTGGCTTATTTTGTTGGTATGTATTCCAATAGAACTTTAATTTAAAATTTTAGTATACCTCTGAAATAAGATCATTAATAAATTAATAATGGGTAAAATGATTCCTTCATTGGTCCTCTTTTCAATTTTTTATTTCCAGAGACTGAGCAAACACCAAAGATGTAAGGCCTTGCCTCTGAGCCACTGCTTCTCTCCTGAGTACTCAATTACTTTGGGTGGATGTTCTGTATGAAAAAAGCATTCCTTGTTTCCTACCTCATGAGTCACTTATTTTGTTATAAAAAATTTGATATTTACTGTGGAATAACAGGGGTTACTCTAGTCTGAAAGTCTTTTGCATTGGGTTTCACACACCTGAATTCTATCAGAGGAAAGCAGACAGGGAGGATTCAAGCAGGTGGCTCCAATGAAGCATTACCCCACCTGACTAAGACAGAGGAGGGTACTGGGCCATTTAAAAGTCATACCAAGCAACAGACATCCCTCTGCTGAGTTTTGAGTGTTCAGGATGAATGGGAGAGAGGTAAAAATAAAAAAAATCTGAAAGTGAATTTGTATTAAAAAGAAAAACCTGTATCAATAAAGAACTTCAAGAAAAAATAGTGTCACAGAGGAGAAAGTATTGCTTAACAAGAGCTGTATGTAATCTAATATTTGTCTTGGAAGATACTTTGCCTGCTGGAGAGGTAAGAAAAGCAAAGTTTGTTGTGAAATTTTGGTACAGTTTTGGTAAAAAAGGGGTAAGAACCTATTTTTTTCCCTGACTTCTATTTAAAAGCAGTGTTCATTTTTATTACTCTAAGTTTTAGGCTGGTTGTAAATGTAGAGATTAAGATTTTGGAATAGTTGAGTTTTGGGGAAGATCTCTTCTTTCATTATGTATAGGAAAATAATTCATATATTTTCTCAAGTGTTTCATCAAAGCTGCAAGTGGTGGAGGCTAAATGGTAGTGGGTAGAGTTTTAACTCATCAAACTAGCTTATTTTACACTATTTTTTTGCTTCCTTTTCGTTGTGCAGTACCTGTTCTTGACAATGCTTCTCCTTACTGGCTAACAAATAGTGAGTTAACAGTAGCCAGAAAGTATAAATTATCTCATAAGTGGAAAAGCAGTTTATTCCTCTTGAAATAAACATTGTTTCTTGAAGAAAAGCATTGTTTGCAAAATTTAGTGCCGTAGTCAGAGTTCCTGCAGGGAAAATTCTTAGTTAACTAATCTGTTAGCCCTGTGCCTTGGGTCTTCAAGTGTCTTGTCCAGCATTTCTGCATTTGAACTTCTGTATTTTGTATCTTGTGTACATATAGAAACTGATTTTTTTTTTTTTTAATCCTGAGCAGAGGATCTACCTAGTGAAAAACCACCCAAGCTAACAAAAATCCAACATTCCTCTAAATACAAGCTGTCAAACTTTTGTTGCCTTTGCTAGAGCTTAAGCTGGGTGAGTCTGCCCTGAATTTGAGTAATACCTTAGCACCAAAAAGCTCTGTGGGTGTACACATGTTAATATATACATTTTTTGTCAAGGTTGGACAGCAGTTTTATTCCCCTTTGGATGCTCTAAGCTGTGACTGATGGTGGCCAGAGCATGCTGTGTTTCAATAAGCTTTGCTTGTAACCTGCTGGTTGGTGGCTTCCCATTCATCTGCGGGATTATAGGATTATGAAGCTGATAACTTCTCTGAAACAGCCTTCACTCAGCAGAGCTAAAAAGTACTTTGACTGAAATGCTGCTTCCTAAAACAGAGAATTTTGGTTGACATATATCATCAGGCTTTTTTTGCATCAAGTTGTAATTGATGAGAGACAATACAATTTGACAGACTTTGAAATATTTAGTTAACAAAAAAAAAGTTCTACATATGAGGCCTATTATTTTCTTTCTCAATTTTAAATAGCAATTTGAACTTAAATATTTGGGGATGGGGGAATCAAAACTTCACCCTGAAAGATACAGAGATCTTCTACTTTATACCCAGAAACAAATATTAATTTATTTTGGAAGTTAGCACAATTTGGGAAAAACAATCCACTATAAATTGCAAAAGGTGTAAATCCTAACTGAGCCCAAGGATCTTGCTGTGTTCAACTTGGTATCGAGTTTCCCAGTTCTATTTCACCTTAAAGGTTTTCATTTTCTGTCATTGTTTTATAGTCCTTAAAATAGCTCTTAAATTTACAACATATAAAAATACAGGTACATATTTGAAGTACTCAAAATGAATAATATTGTGTGTAACAGCCCTTACTCTCCATGAGCAAAAGATTGGAGGATCCAGCAACATAGTCTATTGTTGCACTGAGAAAAAAGGTGTCACAAGAGTGTTGTGTTTTCAACAGCATTTTTGCAGAGAGCTCAGAATGATGTTAAGGTCAGAAGTCACAATGAAAAAAAAACTTTGGCTTTTGATTGTTCCATCCAACTTTTGTTTATGCCATGTCTCCTTTAGTTATAAAGATTTTTACTTTTTCTCCTGTGATCTTGGTGGTTCAGAAGCCAGCGGAATGATGATAAACTGTGAGCTGGAATCCAATGTACTGCTGAGAGCAGATCATCCAAACCATCAGAGAAATCAAACATTTACTTCAAGTGCCTATGCCAACAGATCATAGCTTAGAACTTTTTAGTTCTTAGTCTGCTTGAAAGTCCTATCAATTGAAGAAAAATGGTCTGAAAAAATTTCATATCGTGTTTAAGTCTGTCATGCCCTCTTTATACTCAGAATGTACCATATAATTAGAAAATGTTTCCCAGACAGTTTCATGGGTGTTGTTTTTTTTTTTAAAGGAGGATGTGGTAGGAGGGGAGAGATAAAGGTTTTAAATATACACTTAAGTATTTGAAAATAGATGTTATAATCTAATATCACAGGGTTGAATCTCCAAAGCTTAGCAGGAAAAACTTCTTATTCATACAAAAATTACTTTCATGATCCCTTCTGCATGGAAAATGGTTTGCTGCAGTGTTTGTTATTATATTTTCCTTTCAGGCTGATCACCTGACTACTGTTCTTATCTTGTCATCTTATACAGCTCATACATGACTCAGACATTATTCTCTTTCCTTATAGAGATTTTTAATTTAAGTCACTCATTTGTATTTCCATTATGCTGCACAAATTTGCATTAAACACAGCCTAAATAAAAGTAGTTTGTTCAATTGCTTGCAAGACATTGCTCTTAACTAGGAGCTGGAGCATTCTCTATAGTCACAGTAACTACCCAGATGTGAACTTAAATGAATTAAGATTCTTGCAAAGCCCTAGATACTATATGAAATAAAAGTGACAAGATTATGGCTGTCAGTGGGAACTGATGACTTCGTATAGCATATACTACTTAAGTAAATATTTGGCAGTGTTCTGTGTTTTCCCAAATGTGCTTGGCATTTCACTGCCTCTGATACATTAATGTTTTGACAGTGGCAGCTGGAAGAAAGTGAAAAGACCAAATCTGGTGCCATAGGTACTGTTGAAAGGCATGAAGTTGAACTACCAAACTGTGAAAAACACAGAATATTCTTGTAGCACTAAATAACTTCAATAATTGATTTGGCATTTAAAACTGTCTGAGAGAAATATTTCTGGTTTTGGATATTCTCAGCTAAAAATCAGAGGGAAGGCACACAGCAAGAACCGTTGTAGCATAGGATCAAGACTGAAAAAACACTTGAGCTCTCCCATGGGCATATGCGAGGCAGTTAGGTGATGCTCCTTTACCTTGTCTAGCAGCACTCCTACTACATTCTCATCTATAAATTGATGTATAGATCAGCTCACTGGAAAATAATACAGCATTTTCTTCTAAATAGCATTAGTTCAAAAGACCTATCTATCAATTATGCACTTGATGCTTTCTACTAAGGACTTGAAAGGCAAGATGCTGTGGCTACAGGCTTAATATCGGTTACCTAGGATATTGGGGACATTGGTATGCTGTATTTAGCTTTAGCTAACTTACTGATCTAGCAGGTTTTCTGGTGGAATTCTACATGAGATTGTTTTAATATTAAAATGGTAAATACTTTGCCTTAAGTTAAAAGATATTTACATTAAATTCCATGTACTTATGTCAATGAAATCCATTTTTGTGGGTCTCTGGTATTTTTCTTCCAAATAGAAAAATGCTTTCGTGGGTGTCTGAATAGCAGTTTAAATAAAATGAAACATGTTTAGCTTACTCTTTACCACTTTATTCACCATGACAACCAGTCCATTTCCATATTATTGCTCCAGGCCTTTTCTAACCTCTATTCATTACAGTATTGTTGGAATATGAGGTTGTATATTTATAGTGTATATACACATAAACAATGTCTGGGTTTTTTTAAATAGCATTTAGTAACAAAGCATATTCTTGTGGCCATCCAGATATGTGAGCCCAAACTAGTACACATTTACAGCAAGCTTTAGGGAGTGCTCCTCTGATGAAATGCAAAGCTATTAAGATTTGGAGGAGGTTAGAGAAACTTGCCAGTTAATCTGTAGAAATCTGGACAATAGATTGTCAAAATCAAAATCTGTTGTGAGGCTTGGCATTCAATCTGGCTCCTATCTGTTATTAGAGAAAAGCTGTTTCTTGAAATGTGAGTGCAGAGACACTGGGACTCGAAGCACAGCATGGCATGCCAGATTTTTTTCTTGGTAAGAAAAATATTGGGATAGGAATGAGAACCAGTCATTCCAATGAGTTATCTGCCTTTTTCTTGACTGAAGCCTACTGGTAAAGATTAATCATTTAATACTGAAAACCTACATCAAGAGTGAATATCTATCTATGGAGGCTACTTATCAAAAACAGATATATCTCATAAGTCCCAAGTATCTGCAGCATTAATGTAATATCAAAAATAATGTTGATACATATTTTGTATATATGCCTTCAAGGCATTAGTGGGATATTTCTTCTGAGACCTGGATGATATTTTTGTGATATGTTTGTATCAGCCTTCTTATTTATTTTCTATTTCATATACTGCTTATCTCAAGGAATACAGAGGAAACAGCATAATGTATATTAAAAAATTGCATTCTTTGTTAAATAATGAGCAACTGCTGTGTGCTTACATTTTTTAATAACTAACCCTTGCTCAATGAGAGGTTAATTTTCAGGGTATGTATTAAATACAATGATTGATTGTGTAGAACACTATTCTTAGAAGCCTTCTTACTTAAGATTCAATTGAAGATATGTTTCAGCTAATTAGTTAGCATATTTGCCTGGTTATTTCCATTGTAAAATATATTCTTTCTGTATTGAATCCCATATATCCATTTTTAGCTGGGGAATCTCAGGCTATTCAAAGTAAAGCTGTTGACCTTGTTACAGACAGTCTAATTCAGTCCAATTACTCAAATCCACCTGTTTTGCAATTAATTATTTCCTGAGGTTATGAAGTAACCAGAGAAGTATAAGTAAAATTTATTTTCCAGCAATTGATATTGATCTAAACTTATACATGTTCATACATTGCATTTATGTCCTTGCATATATTGTGTTGCAGGCCTTGGAAGAATGCGAGTTGTAAATGTCTTCAATGTTTTTTAAAGATTCCTTAATTCATTGGATAATATTGAGTAGAAAAATTAATTTCTTGACACAGTTTATTTTTCTAATTATGTTCACCCTTGGAACCTCTTAAATTATTTTCTGTGTCCCAATTTTAGGTAAACAATTCCACTAAGTACTTAGAAAGATTTTGGTTAAATCTGACTAAACGCTTGCAACTAACACTAAAATTCTGACAAAGTATTTGGGTTTTGTTTGGTGTTATTTTATAAAAACCTCACCTTAACCTGAGGAGAAGAGACAAGTTTCTCTCCTAGCCTCATATGTAAGTGTATATCTAAAAGTCATCATGGCCTTAAGTATATAAAAAAATACATATCTGAATAATTTAGAGAAGCTGTTTCCAAGTTATAAAATATTCAAGTGATTTGGGCAAGCTCTGGTATCCTGTAGCAGTTGACAGTGTTTTAATGTGACAGAACAGGAGTGAAACGAATCATGCCACTGTAAATGCACACACTATATCTGACCTATATAACCATCCTAAACCAAATCCAGTTCTCCATTTTACAATCTGCTTTATTCCACTCCTTTTCTGAAGGTGCAAAATGAAATGACTTAGCAGATGGCATTGACCTGTTATCATACAACGCTTTAAAGGAAAACAGCCACTGAAAATTGGTGGTGGCTACTACTGTAACCTGCTATATAAAACACTAACTCATTGGTTCCAGAAGAGCTGTGTAATGAAATCGAAAATTTGAGGTTCAAGGATAGCAAACTACACCTGGAAAATGCCATTATGGCAGATCAATTGTAAGTGGAGTTTTAAACTCTGAGCTAATTGTTTATAAGAAAGTAATTTTTTCTCTAGTAAAACTTTTTACTTCAACACCTTAATGGAATTGTTATAAACATGAAGAGTACAAATCGGGAAGGTAGAACTATTAGTACTTTGTTGATAAAATATGCTTCTGTGTATAAAAACAGTGCAAACTGTCACGTGGCAAATGCTGCCATTTGTCTCCTTAGCACCTGGCTAATGATCCATGACGGGAATATTGGAGCTGAGTGATAACTGTACAGTGCTATAACCTGGCATTATGGCACAGATTTTACACTAAGGGCTTCAGTCATGGTTTTTAGCCACTTTGCTGTTGAAGACTAACATTGAAAGGGCTTTCCTGTCCAAATAAAATTTTCTGGGTGACAGAAACAATTTACAAAGCTCTAAATGTGTTGTTTGGCCTATTATTTATAAGATCTAACTGTGGAATATTCAACATAAATAACATTCTGGGAGGTATCGTTAAGAATGTGTCTGATTTAAACCTTCCTATAAAAGTCCATGATCCATAGAGAGGGGTTTTCTCCACACTATTCTGTCAGGTAATAAAAGATAACCAGATATGACTCGTCATGATTTCAAGATGCCTCTGATACCATGTTTACTTAGCTTTCTACCTGAGCTCCTGTCACCTCTCAGAAGTTAACAATGTTTGTAATTAAATAGTTAGTTTCAGAAGAGCAGGGTCTGCCAGAGGAAATTACTCTGGTGGAATAGCCTTCAGTACGTGAACATTTTTGTTGATTGAATGATTTTTTGAAAAAAAAAATCACCACACCTAGAACAAAAAAAGCACCCTCAAGTCCAACCCAGACTTATGTGTTTTTCTAGAATTTAACAGTATAAACAGAATTTGCCAGCAGATTGTGAAATAGGCCCTTTTTAATGATAATCCTGTGACAATCCAGCATCTCGGAGACATCACTGCCAAGCTGCTTGTTCTTGAAGACAGCACTTACAAGGGGCATGTTTAAATATGCCAAGCAGACAGGCTTGACCCTTTCAGCCACAGTGATTACGTGTTCTCCTGAGATAAGGCTGACAAGTGATTGAGTAACAGAGGCCAGAAGAGAGAATCAATCCTGTGTTAATGAGCATGCAAGGCTATCAGGGAAGCAAGTAGCACACAATTGGTTAGGTTAAAGACAATATTAATCTACTCTCAGTGAAAGGAAAGAGTGACACTGACCCTGTGAAATGCATTGAGCAAGTTAATTTTTTTATGTAAGTGTTCTTGTTTTCTATGTCTTAACTAATTTTGCCCTTGAAAGTTATGGTGTCTGAGTTATTCATTAATAACATTTGTCTTCCACCCATATCTTGGTGGAGCTCCTGCAGTCTCACAACGTGATCTTTTATTGTGTACACCAGTATGGATGGACAAGGGATATTACTGTCAAGTTAGTTCAGAAGTTAATACCTTGGTTGAGAAACATCCCCTTCCAATAATGAGGATAGATGAAGCCCCTTTGACCAGCTTCATTTGGACTACAGCTATCTTGGACATTCTCTCTTTCCCCAGACAGTGTGAAGGAGATCTCGATGTTGTAGACTGACATTCAGACGTTGTGGGATAATGGTGCCTTTTGCTTGCTTTACTGTAAAACACCTTCATCTTTGTTGTGATCCCAGTTCATATACTTTTAGTATCCTCAGAAGCAGTTCTACTACTCCTTCATGACCACCCAGAGGTATAAATAGTGTAGGTCTCTCAGGGTGCAGAGCTGTAGGTCAGGCACTGAGGGAGGGCAGGATGGAGCTCTGCATGGGATTGTGCTTCTGGATGTTTTCTGATGGTGGTCACATGTCTCTGGTAGAAAACAGGAGACTACAAAGAGGGATTCAGTGCATAAATAACACTTCCTGTTTCACTTGCTATGCCAATCCCCACTCCAAACCTGGCTTGCATATTTTTCTTTGGCAGTATTCTGTTTCTAAAAATAATCACAGCACCCGTCTCTGAGCTGTTGGCAGTGTGGGCTCACAGTTCACCTGCTTGAGTGACTCATGGCTTCCTTGTAAGGTGAGAAATAACCCTGCTCTCACTAATCATTAATTAGATCATCTTTTAACTGTGATGAACTCTTATCTCCTTGACTGAAGGGACAATGACTTGATTTAAGATCCAGAAACAGCTTTACAGATTTGTGTGTGGTCTGGTGCTGTGCACATAACTCAAAAGGGCAGTCTATGAATGCCAAGCAACCAGCTGTTATTATCTCTCATAAACTGGCATAATTTGTCTTGCAAACATTCCCCATTGTCTTTTAAATACACATTCATACTAACAAAAGTTGCAATTATCACTCACTGTTTCCCTGGCTTGTAGCCTCAAACGTGACTTTAGGACATGGCCTTGAACAAAAAGGTCAGAGATAATGTTTCAGAGTGCAAAGATAGCTTGACCATAGTTTTTCAGTTTTCTCCATAAGTTCTTTGTTCCTTTGCCTTCAATCCAGTTATTTTTAGCTGTTAAACAAAACTATGCATTTAAAAGTTGTTTCACGTGCTTGATTTGTTTCTCTTTTCCAAAACTAGATGTATGGAACTATAGGGGAGACAACTTGTGAGCTGCTAAGATCATTACAGAAGTTTAGAGAATTCTGGAAGAATTCATTTACTTGGATCTGTTTAGCTCAGTGTTCCAATCACAGAGGGGAGACCTGACCGTATTTTACCACTTTACCCCTGTTTTGCAGTGAAGTGGTCAGTAAACTCCTCTGGTGTGTGTGAAGAGCACAAGTTCTCTATCTGTGCTTTTCAGGGTCAATATCATTATATAATATGCTATTTAAAAGAGCTATAAAGATAGAGAAACAATGAGGAAAAAATCTCGTTTAAATAAAGAACATAAATGGCACAAAGGGAAATCTTAGATGCTCTTCATCTGCTGTTTGAGATCAGTTAGCATGAAACACATTCTTCTCCTTACTGCTTCCTTTTCTGTGCCTTCACTTAGGTCACTCACAATCTTCAGGCAAATATCACCTAGATCTCTCCAGCATTATGCACTTCGTCATAAATGTTACCCTGGAGGCTTATTTAATCCTTTACAGCTGAGCAAACCAAGGCTCTGTGGACCAAATAGAATAAATTCAGTGTTACAGCTTTTCCTTTACTGAGTCAGAAACCTTCCCTCTATGCTGCTGAAGTAGCTGTTCTCTAAATTTAACTAGGGTGGTTTAAATAACTGGATAAGTTATTCAAATCTAAAAATACCTCATGGTCCTAGTTTCTGATCTACTACTTAGTAGATCTGTATATAAATTAATTTCATTATTTTGAGGGAGCAAAGAAAATTAGGGAAATGGAGCAACTGGAAAACAGGATGTGGGACAGTAATAGAGAGAAAAGAGCTCTAGAAATAACTTTTAAACTATTATGCTGTAATTGTTGGTTAGTACAGTACCCTCAGCCATTGTTCTTTGAAGAAATAGGAAATACCTGTTTAATGTTTGCATGGATGTAGCAGTCTTAGTGCAGTCTCTAGTGTTGACTGCTGCACTGTGTGAATTGGTTTTGAATCAGATTATGGTGCTTTGAGACCTCTAGAAGACAGATAGGATATAAGGTCATTTGCTGTAATATAATAGTATTTACCAGACTTTACATTTCATCACTTTGGCTCAAACAGAAGAAAATAATTACTTCATGCTTTGGAAATTTAGCTTTTAAATTTAATGAATGCTAATAACTTATATCATAATAATTTCTCTCATAATATATAAAAGAAAAGGGTGTGTTAATGGGTCAAGTGACATTATGATGCCTATGTTTGTTCTCAACACATCTTCACATCAAACAAATAATACTGTGGCTAGGAATAGGAAGAGTTGACATTCAGGTAATCCATGCAGTTGGTTTAACAGTTTGAAAATTGCCTTCTAGGAGGGAAAATGTAGAAATGCAAATAAAACAAACCTTACCAAGAGAATTGCTTTCTGTTGGCTGTTAAAAGCCAGCCCGGGTACATCCCCCACTTCCTCTCTTGTGCACATAAGTGTCAGGGATTTCACCCCATGGCAGTTGCACCTGTCACAGCCTTAAAATCTACTCCATGATCAATGCATCTAAAGAATTTAAAGAAAAGCAAGGGATCACTTTAATTTCCCTTATGAACCAAATTTCTCTGTTAAAAATAACTGCCTTTCAGATAATATGTTTTGAGAAGAACTTCAGGACTGACCAAGTTTTTGAATAATGCTAAGGTGAAATCTCTTTCTTTGTGTTCTGCCAAGACAGTAATGTTCTGTATTTCCACTGGTTTTATTAAAAAAAAAAAGTTCCCAAATACTCTGTTCCCTGAACAGAGAAGCAAGTTAAAAATACTTTATACTTTGTTACTGGTTATAAAATATCACATAATACTTCCCTATTATGGCCAAAATATTATATCACAGTTTAAAAAAAAGGCATGCAAGCCAGTTTTGTAGGACTGTTTTTCCTTGATAAGCAAGCAGAATTTTACTTTAAGTTTCTGAATGCCTAATCCTTCCTATTATTCATTATACTTTCCATGTTAGGGATAAGGAAGGATAAATGAATCCTATTTGTATTCAAAACACAAATTGCAGTACATAATTAGTAAAGTTCAGTATTGCTGATTATCTTAAATAGCTGTCATGGAATAGACTATGTAGTCATCTGAATCTCTGATGCCAAATTCTGGGGTTGTTTTTCACATTTTTCCAGGCAACATAGCTGTATGTAACCTACTCACACTGGGGAATCTTGTCAGTGGGTACTTGGACAAGAATTTAGGCAGCACAATGACATTATTTCAACAGTATTAGAACATAATACTTTTACTCTGTGTTGGATTTATTCAGCTCCTCAGAAAAGAAAAAGTTTTCAAGAAAAGAGCAGGGACATAATTTCTTGGGCCACACTGGATGGCAGGGTCCATTTTCCTTACTCTTATTGGTTGAAGAAAAGAATGAAACAGCAGAGAAAAGGGAAACAAAGTGTACAACAAAAAATTAATTTATTGACCTGGGTTTGTTTTAATTTTTTAGGGATTTTTTTGCTTAGAAAACATTTATTTAATCATACTTACTGTATTGATTTGTAGTCTTGACTTCTATTAAGGGTTTTTCCAATTCTAACAATTTTTTTGGCTGCTCTTTTGTCCTGTCATCCTCATTGGTTCTTCCCTTCCAGCCCTCTCTAGAGTGCCTAATTTAGGTTCAGGATGTACACAGATGTTGCATAGATGAGCAGAAGAAGGAAATGCTCAACAGCAGAATTGCTCCAATGTTTCAGTCAATGGTAGCAAAACCAACAGCTCCTCAATAAGGCAGGGGGAACTCAGCAGCAAAAAAAGAGAGAAGTTCATTTGATTGTGCCGGACGTACTCCCCTGCACGTTTTGAGGGTAATGTCTGACATTTCATCGTCTCAGCTTGGCTGAATCTTGCGGTTCTGTACATCCCTGCACAGGCAGGAGTTGTCATCAGCAGATTCTCAGTTTTGTTTGCTTCCCTGTGAGTGTGTCTCACAAAGATCTGGCAGAGAAATACAGGATGTTTCACATGTGATTTTATGGACCTTTGTTTCAATTATGCCACATGAAAACTTTTCCTTTGTAGTGTTACAGAGATTAATTTAAAAAGGAGATGGTGACAGGGTGGGCTAATTTCTGTTGACTAGAATATTTTTCCAGTCTAAAAAAGAGCTACATGAATTAGGTCAAATTGTGTTTACTATTAAATAGCTTTTTTTTTGTTTTTAACCTTACTGCTGACATGTGACACATGTCTCAGTAGTAGCTCTACAGATGGAAAGATTAATATGAGGTGAATCATGAAAGGGCAGGACATGTGCATCACAGATGTCATAAATATATTTATAAGGAAGCTTCCATTGTTTCTGGGCACAAAAATTTGTTTGGGGTGGGGGGAGAAAGGAGAAATTGGTAATGTCCATGGTTTTATTCCTAAAAGCATATGCTCAGCCCTCTGTAATCAGTGCATTCATCTGGAGAGTCAGGCATTTCACAGTGATTGATTGCTTTTGCAAGTCTTGAGCCAAATCAAACCAGGCAGTTGTGCATTGACAGCACATTAGTCAGGGAAAGCCTAAATTTTTATTGTGTAAATTTCAGACAAAGGAAGTAAATCTGCTCCTGTTTTCATGATAATAAAAAAAATCTGTGCTGTGGAATATCTACATTTTGGATTTTTGCGGTTTGGTTTTCTTTTTAAGGTATCTAGCTAATACTTTAGGTAATTCATGCCAAGGAAAGTAACTTTTTTCCTAAAGTTTTGAAATCATGAAGCAGTAGCTATTACGTGGTAACTGCTTTGAAATTTTAGTATATCATTCTGTACTACAGTGCACTCTAATTTTGTTTATAGCATTTGATTATCATGTCAATTTACATCCAGGGTAGAAGAAATTGGCTGGGTATCAAGCAATAAATTTTAATAGGTTCACCATCTGCATCATTTGGTATAGCATTCAGTGATTTTTGTCCTGATGTGGCAAACAAGTTATCATTCTTAGGCACTGCTGATCTTCAGTTCTGCATGACTGACCTGACTACATGTTGCTCAGTCCCTGATGTCTGCTCCACACATTGTAACAACCTCTCAGAAGTAGACATGACATGAAATACCAAAATGACACAGGTATATTCTGCAAGTGCTGCCATTTCCAAAATCTCTGCTGTGTTCAGAAGTGGTAGAAAAGAATGTATATCAAGAACCAGATCACCATTTAGTAGTGATGTTTACGGCTTTGCACAGGCAGAAAAATGTGGAGAGATGATAGAAATTGTATAACATGATCAACAAACCTAAGAAAATTGGTTGAATTTTGGTGCCTGTGTCAGATTGCCTTGCACTTTAAGGCTAGGAACAAGCACAGTTTGTGAGAGTTGAGCAAAAGGCATTTCTTGGCAGTGAAGTGTGGTCTGAAATCCCCGATGCCCTGCGAGGTGCTGGACCCCAGAGCTGGGGTTTGAGGGCAGCCATGGCAGAAAACATCAGCACTGTCTAATCATCTCCAGAATCTCCCTGGGCAGGATGTTTCTGTCTGTTCTGCACCACCCCTGATCACTCGGTCCTGCCTGCAGATCTCTGGGGTCCTTACAGGATGTTGACTGAAATGAGGGAAGAATCAGCATCTCTTGGCAGTGTACATTCAATTTGTACCCATCTGCTGCCCATGGCCAGGTGTTACCTTGCAGCTTTCCTTTGTTTGCTGTCAGAGGGGGAGCGCATCGACTCCTGGAGAAAAAAATACTTTAACAGCCTGAACTGTAGATCTGTTTATCCAGGTTGAAATAACTCATTTCATTTAGATAACTCAGCACTGCAGAGACAAAAGCTATATGCTTGCAAGTCATACAGTTATCTATAGTGCTTTTCTTGGTTCTTAAATAGATATTGTAAATTCCAGCTGAGATGCAGTGGAAGGATCAGGTTTTGATCTTGTAGCACTGAAAGGAGTCAAGTACAAAGAATTTCACATGATTAATGCTGTTGAATAATTTCTTCATGTTAATGGAGAATAATGATAACTCATTCTCCTAACATAGGTTTTTGAGTGGCATAGACATATACAACATCACATGGAATTGCCACAGGCTAATATTATTCACTACAATCAGTGTTATTTGTTTCAAGCAGGCACATAAAGAGGTGAGATCCAACTTTTTTTTTCAGTTAGATGAGAAATAAAACCTTTATTAAACTTCTTTTTACACCAAATCTCGTATCAGTATATAAAGAGACAAATTCTGCCAGTAGCTTACACCTATGAGTTTCCATAAGGTCAAGAGCCCTTGTAGATTCTTCATGGTATAAATATTCCACTTGATGATAAGTTCTTGGTAATTAAAAAGCTGTGTGAGCCTGGTCCTATTAATGCCAAAAATCTAGCAAAGGGACTGAATATTTTGCTAGATTTTAAGCTTCTAGTCTTTCCTTTTCTCCCCTGCTTTTTCATACGCTGTCCAAAAGCAGTATTAGGCAGTAATTATTGTCATTTGCTGGGAGAGGCAGGAAAGGGGAGCAGATAGAATCAAGCCTGGACATGGCAACAATTTGTTCTCATTATGCTGATGACCGCAATTCAGTTTCTGTTGCATATTCTCTTTGCTTTTACCTTAACTCCTTTGGTTCTGTTTTGAAATGATATAGGGGATATATTTTTTAAATTGTGGAGTTTTTCTTCCACACCATGTTTCAAATTGTCTTTTTAGTAATGGCTACTAAAGATGATTTGGAGCATCTTATGCAAGCTGCTAAATTATAATTATAATTTTTTTTCTTTTAAACACTATTTATACTGTGGAAGCATATAGAAAAACCAGCTATTCCATTTCTGCCCACTGTGCTAGGTAGAGAAACCAAAAAAACCTGTCTGAGCTTACAGATGCTTCATAAAACTTCTTCACAAGTAGGATATAAACTTGCTTCATATATAAACTGGAATAATTTGATTGTACTTATAGGGACATAATAATTGTGCTTTCTTAGTTAAGAATGTATGAAAGAGATATTAGATAAGAACTGCCTCTGAAATGCTATATATCAATAATGCTTTTAGAAACAGGAAAATTATAGTAGCACTCTAAAAATTGCTCCATTTTGTCAGGCTGGGAAACTTATTTCCACAAATGTTACTTACATTAGCTGGACAAACAGTGCTAATGAGTTTTGGCTTCTGGATTCTGCATAAAATATTCCATCTTAGACACCTCACCAGTGCTGACTCTACCTTTTTTTTTTAACTTTGGAAAAGTAATTGCTGCTCCTGGCACTGTTTCCCTGGGGCTAGGTTCCTGCATTTAAATTACTGACTTGCCTAACTCTTGATGGCAGGTACTTGCAGGCAGGCAATATTAGCAGTTCAGTTGCTGAGTACCCTTCTGATACCATTATTTTTATAGAGATCAGAAAATTCATCAATTAATTTCATGTCAAGAAGATCTAGTTGGTATGTTCTCCAAAATTAATGTTTTCCCATTATCAAAATGGAATTATTGCTTAGATCATTGAAATCTATCCCATGTGGAAGATTGTAAGAGAATGGCAATCTTGGTGAACTTAGGAGCTTCACCTAATTTTAGAATATTTTACATATCAATATTTCTTCCTATCTGAGGTGTATTTTATGTTTGTGTGTATATTTATATATATGTGTGTGTCTATATATAAGGAATCTTTAATTTCTTGCATCAAGTGAGCTGACACAAAATTTCAGAAGATGATACCCTCTCATTTCTGTACAGGATATTTTCATACTTTACAATTATTCACAAACTTCAGCATTCAATAATACCGTGGAATAAACAAAACAATATAAAATTTGATAGAATGACCATTGAAGAGTATTGCAGCCTCCACCTCAGTGTGCTTGTCTTCTGTGTCTGTGTTCTATGTCACAAACATGTGTCTCTCCTCAGACTGAGAGACTCCATAAAAATAAACCTGCTCAGAGGTTTCTCTTTGGCAGAATAAGCAATGACATCTATTTGACAGTCAGCTGCTACATACTGTGATTAAGAGAAAATGCTCATTTCTCATAAGGATGTTGATTATTCCCTAACTTTAGCTCAAATGCCTAGATGCTGATTATATTCTAATGTGCTAAAATGCTTTTTCCCAGGATTTCTGTATTTAGAGATGGTGTCTAGGATAGGGAAAAAAGGCAAATGTTTTTTTATAAAACAGCAGTTAGTTGTGATTCTTCACAAAGACACCAGTAGGAGTTTTTTGGCATTGAACAGCAATTTTTATCAACATAACCTGCTCCTGTCATACGTTGCTGCTTTACTCTTAGTTTGCACTGATAGATTTTTCTTCTTTTACATGGGAAGAAAAATGTGACTGTGGTAAGAGTGTGGTAATGTAATTGTGGTAAGAGTGCCACCAGTGTGAAATACTGAGAGGGGAATATAAACATGCACTTATAAGTGGTAAGAGACCAGTGAAATAGTATCAACCACATGAAAATACTTTCAGAAGGGTTCTAAGGGTTCCTGCTGAAAGTAAACAAGAATGAAACACCAGTTTATAGTCCTATGGTCAAAGTGAACCTGGTGGCTTCCTCTTAATTTCCCTGCTCAGTTCAACAACATTCAATCCTTGAAGACTTAAAGAAGAAAGATTCTGATTTGCAGAGAGCCCCACTCAAAACTGAGCAGCAATGTCAAGTGCTACACTGAATTAAACACTCATTTCCTGTAACAATCATGTGCAGGACTGCTCATCCTTGTGGAGCTGGATCTTTGACAGATCTTCAGCAAAACTGACTCACACCAAAACCAGTGATTTACACAGGTACTTCTTGTGTTTAGTTGAATGAAATGTTCTTAGTCTTTTCTAGATCTGCAAAGAATTTTGAGAAAAATCTTTTATAGAAGTACAAGTTCATTACAGTGATATAGTGCAGATGTACATGTATTTTCAGGTGAAAGAAACCAGGTGAAACACAAAAATGGCTCAAAACTGAAGAATGTTCAATATATTGAACGTTATTGGAGAAGAGGGAGAGAAAGATGAGGCAGGATCAAAGTTCACATTGCAATTTCTGCTGTAGATCTGAGCTGCAAGTGCATTCTGCTAAATGGTCAAGACTATATCTGTTCAAAATTTCTATCAGAATAACTTTGTCCACTAAAAAAAAAAGGTGGATTGGTGTTTTGTGTCGTTTTGTTTGGAGTTTTTTATGAAATAGCAACTGAGAGAGAGAAGCTGTTTTGTTCAAGTCTCCCAAAGAAAAGGTTTTGTGAGGAACAAAATTAGGTCAGAAAGCTGGCACATGATTCCTATAACTATATATTGCTATATAGTTCTTTCACGTGGGAGAAGCTAAATTGGAAATAACTTATTGCTGTAGTTGAGGGACATTTGGGAGTGGGGAGCATACCTGAGGGGCTTTTTTCTCTTTCTGGTAGGCTGGAAATGAGCAATATCTGCCAGCCAGATGAAAACAGTATTACCAATTTGAAAGGACCTCTGCACTTGAGGAACAATGGTTGGTGTACCTTGTGGTAAAAGGGGGGTAATTGCAACTTGAGACAAATGAAACTCAAACCTTTCAGCCTCCCTGTCCTAAAAGCTCCCAAGCCCAGCACAATGTTCCCTTGACTCCAGTGCTGTGCCTTAAAGCTTGTTCAGTGTTTCAGGGTGACTGGTTTTCTGTATATTATCTCTCCATCTTGGGAAGAGTTTAAGTACAGCAGGAAGATCTTGGTTTGACGCATTTGAAAATGAAACTGATATTGAGGCAGATCACAAAATAAAGATAGTGGAACATGAACTCATGTTTTTTGTTATGCAGCTTTCCAGTTTGAGAGACCAAAGCCACCATTTCATTTTGGAGTGCTGTTGGGCATATCACAGATATTATGCCAGTGAAATGTGTCCCTGTGGTATCCTTAAACGTGTCGTGAAAACCCTTCACCAGTGCTATTATACACAATAGAACAAAATTAAATTAAGCATGTTTTCATAGGTCTGTTTCCAAATATGCATTTCCCTCAGGAAATTGTGTATGGCTGACTATTGCTTAATTCCACAAAAATATATTTGTCTGGGCAACAACTGGAACATTACACTCAAACTTGCTCTAAGTAACTAAATTAATGGTAAGACATGAATATTGAGATAGAATTTGAGGGTTTTTTTCAGTCATAAAGTATACAGAAGGGCAGTAGAAGTTACAGGATAGTGTGAGCCAGAAAAATTAGTGGCATACTATGGGTGGATAAAACACTAACTGTTTTCTTGTAGGAAACAAATTTGCTGTGTGCCATAACAGTGTAACTGAACACTTTTCTAAGATTCATTAAAAATATTAGACAAGACATAAGGGATAAAAAGAAAACAAGAATTATTTAGAATGAATTGCACTTAAGAAAATCTGGCTAGATTTCCATTTTCCATGTCATTTTATGCAACTATAAAGTTATGGTTTAAAAAAAAGACAAGAAAAAAGTTATAGCAGACTGTCTGATTAATAAATTGCAATCAATTGCAATCCCTAATTATCTCCTAAGAGGTTTGAAGAGATAGTAATGGATGAAGCATGTTTTTCTCTCAGCATGAGGAGAGCTGACTAGAACAGCTTCAAGGCTTAAAATAAACAAACCTTTGCTACAAGGACCAAAGTCTTAAATAAAAAATGTGCTGATTTTCTTGTTTGAATCAGGCAATTCCAGAAGTGTAATGTTTGTGTACAGATAATTGAAACAATGTTTTAGAGAGAAATGTCTTCTAAATTATCAAAAAATCCCACTAAAGATAATTTTTCTGTACAGTATATGGAGGAAATAATTGTGAGATTTTAGGGAGTTCTGCTCAAAATTTCACATATGCATTAAGTGGTTTCTAGTTCCCTATGATATAGATGGAACTGTTAAAGGAGTCTAAGCTCACATGCTAAGAGAAACCTTCATTAGGTTTTTAGGGTCATTCATGGTAAGCTCACCCTACAGGAAAAAATAATCTTGACATTTATCCTCTTTTGTTAAATGCAATCAGTTTTACCAATTCCAAAGGCTTTCTCTTCTTTCTTCCTCCCAACACACCATAAGGGAAGTTTCTGTGCATGAAACTAAAACCACACTCCTCTGTGGCTTAAATTTACCTGTTTTGGTTTGGCCTTTTTAGTAGCTTGGGAGTAGATGTGGGCAGGTCTCTTGTGATTCCCAGTCATTTGCAAAGAGACAAAACAGAAGTAGCTGGGAGTTCCTTGGCACAGCAGCCCATGAGCAGCTGCTGACGGCTGCTCTTGGATGGGATGTGCCTGGTCAGGCTTCCATGATACAACGTTTGAGTTTGGAAAAGGAAGGACTGAGAGGCTTACAAAATATAAGCAAAATCAGGGATGTAAGAAGAGTGAAAAGGCAGGTTAGGCAGTTTACAGGTGGTAAAATTGTGTGCTCGGTCAGAAGAGAAATGGGAACAAGAGAGCAGCAGCACTTTGTGAGTAAATGAAACCTTGGTGTGCTCAGCTATAGGCAGATTTGTTTTCTGCATCTCAAGATTTGATGGAATTAGAAAAAGCACAAAGAAAGGTACTGCAGTGTGAAAGGATGTGGACATGGTCATATAAGAAAAGTTTAAAAAACTGGGACTCTGCAGTCTAGAGAAAAAAAGGCCAAAGTAGGGGACACAGCCAAGATCCACAAAGTAATGAAAATTAAGTGAATTAAGAACTGGTGTTCATCAAATCCCCTGGTGCTAGAACAAACATGGATTGGTAGGACTGGTGGGAGGTTGGTGTAATACAAAGGATGCACTTTTTTATTAGATGTTTACAAATTTAATGGAGTTTGTTGCTACAACAAGCAGAGGTGACAGCTGAACAGTGCCAGCAAGGAGTAGAAGCAATTGGACACATTTCTTCTGTGAAAGGATTAAATTTTTAATTGCTCATTAAAAGGAACCTTGCAGCAATGTGTGCTCTAGATGCACGAACACAGTGGGATGGGGTGCAAGGGAACAGCAAGGCCAGGGCACTGCATTAAAGGGAAAAGTTTGTTCTCTTAAAACTGTCTTGTATGGCACTGCCCAGGGCACAACACAGCACTGAGTAATATCTTACTCAACAGGCCATTCCTTATGTTCTTATGTAGAAAATGTTTTAATTTCTCTTAACAGATTACCATGAACTGTGAACATTTTCTTGCCTAGTTAACTTTGAAAGAGAACATTTATTGTGATACATGTTCTCTTTCACGGCAGAGCCTGGACATTGGATCTGTTTCAGGTTTTCTTCCTTCAGTTCAAGTAACTTATGTCCTTGCTTCAAAATTCTGAGGCATGCACCCTGAATTTTTTGATTTTTTTTTAACTTCCTTGAAAAATTCCTCCAGAGTCCCCGGTGATTTTGTAATTATTTTACAGCAAGTTGAATAATTCTGGCACTTTAGATCTGCACTGATAAGTATGGATTAAAAGTATATTTAAAGCATAAGAGGTTATTCTTTTTCATCCTAATGGGGTCTCAAGCCTGTAAAAAAAATACCCTATGCCCTGCATCTAGTGTTAGGGGAAGATATAAAAGTGGCATTATATGAGGCAAAATATGCTGATAAAAACCAATGAAAGCAGTAAGTCACATAAATTTCCAAAAGAGAAATCTTATTTCAATGAAATAAAGATGCTAATCATTATTTGCCCTGAGCAGATGAAGCACAGACACAAATAGAAGTTGAAAAATACTAAAATCCCTAGAGTCACACAAAGAAAGTGAATAATCACAAGAGTTAAACATTTCCTGAAAACAGCATTGATATCTCTGACAGACACTGAACACCTGTCAGCATCCTGCTCTTTGAAAAGTTTTTGCTTTTCATAACCAACTTCTCCTTGAGCATTTTCTGTTTGCTCAGAGACAAACCATTTAAACTTTCAGCCATTCATCAGGAGGTTTGCCATGTTCACTTTATGAATGCCCAAGTGTGCTTATGTAACAAAAAAAAAAAGCCTTTTGTAAGGACCTGTTAACAGATTACCTTTTTTTCCTGATACCACGCAGTGTTATCTTGTCAGAACAGCTTTATGCTCTTTTTGATAAGCTTCCCATTCAGGGCACACAAAGCACCCTGCAGACCTATATATATTGCTTACATTGCAGCTTTCCCTGCCCCATTCTCTCTCTCTCTTCCAGAGTCTCCCTTTAAACCTTCTCCCTTACCCCTACTCACACTTTTTAATCTGAAACCTTGAAAGGCAAAATATTCCAGCTAGAGAATTGATGGCTCTGTGCCCAGTTGTCATCTAATTCTTCTGTCTCCTCTCAGTGCCATCCTCTGTCAGAAGGTCACACTTCTCCCCACTCTGCTGACTGTAGTGAGAGGAACAGGAGACAGAATGATTGTGGAAAAAGCTTCCTGGAAACAACTGCTCAATAAATTTAGCCAAGTGCTAAATTTATAGGAGTGGAGGAGGGAGTGTTGGATTTTATTGCTTCCTCTCAATAGAGACAACAGTAGGTTTGAGCTTTGAGATATATTTTTTTTTTTTTTTCTTCTACATACCTTTGCATTTAGTTTGGGCCAAAACAACATTTTTAGATTTTGCCAGTGTTGTAGGTTTTTCTTCCTTCAAGGGAATGGGAAAAAGTTTTCCCCCTGCAATTTGCTTTTATCCATTAAAATGGGGAGGTATTCTGTGACTGGGAAATTCAGCTGAGTCCCTATTTTCATACTGAGATCTCATAAGTCTCTTATGACCAGTGCAAATAAAAAGTCACAAATTTATTTCACTTTGAACAAGCCTCTGCATGGTATATTTTTCTTCCTGCTCAACCCTAAATATGAAAACCTTGTGTGAAAAAAAAACCCCAAACAACTAGAAAAAGCAGTAGAACAATGCATGTTTCTGCCAAACTTGTGTTCTCAGCGATCTGAGGTTGTGCAGTGAAATGTCTCCTGGCAGGAACCCGAAGGGTGCACCCAAAGGAAAAGTCAGAGAAATGTTTTCACAGAATTCACAGAATCACAAGGTTGGAAGAGACCTTAAAGATTGATTCCAACCCATGCCCTAACACCTCAACTAAACCATGGCACTGAGTGCCACATCCAGGCTTTTTTTGAGCACATCCAGGGATGGTGACTCCACCACCTCCCCGGGCAGGCCATTCCAGAACTTTATCACTCTTTTAATGAAAAACATTTTCCTGATGTCCAGCCTGTGCTTCCCTTTATGCAGTTTTAACATCAGTTTTCAGATGATCAGCATGGGTCATCTAAGCTTAAAGTAGGTATCTCTGTGCACTTACACATGTGTAATGCTGCTAAAATGAGCTCTTACTCATTTACATCACTTTATATTTCACTTTTGCAGAGCATCTATTGCCTGTATTTCTAATAGTTTGTTTTCTAGTTTCCTAGAGGATACAAATTGTGACATGAACTATAGGTTTTCATCATTTGGTTTTTGCTTTACTAGAATTTGGAAATCAGTTTATAAAAGTGTAAGCAGATGCTAAAGAATTCCTGGGAGAAAATATAAACAATTCATAGTTTTCTGGGGTACTTGTTGTATTATGAGAAGTAAAAGCTGAAGAAAAGGGCATATGCATTGATCCTAATTTCAAATAAACTTATAAGAGATCTAGATTAATGTAAAGCTATATTCAAGACACTTCTGGCAAAATTAAATACTAATAAATTAGATACTAATGAGGATACATATGAAAGCAGGCATGGACACATTTAACAAAAATAAAAATATGAACAGGGGAGAAAATAATGAAATTATAATGAGATCCTGGGAAACAGGTGAAAGAAGAGGTTGCTAAGGAGATGGCATAATTTTTATCAAAAAATTAAGTGAAAATAATTTTTATTTGTTCAATTACATATAAAGAAAGGATAGAATTTAGCAGACATTAAAACTATTAAATGACTATAAAACAAGATAGATGGCTGTAGAGAAAGGGCCCAAATGAGAGGCAGTGGCTTTTCACAGGCACTGAAGTCACTGATCTGGAATATGCAGCATTTGTTGTTCCAAGTATAAGAGTGGTTTGGAAGAGCTGAAATGGGGCAGACTGACACTGAGCATAGGAAAAACAGACTTTATGGACTTGCAAGTAATGAACTGCATTGAGGATGTTTAGGATGAGCTCAGTGAATTGTCACTGAATTCCTGTTGTGATGGATATAACTATTATCCTTGCCAGCTTAGACAGCAAAGTTTGCTGATGCCTGGAAATGCTAGAGAGCTAAAAGCCATGAAAACCAGCAGCAACACTTAGGATTGTGTGAAACTCTGAAAAACGATGACAGAAGATATTAAATGATCATTTAAGACTCCAAAGAGATCATTAAAAAGCAATAGAGATGCTAAGTAGAACTTGGATTTCTGCCTCTCTCCTCTCTCCCATACTATGAGATGAGAGAGGCTTTTAAGGCCAGAAATTGTAATGAACAGACGCTTTAAATGATACTTTTACGAAGATGTGTGAAGAAACAGATCTTCTCAATCCTTGTAATATGAACTACTTCACATCTACTCACACATCAAAACTGTAATTAACCCTGCACCACCCCAAACGTCTTCCCCATTCCAAGTGCTTGCTGCAAAGCACAGGTGCTGTTTGTTTTTTAAATAATAAAGAAAAGGCAGAAAAAGCAGGGAAAAAAGATAGTTCCATAAACTGTCATAACCTGTTGAAAAGATTGACTCTGAACTGAAGATACAGACAGCTCCTCCACCATCTGTTATACCTGCAGATATCTGGCATGTAGCTACAGCAGTGTCAGGTGGAAAAACTACAGGACACATTCTAAGGTCATAGATATGATAAAAAGGGAAAGAAAGGATGCTGTGTAGGTGTTGGGTGCCAGAAATGGTTTCCTGATAAATACCAGTTTGTGGGGGGAGAAATAAAGGAACTTGCACAATGCTAAAGGAAATAAAGGGAGCTCTGAAAAACCACAGAGGGAATAAGAAGGAAAAGTGAACTCGGGGCTCGAAGGTGATGCAGGGACAGCTGCATGTATGTTGGCAAGTGAGGAGGCTGACTCCTGCAACACAGACTGAGAGCTCTAAGCACCTTCCAGGAGGCATTTGTAGGACTTTAAAGGTCTGAGAATCTCTGGGGACTTGGGCTTGGCATCTACTCATCAATACATCCTACCAATTAATTTAGCTCCAAGACAGCCAGTTTAATCTTTTGTCATTGGGTGGGCATCCTGAAAAATTTAACTATTTCCATTCTGGCTGTCTACTGCTATTTGGAGCAAATTCTGCATTTGTTTAGAAAGCACTTCAACAAACACGGGCTTGCTTTACTTATGTGCTTGGGTTTGGGATGTTGTTTACATAAACTTAGAGCCAGATCTCTGCTTATGAATAAAGGATAAGGTCATTGATATTGAAATACATACACGACTATCAAAAGGAAAAATTTATTTTAATAGTTATTTCATCAAGTGTTAAAATAATTTCTTTAAATTCAGCTGCAGTAACAGAAGAAGGTGAATTCTAGAATACAAAGTAGAGGGAAAAGTATTGTGAAGCAGAACTAGAAAATATAAAAGATGGTGAGAGTGAGATATTCATTTAGACGGAATATTTTTCTGACTAATAATTACATTTGAAAGGCCAAAGAACACACGCTCCTTATGGTCTCTATGATTGGAAAGGATATGAAAGTATTTGGAATTTGACTTGATGAGTAATTTCTAAATGCAAATCTGTAGTGGTAGAAGCTCTCAAATTAGAGTGAGGTCAGCTGGGCTCCACTAATTCACACCAATTGTGAGGCACATTAAAATTAGTTTCCATCAGCTGTGAACTTGGGTTGAAGCTCATTTTACTGGCAGAAATCTCTGTGGAAAGGACCCATAAGTCAGCAACAGGCAGGTAGTAAGAAAACTCTTTTGAACTACTTATAGCATAATTCAAAGAACCTGGACTTATTCCTGCAACCACATAATGGTTAAGAAAATCCAACAAGAAATCCAACAATGCATGGTTCTGCAGATTTCATTCTAGTTTTCCTGTTTTCTTTCTTTATGTAAATCTAAACTTACTGTGTAATATTACCTGGATTAGTTAATATACTACTTGGGCACTGATTTCATGTAGACAAAAATATATGTTTCTTTCTGAACTCTCTGATGATAAAGGTCAAATCCAGAGTTTTGGGAGGATTGTATAATGATTTGGATGGACTGAAGTTGCAGTAATTTGTCATCCAGAAATGACCTTATCAGAGTTTTTGCAGACATTTTCAGCTGTAGCTTAATGGCCATAACTATGTACTATCAACAGGGTGGTGTGGCTTAATTTTACATTAATTTGACATTGTTGAAAATGGTTTATTATTAATTAAGGATAAATGTGCCCCAGTGAAATAAATATCATAGTATTGACATCAGTGAGCCAGCTGGAGCTTAATCCCTGATGTTCTGCTAGTATTCTGTATAGGGAAACTTGTCCAGATGAGTGTTCATCTTATCTCAGACATCATCTAAGTGTTGTGTGAGTCAGAAATTACCTACCCTCTTCTGGGGCTCCAGAGAGCTGCTATCTCTTGTTTTATTGATCTAGACTAGGAGGAAGTCTTGGCATCACTGTCTGCATGAAAACAGAGAAGAAAATACAAGCAGTTATTTCAGCTTGCAAAATGGAAGAATTTTGGAAAGATTAATGTAAAATGCAAACTGTACTAATTCAAAAGGAAACTGAACTTTTCCCTCATGGCTGCTATATGTGGTTATCTACCTGGAGATTAACGACAAGTATATGTCTCCAATGTACTTTTTCCCTCATCACCTTCCTCTATAATCAATTTTTTTATCTCATGCAGAAAAAGGAAAACCCTGAAGTGCTTTTCACAAAAAAAGGTCAGTCAGAACAGATCACAACTGTAGTGCAAGTAGTGTTTATTTAATTTGATTTTCATGTACCCTTCATTGTCTACTATCTTTAACATTCTCATTTCCATCTGGAAGGCTGGAAAGGCAGCTGGCTTCCCAGCAGACACCAACTCCACAATTAGGTAGCTGGCATGCAGCTCTTGCTTCCCTGTTTGTGGAGCCTGTCTGCCTCCCTGGTCCTCATGGCACACTTACCACTGCAATCCATTTGCACTGGGAACCTGGCTGCACTTACTGGCCCTGGGTTAGGAACAGGAAGGGTTCCATGAGTTTTGTACCAGCACTGACCTTGTATATGCCCAGGCATTAGAAAACACATGGACTGTGATGGTTTGAATCCGGTTTGTTGGGTTATCAGTACTGTTGTCTCAGAAGGAAATGTGTGGAGTATTTCTTTGGGGTGTGCTTGGGCTGTCTCATCAGGACAGCAGAATAATGTTTTTCTTACCCTGCTGATATTAAATCAGAAACATCCTCATGAAAAGATTCCTTGCACATTCTGGTGGCATGTTTCACACTGCCTGTAACCTCTGAGCAGCATTAATTTTTGAGGCTGCCTTTAAGCCTGTTCTGTTCTTCTCATCCCTTCTATTGCTTTAGGTTTGCATAACTCAGAAATAGTCTGGACTTCAGGGCTTGCTAAAGATGCTTCTGTTATTCAAAGCCCTTGCAAAGTTTTACTGCATTTTTTCTCGCTTCTCTGAGAACCAGCAGACCATGATCTGTAGCTGTTTGCTTGTTCTGATGTTGGCTTGCCTACAGGTTAGAGAATCAAAAAGTTGCTGTTTGAAATTAAAGGAGCTGGATGGTTTGAAATCTAGATGTAGGTAAACAAAATACAAGCAATAAGCTTAGATAACAGACACACTTGCAGTGCAACTGTATTATATAACACTGTATCTCTCAAGCCAAAATTTCACAGAAATTACTTGAATGGAGGTTATTTTAGAAATTATAATTGTGCCTCTTGCTGGAATTCCTAGTTCAGCAGTTTTATTTCTTTTTATTTTTCTTTTCTGTGTTTTTTTGGTGGCCTATGTCCTTTCCTTTTCTGCTCCTACTTTTCTGTGGTATTGCAGAGCTTTCCCAGTGCTCTGTCACAAGCACCAGATTCAGATTTTGGGATTTCTCTTACTGATTGTGCTTCTCTCCTTCAGCCAAATCCATCCCCACAAAATATTGCAGATAACTTGGGATCTTCAAGCTAGCACCAGCCATGTTAGCTTTGCTATCAAACCAGCTGAGATTTAACCAGTGCTCAAACGAGAGAGTGCTGCATACTGCATCAGAGTGAGCATTTCCTTAGTCCTAATTGTGATAAACTCTGCCATGTGATGTTATTAAAAGCTATAACCTTTGATATTACTATATTGTTGATTCAGCAACAATTAGGAGCCTCGGTTTTTTTTGCCTCCTAGTAAATGCAAGTCAAAGTTTAGATTTTATTTTTCTGTCTTCATTTTCTGGATTCGTATGAGAGTTATCTAAAGAGAACACAACATTTTTACACATCAGTTACTGCCACCAGTTATTTTTATCTTTTGCTTTCCCCAGCAAGCACACCTTGTTATCTTCCTTGTACAGAAAGGAGCTGCAGGCAGGAGGAAGGGCCACCATGGAACAGGCAGGAGGTGCCAATCTGCATCTTCCAGCTGCCTACAGCCAGGCAGAATTTGAACCAGGAAAGGGGAACAAAATCCATCCTCCAGTGTCGAGCCTTGATTTACTCACTGTCCTTCCACCTTCTTTATTCTCATGAGAGAACTTTTGTTGGTTTTACAGTGAAGAGGGAGTAGAAAAGGGGAGATAGTAAGCTGATTCTAGATTCAAATTCTAATTAATTTGAACAGTTAGAGATCATTATGCCACTAAGACCAACTCCTCTTTAAGCATAGGTGCAGATGGGGGTTTTATGTTATAGCAGAAGTTCTGTGCAGTGTTTAGTTTTCAGAGTGTCTGATCTCTTGCTTTTGATTTGACAGAGCTAATCTACAGATGAAATCATAAGAAATGTTATTTCATTTAGTCACAGTGAATAAAGTCAGAACCAGTTTCTGTGGTTGTTTCTTCTCTTCTGGAAAGTGTAATGAAACCTAACACATCAAGAAAAACTTGCTCAAATTATTATATCCTTGATGACAGTTTTTCTGACTTTTTTTCCTACACTTTCTGGAGCCAGAGGTCACCAGGCTTGTACCAATGTGTTCTAGTCCTTTTTTCCAGAAGCTGATTTAATTTATTTTATTTTTTTTTTAATTCCCTTCATGCTTAGGAAGAGCTAGAGGTGGTTTGCCACATCCTCTAGGCAGACATGCTGTGTGTATCCTGCAAGTGACATCCACCTGGTGTTAGGGACAGTCTGGTTAAAATTCTGGCTGCTGCTGCCATCCTCCAGCTTTTGATATTGCATTTGCTTAGCAAAACGAGCACTTAAGGTGTTCCTTGACTTCAGATTTTTTACAAGATTTTTTCATTGTCCTGTTGCTACTTTGAATATCTTGGCCAGATTCCAATGCAAGTAATTACATTCTGGCTGTCTAATTTTCCCTGCCGTTCCCATTGCAGATGTTATTTGTCACTACTTGCAGAGTGGCACTGCTGTTGAATTTCTGGTGCATATTTGGGTAATGGAGAAGAAAACTGTGAATGGAGTACAAAAGGAGTTTGCCTTTCTCCTTTTGAGATCAAATATCACATTCATAATCTGGTTTTGAGATGGTAACAAAAAAAAAATAAAAACCAAAAAAAACAGCAAACACATTTTGGTCTGACAAGAGTGGTGTCAAAAATGACATACAGAAACCTCTGCTAGCAATGTGTTCTTTTATATAAATCCTTAAATACCAGAAACAAATTAGATGTAGAGTTATTACATTTGAACATCTGAGATCCAGAGATCCAGGATTTTAGATTTTCATCTAGTTTAAACTGATAGGTCACATTTAATTTGTCTTAAACTGCATTTATATCAGATAAGGCCACAAACTTTCAAAGACTCCACATTAAATTTTCATTATCTCTGTAACCTCTTCCCCTGCAGACCATGATCTCTAGGAATTAATTTTATTTCATCATCTGCATAGTAGAAATGGATTCATGACTATGTTTCCCATTGCTGAGAATGGGAAACATTACATCTTTCACATTACCTGCACACATGTATTTGGCTTCTGCTATGTGAAATAATTCAGGAAAAAATTATCTTTAAGGTGATCTGGGAGATCAATAGGCACACTTTAAACCTTTATAAATTTGTTAGGTTTTCTTACTCATGACTTGCTGTGATTTATTACGATAATGTTTATTGTAGAAGACACTTTTCATTACCTCTCTGAATCAGTTTGCTTTTAACAAATGAGCTTTGTTCTCTTGGTTGGTTTAAACTATATATATTCCACAAGTCTTTGAATCTGAATAAGCAGATATCAGCAAGGTGCAGTGTGGCTTCATGAAATTTAAACATGCTTCTCTAGAAGCTTCAGAACCAAGAATTTACTGTAAGCTGAAAAGCCTTAGCCTGTTGCATTCAGCATGGTTTTATTTCTGTGGTTTCTTAAATTATTCTGTCTCTCTAGATAAAGAAATAAAGAGGTAAACCTAAATCCTTGTTTAGAAGAGGATAGGATAATTTTTAATATTTTTTAAAAAAATATTTCCCTCTAGGAATGGCATATCTTTTCTATTTTGCCATAACAGCCATTTCAACCTCAGTCACACTCCTAACTTACCTGTATTCTATAATGTCTGGGGGAGGAGAAGGCATGTAGAAATTTGGCATAAGACAAATTCTTCCATTAGATCCGTAGAATCTCTGGTAGAGCCAGAACTGCAAACAGCCCTGTTTTGTTCTGCATGTGCATGGTAACAAGCATTATCTTCTCCTTACAAATCAGTGGAGTTAAAAAGATTTGCAAGTGCACTAAGCAGGTCTGCCTTGCAGATCCCAGAGTGCTGCAGGGTAAAGGTCTCAGTTCTTAGGAGCAGGGGGCTGAGGGTGAGATAAATGATCCTGCCCAAAATCTGTGCCATGTCATACAAACCAGGGCTGCACAAAGGACATTTTGCCACAAGAGTCTTGGATTGTGCACATCCTAAGAAAGGTGTCATGTTGTAAGTGGCACTTGTTGTGCAACCTGACTTGGAGGAGGACAGGGACTCCTTACCCGAGAGTCACTTTCCCACAGGTTTTTGGGATGTTTTCTTGGCAGCTGAGTACACACAGATCTTTGTGGAGTTAACATCCACCTGCTAAACAAATCCAGGAGTACTTCACATCTTTACTTGTTGTTTCATTTAATAACTGTTTCGAAACACTTTGGGTTACCTTTCAGACTTCCTCAAAAATGACACTTCCCCAGCAGTTATTTTTAATACCTGTTTTTCAGATAGCCTTTGAAAACAAACTCTGATATAACCAACAGAATTAATAGAAATGTTACAGAATCCTGTTAAATTTGTTTCTGTCTTTAAAAGCTGGGGTTTTTAGTAATCCCATGCCAATACCTAGTTCTAACTGCAGGGGAAAGGTTTCCCATACATGGACCGGGATGAGCTTTTCCTGTACCTTTTGCCAGAGCCAATATCTCAGAAGGAAATACAGACTTGCTGTCTGAAAGGCTTACAGAACAGTCTTGTGCTGCTTACTTATGTAAGTACTTGCTGAGATACTTGTGATATAACTATTCTACTTCCCAAGGCATTAGCTGTTCTGCTGAGGTGATATTGCATTACATTGTGCTGTGGAATGTTTCTAACTAATAAAAGCAATATCATTTTGGTAGTCTTCTCTTGGATATCAGACAGCTCTACAGGGTATTCATTAACATGCAGGAGTGGAGCCTGACTGGCTGCTCAAGCTCCCTTCCTTCACTGATTTAAACCAGATTGTATGTGTCTGCAATTCAATGAAGAACTTGCATAAAATTCAGTCCCGGTGCTTTATTATTTTTTCTCCTGCACCTCAAGGCCCTTGTGAGAAATGCTTTAATTAAAGAAGCATCACCGTGGCTTTAGTCTCAGTGGTATAAACTCTAGACTTGACATGATATTTTCCCTGCTCTTTAAAGAGAATGGGGGGGGGGGGGGGGAAGGTCTTGAGAGGGAGACAAGAAAATATTCTCTCCTTTTGTCAAAAATGATAGAACAGATTTGAAGAAAGTATTGCTTTGTACTTTTGCTCCTAAACATCCAATTTCATAAAGCATAGCTCGAGTTACTGAAAACAGGTGCTTTTAGATGGGTGGGTAGGTGTTTGCCATTGTTGCGTTAGGAGATCTCCCACTTTTCTCTGCATTGGAACTGTATTTTTCTGTATTGGAACTGTAATGGTGCCCATAAAGTGTTTATGTTCTATGTAGCTTGAGAAAAACTCATGATTTGTGAGGTTGATACAATTTAACTTCTGTTAAACAAGTGAGCACAGTACTTCTGCATTAAATATTTTCCTCTGTAAAACATGTCATGGCTGAATTCCACCCTGGAACAGCCTCAGTGTTCTGAGTCCTACAAAACCCCAGAAAGTCAGAAACAGGACTAAAATTTGCATCAGGTGTTTCAGCCTTTAACTTAGGCCAGAGTGCAGCGTAAATGCCCTGAAGTGGGGCTGATGACTTTCAGAGGAGATGGATCAGAGGGTTAAGCAGGGCTTTTTGGGTTTATGCCCAGCACTCAGGCTGAAGTCCTGTAGCAATGTTCACTTGTCTATAGGTAGCTACCTACAGCAGACACAGAAAGTTTCACTTGGCTTACATCATTTCTCAGCTAGGGCTGATGACATAAATACACATATTAAAGGTGGGATTTTATTCAAACTACTTTATTTATTAAGTTATTAACTCTGGTAGGCTCCTAACTTGAAGAGTCATAGTCATACCTTGAGACTTAGAACGAACACTTTGATGTTGTGTGTAAATGATGTGAGGCTGTATCACACCTGCGCTGTTTTCAGGTCACAGACATCCCTGTTGGAGCATCTCCCCTGTATTGCTGGTACTGAGTGCACTGTGGCATTCCAACAGGAACTGCAATTCAGTAGATTAATACTTGCATAACAGATTTGCAAAATAGATATTGTAGGGGCTAGCAGAATTGATGGTCTTCAAAAATTCACAGTCGCTGCTCAGCTTAAAGTACCATTTTCAAGGAACAATCAAAGCTAAGGTACTTTCCAATTATGCTCAAAAAGATAAGAATGGAAAAAGAAAAAAGAAGGGGGAAAAAAACCTCACACTCAAACCAAACACTGCACCCGTCAACATGTTTTTCTATTTTTTATTTTCTTATTGACCATTATAATGTAGTGAAAATTTCAACTGTAATTTTTTTTCTGTTACAGCATTATTTGGACTTCAATTTTATATTTTAACAATTTCCTCTTTAGAAGTTGTGTTTGCAGATGTATTCTGAGGCAAAGATCACTTCCATCATGTTTTCCTACATGATGGAAGAGGCAGTTTCCTTTCTTGGCAGAGTTGCTAGGAGACTTTATCAATTACTGTTTGTAGATAAATATGAAGTCACAAAGAAGCTGGTAGGCATGAGCAAGAAACAGTCATTTTTTGATACTGTAGGAGATAAATGCTGGAAATGCTAGTCTCTGCTTACCTTGCTATGGCAAAGTTTGTGGGGTTTTGTCTCCTGAATGCTCCTGGAGCAGCAAAACAAGAGTATTCACTAAGGATGCAGTAAATGACAACAGTTATGAGCAATTATCTTGAAATCATTCTCAAAGGCCATAGCTTTCATAAAGATACCAGACAGCACTTCTTCAAAACAAAGAAGCTCAGTAATTATTCATCTTTATTTTACCAGGTTTATTAAATGGTTCATAGGCCTGATTCTGGCAGAACAAAGGGAATGGGATAGAAATGTAATTATATATTTGTGCTGCAGGTTTGGCTATGCTTCTGCATTTCTAGAAAATTTAATGCCTGTTAAATCATCCATCCTGATGCATATGCAAACAGCTGCAGCTGTCTTACTGTTCTGAAAGGTTCTACTTGTCATAGTACTGTCAAAATAGTCCAAAAAAAAAAAAAAAATACAAACTTTTGCTCTCCAGTCCTCTGCTGGTGTTCAATCAATTCTCAAACTGCTTGGCTGTTATAGACCAATGGGTGTGACAACTATATTCTCTTTTAAAGCTGTGTTTAGTCAGCCAATGGCTTTTATAGAAATCAGTGGAAGCTAAAACTGTGCAAGTTCTGTCTCTGCTACAAAGGATTTTCTTTCTTGTGCACAGTACAAATAGCACAGTATTCAGTGTGCAGATCTGATCAACTGCCTTGGCTGATCCAAACAGGCAGCTCTAGTCACATCCAAATCATCCACATAAGACTTCTCAGAACTCAGCCAGGGTTTATGTGAACACATTCATTAATCTTTGATGGAGATCACAGTAAAGAATTTGTTTGATTAGTAAAGTAAAATAATTTTTTCTGACTTTTGAAAATCAAACTGAATAGACTACAGTAAGGATGATTTTACAACCTACTAACTTAAAATGGTGAAAACTTCCAAGTTTTTATAGAAACTCGCTAATTTGGAGATATTTATATGACAGGAGACTTTAGGATAGGCTCTTGGTTTTTAAAAATCTGCTTTTCTTCCCACATCTTCCAGACTTCACCCATTTACCAGAGCCAAATCTCCTTCAAGATCCTCTCTTTTTCATTTCCCTCAAGCAGTCTAATAATAGAATATAATGTCTCCAGAATTTTTTGGGAGGATGGGGCAGGTTGTTCTGTGGGCTTTGGTTTTGTTTTTGGGATTTTTTGTTTGTTTGTTTGGTGTTTTTTTTGTTTGGGTTTTTTTGTTGTTGTTGTTTGTTTGGTTTGGTTTTTAGGGGGTTTTGGCTGTCTTTTTTTTCCCCCAGAATAATTCTGCCTTCCTCAAGAAGTGTTTCGACATTGCTCTCAGACACATGCTGTGATTCTTGGGGGTGTCCAGTACAGGGATAAAATCTGGACTTTGATCCCTGTGGGTCACTTCCAGTTCAGGGTATTCTGTAGTTCTGTGGTTCTTATTTAGAAAAATACAAAACAATGGGAGAGGTTTGCCCAGCTTTTCATACTGTAAAATGTAAAATGTATCTATTGGGGTTTTTCTTCTTCAAGTACAACATTATAAATATAGTTCTGCCTAGTTAATGTCAGGGAGCAGAAGCTTATTTGGTTATTATAGCATTCACTGGTTCCTTTTGTTAGCAATTAAATTCCTCAGGGCTCTGAGCAGACATTAACAAGTTAATGAGAGGAGGCCAACAGTCCCCAAGGTATTTGCTTCCACCCACCAGCTTTGGACAGAAAACTCCAGTGTAATATCATTAAAAAGGCAAGAAAGAAAGCCCTTCTTAGTGTGGCATTCCTGCTGAAGCCCACGGGGCCACGGATGCTTGTCTGGCATGCTGACATGTGGGAGAGCACAGCCAGCCCTGGTGGGACCTTCAGCAGCCACTCAGTTCATAACCTCCCCTTTCACCTCATCATTCCGGGCCAAGAACCAGAGAGAAGAAACTGTAAAGCATCATTGGAGCAGGGCTGCAAGGGAATGGGGAATTCCAGGAGATGACTTGTTTATAGTGACAAATAAGGACTTTTGTCCATTTATCACCTTTTGCTTGATAGCTAATAGACAGAAAAGAGGTTAAAGATATCAAACTTCTCAACTCCTCCTTTCTTCCCTCCTAGACATGACACAGCACTTCATAAACAAGAGAATTTGCAAAGTATCCTAAGCTCCATCTTTAGCTCAGCTGTTTCTTCTGAGTGTCTCAGGGGAAAAAATTTTCTTTTACTTCTATCTCAAAGCTAAGAAAGCTCTCTTCAGTTGCACTTTGTTTCACACTCTAACAAAGTAAACAAAGCAGGAATAACTTGTGACTCTGAACCAAGCTTGCCTGCCCTTGCTAATTGTGGATGCAAGTTTCCCTTCGAACAGAATCCTTTCTTCTCAAGTGCATGCTCCAAGAAGGTAAGAAATTACTTTTGTTGCAATCTTATTTCTGTTTGTCCTGCTATTTAACTGTGGAAGAGCCAAGGCTGGAGCTCTAAAATATGTAGGTTGTTCCATGTCTAGAAAAGGGCTTCCTTTCTTTTCAGGGTGCTCCAACTGTTGTCTTTTCTAGCTCCTCCAGCTGGAACTGAAGAGCTGAATATAGAGCTTTATTTCACATTTTGCAAAATCTTTGGGCTTCCTTTTCCTGAAACTTGGTGCAGATCCCTAATTAACTGTTTCCAAAAATCTAATAAACAGTAAATCTTTATCCCAGCAGGAACTCTGCACTAATGTTCTCAGTGGCAAACAAGACTGTGTCACAGCAGCATGCCTCTTGCTATAGGGATGGATATTTCACCACCTTATTAATAGCACAGTTTTATGTAACAAGTATAAACATATTTGTTTAGAAAGGAGAGATGGTGAGTTTTAATGTAAATATTCTAGATTACTTAAAAAATGTTGGCGGGTCAAAATCATTGATGGTGTCCTTCATCCAAAGAAATTACTGTCACAGAATATAAGGATTTGACTTAGTTTACAAAGACGGAATTTAAAATCAAAATTTGAATTTTACTTAATTTTAATTTGATTTGAATCAAAATTTGAATTTGTCAACCACAGATTTAAATTATTTCCATTCTCACTATTGCAGGAAAAAAATATTGTGACTTTTTACATCTTTTTGATTTTGGACAACCCTGAAATGATGGAAATTCCCCTTTGCTCCTTTAGTGCATGCATGAAGACTGACTGTTTGGAAGGCCCTTGTGCTCATGGAATTCCCCATGGAGTAGATGAACAAACCTTTCATTTTGTGGTGGTGGCACCTGGCATGTTCAGCTGTCCAGCCTGTGCCTGGGTGGTGGCCTCAGACCAGAGTGTGTGCTGTGGTCACTGTAGCCCTAGTCAAGCACCCAGAGCTTGACATCTTTAAAAGCTATAACAGGATGGTTCCCTATGCATATAAGCACTTTAAGAAAATGTGTAGTGGTTCTCCCTCTTCCTGCCAGCAAGGAAAGTGTTTTATCACTCATTTCTGTTGTGTTAGCAGTTATCTCAAAGGTGAGTCTTTGCATATCTTGCTTTAAATACTCTCTACCTGGTTTTGGAAAAGACTTCTTTAGATTTCTTGCTAAAGGATTAAATGGGAAGTGGTTTGGTTTGGCTTTTTTTTTTTTTTTCTCTATTTTTTTTTTTCCTGGAGTACTGTTCATAAATTCCAGTTATCACCCAGAGTACATTCATATGGGTTTCAGGACATATCTAGCTTTCAGCTTACTGGTTTTAACTCTGCCCTTTTGCATTCAATTGGAATTGACTAAATGGATTAAAAAGTAAAAATCTTTACCTTAAAACCAGCTTAAGGCCAAGGAATGAAGATCCCCAATTCTGCTGGTTACCCCTGACACATTTGCTTGCCTTTAATATTTCAACTATTCAGGATTAAAATCCTAACAGATAAGAAGCAGAAGTAGTTTGCTCACTATTCGTAGATTAGAAGCTTGATTCTCAAACTGCAGACTGTAAGTTGTAACTTGCAGAATGGTTAAGAAAAGCACATTCCATAGATGGCTTCTAAACCTTTAAGCAGTTACAAATTCCCTGAACCAATTCTGATAACAAAAATAATTTCCTGTTAACAGTGATGTCCACTGACCACATTTCACCTTGGCTTCTTACTGCAGACTGTAATAAAAAAAACATCTTTTTAATAAATTCCAATTAACCAAAGGCAAACAAAAGTATAATTTAGTCTATTCTCAAGCTGTTGCTTTCTTCATTCATGTGTCACAGATGCTGTTACACAACAAGCTGTGTCAATCATTTTTCTCCAGTATTACATTTGAGAAAGAATGAAAGATATTAATAGAAACTTGTTGGGGGGAAGAAACTGGGCTGAGAGTAATATGAAATGGCCAGAGCTATTTTTTGTTCAACTTTTGTAGCAAGAAGTTGCTTTCCTAACAAATGCACTAAGCTTATGCACAAAGGTACACCAGAGGGAAGAATGATAATACAGATCAGAGATATTACAGCTTGTAAGTGCTGTAATCTAGCATTTAAGACATTGAGGTTTTTTCAGTTCCTGTTCATGCTGAAATGAGAATTCAACATTGTTTAGTTTTCATAGGTAAATTTGCTTCTTCAGAGCTCCTCTGGTTTAGAAATATTTACTGGTTGCTAATATTCAGCTGAGTATGCAGATGTCCATGAAGGCTGTGTATGCACATACACCTAAACATGGGGCTGTGTTTGGAAGGAGGTTTTGGTGTAACCTGTATTTCATGATTGCAACTGTGAAGTGCTACTTCATCATGGCTCAACAAAGAAAAGCTCTGGGCCCTGATGTTTACACAGCAGTGCAGAGGAGTGCTTTGTTAAAATGCCAAAGTAGGAAAATACAATATATTTCTCTGGGCTGTCCCAATAGTCTGAGCAGTCTGCTCAAGTAGCAGACAGAGTCTCTGAAACACACTGTAGTAATTATTTATGTCCACAATACTAAGAGTATATGTCATTTATCAGTATTTCTCCTTTCCTGAAAACTGGTTCCAGGATATTTAAAGCTACACTTTCAGAATTTTAAATTTTATTGTACTTATATTATAGGTGTATTTAAATTGTATTGTATTTAAATTGTAGGTGATCATCACCTTTTGTTGGTGATGGAGGAGGAGATTTCTGAGCACTATCAGGGAACCTGAATAAGAGTTATCTATTATATCTAAGACACAAAATTCCTTTTTCTATTCTGTTGTTTATGCAAATTTCTTTAGCTTCTGAAGCATAAACTTTGGTGCAAGTTGGTTAACTGAGAACTTACCTTAAACATGTGACTAATTAAGACTATTTTGTGCAAGTTTCAATTCTCCTATCTTTATGATGGTTAGGATGAAAAAAAAAAAGAGATTATCCAGAAATTAATTTCCTGTTGCGATCTACTTGGCTAAGGCCAGAAAACCAATGTATGATAAACTTCTTCAGTCTATCAGGTGACTAAAATTCATTTAAGGAAAAACTCAGAAATTTGCAAGGCAGAAAACCAAAACATGGCTGTGGTTAGACAGGATAAAAATATGGTTTGAGGACCTTCCACCCTGAATCAAAAATGCTATGGCCATATGATACAAAGCCGCATTCTGGTGTGAAAGTGTTCTGCTCATTCAGATTTATTCAGGAATTGTTATGGGTTTATTTCAGAGTGGCTAGCAATGCCAAACTTTCTATTTTGTGCCATTAGCATAAACTCTGCATTGAGTATTCTATTCAACTTTATAGAAATCACTCTAAATTTCTGTCAATTTTTAGGGACTAATGCGTTTTTTATGTTTCTTAAGCTCTTGGGATAGAACTGTATGGTAAGAGTATAATTATCTATGAAATGTTACAATTTCAGCCTCTAAGCTATATAACATTCTGTTAAATTCCTTAAAGCCAAGGAATTCCTTAAAGGCTCAGTGGAATGATTTCTGACTTAAAGCTCTATGAAAAGTAACAGAATATGTCATAGCAGCTTTAGAGGAATAAACTCCTCCAGGTTTTCTTCACATGAGAGTTTTGTGCTCTTAGACTTCTTTAGCTGTAATTGATTTTTTTTTTAACTTTTGGAAAAATAAACAAGAAAAATCAAGAAAAACTACACTTAAATATCTGTTATAACACTAAATTATCTCCTCATAACTGATATGAAGATGAAGTTCTCCAATCTGTATATAAATAGTGTGCCAGATTTCTATAATGCCTGCTTAAGTCAGGTTGATATAATTCTATTTGCTTCATTGAACCCTGTAGTTGCATTCAGTTCTGGTGCAATGCCAGTGAAATGGACTCTCAGGGTTCATTTGGACAAAATAGTTTGACCTTAAAGAGATTTCTAGAGAATAGCATTTCACCTTCACTATCTGCCTTGGAAAGAGTGCTTGAGTTTTAAATGACACTTTGAAATTGGTCCTTTTGCTCACTCCCTTATTATCTAAGTAATTGCTGCATATGATAAATTGATTGATAGTCACTGGGTTTAATCTACATGAGACTTCATGAGACTTTGAAGAAATTGAGTGTTATTTAAATATAGAAAGCTTCTTCCTATATTTCTATTTCTTTAGGGTAGCTTTTAGTGTTTATCTGAAGTGCTATTTCAGGGGTGAGTGATTTCTCCTTCTAACTTGCTTTGGTGCCGACATTTATATCAATATGTTTGTTACTGAGCACTCACGTCTCTGACTGTGAAAGCTTTGTTGTCAACAACTTGCTGCTCTCAGAGAGATCCAATTTGTTTCCATTATAGATGAAGGCACAGCCAAACAGGAATTTGGTTTTCTGTTTGCATACGCTGCGTGGGTGCAGGAGTGACAAAGTCTGAAGGAAAATGTAAGGACTTAGCTGCAAGCAGTGACAGACAGAACTTTCTCCAGTGTGTGTGTGTGTAGACTCTATTTCCTGAGCTCATAGGGATGGAGCATCACTGTGGTTTTCATGATTGTTTGACCCTTACAGTACCCCCATCTGTAAGTCTGAGAAAATTAACACATGCAACAATTATCTTATGTCTGACCTGACCTGGATCCTGATCCCTGCTTATGTCAAGAATGGATTTTATAGATGTTATTTTTTTTGATTTTAAGTAATTGTAAAAGCAGGAAAAGAAGTAACTGAGAAGTGTTGAAAGACAGTCAAACATACTCTAATTATCTTCTGAACCTTGTAGTACAGCATCTGTAGATCTCAGAGTTTTAAACACATGGACCTAACAGCAAAAATTATTATTCTTCTTTGCCCTTATTAACCCTAGTGATTACTGGGAAAAGTTACTGAGGTAATTTGAGAGTGTTGACATATCAATTTCAGGTAGTCGGTGTGAATTCCAATTTTTCAGAGTTAATTTTTGAGTATTAACTTCAAAGCACTTAAAAACTAGTATATTTGGTAATAATAATTTTCTTTCTTGATTAGCGGAGTTCAAAATCTCTGTACTTTATCCCTTCAAATTGCCAGGCTAACAAACACATTCATTGCCATGAAATTGAGCTTGGGCTTGAAAGAAAAGACAAAAACAGCGAGTTGTGCTCCTTTGAGAGATATCCTTCCAAATGACATCATGCTTAAAATCACATCTTGATGCTGAAACCCACTCCAAAAACTTAGAATCCAAGAGTTTGAAATCTCAGATTTTCACTAGGCTTTGTTTTCCTTCATGGAGTATCTCCCCTGATTGTAGAATCCCGCAGGCATAAAACATGGTTACTGCTTTTTAAATGCCACTGATTCAGGACACACATTATCATATATGCATATAAAAAACTGTGAATTAGTCTGCCAGAACTATGCCTCCAACCTGCTCTTGCTGATTTTCATTGTATGTCTGATTGCCCCACACCCTTCTTTTTGCTCAATCTCTGATAAGGTCCATGGTGTCAGAGCTATGAAGATTTTTTTCTTCACATTTGATAAGTCTCCAAAAAAGTCATTACTACAAGAGGAGACAAGACCCTTGTTGGACTCTTTCCAAAACTTTGCTATACTTGAACAAGTAATTTGTTCACTTTTCAGCTTCCTCTAAAATGAGGATAACATTGGTTAACATTGCAGAGAATGTCAGAAGAATTTTTTTAAGCTCTACATGAGTTCTTTCTACAAAGAAACTCACAGCACATAGAAATTGTCTGTAATGTTAGAAACTGCCTTCTGTCCAGATTTTAGCACAATATGATTCTTTGATCTATAGTAGTGCAATATACATTGGATGAAATGGAGGTAGTTGAATGGAAATGGTTTTAGAAAGATGAGAGCTACCTTTGCTGCCACCAAGTACCCATTAGAGAAGGAAAACCAGTAACAAAGGCAAACCCAGAAGTCAGTGGATTATTTGCTTTTATTCTGATTAGTTTGTGAAAGTTACTTTTGATTTGGGCTTGGATTTTTTTTCTCTACGTGGGTTTATTGGTTTTTGGGTTTGGGTTTTTTTTTCATAAAAATGTGAAGTAACATTCTACTTTCTTCAACTGCTGTTTTAAAAGTACTGAATGGAAATTTCCTTGCCCTCTGCTCCTTCAGGCACAAATTGTGTCTTGTCAAACCAGACATTTGCAGAGAGTCTTGGAGAATTGTTTCTCAGCCCAAGTTACTGTTTGTGCTCTTCTATTTTGCAGAATGAATAAATGATGTTTGACAGCATTGGCAACTCTGTTACAGGGATGATGAATTCTCCTCAGCAGCCATCAGTGAAAATTGATGTAAATCAACTCCTTGAAGGAGGCAGGGCAGCTAATCTCAGGAAGTGCAAAGCTAAATGAAAGCAAACAATTAATCTTTATTTATGCAATGATTTAAATTGGCTTATTGGCAAAAGACTATATCTGTAGTTATCACAGTTGCTGTTATTACAAAAAAAAACAAAACAGCATATGCTGGCTTTTGTACATATAAAACTCCTTCAAATCAAAAAGAAAAAATAAGCAGGAATCTATAATCTCTCTTTAGAGAGTTTCCAAATTGCAGGAAGATTCAGAGCTAGGCTTTAGCTAGGACAACTTGACAGGATATTTTCAGAATTTTTACGCTCACAAATTATATTAGTAGCTGTGTTCAACTTTAAGTGGATCCGAAAGTAAACTGTCTTTAGAAAGCACTGGTTTGAAATTTCAGATCCTTGGCTTCTGTTCCTGTTCTTTCACCTGTAGTGTGGCTCTTGCTTTCTCTGGGAAGTTGAGTTTTATTCTGACATCAAATTCCTGGTAAGTCTGTAAGTTTGTACATAGCTTGTTAATAAACTCAATCTGTGACTGTGGTACAGAGAGTAGTACCCCAGTTTTGGTTTTGGGTGGGAGTTAGAGTCTGATCTTGATCCCTGAGGGGTCCATAAATATGGTCTGTTTTCATGCCTGTGATAGTGTTGGGGTTTTCCTCCTTTATTATTCTGTGGAAGCCCAATGAAATTATAGCCTACACTACTCAGATTCTGCAGTGAGCTAAATTTGTAGGCCATGCTTAAAGTTCTATCATGAGTTTATACCAAAACATGTTTTATTACAAGAATATTGTAGTTCTTTCTGTATATCAGAGATATGAAGCCTTAAGCTACATGGTTTAGACTTCTGAGATGAGATTAACTTTTTAATAATTTGGTCCTCTATATCCATTTTCTTTTTAGAAACTGTAGTTCATTATGTTTGTCTTAAATTGCTTCCTGCATTAGATATTTAAATATTAGATATTTAAATTTAAAATCTGCCATCTTTCAGCTATAATCAAAACTAGATATCTTTTTAAGCTTCGGGCAATTTGTAGAGCAGATAAGTACATTTAACATTTTTAAGTTCTTTTAGGTTATGTTTTGGAAGGGGTTATACTTTCAGTGGGCATGCTAACAAGTAACTTAAATGATTCATAACTGATAATAAACCTACTCTAGCTTACCCAGTATTTCTGCTATGGATCTGTTCATGTGCTGAGAATATCCAAATCAAACCTTTTCTCCTAGCTCCTCTTTGCCCATCAGTGATGATGAGTTGAGTGATGTTACTTATCCTGCTTGCTTGAGTCCTCTATATTTAATTTGCAAAACACTGCCAAGGGAAGCTAAAGACTGTTTAGAGGACTGAGGTAGGTCTATTTGTTTCCATCTACTAATTTGTTCTGTCCTGTTTGTTTTCTTTATTCTTCCTGTATATTTGGCAGGGAGCAGACATGAATTTGACTGTGCTCTGTTGAACAGCCGCCACTGCCTCAAGCTGTTTCAGCAACACCTTGCCAAAACACTTTTTCTTTCCAGTTTTGTCTCCTTGAAAAAGAGAGGGGGCTTGGGGCAGAGATTGCCACCTGAGAGTTACTTTGGGACTAACTGGTTGCTATCAGAAGGTGAAATAGTTTCATCATCCTGAAGTGGGGCAGAAGATGTTGAGAAATCAATTAACAAAAAATCCTGCAAACATACAATGTCTCAGCGAAATGGTTTTGCTTTCTATTACTGCTGTCTCATCAGCATATCTTTAAATTGCAAAGTGATGCTTGAAACAGAAATTTATTTAAATTAGATCCATATCCAAATGTGCTGTCTGTATTTGATTTAGTAATTGTACTGTGCTTAGAAATTTATCACAACTGATTTTATTTTCCTATCTATTTCTATCTGTAGAGTTCTCAAAAGTTTTTAAAAAAATCAGAAAATACTCCATGTACCCATAATAGCTGGAATCCTTCCATATGTTGGAAAATTTATAACAAGTATATAACTAAATATTTACTTTACCACCTGTCAATGTCTTGCACTTGTTTTAAAATCTTCTGCTTAAATACTATCATCTTTCTCCATAGACCTCAGAATCCTGGTTTACAGGGACAGATTAAGATGAAAGTGGTTTAAAAATGCAATAGAAAATTTACAGTTACTTGAAACTAGAAAATAATATGTTTTATACTGTGGAGTTTCTGAACCCAATTCCCCCACCCTCTGCTGCAAAGGGAGAGCTGTGTCCAAAGCACGTTTGCTATAAGCCCATGAGAGCCTCTTTCCTCCTGCTGTGGAATTTTTAATGTGCTGTCTGATGTGGAAGACAGTTTAATGAGAATTCTGATCATTAATTCAAACTTAACTGCTGAAAATGAACAATTGGTAATTAAGTGAATGTGATGTGATGACTAATTAGTTGATGTAACAAATAGCCAAAATGTAGTTAATTTTTTTAGCAAATATTTGAATTGTTTGAGAAAATGTTTTGTAATACAAGCAACAAAACTTTGCTCTATTATTTTTAATTGCAATCTCAATTTACTTGAGAGAGACTTGCAGTGTTCCTAAGAAGGCAGACTTCAAGGTCAGACTTAATCAAAAGGTAGATTAAGTCTATCATTACATGCTTGGCTACAGAGATAAAAAAAGCCAACTTTTTTTCATCTCTGTTACTATTTAGTTGTTCTCAAATTTACAGTTTGTTCCCTATGCACAGCATGAAGTTGCAAGTCGTTAACAGAATTCAGTCTTTCCTTGAAACATACCATCACAGATTTATTTAAAAGTTTAATCATGTTCCCTTTTATCCCAGTTTCCATAGTTTTATCTTATACAGTAAAAAATGCATTAATGAAGTAATGATTAACACTCCACTTCTTAGCAAGTAGTATTTTAATGGTAGCCATTGTGCATAATAGAGGGCATTCTTGGCAATCTTCTGCTGGCTGATTGTGAAGAGCATTTGATTAGAAATGCAGGCTGGGTGAGAGGTGCTGCTGCTGCTGGGGCAGAGCTGATCCTCCACAGGCCCTCCTGGTGTGCTGGGACCTCAGCACTCCTCCTCCCTTCCCTCTGGATTAGTTATGGACACTGAGGTGCTTCTCTGAGGAAAGACCTGTAATGGGAGTGGAATTAACCTGCTCATAGAAAAAAAATTTTCTCATTCATTTTCCTCCACTGAAACAACCATGTGAGTCTAAAGAGGAAAATAAAACTGCCAGTGATAGGTTACATTTTGCCTTCAGTCAAATCATATACCTTCTGTTTCAGGGTAAAAACAGGGAAATACTAAGTTCTCTTGTTATAGTCATTCAGTGTTTTACTGAAAGAAAATAATTGGTAATTGCTTTCCTAGGGACTTCTAAGCATAGAGCAAATGGAGTCTCAGCTTCTTGTGCAGAACGGACAGTCTTTTGGAGGATTCATCTTTTTTTTGTTTGTTTGCTTCTTTTTTTTTTTCTTTCCCCAGTATTTCTAGCGCACAAAATAACAAGCCTAGTATGGCATGGATTTCATGAGTATGTCAGAGCGTGCCTGAACAGTCCAGAGCTTTTTTTTACAACTGGAGAATCTGGTGCAACTCTAAAAGGCAAACCCCAGCTCATAATGTGACTGGGTTCCTCACAGTTAGAGAGAGGAAATTTTCAAGTGAGTACAAAATAGGGATCAGGGATCTAGGCAGTAAGAATGCTGTGTGATAGCAGGGACTTCAAAAGTGCCTTTCTGATAGTAGCATGCATTTTTATATCTATATGCTCAAGAAGAAAACTGTCTGGTGGCAAAGCATTTTTGGTTAGTAATGAAAGTGGAGAGATTTACACTTGCATCTCTTGTAGGAAAAGAAACAATTCAGACATGAAATAGATAAATTATGGAAGATAAGAAATCCTGTTCAGTTCTATTCACTCTTGCCCACCAGAAAGCACTTTGGGAAATGTTGAGCTAACAGTGACGTAAAAAGCAAGTCATATAACCAGAGAACCAACTGTGAACATATAACCAGGTCACCTCGTGTCAGGCAGTGAGTGGGTGGCGAGACACATGGACGCTATATGATCAAAAAGGTTGGGTGAAAGACACGTGAGCAGTGATGCCACAGCACAGGCAGCCAGTGTGTGCCTGTTTTGGGGGAGTTTAGAGCATAAAAAGGTTTTTGCAGCCGTGGGGGAATCGCTGCACCCTGAAGAGCAGGAAGAGACTCTTGAGTTTTCTTTTTATTGAACTTTCTGTTTATTGAGTTTTCTGTTCTTGATTGTTGTTGTTGTTAGCACTGTTGTACTTTGCCTCTTTATACACACACACTCATAAAGAACTGCTTTTCTCATATCTTTGCCTGAAAGCCCCTTAATTTCCAAGTTATAATAATTTGGAGGCAGGCAGTTGTATTCTCCATTTCAAGAGAGGTTCCTGCATTCCTTGGCGGACACTCGTCTTTCAATCCAAGACAAATTCTCAGAAAGTACAGGTTTTGAACATAGGAAAATGGAGGATTTCAAGGGAATAACTGGACCAAGACTTGCCTCATTTTGTACTTTTCAAGACATAGAGATGAGAAAAACAAAACAGCGCTTCCTACCCACTGGGGTTCGTGCTTGAGTAACATTGTTGTCTGTTAAAAAAAGTCTTTTTGTGAAATTGGTTTATTGAGAATCAGAAATAATAGCATGGCTCTGCTTTTCTTGTTAGATCACTTGCTGTACATTTTCAAGTGTATGCTAATAACAGGGTATTTCAAGCATATCTCCCTTAAAACTATTCAGCAAACTTGGAAGCCTACCTTAAAAACTTCTAATTGATTTAAGGTGTAAGTGATGTATCCACACTCTGCCTGTCATGAATAATTTAACAACTAAAGTGTTCTGGCTCCCAAAAATCATAACTTGAAAGAGTTTGTTGAGTAATCATTCAACCTGGCTGTATCTCTTTTTTCCCTATGCATATGTATAGCTGAATGTATCCACATTAGTGCTGCCCTTAGTCACCAGTCCTTTCTGTCTTTGCAGTTAATCTCTGTATATGTATAATATAAGTAGGTGTTCTATATAAATAAACTCCCAAAAGGGAACCAGATGCTGAACTTTATAGCTGAGTAAACTGAACCACTGAAAGGTGATGTGATAATATGCTTGGCATCTGTGAGTCAGCATTAAGATGTGCTCCAAATACTATTGCAAACACTGACAGTTTCTGGATATAAAGAACTCAATGTGCTTTCATTAGCGCTGCTGGAAATTGCTCCCAAGGGTTGTGGTTCTCTCTCAATTCAGATCACTTATGTAATTTCAGAGTATGAACTGTTTCAGGCAACTGCAATGTTCACTGATTTTTGCACTGTTTGATGAACTTTCAATGTAAAGGTTTCCCAGCACTGGGTTTAGAGCTAATACTTCAAGTTCAGTAGTCTCAAAGAGCTCCCAAAATGTTAGATTAGAAAATACTACTCACAAGATGCCCCCTGCCCTGCTTAATGATCTGAGTGAAAAAGCAGAGACAGAAGCAGAGACAGTCTGTTGGGTCAGGGCCCTGATTCACCCTAACACTCATATTCATTAATCTTCTGTTTACATTGTTGAAAAAGTACGTGCTGCCTGTGAAGTGAGATTGCTTCATAGACAAGCTGGATATCTGATTCCTGGCCTGTCAGTGGAATGTAAAGGTACTTCCAGTGTGGGAATGTGCACAGCCCCAGTGATTAGGGAGTGACTGGATGTACAGCAGGGACTGTGTGTTAGTGCTGATCACCCTCACTAATGAGGATTTCCTGACCTGGGGGAAAACTCACCAGGTGAGTTTTACAGAGAGCTCATCCATCCTGGACTTAATTCTGTGTTTTAGGGAAACTTTCACCGAAGTCCTGCTCTGAGTTCTGTCATTTTGACATAGTTTATAGGCAGGATGAGTAGAGGCGTAAGAAAAGAATAAATTTATTTCTTCTAAGGAGACAAGCTTGAGTGCTAGGGAGGATTTAAGCAGCATTTTACCCTTGAGGGCACTCGAAGAGCTCTGGGCAGAGCTGTGCTGCTGACTTGCACAGGAGGGCAAACAGGTGCTTTGGAAAAGCTGGTGGATAATTATATGGGTGTGATAATGAGGCACTGGTTTGCTTCTCAGTGTTCTTATTCTACAGCAAACTCTTGAGCCTCACCTTCTGTCAATGGGCTAAAATTGTGTTGCCAAGTTTGCAGGAAATTGATTTGCCCTGAGTTTTTGCTTAGTAGTTTTTGCTTTTCCTTCAAGTTCAAACTGCATACTAGTTGCAACACCTGCATAGGAACATCTAAGGGTTATTTTTCTGTTTTTCTAACCAAAGCCATTGGTCTGTATAATTTATATTATGGTTTTACATTTCCTCTCTCTAATTACAGCCAAGTACATAGGGCTTTACTAATCTCTTTGCAGGGATAAAATGTCCTCTGGTTTTTTTCCTTGTTTCAGGTTTCCAAGCAACATATTTGGCTTCACTTTGGGGTTTGGATTGACCCAAAAGATCAAACCAAAGATGTGTAATTTACCACAATCATTTTGACTTGCAGCCAGTGTTTAATAAGTTGGGAATTTCCACGGATGCAGAAGGGATATAGCTTCCCACATCTCATTGACTTTCAGAGGGTTTTGGACACACTTCAAGCTTCTTTTACAATCCTGTGCTGAAACAGCCCAGCTCTGCTTTCCTTTCTAAATATGCATTTCTCAGTTTATTTTTTTAATTGAAAAATGCTCCATATTTAAAACTTGCACCTCCCTGGAAGCTATTAATCTCGGTAACTCTGAGTATAGTCTTGGGCACCTTTCACTGTGCTTGAGATTTAGTCTTCAGACATGTAGACCTTGCAGAAAGCTGAAAATGGACTTTTAGCATAATTTATATTAAAATTTATTTAATTATAGGGATATAACTACAAAATGCTTTTAATATTATATTGTTCAGTTCTCAGTAAGTGCTAGGGTCATTAACAACATTTGATACATTGTGTGTTTAGCAATTACACAAATGCCATGCTGATATTCTCATCTCACATCCTCACCACTGAGTTGTTAACACGAAAATATGTGCAACTTTTCACTCATTTCTAGAAAATTTGCTAGAGAAGGATTATTAATTTCTCAGATTTCTGACTGTGAAGGAAATGTAGCTTGAGGCTTAATGTGCTGACAGTGTTTCCCCATTTTTAAAGGTAGTCCAGCTGTCATGGTGATAGTGCAAGAAACCAGTCCACCAAGCCTAATGATAGTTTCAAGAATGAAAAAAGCTGAAGTGTTTTGAAGTGATCATCAATAAGAAATTGGTTTAAAAAGAAACAGAAAACATCTTGTTATTCTCTGATCCAGTGTTATTTTGCATATGTGGTGGACGTTGTTAGGCTGGTTGAACTGGCTGATTTATTTCCAAGTCACAGAAACATTTCAGAAGAAGAGGATGTTTAAACTTTCACTGTGCTACATGCCAGATCCTTTTCTCTCTCTTTACTCCCTTCAACCCCATTATAGTCTTTGTGGCTTCATCTCTTCCCTTCTCCTGCATCCCTGCCTTTATTTAGCTCTAGGTAAGGGTTCCCTGGGATGCCTCTGGGGTTTCTGGAATGCTGCTGTTATTTCTCCTCCTTTCTCTCCTCTCATGTGCTCAGCAATCATCAGGCAAGTGCTCCAAGGGGACAGCCGGAAACTTCTGCTTGAAAATGCAGCAGCAGTGGAGCAGTTGGGGTGGTTGAACACAGCTGGTCTTGAAAGGGAACCACCACAAAATATCTGGCTGGGATTTGAAAATTTGAAAAGAAATAGCTCTATGCTTCATACATAAGTGGCCAAGGCCTGAAGGGGGACTCATGACAAAATGTGAGCAAGGAGCAATCCGAAGGTGTTTCTTTTACAATGGTTTCACAAACTAGTGAGCTGAAAGTGTTTCTTGTTAACATCTCATGTAATATTTCTTGTTTCCAAGTAATCTCATTTGTGCCTGCCTCCTGCTATCTGACTCTCCTGTGCTGGGAAGGGGAAAGAGCTCTTTTCCTGCTCACAGCTCTCCTGTGTGGTGTCTCAGTGAACTCTTGGCACCAAGATAGAGTTGGCCAGCACATCTTCATGTCAGTGTTTGCACAAATGGATTTGCTAGAAGCAAATGGCTCCTCAAGGGTCATTTGAAGAACCTTCCCTGAATGCATTGTCCCTCATCTAAACACTGCAGACTGCTGATGTAACTCATCCTTTAAACATCCTGTTTGTGTTATGACACGTGCAGGAGGTGGGGGTCTGCAAGCAGTCCTTTTCTGAGGAATTCTAGTTGTCCTTATATCAGATCTATTGGGGTTGTTCACATCTTGAGACATGGAAAAAGATACAGCTTCCTTGGGAATTTCATTCTTTCCAGAAGGCTGCAGGCATAGCAGAGGAGTGCTTTTAGGAGTGACCTTTTATCACACCAGAGATAATAGTATGATATCTGTTAATTCACTGTTGTGATGCTTTAGGCAAATGTGATGGGTAGAGAGGCAAGAAATATATTTGGTAATGTCATCCTCTGTAAAAAAAAATGTTATAAGGAAATACTTTGTTATCATTGCTCACAGTAGTGGCTTTCTGGTTTTTAAAATACCAGCAACATGTCAAATGCTTTCAAAAAATCCCTAAGAACGGCTCTTCCCTCAAACAATTCATAGTCATAGCAGGCTGTCACCTGCTGGTGTGCATGTGCATTATCCATTTTTTATTGCCCTTTTTCACAGAGAAGAAAAAAGGAAAAGCATCCGAATGTTCTCGGTTGTCAAAAGAAGAGAAAAAAACAGGAGGAGGACTGCAGCATGAGTAGGGAGTTGTTATTTATATGATTTGTTGAGGGTAAAGTTCAGATTATTACCTTGACTGTTGCAAAGCTTTGCATGACAGCCTTGATATATAATGAGAATTTGTTAGTAGATATCCAGAGGGGAAATTGTTTTGAATTCTTGCATTGAATTTTACAGTGTGCTGTTTCTGTTTGAGGGAATGAGTAGAGGTTCATTGTGGGCGTCTGTGTTGAGCTGTAAGCAAAACCTGCAGTGCTGGGGCAGCAAGAAGAGGCCCCTGCCCATGTCACTGCCTATCAGGTACCAGTCCATCTCTCCATGATCACTCAGAGCAAATGCATTCATTCCAACATATGACTGATTCTTCTGTGAGGCTTAAATATTGCAGTACAGCCTTCCTGCCACATATTATAGGAAAAAAACTGCTCAGACCTCTCAAATAATCTAATCTTCTCCATTTGTTTACTTCTTCCACATTTTCCTTTCTTTGTTGCAGCCCTAGAGCTGTGCTTCAAATTTTCACAGTGGTTTACTACATATATTCTTTCTGAAGTTTGGCAGTGTATTAACCAACATTGTGTTCTAAAAATAAATTGGAAAACTTCAACTTGACTCTTAATTGAAGCTTTGCTAATTGTCTATCAGGATTCATTTTGCTAAAAATAGAAATGATTTCTCACTGGGTAAATTTCAGCCATTTCTAATCTTTCTTTCTAATTTCTGTATTGATTTGAATTAATTGTTATTCCAGGATTGCACGCTCTTCCCTCTGACTGTCTAATGACTTTTACCAATGCTTTATCACACTTGCTTTGAATTTTAACGATTCAGGAGATGGAGAGTTTCAGCAGTCATTGCTGCCTAGAAAGGAAATTGGGTTTCATTGTTTAAAAGTTATTGAATGTGCTGTTCTTTCTAAATATCAAAAATTTGTGTCTTCTCATGATGTTTTGTTTTTAAAGCTTACTTTTTTAATGTCTTGATGAAGTCACATTTTGACCTAAGCAGTATCCTGGTTGGAATCAAGAACTGACATGGTTTACCTTATAGTTTCCTTGATTTTATTATAACTTTATCTCTCCATTTGCCATAGAAAACAAATTTTAATCATCAGGTGAGCGAGGGGATGGCAAATTTTCTCTTCGCCCACTTTGCAGAATGCCCTTCCCACTTGTGCTTTGCTGTCAGTGTAACTTCAAGCCTCCCAGAGAAGAGCTCTAGATTTCTCTGGGGACATGAATTTCCATAGTAAGGTCTTTGTTTTCTGAAATCTGTATTGTAATGGAAATATAACCTCCTGACATAGTATAATCTTACTGCTCAGCCAGCTCTCTTTGAGACAAGATTTTGTTCAAGCAGTGGATGAAATGGTGAATTGCAGTTCAGAAGTAAATGTGTGTGGTTGAAGCAGAGAATTCAGCCAGCAGCTGCTGGGGTGGGTTGTGCCTCTGCTTCCGTTGGGAAAATGGGAGAACCATTTCTGACACACTGAATGTTGTAAAAACTGATAGGAAAATGTTTCAAGTTCCCTTGACCAGTGACAATTACTTTAAAAAGCATAGTCACTTTGCCACATGAGCACTTTCAGGTAGCCCATAACTGAGGCCCTTAATCTTGGGTTGTTTTGGTTTGTTTTTCCCCTAGCACTACACAGCAGATTTTTATGGGGACTGAAGAGTCAAGTTCTGTTAGCTCACATAAAAGCATGGGCTAACAAAACGCCCCATATTTCTTTTTCTTAAGAAAGCAGATGAACCAAAGAGGAAAGAGCAAGTGGGGCAGGAGAGAGAAAAGATAGACGCAAGTGTCAGATGGGAGGAGACTTTGGGAAGACTGAGATGGGTGACACTGCACTTCTTCCAAGGCAGATTTAGGATTGCTGTCTTAAGTACTGTGTTATATTTCACCAAAATTCAGAATTTCAGCAAATCGCCTTAGCATGTATATTGCAAATGCAGTTTATCCCAGCTCTGGGAGTAATAGTAATAGAGCTTGGAACTACGAGGAACTTTTGTATCTCTTTTATTTCTGGATTTTTATTCTCTCTTATTCACAGAAAAATGAAAAGTGCTAAAGTGGTTATTTTTGTGGGGAAAAAATCCTGAATATCTTGGCATAATTTTCAAAACTGGTAAATTCAGGGAGGAGTTATTCTTCATATCAAGTTACAAATATCTCCTGGGTGACTCCAGGGGATAATCTAGGTAAATTGTAAAATTATTGTCATGTAAGATCCTAAAAGGATCACACAAAAGCTGTTATATGCACAATTAGAATAGGTACAGGTAATGTGCCTGGTATAGTTGCTTCCATTTAGTGAATTTCAGTGGTGTTTTCATGCAGCCTTTTAATTAACTTAATGCAAAACTGAGTTTCTAGGGTGAGTGATGATTTATGTGCCAGTATTTCCCAATGTTTGCTCTTGAGACAGAAGACTGATGGTTTAAACTGACTGAAAATGTTTCTTCCTTTTCTGTGTGACAGTTCATTAACAGATTATACACAAAAACATCTTTACATAAAAATCAGATTCGTCAACAAATACGTCAAACATACATTTAATCCCATTCACTTGATGAACACAAATAATCCATAAAGGTGATTTATTATTGCCACTTGCTTTATCTTGCGTGATCAAACTATAATCAATAGGAGCTATTAGTCTTTCAAGTTACAGATTTATAGACCTTGGTCATGGAGTAATAGCCAATATGCACATAAAAATCAGTTTGAATAGCCTTTGCTTTTACATTCATATGTCCTTGAGACTCAGATACCAAATTGGATTTCATATCATGAAACAAACTGGATTATAATAATCTTAAATCAAAGAAATCAGTGGGGAAAATTGGTTTGTTAACCTAGCAATTGATTTCTTTTCCACCTATATCATACTGGAAATCCAGCTACTCAGCATTTTTAAAACTATGCATGCAAAACAGATTTTTCAACAGTTCTTCCCTTAAGTTCTGTTATCCTGTGAGGCTTTAGGTCTTGCTCTGTGGTGTGTCAGGATCAGCCCTGGGGCTTGCAAACAGCTCAGAGCAGGCCGATTCCAGAACTCTGTGTATTGTATTCATTTTTGTCACAGTGATTTGTACAAGTTCCAATTCCAACTTCCAGTTAGTAAATTATAATTTCTTATAATTCCTGTGACTTTAAAATTTGTCTCCCCTCAAATTTAAATAATATGAAAAAGATAAACTTTTTAACTTAAGGTTGCCTTACTTCAGAATCATAGGTGAAATGAAAAGTTCCATTTTTGGGGGGCTGCTGTTAACCTGTTGCTCAAGTTAATACTGTCATATCCATTTACCTTATATTTAATTGCCAGCTGGTTTTATTATCTTTGAGGAATATCCTATTTGAATTCCCAGATGATCCCTATTTCTCAATATGGAGAGCTGACAAGAAACTCTGCAATAATAAGAGGTAAAAAAAAGGTTTTCACCTACTCCAGCTACAGAAGTACTAGCTGTGGTTTAGTTTTAGGATTAAAGGCCTGGTATGTATAGGTAAGGGGGTTAACAAAACTCTAAGTTCCCAAAGTTAAGAGATGCACAAATCACCTGGGAGCAGAACAATTCCTATGTTCTTTAAAATATTCTCAGCCCAGCTTTGTGCATTTTAATAAAACACGATGAATTAGGGTTCATACAATGTGCTTGAAGTCTCTGCTTTTCTCAGCACTGTGTTTGACAGGAATTATGATATTTTGACTGTTGAAATTTCATTTTGACTCCATGGGTGGGAGATGACTACACTGAGAAAATAGTTCTAGTGTTTCCTTCTTTTTTGACACACTGTGATAGACAGTTGGCAAACTGCTGTTACATTAATCCTTCCAGTGGAGATAGTAAATCAAGTATACAATGGTATCTGTATAGGAGCAAATTCATTTCACCCCATGACTGTGTGATGGCAGAGCCACTGCTCTGTGAGAGTATATGAGGTCAAGGCAATTAAAAAGTCCTAATTTTTGTGGACTTTTATTTATACATTATTTATTAGAATTATATACTTGGATCTATTTGAAGCTGTCTTTTGGCTCATCATTATAACCTTAAAGTGGAGATTTCCCACTGAAATGATAAATAGTTACTTTTTTGAAGTAAGAAATTTGATGTTTTCTGCAGATGAGAGGCTTACCATGTAGCTCGGTCTAACCTTCCACTGCGTTTCAAGTCATGAAATTATGCAACCATCAACAGATACTTCTAGGTTATTAACAAATGAACAGTTAAATTAAGTTACTAATCAGGCAAAAAATATATTTAGTTTTCTTTGCAGAATGTTATTATAATTACCCATAATACATCAACTGAATGTTTCATCTTCTTTCATGTGACAGCACTTTTTTCCTCTTTACATATACAAATGAATTTAAATTCTACTTTTATTCTAATATTTTTTATTATTATTTTCCTATCTGCTGCCTCAACAAAATGCTGTCACTAAATATTTTTATTTTTCCTGGGAGAGTTCAAGAAGTGTTTGGACAATGCTCTTGGACACATGGTGTAATTTTGGGGCTGTCCTGTGCAGGGCCAAGAATTGGATTTAACCATCCTTGTGTCCCTTCTTACTCAGGATATTCTATGATTTTCATTGATTTTGTATCATTTGAGATAATATCTATATGTTCCATTCGTAGGGAGACACCAAACTGAGTTTTAGCACATAAGGGAGACAGAAAAGTGTGAGATCATTCCTCTTCCCATTCATATAAGAACCCCTTGAAATTGCTATGGATTGTTCAAACTTCTCTCTGGAAATAAAACTTTTCGGTTTTACCCTCATTGGTGAATGAGATATGAAACACCCACTGGAGTAAAGGATGATGTCTAAGATACCATTCCTGAATTTTTATATATGAAGAGATAAATCCCCTTCCAGGATTAGGACACAAGGAATAAACTGCTTGATTGTGGCTCCTTTTTAGACTGGCTTAACCTTGAGGTAAAAAGGCTCTCAACTTGGTGAAAAACCAGTTTAGGCACCCAAGAGCTGAAGCATTTTCTATAGTCACAGGTATTAAAACCTCACTGCTCTACCACCGCTATCCTTTATTGCTGGCATGAAAGGATCTGTAAATCCAAGGTCCTTGTCCTTTTCCTTACAACTGACTTCTGTGAGTTACATGCCCCATTTTGCAGTATTTCATTTTTACACAGCCCAGAGGAGCATCACAGAGTCATGTACCCAGACCCCTGCACAGAACTGCAGCACTACAGTGCTGCTGGCCAGGTGAGGCTCCAAAGAAATCAGTGCAGCGAGGCAAAGCATTTTATTGCTGTTGGTAGTGTAGTTATATTTTATTGTCTTGGCTGTCACCTTGGACAGCTTTTCTGGCACCGACTGATGTGGGTTAATCATGGTTACTGGGGCAGAGATAGGGTTTGTATAAATTACTGCCATCAGCTTGGAGAAGGAAAAAAATCAATAAGAACTTCTGATCATTTTATTTTCAGTTTGGAAATGGACTGGCAAGAGGTTTTGGTAATGATTTAAAATGCATCTTAGAAATGTTTTTAATTATGATTAAGATAGCTGCTAAATTTAACAAGATACAATTAAATACCAGTTTATTAAGTTTGAATTTGTTGCTGATTAACGGTTACGCATGATGTAGGTTTTTAATGTTCCTTAATACTGAATAAATGGTTTGGATAATCAGTTGGTATATAATGTATTAATCTTTTTCAAAATGCAAAGAAAAACATGCAGTTCTGAGTGGTGCATTATACCTGCCCCACCTATTCCAGACCTGATCTCTTGCATTGGACCATTTATAGAAACTGCAGCAATTGTAGGACAAGGCTTCAGAAGCTCATTGAAGTAGGGATTTTTGGGGGGGTTTTATACTTTGTTTTCTTTTTGGGTTTTGGTTTTTGGGTTTTTTTGGTTTTGTGTTTGTTGTTTGGCTGGTTTTTTTGGTTGGTTTTGTGTTTTGTTGGTTTTTTGGGTTTTTTGTTTGTTTTTGTTTTTTTGAAGGCTGCTGTATGACTTGCATATAGCTGTGTTGCAAAGAGAGCAGTGGTCACTCAGAGGCATGGTAGCTTTAACCTTTGTCCCACCTTGGGCTCTGCTGAACAGGATCCAGCTCAGCCTTAGCTATGGCACTTTCATTGCTGCTGCTTAATACTTCAAAATATTTGTTGTTGAAAGCACTGTCAATAAGAACACATGTGGTGCCTTCAGGAAATCCAATTTTAATTTAGAAGCAAGAAGATTTACCAAATGTCTGGTTTGTTTTCTGTATTTTTAGAATTTACTTTTTTAATGGAATGCTTTGGAATACTCTTGCTTGGAGCAAGCACACAAGCTAATGTTTTCAATAATTAGTGCTTAACACACCGCTTCTTCACAAGCTGTTGTTAGCTGTGTTACTTTCATGGGGATCCAGAGCTTTTTGGAAAGCTACTTTGTCTGTGCACAGGGTTTTCAGGAGGCATTTGCTGTGATACAGCACTGATACCCTAAAGTCTGAATAGTGGTGCAATTTAACTTTGCAGTACATTAAATTGAGTGCATTCAGATACCTTAAAGTCTCAGTGCATACAAAGGTCATGTTTGGGTTAGGTGGGAGCTTCAGCTTGATGTTGTGCCTCGCACCAGAACAAGGATGCAACATGCATTACTATAAGGACAGGCAGTTGCAGATTAGTATTTGCAGAGCAACAGATATCACAAGACAGAATAAATAGATTGTTACAGCCACAGAAATATCCTGCATACTTGGCTTTTGAGTATCTTCCCCAGCTCTCTTGTCATGTCACCCCAGGTCCTCTTATTGCACAGTTTCAGTAATCAGGGAAAAAAGAAAAACTTGAGCTCTTCTCATAAGAGACTGTTGAATGGCTGAACTTAGACCTTGAACTTAAAGTGTCTTACCAAATTGTTGTGTTACTTATAAGCCCTTTGGCAGTTCTGGCCTACCAGGTGCTTTGAATGCACATCCTTCAGCTATCAGCTGTGGGATGCCCTGCAGGGCAGAGCAGGGGGAGCCTCTACAGCCCCCTCCAAGTCTGCTGCAATCGTGGTCAGAGGTGCCCCTGCCCTGTGACCCCAAGCATCTTCACAGGATTTTGTTTATTCTTACTTTTAACTTCTCATTATTAAAGTCTCAGAGGAGCTTTTTGAAGTCCATCAAATAGAACTGAGTATTCAAGTGTCCAGACTTAATCCTCTGAGTAATAAAATAGTAAAAACAAGAACACATATGAAAAAATAAATAAAATCTAATAAATATGTTACCTTATACTATTTTGACCATCAGAATTATATTGTGTTCTTGATTAAGGGGCTTTGCTTTGGTTAACAAGTGCCTGAAAGCTTATCTATTTTTTTTCCCTGGATCCATCAGTCAATCCAATAAAAGGTCCATAAGTCCCTATAAACATGGCCTCATTTACATTCTTTGTTTATTAAAGCTACATGAGAACTGGAACTACAGTTTCATTGTAGTAGATCTTTTATGGAAGTGTAACTCATAGAAGTAATGTAGCCTTTATCAAGGAAATGTTCAAATTTGTGGTTTGATGTTTTGTTTGCATTTTTAAAACCTTCTTCAAAAATAAATAAGTAAAAAAACCACAACAACCACAAAAAACTCTGTAAGATTTATTCCTTGATTTTGAATTGAAAGGACAACTTTAATCTTTGGTCCTTGCTCTGTTACTTGGGGCTTTTTTCACTGAGCTGCTTTTTAAATCGGTGGTATATAATGTTATTGATGCCTGCTTTGGAGAGAAGCTCAGCATGGACTTTTCTGGCATGTCATTTAATGAAGAATCCAAGATGAATGATTGTGTTAGGGTCTGAGAGGCTTGGCTCCTACAGATTAACCCAAAATGCCCTTTGATGTACTGCCACCAGTGCATGGTGTGGTGCTGTCCTTGAACTGCAGTGAAAGGAGTCAAAACTAAGCCTTGGAGGCAAAACTCAAACTCTGGTTTAAGCAGGAAGGCTCTATAATTGCTATGTAATGTAATCTATATTTGGACAAAATATTTTGCTCTTTCTTGGGCAGACTGCCCAGAGCAGAGATATCTCTCCAAAAGAACAGCAGGTGGTATTTGGGGTATTGCCTTTCTCTTTTTCTATTGATCTTCTGTAGGCAATATGTCATTCTCAAGAACATAAATCCAAAACTTTCTTATAAAGACTCAAACTCCCTTTGAGTTCTTCAATAGCTGGTGCTGAAAATCCATTATATTTCAGATTTAGAAAGTGTCTGATCCTTTCTTTTAAGCTATACAAATAGCTAAAATTTAATATTTTCAGGAGAACTGCTCACAGAAGTTGCTCTACAGTCTTTATTTTAGGGAGATAGTCTAAGCTAATTCAGGCTTTGAGATGCATGGATTCCACAGGCTTCCCTTTTGGGAATCCTGGAGGTGGGAAAATTATTGTAACTGTTTAGGGGGTTATAGAAAAAGAGACCTCAAGGCTCTGCTGCACAAGGAATAAGTGACAGATAATCAGATGGGAGAGTTATACCTCATAGCTGCTAATAGAAATGTACTTCTCAGCTTTATCTCCTTTAAACACTATATAGGGATTCCTGCAGGCTACAGACTTTGTGACTCAGGTGCATTTCCAAAGCCAAGTTGCCCTGAATGCAAGGTGTACATCTGCCATTTTTTGAACCTCAGACAAATTTCATTTTATTATAAAATTATATATTTTTGTTTCCTTCTCTTTCTGCTATGTTTCTTTTATAGCTGTAGTTAGAGAAATGAGTCAAAATCTGAACCATCACAGAGCTGCTGGAAGGAAGGATGACAGATTAATTTGGCCAAGACAGGTAGAAAACATCTGTGATCAGTGGTGCAATTGTATTGCAACTCCTGCTGTGTTTTCCTCTCTTTAAGCACACTGCCTAAGGTGTTCCCACCAGATAATTAGATTAACATCCCAAAAATTTTTCCCCATGCCTTTTGAAAAGGAAGCAGCATAGCATCCCACCAGACAGATTGGATTTGATTGCTATTCTTAGATTAGACAGCAGCAAACCACGAGACGAGAAAGCTGGGAAGTTGGTTGTAAAATTTAAATCAGGACTCCTGTCCTCTTTCTGAAATGATTTATCCTTGAGCTTATTTTTCCCTGAGAAAATTATCTCTGATGTCAGAATCACTCAAATAATCATTGATGTCGCTTAGTCACAAGACTGAATTTGCTGGCTCATTAAATATGTCTTGCATTTGTGGTTTTATCTAAGCCTATGAAGAGAAAAACGACTGCAGCTGAAGGGAAACAGCTTTTTATTGGGTTTGGTTTAGATGTTCCTTAAATAGTGGGATTCTCCCCAAATCTGATAATAAGAAAAAGCAATTATTGAATTAGTGGGAACATTTTTAAAGTCTGTTTGCCTACAAGATTGATGTATGTTTCCCAAAGAGAGCATGAGGGGTAACATGTTTAACACTCCCTGTGCAGCACAGAGTAAGGAGTGTTTGACTGTGAGGCAGCACAATTAGACCAGTTGATTTTATTTCTAAAATATTATTTATTTGCCTGTTCATTGCTGTAGGTAAGGCTTTCTCATGTAGAGAGACATGTATACAAAATTTTAAGAAGTTTTTGAACATTCAACAGGAAAGAGATTTGAGGGGAAAGTGTAATTTGCAGCAAGGGCAGATTAAAAAGCCAGGCAATGGAACCGATCTCTGTACTTTTGTCTGAATCTTGCTCTTATTTGAGAGTGACAAAGAAGAAATGGTGGTTGCTGCTGTTAGACTGGCAAGCTAAAAGAAATTACCTCTTATTTCACACATTTTCTGCTGTGTAGGGATACAGGCTCACGCCTATAGTCTCTGTGAAATACATTTGAAAAGACAGTCTTGGTAAAAATCTAGGCTTTCTGCATATCATAAAACTGTATTATCTTTCCTTCAACTCTCTCCTAACATAATTTCTCCCAGGAGTAGCCCTAAAAACATTTCTTCTTTGCAGTTGTATGTGTTAGGTGCAAATATTGCTTTTCCTTTCTCCAGACTGTAGTGAAATTTAAGCTGAGATTCATGATGTCTGGGGAAACTTGGTGTCCTCAGATGTCTCAATACCTGGAATAGAGAGAAGGGAAGAGTTTGGTAAAAGACTGTTAAATTTACATTTCTTTTCTTTCTTACTGTGAAGCAATGCAACTGTAACATAAAATGTTTTTTAAGAGACTGTAATAAATTCTTATTGTTTTACTGCATATTGTGCTCTTACCACAATATATTCTTTTTATCCATTTACTTAGTGATCACATCTACCTGTATTTTGTAGCTCATGGAAAAGTATTCTGCTGATATTTCCTTGATTATAGATGGATTAGTTGGGAAGATTCAGATCATGATTCTTAGCCAGATCAAAGAGACTTCTCTTCCTTTATAAATCAAAATAGGGTTTTCCTCTCTTAGAAGAGCCCACTCGATCATTGCTGCAATCACATGACTAAATAAAATCTAACACTGCCATCTAGTGCCTTCCTTCTGGGATATTGCTCTGGTTTAGCCCGGGGGTACCAGAGAGCCTTTGAGTGTCATTTGTAACTGAGAGTTCTCAAGTGAGAGAAACACTGGTTTTTCCCAAAACTTTCCTTTTAGTCTGTTTTTTTCCTCAAATAATAAACTTCCTATCTAATGTCATAATAATATTAAGTGTTTTATGATATGCTAAGAACCTCAGCTTTTGCACAGTGTCTAAAGGATTGTGTTCAGTATTGGAGTCAACTGGGGTAGGAAGTGCAGAGAGTAAATTTCTGTCTGGAAGCTGTTTGAAGAGTTGACTCAAATGAGCTTCTTACCACAGAGGCTGATTCACCTGCGTGGGGAAAAAATCCCTTGGAGAAGGTGTCCCTGCAGTTTTGTAACACAAATTGTCAAAATGGCCTTAAAGAAATAATGGGAAAGGGAAACTATTCAAGAAAGCATTTTATATCTCTGAGGATTTGTTTAGAAATAATATGTACTGGACACATTTGAATACAAAGAAATATCATGTCTTACAGGGAAAAGCCCAATTTTCAGTAGTGCCCCCAAGAGATTGCAGAAGAGCCCATTGTCCAAGGCTTTGAGCACTGAGGGTGGCAGCCTCAGCAGGCTGAGTGTGCTCCCCTTCCTGCTTTAGGTGCTTGTAACATAATTTAAACATATATAATGTTTAAAAGTACCTCTTTAAGAGATGCATTGATTTTAGATCCATTCACTTCTTAAGTAAAATGAACTGCTGCACTGAAAGCTTCTTTCAGAATTGCAGCCTGATAGCCCCAGCAGCCTGTCAGCTGCATGTTTATTTACTGCTCCATTGCACCCCCATGATTGATTCTTTCTCACATTCCACTATCGATTTTTCTGCTCTGTCTTTCTTCAACCACAAATATGAAGAAGTTCCTTGTAAGCCAAGTTGCCTTAGCCACTGTTTGAAGAGCTCTTTCTTCAGGGTCTCTGTGCCAGCCTGCAGCAGCAGACAGGAGCCTTCAGCTCAGCCTTCCTCCAGCTGGGAACACCAGCAGGGCTCCAGTCATGGGAATTGGGACCTGCAGGACACCCCACAACCAAAACCTGTGATGTGATCACAGGTGACTGTAATAATTTTATTCCTGGACCTTTAGAGGGAAACATATTTTGCCTGTATTTTAGATTTCTTATTGCTGCCCTTATCACAAACACAGAAGATCAACAGATGTCCACAAAACCTTCTGGGATCCCCTTTTCTGTGGACAGGTGGCCATTCTTTGTGTTCAATACCATCTCAGTCTTTGAAATTCAGTGTAAAAATTTAAAACCTTGACTGGGAGATGAGGAATTAAGTCAGGTGATGTTGTTAATATGCTTTTAGAGCTGTGCATTTCTTTGGTTAAGAGAAACTTTGCTTCTCTACAGTTTTGGAAACACTTAAATTTTCTTCAATAAGTCTTTTATGTTTACTGTCTTGATTGTTTATTTCTCATGTGGTTTTGATTCTAGTTTCTATTCCTGTCTAATGAGATTATGCAAGATCGAACAAGATACTCAAATTTGCTAAATTTTACTGAAAGCTCTGCTCATGTGCATGATTAAAGTGATTCTGGTTGGTGTTGGTTTTTTTTTGTTCTTTTTTTCCCCCCAATGTTTGTTTCTCTTCCTCCTGTTCAATGAAAACTAACAAAACGTCTATTAATCAAGCATTATTTTGTAGATTTTCATTGCCGCAATATTTAATATTTAGTAGACATATAAGTGCTGTTTAATTGCAGTGTGTACATAGTGCAGGGATATAGACAAATCAGTTGTGCAGACCTTCTATCCAAGGAAAATTATGTTTACATAATATAAAAGGTAAGTGTTGCATCTAACTGAATTGGAAGCAACTTCTTTCTGTTGATAAAGAATATTCTATCATTGGCTTCATTCTATACATTAGCAATGTCCTGTCATTCCTCTGGACTAGAATTCACTTCCCATGCCTGTGCCTTATGAAGGGCTCTTTTTTTCTCATTCCAACAGCAGGTATTGGCACTAGGAAGGTGAATTTATTCCTCCAGAGGTAAAGATCTTCCATCCTCAGTGTCAGGCAAGTTGATAAATCACTGTAAGCCAAGGGCTGGTGCTGTGAGCTCAGGTGCAGTTGATCATCCATGCACAGATGTGACTGCCATGGTTTTTTACAGGACAGAAAAGCACCCTGGGACACACAGGTTCAGATTTTAGATGGGAAAAGGGCACATGTAAAATGGTGAACTCATCCAGTGAGAATTTTCTATCAGAGGTGAGAGAAATATGAGGGGAAGGGAGTTCACATATGGAAATGGGAAAGCTTCCTGTGGGTTCTCTTGTCTACTCCACTTGGAGCTGCCTGGCTCAGACCTTCCCCACCCCACCAGAGCTGAAAGGGAGTTTGAGTCCAGAGCTTATTTCCATGGAGACCAAGGAAACAGCTGACCAGCCCTGCACGTATTCTGCCAGGCTCTTGTCATTGATAATTTTATTGACAAAATTTGATTTTATTTGTCATTGACAAAATTATTTAAATAGTGCTCTAAAGCCAATGAGATGATTTCTGCGATGGGTATCCATACAATAAACTACAAGTGATACCTTCAGCTCTATTATGTAAGTGCTGTACCTGCTTCAAGATCAGTCCTTCATATTTTGGTGCACTCAAAGTCAAAATAAATTACATGCAAATTAGCCCTTCACTCCCTGAAACAGTTACTGATTCTCCTCCCCCCAAAAATATTTGAATTGCAAATCATTATGAATAACATCAAGCAATCAAAAGCTAATATAGAAATGTATGCAGAGATAAAGCAGATATTGTGTTCTGCAGGTTTAATGAAAAATGTCTGTTGCTTTTGTAGTCGTGCTTTTATTTGATCTGTTTCTCGAGCTTTTTTGTGATGAAAAATCTGAGCAGATTTATTCATAAAAATTACTATTCTCTGGCCATTTTCTTTTATAAATATCTATTAGAAGTTAGAGTCCATTTCTAGTCAAAATCTATTTCCAGAAAAAAAATATGTTGGAGTTACTTTTGTACTGCTTGTCTTAGAGAACTTGGGATTACCTATTATAAAACCCAGAATTTTTTTATTTTATTTTTGATTGTGATACTTTTCGTCTCTCAAACAAGTTTTCAATATGACAGTGAAATAAAGAGAATATTGTTTCCCTTTTTCTGAAATGGAAAAGAATTACATTCAAAATTAATAAGTATCTAGGAAGCAAATATTGGTGCCATTTGAGGAATGAACAGTTTCTGTGCACTTGGTTATCTCCTAACGAGAAGTCAGCTAAATATTTTTGTTTATTAAGGCTCATAAATGTATGCAGTCATGTAAAAATTATTACAGCTTTTTTAGGAACTGTTTCACCCTTTCACTATAGAAAAAAAATATATAGGTCAACACTGTATGTTATTAACACTGAATAACATTCCAGCACAGTAAAATTTTATCAGTTACCTGTTTCTGGAGGTGAGAAAAGGGACTTTAAATATGTAAAATCTCAACCTTTAAACTAAAGTCTCAAGCACACTATTTTCTTTAAATAATCTGTTCAATTTACATGTGTTTTTTAAGTGATTTTCATTGATTAGATTCTTAACAATAATTTCTAAACAAGTTTTTCTGATAGCTGTACTTGCAGAAGTTAGTCACAGTATTTATTTAGTAATCATTACTCTCACTTTTCACTGAATTTACAGTAACAGTGAAATAACTTATAATAACAGTGCAGCAGTAACAGCTTAACTGCAAATATTTCCATACAGCACACCACACACATTATCAAGTTAGTGCTTAAGGAAATCCTGCTCTCCTTACAGTAGTCTGAGTATTTTTATTTTGAAGAAGGTAGTAGTTTTGCCTCCTTTTTGGATTACTTTTATTTCTCTGTTAATTAAAAAGTAGAACACCAAGTTAGGTCACCCACAAACCCTTCTAATTTTTATTTATAGACTTGTCTTAGAAATAACACTACAGCCTTTATACAAACATATTCTTTATAACAGCCATAATGTTCAACTGTGCTAGTGCAGTTATCACAGCCCGGGGGCACTGGGAGAATCTGCAAATTCCCAACAATAACAATTGATCATTTGGGGGAGTGTATTTTCTGCTTGAAAATTCTGAGGTTGTGGTACTTGGCTTAAACAAATTTCAAGCTAAGCTGCTTTCATTTTCATCTGTTTTCCATGTTACGATCCCTGTCTGAGGTCCTTGATGTGGTCTCTTCTGGCTGCCTGCTATGCTTTCCTCAGATGGTTCCATCTCTTCCCTTCTGGAATGCAGGACCAAGCCACTTGTTTTGCCTGACCAGCCTGGTTCATGTGTTTGTTTCTTCAGGATTCTTTTAAAACTTGAGGCCATGGGTCAGAAATTAATAGACATTAATAAAGTTAATGAGATGTTTATATTTAACTTGCTCACTTTACATTGCTCCTGAGCTGGCAGAGAGTGGTTAGTCTCAATCACTTCCATGAGGGGGAAACATATTAAAGTTGTGTTGAAAACTACTCTGTGAGGGTATTGTCTTACAGCAGTTTTGATTTTTGCAATGCTGTGTTAGATACTGAGGCTATAAAGGAAGTTGGCTTTTCAGGAAAAGAAAGGCTGAGACCAAAGAGCTCAGACAGGAAGACTTGGATGGGGTATAACATTTGTATGTGAAAAAAGGGAAAGAGATACAAAGCCTTAACATTAGCAAGATCAAACTGTAAGGTAAGACAATAAATAAAAAATGTAGGGATGTAGCTTGCATCAAAATTCATGTATTTCAATTATGGTTGTTTTCCCTTTGCTTCAGGTCATAATGTTTTCTATCCATCCATCCACTGGATTTCATCATCCCAGCCTTTCAGAGTTATGCTTTCATTGTTTTTCCTCAGACTAGATCACATAATATTGTCATTTATTCTTGTTCAAAGTCTTCTTTCAAGCTTTCCTGCTGCCTGGACCCACTGATATGACCAGTTAAGTACTGTTTGGTTAACCATTGACTGGGCCACAATCATCCAAGTGCTATTTTAAAAGATATGACTGATTTGAGCATTTTTCTTGAACAGGAAGTGATGATGGAAGGATGTTTAATGCACAAATAACAATAGGAATCAATTAGCTGGTTTAGTTAGTGTGAGAAGTGAAGGTAGAATGTTTATAAACTCTGTATGGGCTCTATGTTATCTGGCACGCAGTCTGAGAAATAGTTCATCTGTTGAGGTGAAAATCATCACCTTCCAGGAAGAGGAATAAATATGATCTAAAGGTCTGGATTCAAGTCTCCTGAGAAATCTGGAATACTTCTTATAATGATGGACAAATACTTTTCTCACTATAGCTTTATAGCCATCTTTCCTCATGCCCTTGTTTTTTTTCATTCAGTGAAATTGTGTATTCCTTCAAGAAGGAACTTTTACATATTTTGATAAGTTACACATCTTGGCACAAGAAAGACCTGATTGTTTTAAAGCACTTTTTGAAGTCTTACAAAGAAACAGCAGTGTTGAAATGACATCAGTCACCGTGTTATTGGATCTTGCACATGCATGGTCACTATTAGACTTGGCAAGTCTGTAGCAGAAGTCACCTGATAACATAGATAAACTCAAAATCTTCCAGTTAGTAAATGTAGAAAGTGCTTGTTCTGATGTGTTGTTTTATTTACTAAGCATAAATTCAGTGGGTAAGTTGAAAATAATCTCAATTAAAGCATGAAAGAAAACAAAAAATGGAAAAAGAAGGCATTGCTGATAATGGTGGGTTGGGTTGGTTTTTGGCATTTTTATCTGAGCTTTTGTCCACCCCACTCCTGTCCAGCCCAAACACAATTATGGTAATATTATTTGAGGCCAATGAATCAGGCTGGTTAAATGTATTTTCTCCCATAGCTGGAAGCCACCAGAAATCCTGTAGTGGCTAATTATGAAATTATCTGTCTCTAAGGAAAATTTCTTCTTAACTGCATTAGCTGGTTTATTCCCTGGAGGAAGAATATTTTATATTTTTCATCTAATTATACAAGGGAACTTAGAAAGTGCTGAAATAAATTCCTCTTTTAAAATAAGTGGAAATTAGAGAATTTTAAAATCCATTTTCAACTTTAGACACAAAATAACTGACATTGAAACACACAAGGTGGGAAAAAAATCTTCCAGAATATTTTATTTTCTTTTATTTTGAAGGGTGGATGTTAATTGAATATTTTCTCTTTCAGAAATGGCTAATAAGAATGGATTTCATACTGACTGCTGGGTAGAATGGGAAAATTAAGTCTGGCATTGCACAGCCTCTCCCATACCTAATCCCTGGTTTGCTGGGTTTAACCCCCTACATGACTGCACCAGCAGAATAAAAACCATTTTCAGCTGGTCTCAGATATGGGACCATGAAAAAAATGTCACAGATACATCTAGCTCTAAAACTCTATTAAGTTTGTAGACAGTGATATAAGTTAATTGAGCATCACTGTCCCACAGAGACCATATAAAAACATAACCAGAGCTGAGTCAAGACCTTCTGTGGTTTTGAGTCTGTCAGCTTGCATAGCATCCCACACTCTGAGCATGGGCTAAAGTTAATAATTAGTCTAATTAATCACCTACTAAAATTGTGCCACTGTAGCACAAGGGAGATGTGTGCAGAAGGGGCACGAGTCCATGTTGGCTGTGGTTCTGAGAGGCTGCTGTTAACATGGAAATAGAAAACACCACTTGCTGGTCAGCCCTGGTCAATCCCAAGACAGGGTGAGTGCTGTCTTGCCACCACAGTGAGCAGCAGAAGCTGAAGAGAGTAAAACTTTCCAACTGGTTTCATGCTTAGCTTGATGCTACTTTTGTAGTTTTCTCCCCAGCTCCTTCCTGTGTGATAACCCTAGTTAGTGAGAGGGTGATCTAACTCGTGGGATTATCTAACCCTAGTTAGATAACCCAGTGAGAGTGAATCAGGGCTGACCACACCACTTTGGAGTGTTCATCCAGGCCTTGGGCAAGAGCCAGGAGCTGATCTTGTCTCAAAGCCAAGGAAAGCTGACTGATGAGCAGCACTACAGGCCAGAGGATTCACAAGGTTGGGACAGAGCCAGTCACAGAACTGCCTTGCACAAGCAGGTGAAAATGAAATATTATAGTCTAATACTACAGTCTGATAGTGACTACAGACAGGATATGTATGCTATGCAGTGTTCAAAGCAATGGAGTGTATATAAGAAAATCTGATTTGGAAAATAAAACAACACCCACTTAAATGTCATATACACAGCTTAGAACAGTGTTTAACTATGATGATAACAATTGAGCTTATAATGAAAAGGGTGAAAGCCTCTTCACTAGGTTTCAGCAAGTACAGGGCTATCAAAATGTTGCTTTGCTTTGCAAAAATGTTAAGTTGGCATACATGAATTATTTAAGTAATTCTTGAAAGCCAAATGCCTGCAAAGGTACTGAGGTTGCATGTAAATTCAGAAAGACAAGGATACTGCTGGAGACAGGTACAGTGCAATAGAGTGTAAGAAATGCAAACTGAATTGCATAGCATACAAGCAGCATCAAAGAAATGTATTTCAGCTTCCAGTCAGTGGACCCAAACATGTTGTACATTATGCAGACTGCTTAGGAATTTGCATAATTATAAACTCCCCTTGAAACAGTAAACATAACTGCAGAATTCAGTAACACCAAAAAAATCATCATTGATATGAATTGCTTATTTGACTTTTTAATTTTTCCAGGGTCTTTGAAAACACACAGGTTTTAGAACAAATATAGACTTTTACAGTAACAAGTAATCTATATTGGAAAGAAATGGAGCATAAAATAGAAATTTTCTGTTTTAATATAAAGTAGTGGTCTTGTTGACTTTTGAAGCTGTTTCTGCTAAAGTTTTATTTTACAATTTAGATACATCCTTAAATTCCTCCAAAGAGTAATCCATTAAACCCCAGATTGGCAATATATGAGGGGGTTCAGAACAGATTATCTCTATTGCTGTGGATGGCAGACAATATGATTACATTAGGGGACTCTGCTGTGGCTGGAGAGCAGAGGAGCAGCATTAGCAGCTGAATACTAATATTGATAGTACTTCACAGGAGACTGCAGAGAGCTCTTCCAGGGAGATTTGGGGAAGAAATAACGAAGTTTAAATATGAAAATGAAAGAACTCTCAAGGAGAGAGGAATAAAAGGATAATCCTTTTGTTAACAAAAAGAAGAGAATAATGCATTGGGAACTTTTGTGAGCTTTATGTTTGGTTCATATTTTAAAGAAAGCCTGATTTGGGGAGCAGTCAGGGAGGGAAACTTCTGCCCCAGAGAAAAAGGTTGTCCCCTGAGGGGACCTGTCCTGGGGTAATTTATATCATAGCTTCAAGTAGATCTGTCATGTTTTGTGTTAGTGACCCCACTAATGCAAAGGCTGCAGAGTAACTTCAGCCCGTGTTGGCTGCTGAAAACTCTAACTGGGAGGCAGCCACAGGAAACAGTGGTGGGGCTGCTCAGAGCAGCATTTCTGAGGTTCCCTGTTGATTCTGGTTTGTGTACTGAAAGATGTATGGGGGAAAAAAATAAAGCAAAGATGGAGTGCTTGCAGAGTCCAAAGAGCTCTAAAGGATGAGCGTTATGTCAGTGGTGCATCACTACCCTGGATGTTTCTGCCCACAGCAATTTCATTGCAGGGTTGTTTTTGTGAATTTTGAGACAAGCAAAGATGTGTTTGCATTTACCTCTGTGAGCATTCTGAGTCATCCTTCACCATTCCCCATTCCAAAGCAATAACGTCCTTAATTCCAGGCTTGTAAAAAAGCTTTTAGAAATTAAATAATTAAAACAAGCATCAGGAAAACAAACAGTTATCAATCAAACAAAACAAAAATTATAAGCTTCTATGCAAAAGAAATAATTACTCTGGCAGAGAAAACTACTTCTAATTTTTTCTAGTGAAAATGACATAACAATAAGTACTGTGTAATCTTTCTTTTTTTCTGTTCCTAGGAAAGACAAAAGCTGCTAGCTCAGGCAGAGCAGGATCCAGTTAATTTTCTGTATCCTCAGACCTATTAGTCAAGTTGAGGAATCAATCTCTGTCAGAGTCATGCCTGAGTATTGGCTGTGTGGAAGCGGGTGGTTGTAATGGCTAATAGTAATTTATTTCAGAAAGGTAAGAACATTATTGCTATATTTAGTCCCTATGTACAATAATATTGTCATTAAGAGAAGATTTCATTTTAAAGATTAAGATAAGGTTTTCATTTTAAATACTCCTTTTACAAAATAGTTGGAGACTCCATTCTCTTTCTTACCTGTTTACAGTCTTCCCATTATTGTGACCAATAATGGGATTTACATGCAAGTGATTCACTGACTAAATCCACAGAGACACTTTATTTATATGGTAATTTCAGGAGGATTAGGAAGGTGGGGACTAGAAACACACACCAATATTTTCATTCTATTGTATTTCTGAGGCTTAATTTGAACCACCAGCTCAGCTGCTTGTTCTGCCCACCTTTTGTGGATAAAGCTCTCTGGAAATCGTGCATGGATTTAAGCTCCTGAGCTATTGAGCACAAGTTAATGCAGACTGTGAAGCTGTAGGGCAGAGGCTACCAAACTTCCTGACCCTGAGGGCCATTTTCTAAATTATTTAATTGTTTCTTATAGCCATATCCTTTTGTAGCACTCCCTTTGTCCCCTGTGTTTTACAGACCAAGCCCTTAAACACTTATTGTCCCTTTACCCATCGCTGTTCAGAAACAGAGCTAATTTTGGCAGATTGCTGTTATTACACTGTACAATGGAGACCTCCAGGTTATTGAAGAGTAAAGTTCTATCTGCTCATTAATAAGAATGCATACTTTGGTTTTGTGCTATTTTTTTTTAAACTCCTCCCTGTTTCAGAAATGCACCTATGTGTAAATATCATTGCTCTGGGATTGCCTGCTCCCCCTTCCCGAGCTTGTGCTGACCTCAAGTTCAGCAGCCAGCACTCACTCTCCTGCCCTTCCACACCTCTGATTACAAACACCCTTCAGGTACTCTGCACTTGGGCAGATTTTTCTCCTGTGAGGTATTGCAGGTAGAACTCTCCAAGCAAGTGCCCTAATTTGAGGTTATCCAGTTCCACATGTTCTCAGTCACTCTGGAAACGTGCTTTTAGTAGTTTCTCCATCAACTGTAAAACTGACAACAATCCAGCATTCTCAGTTGACAAAGGCTAGCAGAGGTAGGTGAGATTTTGCAGGTACTCTGCCCAGGTAAATAAAGAGTACAACCTTTTACATTTACACAATATCTCATGTGCTATGTTTGTTCTTTGGCGGTGCCACTTTTATTCCTGCCTTGAGCTATGTGCAGCATCAGTCTGAATAAACAAGTCAACACAATTTTTTTCTCCCTATTCTTGCTTTTAGTGAGCTTTGTAATTATTTGAGTAGCTACCTGGATGGAGTGGGCCCAGTTTTTCCCCTCAGCTGAGGGGCAGACCTGGGGCTGCCTCTCTGTGTGCAGGCTGGGCTTGTGCCTGTCTGCACCATCCTCAGAAAAATTCTTTGGAGGAGTGGAGAGTCTTTGCTAGGCACCTAGGGTCTCATTTTAAAATAAACTTTATGTAATGAGTAAACCCAAGAAGGCTGTTTTCATTGTTTTAATAGAGTTTATGTGCCAGGATCAAATAATGTAAGAACCAATTAAAGAAATCTGGGTGTTTTCTTTAGCGTTCTCCAGGGTGCTGTCAACAAGCATATTCTGCTGCCTGCAGCCTGTCTGTTACCAATTGTTACCTTTTACCACAGATATTGTTTTATTTCCCTGCCCATTGTTTTAGTTACTTCATGAATAAAGAGAATTTAATTTGCCTCAATCTTAGAGCTACTGCATTTTTAAGTAATTGCAACTGATATGGGACTATCAGAGCTTAGCATATTCTAATATGTATTAGCTGCTCCAGCTGGCTCTTGTAAACAACCTCTTTCAGTAATATTTCATTTCTATGCAGCTGGAGGTTTGCCTGAGCATGCAGCATACATATTTTAGCCTAGAATTGTTAAAAGTACATTTGAAAAGCAGAAATTCAGGAAGTTAGTACTTGCACATACTGGGCAGTGCTAATGTTCCTGTCATAGTGAAAGAATTTTACAGCCTCTTATTTGAAATTAATTTATGGATTTGAGTTTTGCAGATAACTTGTAAATAGTCTGTTCTGGATTGGACAGCAAACCATCAGGATTTACAGAATATGCTTTTAGAGAACAAGAATGTTTCTCCCAAGCCCATCCCTCCCTCTGCTTCATCTCTCTGCCTCTCCTCCTTCTTTTGTGTGCAGTGAAGTTCTTCATTGACATCCTCTGGAATATAAGGCATTGAGATCCTCAGAGTGACCTTTCCACACCAGGTGTGGTTGGGTGTTCTTTTTTATTCCTTTTTCTAACTCATTATCTTATTTTTACCAAAAGCCTTTTCAGGCAGGTCTGCTAAGAATTGCTTATAAAACCAGCCAGCACAGCGAGTAGAAAACTAATACTGTAATTTTCTACTGTGTCTGGAGTTTAATTAGCCAGAGAGGGGGTTGTGGAGCTCTGAGACATTCTGAGCAGCATGGTCAGTGGACAGTGTGTGTGTGGATGCTTTCAGGCCAAACCACCCTCCAACTTCAGTCTAGTCAGGTGTTCTTTTTCTGGTTATAGAGAAGAGAGTGACAGGTTTTACAGATATTAAGACCAAATATCCTGTTAGATACACACACCTCTCCCCTCTTAATTAGGCTATTGGCACACTATGTAAGCTTCTATCTAAGCCCCTGAGGACAGAAATCACTGCTTTGAAACACCTTTGGGGAGCAGCTGTAGTATTCACAGCTGGAAACGTGACCTTAAGTAGTTCTTAAAGTACATAAATCATATAGATAGAGATGTTCTACCTGTTATTGTCATTTTGCAGGATCGCTGATTTTATTGTTTGACTTTGTATTAATCATTTGTTCTTTGTGCTTGCATGGTGTCTGGTCAGAAACTCTTATTCATTTACAAATATTAATGAAACTGTTCACCTATTGCTAGGTCAGTTCAGGTGCTGTATGTTATTCAAAATTTGGTGTCTTTTTGAGTGGTATCTTTTCTCTGTTCCTATGTCAGATCTGTCCAGGACAGAAACTGGCAGATGAAGGTCTTCCCTGCAGTGATCCCTTCTTCATCTGCCCTCTGCACTGCATCTGCTGTGGTTGACTGGCAGCTGGCACAGTCACCATTTTCCCCAAACTTTAGAAAGTGTAGGTGATGTGACAGCTCTGTTACTCCCACCAGTGGTGTGATAGTGCCAGGAAATTAAATAAGTTGATGTAGGCACAAAACATGAGAATACAAGAAAAGTACTGATAGTGACTAAGTAGAAAGTGCTGTCAGAGTAAAACCACTCGGGAAAAGAAGCATGTTTTCTCTTTCTTATGTCTTTGTGTTATGATAATCTCAGGAGACACAGGATCTGGGAGAAGAAATTGCATGTTGTGACTATATGAGAAAAAGCAGTACTGTAGCAGTGGTCTAGTCCTGAGCTTGTGCCAGTGTTTATTCCCTGCATGTTTTTGAGAATAATCAAAGAAATAGCAAGCAAGCTGATTCATTTAATAAAGTATTAAAGATGTCTTTGGTAGTGTAATCTAACTCAGAGGTTTATTGCTTGACTTTCCTAGAAGACAGCCTTTACATCTTGAACTTTGTAGGCAATACTGTTTCATGAGCTTTCATGAGTGGGCTTATAGACGTCCAAGACTAAAATACCTAATGGCTAAAGTTCTTGTACTGTGTGTTTTCTTTCCTTTGCTGTTTTATTTAGCAGCAATTCTATTTTTTGACTCTGTCTTAAGGGAATGTGAGTCTTGAAGTTGCTGTGGTTTCTGAACAAGGGTTGCCTCTTCCTTACCTGGGACACTCTTCAGGGAGTCTGTGGGCTTCTGAAGGTCCAGTTTGGATTCTCAGTCCACAGAAACCAATTCAGATGAAATTCAAGGATTCAGCTTATTTATCCCTTTGCTGAGCACAGTTTTGCAGTGGTTCTTGCCAGGTGAGTGCAAGTGGGTTTTGCTGCAGGAGTTTTCAAGTTGCCCAGCTCAGCCCTGGGCTGCTGCCATGCAGAGCAGCCAGCAGGAAGGTTCAGGTCAGTGCCCCAGGGCAGTGCCCTGGCTGAGCTGAGGGTGAGCTGTACCAGCAGGAGCAGAGGTGTGTGCCAAGGCACACGTGCTGTGACCAGGAGTTGTGACATCTGGCAGAGGATTTTGGCAGAAGGCGCAGGGATGTGACCTCCTGAGCTGCCAGATTTGCCAGTGGTTTTTAATCAGTTCTGAGCTGGGAAATGCAGAGTTCTCGGGAATACCTGTATGCTTTGTGAGTTCATTTCCCTGTGGAAACAGCACAGGCTCATGGTGGGGTGCAGATACGCTTTTGCTGGCAGGCTTTGCTCCACCTACCCAGCACAAGTGCTGTGTGAGGCAGAGGCAGCGGGGCCAGGCTGTTAAATCCCATGTCTCCAAGGAGCTCATTAGCCTGGGCTCAGTGCTTTTAACCACAGCTACACAGCTTTCTGCTTTGGAGAGGAGTCCCAGCTCCTGGGCTCAGCAGCCGGGCTGGGAGTGCTCCCGGCTGCAGCTCAGCCCCAGGGTCACACTGGCATGTGTGGTGCTGATCCTCTCTGGGACCCTGCTGCTCTGCTGGCTCCACTAACTCAGAAAAAGCGAAACCTTTAAGATTATACTCTTTTACAAGGGATATTTAAAACTGAAAATAAATTACCAAATGACTGGGCCAGGCTGCCATAATAATCTGATAATTCACTGCTGCCACCTGTCCAACCTACAAGGTAGTGACTATTAAAGGTTTTGTGGCTCCCAGCATGAAGAGTACTCAAATCACACCAGCTGCTGCTTCTTGGCTTTTTAGCTAGGAAAATATTAATTCTCCGAGATTATGTTCCCAAAATCATCATTGCCGCAGACCATAGTGATAAGGTACCAACTAGCAAAGCTAAAGATTCAAACTTTTCTAGTGTCTTTTAAAATTATTTTAATCCCTTCTTCTCCAATACTGGAGGGTCTGAGATAGTGTTTAGAAGCTTAACATTGACTTTTTTATTTTTCTTAGAAAACCCTACTGTTTTCACTCTGAGTTCAACATCCTATTTATTTCTGTAGGCTCAAGCATGAGCAATGCACTCAAAAGGTTTGGGTTTGGGGCTTTTTTTTTAAGAAAAATGAAAGTTAACATTTTCTTTTAATCACTTTTAATACTATGTCTGGGGAATTCATCAGGGTTTTGCCTTTGTACTGATGACTACTGTGAATTCTTATGAAATGCAGTTTGCATTTGGCATTTAGTTTCAGCAAATGGAAACATATATTTTAAATATCTCCATTACTCTATGCTTAATTTGCACTTAGCAAAATTTCATTAATGGAAAAATAATTATGTTATGAAAGAAACATTTCTGGATTGATAACCTGATCTTTAAGTAAAAAGTTGTTTCAATGGCTGTTTCTAACAAGCTCCTTTTTATACAGCTGCAATGCTTTTTTCAAATTGACTTATTTGCTCTTTGATGTGATAAAAACCCCTGCACTTATTCCATCTGAATGATCAATGATTGCAAAGAGGAAGAATACCTTGCAACAAAAGATACCAATGACGCTCTTTTCATTACTGATTTCTTATTACAAAGATCGAGAAGTGAGAGACCTGCACATCCACTTAGATTATTCATGACTCTTCATAGAATAACCTTCACATGTGAGAGTTTGTTCCAGCTACAGCTGTGGAACTCTGCAGGGTTTAATCACTTTTTCAATCACTTGGATCAAAACAGAAATTTCTCCTCCTATGAAAAGTTTTCCATTTGCAGTTTTATTGTATGTCTTTATTATAAGTGAAGAAAGGAGGGTTTTTTAAATGCTCAAAGTCCAATTTATGGAATCTGAGACAAATTTCCTGTACAAAAACGGACTTTAATAATTGGGGATTTATCTGCAGTCCTGACTGTCCTTGCAGGGGATTGCTTCAGTTTTGCATGTTCTGATCTCAAGGATGCAGCATGAAGTCACTAATGTCACCCCATCAGCTGCACATAAGGAAGGGATTCATCCATGTAAGCTGCAGCAAATGCTGGAACTGTGTCATTTATACTGCAAGACCCTTTCCTTTTGGTATGCAAAATCTGACACATTGCTGCTGGGAGCAATCAGAAGCCTGAAGTTCTGCTGCTTTAGAGGCTCATTTAGGCCTTGATATATGGTCTGGAATGCAATTTTTATTTGTTCACCTCTGGGCATCTCATATAAGGACTTGCAAGGCACCAAAGCATCTGTCTGGATATCAGATGTATAGTCTATTGTATAGGTTTGTAGCATCTGGAAGAAATTATAACTTGTGATTTATACCTGGTTTCCAGTTCTCTTGTTTTCACCGTTTCAATCAGAAAATAATCCATTCCACTCACGGACTCTTATCTGCCTGAAAAAAACCCATAACAACCCATATAGCACACACTGCAGTTGTGTCATGAGTTTGTCGTAAAATAATTAATAATTGGTCCAGGCAAATATGGTGAATCAAAAAATGAACTTGTCATTAGCATATACAAATTTCTATGGGCTAGATAATATATTTTAAAAAGAGAGATTGAAATAGGAGAAAATGCTTTACCTGAGTGGCATCACTTCCATGCAAACCATGAAGGAAAGGTTTGGTGGGACCAGAGTATGTCCCTTGCTGAAGAATTATCATCCCACTAGCTATAATCTACTTTTACAGCTGGTCAAAAGCAATGACTCTAACCTTTGCTTCTGAATTGCATATTTGGCATCAGTATCACTGGGAGATATTGTACAACCTTTTATTATAATAATAGTTAATCACAAGCATAAATGCTGCAACATTAGAGCCTGGTAATAAGGAAATCCTGCCATGCTCTTTGACCACTAGATAGGACTGAGTGACATGGCACTGATGCTTCTGATTTGCTTTTACTACAGAATTCTAATAGCAGAAAAGAGGGGCTCCACTGGATTTATTTTTTTTTTTCAGCTGGGGTTTTTGTTTTGTCCCCTCTCAGTCTCTGTCATTTTGCCCAAATCCTGAAGAGCAAATATTCCTTTGCAGTTTCTGGCCATCAAGTAATTAACTGGCCAGTGTAATTAGCTTTGGCCCAGTCTCTTGGACCAGTGTGTTGTTATTATTTATGTATTTCACTATTTTTTCCCCTGCTGTCTTCAAGTCGCACCTTTATGTTCTTAAGGATAATAATGGGAAACAGAAGGTAAATGTCTTTTTTTTTTTCCAAGTAACACAGAAGGTGATACCATATGACAAATATGCTTTTAAGCATATTTTAAGTTAGTATTTTCTTTCTTAATATTAAAAAAACCTATATGAGCTTGTTTAGGGTTTTGCTGTTTTGTTTTCCAGCTAATGTGGTTTACAATAGCATCAGAAATAAGTGTTTCTCTCTGAGGACAGGTACAAATACACCGGAAATTAGAGCACCTTTTACTGCAGGTCTTTTCACTTGCATTGTTAAATTTCCTATAGGAAATAGTAGAAATAACAGGACTAAATACTTGAGTTTGGTCTCAACATAAGAAGGGAGATTCTCCCTACTCTCAGCAGAGTACCTGATAGTTCTCTCCATAGAATATTTCTCTTTTTCACTTTCTTCAGACTGTCATTCACTCAGCTAATTGGGCAATTTTAACTAGGTCAGTCAGCTCATTCTCTGTATGTCTGTCAAGAGCAGAGGCAGATACACGAGTGCAAACTGAAATATGTCTGACTGTTGGTTCTAGTCCTTGGTTTATTGTCTGGTAAGACAGAATTGGGCTCAGTGTCAGTCAAACCAGGCTCAGAAAAGCCAGAGCCAGGCAGGCACAAGCAGCAAAGTGTCTGAGAACCAACTGCGCCTGCTGTGTCCATCTTGTAGTTGGAACTCCTTCTTGGCATATCACATACTTATTGATTAAATAATTGATTAATGAAGAGGAACGAGTGTTCTTTGCTCTAGAAACGCAGAATACCTTTTCCAAAGCAAAGAAATGTGCTACTGCTCAGCCGAGGAGCCTTCAGCCGGGGAGAAATCCGTGTGAAGGACAGCAGAGGGGGTGTCCTGGCCCATCAAAGGCTCCAACAAAGGGGCGCCCAGACCCTGCACCTCTGTTTAAACCAGTTTGTAATACTTCTGTGTCCCTGTGGCTCCCCTGAGGGAGCCTGCCTTTCCCAGACTAAATGCAGACTTGTCACTGGCGTCACCTTCAGCATCTCTGGCAGCTGCACTGTGTGTGGCTCCCCTCAGCTCCTGCAAGGCTGCCCTGTGTCACCCTCGGGGTCAGTGGTATCTCACAAGGGTCATGGTTCCTACAAAACAGCAGAGCAGGCAGCTGAGTGCCTGAGGGACAGGGATTTCTCCACATGAGCACTGACCCAAGCTGTGTGATCATGTGAGAACATGCTAAACCTCTGGCTATCACTAATGGAAAGTTCATTTATGTAATTGGCCAACAGACTCTGTAAAAGTACAAAACTCAATTTGATCTGGAATCATGGTCTTTCTGATATAGAAATTCAGTCTTTCTTGTTCTTCTGCTACATCTGAGTGTTATTAGGGGTGTACCTGTGTGTCTGCAAGCTTGTGCTTTGGAAAGAAGATACTTGAAAGTTAAAAGTATTAACTCTTTCTCCTCTGAAGGCTTGTTTAAACATTCTGGTTAGATGGAAAAATGAAAATTAGCATGACCAACCCCAGAAATTTGCCATTTCATCTCATGTTCAAAGCTGTTCAAGGTCTCCAGATGTTTGAACAGATTTTAGCACCTACCTGACCTGCACAGTGAGCGTTTGGGTAGGTCCTGGGCAAATCTGGATGCAACAGTGGGAAGAAGGAAGCAGGAGGCAGCAGAGCCTCTTGTGTTGTTACTTGCAGTGCTGTCAATCCCATGAGTAAATCCATTCCAGCTTTCCAGCTGGTTCACCCTTCCTTGAGTTATTATTCTGTGTCACTGAGTGATATTTCAGGAACCAAGTCAAACATGTTAAAAATAACTATCTCCTATCATTTACTGTTATGAATTTATATTATTTTGAGCAGCAATTACTGGCTGACTCAGTCACTGGCAATGGAAAAGTGTCATTTTAAGTAACTCAGGCCAAGATTTAAACAAGAATGATCTTATTTGATAAGATGTCAACAAGAGAAGGTTGCAGCCTTGTCAGTAATGACATTGCAAGTTCTCTCGTGTCCTGTGCAAATTGTCGTAACCTTTAAACAGGAGTTTCAGCAAGACTAATTGCTTATGTCACACAAAGCAATGGGTCAAATCTAGACTGGAATAAATGTAGGCTCTTATTTTCTGGTGTTCTAAATCAATTCAAATATTTAATAAATAAAGAGAAGTTTTCATAAAGATTGTAGTACAGTTTCTTTGGCTAAATAACACAGCTTTGAGACTTGGAGATATAAAAGAATGTTAATGGTACTGCAGCTTTTGACTTTGAATGTGAAAGTCCTAGAAGCTGGAGTAGTTGGATGTGATTAAAAAACAAGGTGTTTAGTTTCATGTAGGATGGATAATATTGTAGGCAGTTGTAAATGTAGAGTCTGTCTGTACATTCATTCTTGAATCGGAACAAATAGCTTTATACAACAAACCTTTTCTGCTGTTAGAATAATTCCTCAGATGACCCCACCAATCAGTTTTAGAGTTCTATTTTTCATTTGACAGTCTACATTTCATTTAAAATTACAAAGAGTATTAATTATGTCAAAGATTCGTTCTTCTTTTGAATGGGCAGAAATCCTGCCAATGCTTGCAGAAGTTAAATGTATAAACAAATGGCTGGATTCATATGCCCCATCTAAGCACAGAAAAACAGTGCAGCAGATGGTGAATGCTCCTGCTCTGCAGAAAAGCAGCTGCAATTCACCCTTCACATTCCTTGTGGGAATCCAGGGCTTCCCTCTGGCTGCCCTGGCAGGTCTGGGACCCTGGCAGGGGTCAGGAACCCCCCTGGACAGAGCCCCCAGAGACACTGGCTGTGATCTCTGTCCATGGAAAAGAGTTTTAAATCTTACAGGATGAATTACAAGCTCTGAGTGTTTGGTATCAGTAATAATTAAGTGTGGCACGGGTGCAAAAGTAAAATTTTAGGATTCTAGATTAGGGGTCCAAAGGGCACAAGATAGAGGAAATTGGGTGTGTCTTGTCCTTTTTCTTCTTCTTTGTGCCCTCCATGTTTCACAGTAGTGTTAGCATTTTTCTGTTAGTTTAAACTAAAAACACACTATTCAATGTAAATAATAAAGAGTAGCACATTATTGTAAACATAGCACACGTAGTTTCTAGTAGATAATATTTATGACATCCCACTAAAGAAAGAGCCCCACACGCTGCCCTGCAGGACTGACCTGCGGCAGGGCAGCAGAACATGTTATAGATAACCAAAAATAAATAACCTTAAAAATCAATACAAACAAATTATAACTACTTCTTTAGAAACAAAACAAAAAAACAAAAACTTTTTACAATCTCAAAATCATCAAAACCTCAAATTCCAACAAAGGAGAGGATATTGAGTTGTGGAGATAAAGCCACCTCGGATGTGAGTGGAACTGGCCTGGGAGAAGGTGCAGTCAGCACAGTGAAAGGAACATGAATGAACTTTCCCCAGAAGTGGAAGTCAGAGGATTCTCTGAATCATGGAAGTTGCTGTCTCAGAAGTGTTTATGCAGAGCTGTTCTGTGCAAACCGTCAGTGGGATTAACATCAGAGGAAAAGCATGGAGGGGCTGATAGAAAAGAGATGACAAACATAACACCATGTGCTGTTTTTGGCCAGTGCACAGTCACTGTTACAGCCACGCACTTGTAACTCTTTAAGTCCATACAGGCAATAACAGGTAATTATTATTTACTATGTCTTTGTTAACTGCTGAGGCTTCCACCTTCTTCCTGCAAAGTGAGCCATTCTTTCCTCACTCCAGATGGAAGGTTTAATAACTCCTACCTTGCTTGGACATGAGAATGTCATCTGGTGTGTTTTCTAAACCATCCCCTTTGTAAGGCTTTTCCAACCTATCTTTATATTTGTACTTTGATGTAAGAGACATTTTTTTCCCACTTTGCTCAAAATACATGAAAAACAAAAAAAGATATAGATACAATAATTACAGAGAATATTTGACAGGAAATTATAGGTTTTTTTCCATTAAAAAAACTACAAATGTTTTCATATAAATTTATGCTAATCTCTTTAACAAATTGTTCTTATATTAAAGATTTTGCAGCTAATATGTGTGTAACATCAGAAAAGAGACACTTTGAAAGAGCCTCATCAAGTTACCATCTCTTTATGAAAAAATAATAAAAAAGAGCTTTTTTGTTTCCAAAGGTATTTCATTAAAATGTCCAGCTTGATTAATCTCCTGTAGAGAAAATGTCTGTAGTCAAGATAATAGTGACCAGCTTCTGTGACAATCACTCCAGATGACAGACAAAAACTGAAGCATCAGTTGGCAGTGCCCTGGCTAACATTCCCCACAGCTATTATTCACTTTTTCTGTCTGCTTCATTTATTCTTGTTTTCTCTCTTTGACTTATTGCCACTATATCTCTTGAGGTTTTCTTTTTTTTTTCTCCAAATGGTAAAAATCCACACTTGTCCTTGGGTTTATGCCATCCAAAAATAGTCTCTATAAGCTTTCTAGGTTGCTATCTTTCAAACCTCATCTAAAGAATGAATTCATGCTCCTAGATCTCATTGTGCCTTAATGTTTATTACTTCTTTTTAGGGTAGAGGAAATTAAATGTCTTATCAACATTTAACTTTAAAAAAATCTTTTCTAATTACATCCATTCTTTCATGACAGTACCCTCAGGTTATAGAAGTGACCTTCTTCAAGAGTGCATCACTACCATAATGTGGGGCAATAGTGGAGGTTTCGTGGTTGGTTTTTCACTTGCTGAGTTGTGTGTGGTGTGATGTTATCTGGCCAGGCCAGGAGCCTGGATGTCTCTCTGTGCTTTTCCAGGATGCTGTATTTTTTACAGAAATTCATCTACAGTGCTTGAGCAGCATGCATAATGTGGCCTTCTTTCCATCCCTGCCATTAGCAGAGAGACCAAAAAAAAAAAATGAAACATAAACTAATCCAACCTTATTTTCCCTCAGATTAAGCTCTGGTGCTGCTCATGGATGGCTCAGCAGGGTTATTCACAACAGCTGAGTGGTTAAACTGAGTGTACCCTGGCTGAGTCCTGCCTATTGTAACTCAGATGTCTTGGAGTCCAGAACAGCAAATGCTTCCACTCTGGAACCAAATACCTTTTTTCCTCTCACACTTCCCTTCTCTTACACCCACTGACTGCAATTCAGCATTTGTGGATTCCTCCTCCTCAAAGCGTGGTTCAGATGGGGCTGTCTGGATCATTTCAATGGCTGTTTAAGCTCTGAATCCCAGCTCTCAGTGTGGGAGCTTTAACACTTCCCCACTGCAATAATGACAGTTTTCTGAGCTCTTGTTGAAGGTTTGCAGCAGTCTGTTTGCAGACATGAAGTTCAAAGAGCCCCTTCCACCACAGCTCTCCTTGCCTACCTGCCCTCCCTGCACAGTGCCTGTTTCCAGCTGCCTTTGCTCTTTGACAAAACCCTCAGGCAAGTGAAATCCCAGGAGATAGAGCTGCCCAGGCTGAGGAAACACTGCCTGCCTAGTTTGCCAAATTAGTTTATAAAAATTACGTTCTTAAACTGGTCCATTTTCATGGTTAATTTGGCTGGCATAAAATGAAGAAGCTATTTTTGCAGTATATATGCACCATATTAATATAATCACTTGGAAGCACTGCAGACTCCAGGATTGAATGCTTTTTAAAAAAAATTTCTAATGAACATGAGCAGGGTCTGCTGTTTGCAGTTGCCTGGGTAACTGAGATGAGACCTTTACCTGGCTCTTTCTTGTACCAGTGGAAGAATATACACTAATTCTGATGTTTGGGCTTTACCCTAAAGTATTTTATGGAGATAGGAAAGGTCAAAAAAAACCATCTTTAAGCCTGCCCTTCCTGCTTGCATCTGAGACAATAATCAAGCACTTGATCTGTTTCATAGCAGAGCTGTGTGTGACTGGAATAGAAAGGAGTTGGTTCCCTTCACTTCTGCATCTAATTGTAAATTCTGTCCTGTGATGATCATGGGCACAAGGAGGCATCGTGGGCAGCTACTCTGAGCCTGACTGGACTTTGAGAAGCAGCTCTGAACCCCAGACATGGGGACTGCAAAGTGTTTTCCATCCACACAGGCAGGAGGGCTGCAGGAACCTGCTCCGGTGGGAGCCCTGAGGCCCAGCCTGGGCTGCTGGGCAGGGCTGCAGAGCACTCAGAAATGTGTCCATGCACACAATGTCTGTCTGCCTTCACAGACACATCTCCATGCAATTCAACAAGCTGCTTGAAATTTCTGAATTACTTGTGTCCTAGTAAGCTTGGAGAATACATTCCTCCTACTGCTACACCTAAGTTGTTAGAACCCAAGTTTAATGGCTTTGGAACATTCTGCAAGGCTGTTTTATCTGGGTGCTTGGAAAAGGGGGCAGATTTTAAGGTGAAAATGGCACAGTATGGGTACTTCCTAGGTGTGGTAAATAGGAAAGGCAACCAGTCCTTAATGTTGAGATGTGTTATAGTGCAGATGGCTTGTACAAGTATGTAGAAGTAAGAGACACTGCAGAGGAGATATTACCCAAAAAAATCACACTTCTACCAGGAGGTAAAAAAGATGGATAAGCATTTTAAGAAATATTAAATTAAATTTTACTTTGGCTTGTTCCTAACTTGGCATTTGTGACTGAAATAAAGACTAGGGTATTATTAGCTGTAAACATGCTGGGGTTTTTTGTTTTTTTTTTTTCCTGTGGAATAGTCAAAGAAAATCATTATGCAATAATTATACCAGAATAGGCTATACTGTTAGAGCTTCATGGTAAATCTCCTTGTATTGACAAGTTCACTGGCTGCCAAATAGACAGAGAGGCCCTGAAGTTATTGCTGCCTCTTTCTGCTGCAGTATGTCTCGCAGGGGGTTTCACAGATGAGGACTGAGAACATGAAGTGGATTTAAAAATCCTTTATTTTTTAAACTGTGGGAGAACTGAGCAGGGAGCCTGAGATTTTTCCCCTCATTTAAGATTTCAATTTTTCCACTCAAGAATAAGATCCCTATTTCTCTAAACAGGCCAAGAGAACTGTGAAACACTCTTGGCTGCTGGCTCTGCCAAGCGCTGGAGCTGCAGGTGGGCAGAGGTGGCAGCTGGGCCAGGAAGCACAGTGGGGTGGAGAAGGGCCAGGATGACCCTCCAAGTGAGCCCCTGATCCCTCCAAGAAACCAGGAAAGCTGCTGTGGCCATTCTGTGTCTTACTTTCTCATATATATTCAGTTTTCTGTTCTCTTCATGCAAAATAGCAGGGGGGTATTTTGAGTGGTCCCTAACAGGGCATTAGTTTTCTTCCACCTGTGACTTAGAAACACTGCTGAAAACTCAACCTCTTTGCTTTAACTTTCTTCTAACCATACTTGGACTGTTGTCGTGTGAATGATGGTGAATAGCTAAGGTAGGACAGATTTCTTCAGAACAATCTTTCTTGGGAAGGTGGCAGATTGTCAGGAACTTGAGACTTCATCCTGGGCTCTGTTGCAAATCTGCCTCAGAGTTTCCCAGCAACAGCCACACGTTGCCAAGAGCACTTGAAAATACGGCTTCAGTGATAGTTTCCTTTTCTGAAATGTCTGGCAGTAAGCTCTGCTGAAACCACCACCTGTGCCACAGCCAGGCACAGCCCCGCAGGTGCCCTGGAGCTCCCACGCAGCTCTGAGCCTGACCTGTAACATCTGGAGCCCATCCCCAGCACAGACTGACAGCTGTGCCAAATGCTGCTCCACTCTGACAGGCACTCCTGTTCCTGGGTGTTCAAACACCAGCTCCTGTCCAGCCACATTCACAGAGTGACCCAAGCAAGCTTGAACTTCTAGGGCTCTGGGTGGCAAATGTGCATAGAGTGCTTCGGGAGTTTTCTCTTGCAGTGCCACTTGCAATTTTTTGTTCTAATGTGTTGCTTGGCTACAAGTCTTTCTTTGCATTTGAAAGCTCACATAGAAAACTAAATCAACATCTCTGGCTGTGTCAGCTGCTGAAAGAATATATTGCTTTACAACCAGGAGTATGAAAATAAAAATGTTCTATAAGGCTTTGCCTCCTTGCCACTTGGCCTGTTCAAATATTTGTGCCATCCTTTAAATAAAATCTACTCATATATGGTAACTGGAATAATTGATGCAGAAAATCACAGAGCACAGTGTTCTGTATTTATTATTTGTTTTTCAGTGACATGGCCATTGTTAGTTTTAGTGGACTTGATAGCAGTTCTTCCAAGTGAACTATGTAACATAACTGCATTATGTCTTTTTGCTCTTATTAGTCTAACTAACAGTTGTTTAACATGGGCTCTCTAAAAAAAATAGTTCTTTTCTGTCAGTGATATGGTGGGCAGTGGGGAGGCAAAGCACAGAACACACTGAGATGACCATGTCTGGTTTCTGCTTCACTAACTGGGGCTGGTCAAGGAGCGGGGGAAAAGGTTTCTGCCAGGAAATGATGAGAGCTGTACTGCTGTAGTTTGAATAATTTATCCAATATGCTTGAGTGTAGCTGTGGCTCTTGTTTACTGACAGTCAAGTAACAGCCTATAACCCCTGAACTATTTATTAGACACTTATTGGGGTGTGGGGAGTTAGCTTCCCCTCTAATCCTTATCCTCGCTACCAGCCCTGCAGGAACAGCTCACCCTCTCTGGTGCAGCTCAGAAACAGAGGGTTGGTCTGGCTGGATCTCCTACAGCCTTCTCTCATCAGGGGTCACCAGTCCTTACTGCAGTGCCCCAGAAATGTGTTGCAATAGAAGATGGATCCACCTCAAAGCCATCACACAGAGTTTTCACATATCTGCTATGGTTTTAATGAAAGATTTGTAGTTTTGATTTTGCTGACCCTTTTTTTTTTCATAATATCCTGATCTGAATATATGATTCCAGATTAGTTGTGTCCATTAACTCATGTTTAAAAATTTAGCAGTCAATTTCAAAAAGGCTGTGTGTAGTTAAATGAAAATGTTGTCAAAGGAGCTGTATTAAAGGCATTGCAGCTAAATTCTGAATGAAAATGGGTGTCACGCTTTCCTGAATATTAATTTTTATTAAATCCTTGACTCCAACAAAACTTCTCTGAATCATTCTACTATAGCTTAACTACTTTGTGTTGGAAATAATGTAGGTGTCCCACTTCTGATGCAGTTGCTAATTAGGTTAACAACCCTAAACATGTATTAGACTTTAATTAAAAATTTGGTCATAACAAACTAGAGACATATCTGGGTGCAGAAAATTTGCATTTTATGCTGCACCTCTCTGGAGCATCAGTGGATTTTACAATGCAGAGAGAAGAGTACATTATTCCTTCACGTACCCTTCTACTATCTAGTACAAATTCAAGTGGCTCTTAAAAAAATAAAAAAAATTACTTGAATAAAAGGCTGCAGCTTTCAGGTTATGCCCACCTCTTCTAAAGCACTTGCATTTTATAATGTGTCTGACTGGCTCAGTTGTGTGGAACAAGGAGGGCAGTGTGAAACTGGGGAGATTTCTAAATATGTTCAGCAGTTTAAATTCTGGACATCCACAGTGCTACAGTAATAGTGAATGGTGCTATTTCTCCAAGGTTTTCTGGATATTTTAGAAATTGTTGTTTATTGTTTGTTGGATATTTGTATCTCCTATGGGTAGATATTTAATTTAAAGCATTGACCTTGTACATTTATTTCCCTAGACAGTTTACCTAACTACAAGAGACAGGCTCCTTGCATTATCTCAGATTCTCTCAAATCATCCTTTTGCAAGTCTCTCACCTCTCCTTTTACCTGAAGGAAGATTCGGATATTAATATGGGTATTTTGGCAGTATCTCCCTAGAACTATTACCATTACACAGCAGAACTGGTACCCTTATGAGACCTCTGGTCTGCATGTTTCTGAATTTCTTTAAGTATCTGTGGTGCCTCTGTCCTTGGAGATATGCAGAACTTGAGCAGACAAGGCCCAGAGCAACCTGACCTGCCTCTGAAGTTTACCCAGCTCTTGTGGGGACCTTGGATCTCTAGGGGTCCTGCCTAGTGTAAATTATTCTGTACCACTAAATCCAACAGCTCAGGGCATAACCTTGCAAGAGTTTCCTTTCAAGCTCTCAATTCAGAACAGGTTCATCCCCTGAAGCAGGAAATGAGGGAGAATACATAAAACTTATATGTTTATAAATGATACAACTATAATTCTAATTTGGATAGCAAGAAACATGCTCCCAGTGTATCATGTATTTTCCCTTATGAATTTCTGGGGTTTACTACTGTTCTTCAAGCTCTAACCATTCCTTGAAAGACAAAATGCTCAGAAACCAGCAAAAATTATTTCTGCTCTGTCTAGTAAGTCAGGAGGAAAAACAGTTCAGGATCTGGGGAGGGTTTTGCTTGCTCTAAGTCTACCCTGTCGCTCTCTGAAATGGTGCTTGAATATGCTGGATGAAAAGAGCATCCTGGATACAGCAGTGAGTAGGTGAAGTGATCTGGATGGGCTCCGAGGGCTTTCCAGCCCATGTGGCTAACAGGGATAATGCGCCTGTCTCTTCCGATGAACAGCACGGCGTGGAGAATCCAGTAGCTGCAGGAAAACAGACTGAGAGCATGTGCCAAGAGGATTGTAAGATGGCCTGTTAAGTGCTGAGAACATAGTTTAGAGTGTGTCTTGTTGAAACGATCTGATTCAGTTGGCACTTGTTTCCAGCTTCAGCAGCATGTCTGGAAACAGAAAGCTACTGTGAGTCAAAGCAGGATTTAGGCAGATAGGAACAGGGAAGAGAGAGCACCCATCTGCTGGAGCTGTCAGCAACGTGTGAGGTTCCCCAGGGGCTGTCCACATGAAGGAGCTGTCTGGGTGGGAGGTTTGAAGGAAAGCCAGATGGCTGCAGTTGCTTGAAAGAAGGTTGACATGCCAAATAACTTTTTACATCTCTAATGTGTGAAAAGGGATCGGCCCTTGACTTCAAAGTAACAGTGTTTGTCATGCTGCCTGATACTTTTCTGCCTTTTTGCTGGCTTTTTCCTTCCCAGCAGCAGGGTTTGCTATAGCCATCCTGCAAACAGATCACGAGGTACCTATGCTGAATCTGTGAGCTGCCTAGCTAGCAGTCCTGCCACTGCAAATGGTGGGCATGTGGTGCTATTTAGATTGGCAGCAAACATAGAGTTCAGAGTTATGTGTATCTGGCTGAATTCCACATGGATAATTACATTCTGCCTACCTAAAATTCCCCCTTACAGCTTTTTGAAATCCATTGCTCAAAGTTGGTTTTATAATGCTGCTATCTGCTCTTAATCAGTAACTACCTTCCACTGTACAGGCAACTCCATTTCAGTGACAGGTGAGGTGACCTTGTATGCATTGTAGTGTCCCCATCATCATTTACAAATCCATGTTAAAAAATTAAACTTTTTCCTGCATGCTTCATCCCAGCTGCCATCTCCCCAGTGATATGTTTCTTGTGCTATGGACTTGTAAAGTAGTTGCCTCTAGTTTACCTAAAAATTAATTTTTCAAAGTTCTTCTATCATAGTTACTTTCTGCTATTTTTGCAATAAGTCTTTTTTACCTTTTCTTGTTTTTTATCATTTTTTTACCGTGTGCAAAACATCACTGGCCTGTATCCCTTGTATTTAAAATGACCTGAAATTCAGTTATGAGAACGAGATTATTCCAGATGTGGACACCCCTGCAGAAGCTTCCATGCATCCAGAACCTGGCCATAATGTTGAGTCATAGCATTTAATCAGATATGATGAAGTAGTACAGAAGTGGGTAGATCAATATCAGCACCATCACTTTTGTAGGAGATGTTGTCATCCCAGTGGCTGGTCCATCCACATGGTCCATGAATTCCATTTTCCCATTTCCAGGGCCATCTGAATGCTGATCTTGGAGCTTCACACAGCTCAGTAGTAGGTAGTGCCAAGTGTGGGTATTGAAGGCTGAAATTATACAAGTTCTCCTATATTTGACTGTAATTAAGCAGATACTTGAGTATTGATCCAGTTCGTGCTTTTCTAGGCTTGCCACCGTTCAGTAAACACATCATTTTAGCTCTGTTCCCCACATAAGGTATGTACTTGGGAGTGATTAAAAATGTTAAGCTGTGCAGGGTGGACTTCACATGATTCTTGTGGAAAATGTGTTTTGATGCCATTTCCATCCTGTCTCCCGTAGCCTACCCTAAAAAGGAAAAAAAAAAAAAAAAAGGTGTTTTAAGAGAGTATGTTCCTCACAGGGAATATACATGAACAAAACATTTGCATCACATTGGAGAGTTGCAAACTTGTTCTCAGATTTTGCAAAAAAATATTCCAAAGAACCTCCCACTTGTTGTAAAAAAATGAATCTGTGATGTTCTTGCTAATAACACAATGTTCCATGTTCCAGTAACCTGTTTATGCTCTGAGGCTTTGAAAAAAACCAACAAAACAAACAAATGCTTGAGCAATGCAAGTACTAAAGCCTGGTTTAGGGCAGGAGTACCAGAATATCACAGCTACACTTGCACTGTGTACACTTGCAGAGAAGACTGCTGATGCTCAAATTCCCACATTGTTTATTTGTTCTCTGAGAGTGTATTTCTGCCACAGGCAGTCCTGTGAACCAGATTACATGATTTAATATTTTGCAGGAGTTGTAATAACGAGGCAAATAGGACTGTCCAACATGGAGCATCTTCCATTTCGGCCAGTAGGTGAAGCTGAGGAGATTTATTGGAATGAGATACTGCCTTCCCGCCATTAATAAAACGAAAGGGTTTGAGTAGCGCTGCACAGTTATTTCTCCTTGTGAATTTATGAGGGCATTTGGGCAGAGCTGTTTTTCTTCCTCAGGTTCCCTTTCCTTTCAGTGAGTGATGGTTGTGCCGTGCTGGCTGCAAGGCGAGCGGAGAGCAAACAGTTCATAAATGTAACTACCAACAGGAGAGCTCCGGGAGCACGGCAAAGTGCTCTAATGCAGGGAGCAGCCAGGGCGGGATGCTGGAAAATAACTGCATGGCTACTAAAAGAGTTCTCTTTGCTCTGTGTACACCTCACTTGCTGCCCGGCACAGACTGAGTGGAAATATTTTCAGTAGAGATATCTCTGAGTCTTGGGCTCACCTTCAGTGTAGCCTGTCAGTCACCTTCTGCCTCTGTGCTGTGCTGCACAGGGGAAAAAAACCCTGAATCTGCACTGGGAACAACTCATAAACTTATAAAAACATGTCTAATTCTATTTATTCCTTGCACACTATAAAAGGAAAGATTGTTACTGTTCTCAATTTGTTTCTTAACACCATATAGAATGTTAAGCGTCATAACTTCCATCATAGAGGAAGTTTGTTTAGTTTCTATGGTTCAAGAAGGGCACCTTCTAGGTTCATTAATAAAAAAAAGGAAAATTTTTAATCAATTTACATTCAAAATCTAACCAAGTAAAGAAGTGTCCTTTTTTCCACTAAAATCTGTAGATATTTTTCCTCTCAGAGCAACAAGATAAATATATTGTTTTCACTAAAACACTCATTTCTAGCAAATGGCACTGACCTACTTTAGTGCTGTTACATGTGAAATTGGGACAAAATAATGTGTTAATCTTTCTCTAAATATGGGAGTATCCTGCAAAGCTAAGACATGTAAACATGGGGGAAAAAAATCAGAAATAGAGCCCTGAATCCACATTGTCTGCCTGCTGTTTGCCTTTAAATATTGTGCTGTTAAAGTTATAGCTGTGAATTTGTCAAACTCAGGGAATTGTAAAATACTCAGCTGATGTGGGTTAACACAACATATTCCTCACAGTTCTACCTTTTTACTAGCAATAGTTTGATGTCAAGTCCTGTTGGGGTGAGTGTAAAACTGGGACAGTTGTTTCTGAATTTTTGTCCTTGCCTGTGACAGTAACAGTCATATTTCTATTTGCAAAATGGGTGGTTCATTTACATCATCAACTCTTTACAATGACTACCTGGTTAATGATTGAAAGACAAAGGGATTTAAAATAGTTGGTAAATTCTTTCTTATTCTTCTCTTATATTGATTAGAGAATCGTTTGATATGGCATCATTGAATATTTGACCTCTCTGCCTGTTTTCTCGTGCTGTCACCAGTTCAGTTGTGTCCTGGGTGGTTAGCTGGGGTTGTGTAACCTCCCTGTCTTGCCTCTGCACTGGAAAAAATATCTCTAAAAGGCATTTCTTTTTTGTAACCTTAGCATCTGTGTTGCTGTTCTTTGGGTAACCACCTATTTGCAGCGTACTGTGTGACAGACCTCAAGGAGAACTGCCTCATGCAATACCACTAATCCCAAGAACCATCATCACCTCTTGGAAATGTCAGCAAAAAGTAGAACTTGCTATACAATAGCCTTGAAGTTGTTTTTTTGTTCCTTTCAAATTTCTGTAGGAAATCACCATGCTGTGTCTATATAAACCTGTGATTAAACAAGAATTCCCTCAAGCACATACATAATATAGGAACAATTTGGTAAAAGTACTGGCAAGTGTGTCAATGGCAATTTCCTAAGTGTTAACAGGAAATCAGGCCTCAATCTCATACCTCGAAGAGCTACAAAACTAGGAACATTGACAGTGTATTTTTAAAAACAGCTCATTTTTCCTTTACCAGTGAGAGCACAGCTCCCTGGTAACAATTATCCCTTGTGAACAAGGTTCCTAAAGCGTACGTATTGCCTTTCATGCCAGTGTTCCATGAAAAGGTTGCTGAGACATTACAGATGTGCTAGACTGTTGTGTAATGGCAAGGGTGACCAATGTCACCTGTGGGTTTTGTCCAAGGGGAACTTACTTCTGAAAATAATTTCTTTTGTAGAATTCACATGGTACAGTAACAAACCATATCTTGAGGCACTGCAGTGCACTGATGAATGAAAAGATGGTGTACTGGGTACAGAAATAGATGATTTTGCCAAGAGACTTTGTCTTCTAACTGCTAAGAAAAGCAGTAAAACCACCCAGCAGTACCGACTAGTTTAGACCGGTGTAAGAGTAACTGCAGATTGCTGTGGTTATCTTATAACCATCATTCACTCAAGCAGTGATCACAGTTTTTGTTCTAGGAAGAAGCTTGCAAATGTCACACCTCTTATTCCAGGTAATGTTACACCCAGCACCCTGTGGTGTTTGTAACTTTAATATATGCTCACATAATAGAAAAGACACAGAGATTAACACCCACAACACTCAAGTTAGAGAAAATAATTAAGCAAGAGAAAAGAAAGAACACAATTTGTTGAAATTTGTCAAGTTTTTGAATCTCTTTCTCAATTTAGAGGAAAAGAAGTTCCACTTTTTACAGCAGGTCAGCTGGGCTCACATAAGATTAATAAATTAGTCAAATTCCAGGAAGTTAGACTGACAGCTTTCTAAGCTCATAGCACTCCCTTCCCAAAGCAAAGCTGTAAAAAATATTATGGTTTCCACCATCCACTTCAGGGTTATAGATAAACCCAGCTCACTTCATAGCTGGAGAAGATGACTGAGTCAAGTGCCACGTGTAACAGCAGGCTGTAATCACCTCCAGTATGGAGATATAAATTGCAGTCCCATGATTTTAAAAGCCAGAAAAGTCAGTTTGAAATCACTGTGGTAATGCACAAGGAGACTGCTCTGACAAAACCACCACCTTTGGTAGAGGTACAAAAACTCTTTCACACACTCTGGGTTTAGTTGTAACACTTCAGATTTTGTGAGGAAGACTTGGCTGAAAGTCTCTCCTGTGTCAGCAGCATAAGCAAGAGGAGGATGATAAGAACTTTTTTCCTTTGACTCAAGAACAGACTCATGACCTAATGTGATTTTAGTAAAATTACTGTATGTAAAAAGTCACCTGGAAGTGAAGTCATTTATACATCAGGTTCAAAGAGCGTTTGTCTTACTAATGCTTTTGTTGTGTTTAACTTTGAATGTTATCTGGTTTTGATTATAATCAAATGAAGTGAGTACTTTGAATAACCAGGCTTTTAGTTTGTAACAGAAATTAGCCACCCTAAATCTTTAAAGGTAAATTAAAAATATTTGCTCTTTTTGTTCAAACAAACCCTGGCTACAAAACATCAGAGTGACAGTATGCTTCATGTTCTGCTCTTTAAATACATACTAATTAAAACCTGAAATTTTTGCCAGTGTTTATGATAGTAAAAAGTTCTACAACCCAAGAAATATCCCACAGAACAGAAGAACAAAACAGGTTTTCATAAGTTAGAATTTAAAGAGATAAATTTTAGAAATTAAGAGAATAATAGCATAAAATATGTTTGGATTGGTTTGTTTGCGTTTTTGTCATTTAATGCAAATTTTCAGAATGTTTTCTTAGTCTGATACTTATCATTCTGCTTTAAGGACATATTTCAGACTTGAGTAATCTCAAACAAAATTAAAATTTCTTCATTTCCATTGGTTAAGTGGTAATTGACAACACATATTATGATAATATTGTCTCAGATGTTGCAACCAGATGTAAGTGAAGATCAGGTTTGGAATTAGATTTATTAAATTCATTTTGGGTTCAGCCTTAACAGTTGCTGTTTTGGTATCACTTGGGTTCCATTCTGCCTTTCATTTCTGGGATCAATCAACTGTTTGCTCATTGTCATGATTATTTTGCATTCACAAAAATGACTGCACAAGTCATTTGTTGCAAAGCAACATAAAAATAAGTCTAGGGAACCTTCAGAAAGACAGAGGCTTGTATTTGCTTTTTATCTTAAGGTTACATGTGAGATTTCAGACTAGAAATAAAAATCTGCCAATGTTTGCTCTTTATTTCCTTATTAGAGATCTTGTGATAAACTTTACTTGAAACATAGAGCTTGAACATAGATTGGGAGAGGAAGTTTGAATTTGCCAGAGGTTCTGACAAGGAAGTATCTGGAGCCAGCTCTGTTGGGACAACAGTCTGTAAGGCCCCAAGTGGTTACAGCATGGAGCATTTGCTTCCTGTCAGCCCATTTTTCTTGGCCTTGCCTAATTTTATAAAATAACTACACTGCTGAATAACAGAGAGGTGCTTCATCAGGTCTGACCAAGTTCTGCTTCCCAATTCTGGTATTTCCATATTATCACTATGTTCTCTAAATGCACCCTGAGCGAATGGACTAAACCAATTTTTCCAACATTTTTCTAGATCTCAAATTTTTAATCTGCTTTTGGGTCTCTGCTTATGCTGCCTCACTGCAGTACATCTAATATTCTGCAAATGTGTGGTTTCTGACATGACTGGGTTAATTTCTCTTGCATCAGTTATGTATTTTTCTATGGGGATAAGATGTGATGTTTCCCAAAATTACTTAATAATCCCTGCTTCCTTGCAACAGGTCTGTCTTGAGTCACCTTGCAGTACAAACATAAGCTCTTTTTGTCTCCATGGAACATTGCCCAGAGGCCACTTCTTTCTCTCTTTTCTTGCTTTAGAAAGAGCCAGAATAGTTGGGCTCATTTTAGGCACCTGCAATAATTGGAGTGCATCAGCATTTACCTCCTACCCCTGTCCTCTCCAACTCCCCTGTCAGTGCTGCCTGAGCTGGCTGCCTGTCAAGTGACTCATTTTCTCTGGAATAAGGTGAAATTTCCTAAGGTTAATGTTGTAACTCTGTGACCTGACAGATGGAGGAGCAAGAAAGATCAGAGATATGCATAGGATAAGCTGGTTTTTGTAGGAAAACCAGCCTTGACTGGGCATACTGTAAATTTTGCCCTTTTAGATTTTATTAATGGGGGTTTGGGGAGAAACACCCTGCCAACAAGTGAATTTTTGTATTATACTCTTTTGTGGTCTTATAAAATAGTTTCTGTCATATTATCTTGTTTTATCTATCTAGTTTATTTAAATGCAAAAATGTATATCTTAATTAACTAGCCTGGGAGAGGATGGCAGTATAGAAGGAGAGATAGGATTGAAAGGAATTTTACTAATGCTATTGAAAGGGAATTAATGCTTCCAAGGAGATTTTACAAGTACATAATACTATGCATTTTATTCTCCGATTCTTATATAGAAATTTGTGGCAGTCTTCTAGGCCAAGGAAACCTGTGAGCAAGAAGGAGAGATCAGTTTCCTGTGTCCAGGTTAGCCTGTGTCCATCCTGCAGCAGCTGACGTGGCCCTCTCAGATCTCCAGGTGTTCTCCATGGGCCACATGGCTGCCAGCAGTGCTTTTCTGGACTGGCATGATTTTCATGTCATTCTTTCAAAAATGCCTGAAAATAATTGCTCTGGAGAGAACCAGAGCCAGTTTATGCTGTGTACACGTTGTACACACCTGTGCCACCAGCCCAGGTGTCACTGGACATTCCTTCAACAATGCTGCTTGATTAGGTCCTGATTAAGCTTTCCCTTATCTTTGATTGACATGAAACTGTGCCCTAGTGAATTGGCAGACTTTTTGGCTTTTCTGTTTTTTCTTTCCATTTCATATAAATAAGTAACTGTTCTCTTTGAGGCACTTTAATATTCAGATTTGGAGAACTGAAATTAGAGTCAGCACATTCTGACAAAAACATAGATGCATAAAAGGTTTTTACATATAAAGGATCTTCTGGTCAGTTTCCAGTTTATTTTCATTTTTTCTGCTTCCTTTTGGAATTTTTCAGCATTGCTGAGTTCCCTCATGAACATCTGCAACATAATTTTCAGCCTAAGTGCTTTATAATCATACACACTATAAATATTAAATTGTCTTTTAGAGGCCACTTCACTTTGATTTTGAATATTAAGTGGAACAAACAAAAAAAATTATTATTTAGACAATTGCTCTAATTCTGATGTCCTCGTTTCTGGGCTAAAATGCAACTAAATTCTGCTATTGCTGGAGTTTGAAATGCATGGCCTTCTAATTAAGTAGTGTGCAGGATCACTCAGAGAGCTGGAGGCAGAGGCATACATTGTATAACAGGTATTGATTTCCTTTCTAATAGCAAACTCAAAGGACTTCTAAATAGGCAGATGAGACCACAGTGAACATTTCCCAGTTCCAGAAAAGGCTGTTCATGAGATTTATTTAGAAAAACAAGAGACAGCTGTGCAAAAAGCCCCACCCAGACACAGATATTGGGCAGGAAGAATTTATTGGCAGTTTACTGAGTAAATCTTTTCTGATTAAATGGGCTTCCAGTACAGTGGGTCTGAAGTTGCCTCACTTTGCCCTACCACAATCTAGTCTTCTCTCCTCAGTCTGCCTCTCCTTGCTTCCTTTTCCCCAGGATCTGGGTGGAGATGGCTTTTACATCTGCTGGTGGCCAGGATTGTGTCTACCCCAGAGGTTACTCTGCTCAAGCTGAGTTACTGTAGTCATGTTTAATTGATGTTTGGGAGGGCTTACTGCAGTCTGTTACTCCACAACTCCCAGAATGTACAGGGCCCAAAATTCCTTAATACTTTTTATATCCTTAAACATGGACTTTTCTCAGCCATGGAGAGATGGTAAGAATTGTAGAACCCTGAGGATGCTGGTTGCTGCTGTTTTCTCTGATTATTGGTGTCTGAAGTGCTTTTATAGATAAGGAAGGTTCCCCAGATGCAGAACGCTATCAAGATATTTTCATTTCTACATTACCTGTAAATCAAGAAGGTCTCAAATAACATAAGTCCCCTCTAAGGCTTTATTCCATTATTCAAATTTTTTTATTTTACTCCCTTATTGAAAGCAGCAGCAACTTTTCTTCGTGTTGCCTCATATGGGTCATGCAGCACCATTCAAAAGCAGAGCAGTGAGCTGCAGATTTATGTCCTGTGAGCTGAATGAGTGAGAGGCACTGTAGCATCCCCATCTTTTCATTTCCTTATCTGGCTTTTTTTTTTTTTTTTCTGATAACCAAGTTATGGAAAGAATGGAGATGAAGTTTTCTAGACCTCAGAAAGGAATTAAGTCTGGAATATTTTTACTTTTTATCTATTAATTACCCTTTCTTCTATAAGCAAAGGAAAAATTGTGTGTTTGCCTGTATTTAAGGCCTCCTATGGAGGCTGTTTCCAGAGGTCAGTGGTATAGGCTGTACATACAGTTTTGTTTAGGCCAATGGATGTTCATGAGGCATAGAAAATTTTTTATTATTTAAAGTAAGCTATAAGAGATTCTGTATCATGTCTCTTTATGTTTCTTGGATAAGAGTAATAAAGACCTGTTTTCAGAAAACATCTGTATTTAGGGCAGTACCTTCATGTGCATCCTCAAAACAATATCCATGCCAAGACGTGTAGTTCTAACTATTTCTTAAAATACAACTTAACTTATTTCTTAAAATTTCTCAGTCTCACTTCTGCATTGGCCTGAGCCTGCAGTCTTCTGTCTGCAACTATGTTTACTTATTTGAAAATATATATGCACATAAAATATTTTTAGGAATCCACTGCCAAAGTCTAGCAGTAAGAAAAGCCAGAGGAAAAGTCATAAAAATCACAGCCCTCGCTGCTGTTTCCATCTGATGTCTCCAAGTAATACCATGCCATTTTGGGCTTGGTAAGGGCTCCATGCAAGGGTCATTTTCCAATGTCTCCTCAGCTGAAAATGTGAGCTGGGCAAATGTAATCCCTGCTTTGAAAGGTGGCAGAAGCAGCCTCTGCCTACACTTGTGAAAAGTACAGTGGGCCCAAATGTAATAATAGCCCACTATAGTTCTCAGGCGTGCTGGCAGCAGTGATATTCTTTGCAGCAAGCCAGATAATTTTAGTCTAACTCTAAATGAGCACAGAATGCAGGAGGCCCGAGCAAATTCCTCATTCTCAGAAAGAAGTTAACACAGCATCCAACATTACTGTTTGCAAGCTGGAAACTTCCTTCTGCAGTAATATTTGATAATCATCCTTGTCTGCATGACCTGTATGTCAGCATATGCTGAGAGCACATCTCTTTTGAAACCAGTGTTAATAACACAGCTGCAGCCCTGCAGAAGGGAGAGCTGCCTGAACATGCCTCTGCTCTGCTCAGCTACAGCAAGTTCTGCATTGAGCACACTGAAATCTGGGCTCAGGAAAGAGCCTTACCATTAACCTATTATTGCAAGGTTTTTGGGTTTATTCCCCAGGGAAAGAGCATCTAAGTGAGACATGAAAACTGTGTCAGTTTGTCTAATACAGTAATAGAACAGTGAAGCTCTGTGGTCTGGCGTATTAGATTTATGAAAAGCTCTTTTCTATTTATCCCCTACAAACACAACCTTGGACTGAAAACCATTACATAATTGTTAATCCATAATACATTTCTCTTGTCAGTTGAATGACAACAGTCTGCACTATGATTTTTGAATGAAGTAGTTTTTTGGAGCTCTTTTTTCATTTGAGCAACTTTCTTCAATACTGCAAGTATTATAACTCTACTATAAAAGGATACTGGATAATTTTAGGCTGTGGTCTGTATCCTATTAATCAATACAACTGCATTCCTCATTCTCCCCAATCTCCTTTCCTTTTTCTATTAGTCTTAACTACATGAGTCTGTCTCTGAACTGTGACTGAGGAAGAATTTCTATATAGTATCACCAAAATGTGAAAGAGCTTTGTAGCAGATAATTGCAAAGCAGATAAAGAAGCTTGTGGCTGAAATTTCTATAATATTCAGTTCACTTGGTAATGTTTATCTCTCTGCTCAAGCCTTCCCCAGAATGGCTCTTTTGAATGGATGCTGCATCATCCATATGGGGCAAAAAGAAGAACAGTTGCTGCTGCTTTCAATTAGGAAATAAAATAAAAATGTTGGAATAATGGAATAAAGCCTTAGAGGGGACCTGTGTTATTTGAGACCTTCTTGATTTACAGGTAATGTTGAAGTGAAAATATCAGGTCAAAATGTGGACTCATTTATTAATTTATAATTCCTGATCATGCACACTCCTGAAAGCAAGTGCTACCACTGCACTTTCTCACTGATTTTCAAAAATAAGCTCCACCGTGTCTGAAGTTTTGCCCTGAAGTTCCAAAAACTTGCTTTTTAAAACAAGATGCAGATCTTGTCTTTCTTTGATGGCTCTGAAAATGACTGTTTTGTATCTCTACCTTCTGAATTTGTTTTTACATATGCCTGTGAGCAGGGTTGTTTTTCATTTAATGTGGATCCCTTTAATAAACAGCATGAGGCATGATTGTGTAAAACTTGTTTTGCATATGCAGGAGAGGCAGGACTCCTCTCTTCAGCCTTTTAAGTCTGGGATGCAGAGATCTGCAGCTGAGCCTGTTGTTTGGAAGAAATGAGGCAACCTCAAAAGAGAGAAAATTGTTTTCTTATTGCTGGCTTCTGGTGAGCTTTCTCCCACAGTGAACAATACCTTTTTTCTACACAAGAGTCTTCAAAAGAGAGATAGCATTTGAAAAAATACTTGTAAATTATATGTCACAATCTCTCCTTCCTTTCTAATAGCATCAGTATAGCTCTCTAATGCAGTCTGTCTCTGTCATATAAGAGGAAGGTTTTCTCTAGTACTGGATGAGATGAAGCAATCACAGGGAGAATGCTAATTATATAGGCTAGCTATGAAAAATTGAGAAGGGCTCTTTCTGGTGTCGACACAAGGGTGCAAAAGGAAAACACCATCAGTGCTCTGTTGCAGCATCCCTTTTCCAATAAAGAGAAGTCTTTCCCAAATACTTTTTGCAGGCTTACAATTGCAGTACTCACAACTAGAAGATAAAGCACTTGGGGATGAAAATGCCAAATTGTGTCTACTGCATGCTAGGGTGTATAGTGCTATCTTCCTTCTGGTTTCTTTCTTGTTAAGTTCTTAGAAAGTTTATAAGTTGTATAAAAATGCCTACAGATTCCCATTATCATATGATATATATAAAATAACTTTAAAATAAACAATGACCTGCCTAGGCTAGATTGCACTGTTTTCTCCTAGGAAACCATGTAGGAGTTACAGATGGGAAAACTTTGTCTGCCCTGCTGAAAAAATTGAAACATTATAAAAAATTGAAACTTTATAAACTGGATAACGAGCCACTAAAAGCTTGTGCTGTATGACTATATAGCAATAGAGGGGAAATTGTCATGGATATTCCTCTGCATGGCTTACCTGAAGTGGCCTCCTTATTAGCTTTTGTGAGTTTGAGAACATAGATTACTTCTTTTTGTCCCTCCTTTCCAAGTCTGAGCTGCAGCTCAGCCATGGGTTGTCCATGTATTTCTCACCCTGTTGCACAGGGACAGGGTGACAGCACAATTCAACTTTCTGCAGCCCTGCTGCTGTTTCTGACCTTGTCCTATGGAAAGTCTCAAAATCCCAGCCAGAAATCGAGGAGGAGCTTGCTGGTTCCTTTTGAAGGCAATATTTCAGAAGTGGCTGACAAAGGGGAGTTCAGGCAAGGCTGCAGTGGTTCTAAATGTGCCAGCACCTGTTGTAATCACTGTGCTGGAGTGGAATAGGTGGCAAATCCCAAACAAAGTGGTGTTGGAAAAGTCTGCATCACTTTGATGTTTCTCTTTCAGGATATGAATTGTGGTGCTGGAGCTTCACTAAGCAGATGAAAGCAAGCCAGCTACTTTTGTAAAAGTATGTTGAAAAAATCCACACTTCACAGGTTCTTTCAATGATATCTCTATAAAATATAAATCAAATAAGTGTGTAAAATATTCTAGAATTGGAGAAAATAGATTTTAAGTTGCTCTTTCAGAAAGAGTTGGGACAGACACATTAAAAATATTGCCAAAGGAATGCAATATTTTTTGTAGATTTCCTGCCATACAGAAGATGACACAACACATCAAACTTCCAGCAAGTTGGAATATTCTTGTAAGACATTGTCTGAATTATAGAAAATTTTCACTTTACAGAAGTATGTATCTTTGAGTTCTTTCTTTTTTCCTGTTAAGTGATTTGCTGACACTGATGGTTCATTTAGTATCCTTTATGTTTTTAGTGATCTGAAATAAAAAGTTTTGTGTGCTTCTGCTACTTTCTCAGTGCTGAAGTTCACAGATCAAGAAAGCCATTTTCTTGCTGCTTTGATTATGCATGCAGTTGTGCAATTCCCCCCACAAAAGAGCACTTGTTTAGTTCCGTGTGGTTTATGAGGAATCTCTGTATTTCCTGTAGCACATTCAGTGGCCTGATGGCAGCAATTGGCCTCTCTTCATGGATATGACACTGTTTGACTGCTGCCTTTCAAAGACAACTAGGAGGAGGGCTGCTTTCCAAACTGCATAAAACTAAGTCATTTCATCAATTCATTTGTGCAGTAAGAAATTTGTTAAGATGGAGTGCAGAAAGACCCTCTCTTGAATGTCAAGCAGGCTTGCCTAATTGTGATTTTTGAAGCTTTAGAAAGAGTTTCCCAAGGGAAGTTGTGGAAGACATGGTTCTATTATGTGTAAAGCTGCCTTAATTAATCTTGTCTGCTTTTATTTTTAGCACTATGCCTGAAATTATTCCTTTTTTCATTTATAAATTCTAAGGAATTCCAACCTACCTTGATGGATCTCAGATCCATCAGAATGAGGTGCTCTGATAGGTAGTGTGTAACTCTCTCACCTGCACCTTATGTGAAGATATATATATATATATATATATGTGTGTGTGTGTATAATGTGGTTAAAGATGTATGCAGTACAATATGTATCTGAGTCACTTTTCCATCCACTGTTCAGGTCTTAATTTAAGCTGAAATCAACTGGGGAGATAATTGCTTAGAACAAGAGCAAGATGGCAGAATTTTCCAGGTGTCCAGCCTTTAACCAAGAAAATATGAGTGGCATCATTTCACTATAATGTTTTCACTGAGTGCTCACTTTGTGTTTTTTGGTAACCACCACCAATGGAGTTTCTGCCTTTTCATTATAAAATCCTTTAGCACCACAGTTTAAAGATTACACAACAAGGACATGGCTCTAAGTCAGTATATGTTGAATATAACTTTAATTTCAGTCAAATACTCATTCATTTGGACACTGGCAGAGTAGTTTTCTCGTCTTCCAAGACTCAAACATGCACATATTTTTGAATATGAATAAGGATTTGGGATTTTTTCTAAAGAAAGTCACATTTCCCCCAGTCTAAATTAGGTGGATTCAGTTCACATATTTTGTTCAGTGGAACCTTGAAGCTGCACAAGACCAGTACCTTCTATTTTTGGTTTGCTTTTGCACATTTAGTGCCTGGTATGGCAGTTTCCAGTTCTGAAACTCACGCTGTTTGAGTGAGATTTTTCTGTGCTCAGATTGAGCATAACAGCAGCGACTCTTGTGTGGCTGGAGCCCGAGTGTCTGGCACACTGCATCACACCTGCAGCTTTGAATGTGGGAGCAAACCAGGAGACAAATTTTCAATGGTAATAGGATTAGTATTGGGAGATTTAATTCCTTTATCTCTCCAACCCATAAAACATCCATTGTTTTAGTGCTGGCTGGGATTTTCCTTTCAAATCAGATTTCTCTGAAGACTTTGGAAAACTGTTACCTGTGTGTAAATGTGATTAAGCTGATGCTGCAGCTCTTTATTATCTGAGCTATTAAGATTCAAAACCTGAACCAGTCCTGCTATAAGTAAGAATGAATGGGAAAAGTATTGTAAGAAAGTCAGACATTTTGAGAAAAATGCCTGAATAGATTTGGTGGCACTTTATAACTTGAAAAATAGGATACAGGATTCATGATGGAAAAGTCGATGTTCACCACTGTTAAATTGACTTTATCTCTGTCAATTTGCTGTTATAAGACACAGAAAATAGATTTTTAGATATTTTTTCATCCTTTGAGATAGATATAGATTTTCTCATATTGAAGATTTTGTTGTGTCTTTTATTCTGTGCATTCTCTGCAGAAGTTCTGAGATTGAAGAACATGCACTGCAATGAGCAGGAGAATTGTCTTTGTGTTAAACCTCTGCTTGCAGAACATGAAGGGAGTTTTCTACCAGAATGGAATTGGATTTCAGCACTTGCCATGCATTTGTCTTTCAGCCTGCCCTTCCTGCTGCGAATGGCTTTGTCTGTGGACTCGGCTTGGTACCGCTGGCAGCGACGGGCAGCTCCCAGTCCCTCCCAGGCTCCATCAGAATCAACACCACTGCTGCTTTCTGCCAGAGCCAAACCAAAACTCAGTCTGAACACATGGAGGATTGTGCTGCCTGACAATGGGAGACAGTGGAAAGACTGGAAACAAGCTTCTACATTTTATTCTAGAAACAAGATACAGACCACAAAGTACACATGGTTCACTTTTTTACCCCAAAATCTTTTGAGGCAGTTTCACAGGTAAAAAATTCATTCAATTTAGGCACACATTTTGTGGTGACTGGGATGGGGCTGTGGGAGCTTCATCCCCAGTGGGCAGAGCTGTGAGCAGCACTGGCAGCAACAAGCCATGGAGTGCCCAGGGCTTTCTCTAGCTTTGAAATTTTCATTCTGTATACTAGATTGGCCCATTCCTAATTCGACCTGCCATTTGCAGAATCCTTCATGGATTCCTGATGGGAAAATTTCTATAAATTCATTGGTTAATTTTTAAAGCTTTGTTTGGCTTTTGTGTTTAATTTTGTGCTTATTTTCAAGACTGAATTGGTGAGGGGCCATTAAAGACCTTGGAGATCCCAAAGACAAATAATGTTTCCAACAGGTGAGAAAACTGGAGCTATCTATAATAGTATAAAAATGTATGTCACAGGCTCTTCCAAAGAAAAAATTGCATCTTGGTTAAGCAGCTGATTCATTTGTTCTGGAGAAAGGAATAAGAGGGTAGAGGAGTGAAATTGTTAATGTTCCTTTGACACAGAATGGGGGTTGTTCATTAAGGAAAGGATATGTTCTAATTTCTGACTACTTTTAATTTATTTTATACCTTTTTAGGCTGGGTAATCTTTACTTTTTCTTTCTGATGGTTCTGAACTGGTTTCCACAAGTGGAAGTCTTCCACAAGGAGATTACAATGCTGCCTCTGGTCATGGTGCTGCTTGCCAGCATGATTAAGGATGCTATTGAAGACTACAGAAAATACCAGTATGATAAGACAATAAACTTCACTAAAACCAGGGTATATGACAAGTAAGTGAACTAAATCAATTATTTGTTTCCTTGCTTCTGTTGTGATAGAAACTGCTTATCTGATTTTAGTAACTCCCTCACTGACCTTTCAGAATACTGTAAGTTTGGAAGATCCATTACAAAATAATTTTTTCTAGCTTTAAAATGCCTTATTTATCTCACTTAAATCATCTCAGTATCACTGAGGCTTTGCTTTATATCACAACAATGTGTGCTGATATATACAGGTTTTCATTCCAAGTTTTCCAAGCAGCTTGTCAGCACACACAACATTCTCTCCTGATAGCAGAAGGATCTGGAGGATAAATGACACTTACTCAAACCTGGAACAGAAAACTGGGGCTGTATAGAAAACTGGAACAATGTCTTTCAGATGTTTCACACTAAAACCAGTAATACAGAAATTAATGATCAACTGCATTCAAGGTGAATCTTAATCAGGAGATGAAAAAGTTTTAGGACTTCCAGTAAGCAGAGAGATCAATACAACCAGGCTTGGCTTTGGAGCTGGTGCAACTCCTGCGGGAAGCTGTTTACTCAGTACTGACTCAGAAGGAAGAAATAATTTCACTGCAATTCTTGTTGCAACATTTCTATTTCATCAGAGTTTCTTGTCCAAGTACTAACTTGAGACTGCTTAGCGTGTTGCTACATCATGAAGCAAATAGGAGTTTTCATTTTAAATAAGTTTAAATATTTGTGTGCTTTCCTTTTTTCACCTGCCATTAAGCCCAGGCCACAGAGAAAAAAATCGCTATGGTTTACATACATGTCATTAGCTCTTCTGGAAATTAGCCCTAATATGTGCTGACATATTTATGTGTCAGAGAAGAAGGATCGCAGGTGTTTAGGTGAGACAGGAAGGTTTGGGGTCTGTTGGAGAAAAGGATCAGGCTGCAGGGCAATCCAGGTACATTGCACTTCACTTGCTTGGGTCTATGTCTGATTCCTCTGGCTACAAAATCATAGGTTTACTTAGCCAGGGGGAATGGGGATTGGCTGTTTGTTTAATAATAATCAATCTTATGGTCACGAAAACAAACAACAGATAGAGGAAATAAGAGAGAAATACTGTCTGTACCGAGGCTGTATCCTTTGTTGACATCTGGGACACGGAGCTCTGCCCATTACCTTTGAGCTTCCTGGCAACTCCCAGGGTTATAAAGTGATTCTGAAACTCCTGAAGCGACCTGTGAAAGTCGTGTGTGTGTTCTCAGCTGTGCCACTGCTCTGTGTTAGAGCAGAGACACTTCACACGAGCAGAGAGTTCCTGCCAGGAAAATGGTCTGAACAGGGCCTCCAGGCATCTGCTGGCAGGAAGAACAAAACATTCAGGATGCTTTTGGCAGACGTGAGGTGCAGCTGCCCCAGCAGGATCTAGGACCTGGTGCAGCTGAGTCAGGATGATCCCTGGCCCTGGGTACGTAGAGTTGGAGTGGAGGAGGCAGCCCTGGGATTCAGACATCTCAGCTCTTCCCTCCACCATTTGGGAGTTCATTTGGACTATTGAACTCTTCTGACTTCGTTGGTTTTCAACTTGAAGCTACTTTTTGAAAGAAAAACAAGATGTCAAGGAAAATTGCTCCAGGCTGCTTCTCTACAATGGCATGGAAAAAACATTTTTTCAAGGAAACCTGCTGCCAGTGTGGTGCTCCAGACATGGAAACCCAAAATGAGGAGCTGGAGAAGAGAGGAAAAGTAAGGAAAAGAAAGAAGAAAAATGAAAATAAACGTGTGATCATCTCCAATTTGCCCTTTGGGAGCAAGAAGTGGAAGGAAAATCCAAACAGACACTATGACACCAATGAAATTGAGACCACAAAATATAACATCTTAACTTTCCTCCCTAAAAATATCTATGAGCAGTTTCACCGCTTTGCCAATATTTATTTTGTGTTCATTGCACTGCTGAATTTTGTGCCAGTGGTGCAGGCTTTCCAACCAGAGGTGTCTGTGATCCCAATTTGTGTTATAATGGCCATTACAGCCATTAAAGATGCTTGGGAGGACTTCCGGCGGTACAAATTAGACAAAGAAATCAATCATATGGGATGCTACATTTACAGCAGGTAAGCTTTGTATAGCTTTTATTACCAAAAACATTGGGTCGAGATCTTGGATCAGTGGTGAGGCTTTGTGTTTTAAAAAATTAATAAACAACTGCTGCATAATGACAGTCATTAGGTGAAACAGGGAAGAGTCATGGCCACTATCACCTGGTATTTGTTCTCATACAGGGAAAGATATATATATATATACAAATACGTAGATATACAGGTTTATATATATATTTTTTTAGTGTTATTGTACTGGGAAGTTTGAGTTTCATTGTATTGGTGTGTCTATTGACCTCTTAGATATGCAGAGCACTGAAAACAGGTGCTTAAAGAGCTCCAAGCAGCTGAATTTCTAAGACATTTTCAAGAGGGTTTAATTCTACTGATATAAGGTAGCACAGAACAAGATCTGTCATAGGACTTGTTTACATTCTTAGATGCCAAGAAATCACTTAAAAACCTGGCCCTTTAAACTACATTTTATTTTATACTCTAAACTGTTGACTAGCTTTCAGTTATTTTTTCTTTCTTAGGCAGTATGTAAAATGAACCTGTAAAAGCACAATCTAGAAATGAAAGATAGTAATATATGCCTCTGTTTAGTCACCCTAAATGAATTGATGACATGTGTCTGTTCTTGCTTCTTCAAAGTGCTTCATGACTTCTTGCTGTTAGGACATTCAGAAGATTGAAAATTATGTTCTATTGTATCAAAACTGTTCTCTCAGCAAAGTAGAAAATTATTTCTCCCTGATAAAATATCACATCTGGGAGTCAGAAGTGCAAAACTTTCCATCTTCGTGAATGTGCCTGTCATCCCTCAAAATAATCCACAGTGCTTTACACAACATGTGCTTTCATGAGCAAGATCTCGCAGAACTCTGGCTTTTATCACATGGGGCTGTCATTTTTGTTTGTTTCTCCTGCATGTGTTTGTCAGATTTTTATTTTTATGTCCTGCTGGTTAAACAGGAAAGCAATAAGTTTGCTTGTTAGGGGCTAAACTTAGGCCCACATATAGATAATGATTTATCATTAAAAAAAACCTGCATTCCTCTCCTTGCCAACTTTAAAAAAAAAAAGCTGGCATTTTAAAAGTTTCAAAGTTTTGTGGATTTAAGATCTCTTCTGTAGTGAAGAATGTCAATAATTGTAGCTCGTTGGGTAGGGTGGCAAACAGCCTTTTCTGTCTATCTTTGAAATGTCAATCTGGGTGAACGTTCTAGCTTTTCCAGTGTTGCATTAGCCTATGAGGCAATGGTTTGTTTGTTAATACTTGTTAAAACCAGTATGGAACTGAATAAGTGGGGCAGTAGGTGCTAATGAATAAATCTGCAGAGGGATCTTATTTATTTCCTCTTTACACACAGAAACCATGCCAGTTTAGATCTCAAAGCCTTTTACCATGGGAACATGAAAAGTAGGGAATACAGTGGAACTTGTTTTGTATAAGGGAAAAATATCCACCATGGAATTACAACATAAATTCAGATCCAGATTCAAGATTGTTATGCAGAAACATGAGACAGGCCTGCCTTAAAATTGGTTATTCCATCCCACAAAAAAGATTTTGATGTATGAATCAGGCTCGTCTAGGACCTTGTCTTTCGCCAAAGTGGCCCAAAAAGGTGATGTAAGGGAAAGGAAAATGAGAAGGGCTTCAGACTACAGCATTCATCCTGTCTGGAAAAATTGTAGGTAATAACAATTGCCATCAGATCAGTCACTACAGCTTATTATATTATGAATAATTTCAATCAGGCTTCTCTGGTGCTTTGGGAAGCTGATATTTCTTGTTCTTCCTGCTAGCTGCAAAGTCATGGAAGGGCATGATGGTTTCTAATTTTCTTCCATATGAATCATGAAAATAGGTAATTGTTGTAACATAGGTGAAAGTCTTTTTGGGAGACTGCAATCTTGTTAATCTTGTCACAGTAAAAAGTTATTCTAATAGAACAACTGATCTTCCATCCTCGATGAAATATTACTTAGACTTTAAGAGGTAATCTTGGAGTGTATATTGTCTTTATTTCAGATTTTAATAAGGATTCTGGCACCTTTCCAAAAGAAATACAAAGGCAAACCAAACTTTTCTAGTTACTGAATATTCTCCAAACTTTCTTGAAGACCAGGGGAAATGCAGTAAATTGCCTTCTTTCAGCACAGAGCAAGAGAAATTAAAATTAAATAGGCTGACCTGTAAACGTATTTATTCTAATTTTCTTTTCACAGAGATCAGCTGAAATGGGAAATCTAGTCTGTTGGTCAAATGAAAGAAAAGCCACTTCTAGTAGTGTGTTTAAAGAATGTTTAATTGAAAAATGAGAAACAATTAATAGGCATTAAAGTGTCCTGGGGGAGATGCAATAACCCAGATGTTTCATTGAGGAGTTTGTACTTTTGGAATCATATTCTGTAGACAATCTGCTGTGCTGTTGGAACGAATCACACAACACCAAAAGGAGAGAGCAAAAAATTGAATTGCAGATGGTACAGACCTATGTTTAAATGCCTGCTTTCTCATGGTGTTCTTTTAAATATACTTTGTCTACTTTAAAATTTTCCAAGCAAGGCAGACTTCCATCACTACAAAACACCAAAGCCTTTTCTATGATGCTATACTTTATTATCCCTCTTTAATTGCATTTAAATTTCTCAGGTCACCTGATTTCATGGAACTCTAATTAGTTAGACTCCATCCATAACACTTAATTATAGTCTTCAAATATATCTGATTTTTATCATATTCATTTTGCTGCACCCAGATGTGGGTGAGGGTTCATAGTGACACGGAGTCCCCAGGCAGGTGCAATGGAGAGCTGCTTTATTGCAAAAACCAGGCCTTTTAAAGCAGTTAGCCCATTATCAGTTACATTGTTTAAAAGCATAACAAACATAATTCACCCAACCACCATACACCACGACTGAACACACAATGGTTATATAACTCGTTTTCATACCCCTAATTCAGCTGAGTCTCTTTTCCACAGTTCTTTTCTCCTCAGCCAAAGCAGCAGGCCTGGGCCATGGTTTTACAAGGTAACAAGGCCCTCATTTTATAAGGCTGTACCTATATGCAAAACTCAGAGACCTCTAAGTCAAGATTGGCACAGATTTCTCTCTTCATCTTTTTTGTCAGTCAGTGCCTCCAAACTTCCCATGGTTATTTTTCTCTAACCTCTCTTCAGTTTGGCATAACTTACTAACAAGGTCCTGCACTGAATGTGGTACACAAGCCTGAATGTCAATGCAATAGTTGCTAAAAGTTATTATTTATAGTCAATTTTTCTTGAAGTTCTATAATGTTCAAGGAACTAATTGATATGTAATTATTAGATACCTTGGCTATAATATACCCCAAGGGTTGCATCAAGCTCTGTAAATACTCCATAGCATCCAAACAGGTTTTTGCATCAATTTCACAATTTTGGAAGATTAAACCTATTTTTTCCTCAGTGTTTTAGTAGATACAAAGATACAAATGCAAGGGCTATGCACGGTTCAGTATGGCACAGCAGCAGCCACAAAAAACATTAACATTATTTAAGCTATTCATATTTCTTAATTGTAAGAACCTAAATTCAGATATCTGAGACAGTGACTCAGAGAAACCTTGTTTATAAGCCTTAAATTATCCTGTGGACCTTTTGGAGAAGTAGGTAAGCCAACAGGCATCCTAAAGGAGGTAGCCTGATTACTCTTTCCATAGAAAGCTCCTCTGTAATACTTTCAGACCCTGTCATTTTCATGTAGTTCCTACAAGCATCAATCTCCTCCTCGTCTCTAAGTCTGCTCGTGTCTGTGGCACAAAAAGTTTAGGCTGGCCTTGATTCTGATTCTTTGTCTGCTTAGTGTAAGGTTCTAGAACATTTAAAGATTTTTGCATCAGCACTAACTCTGGGTTAGCCCTGGAGCAGAGGTACAGAAAAAAGGAAAGAACAAAGTGCTCATAACTGTGTTGCATGAAATCAGAACTGCCAACAGCTGAAAAACTGAAAGTGGCTTAATCTGGACCTGCTGTTTTGAAAGATAAATAAAATTTTTCAATCTGTTCAAGTATTGTGATTCTGTGCTGCAATTTTCTCTCTGACAGCAATGGATATTTGCTTGCCTAGAGGTGACCAAATATACAGGGTACTTTGTTTTCTATGGGAAGCTGGGCAGCAAAGACAAAGGCTGCCCTTCTGTTTGAACCACTTTCATCTGTAGGCTGGATTTGTTCAGCTGGATTTCTGAACAGAGGAGAGATTGTACCTCCTGTGGGTGCTCCCTCTGTCTGTGACAGTGCCAGGGATGCAGTGACCAACAGAGGCATGGGGCATCTGGAAAAAAGCAGAGAAATGGGTTGGGGACATGCTGGAAAACAGGAATTGACCTACTGTCAAAACTCAGAGTTTAAAGAGAAACAATTTTTCTCTGAAATATCATATGCAATTCATTCAACCCAAGGTGAACCTGAAAGTTTGTAAAGTAGAAAGCAAGATAAGAAGAAAATCCCATTCTGACAAGGGCACAGTGAGCAAAAAGATTCCTTGCCAACACTTTAATTTAAAGTGTTGGTCAGCAGCACTGAGTTTTCACTTGTTAAAGAGCCTTTTCTTTCTGCTTTATTATTTTTGTTATCTGACAAAGCATAACTTTAAAGACTAGGAGCCTGCTGGAGACTTTACTAGGTTCATTTTATACACAAAGAAAAAGGTCTAAAGCCTGTGTCCCACTCAAAACCTCACCACAGGCAAAATTGCAGTTTTCTGGGGCATAGGCAATATCAAGGCTTCTACACCTCAGTGCTACCTGCCCTGAACAGTGCAGGAATCTCATCAGCTGGAGGCTGAAGATCTCCAGTGGGTGCATTCCTGTGACAACCATAAAGCATGTACTTGGATTAGCTGCAAGCTACTACCCCCTGCCAAACTTCAACATTTGTGTTGTTCTCTCTGGCAATGGCATCCCTGTCATTTCTGTCTGCTCCTCATGGGCTATGGAGATTTTGTACCTGGTTTAGCTGTGGATACCTGAATTCGCAGTGAGTTTGACTGAAGGCACAAACAGTGCCTTCTGCTTGAGGCTTTCTTCAGTCTTTCAGTGAGCTGAGAAAATGTCCTTAACCAACAGAACACTCAGGTGTGTTATGTCACTGTGACACTGCTTGGTACCAAAATCATGAAGAAATTAAAACACCTTATGTAGGATTTGATTATTGCATTGTGAAGAATTATGGGACAAGCTGAACTGACTAAATGCAAACCAGCTCTCAGCTGGTCCGGGCAGCCCCACTCGAAAGTGGAAGAGCAGTGAGCTGCAGTTGTCAGTCAGGGTCTATTGCTACAGGGAGCATCCTCAGCCTCTGTGGAAGAAAATCCATAAAATACATTACTAAAGCTACCACTGCTTCATGTATTGCTTGATCAGAGCTTTCTTCCAGATCTATTACCTGCCAAGGCAATTAAAGCTGCTTCACAGAAAAGGTGCAATGGCTTAGCAGCAGGAGCTAATGACTAAACATTAAGACCAAATAAATAAGAATCTCTGGCTTTGGCTCAGAGACCTGAAAAATCATGGCCTTATGGCGTTAAGATTCAACCTAACTGGCTGAACTTTTAAAATACCATTAAAGCCTGGAGAGTGGCAGGTTTCTACCATGTGACCTACAGAGCTACATGATCATATAAGGATATGACTATCAAAAAAGCTGATGTAGGCTGTGCTGTCCAGAAACTTCTCAAGTTAATGAGTGTCCCTAGAAACTAATGCTAATGATTAGGAGACATTAATTGAGTGACCTTGAAATTATCTGTTACAGCTGGTGCCGGGAAGAATTGAAACAATAGCATTTTGCTCAAGGCACTAAAAAAAAAAAAAAAAAAAAAATTCCTCAATACAATCATCTGCAATTTACAAAAAAGTCTGAGCAACATGCTGTTTACATCTATTTTATTTTATTTTTTCAAAGCTGAGTTAAAATAAATCCAAAACCATTTATATGAACAAATAATACATTTATAAAGTTCTGGTACTTACTAAAGTTTATGTAAGCTTCAGTTGGTTACAGAAGTTGAGCATAGGCTTGTATCATTAAGAAAATAAGCAACTTATATATGCTATAGGCAATTTAAGCACATAAGAAGACAGGATCTGTTATTAGCATTGAGAACCTTGGAATGCTAGTATGATACAAGTGTATGTACTTTATTAGACTTTAGAAATATTCCATTTCAGTTATTTTTAAAAGCTGATTTTGCTGTCTTAACATAGTGCTCAAATCCTGAGCATTTGGTGCTGTGGGGAAAGGCAGGGGCTGGGTACAGGACTGGCCACTGCTAAATGACATCATTGGGCTGCTGGGCTGGCACAAAAACCCCGATGGGATGGGGTGGGATGGGATGGGATGGGATGGGATGGGATGGGATGGGATGGGATGGGATGGGATGGGATGGGATGGGATGGGATGGGATGGGATGGGATGGGATGGGATGGGATGGGATGGGATGGGATGGGATGGGATGGGATGGGATGGGATGGGATGGGATGGGATGGGATGGGATGGGATGGGATGGGATGGGATGGGATGGGATGGGATGGGATGGGATGGGATGGGATGGGATGGGATGGGATGGGATGGGATGGGATGGGATGGGATGGGATGGGATGGGATGGGATGGGATGGGATGGGATGGGATGGGATGGGATGGTGGCAGGAGCAGTGACAAACTCACACACACCCCCTGGCACCTTCCCATGCCCAGGCAGTGTCTGCAGCTCAGGAGCATCATCAGCCAATTGTGCTGTACTCTGACCCATGGACAGCTTCCAGAATCGCTTCCTGCCTGACCCAGAGCCTTTCTTGAGTCCTAAATCTGCTCCTTTGTTGTCAGTTTTTTTGGTTTGTGGCAGTAGCTCCTAATGGTGAGGTCATGAACATGAAGTAATTTTTAAAAATATTTTGTGAGGGGTTTGCATATAAAAGCTGATTTTGATAGCATTAAACTGTGCAAGATTTTTATTTGCAAAAATAGACTGTGAAGGGTAAGCAGCTGTGTGATTCAACCTCTTGCCCATGTTGAACCAGGATCCCAGAATATTGGTGTTTTTTATAAAAATAGGTGGTGCTTGAAGAAGACCATTTTCAAATATAGCAACCCAGCAAATTTACATACAAAAAATATAAATACGTAGGTTTCTCTATTGACAACTCTGATATATTTTTCTGTGTGCCATGACCTGGTGACAATTTTGAGGTGTATAGTGCAGAACAAACAATATCTTTATTTTGAACTGCAAAGGAGATGGAGCTTGCAGTAATTCTAGGGAATAAGATTCACTGGACTAATTGTCTGGTAAAATGTTTCTAGATGACAAAGATTTCTGAAGATCTTTCTCTAAGCAAATCTAGGAGACACACATGCTGTGGAGTGCATGTGAAAAATTAATTTAATTTTTTCTGTATAGCAGAACAATAATTTTTATTTCCCTCCATTCACCATGCATTTTGAAATTTTTTTACAGTTTTTTGTTGAAATTTATCTTTATTGACTCCAAGAAAGTGAACTCAAATTGTTGACACAAAGTCAATAATTTATTCAAGTTTCCCCATGATCGCCAACTGCAGCAGGACTTTTTGATGCTCTTTTTCCCAGAAATGACTTAATAAAATCTGTTTAGTTCAGGCCTTTTGTTCAGATTTGATGAGTTCAATAACAGTTCTGGCAGACATCATTTTGACTGTTCAAGGCCTCTTTTCATTGGCAATATCCTCTGATGGGCATCATCATAATATCTATTAGCAAGGGAACACTTTTTGAATGTGCTTTTGATAAAATGCCTGGTAAAAGAGAGAAGGGACTGAAGAACTTTTATTTTACATCTTGTCTTCAGTGTGCCACAGCCCCATAAGGATCAAGTTTCCAGATTCCCACCTACTGAAAATCCCCACATCTGGTGATTTTTATTTTATTGTTTCAGTACCTTTGCCTTTTTTGCGTGTTTCTCATCAGACCATCTTGGGTTTATTAAGCTCCTCTGTTTATTTAGCAACCAGAGCTTCTGCTGTTAACTTCCATCACTGAACATAAAATGGGCAGAGTTCCCAGATTGCTGAAAGGAAATTGCTTCATCTGAAAAATCTTGTTAGACAACTAGGACAGTGCTGCCGTGGGGTGCACCAGTTTCATCATGAAATACTTTTCTTCCTTTCATCCACTGGCAATTCCCTACAAAGTTGTAGAAAAGCTTTGTACTATTTTTAGTATTTTTAATTATTAATCTTATAATATAATAAAACTTTTAATCTTACAGGTCCAGATGAAGTCTTCTTCAGGAGCAGAAAATGTGTATTCTTTGAATACTTGTTGGGGTAGAATGACAGTTCACCTGAAAGCAGGTTTGGGATTCTAGCAATCCCTGAACTGCAGTCCCTGTGCCTAGTGAGGCTTTTCCTCTGATCTGAAAGAAGTCATTTGGCATTTCTGACTCACTGTCTCCTCTGTAATTAATGACTGGGTAGAACCCTGAAGCTTTATGTGTAATGTAGGTTTCATGGGTAGTTATTTTAAAAAAAAATTACAAGTCTGTTATTTCTGTGGATTATTTGGGTGAATCTGGTTTCCTTCATCTGATGTGGAACACAGCCAGCTAGACAAGGCCCATCTATAGCATTTTATGAGTTAACAACATCAGAAATACGCTCTGTAAACTTCTGAATTGTGCAAGAGTTGACGTACAGAGAGGTAGGATTACTATGGAGAAGTCAAAGTAAAATTATATGCAAACTATAAATGGCATTCAAATGTCTAGGATGGCAAGACAAGACATCTACTTCCTCTAAACTGATCTTGCACTCTTTCTTTCATGTTTTAAACAAACAAATTAAGAAGTCCTATTCAGAAGGTGTTTGACATGGAAAGGATTGGTACTTACATAGTTGATTTGCTATACTCACTTAGTATCTGCTTTGTAGAGGATTCAGTACTCAGAATACACTTGGTAAAATATTTTTCAAATAGAAATTTAGCTAGACTTTTTTTTAATGCATAACAGAATCTAATTAACTTACAACAAACCTCTGTTCTTTTGTGCGGTCTTTTATGCCTGTGGTTGCACAAAAGGAAAAGGCCATGCAGGTAAGGAGAATCAGACAAAATAAGAACGAAAAATTCAAGAAAGAAAAATTAATGTAAAATGAAAAAATATTGCTACAATCCTATCATGTAGTAAGTGCTTCAAAAGCAGCAGTAAAAGATTTCAAATAATCGGGTTGGGGGGTTCTGGCTTTTTAATAAAAAGTCAGGACTGGGAAATGGACAGAATTTAACTTCTTGCATAACCTGCAGAGGTAACTGTTAGTAGTTGTTTTGTGCATAAGGGCACAAGCCAAGTGGGAGGGTTTGCCTGGCAGCTGTGGCTGGCTCTGCTCTGCAGAAAGCCAGGGAAGCAGCCCTTGGAATGGCAGTGAGGCAGTGCTTGGATGTGTGCTTTGAACTGCAGTAAAACTTTATCTCTTCTATCACTGCTCCCCTTCTCATGCCACAAGCACTTCAATGAAAGAGAGAATTCTCCATCCAATAGATGAGGATGATTAAAAACTTGAACAAAAATGATACTATGAGTCATTACAAAAGGGCTTTTATTGTCTCTCTGGTAAAGTATCATGGGCATTTTCCCTCTCACAGAGCAAGGCATAAGATGATTCAGTTATTCATCCTGAAAAAATAATTTCCTCTCAAGGAGTTAGCAGAACCAAGCTATTGTTGCAGTGAATTTTGCCCATTCGCTAATTTTAAAGCTTATTGTGTAATTTCTGGTTTGCTTAGATGATTAAGAGCAGTTGAAGGATTAATTACTGAAAATGCAATGTCAAAAAAGCCTGCTATTTGCTGAACTTGGTTAGTTGATGAAATAGTAATTTATTTTCTTTAAACCCCATATAGGCTCTTTTTGTTTTACTTTTTTAAATTTTTTTTATTCATTTATAAGCTCTTTGTTTCTCATTTTAACTTTTCCATTAAATCTGGGCTATGGATGTATTTTTTTCTTAATGCTAAGGGACCATTTGTCAGCTCTTCTACCTTTTGAAGTTGTTTCTGTACACTAAGCTCAAAATTTGTAACTACCTCTTGAGAGTTACAAACTGGAAAGAGCTGAAGCAAGTGTGGCTGAGGTATCAGTTTGCTTCTTTCAGGATCTATATGCTGATGTTGGAGAGTATATAGGGAACAGTCACAGTCAAAAACAATAATCTGAATTTCTTCAATAAGATATTCAAAAATACCTCTGTTAGTTTGAACTGCCTGCTATATTTTGCTGTGCAGATTATAGGACTAGTTCTAGAATGAAAGAGAACTGCTGTAAATGTTTTATTCCATGTAAAGATTTAGTTTGAATGTGACATATGGTGAAGTGGTGCTATGGAAGTGTCTGAATCATTAATTTCTGGCTTCTGTGCTGTGTCCTTTAAGAAAAGGTCAGTGTGCCCCCATGCCCTGTTTTCTCTTTGTGAAGCCCCAATGCCCAGCAGTGCTCCTTCCTGCAGTCACTCATCACCACGGTGTGCTTTTAATGCGACAGGGAGGAACACGCTTACGTGGAGAAGTGCTGGAAGGATGTCAGAGTGGGGGACTTTGTGCAGCTGCAGTGTAACGAGATCGTCCCAGCAGACATCCTGCTGCTCTACTCCTCTGACCAGAACGGGATCTGCCACCTGGAGACCGCCAACCTCGACGGGGAGACCAACCTCAAGCAGCGCCGCGTGGTGACGGGCTTCAGCAGCCAGGTCAGTCTGGGGAATGCAGCCCACAAACGGGCACTGCTGTCTCCAGCTATGGCCACTGTGCCACAGCAAGGCCACTGCCCCGAGGGATTTGTTTCTGCATGGCAATATTTATTTCTGCATCCCTGGATCTGTTCCTTATGGACTCTGTGCCTCCGTTGCGCCTGGCACACCACGCTCACTTCATGGGCAGGTGGAGGTGTGAGAGCTCAGCTGGGAGCTGCCCTAAGGCACTCTGGGTTGGCAGTTTAATAGGAACCCAAGGTAAATTAAATTTTTTTTTAAAGTTATATGTTTGGCATCAGTTTGTGATGCACCAAAAAATCACCATTTCTTAAAATCACAGGGACTAATTTCTTCCTAATATTTAGTCTAAATCTACTATCTTTGTTATATTCACTTAAAATGAGGACAGGTGTTTCCACTAATTGGCATCTGTGATGTCTTGTTCAATACACAGCATTTTCTTCACCTTATTTAACCAGTTGTTATTTCAAGAGGAGGAAAAATACTCAGCCCTTCTGAAGCTTTGATTCAGGCTAAAATGTCTTTGTCTCTCCTTCTAGGGCAAGTGCCCCAGCCCTGGTGGTCTAAATTAAGCTTTTTTTAGTGTTTAGAATTTCAAATATTCATTGGATCTGAAATTCAGTGTGTTTTCTCTTGTAGGATACTGTGTTTGAACCGGAATTTTTCCAAAACACCATCATCTGTGAAATGCCAAACAATGATCTCAATAAATTCAAAGGTTATATGTAAGTACTTGTTATCCTTAAATACATTTTGGATCTGTATTTTGATATTCCTCTGGGAGGAACTGGTTGGAAGGAACATATTTTGATGACATTGATGGTTGTCACTATTATCTATTCCCAGATTCAAAAGTCAATATAAAATGTAGACTTGGACTCTGTTTTGTGGCAAGGTAGAACTTCATTTGCAGTTGTTCCATACAAACTATTTTCACAAAGATTCAGCTCTCTTCAAAACTTAGACATGAGCTCATTTCCATTTGCTCTGATGATTAGACTAAGCTAGATTTTAGATAAATTCTTCCAATTGTTTAAAGGTATCCTGCTGCCTGGCTCTATTATCTTTACATTTACAGCCACAAGGAAAAGGTGTACAAGATCTAATAAACAATCCAGAGTTTCTTCTTATTAGAAAAGTAGAAAAAGCAAACACGCATGCAAAATGCTATGGAACCAATGCAGTAGACCAGTATAAAAAAGTAGGGTTGGTTTCTCTTTTGTCTTTTTAATTAAATAATTCTGGCATAGACATAATAGCAAATTCAGCAGATTTAACCCCATTTATGAATTATAAGTCAAATTTCTATGTCATGGCTCATGTCTTAAAATTCTCTCACCCTCCAACACAGAGCAGCCCTCTTCTTCCCAAGGCCCTCTTCAGAGCAGTCATCAGTCCATGCTTATTCCCACACCACAGCAGAGAATTGTCCAAAGACAATTCTACTGCCCCAGACCAAATGCATGCCCCGTTGTTATGCAAATAATTCAACTGCATGGGGGTACCAGCATGCACATCCCTGCCCCAGCTTTGCTAAGTTTACCAGTAGCTAAACTAGGAGTTAATGGCTCTGCAAGAAGCAGTGAGAGAGTTGCACCTGCAGAGCTGCAAATGGCCATCTCGGTGGCAGAGTAGACCAGAGTTTCTCTCCTGTTAGCACTGACCACACCTAATCTGATTTTGAGGTTGTGCCCGGTAAAATGGTGCCTCTAATAGCAATGCCATTTCTCCTCTGCTGCAATATCTTACAAGGGAAAAAGAGGTCGAGTTTGTATTGATTGCTGGCTGTGGTTGTTGGCCTCAGGGACCACTGGGTATAATCTAAATTGAAGCAATCCCTCCAATTAGCAAAGAGCACTGAGGTTATAGAAGTGTAGGAGATATGTCACAAGGAAACACAAATACGTACCCTTGGGACTCAGGACTGGCTTCAAAATATTCAACTCTCAACTTAAAGTCTGTAACAGAAATCTCTTTGGTGAATGCCTATTATCTCACTTGCTTGATGGAACATGGAATTAGCTGCCTTTTTCTCCTTCTTCAGGAACAGAAGAAAGAATTTGTTGAAGAAAATTACTTGCTAAGAGTTAGTGGAGTTTGTCTTTGGTCCGCTGAGATTTGAGCTATTTTGTTAACACAAATTATTTGGAGCAGGCTATCTTTTTGTCCATGAACCCCCAATAAATTACTGAGGCTCTATTGCCTTGCTCTAAAATAGCAGGAGTGCTCTCTGATAAAAATGATAGGAAATAACTTAGTGACATCCATCTGACATGTTCGATCACAGAAAATTCTGTTCAAGGGGATTCAAGAATGCTTCTGTTAAATGAGTTCCCCAAGGCTGAATTTAGATTCCAAGAAAAACAAATTTCTGGCATTATGTTTTTACAATGCCACCAGCTGTGGGTTGTTGACACCTACACCTTTTCCCTTGACTAGTTTAAGATGTGTAATCATGTGCAGCTGCACTTAGACAGTGGACTGTACTTAGCTCTAATATAACACCTAGCCTTGCCCTTCATTTGAGAGATAAGACTGGTAAATTAAGTACTAAATTCCAAATAGAAACTAGAGAGAGATGATTATTCTAGGAAAAAAAAGGTCCTTTCCCACCCTGACCTTTGCATAACAAAACAAGACAGAGCATCTAAAATACAAGCTCTCAGCTTTTGTAAAGATCTCAGGAGGAAGTAAAATAAAATTCCCTCAGGAGGGAATAAAAGCTGTGGGTAGGGGTAGGTGTGTGCATTAATTTTCAGATGCAAGCAACAAATTGCCTGCCTGATGGAGCACCAACATCATGGTTTTCACCAGTTTGTTCTGCAAGCAGAAGGATCTGGTATGTGATAGGGCACCTTTAGCCAGGATGAAAAGTCTTCTATCCAGGATGAGAGGGAGGCTCCTCAGCCCAAAGACTGCTTGAGTGAGCTGAGATTCACAAAGACCTTTGGTGAATGACAGTGTCACAGAGGATCTTGCAGGGTGTAGATGTATTCATCTGAACGTCTGCATAAATTTGTCTATAAGAAGTTGCAAAATGTCTCATTTTCTTTTATAAGATATTGAATCTGCCCAATAAATTTCCAAGTGAAAGCAAAACTTGCCTTGTATTGGCATCATGACACACACTATGCTCTTTAAAAGAAAGACTTAGACTTCTCTGTAACTTTTTTCCCCTGAAACTGAGGGAAATAAAAGCAAAAAAAAAAGACCTACAAAATTACTTTACTTCAACTTGAAACAGACACGCACACGAAAATTTTCCTTAACACTCCATTAAAGCAGAAAAATTAATTGCTCTATTTGATTATATTTCTTCTAGGGAGCAGCCAGACCATGAACAGGTAGGTCTCAACATTGAAAACCTCTTGCTTCGTGGATGTACAATCAGAAATACTGAGGCCGCAGCAGGAATCGTTATATATGCAGGTAAGACATACTTTTTATTTAGGTAAATTGAGAATTTCCCTGTAAATATCCTTTAAAAAATAAGCATAGTCTAATATTGCACCATAATTTGATATTTTGTTTAAAAAACTGGTAGTGCACAGAAAAAGTATATAACTTTTTTTTTTAAGTGAAGGTATCACTCATCCACCTCCAAAGCCAGCAAGTCTTGCACTCGGTCTTTGGCAAGTGACAGTGTCCTTGTGCATGTCAAATATCTTGTAAAAATATCCAGAGGAGTAAAAAATTGCTCAGGTGTATTTAACCCTCAGCTCTTGCTATATATAATTCCATCTGTCATATAATCTACACAGCTGCCCTAAGGGAGGTCTCACAGGCTCCTCAGGGTAGAACCTGGAGCAGCTAAAGAGCTAATTACAAAAAAAAAAGTCATCTGTGAATTACATTCATCCATTCAATGTGTGCCAGTGCCAGCAGGTGGGAGGCAGTGAGGCAGCAGCTGGAGGTGACAGAAAAGGCAGCGGCAGCACAGGTTTGTGCTGACACAGACAGAGTGTGTCTGTGCAACCATGAACTTCATGCAGGAGACATGGACAAAGAGAGACAGTGTTGGTGCCCAGATCAAATGCAGCAGTGCCAGGTTCATGAGTGGGTCAATTCATCTGTTTCTCAGCATCTTTTACGTTTGGAGTGTTACCACTGCTTTTACTCAGTGAGAATGATTTATCACTGGCTTTGCCAGCTGTGTTCTCTTCTGCATCAGATAGAGTGTAAATAAAAGTCAATCCAAACACCACAATTAATCCCATTAGCTGTTATTATCTTTCCAGTAGAGTTACATTAACTGGTTTATGTCTAATCAGCAGCAAGGGGTTCAGGGCTGAGCCAACCAAGAGAAAAGAGAAGTCACACCTTTACAAGAGTCATTTAGCTTAGATTAATCTCCACAGCCCAGAACCATTTACCTGACACCAGACTGTCTGTTTCACTATTACACAACTGGACTCTAAATGTCTGCAGCTCCCATATGTTTCCAAGGTAGCTTTGCCCTTGTACATCTCTCATTGTTCATCTCTGTGAATTCCTCATGCAAGGGTGATGCCCACCGGGGAGGAGGAGAGACAGAGCCAAACTCTGCAATCTTTTTTGGTTTTTTTACGCAACTACTGTATAAAAATCTCAGTGGGGATCAGTGCTGATATAACTGGAGTAATTTATCTTCCCTCCTCCTGTTGCAGTTCCTGATTTTCTTCTGTTTAGCTCAGATTTCCCAGTATGTTCCCTTGACCACCAGCACAGATCCTAACGTGGATCTCTGTTTACATTGCTTAAGCTGCCAGTAGAAATGGTTGGAGTTTTAAAGTTATTCCCAAGACATGGTGGTTTTTCTATGACTAGGTCTTCAAATCAATTTCCAACTGAGTTCTTATTGTTAATGTCAACATAAAAGTTTTGGGTTTTTTTTTTTTCCCTAAAATTAGACTGGCTTCAATCAGTATCATCTTCATTTCTAGGGTTCTTTGACATTGATTATACTCTGCCTTTTAATCATGGTGTGTGACCTTTTCTGAACAATCAAGATCAGTCACATAATAAGATGGCACACTTTCCATTTTTATGACTCTATTACCCCTCAGACTTTCTTTCTAATGGAAGCCTTTGTGAGGTGTACAGCCATCACTTTGTGCAATTGCTTGGTCTGTGCAGTTCTCATCTGACCCGAGGACAGTTAGACTTTTCATGGCTACCCAAATTGTTCTACACAAAGCAATAGCACTAAAACACAAAAACTTCATTCCAGATAGCCAGTGTAGTTTTGTCATTGTGATTGGGACAGCAGTAAGAATTATATGCTTTTCATATACTAAAGTACCAGAAGGAAGTTTTAGATGAGCCCATCAACATCTAGAAATAGAGAGACAAGGTACCATCAGGGTGGTAGTGTTTCACAGCATAGGAAATTGTGAGGATTAGAGGAGAGGAAAACAGTTTATTTCTCATATTTCTGATTTTCTGTTCCTTACAAGATGATAACTGTGTTACAGAAGTATCCTTTTCCTAATGATCCCCTGAAGTGGACAGGAATGGTAGGACTGATATTTGGAAAGAAGCTCATCACGATTTCTTCCTGAAATAAATTCATCAACACTTCCTTGAGGGTTTCCTAGGAGGGATTGTTTTGATTTCAATACAAAGCATTCCATTGCCCCTGATATAAAAGTGAGGAATAAGATTCACACAGCTGCTGGAGGAACAGAAATGCAAGCAGCAGTGCCCTCCCCTTCAGTGTAGCTCTGTGGTTGAGATTTTTCTCACCAAAGGGAAGGCTTGGGGTTTATTCTGAGTTCTGCCTGGATGGGAGTGAGCACACATCTCCTGCTTCACAGCCTGTACACCGAATGCCTGCCTAAGTGGGGCTTTGTGCTCATGTGTGAGTTGGAAGGGCAGGAGCAGTGGTAGTATAAACTGGTCCCACTGACACAGCTCCAGGTTATGTACATAATCACATATTCATTGGAATAGTAAGCCAGAAGCCCCAGCTCTTGAGTGAATGTCCTGAACATAAGGCTGGAGACTAATTTTCTCTCTAGCTCTCTTCTTAATTAATAACTGCTGATGTAAACCTGGAATGAATCCAGCAGGTGAGATTGAACTGCACCTAACTTCAAGTTTTTGGGTTAAATCATTTCCCTAGAGAAAGCTAAAAGGCAGCTTGGAAAACTGTCCTTGTCACACACATCATGCACATACAAATGAAAACTAAATACAAGTCTGTAGGGTCTGTATTTTCAAGGAAAAGTACTGCAGAAATAAACATAAAAGATACAATCAATATAACAACAGATGGTGTCCAGATATCCCAGTTGTGGAGCCACAGTTTAAATAACATTAATAGAATTGAAAAAGTAATTTCTGCTTCTTGACTTCTTGCAGCACTCCTTTTTTTGATGATGATGATGATTATTATTATTATTATTATAGCAGCTCAATTCTATCTTACTAAGTTTAAGGATTGTGGGTTTTTTATTTCTCATATGACTGTTTTGTCAGCACTTTGCAACCAAATAGTGAAAAGCTAAATATTATTGGTTTTCATTGACTTGTTGAATTTTATTTAATATACAAAATGTATCTAGTGGCTTTTGAATTGCTGCTGAAAAATATTCAAATGTGGGCTTCAGCAATCTGTATAGCACCTCAAAAATTTGTTCATAAAATGCAAAAATATAATACTGTTGTTCATTTTCTTTTTCTTCTCATGGATATTTGGATTTTGATAATTTATATAAACTATATGATCCTACTAAATTTGCTGTCATTGGGGCAGAAAAATGTGTATGACAGCTGAAACCTCTGATATAATGGAGGTTTTTGGTAAACTACAAGATTCAGACGCTGATGTAGTCAATCCAATAGGAAGAGGGACAAGAAAAATTCTGAATGTCAACATCAGTCAGCCTGCTCTCATTTGAGGAAAGAATACTTTTTCAAAAACGAAACTAAAATACAAAATATTACATGAAGATGATAATATTCACTTGTGTTTTGAAGGTCACGAAACGAAGGCCATGCTGAACAACAGCGGTCCTCGCTACAAGCGCAGCAGGATAGAGCAGCGGATGAACAGGGATATTTTCTTATGTGTGGGACTCCTGTTTGTGATGTGCCTTGTTGGAGCTGTAGGTATGAAGCGCTGACAAAAATCTGTTTCCCAAATGGTGATTAAAATTGTTGTTACAGACATGAGTGAGATCTACAGCTGAATGCTCTTGGGGTATTTAGGCTCCTTGGCCTTTCCAATAAGTGAGTTAAAATGGCAAATCTGAGCAATTCAGATGAAGAAAACATGGCTATAAATGTTTCAGATGAGATTCATCCCCACCATGGTATCATATATGTAAAGTAAGAGAAAGCCATCCTGTGACTTCATTGTAGGAATAGATTTTTTGTCAGCTGAGATCTTCCTGCCTGAGTGCTTCCTGAGTGTTCCCAAGAGCAAACGTAAAATTATTTTGCTTTACTTTCATTTCAGTAGTGTCTTCTCTAATATGTTTGCGAGTGATCTTAAACAGAGACACACAATTTAGAGACCATGAGCTGCTCATAACTAATTCATTCAGTTTACATCCTCCACAGCTTCCTTCCTTCACAAAAGCCCCTTTACATCAGGCTGTGAAATGAAATAATTGTTAATGTTGGAATAGCCTGCATTTTTCTGAGGTCCTTGCAGGTGAGAACGTGTGAATTTAGTAACTGGTGTTTGTTACCTGACTGGAGTTTACTGGATTGGTAATCTCAAAAAGATCATTTTCACTGCATGCAAGCACCTGTTTGCCTTCTAGCTCTGATTGCAACCTGTCCAGGCAGGCCAGAATTAACAGGATCTCCTTATTTGGAGCAAAGGACCAAATTTTAAGTGTACTGAGTTTTGAATGGGGCAATGCTTTAGGGAGATAACAGGGGCTCCCATGAGCCCCTTTTTCTTTTAATGGATTTTGTTTCAGTGACAACTTGTTTAGTGCTACTGCTCTGATTGACAGTCAAATCAAGTTTTCCTGTGCCTGCCCTGGAGGTATTTGATGTGGCACACCAGTCAGTCATCAGGTGTAATACCATGGGAAGCAAGGGCCATCCAAAATAGAGCAACTGAACTGACTTGATTACTTCCTTAGTATTACTGCTTCATGTTGCAGTGGGACTTTTGGCACCAAAATGGGATTTCAGTTTCACAACTGAGCTCTGTGTGAGTCAGAGGTTTTATTTTCCTTGTTCTCTGGCTGCTGTGATGTGGATTTAGAGACTTGCCTTGTCTGGTGTGTTGGGGCTCTTGAGTAATAAAGTCCTTCAATTTAAGGTTAAAAGAATTCTCAGATGAAAAAAATCAGCATTTAAAAATAATTTATCTGCTCAGGTTAAAAAAAATATTCACCGTCTAAATGAAACAAGTAAAATAGTAAAAAGTCCATTATCTTTCAGCCATCCAAAATGTCCAGAGGCTCTGCCATGAGTTCTTGCTTTGCAGCCTTGTCTGAATGTAGGGTTCTAGGAAAAAGTATCCTTGGTGGATCAGTTATCAGGCTCGTTCTTGCACACAGTGATAAAGTGAGGTAAGAAGGCCCTTGAAGAACAGAGTTGTCCTTGTTCAGATGTGACTGTGATTTGAAGCAGCCAAAGAGATTTGCTGAAATAAATTGAATGTTTTCTGCAGCGTTTTAGTGGGCAGATGCTGCAAAACAACTGCTCAGTTAACTGGTGCTAATGGAAGTTTTATTTGAGCTGGACTGATAGAGGTTTTTGGCATCTGGACAAATATTGCAATGAGGGGAACTAAGTTGTTTGCCTTAGCTCTGTGGGAAGATTCTGATGCTGTAAATTTAGTAACCTCCTTGACAAAAGTTTCTTTCAATAAGGACAGTATGGAAAGTGGTAAAACAATTGTGCTGGGATGTTGTTAAGTCCTGCAACAGAGGCTTTGTTTTAGCAGTGCAATCATATCTACTGGTATTTAAAACACGGAGGAAGAAGCAGTTTGAGATATGATTTAATTGAAGAAATGTAAAGATGGGTTGCCTAGACTGAATTTAGGGGATTTGTCAACTCTTAGCAAAGACAGATTGAAATCAAGAATGGTCAGGGAGAATAAGAAATATTTTAGTTTGCCTATATACAAAGGTTCTAAGGTTTATCTCTGTGAGAGCACTGAGGATTTTTATGGATAGGTGATAGAGACGGAGTCTTCCAGTGGGGAAACACAAAATGAGAAAAGATCTGTGCAGAGTTAAGAGCCATGGGAAGCACCTGATGAAGCAGAGGTGAATGAAAATATCCCTGAATACTTATTTTTCATTGGCATATCAAACATGTACATGTGCTACAGAGCTCTGCAAGTGCTTTGCATTCTCAAAAAGATTTGCAGCATTGCTTGGGGAGCATTGTTTTGGAAATTTCTCTCTGTTTTGTTAGCAGAGCAGTCCATATATGCCCATTTCAGAAGCTTTGTCACTCACTCCACTGCTCACTCCACGATTTCAGTCTTGTATCTCATTCCTGCAGGGCATGGCATTTGGACAGGAAAGTTTTGGGAGCATCCACCTTATGATGTCCCAGATTGGAATGGAAATTTTGTGGCTCCCGTTCTTGCTGGTTTCTACATGTTCCTGACAATGATAATCCTGTTGCAGGTAAAAGAAAAAACCTTTCTGTTACCTTCAAGGAAGAAGCTACTCAACATTTAGTATAATCACTAATGAACAATTAATATCAATTAATAGCGTGAAATAATTTTTCTTTTTTCTTTTTTTTTTTTCTTTCTAACTAGATTTTTTAAATTGCTGTTGAAACCCCACAAGAATATAGATAGGAAACACATATATAATATCTTTAACTCAGAAAATCTAGCAGATACAATAAAGAAGATATTTACATCCAAATGCTAGGGGGTTTTTTTCTGCCTATATCCAGAATTCCAAAATAAGAAGGCTACTTAACATCTCAGAAAAACAGTGAAACAAAAATTGCCAATCTGCCAGTGGGGAATAATAATTAGGTATGGTTCATCTGGTCTGGGAAAGAAGCTAAATTAGAAGTAGGATGCTTGTATAGCTGAGTGCGATTAAACCTAATTGTGAAAGAATATTTTATTGGGTGAGGAGAAAAATTACATTTACTTTTCAGGTTTCTTGATGTCTGTGCTGAAATTTAAATGGACAGAATTTCTTTAATATTAACCAAATCTGAATATAACTTTCAGAGCTGCTCAGAGATTCCTTGGGGGGTTATTCTTCATTACTGAAACAGAATATTTCTGCATCTTAAGAATTCATTATTATTTCAGGGCAAGGAAGCTTGTGAGTGAGGTGTTGTGTGCAAAGTAATGGTTTGTGAAACTTTTCTGCACTAAGAGTCTGTGCTAGTCCATCCTTTTAGAGTTTCAGAAGGATAAGAGCAAGCGTGATCCTATGTCCAGAAAATGTGTTTTGTAAGGGCATCCTCTGAAAGACCCACCTTTGAATTTAGTACTCTAGGAGTTTAGTCTAAAGTTTGCCACTTACCCCTGTTTCTCCATTGCTATTGTGTGCAGGATTTCTTTTTACTCCTGAATTATTATTCATCAGCCCTTAAATATATCTCTAGGAGGAACTGTTTCTTTGGAAATCATTCGTATACCTGTGCCAGGACACTGCTGATAGAAAGCAGTGAAATTTATCACACCCCTCACTGAGAATTTAAACTCTCTTTCAGATTTTAATCCCCATATCTCTTTATGTGTCAATTGAGTTGGTCAAACTGGGCCAAGTGTTCTTAATTCACAACGACATTGACCTGTACGATGAAGAAGCAGATTTGCCCATCCAGTGCCGTGCCCTCACTATTACTGAAGACCTTGGGCAAATCCAGTATATCTTCTCAGACAAAACTGGGACACTAACAGAAAACAAAATGGTATTCCGACGCTGTACAGTTGATGGACTTGAGTTTTCCCATCAGGAAAATGGTGAGAGACACTTTTTTATATTTGCTTTTTTTGTCTGAGCAATTAAATGTCATTAATTTAAACATTAATATCTAAACATATTGAGCCTTCTGATTGAATGTAGAGTTTTGTGGAATAGCTACTTTTTTGTGAGGGACTGCTGTTACAGAGATTCATAAAAGTAAAGGTGTTTAAATGACTCAGAAGTCAGATGGGAAAGGTTTTCCAGATCCCTCTGCAGGCACCTCCAGGATTTGCTCTGCATTCAAAGAGAACACTTTCATTTCTAAATGAACACCGGACAGCCTTTTATAAGCTCACAAGCTGATACTAGTTAATATTTAAACTCAGTTGGTCCAAAAGTAATTATTTCCATGACTATGTAAACGTACACTTCTGTGTGATATGAAAAATACAGGTACTCTTTTCCTGGAGCAGATCCTGGCTGCAGTCCGGACCTGAGGGATCCTGGCACTCGGTCTCTGAATTCACGGTGTTGACTCAGGCCCCTTCTTCGTCATTACTTTCGTGCTCTGTGTAGTGGAAAGGATCCTGTTAGACTGGCAAGCAGCTGCCAGAAAGATGTTTGTGTTCTGTGACTGAAAACATTAGCAGATTTGTGGAATACCATATTTCACTCTCCTGTTCCAACTGCAAAAAGCAGCTGAAGAGACAAAACATTAAGAGAAGCTCATAAAAGTGACTGAACACTTCAAAAACACATTTTTATTTTCTTACAATAATAACAGTGGCAATTGCCAGAAACTGCTGGACAGTGGGCAGTGAATTTTTTCTGGTGATGGCTTTTGAAATGTTTTGGCTTTGGTTTAGTTTGTTTCAGGTTTTTTAAATGATCAAGGAATTCCTCCCAAACGAAAAAAAAAAAAAAAAGAACCAGAATCAGAGATAAGGTTTCATTTTTCTTTTCCAGACAGGCGACTGAAAACACAGAAAGCGTTAGATTTAGACCGTGAGGATTTTACAAAGCTTCAGCACTTCACTCTTCCTCCCATGAATCTTGGGAGAGCAGCCACCATCAAGCCCAGCACCATGCGGCCCTTGAGGAGGTGCCAGAGCGACCGGGCGCGGACTCAGGGGCACACCAGGAGCAGGTCGGTGGGCCGGCGGGACAGCAGCCAGTCCCAGGTGGCCTTCAGCAGCCCCATTGTGAGTACCAGCAGCCCCAGCCAACTCCTGTCCAGTTACCCCTTCTGCTGCTTTGGTGATGCAGAGATAGAAACCTTCACAGACTCAGGAGGATCTGATTCAATGCCTTAGAAGAAGTCTAGATTGATGTGAAGGGAAGGTACACAGACTCTGAACAGAAATATTACAAACTTATGTTTCTATAGAATATCCCTTAAGTAAGAAACTGTGTTAGATTAGATGATGAAGGGTTTTATAGTGTAGTAATGTTATTGTAATAGAATAAGCTAAGAGTTTAGATTTTATAATAGAGACATGTGTGTACGTGTAATAAGACCTTCTTGGACAAAAGTATCCACATTGCAGTAGAAAAAAGTAAAGGTGACAGGTTAGAAAAGCCAAACATACTCTGTGGCGACTGTCCTTTGGATTAGAAAGTTATATACTGTCTTGCAACAAAGAACTTGTGGCCATCTTAGACTACGGCCAACTACTTGCTGTCCTATAAATCTCATGGCCTTTGAGACTGATGTTATCTAAGCAATGAAGGCTTAGGTTGATCATGGTCCCATCCTGTCCCAACAGCCACAGAAAGCCAACAGGTAGAGAGGAGAAATCCAAGCCTTGCTGGAGCTAAGAGAGGGAAGGGGGAGACAAAGAATCAGTCTTCGACTGGAGCATGCAGGCTGCAGTCAGAGGGGAGCAGGATCTGTTGCACTTTAGGTCTGAAGCTTCCCAAATTCACAAACAGCCTCATTAAAGTCACACTGTTCTGCTCTTCTTGAAAGTCTTTTAACAGGCGTTTCAGATAAGGCTTTTGTGAACACTAAAAGGTCATACACTTTCAAAATTAGAATTCCAATTAAAATTAAAGGCCTGGAGAACCCATCCAAATCTTTTTATTTTAAAGAGAAGTCTAATAAATGCAGAATTCTCAGAACTTTATTTGCTGCAGATAAGATCCTACTTATCTCATTCAATTCTGCTGTCGTCATGTAGTAAGTACCACTCAGAACTCCGACTGTTCTTGGAATATGGGAATTCTGTAAGTTGCTATCCTAGTATTTCCAGCCCAAACCTCATGAGTTGCTGAGAACATCTCTGTGGATTCTTGAGAACCCATGAGCCATGATTTCTGAGAACTTCTTATAGGTCATGACTATTGAAGGCTGATAAAGAAATGTTTTGCCATTATATTTTCCAATTACATTTTTTACTGCCAGGAATTTTCTTTTTCTTCTAGAAATAAACATTTTTTTGATTCACTGTGAAGCAATATCTGAGGAACTAATATCAAATACCTCTTTTGTAGAAGAACATTAAGCTGCTGTTTTGGAAATAACCAGCCTTAGCTGCTCATAGGTGTCACTCTATCTGGATAAATTGTTTTAATGCCCTATGACAATTGTGAAGATGTTGTAACAATCGAGACATTTAGATATTGCACAGAGCCTGCCCTGCATGACCTTTAAAACGGGAATAATAAATTTTTGGTGTCTCTATACTTCCTGCCCTTTGGAACTTGTATCACCTCATCTGATGCGTTTTTACTCTGCTACAAATCTGCAGCACCCTGAGTACTCCTGGTATACAGGGTGTGCTTGTAGACCTGTGTGTATGTCAGCAGACAGAAGTTTGTAAGAAAAATCCATCTTTCAACAATGGAACACGATAGAAAATTAACATTTACTCTCTCTACCTTTAGGAGTTCTAACAAATTGAGAGAGTGACAGTACATTTCCTTCTAGATTTAATAGTTCGAATAAGTAGTGCCTTGGTATTAGAAACATTTAACAAAGATTTTCATCATCCCATGATCATCAGATTTTCATGCCATCAAGGAGAAGAAATGCTATCAAATTAATGAGGAAACCTTAAACCTTAAAACTGAATGGCACTAGGCATTTTATATCAGCATTTTCACTGACAAAATTGTTAACATTGAAAAGTGGAAAAGTTAAATGATCATCATTAGTGCTGTTGTATCCAGTTTTCTTTTTCACTTGATTAGGGTTTTTAATATATATTCAGGCTGAAAATTCGGATCAGTGCTGTTTTAACTTAATGTGAAAAAGAAAATGAGAAAAATTATTTTGATAAATATTTATTTTTTTAATATTTTTTGGTTTTTAAAACCTTTCTCTGGGGCCACAATTAGCCTGCCAATTTTCGAATTTTCCAGAGGAAACTTTTGAGTTCAGAAAGCTGCTGAAGTGAAATGCCCAGTGGTACATTGTCCTTTTTGACAAGAACTTGCAGCATACATTGAGGATATGGATGAAAAACAAATTGAGTGGGTTGAAGACAGATAGGAGAGATGAGATACACGTGTAATAATTTGGTGTTTGTGATGTGTTCATTCTAATTGTAGCAATGCATGAGGAAACTGGATGAAAAATTGTACAAGGTGTTGGTGAGATTCTAATCTTTCATGTTTCAAATTTCATAGAATTCCCAACATAACTGTTTGACATAACTGCTTGGACAGGTATATCTGCACACGTGTTTTTCATTGGAATTGTCCTGTTAAGCTATTTGGGATTGTTCTGTGTATAAAGCATGGCATTGGCACAGTCCTGGCACCCACAGACTGCTGCAGTGCAATATTGTGAAATGGTTTCTTAAAATCAGCAGCTTTAGCTTTTCAGCCTCTGAGTCTTTTTAGGAGACCTAAGAAGGTAACTAAAAACTCATTAGCATCTTTTTGTTTGTTAGAGAAAGGACTGCATCAATACTGCAAACATGTCCCTGTATGTGAAGTAAAAACATACTAAAATACTGAGCCAGAAGAACCAGATCTTTCTGCAGCAGGGAAGTGCAAATCCTTGGTCCAGTTTTGGATTTCAGTTCAGCTGCAAAAGGAGCAGTGAATTCATTTGCAATTATTAGGATTATTTAAGAACTGCTTGTCACTTTAGCAAGCAGGAGATGAAGTGTAACATTCAGCTCAGCACAGCTGGAAAGGTGTTTGGCTGATTTCTGTTCCATGTTCACAGAACTTGGGAAAACTGTGCCAGATGGAATGAGGTGAGGATAGTAGCTGAGGTGAGCTAGAAAGCAGCTAAATAACTTTGGCATTTCCTTAAAGAAAGCATGCAAAACTGTTGGTTCATGAGAAGACATCTTTTAAATTTGGAATTCCTTCTTAAATATAGGCCTGAATTTAATCCAAACCAGATTCTGCTAACATAAAATTTCTATTAAAAGTAATAGTCCCATAGCTCTACATCAAATTAAATTGTAGGGAAGTGACATTGTTAAGTAGTTTGGCTTGCAAATTTAGGTTTGATTATAAAGAGAGTGGTAGTAAAATTGCAGAAACATTTCAGGAACAAGTAAATATGTACGTATTTATTTATTCATTTATTTATTGCAAAAATTGAAGAAGAAAAGTTTGAGAGCACTCCTCTTTCTGGGTGAAAAAATGAAACTGCTCTGGAAAGAAAAAGTGATACTGCTGTAACTAAACCATAAGCACAAAATGTTCTCTGTTGAAATAACTATCAGCTTCCTCACCAAACTGGGAGAACCCAAGTATACATTCTCCTGGAATGCCCTTTAATTCAGGAGTAAGCAGTTTCCAAGTTAAAGGATATAGTATAGCTTTTTCTGATTTTTAGATCTTAAAAGAAATAAAATTCTGAGATCATCTTCCTTTTGAAGATGCATTTCCTTCTAATTATCTAGTTATGCAGCTTTTTGAAAGACATCTTTTTTCCATAGATGTTAAGTACAAAAGGCATTTTCTAGGTCTAAATTTGAGAAGTCTATGAAGTTGCCAGTTGTTCCTTGAGGACAAGGGTAAATTAAAATAATCCTCACCAAATAATTTCTCTTCCAGGAAAAGGACGTGACTCCTGATAGCAGGCTGCTGAGGCAAGTGCGAGAAGCTGCCCTCCAGACTGAAAGTTTTTCTCCTTTTATACATATGAAGACTTCCACATCCTTTACTGACTTTTTTCTTGCTCTTGCCATTTGCAATTCAGTTCTGGTCTCCACAGCTACTGCGCCAAGACAAAGGGTAATCTAAATACGTGAGGAAAATGGATCATGCTCCCATTTAACAACATAGAGTAGTGTCCAGTGAAAACTGAAATGGTGAAAAATGGTTTGTTTGAGAGTTGTCCTCTAGTTCCTTTACATTTTCTGTAATATCTACTGCTTCCATGCCTGTGTATTCCTTCCTAGCTTGTCTTCTTATGTTTGATGAATAGCTAAGGCTACCACAGGATCTGCACTTTTTCTTTTAGATTTTGTATTATATATGCTGTAAGAAGTTTGTTAGACACACTGGGTTTTCTCTGATCTGCCAGGCAATTGACAGAACTACAAGGGCTTCATTAGATCTTTGCTTCAGAGGAAGAGATACAAATTTGGATGCCATCTCACATATGACTTCTCTATCAAATCCTTCCACCACAGTTAAATGGCAGAAGAGGGGAAAAAGGGAAGCTGCAGTTGTTGCTATTGTCATTTAGAGGCAGAAAAGTAGAGAGAGGTTTTGAGAAGGGTCTTGAAGTTCACATTTATTTATTTTTAACCTTCGCTTTTCTAATATTTTTAGGTCACAATCCCACCACCAATAAAACCTTCAGGAATCACCCTGGAGAAGATTCATCAGATATTTCAAAGACTAAAATTAGCAAGCCTCAGTCAGTCTTTTTCATCATCTCAGTCTAGCTCACAACTTGGTGCCAGCTTCAGTGCAAAGAACACTGAGGAGCCTCTTGCTGTGCTGGAGAGTTGTGACAACGAAAACGACAGCTCTGCCAGCAGTGGAGGCCAGGAGCTCCAGGACAAGGGCAGCACAGAGATTGGCACTGCTTCCTTGGATGAAGTTTTTAGGTCTGCAACCAACACTTCTCTGCCAACTGACTTTTGTTACGAGGCTGAGAGCCCAGATGAGGCTGCTCTGGTCTATGCTGCCCAGGCCTACGGCTTCATCCTCGTGTCGCGGACGCCCGAGCAGGTCACTGTGCAGCTGCCACAGGGCACGCTCCTGACCTTTGATATCCTCTACACCCTGGGGTTTGACTCAGTCAGGAGAAGGATGTCTGTAGTGGTGAGACACCCTCTAACCAAGGAGATTGTTGTCTACACAAAAGGTGCTGACTCTGTAATAATGGACCTGCTGGACAATTCCACCAAAGGTAATTAGCCAGAGAGCTTTTCCTGTTGTGTCTCCTAGCAATGTATGATGTAGTCTTTTCTGCATGGAATAGTATATCTAGATATTAGGAATATAAAGAAAGAATAAGCTTTGTCTAGTATTATCCTTGCAGATCAGAACTGAGATATTTATTCAACTTCAGAAGTGCTTAGAATATGGAATGGGATAATTAAAATTCACTGATAATACTAACCCAAGGGGATTGTGCACTCTGCAATAATACTGTCATAAGGGCCTGACCATTCTTTTTCAGGTTGTCAGCAAGAGTACTGTAATATTAATAAAAAAAGCCACAAGTGATGTTATCTTAAAGGAAACAGGAATTTTTAGCAGTATTTCAGCTTCTGCACAGCCAATACTTTTGAGCTTTTCAATAACTTGGTATTATAATGGAATCCACTTTTCTCCAATGCCCACTTTTTTAATCGTAGGCCATTAGATCAAAAATTATCTGTACTTAAAATATGGGATATTTTCCTTGTGTTTCACAGGTAACATTAGCTCAGACAAGAGACTGAAAAGAATAAAAGAAAGAACACAGAAACATCTGGACTATTATGCTCATGATGGACTCCGAACTCTGTGCATAGCTAAGAAGGTGGGAGAGCACTAGGTTCCATAAATGTCAATAGAATTGCTAGAAAAATGCAGTGGTTATACTTCTGCTTCAGACAACCAGACAGATATAGCCCATCTCTTTGTCCCTCTATTTGCCTTGTCTGAGTCTTTTTTTCTTCTTTTTCCTCAATGTCACCAAATGACAGATTTTTAGTCAGTCTCAAAACATTTATTTCTGTTTCTCCTATAGTAACTCCAGCAAACCTACTCTACAGTGCTTCCAAGCAAGAAACAAAATCTGCAGAGCAGCCAACCTTTTTCTCTTTTGCTTGCCATTCAGCTTTCAAAAATCTTGCTCTCAGGCCGAGTTAGTGTATCTTAGTGTCATACATTCATACAGAAGTTGTCAATGTGCAACAAATAGATGATATTCAAGCTCTGGAGAAATGTAGATCATCCCTCAGAAACTGTGCTCTCATCTAAGCAATAGTTTCTCTACATCATATTTTTGAGTCTCAGCTGTAGGTCATTTGTTCAAACTACTTGTTCTTGTAGTTTTCTCTTGGAAAAGTCTGCGTTATTTTAAAGATGACACAGTACTTTACCAGTATGGATAAGAATTAAGTCTGTGATCCAGAATGTTGGCATTCCTCTTTTATTTAAATTTCAGATAAACAGTTTAAATTGTGTTATGCAGGTCTTGAATGAAGATGACTTTCAAAAATGGGCCAATTTTCGTCGGGAGGCAGAAGCTGCAATTGAGAACAGAGACGAGCTGTTAATAGAGACAGCACAGCATCTGGAGACCAAACTCACCCTGCTGGGTAGCTAAAAATAAGAATTGTCATTGCGTGAAGTATCACTTGCTCTCCTATGATAGTCTTGGCAGTATGGCAGACAACAGCTTATATTAATTTATATCTAAAATACTTCCTCTGTGGTTTGGAAATCTCCAGGTTAGGGAAATAAAATGCAATGACAGTGTCTATACAAGTTCTCATGCATTTTGGGCAGCAGTAACTTTGAAAAAGTTGCTTGAAGCTATTGTGTGCCCTGAGCAAAGAACATGCACATCAGCTGATACTGTGGCTCAGCTGACACAGTAGATAATGAGGTTCCCACCATTCAATCATGCATCCATATCCTTAGATAAGCCTATAAAATACTGTAAATTAACTTCAGTTTTGAACACAAATTCTGATGGAATTTTGGTAATTGAACTGTATTATAAAATCCAGCAACTTAAACATGTAGGTGTTTCACTACTGATTTCCTGCTGTTGTTGCATTGTTGTGCTTGCTCTGTGCACTTTGTACAAAGATGTTTAGCATTAAAACTTACACTGATTGACATTTCTGCATCACTCATCACCGTCATATCTAACAACATCATTCTGTTAAATTATGGAGCACTTCAGTGCTTTCTGCTCTATTTTGTTTGCAAACATTTTGTTCTTTATGACTGATTTTTGGAGTTCTCTCAGTCTCATTTTTCTCTGACTGCAATTTGTGCCCATACTTTGTTGAATTTCTGTGATTGCAAGCAATAGCTTGCAGTATGGCTTCTCATAATCTCTACAGTGATTTAAAAAATTAGAGTAATAATGGTAAATGCCATAAGCAGACCACATAAGAGGTAATGTAGATCTTGTCAGAGTCTGTTACCTTTGCCAATTACTAAAGCTCTATGTGCTTTCACACTTTAATTTGCAAAAAGTGTTCCCTTAGTCTAAATCAACATCTATCTTTAATGTACCGCAGTTACAGCATCTCCAAACTGACCTCTAGTGGAAGGGATAAGGAGTATTGTAACATTCAGATGGTCATTTCCCAGCATCATCAGGATGAATGTTGGCATCTGCTTCTAAGTTTGTGCATGCTCAAAAAGAAAACGTACTGTACTGTTTCTTCTGCCTTTGATGGCTGAAGCATCTGACTTGACAATAGGGACAGCATCCATTTAAACAGTCAAAGTTCATCTTTTCTGGTTGCTTTGATGGGACTTAATGCAGTATTTTTAAAATTCATATGCTGTGATTCCTCTGCCAGCATATTGTCATTTTGGATTATTAGGAAGAAATGAAATGCATTGTTCTTGCAATGAGCAAAATGAAGAGACAGAACTTGATTGCTGACACATTCAGACCTTAATCCAAATGCAGATCGTGTGCCTGCATGTTTATCTGTTGGACAAAACCTTGGTTCAATTCTCAATAAGTTCAGGAGCGTGATTGGAAAGCAAAGAGCTTTTTTTAAACAAGAAAATAGCAACTTGATTTGCAAGAAAAAGAAAATTATTTCCTTTCTTTTCCTGTTTTCCCAGGAGCAACAGGGATTGAAGATCGCCTGCAAGATGGAGTACCTGACACTATTGTGTCTCTCCGAGAAGCTGGGATAAAAGTTTGGGTGTTGACAGGAGACAAACAGGAGACAGCAGTTAACATTGCATACTCCTGTAAACTTCTGAACCAAAGGGACACTGTCTTCACCATTAACACTGAAAATAAGGTGAGTAAAGAAAGACAAAATGCACAGAATTTGCTATCCTACCTTTTCTTTGTGTCTTACAGTTTGGCATTCCGTTGCTTTAGACCTCACTTAACAAACAGTCAAAAAACCCCAAATGGCATTAGGAGCAAGAGGCACAGTAAGTTCAGCTCTTCCAAGGCTGCGGAGGGCAGGCAGGGCTTCCCTGTGTGACCAGACAAGTTACCCATCTGGGTTCTCTCAGCTTTTCTCCCCAGAGAACCAGGGTTACCAATACAAGCTTGTTTTTCTCAATAAAGCTGTTGTGAGGATTAGTAAATACTGACTTTTCCTGATGGTAGGCAGTTGCATGGAGCAGTGGGTTGGCCCACTTTTAACTGCTTTTGTCTGCAGCTCTCCAAATGAGAAAAAATCCTGTGCAAATATCTGTCTCTTTCAATGTCATGGAAATAGAGAAACAGGAAAAGATGATATGGAATCTGGCACAGAAAACATTCCAAGGTGTAATTTCATTTGAAACACATATCTGCTTTAACGGGAAGCAGAATGAATGCATTTAGGATGGAAATTAGACGGTGGCTTGTGCCAGAACAAAGGTGCTACAGGCAGGACCACCCTGGCTCCCAGAAATGCCAGCATGGGCACCTACCCACAGCAGCCTCTGTGCCCTGGACCCAGGCTCAGAAGCAATTGCATACACACGGGGACTTTGGGAATCCCCATGGTTCAGGGGACACTGGTGTTGTGTTTCTCCACAATAAGATTTAGTCCTCTCACTTTCAAAATTAAACCAAAGACAAATTTCTGATAGAGGCTGCCAATAGCAGCAGCGAGGGACACAAGTAATATATACAAAGCATTTATCTTGTTAATTTTGCCAACATTAGGTCTTGAAGTGGCATCAGTGGGAAGGGCCTCTCCTTACCCCTGAGCCCAGCAGTTTATTCAAACACTGAATATTAAATATCTTCCAAGAAGATGCAACAAAATTAGGCAGCTTGGTGGATTTGTTTCAAAAGGCAAATCAAGGCAAACCAGGAATTTCCACTACTGTTTTTGGTTTGTTCACAGAAAGATGACGTTTCTTCAATATTTTCAGGGATTTTAAGTGTACATGCTAGGTGCAGGTTTTTATTAGATGTCAGAGGTACATTTGATTCCAGAACCTCCCACTTAAATGTAATTTAAATCTTGCAAACATCCTACACATGTACCTTATGCTACATAAAGCGAAAATAACATTATAGAACTGAATCATCACTCAATAAAGCTGACAGAAAAGGCAGAAAGAGGAGTGATTAGCTCCTCAGATATTCAGGGCCATGTCACAGAAGGAGGAATTTGAATACTAAGAGGGAGTAAAGTAACTTTGATATCATTTTGGATTTTCTCTGATAGTGATGTGCCAATATAGGAGATCTGGATGGGAGAGGTGGGAGTTTTCCCCTTAAATCTGTTTCTATCTATTATGAAGTCAATTCCAGTTGTTGGCATCTAAAAGGGGACTTGATCCAACATGAAGCAGATTTGCTAAGACAGAAGGGGTGTGTGTTTGAGGCGCAATGCTTGAAAATATAAAGTTTTATTTCTGTTTCTAATTGTGACACACGCCTGATATGTGACTTAGAAAAGGCCTAGCTCTGAAAGTTACTGGGTAATTTTGAGAATGTAGACCTCTTGTTTCTCTTACCACAGTTTATTTTTTGTGGAAGCTGATGCTGCAATATCTCACATCATTCATTTCAGACTAGATTTTTCAATCTCCTTAAAAGAAAATATTTTCTTTTTCATTTCTGAACTCTCAGCATAAATGCACACATGCCTTCCTGATGTAAAGATTATTATATTTTCTTTTAGAATAATTCCTTACATCAGTTAACTGGCTGATAAAATATACAGTGTTTTCACTGAGGGGTTGGATGGTGTCATATTGAAATAATCTCCAATCAGATGAATCAGTGCATTTCTCAGTAAATTTCCCCTAATGTTTATCTGATAGGCTTAAACCCACTGGCATGATTATACAAACATACATTTGGCACGGTGCTGTGCTGTAAAGGGAGATGGAGATAACTATTTCTAGAACCACGTCTGTTTTCTCACAGGAAACTTGTGAATCTCTCTTGAATTTAACCCTGGAAGAGGTGAAGAAGAATTACGAGTACGACAAACCGCAGAGGAAGTTGTTTGGCATCATCCCAACATCTTTCTCAGCCACTGAGGCCCCCAGCCCCGAGTTTGGGCTGGTGATCGATGGACGGACGCTGGACGTCATCTTCCAGGGAGGGCTGGAGGAGAAGTTCCTGGCGCTGGCGCGGCGCTGCCGCTCCGTGCTCTGCTGCCGCTCCACCCCCCTGCAGAAGAGCATGGTGGTCAAGCTCGTCCGCAGGCAGCTGAAAGCCATGACCCTCTCCATAGGTACCTCCACCCTGCACCTCACAGAGACAGGGCAGGCAGGCTCTTTCTTGGATAGAAACGTGTGGAATATATTGTACAGGGCAGATTTTTGTGCCTCAGGTAGACGCAGTGAGGAAACAGCATTGATTAATCTTTCCTGATCAAAACCCTTATAAAAGTCCTGCTTTGGCTTTCACTCAGCAAAGCTGCCCCCCTTTAAACAAGATGAAGGCACTCCAAATTCAGAATCTCCCAGCAGTGCCTTTCATGCACATCAGTACAAACACATGTACATATTACCTCCAAAATGTCCTTGTTTTGGGCCTGGAAATCACTCATGATTAGTCACTATTTTATCTTTTCATAAAGCCCTTTTCCTGTCAGATTTTCCCTAGTGAAAACAGAATTATCTCCAGAGTAGTATTAAGCACTGACTCATTTGCCTTTTACCTCCAAATATTGTGAAATTCTTTGAGTTTTCTTCCACACTTTTAGTAAGGGATGCCACTGAAATCCTTGATGAATTGATGCAGATGACTCCAAACTAAACAAATACACCTCTGTGGTCAAAACAGAAGAGTCTATTGTATTTTTGAAATACTACTTTGCCTTACAGTTCAAACCATAAGCTTTCAGCCTTCTGCTTCATTTACTTTACCAGCTAACCTAATTTACAATATCCACATTGCAAGCAATAAGCATGGATGTTCTTTCCCTGGAAATTTGGTTACATATTTAACATATTGCTGCAAGTTGAGCAAAATAATTCTTGAAATTGGCTTGTTACCTTGTCATCTGCAAACAAATTTGTCATAGATTCAGAGAATTCAGTGAAATAGGGTGTTACAAAACATGTTCCTGAGCATATGGACTTGGCCAAGCAGAAACACAAAGTGATGCTGATGTAAATGGTGTTGGGATTGCTGTGTCACCACCCAGCTGGTCCCAGAGCTGGATTTTGCCCTGGTGGAGCCAGGTCTCCTGGGAAGGAGGGAAACCAAGACCAGAGCCTTGATGCCACGCATCAGCTCTCCTGATCAAGATGTGTGGTAGTACAGAATATTTGAAATAATCAGCATAGCTGAGATTATTTCCTTCTTCTGATGGAGGCACCCTTTCTTGCATTGTTATTGTTCTCTCCTGTCTTCCCACTCCAGGGGATGGTGCAAACGATGTAAGTATGATTCAAGCAGCTAACGTTGGAATTGGAATATCTGGCCAAGAAGGCATGCAGGTATTGTCCCAGTTTCTTTCCTCTTTTATCAGGTAGTCCCTTGAGGCTTAATAAGTTTCATAGCAGCCCTAGATTGTCAAGTGTCATCTTAAAAATGCAAGATAGCATCATAAATTAATATGCAGTTTGTAATTATGGGTCCAGCTGCAAAATAAAGAGCATTTTGAGCCAAAAAATTATCATGCGAGGACAAACCTGTGTTTGCTCATGAGACTGGAAAATTAGCAGATGTCTGTCCAGTGTTAACTGAGCATCTGGTTTCTGAATCTCAGCTGCTGCATTTCCAGGTTTCCAGGTTTTGTGGATTCTCTTCCACTGTCTTCTGCCCTGAATCCTTTCCCACACATCCCATTTCCTTATTCTCCTTAAATGGAGAGCTCTGCAGAGATAGAAAGTTCTAACTATGTTCTTGAAGGTTTGTTTGTTGGTTTGTTTCTTCTTCAATAGTAGGAAATTATTTCAATGTCTGTGTTCAAATTTCATTACATAGTATGAGAAAAGGATGTATTGTAAATCTCCTTTTCCTTTTCCCAAAGGCTGTGATGGCCAGTGACTTTGCAATATCCCGATTTAAGCATCTCAAAAAGCTTCTTCTTGTCCACGGACATTGGTGCTATGCTCGCCTGGCAAAGATGGTGATTTACTTTTTCTACAAAAATGTGGTAAGATGATTAAAATTACAAAGTTTTCATCATAGCAAAGATCAATTCCAGGTCTGAGGATTTTCTTGGTTGTTGGTTTTTGCAGGTTATACTCTTACTTTTTAAGCTACAGTTCATGTTTCTTCACTTTGCAAGTTTATAGTATGCCCCTTCCTTCTTAGCAAGGTGCTGCATAGAGCATTGAGAAAAATACAGGCTCTAAATATATTTTGAAATACATTATTCCAGAGGGGAAAAGGACTCAAGGCATAGTAACTTTTTATGGTAGCACAAGAAATTTTATTAATAATACCCATGAGCCTCAAAATAAAATTTGCATAAGGGAGATCAGATTATTAGCACTGTAATGTAGATGAGTGTGCACTAAGAATTGCCTGCCTGTGAAACCTCTGAATTTTTATAGGAACCACTTGCAAGTAATGATGCATTCATATCTGTCATTTTTATTAAAAATTTAATGTATATGCAAATGATCTATGCATTGAAAGATTATATAAAGTGGAAAAAATTAAGTAATTCAGTTTCTACAAGACTGGGAAAACAAATCCATTTGACATGAAATACACTCTGAGAATGAAAGGCTTTTTACCTAGAATTCAAGGTATCTGGTTTTTTGTGAAGTTTTAAACAATTTTCAATAAGGATTATTTCTTATTACTGTTAAAATTTGTAGTGGAAATGAACACTGCTTTTTTTGACTGGACATCCTTTTAGAGTTCAAAGGCTATTTATTCACAATGTGAAATAGTTCTCCAGACTAGGGTGCTGCTGTTCTTTAATCTCCCCCGTAGCATTAGGGAGCAGCACGCCTTTGACTCCACATGGACAACGAGATTCCAAAAGGATTCTAAAATCTGGTGCTCGGGGCTGTGAACAGTTTACTTAATTATTCTCTGGTATGTTCTCAAAGAACCATAATGGCTTTCAAAAAGTTGTATCACAGTGGATCACCCTTAAGGTGTATTGCTTTATGGAATGAGGTGCATTGCCTTTAACCAAAATCCTGTCCTCTTAGGAGGCTCTGTTAATAACCAGTGTCTCAATAAACACCACAGGTGGAGCTATGTGATTGTCTGTGCTTCTCCCCAGTGCTATGTCAACCTGCTCTTCTGGTACCAGTTCTTCTGTGGCTTCTCAGGCAGCACCATGATAGATTACTGGCAGATGATATTTTTCAACCTCTTCTTCACCTCAGTGCCCCCTCTTCTCTTTGGAGCCCTTGACAGAGATGTTTCTGCAGAAACGCTCCTACGTCTGCCAGAGCTGTACAAAAATGGGCAAAATTCAGAGGTATGTCACAACTGGTGAAAAAACTGCTTGATAAGCCCAAGGACCACAGGACTTTTTGTTTAGGAATGAGGGAAGGAAGAAAAGAGTTAAGACTTACTTGGAATGTTGAAATAACAGGAGCCCAGTCTTCTGTCTCTCCAGTAATGCATTCTGCTCCGTGGGAGCTGTGACACCATAGGTCACTAGATAACTTTAAATATGACAAATAGTCAAATTAAAATCGCACAAAAAAGGGTTGCATTAGAAGAAAGGATTTTTGATCAATTTTATAATGCTAGAAAGAGTTTGGATAAAGAATTTGAGGAATAAGATCCCTTCTGAAAGGAGGCAACTTTGGCAAAATTCAGCTTTTAATACTCTTGGTTGACTTGGTAATATTCCTAAGGTCTATCTCAACTTAAAAATGCTTGTTTAGAGATAAGTCTTTGGTTTATACAGCTGCTCAGGAGGTATTTATTCATGGAAGGAGACCAGTTAGCAGCAATTAGTAGTCTGAATGGAAGAAAGACAGCAATTATGTTTGCAGGACAGGCTAGAGATGTATATCCCATCATAATGACTGTTATCTATAAACTCCTGCAGATATACAACTTGACAACTTTTATTATTACAATGTTGGACGCCTTCTATCAAAGTCTCATTTGCTTCTTTGTCCCCTATTTGGTAAGTAACAGGCTTATTAAATATTCTCACTCTCCTGTCCTCCTTAGAAGTAGTAAATTCAATTCTGAATAGTCAGGATTCACCACAGTCTCTCTGTTGTTTTGTAGATGTACAAAGACTCTGACATAGATGTGTTTTCCTTTGGAAACCCCATCAACACCATCTCCCTCCTGACCATTCTCTTGCATCAGGCTCTAGAAATGAAAACATGGGTACGTGTTTGACTTGTCCTGTTCACAGCAGTGGTTTTTTTTTTTGTGAACTTTGCATCTTGTGTAGGCACAGAATTCTCTTTCAGAGTAATTTACCTGAATTCTGGGTCACAAAAAGTAAGTAACAGGTACACTAAGATTTCACAAAGTGACAAAATTTGTTATTAGCCCCAGGTTAATACCTTCACGTGCGCAGTGACAGAATTCGTTTTTATCATGCCTTTGGACAGGACAGTACAAAATATTTGCATACCTCCATATATGAGGAAGTGCTACTTGGAGAACTATACTCCCTGCTGTTTCCTAAATTAATTTCTGACTATTTCTCCTACTGCAGATTGCAGTAAAATGCACTGTTAGATGAATTCTTTCCAGCTGTCTTTGTCTCACCTGTCTCACACCCAGTCAGGGTCTCACTGGCATCTCTTGTGCTTGCAGACCGTGCTGCAGCTGGTGGTGATGATCTGCAGTGTGGCTTTCTACCTCATCTTCTCCATCATCTACAACGCTGTCTGCCTGCTCTGCAGCCCTCCCACCAACCCCTACTGGATTATGGAGAGGCAGCTCAAAGACCCCATCTTCTATTTATTGTGCCTCATTACCCCCATCATCGCGCTCCTGCCAAGGTTTGAATGTTTTCCTCTGATTTCCTTGTGTGGGTTTGCAGTCATGTGAGTGAAGAAACAATTCTGATGTGTACAGATATGTGATGTGTCAGACATGTGCTGTACAGGGATAATTGATCAGTGTGGAAGTCAGATGCCCGAGTTCAACCTTCCAGTTCATGAACCATTCATTTATTCAGTTATATAATCCTAGGTCAGTCACTATGTATCTTCTACTTTTCCCATCAGGAAAACCTTTCTTTTTGGGGTGCATCAAAATTTACCAGTACAGATCTGCTACACAATTGTTCACTGTCATAACCAAAATGTTGTTGAGCAGATCAAGATTATAAGCAAACCTTTGAAATATTCCTATATGTTGGAGAGTTACTAAATATATTCTTGGTTTTAAGCACATTATGATGCATTACTAAGCTGAATTTAAGAGCATTTCTATATGAAAATATTAATTGCATCCAGAATTTTAGTTTAAGCTTGTACTGCAAAAAATCAGATATGTTAAAGATAACTTTAATTGAGACTGGATAATATTTGGAGAGGGATCGTTATTGTGATGTGTTGCTGAAAAATGGTTTAAAAACCAGAATTCTGTTCCCATATACATATGAGAACTTGTGGTGTTCAATACATTAGTAATTCTTAAAGCAGGTATATTTTGAGTTGCACCATTTGTTTCAAATATTTATTTGTTATTTGCTAGGACATTGAAAGAAATGGGTTGGTTTGACTATCTTGCCAGTTTCCTTCTCATCCTAATTCCCATGAAGTAATGCAGCAAGCTGGTATTACAAAATTCAGGACAATATTTTTAGTAACTGATTTTTTAAGTGCTTTAAGGCATTAGAATCTGAGCCTTAACTTTGACAGAAAAGGAACTTTTCAAGAATAGATGATGTTTTTCTTCAAACTATTATATTTTCCCATTTGAGTTGAGATGCTCTTGTGATTTTTATGTTATATAATACAAGTTCAGATCAGAATAAACAACACAATTCAGTAAGGTCTCATGTCTTCTAGGCAGGGCATCCTTTTCCAGTCTGTTTTGCTCCTGCGTGACTTTCCTTTTCCTATCAGCCCTCATTCACAGTGTCATTTTTGACCCTGAGCTTTCTGTTGAGAGCTGCATCAAACACGTGGTTAGAGAGCTCATGTCTCCATCTTGGGAATTTAGCACACTTAAGATCCTTGCTGCCTCAGCAGGTTACTGAGCTTAAGGGTTATATATTCATATCTTCAAATCTGGACGACTGCTGTTCCTTCATACTGGTACCCCAGATTATTTTCTGCACAGTCCTTCACCTGCAGAATATCCAGGACCTGTTTCTACTGCAACTGAGCTGTGCCAGCAGATCACAGCAGTGGTGAAACCACCCTTTGCTAAAATGCACTGAATTTTAACTTCCATTCCATGGTCCATCACACTGTGCTGCTTGTTCCCTATCTTCTCACTTGGTGTCTTGAGGTTCTTGGTTCCCTCTAACAGGGTTTTTAAAAATAATTGCTCTCCTGGGTTCTTCCCCTCAATGCTGCCTTTTGTTTGAGCTGCAGCACTCAGGGGGAGCTTGGCCTGTGCCCTGCCTGGCCTCACACCCTGCAGGGCTGTGGGAAGGGCAGGAGCAGGTGAGAGTGTTTACAGAACAGAAGAGAGCGTTTCCTATTCCTTCTCTGACATCCTGTCTGCTTTACCTGGAACTTGCACAAAAGATACAGAAAACAAGCTGAGTGGAAAGACATAGGATGTTGTGATCCAGTCTTGGATAAAGACTTTCTGTCTTAACTTCCTGACCAGACCTGAGATTCTGTTGGGATTGAGCACAGGCACAGCAAATAAATTTTATCCACTCCTGCTCATGCAAGCCCAAGAAATCCATTGCCTTAAAAGCCCCTTCTGTACTTGTTAGCCTTTTTAATCTTGTTTATACACATACATTGAGCAGCAGGATGTGAGAATGGCACCTTTCTAAATGGAGTTTCACAGAGTATTCATGTTTGTTTTAAAATACATGTTGAAGCCACCTATGTAAAGGTAAAATCATAATAAAAAGATGCTTTGAAAGAGACTGATTTTCACACAAAGCTGGCATGACATGGAGAAAGGATGTATGCAGTCTCACAGCACACAGTATTTAGTTACATAAGTGCTCTGTCCTGCAAAGGGCAGGTAGGACACTTTTGTTGCAGCTTTCTGAAAAATCCAAAAGCTGAGATTTTTAAGTTCTGGTTTTCTCTTATCTAACAAATTAAGATCTCTTCTTTAGCCTGTTTTAGCAGTATAAATGCAACTTCCATATTTTCAAATATCGCATCTCTTGAGATTTTTTTCTATTTTTCTTCACTGTTCAACAAAAAAGTATTTATAAATACTATAAAAATTATAATATATACATATAGTTGACGGTACACAGGTCAAGCTAAATATATATTAACATGTGTTAAGATCCAGGAGTCAACTTTCATCTGCCAGATCTAAGATGTCTACCAAATGTCTGTAGAACAAAATTAGTACCTGTATTTGGGATATGTGATGTAGATTATGGAATGAACCCACTGGTAAAAAAATCTTTCCCTTCCTCCTTCATCAGGTTCGTTATTTTTGCTCTACGAGGAACCCTTGGAGCATCTCTTGTTCTGAAAGCACAGCAAATAGAAAAACTTCCTAAGGAGCAACAGGATCTTGAAATCCAGAAACTAAGATCGAGAAAAGAAGCTACTTCTGGTGCACCTGTGGCATCACCTGCATCTAATGATGACCTCGACCAAAGCAGCAGCCATTTATGTGTGTCACCCTTTCTACCCTCAGCAGCAGCCCTGCCTCCCAGGGACACAGAAAACCAGGGAGTTTCTGCCTCTAATCCTCTTGGGAGAAGGACACATGATGAAGGCTATTACTTCTTTAACAGGTGGGCAGAGGAAGAATCTGCTGCTACTGATTCTTCAGCAGGGCCTTCCTCTGGCCATCAACCCCTTGTAGCCAGCAGGGAAACAGCTCCTGGGCAGGATGGTGGCAAACTGACTAAAGATTATCTCAAAAACTTTCATTATGGAAGCCACCGGCGGTCAGTGAGTTCAGTGACACTCTGAAGAAACGTTCAGAAATGGAACCCACAGCCCATGTGGAGAAGGACTCAACAGGGAAAATAAAAATGTTCATGCTTAGCCATTATGCATACTGGAACTGGAGAGAGAGGCAACTGGAGTAGTGCAATAGCAACTCCAATATGCAATTTTAGCTGAATGCATTGTCTGGGTTTATCAGTACGTGACTTTTTGATCTTCCTGGTTTGGTCATGTCGCAGGAACATTACATGAGCATCATTCAGTTGCTGAGAATTGCACAATTACTTTCTTTCAACAGATATTTTTATATCATATTAATAGGGAATACTTGTGAAGTTTCAATGTTGTTGTTATTATTATGCTATTGAGTTAACAGAAAGAGAATCCATGCTTTATTAAACCAAGTCAAAGCAATGCATCCCATTCTAGATTTTTACTATCAAAGTCTTAAAAAGAGCTTAGTAACTTAAAATTATAGTTCTGCATGAAAATTACTACCTGCAGATAATAAAAGTACTTGCAGAATAATAGCAATGGAGAGGCATTAAAGAATATTCCAGGTTTTAATATATGTACTTTACACATACAACAATATCAGCTCCACAGCCTGTGTTCCCTGAAGAGTCAGCTTAGGATTTTTATGCAGATAGCAGTTTGACCTGCTATTGTTAAGAAAAGGACAAATGAGCTTATAAAGATGAAGAATACAAATACTGAACTACGTGAACTGCCAAGACAACCCAGTGGTAAGAGGAATCTATTTCTTCATACCTATAAAAGTAGACAGATATAACAAGTCATATTCAAAGATTTATGTCCTACAATTCTTAAGTTGTCTCTGATTTTTCTTCTAGAAATTTGGTTTCTTATTTCAGTTCCCTATATTGTTATGTGGTGCTGCTGCATTCAATCAAGTCTGGATCATGCTCCTCCACACAGTGGGTCACATTCATTAGTAGATGGACCTCAGTAATGGAGATTTTGACAAGCCAGACATGAAGGTCCCTTATCACATTGTAGTAAGTACATGGCGTAAAATTACCAAAATATGCATAATATGTTAGCCCTTTTTTGGTATCTCAGGGCAAAAAGGTGCAGAAGAAAACCATAATATCATACCTACTAATTGCAATGCAATGAAAGGTGACTGATATTTCTTATAGAAATGTTGACTAGTAAGACCATTTTCCAAGTTTTTCTTCACAATGTGGGATGAAATCTTACCTAGTTTAAAATTCAAACAATCTGTACTTTTGTGAATTTACCACTGCTTCTGATATATGAGGTTTTTACCCTTTTTTTATACATGCTGTGTTTGGCTATTTACTACTTATGACAACATGTGATCTTTCTAATAACCTATTTAGCAAAAGCTAATTTAACTTCTTTATGTTATAATAATTACTGTAGCTAGAGTCTTCAAGTTCTTACTTTTAAAACAATGCAGGCAAAATTGAGCAGCATATTTCCCACTGGGATTTCTGATAGCCAGAGCAAGATCATATGTAAGAACTCCTTTTGTTAAAGTATTGTGAGCAATTAAAGAATTCAGTAAGAGATTTTTTTTGCTTGATGAGCAAAATGAAGGAAAATAGGTATAGATGAGATTATTGTTAATGGAGAGTGAGATTGCTCAAATGTTTGCTCACTAGCTGGGAATGGACCTGGAGCAGCAATACTAAAGAGCAATCCTTTACCACTCACAGCTTTCTTTTTTACATTAAATGGTTTCCTTTTAATTTCCTTTGAGCTTAAAGATGTCAATTCCTTATACATTGTACTTCAAAATGTGAATTGTTTTATAGAAATAAGTATGATAAGGTCATGCCTTGTGTGTTGTTGAAAGGACAAAAAACAGAGGTGAAAGAGTCCTTTTCCTACTGTCACCCATGAGCAGCAACCTCCTGTTTCCAGAGGCTGCTCCTCTGCATTGTAGGAGCCCTTATCAGAAGAGTTAGGTGATAAATGTATCTGAATGTGCATGGGGCTAGGCAGGTAATGTTTGACCAAATCTGCATTGAATGCCAATTGTATGCCTTTCCTGAATTGAAAGCCAAGAATTAATCTCATGTTTTCTCATCAGTCTCTGCAAAATGGTTCTACCATGCATTTTGCCCTGGCTTAGGGTTAGAAATAGCAAAGAGGGGAGAGAAAACAGGATTGATTTGGAACTCCAACAATATAACCCCTAAAAGCTACTTAGTGATTCATTTCCTGCTGTGTCTGGGAATAAAAGAAGTGGAAGAGTCCTTTTCTAAGTATTTTCTAGGCTGTAACCAAAAATAGTTATGTCAGTTAAAGGAAAAAATAAATAATCCGATTTTGCATGGATACAATTTTGCATACCTTAAATAATTCTGTAGCTAAACATACAAACTGATAATTCTATTGTGTGGTAGATTACCACAAACGGTCCAATGGATGAATTTACCTGGAGAGTTTGCAACACAGAGGAAAACCACCCCTTCATTTTCCTTGATCCTCGAGGAGAGAGAGAAAGCTGAAATAAACAGCAAAGAAAGGCAGCACCATGCAAGGCTTGACCTCTGCATTCCAGCTGGCTCCAGAGCTTTCTGTATCTCTATATGTCCCCTCCCGGGTGACAGTGCTGCCAGCCATCCTCTGAAGCAGATGCTGCCTCAGTTTGGACCCATGTTAACTGCTAAACAGTGTGATCTTCCTTCTGCTCCTGGCTGTGCACTTACCATGAACCATCTCATGTTAAAAAAAAAATGTTGAGCAGGCACTTACTTCCCTTTGATCATGAGGTAAATTAGCTGAGACTATCCATCCTTGGGGGATGTAAGGTCTAGAGAAAAAACTTTATTTTCCAGTGAAAACAAGCCTACAGCAAGACAGATAGTCTCCTAAGGAATTTCTTTGGAAGAAGGGAAGTATATTTACTAAATGGGTTATTTAGACCTAAGTGGATTTCCAAGGCAGCTTTATTTATTTATTTCAAGACATATTTAATAATACTGTCAAGGTCCATTTCCATTAATTCTAATGTGAATGCTTCATAACAGAGCAGGTGTCTCATTTTTAATGTATCCTCTGGTGATACTCAATATTTCATATGCTTGGACAATAAAACAAATTAACAGAAGGGTGTGTGAAATTACTGCTTTCTTTTTTATTCTTGTCTGTGATGTTTTTTTAATGATAGTGCATATGGAGCAGTGCTTTTAGCTATACATAGCTTTACCTATGTGAAAAAGAGGAGGTGACATGTCACACAGAGGTGAGCAGACACTGACCTGCCAGGTCTGTTGGCTCAGGGATGCAGTCCCCTGCTGCTTGCAGTGGGCAGTGAAGAGCCATCCTCCATGTTCTCAAAACAGGCAAATTCTGGGCTCTTTTACCACGAGATGCAGGAAGTGCAAACACTTTGTTCACGTCTGTCTCAACACAGCCAGCTGGAGATGTCTCTGGCAGTTATTGCTGATTATCTGCTGCAAGTCAGCAATAACTGTGCACTGTAAAACCCACAACTATTCAGGTGTGAGAGAGGAAAGATTCCAGTTTGTTCTTTTAATACTCTGTGGAAATGGGCTCTCTGCTGAAGCACAGTGAGCAGCTACTTTTCCCAAAGATGAATTGCATTTACTTTCCCACTTTGTTGGCTGATGCTGGAAGTTAAATTCATTTGTTTGGTTGTAGTTTGAGGTATGAGTACAGAGCTATTAGCTTTAGGGTTAAGGTGACTGCAGGCAGGATGTGGCATGATTAGACACTTGTGAGCAGCACTGATGAGTAAAACCATAAACGTGGAGACAAGAGGCTCTTGAAGATAATGATCACAGAGGGTGGGATTGAAAGAGGCGACCAGAAAATACTGAAGAGCTATAAAGTACTTTTGACATTGCCAGCGACTAGAACTTGCTGCAATTATCAGTACATGAGACAACTGCAAACAGAATTTGCTGTCTGGCTCTTTAATATAACACCAGCTTATGCTCATTTACATGAAAAAGGCTGAGACAGAATAGAGCCTGAATCATTATTTTTCAAAAAATATCTGAGGGTCTGTTGTCTGAAGGCATAGAAGGCAACAGTTATTCCCCCACATTCCCAGTGCAGCTACTGACGTATCCTTCCACATCCAGCCACACTTTCCATGCTAGTGCCCAGAGAACTGGTGTGCTTTTTGTATTCTTCAGCAGGAGAGCAGAGCTCTATAAATTATCAGCATAAATGACAAAAGGGTCAAGTTTTGGCTCACAGAGCCTAAATTTTGACCTTCACAGAAACCATGTCATGCTGCTGCTTTCTTGTACCCATTATTGTACAACACCATAAAGCTGAGACAAAAATTTAATGGAACTGGGAGGGGAAGCAGTAAAAATATTTGAAATAAGTAGACAATACCATGGAAGAAGAGTCTAAACAGAGATGGTTCCTGCCTTTTGTATTCCTCTCTATTTTACTGACATTTTTCTATTTAACATCAAACAGATCATTTAGGGAACTTCCAGACATTTATTGGTTTTATTCAAAAAAGGACAAATAGAAATCAATAGACTGCAGGCAGGTCAGTTGAGCACATTTGAAATTATCTGGCTTCCCCTGGAGTTTTATTAGTGCCTATCTCATTTTGTTAATACTTTCATTTTAAGGACTTTTGCCAGGAAGGACAAATATGTCAAAGCTCAGTCAATGTTTAGGCAGCTTGTGGCCAGTGATTTCATGGTGTGAGTGAAGATCTGAAGAGCAGAGGAGACTTTCATTTTGTTCCCGTGTACATGGGATGCAATGGGAGTGAATTATCAGTATCAAGATCAGGAGCGCACCACAATGATAAAGGAAGAACCTGAGAAGTCCAAAACCTCATGGAGCTTTCCAAAACAAAATCTTGAACTGCTTTCCATCATTGTTCAGACATCATTAAGGGCTTTAAGTGTCCATCTAACATGCTTTTTGAGTAGATCAAATGAAGTGTGCATTCATGCATGTTCTTGGTTAACTGCAGAGGACTGTGAAGAATGGCTGCACTCTTGCAGTAGCTAAAATGAACATGGTTTTAATCATATTTTGAGAGGAGGTAATTCTGTAAATATTCAAACTGGATTTCTCAAAAATTTTAAATGTATAAATACTAGGAATCTTCTTAGGATCCTTTGCTCAATTTCATAATCTTCAATATCACAGTAAGGAGAGAATATAGTACACAGACATCAAAGAGACAGAATTGTGCTTGCAGCTATTAGTTCTTAGATTAAAAAAGCCCAAAGCTAAAATTTTGAGCCAAGAGGAATCTAACTCTCTGACACTCTTCAATAATGCAGTTCAAGCACCACACCAAATAAACATTTTAAGTCCTAATACTGATTTTGAAGGCAGGTTATTTAAAAGGAATGTTCTGGCACCACATGTGCATTTGACTCACGTTCTTTAAAATTTAAAATGATTTGCAGTTTTTGAGATTACTTGTTATTTGTGATATATTTTCACAGACACAGTCTAGTGTCTCGGGAGAGAAAGAAAATCCATGTCACCTATTTGTCTATGCAAGTCTTTATTAACAAAAAACCCAAACTCAAACCCTATGAGAAAGGGGATTAGGCCTTCAGTGGAGCATGCTTGAGGAGAACCTGCTACTGGAGTTTTGAAGATTTATCCACTATCTGTCATCAAAATAGTTTTTTTTTTACTTCCAGTTTGTAGAAATATATCACAATAATGGTAGGGATCTGGAACAAGCTCATATGCTGTGAAGACTTTCATGGTATACGAAGCATTATTGGAATCTATTTCATACCTCATCTGTTATTGTAAGCATAAAATGTGCAAATGTTCCCCACTGCTCTAAATGTCAGCATGCTGGGGGCAAATGCTTTGATTTTCTATCAGCAAATAATGTTAAATTATATAGTGCTTAATCATGCTTGGTGAGAGTGATGAACTTTAAGGAATGAGTTTCCTTCCAATCACTCCATCTTCAGTTCTGAAAATCATTTATAAAATCCTGAAAATGACTTCCTCAGCCTGTAGCCTTTCTGATGGTTCAAGGCTGATGGCAGAGCACTAAAATACAAACCATTTAGACATAAACATTACTTTGATTGAGGAAATCAGGTATTTGATTTGCAAATAAACTTTGAAAACCAGACCTCTCTGATTTTCTGGCACCTCTAAGCAGTGAAATTTTCTATATTTATAGAAGAGTATGCATTATCTGGTAGGACACAGCCTAAAACCTGTTGATTTCTAAATAAAGCAATTGCATTTACCAGGCCAGAATATAAGTGGTTAGAAGGTAGGAGAGCTCTGCTGGAGTAACTGAAGGTCTGGGGTTTTCTGCATGTGGAGAATCTCACCTACACTCCCCACCTGCTGATTCCAAAAGGAAAGGTGCAGGGAAAGGCATGGAGGAGACTTGTACAGGGGTTAAAAAATATAATATTTCAAATACCAAAGACATAGTGGAAGATAATACTGGTAGTATCTTAGCAACCAGTGAAACTTCAGGAAAAGCTGTACAGGGAAATCAGCTATAGCCCATTTTAAGGCCTCTCTCTGGCTTACATTTGTTATGTGTTTCTGAAACTGGCTTTTTAGTCACAGGATTTGAAAATGTTTTTTATTGGAGGATTTAATCATCTTCGGTTTCTGCCGAGGGAAGATACATTTTTCTATTTGGATCAGTAATTACTGGTTTATTAGAGCAATTTCATTAGTGTGTGCCTGCCTTGAGGGCAGATTGGAAGAGACAGTGGTGAAAGGAGGGGTTGGTGCTGTGCTGGACAGAAAACCCAGAGCCCTGCGGGGTCAGTGGCAAAGCCTCTGGTCTTGCATGGCACAGAGCCAGGGCCTGCATGCCTGAGAATCAGGACAGGTTTTTCTGGGACATCTTCACCTTTTTCTCTGATTACAGTGGTTTTGTCACTCTAACTACAGTCTAGATTTTCAGGATTTCTGTGTCACCCCAATATATAGAAAATTACGGGGTTTTTTTTAATCATCTGAAATAAAAATATTTGTTTCATAACAGTCAAGGGGTTTATGGAAAAAGTTGTATCACAATGCAGAATTAATATGACATCAGTCTGTTTTCAAAACATCAGCTTGCCATTCAGTGCTTTTGGTATAAAAATGTAGAAATCTTGAAGGAAAATGGAATTTGCAGAGTTAGTCAAATATTAAAATAATTGATGCACACAAATGCCAATACATTAAAGATTCATATTCACTTTGTTGCTCTTTGATTTAGGAGCTTCAGCACCTATTGCATGCTATTATTTCTTTCATTATTAATCTTCATGATAATGACCACAAACATCAAAATTGGAAAATTATTTCATTGAAAGTATGTCCTTAAATATGTTCTATTTGTTACATATAATAATATTTGATTCTCATACTGGGAAGTTACAATTACCTAAGGAAAATCAAAAAATAGCATAAAGTGAAAACTAATTTTGTTTTATAAAAAGCAGATATCCAAAGTCATTTTGTGGGAAAATCTCTATTTTGCAATGTATTCAGATCTGCTTGCTGTTCAGTGATAAATTAAAATCTTTCTAAAGATTGACAAGAAATAGGAAGTTATCCAGAATCCCCTAATGCTCACTTCAATAAATATATTGTCTGCTTAATAGTCTTTATCTTGCTTTAATCAATACTGTCACAATCAAACAGATTGTTTCAGCTCACAAAAGGAAAGAAGAAAATTTATTGCAAAAACATTTTTATTGGCTTGTGCATAGGTCTTTCTTTGTTAAGCCACTAATGGCTCAACTGTGCTAAACAATCAGACTTCTGGAAAGAGGAAAATAAATAATTTTACTGACTTTGTGATAAAGAAACTGTACATAAGTAGTTTTAATCATACTTCAGTAAGACTTAAGCTTCATGTATCGAAACTCTCCACCTGTCACCAACAGTAAGGTCTTATAGGTCTTGCTATTTACTGTAAATTCATCCCTCTCCAGGGCCTTTTGTCTTGCTACTTGACTTGGAGCTGACTCAAGGGTAATTTTAAATGAGTATTTTGTGGTTAAGATGTCTCTTTTTTGCTCCCTGGGCTGTCCTTAGCCAGCCCCCTAAGGATGGTCTTCCCTCAGCACAGAGGTCCCAGGTCAGAAAGATGCAGGTGCCAGCAAAATGGATCATTTTGCTGCTAAAACAGAAACAAAATATGCCTTGGCAAATGTCTTTTTTTCCAGAGCTATCTGTGCAAAAAATGCTTTAAAAGTTTTTCCCTCTGCTACAGCACTAAAACAAAACCAAAATGCATAAATACCTTAAAGCCACCAAGTCAGGCTGCCTTGCAGGCTCACATCCCCCAGCAGGGTGTGGCCCTGGGAGCTCTCCCACAGGTAAACAAATGAGCTGCTCTGGGTTTCAGCAGTCACAGGTGCCACTCAGGCAATCTGACAGAGGAAAACACCTGCCAGGAAACGGGAGCCATCTCTCCATGGTTCCCTCCCAGACTGTAAGAGGAAATAATAATCCTTAAATAAAAACCCTTTCCTCTACATGGAACAAGTGGTATGAGAATAAGCAGGCTTTAAATTGTAGTGGCTGGAATGATGGCAGGAGTGGGGGATTCTGGGCAGAAAATATTTGTACCAAATGTGGAGAGAATACAGATCAGATTTATCAGAGAAATCCCTACTAATGTCTTCATCTTATGAGAACTAAATTTCAGAGGGAAATCTAAATAGCTTCACAAAGTGGAAATTTTAAACAGTACTAATGTAATAGTTAACACCTTGGACAATAAACTGGAATTAGCCTCTTGTGCAAATACAAACATTCATCAGCACCGTTTCATGTCCCGCCACTCCAGCAGCTGACACCCATGACATTCAAATTTCTTTAAATCTTTCCAGTCAATATTAACAAGACCCCAGTGGACAGATTGCATCTGTCTATTAGACTAAATTGACTAGTTTGTTGTCTTCATAGTCTTTTGAAGAGCGATAAGCACCAGCTTTGGTTAACAGAGAAGATTTCTGGATTTGCATCCATCGTGGGAGGTGGCTGACCAACTGAATGAGACTGGCTGCTAACAGGGGATGCTACATGAGAAAGCCTCTGTGATGGGACACCAGATGATGCCTCAATCCCTTTATTTGAACATTAAGGGAAAGACTGGCTGGAGAATTAAGGACAGATAAGCACTACATCAATACCTGGAGACCAATTAACAGCAGAGCAGAGCGTGAGCTGCTCAGTATTACTGAGATGGTCTTAATATAGAAGATGAAAGTTTTCATTTTAGGTAATTCTGAAATTCCATTCAGGGCAACAGGCAGTAAGCAAGGGGTGGCATTCACACGAGCACAATGATCCAGCACACTCTCTTCCAGGGAGACTGGGAAGAATCTTGGTTTTCAGGTATTGAGTACTGAGCACTCAAGGTGAGAATCACAGCCTGGTCAAGCAAGGTACCAAAGATTTTTTTCCCTCTGAGAATGTCTATGAAAAGTGATACTCAATAATTGAAAGTTTGAAATGTAATCAAACAAGAAATATTCTTCATTGTTTTTTGTACTATACAGGTAGCACTTTTTATTTTCTTTTTTTTTCAGCAGCAATGACTTCTGCAGACACCTGCTGCACTTGCAAACACAAATTTTTATCTGCTCGGATATGCTGGGAATGATCCAAGATTCCCAGGAAGACAATCCTTACCAGGCAGTCAAGTGGGTTCTCTCTTGGCCAGAAGCTGAATGCTTTATTTATGTATGTATGTGTGTATATATAATGTATACATATTTATATATGAAGAATGGCTCAAAAGATAATGGCTGGACATGGCAGCTTGCTACCCCCAAATAAATGTGAGATAAAGCCTGCTGAGCCCTCAGTGTGTTTCCTCTGGGCTCACACTCAGCCACAACCAGGCGGGCTGAGAGTCCCTGACCAGGGGCAGGGGGGGCAAGATGAGGTAGAGACTTCAGAGGTGAACACACAGTGGCCATGAACAAGTAAAGAGGCTGCCAAGTTTTGCACCTGGCTCCAGACACTGTCAGGTTTCTTTTCTAAGCCACTGTTCCTTGCACAGATGCAGCCCAGATTTATGTAAAGTTTTATGAAATGAGTTTCCATTTGTAATCCCCATCCACTTCTTTTCCTCTGCCTTCTTCTTCTTGGATGTTTTCCTTCTGCTTCTTATTTCTCAAGGAGACATATAAACATGAAAAGCAAGAGTAGAACAGAGCTGAGCTAATTAGCAGCTGCTTTAAGCTATTATTTACCCTGCACAGGAACACATCTTAAATCAATGCCAGTTTGGATCACAAAAATGATGCTGGAAGAGACAGGCCAAAGCCTTGAAAGCCCATCAACACTCTCTTTTCAAACTCACCATTTTGTTTCAGAGGAGTCCACTAAGAGACATTTCCTGGCTCCATAGGTCCCTGCCAGAAGGAAAAATTTTAGAAGCACATCTCTCACCAACTCCAGGTAAGTGAAATCACCTTGTGAACAGTCTGAGTCAGTGCAGCATGATTACTATTTCAAAACAGGGAAAATAGAAATCAAGAAAGGAAAAGAAAAATATGAAAATAAAGAGAAAAAATTAAAGGACTTTTGCTCTTTTCCTCCTTTTCACTGTCATAAAATTCTAGTATTACCTGTTATGGTACCAGCTACTGGGAAGGAGCCAGAAAAGAACTATGCTTGCTCTGGTTAAGGATACGTATTTTCAGCATTGACTCATCTGTCCTGGGTGCCCAAGCACATAATGCACATGCATGTATTTGTGTTGCACAGACTGGGTTCGTGTGGGTTTGCAAGTGCTCTGACTGTGTGGAGGAGGCTGCAAAGATGCACTTCAGCTCAGCTGTTCTGCACTTCAGTGCAGGCAGCAAAACAAGAATAAATGCAGTTCAGGTTCAAAGTTGTGAAATTTGTCACATTTTCTGGATCACTCTGTGTTGTTGCTCATGCAAATATATGAATTTGCTCTGATTTCCATGAAAGCAACATGGAAAGACTTGCACTGGCTTTATGAACTAAATCACAGCTGGCAAAAAATGAAATCTGAACTTGCTTGCAGTTCATAAAATTATACAATGATTTGCAGAAGGGAAAAAAGCCTCTGTCAAAATGAAAGCAGGATGTTTGGTTGAACACACTGCATCAACATTACGAGCTCTCATTTGTTCAAGAGACTGAGGTATGACAGTGTCACCTAGCAACTTTTGAAGGGCATTCAGGCTTGGCCATGCTGAACTCCACAGAAAAGCCTGTACACATTAATTTACGAATCAATACTTTTTATAAGTTTGTCAAAAGCATCACATTTGGTATTAAAAAATGAACACTGTACAGGAGAAAAGGAATCAAAAAATAATTGTCATGCTGGCAGTAATGCAGTGGGAGGAGTGGAACTACTAAACATGAAATGCTGTAACCCTGGGAAATAAAGGTGTGCCTTTCCAAAGTCTCTCCTCTGAAAGGTGTACATGCACACCCAGAAGATTTATAGACATGTATGTATGCATGTATCTATGTACTTTACTTTACATAGGTTCCATGTTTTTCCAGGTACTTATATTAACAAAGAGGAAAGGTTAAATTTGTTTTGTCCAAAGTATTTAATACTTCTTTGTACGTATAATTCTTTATTCTTCAGTAATTCTATACTGAGCTGCTCTCATCTCATATGAAGATCAAGGCATGGAGCATCATGGTGAGCTGTACTGCTAAAATCCAGTCATTTCCCATGGCATTGGCACTGCCAAGACTAATGGAGAAGACAAATGGCTCTGTGTGGAAGAGTACAGCCAAAACAAACAGGCATGGTGGTCAGCAAAATTTGGGCTGATTTTGGCTGATGGATCAGCTATGGTGAGGACCAAGTCAACAACTCAGTCTACAGTTTGTAAGCTTAAATGACAAAAAAAAAAAAACAAACAAAAAAAAAACCAACCAACCAACCAGACTTACCATAAATTAATCTAGGCTTATAATAATTTTAATAGGGTATTTTGAGTAGTTCTACATGAGGCAGGTTTAGGCATTCGTTTGCACAGCTGATAATAAAGTGCCCCTTGGAGTGATTTTCTAGGTTTTATTTTAATTATTAAAAGCTTTCAGAGAAGGAAGAAAAGGGACATTTCCTAAGAATTTTCAGACTTGTAATGCATCAGGGCATTTGCTAAAATAAGGGAAACAGAAATTGTAGAAAAAACCAGGAGTGGGTGCACACCGCATTGCATTGTCTGGCTATTTGTGATTCCTGTTCACCCACACAGAGTCTGCAGGTGAATTATCTGCTCCCTGCAGCTCACCCCTGCAGTCTGGTTTTCTCTGAGTTTACACTTGCAGCCATTCCTCACCCTCCAGGGCACGCACAAGGACTGCTCCAAGGTGGGGGAAACAGCAGGTGCTAATGGGATCTGCCTGCAGGCTTGTCTAAACAGGCTATTCCAGAACACATCTAAGAAGTCTACAATTATTTAAATCAAATCTGAACCAGAAAAAGAGAAGAAGTTTGAGTGTAAGGAAGAAAAAAAAAAAAACTGAAGTGGAAGCAAGAGTGAAAAAACCCTTTACAATAATTCTTAAATGGCTTTACTCAAGACTTTTTCTCTGTTGCTTTCCTCCCATCTCCTGTGACTCTTGGGCTTAACCTCCTTTCAAACGTCTCACACCCAGATGGGCTCTGTGGGGCCACCTGCTTTGAGGCTATTTGTTTTACCCAGGTCCCTCCCCATGCAGGAAGGGCAGCATATTTCACATAACAAACATAATTGTGGGCACTGATTATTCCTTGAGTCTTCTGTAATTCTCATTTCTACCTGCATCAGCCTCTCCTGCCGTGGCTGAGCGATGGGCAGAGCTGAGGTACCCAGAGACCTGCTGGACCCTCAACCTGCAGACTCTCCTGCCTGCCAGGCCTGCAGAGGGGTGAGGCTGGCAGGGTCTGGGGGTGCCTAGTACAAAATAAAAGCACTGGTAGTACCACAGTGGTTACACACTAAATCATTACCCCTTAATAACATGGATGTTGCAAGGTCTGACATCAACATCTACACATTTATTTATGCTGAGTCATCTCCATGGCCTCACAAAACATAGATTTTATTGAGCAGTATTTCTCTTACACCACCTATATATATATATATAAAACAATTATATATGAATGATGATAATTAAATAATGAATGATGATAATTAAAAACTAGATTTGGCCTTGTCTCCAGTCAGAACATTTTCTACTCCATGGGCTAAGATGAAACCACACCAGATCAGTGAGACCATTTTTAATCATAACAATGCTTCTTATCTTCCTGTTCTTTCCTCAGCTCCCTTCCAAGACTGATATTTTCCATGAGAGAACATAAGCAACTTTTCTCCTAAAGTCACGGAGCAATGTAGATTGCCCTGCAAAGAACTGAACAGGCAAAAGCCTTGCTGCCTGGAAACCAGGTGTGATAAAAAGTGCAGTGACACCTCTCAACAACAGCTGCTCCCACAGGATACAGGGTGTGCTGGTATCTTTCCATGCTCTTGGTGAGCAGGAACAGCCTGGAACCAAGCAGAAGACGCCAGAGCAAAAAGCTTTCCAACACACAGTAGCAGAGAGCTCCCCTTGGGATCAGCAAGAACATAACATAGGATCCAGCAAAAGAAAGAGTAAAAACCATTTATTTGATGGTTTTATTTCTGACAAACTAATTAATCACTGGGGCAATCTATTAATACTAGATATCATATGCCTTTCCAGAGTTTTTGGTTCTACCTTCCTGAGGTGGCTGAACAGCAGGCCTGTAATGCTCCACAGACTGGACTTTGACTCAATCAGACACAGCTGTGAGAAAGCTACCAGCCCTTCCTGAGAACAGAATCCTGTAATGGTGAAAAACATTTGTTTTTTACCAGCTTGTTTCCCTGAGAAAGGATTCTAAGACTGGGACTGTTTCTTGCACCTGTATAAGTCATTCTAAACCATCAAAGATAAAAATGCAAATATCTAAAAACAGATGCTTTCCAGCATGTAGGCATCTCTGGTGAACTCACCAAGCATTACAGGTAACAACTTGTCACCGACCAATTAGAAATAGGCACAATATGTTTGTAAAACTCCATCTAATGGGATGTGGGAATAAACCTTTACCTTTTTTCACTTCATGAACAAAACTGTGTCTCATCTCTCTAAAGCGAGGTCAACAGCAATACCTTCCATCTGTAGTAAAAACTGTCTCTGCCTTCTTATTTTTTAAAGCTTCCCTTTTTACTCCACCACTACTTTCACTACCAAATAAACTACATCTTTCTGCTTCTTTCATTATTACTTTTCTCTACAACTGCTGGAGGAAAGTGATGCTGAATCAAAGCTGTAACCCCAGAAGAAGTTTGGACTTCATCAGAACTAAGTTCCCATTTAGGAGAAAGATAGAAAAAAGTTTAATTAGTTGTACAAAGACTTCACAACCCATGGGCTGATGAAGTCAGCTTCAGTGTAATGCTTTCTCCTGTGGTTATGTTATAGCACCAGCCACTTGAACTTCTTCACATTGATAGAAGAAAGATGGTAAGAGTTCACAGCAAATTCAGCATTGATAAAAAGATTGCTGGTGGGTGGGATACAAGGCCAAATACCCTGAAAAGTGCCTGGCTGACAGCACAGGGAGTGTGAGTGCTTGTGAGCTGATGTGCACCAGCAGCAGGGTGGGAGGAGAGATGAGGAAACCCAACACACCTTTCTCTGCAGTGTGTGCAACTGCAACAGAAAATCAGTTTTTGTTCTAAATGGTTAAAAAAACCCTCTGCGTTTATCAAATAAATGCAAATCATGCAATTTAGCTGACTGGCAGCTGTAATGGGCTGTAGAATGATACTCTGCCAGTTTAAATAGGATTGGGAATGCAATCAGATCTCAGAGCTGAGGAGCTCACAACTGAGGTTAAAGGCACAGAGACAAAACAATCTCCTGTTGAGTATCCACAGACTAACAGTGGCAGGGGGTTAATGGGCCTTTCCAAAAGAAACCTCCTATTGATATGTCCCCAGTTCTGCTCCTAAAGGCAGGGCTGAAATTGTAGGCATTTTGTGACTTAGATCAAATCACAATTCCTGATAAATTAATCTTCAGTGGTGGAAAAGGCCACTCCCTCCTACTCCTCTAGCAGCCGTGGTCTGAAGGGTCCTGCCTGGGAGCTGCCTGAGGCTCTGCCAAGGTGCTGACACTGCATTTCCATCAGAGCTCCCTGATGGAGCTGCAGCCAGGTCACCCAGAAGCAGAGGAGAGAGCCAGGTGAAATTCCCCAGAGAAGGAGCTCTTCCTCACAGCTCTTACACACACTCCTCTGGGATGCATCCCTGGCAAAGGCACACAGGCTGGTTTTACCTGCCAGTGACACTCAAGGTCACTGTTTGCCATTGAGGTGCAATGCTATTCCTGCGTTCATCGGTCCCTGAGCACGTCAATCCCACTGTGGGTGGCTTCAGCTCCAAAGGATGAGCAGCTCCCATGTCTCTCACCTTCCTGCCCATGCACATTGAGGCCTGGGACTAATAAAATTTGGAAGCACTGCACCTCCCAGGAGGGTGCAGCCCCCTCTGGCTGAGGCACACACGGACATCCCTGCTCCCCTGCTTCCCTACCTCCTGTGTGCCAAGCCCCTGCAGCCCAGCCAGCCCAGCACTGCTGCAAATTCCCACGTGTGGAGACAATTCTCTGCCAGCTAACACCAGCCTGGGATCTTGGGACTCTGCCTTCAGTGCCATTAACCCAGCTTCTCCTGAAGGTCAGCCTCTCTGAATTCCCACACAGCTACTTGCAGACAAAATAATTAGCTCACAGACATTTTACTTTTCTTTTTAAGAAATCTTGTAGTTAGCTCTTGCAGTTAGCTCTACTTTTCTAGTAGAAATCTTGCAGTTAGCTCTACTTTTCTCGTTTTAATAATTTTTCTCTGGTTAAATGAAAGCTGATAAATTAGAGAATTCTGTAAGGCCCATAGAAAATTAGGTTATATAACATCTTTTTTATTTATTTAGCTTGATATCAAAGTTGTTTCTTATCGTTCTTCAGGTATTGTGCTCAGGAAAAAATTCAATTTTCTATTCAACAAGGAGGAGCTGATTTTTTCTACTGCTGATTTTCTGTCTTTTTCTCAGTTCTCACTCTATTACTGGGGGGGAAATAACAAGCTTAGCTGGAGCTGGAGGAAGCCTTCCAGCTTTGCACATCACGCTGTGCCATTCCTCACACGATCCAAGTGGTCCACCTATTGGGCTCTGCTCGACAGAGCAAGCACCAAAGTCAGAAGTACAATGATGTTTTCTTGACATAGTTACTCACTGCTGTTGACAAACAGAGTGACAGCTGTGGCCTTTTTAGGGTGAGATTTGTGCAGAAAACAAAGCCAAATAATTTCCTCCGGTGTTTCTCCCCCCTCTCCTGCTCCTGCTCGCTCTGCTCCTGCAGTCCCAGCTGTGCTGAGCCCTCGGGGATCAGCCAGGCTGGCTGGAGCTGCAGATGGGCCCCAGCCTCCCAAGTGTCAAATCCTGCTCCCCATGCTTTCTATCACGTCTTGAATTGCTTCTACCACAAAATAGATTTATTTTATATAAATCGTGATGGGAAGAGTGAGCAGAGACCTCTGCACTCCCAAAACTGAGAGAGAGAAAGAAAGAAAGAAGGAGAAGCAGGAGGGCAGCTGGAGACAGAGCTACCTCTTGGGAAACCCAGCAGGGCTCTAGGGTTTGGGCCCTTCCAGAATTACACCTGGCAGTGCCAGGCACAGCAGGATGAGGAGCATTCAGCCACCTCTGGCTGACACTCACTGGAAAAGCTCAAGGCTCCTGCTGTGCTGCGTTTGTGCTGGAAGAATCCAGCAAGGAAAAACAGCAACCAGCAGGATCAGGGTTTGGGGTGCAATTGAAATGTTCTCTCTCTGCTCTTCCCAGAGGCCACTGGCTCAGGAACCTCAGCCCTTTGCCCTGCTTCCCCCAGTCAAGCTGGGACAGTGTGACACGTGCACGAGAGCCCTGTCAGTACCCCCATTCACCTGCAAAGCACAGAAGCACCAAAAAACCTTAGGAAAATCCACCTCTGCCTCTTAAACTTCACAACTAGCAGAGTAGGTCTTCCACAAATCACACTGTTCCTGGGGAAGGCAGAAGCACTGGCAAAGGTGATTTGCTCAAGGCTACCAGCCCAGGTTATTGGTGGTTGCAACCACTGCAAATTTCCTGTGATAAGTGTCATTTCATGGCTCCATTTTATCCAAAAAGGAGCATGGACAGCAGTGTCTCAAGCCACACACAGAGGCAGGAGGAGAAGCTGGGGGTCCTCATGGGCAGGCTGGGGTTTGCTGCCCGAACAAGAATATGTGATGCTAGCTAAGAACAAGGCATGTGGCAAAAGGTGTGAATCCCTGGGAGCACAGAGCTGGACATATGAACACCTCTGAGCATGTACACCTGTGTGCAGAACACCTGTGTGCATGTACACCTGTGTGCAGGAACACCTCTGAGCATGAACACCTGTGTGCAGGAACACCTGTGTGCAGGAACCCCTGGGAGGGCTCCTTGCTGTGCACTGAAGGGCCTGAACAGGTCTCTCCCATGGCAGAGTGCTGCAAATATGTAACTGTTGAAATAACTAATCAGGACCTGCCATAGCAAATAGATAAGTAATTGCTGGAAGGCCCCAAGGTTCAGCTCCTGAGCTAATGCTCTAACTGTGTGTTTTAATCTCAATTAGGCAGGAAAGTCCATACTTACTGTAATTGCAATCTTGGTGTTTGATATGTGTAACAGAGAGGGACGGGTCAAGTGAATGTGTGGTGACACTGCTGAGAGAGAGCACAGAGCACATGGGCAGAAAAGGCCTTTTTGTCCTTTTTGTTTTTAAATAAAAAGAGAGTGTGACATCAAAGCTCCTTTATCTGTCAGGAATCTGCCTTCCCTGGGTGCTGTGGTGCTGTTCCAGAAGCACCCGAGTCAGCAGAAGGGGCCATGAAGGTCTCAGCAGCCTGGAAACCTCAGGGCATCATTGCAGCATCAAGCTGGAGGAGATACGGTGTCTGCCTGGGAAACCAGGGCAGTGGCAATAAACCAGGGGCAGGGGAGAGGGGCTGGGGCACGAGGCAGGTGGCAAAACAAACCTGAATTGCTGAGGAAGGAAGGAGAAGTGGAAAGGGAGAAGCCAGTTTTTTCTCAGCCCAAGATGCATGATACCAGGAAATTTTCCCAGCGCATAGAAATGAAACATTGTAGGAGAGAAATACTTTCTGTATCTGTGGGTGCTTACATATGCTTTGGGGCATAAATGCAGCTGGAAATGGCCCTAACATCACACTAATCAGTAGTGATTTTCAGTATGACTTTTTATCCTGTTTCTTCTTCACATCTACTGGCCTGAAAATGGCAGTTCACTTGTTCAGATTTCATCATTAGCTTTGGAAGTTACTGGGTTTGCGCTTATATTAAGGTTATGAACAAATTCAGTTCTTCTCTTTAAACAAAAAGTAAAATAAATCCTTCCATTTCCTATTCTTTTTTTTTAATGACAACAGAACTGTGAACACAGGTAGGATAATAATTGATGCATTCTAAGAAGCTGTCAGGTATGAAAAATACTGAAGGCTCAACACCGCATTAATGCTATGAAAATGTTAGACAGCAGATTTATGTGGCAGCCCCTGCACAGTATAAGATACATATGACAGAAATTAAGACAAGAAAATCCTGTGCAAACACCCCAGTTTTTTTCCTTCTAGGATTAGGGGTGATACCCAGCAGCTGGCAGAGGGGATATGGGGCAGGCAGAGAGCCTCATCAGCAGTAAGTACCCCCAGGCAGCCCCACAGGGGTTCTGGCAAAGTGGCAAAAAAAGGCAGAGTTGTCTCATCCTAAGACAAGTGAGTGCTCCTCTGTGAATCTGAACATGAACACCCCCACAAAAAGCCAGGTTCTACTTGTTCTCCAGTGTCTGTAACCAGGCTTAATGAGCTGGGGGTGCTTTTCAAGGATGATCTGTCTGTGCTGACTGTGGTGCTCCCAGAGGAGCTGGTTTCAGTGAGAACCTCTTTCCCTGCCCCTCAAGGCTGCATCCTTTAACTCAAAGTGTTTGGCATCCTGCCCTAGCCAGGTTTAGGGAAAAGGCACTTTGTCCACCCACCTCTTGATAAGCCCAGTGAAGAGTATCTGCCATGTCAGTCTATAGATAAAGGACTGTGACAGGAAAACATACTGTTCTGTAATAGCCTGAGGTTTTTTCTTTTAATCAAAAGCAAAACAAAAGCCCTGAAATGCATCAATTTCCCATTAGAACTGGAAATGTACTGACATCCTACGATATTGCCTTTACATTTTAGTGTTCTGCTGACATTTCAGGAATTAAAAATGAAAAATTAGCTTTCAAAAAGCAGGGTCTTCTTGATTAGAAAAACTTGTTGAAATTGTAATGGAAAGATCAGAACAATTTCATTAGTCTTCATTAAAGAAAATTAATATTATTTCTATTCCCTCAACATACAATCATCTATTACAATTATTAATATTGCAGATGTTTCTTTTGTCCCAGTATTTAATGTATAAAGCTGCAAACCTTCTTGCATGAAAAACAACTTATATTCACTAGAATGACATGCAGTTCATCTTTTTTAAGTTCATTAATTTTCTGTAAATAGGGCAGAGTCACTTTGCATTGTTTGCACTAATGGAGAGCTCAGAGCAGTTTACCCTCTTACTACTTATCATTCATTTGGGTGATAATTTTTAAAAGCTTTTAAATTAAAATGGTAAAAGATAGTTAGGGGAAAGATGCATCCTTTCAGAATGTTTCAAGCACGATAGATTATCCCAGCAAAAAAGATGTTTCTCATTTAAGAAATGTGCCAGAGCTGGCTGCACCTCCAACAATTGCGTTTCAAGGTATTTTTCAAGCCCCCACCTTGTTTTAAGCAGCATGCCCATATCCATTTTGGAGCATAATTGAACAGCCTCCTGCCTGTGTGCCCCCAGGGCTCAGCTCCCCCAGCTTGTCCCAGGAGAGCCGACAGCCCCGGGGTGGTGGCTGCACCCTGGGCTGGGGCCACTGAGCCACCACAGCTTGGGCAGCCAGGCCAGTGCCACCAGCACAGCCATGCTGACACCCTGGCTGAGCTATCACCCTCGGCCCCTCACAGGGCAGGGGTGGGGCAGAGGAGTTGGCACAAAGCTCAGATTCCAGCACACATGGTACCACGTTTGCAAGCTCTTTATGCAGGCCCTCCTCATGAAAAATGCCTGTGTTTGTGATGAGAACACTGCAACCAAGCTATTGAGGGAAGAAGGCAGCCCTGTTTCCTTGGTTGTCACCTTCTGCAGTGAGGCACCTCCCAACCCTCTGTTTAACAAGGGAACTCTTCACCACCACATGTCCCAAAGCCCATGGGAGCTCCTCAGTCCCACCCAGCTCTGGTGTCAGCGAGCAGCTGGGACAGTGCCTGTGGGAATCCTTCTCTGGGGAGCTGCTCCTCAGCTCAAGCTTTTTTTAAAAGACTTCTATGTTTCTGGCAACAATCATTCATTGTATTGCAATCCAGGTTTTCAACATACCAGTCAGGCACTTTTGGAAATGAAAATTTGCTTAAAATAAAAGAAGATGAAATTAATTCCCAGCACACATCCAGGCAGGTGAGCCTGTTCTGCCATGGCAGGAGCAAAGCCATGGATCCAATAGGCTGACCTACACTAGAAGTGGTACATTTTGTTTGTTTGTTTTTTGTTTGGAGCTTTGTGATAGGAGGTATCAGTGTGATGTGTTAACTCTTCAACCAGCATCTCCCTCTGCTCCTGCAAGAATTTTGGTTGCTTGCCAGAGGGATTTGAGATGGGTAGGAAAACCTAACCAGCTCTGAGGAATTATTTAATTTCTTCTCAAAAAGCTGCTTGGAGGATCTGAGTCAAGAAGGACAAGGAAAGGCAAAACCAACCCAAACCAGCTGCCCATAGTGGCAGCTCATCTGACTATGGAGGGAGCCTAAAAGCCTGGATAACTTAGACATAGGTTTGGTGGGCCTAAAAAAATAAAACATAAAGCAGCCAATACTCCCTAAGTTCACTTAACCACCTTAAGAGACATTTAAGTCTCCTTCTAGAACCGTGGTCACCTCATGAGTTTCCATTTCTAAGGCAGAAACCCTTCCAAAACCAATTCCATTCTGAGCCTCGGTTGGTGATCCTGCTCTAAAGCTCACACACCAGCCTGAGGCTACATTTCAGCCCACCCTCAGGCAATTTCAGGAGAAATTGTCACAGAAAGCAGAATCAAACTGTCAGTGGCCTCATTAAGCAGAGGGCACCTCGTTCCCCTGACCAGGAGAGCAGCACATGGGCTCTAACAGAGCCAGGGCTGCCAGGACACTGCAGTGCTCAGGAGGGGTGAGCCCTACTGCACGGGCAGAGGAACCAGCAAAGAGCAAGAAGGTTAACTAGTTCATACCTTGCCATTCCTGATGGATGTTACAGATACAGTCCTGAAGTCTTGCTTATCTGACAGGGTAAATTTATTTTTTGTCAAACAGGCAGCATATGTTTTCCCATCCAGCTGTGCCCAGTGTGAACAGACAGAGCTCCCGTGAGCTGTGTCAAACTGGGAGAAGGCATTTAGAGCTCCAAGGCTCCCCCTTTCCTGTTCTATTAACCCAGTCTGACAGGCATTTCTATGTGGGACTGGAGCGTGCTCTGTGTGTGCTTGTTTGCCCATGTGTGCACACAGCTGTGGTTTCTTATTGTTGGACACAGCCATGTTTGTGTCTCCCACCTTCTCTTCCATTCTGCTCCTTTTGCACAGTGAAGGAGTTGTTCACCACTTGCAGTGAAAGCTGACCTCGGGTAGATCTGTGAGCTCCATCCCTTCCCACCCTGCCAGGACCAGCGCTGCACCTGCCAGCCAGAGCACAGCCCCTCTGTCTCTGCTCTGACTACCATCCTCCCAAAACACAGGCACTCACTTTGTTTAAAGCATCAGAGGCATCTCACTGAACGTAAAGAGATGCACATGGGTTTGAAATTAATCCTTTGGACAAATGTCAGCAAGAGCAGGCTGACTGAAGAGGCAGACTGACACCATCCAAGACGTCACATTCACCAACAGAGCTGTACTCCCAAAGAGAAGGGTTTAACCCCAGAAATACGCAGCTCACTGCACTGAAACATTTGTCAGACTTCTCAGTGACTGGGGAATTGTGGTTCCTTTTAAGTGAGCCGATGGTGCCCTGGATCACTATTTTAGTAAAAGGCAGGGGTCCCCTTCCCTTCACAGAGAGATTTGAAATCCAATGTCGCGTGCAGAATTGAAGAGGTGAAAGAATCAGACCTGAATGCTTCCAACAAAAGTTAATAGCAAACCTAGGCAGCGCACTCATGGCTCCGTGGCATCCATGCTGAGGAGCTTGTTTGAGCCAGGAAGCTGGACTCCAGTGCTGTTGAACCAGCTGGGAATATTGATGTGATTAGCAATGATTTGATTTGGAAATCAATGTGAAGGAGGTTGTTTGCTTGCTTTGTCCAATTTAGTCCCTGAAATACTGGCTTCAATACAGGGAGAAATGCACAGAAGCAGGAAGGGGATTCTGAGGAGGGGTGGAGTGGGGTGTGTTTGTTATCAGATATCCATCTGGATCCTAGCTGGGGAAAACTTGAGCATTCAGTCAAATATTTTATGTGTCTATAATAATCCAAACAAAGGAGCAGCTGACAGCCCATTGTCATTTATAGATAGAGCAATTTCTGTTTAGCAATCTTATGATTGCATTTTCTCTATCTACATGCAAGACTTTCTAATAGTTATGTGTGGTTTGTTGCAGTTTAGTTGTTAATGAAATACTGTGAATTTAGAGGAAAGCCAACACAAACACTAAACCTTTAAGAGGAATATTAAGAAGCCATTCTCCTGGGTCACAGAGCAAACAGGCTGTATACACACAGCCATTAAATAGTGCCAGGTGTAAAACATTGGGCTTATATTCTAACCCTAGGAGGAGTGATAATTCAACACATATAGTTTGAATTAGAAAGGAGAGAAGCACTTTTTAAACTTTAGTCACATTAAATTGTCTGCTCCACTTTAGTTCCAGTGAACTGCTTCTGCCAATAACTCCTGGGAGCAGTGCAAGAACCCCTGGATAAAAGTTTTGTGGTGTGGTCTGGGAAGAAATCTAGTAGCAATAGATAAATTATCTTTCCTGATATTATCATGTTTTTTTTTAAATGCAGTAAGTGTCACACCAGAGGGAAAAGCTTGTCATCTTAGTATTGCCCTTGGGAAGCTGAACCTCCTTAAAATCAGCAGCTTTTTCTGTTATGATGTAATTGTTTCATTTTTCACTGTGGGAAAATGAGGTTTTTGCAACCCCCACCATCCAACAGGTTACTCAGTCTCCCATGAAATGCTTGATCTCTGCATTTTAATTATTTTGGAGCCATAAGACTCTCTCTGGCTTGAACAAGGATAGATGGCTAATACTCAGACTTCTGTAAGTGAGGCTCAGCCCAGACTGCAGCAGCTATCAACTTAAAATGATCAGAGCATTTTGGGTGTGATCACCTTACATGCTGGAGGCTTTTCACCAACCTTTTTTCTGCAGCTGAATTTCTCATGCATTAGACAATTTAAGTAGTGATTCAATTCACTGCAATCTCCTCCTGAGTCATTACTGGAGCAACTCCTAAGCAAAGGTAAAGCATTTTAAATAAATAGCTCTACCTTGCCTGAGATGGGTTGCAAACCCCAGCTGGTCACAACTAGACATTCAGACAAAAGGGATTTCTATTCTCACAGGTGAGATCCATCTACATCCACTGATGCATTTTTATTTCAGCAATTCAGTGTTCAGTTTCAGCCTCTTAGTGAAAGTATTCAGTGAGACTCTACCTTTTTATAATATATATTAAATATTTACTCATTTACTCAGATTAAAAAAAAAAAAAAAAAAAAAAACCTTGATGATTTGGACAGCAGACATAGCTTTCAAGATGAAAAAACAGATAGTTTTACCATTAAAATTATTCACTAATTTGAGCATTTCTCCAGTAATGGCAGAAGAGGAGATTACTCTCTCTCCCATTTGTGAAGAAGCAGTTTTGGTGCTCCTGTGCCTGGTGGGAAGGCAGTTCTACCCACAGGAGGGCAGTGCTAGATCAACTGTTTCTATTTCTGTAATATGCTCTCCCAGCACAGCACCTGAGGAGCTGTCTCTTTCTCTTTTATATTGTCATTGTGTGCAGAGAATGGCAGACCCAGCACCGGCCCTCTCAGCCCTCCATGGTGACTTTCACTCTGTGTCCAGCCTGAGCCAGATAAAAGCCTTCCTCAGCTGCAGTGCTGCCCCAAAGATCTGCACCTGTAGGAATGCTCAGCACTGGGTCAGGGTTCAGCCCTGCAGACAATTGGCTCAGTATTAAGCCCAGCAGCCACCTAGACCTCTACCCTTAATTCCAGCACCATTAGACTAATACCACCACTGCCTGTAGAGCAGGAGCTGAGCCAAATCCAAACTGTGTGTGTGTGTGAGACAGACACTACACACACTTGGCTTGCCTAATATTAATGCTTTTGCCCTGCTGTTCATGCTGACATCAGCAGTGTTGACAAAAAGCAAGCAATGCACTTTGATAAATCTGAAGATTTGGTTTGGCTTCTCAAGCAACTCTGCAACTTTACAAAAGGGACTGAGATGCTCCTGCACACCAGGAAAGGGGAACAAGATGAAGTAAACGTTTCTCAGGTTCAGCTCAGCAATTGTCTGTGCAAATTCCAGACAATTCCTGAAGCAAAGGCAACCACAGAGCTATTTTGACTAAATAAGCCTGGAATCACTGAATCTTTCTTCAAGTCAAGTTCTAGAAAGGAATGGGAACAGTTCCCAGTGCCAGTCAATGAAAGTAACGGTTTTGACAACACCCCCTTTTTGACTTTACCCCTTGTTCCATTACATCTGTAAATTCTTTGCTAAATTTAGTATTTTTAAAGTAAAATCATAAAAACATAGAATGGTTTTTGTTGGGAGGGACTTTAAAGATCGTCCAGTTCTAACCCCCTGCCATGGGCAGGGACACCTTCCCTCAGACCAGGTTGCTCGAGGCCCCATCCAACCTGGCCTTGAACACTTCCAGGATGGAGCACCCACAGCTTCTCTGGGCAAGCTGTGCCAGGGCCTCACCACCCTCAGAGGGAGAAATTTCTTCCTAACATCAAATCTAAACCTATTCTCTTTCAGATTAAAGCTGAAACCCTTTTTCTATTCCTCCATGCCCTTGTCCAAAGTCCCTCGCTTGAAGCGCTTTTAGGTACTGAAAGGTGATCTAAGATCTCTCTAGAGCCTTCTCTTCTCCATGTTGAGCACCCTCAGCTTTCCCAACCCGTCTCCATAGCAGAGGTTCTTCAGGCCCTGGAGCATCTTTGTGGCCTCTCTGAATCCACTGAGTCCATGTCCTTCTTATGAAGAGGATCCCAGAGCTGGATATAGCCCGCCAGGTGGGGTGTCACAAAAGTGGAGCAAAGGGACAGAATTCCCCCTCGTCTGCTGGCCACTGTGGGAATCCAGGACTTCCATCTGGCTGCCCTGGAAGGTCTGGGACCCTGGCAGGGGCCAGGAACCCCCCTGTACAGAGCCCCGAGAGACACTGTCTGTGATCTCTGTCCATGGAAAAGAGTTTTCAATCTTACAGGATGAATTACAAGCTCTGAATGTTTGATATAAGTAATAATTAAGTGTGGCACGGGTGCAAAAGTAAAATTTTAGGATTCTAGATTAGGGGTTCAGAGGGGACAAGATGGAGGAAATTGGGTGTGCTTTGTCCTTTTTCTCTTTCTTCATGCCCTCCATGTTTCACTGTGGTGTTGGCATTTTTCTGTTGGTTTAGGCTGGGGACACACTGTCCAACGTAGGTGACAGACATTGGCACGTTATTGTAAATCCAGCACAGGTAGTTTCTGGTATTTAATGTTTGTAACATCCCACTGAGAGCAGAGCCCCACACGCTGCCCTGCAGGACAGAGCTGCGGCAGGACAGCAGAACATGTTAGAGATAAACAGAATAAACAACCTTGAAACAGCACAGACGAATTATGGCTTCTTCTTCGGCAATGGGGCAGAAAGACAGAGACTTTATACAATCTCAGAATCATCAATACCTGCAGATTCCGACTGGCCATCGTGCTTGTGATGCAGCCCAGGACACATTTGGCTTTCTGGGTTCTAAGTGAACACCTCTGGGTCATGTTAAACTCATCAAACTGCCAAATTCATCTCAGCTCTCAATCCATCTTTCACCCAGCCTGTGCTTACGCTTGGGATTGCTCTGACCGACATGCAGGACCTTCCACGTGGAGTCCGTGAGGTTCTCTCCATCCCGCCCAGGTCTCTCTGGATGGGATTCCTCCCCTGCAGCCCCTGCCCAGTCCCGTGCAGCTCAGAGATGTGCAGGGGATGCTCCGTCCCTCTGCCCGTGCTCCTACAAACTGGGAAACAGCACCACTCCTGAGGATGCCACACCTCATTCCGTTTATCTTACAACTCCTGGCAAAGGTTCCTTCCCTGTTTCCACTCCCCAGAAAGCTCAGCAGGCCCAGCCTGTCCCACTCCATGCCCACCGCTTTCCCTTCTGCAGCCGAGAGGAGGAGATGCTTTATTAAACAGGGATGCGGCTCACAGCGGAGGGATCGCGGTCTGCCCCTGCCCTCTCCTGGGCAAAGCGAGCCTCGCACGGTCCCTGCTGCTCCGGGGAGTGGGGAAAACCCCCGCTGCTCCGGGGAACGGGGAAAATCCCGGCAAAGCCGGCAAAACCCGGTCGCGCTGCCCGCTCCCCGCAGGCAGGACCCGAGGGCAGCGCACAGACCCGCCCGGCTGCTGGAAATACGGGGCTTGCTCAAGGAAACGCGCACGTTTTCAGCCTCTCAGCCAAATTTGGAGTATGCATCAGAGAATTTGGCTTTATCGCAAGATTTCTTAGACCTCAAGCCGAGTTTATATGTGCTGGTTTTATTTAGCAGAAGTTCAGAGAACTCGCGGGGTTTTATTCCCGTTTCCCTGCGGATGTGAGCTTCAAGGTTGAGGGAGAAATCACTCCAGGAAAGTAAAACCAAAAGTGGAAAGACCAGAGGTTGTCTTGTGTCTAACTAGGAAGGAGTAGTGAAACATTAAACACTCACTGAGAAATGTACAGAGATTTTAAAGTTACCAGCACACCAGATTTACCTCTTCTGGAGAGACCCCATTAAGTTATAGAGTGTAGTAAGGCTTCAAACTCTTAATTTATTAAATTAGGTATGTTGGAAACATCACACTATATCTGAATAAAGGCAGACAGATGGCTAACAGACCGATTTTTAAACGGTCCTAGAAATATTTGTACATCTTTTCAGAGTAGGATATCCCACGAGAGCTGGTCCTGGCAGCTCCACCATGCCATCAGTGTAACAGGTAAAGTAATGTCAGCAGCCACAAGCTACTCGGGCAGCAACAGCAAGGCTGAGGGAGTGCTGAGGACTTGTGACAACTACATGGTTCCTTCAAACTTCATTTTTCAAAACAGCTTTCATAAATTGTATCGTTAATTACTTCCAGTTTTGAGCTGTTGTTGGTATGTGTTTCCATGTTTTGAGTAGGGGGGGAAATTATTTTTTTCAGTGGGAAACTATAGAACAAACCAAACATTGTTGGTTCTTTTCCAAACTGCACTTTTCCTTCCATTATAATTTTGTAGCTAAATACACTGACTTGCTGAAAAGAGTTAAATCTTCCTATCTCTTCCTGTCTTAAAAAGTGACTGAGAAAATTCCAAGGAAAATGAAACCCAAGCCAAAGTCTGTTGCCACCTTCAAGTTAATTTATATAGGGCACAAATCCTCCTGAATCAGATTAACACAAAAACATTCCCCATCTTTGGCCTGTTAATTGTGTTCAACTTGTCCTACTACTGAAAGAAGCCAATTTGATTTTTAAACCAACAAGAAAAACAGAAAAGCATAGGTGTGTTAGAGGTTCTAACACAGCAAACATTCTATCTATGCAAACTGTAGATAATATTTCTTCTGAAGTCGTAAGCTTTGGCTCATGGTCTGACTGCCTCTGCACAATGTCCCAAAGTAGATGGTGCTAATGCTATTTTAGTCCACACTTTGGCACTGATCCTGCCGTACTCACAGCACATGGATGACAACACAGTGAAGCCCTGTGTGTCTGCACTCTGCATGTGGCACTTCCCAAAAAAGGCAGAAGAGCTTTAATCCCAACACTGACCAAGTAGTTCTATGCATAAAATCAGTGGAGGAGAGGCAGATATGACTGGATGATGTCTCTGCAGCCCTGTACCTCCAGCCTCTTTCATGCTGTGCTGCCTTATAAAGGACCTCCCTGGCACTGTGTAACCTCAGCTCTCAGCAGTCCTAAACTTTCACCTCCATGTCAAAAGAACACAGGGCTGCCCCTGCCACATAGCATTTGATGTGCAGTTGCACCATGACAAGGAAATTTTACATCACAGAGCTGCTCAAGCTTAGATCCAGCCCTGAAACAAGCCCTGCATCTCCTTGATCCTCTCAATGCCTCACACTGCATGGGCTAGACTAAAGGATTCCTTAAGATCCCACACAGTCTTGTTTTCTTTGGTCCCTCTAACTTCTAATCATATCAGGAACTTCCCACTCCAATACAGAATTCCAGCCCTTTTGGCAACTTTTTCCACATTCCATTAGAGCTTCACAACCCTAAATAAAGTGTAGTTGGTCTGGTGCAGTCAGTGGACTGCAAAGTTCCAAAATTTAATTTACTCTTCCTTGCAGCAGTGCAGTTCCCCTTCTAGAGCCCTGTCTGACAGACAGAGAGTCTTCTCCACCCCAGAACTGCCTCACCTGATCACAGCAATAAACAAGGCAGAAGGCTCCAGCTCTGGAAATCCATTGTACAGGGGAGAGTGGAGACAATGTCAGTCCTCCAAAACACAGAATGGGAAGGCAAGAGGATGTTGAATGTTTGTCCTTTGCCTGTTTCCTCTCTGATGTATTGAGAGCTATGTGATCAGTTCAAGGTTTTTTTTAAGATTAGAATAAAGAAACACAAAAATCCTTTTTGAATACCTTAAAAACATCTCCTCATTATAACCTACTGTGAGGTAGTTACAAAAGTGAACATTTCACCTCATGGGTCAGGAGTAATCAGAAAAAAGGTGCCAATGCTCAGTTGTACAAGCCTGTGGCACCTGAGGAAACTGTCTGCCCACAGACATCTTCCACTGCAAACCAGTAACTTCAAACCTGTCCAGGAAAAGAAAAATAATAAAAAAAAAAAACTTGACTGATAGGGCAGTCAGTCGCCTACAGCAGACAAACATCCTGTCACTAGGAGCAAACTTCCCTGCTGCACTGGGAGCTGCCTAGCAAAAATCCCTGGCTGTTAGGGCAGTAATTACATAAATCCCTTCGATACATTTGTGTCAAAGCCATTGATCAAGAAACAGTATTAATTAGACCTAATCCACACTTCGGAGGCACCAGAAGGTATCAGCATGGCTCCAGGGGTTTAGGGCAGCAGACTGGATGGTTCAGCAAGGCTTCCTTAATTTCATCCTCATGAGTTTGAAGGTGTAAAGGCAGTGAGGAAAGGAAGAGGGAAGAAAACAAAAGAAAAATAGCAGATTTGCAAATTTAACCTTTCCAAGGTGATTTGTGTGGGAAGTTAAATACTACTGGGGCTGTGCCTAAGCAAACAGAGTTTGATAGTTTGTGCTTTGAGAAAGAACATTGAAATATCACAGAGGTACCAAATAATCCAACTATAAGCACATACATTTGTTTCTCTCAGAGCAGACAAACAACAGGCAATTCATGGGCAAAGGGCTAAATGAAACCCCTGAGTTATTTACTGCAGGAAAGCTAAGTCTGACACCCCAAGCACTGCTCCAGCCTTGTGCCAGCACTACTGGTCGCCCTGTCCCTCCTGTGAAAAAACAGGGTCTGCAAGACAGAGTGGGAGGCAAGCACAGACAGGAGGAAGGGGCTGGCACTTGGAAAGTGCTCCAGGTCTTAGGCTCTGAAGAGTTAAAGAAACCAGAGGAATTGTAAACAAAAACAAAACAAAGCAAAACAAAACAAAACACCAAAAACAAAACAAAACAAGCTAAGCAGCAGCCCTTACAACAAAAATGCATTTTACAAAATTAATGAGATTTGGATAACTCTCCCTTTAAAAATGGAATACTTCCATTTTAAAATGTACAAAGACTAAAATTTTCATAAATATCCTACTAAGAAACTTCTGATGCTGTTTTAGGTTTTCCATTGAAATACACTGCATGGAGGTTGCCATAGCTACAAGCAAATTTTAAAATAACTGTTTTTCGTCAGAGCAGCTGCAGTATCCTACAGAAATGAAGATGAAGTGGGGAAGCTGGAAGGAGTCTGACCAAATTCAAGCTCCTAATCAAATGACTCCAAGATTTTCATAAACACAGCTTAGAAACTTTTAATATGGGTCTGGTTTTTAGAGAAAATACTACTCTGTTATTTGACAGGACCCCAGGAAATGCTGTAAGCAGTACCAGAGATCTCAGTTAAGAGTTTTGTTTTCATGCTGGAAAACATAAAAATTTCCAGTGCTAAGCCCCAGCCTGGTACAAGTCCCCTGGCACCAAGGGATGTGCTGCAGCCTCGGCTTGCTCTGCAGGGCTTTCTGAATGAGCTGATTGACTGGCAGCAGTGGGCCTAAAAATGCCCCAAGAGCCACAGATTTCTGTACCCAGGAAAAGCTCTGCCTTGCCAGAGCTTGTACAGGAAAACACAGAAAGGAGGAAATGTGGAAATGAAGTGAAGCTGTAAAACACTGGGAGGAGGCTTTGGAGGAGAGGCTGTGGTTTAAGTGGTCCTATGACATGTTTCTGAGAGGTTCCTCCACAGCACAGTGGACAGTGCTTCCTCCTGCCACAGTGGTGATGCCTGAAGGCTCAGATTGCTCTGCTCTGCCATCACCTGCACAGCACAGGAGTTTACAGGCAGGCAACAGATATTAATCCATATAGACAAATCTTCTGGAAAAGGTTAATTTTATTTCAAATGCGATTTAAAATTCCCTTCACATCTTGAAACAGCTTCCTTTCCTAATGACTGTATGCTTGTTTGCTCCAAAATTATTCTGGGGTAAAAGAGAAAAACAAAGGGGAACAAAGTTAGAAAAAAACTTTAAATAAAAGTTAGAAAATGGGAAGTTAAAAAGCTAACATAGCAGATTCTCCTAACAAATTATATTTTTTACTATTTCCAAGTATTCCAGGAAGTGTTCAAGGCCAGGTTGAATAGGGCTTGGAGCATTCTGGTCTAGTGGAAGGTGGCCTTGCCCATGGCAGGTGGATGGAAATGGATGATTTTTCAGATTCCTTCCAAACCAATCCATTCTATGATTCATGGGTACTGAGGCAGTTTAAGTACTATCTTTACCACAGAGTAGAATTTTTTTTTAAGACGGAAAAGTCCCTCATTTTAGAAATCAGATATTTCATGGCAGGCAGAAACATCTCAGTCACTCAGTGAGATCCTGGCACAAGACTGTTCAGCTGGCTTGGTCCAACATCCCTCACCACATTGGCAGCAAGTGTTCAGAAAGTGGAAAAAAATAACAGCTGCCAGAAAAAACAACTTAGTAAATATCCTTTATAATGTAAGTTATAAAAATTTCTCTTTGCCAGGGTGAAAAGAAGCTAGCACAGCAGAGTGAAAAAGGGATGCCAATGAACAGAGAATTCTGTACTGGTGTGCAAGTATCCTGTCAAAGGGTCAGACCCTCCTGTATATCTTTAGGCACTAACTTTTCTGTTGTAGAGGTTTTTTTCAAGGAAAGAAACAGAAGATTAAAAAAAGCACAACCTGCTGTATGTTTGGGCTGCCAGAAAAACAGATTGTGAATTATTGCAAGCTACTGACCTTAGTCAGCATATTGTGACTGCACAGCTTTCCAGCCCTGCTGCTTCCTCCCAGGGCAGGGGAGAGCCTTGTCAGAGCTGTAGAGGCACACTCACACTCACTGGGAAGTGCTATTTCTCTCAGCTGTGCAGACATCAGGATTGCTGAACCCAACAAAAACAGCATTTTCCTGGAAGGAAAAATAGATGTTAACCAAAAAGCTGAGCTACAGTCTGCAAGAGCTGCCTTGTCCTGGAGATGCAAAGAGCAGGTGCAGAGCCACCTCCAGAGCAGTGTGCAGTGCACAGCCACTGCTTGGAGAGTCTGAAAGGATCCGAGAGCCTCCCTGCAGCCTCCTGAGCCTCTCCCCAGCACCCACCGGGCAAGGAAGAAATGCAGAGGCTGAAGGAGAGGATGATGGCTGGGAGGTAGCAAAAGGGAGCAGTGGTCAATGCCACAAGGCACCTTCTCCCCTTACCTGCAAAGTGAAGCACAGCAGCACCTACAGACCAGGGACTGCTGCAGCTCCTCACTCTGTGCTGCTTTGCTGCTCTCATTTTGCTTTTGAAGTAGTTCATCAGCCCCTCCAGCACAGGAGGTTTGCTTTTTTCACCACATTCAACCATTATGTCGAAGCAAGGAGAAGAGAATCTTGGGGGATGAGCTAAAAAAAACCTGAAGTAAAATTTTTTTAAAAGAGGGAGAGAAATAATACACAACATATAGGGGAGAAAAGTAAAAAAAAAAAAAAAAAAACTTCAGGAGATATGCCCTGAGAGAGGCAGGGATGGATCAAGGACTAAGAAGTAGGGACAGAATATCAGCCAAGGCAGAGGAAGGCAGCAAACCACACAAGCAGTGTGGTGACACTGAGGCACACTCCTACAAGAAGAAGAAGGAGTATGTAGGTGTTTGTCCTCATTTGTTTGTTGTGAATAGTAAACATAAAACCACAAGTCAAAAGCAAAAAGTATGCAAGAGAATTCAGGGCTTCCCCATCTAAAGTGTTCAGTCTCTCAGTTTGCTCATCTGTACAATGTAGGTGCCCTACTGGTCTGCCAGAGCTGTGCCAGGGGGATTGAGCCCATTGATTTATTCAGAACAAAATAAACAGAGTGAGATCTGTGAATAAGCACCAGAAGGTTCCATAGATCAGTTTAAGAGAAACATAGAGACAGTATATCTTTTTAGGAAAAGCTTTACTTGTGCCAAAAAGTAGGTTTTAACCTATATCAGCACTAAAAAATTCAGGTGAAGTCACCTGAATTCTTCTGTACTGAAAAATAAAGTGAAAAAAATCCGAATTTCACTTTGGAATTAAACATTTGGAGCAACAGAGAAATCCTGCAGAAGAGATGCAGTCATCAGAGTTGTGGTGCTTCAACTTCTGGTGGTTGTGCATGGGGCTGGTGGATTCAGTAAAGATTTAGATCCATTAATATACCCTGAGGTGTTGTACATCTGACAGAACCCCAGCACAGGAGCCACAGAGTCATTTTAGCTTCAGCACTGTGACCCTGCATCCCTTCATGGGAGGCTGGGGGTGTGAGATGCAGGCTGGGCATCACTCACCTGCCAGAGTGAGGCAGAATAAACAGGTATATTGTGAGGCAGCAGAATGAGAGATAGACGTTACACTGCTTTGAAACTGCACACTAAAAATACTTTTTATTCTGCTGGAAAGGCACAGCAGTGCCAGTAGGACAGCCTGGGACTTGAAATCCTAGCTGGTTTAAATATATCAAGAATATCCCAAAAGAAGATGCTTTGTCATGAAGGGCAAGCAAGCCTCAAAGGCAGCCTGGGCCTGAACAGGAGCACGCTGAATGGCTGGGCACTGCAGGGCTGAGGGCAGCCTTGCATCTGCTTTCAAAACACCTCTGCACCTATTCATTGTGTTCTGTTCTCTCACTGAGCAGCAGCTGTAGAGCACAGACACATCCAGGCAGCTGTGAGAGGAAAAAGACTTGAGAATAATGAACTCTGGGGGCAGCTTTTTCCTTCACCATTTTCCACATGAATGCGATGATCAGAACATACACTTGCTCAGGACACAAATACCATCAAATTTTTTCGTTACACACAGGCAGTGAGGCAGTTTTCCTGCATGAAAGGCCATCATTCATGGAGAGCTGGAGCCCAAAGCTAGACAGAAGTTTCCTGACTCTCCCCTGGGCACAGCCAGCTCCATGCGCTTGGGAAGGTTCAGCACCACACGTGGCCACCAGATTTTTGGTAGTGACATCCCATTCGCAGTTTGCCAAAGGCATGGTGACCTGTGAGGTTTTTGGGGGTGAAGAACCTCTCCCTCAGGGGGGTACACACACCCCTCTGGCCCACCCAGGGTACCCCCTGGCCCCTCCAGTGAGTAGGATCACAAGCAGCAGCCATCACCAGAGTAACACCAGCCCTGCATGGGCTGCCTGCCTACATGACAGTGACTCCTTCACCCCCCTGCATTTTAACTGCTTTAGCTTAGTTTGAGACAACATCAACAGTGCTGTTATCAGTTCAGGACTTACTGTAGGCTTTTGAGAAAAAAATAGCATTACTTACACCACATTTTTGTTTTGTCACTTAGATGGGACTCCAAAGACTTCTGTACTCCTTGATTTCATGCATGGCCTTGCTACCACCATGCACACATCATCTCTGTGCTGCATCACTGCCCAGAGGCTTAGCTGCTCAGTGAAGGGAGAGGATGAAGCTTTGCAGCATTTAATATCCACCACACTGCCTGCATCAGACATCCTGTAAATTGTTCCATTGATCTCTCTTCTTTTGAAGATTTTACCAACTCTGACCTCAAATTTCATTTCCTCTTTCTGACAGGGATGATAGAGGAAAATAAAAAGTAAAAATTTCAATATCGTCCTTTGTTCAGTTTCTCCATCCTGTTTAATGGATATTCCCACAGCAGGAGCTGGTGGAACCAGTGAGCTCTTTCAAGAACTGTAATTTCTAAACTGGTGAGCACAATACATCTCAGACAGCTGCAATTGAAACTCTTCAACCCCTAGGATAAAAATTTATATGAAAAATATATCAGTATGAAGGTACATCTGTATCCACAGGCAACAGTGATTAATATCTGATTTTTTGTGTGTGTGTAAATATATATTCAGAATGAAAGGCACACAGCAGTTTTAAGCTACTTAAGCTACTTTAGCTGAACACGCTCTTCCTACACCTGTGGGATTTCAGCATTTCTGTGCTTTTAAGAGCTTTGTAACAGAGGGATAAGATCAGTTATGATCCCCTTTACTGAGCTGGAAAAATGTAATTTAGGTGTTATTATTGCAGAAAAGAGGTGGAAAGCTCATTGCTAATTGTAACTCTTTACATGCTTAAAGATGACAATTACTTTTCCTGATCCCTGAATGAAAAATTTTAACAAAAGTCCTCCAAGAAAAAACATAAATCTGTGACTTGAACGAATTCCCCTACAGAGGGATGTTTGTGCTACCAAGCCTTCAATCAGCACTTACATTGCCATCAGTAATTACACTGGAAACTCCCTAAACCAGCTTTGGGAGCACATCACTAACCTCAGGAAAGCAAATCTGTGTTTCTATAAGTGGGCTGGTTGGCTGGTGCAAAAGAATAATCTTTATGGTCACAGCTACTGTCAAAACTGGGTTTTTGGCACAAGACAAAGCAAATGAGGCAGTAAGTGCACAGCAGTGGTACCAGGAGAGCAGGGAACAGAGGATTATCAGCTGGCAGATTTAGTGCTCAGCCCAAGGAAGGTCCAGCTTTCCACGGTCTGCAGGAGCTCACCACAGCCGTCCACAGGAGAACTGCACCATCAGCAGGGCTTGGGGACCACCATCCAACCAACAACAGCCAGGGACTCAGTTGGCAGCTTGATAACAACGAGAGGGAAGCATCAAGCTAATCAAACAGTGAGTAGCACCACAGAGCCTATGAGATCCAAAGAGATTTAATCACTGCACAGCAATTTATCCTGAGAGAGCCAGGCCTCTGCAGTGACCCCTCCCTGCTGAAATGATTCACATCAGTGATGCTTCCTCTCCTGCTTGCTGCTATCACCAGAAGAGGCAGAGAATGATCAAGTGCTTCTTTGATCTCCTGTGTATGTGAAGACAGAAATATCCAAGCTGAAGAACTGAGCCCCATGGGTCTGACAGCAGATTCAATTACAACCCATGGAATTCAGTTCTCAAAGCTGAGAATAAATGACATTCATTTTCAGGCTGTCCCGACACACGGCAGTATCTCATGCTCCTGCTGGCTCTCTCCAGGGCCTGGCCTTCTTCCAGGAGCTGTAAAACAAGAGTGAAAACTTCACTGCAGCCAAATCAGCTGTACCCAGACTGCAGGTCAGAAGCAGAGTAATGGCTCCAGGACATATAGTTTGAAAAATGAGCTATTTTATATATTCCTTTGACACCAGAAGTGGCCACACACAGACACAATGTGCCCTAACATGTTGCAGAATTCCTAGTTTAAAAAAAAAAAAAAAAAAAAAAGTACAGCCAAGGAATATAACACTAAAACATTTTGCACTTTTCTGGAAGCTTTTGAGAATTTCAAAGAGGTGAGCTATAAATTTCCTTCTTTTTTTTCTTTGCTTTTTTAAAATACAAGAACACAGACACAGAGGTAAAATCTTCCAGAGTCACTCAGCAATCTTGTTAAAATAACCCAGCCAGAAGCTGAAAAGAAGGAAATCTGGTACTGGTGCAACCCTGCAGAGTCATCAGAGTCTGTGTGGCAAAAAGGCAAGTAGAAGCCTTCAGCATAACAGCTGCATGGTTGTGTGCTGACACAATTTGTCAAATTGTCGGCCTCATCCCAGGGTGACAATCCCACCCAAAGGCATTCTGGACCACAGAAAAACACTGCTCAAACATGCTGCAGGTCACAGCTGACATCTCCCACAAGGAAACACCTCATCACCTCTGACAAGAGAGGTCACAAGTTTCATTAAACTACATACCCTAAACAGGAAATTTTTGAAGAAAAATATGTTAGATGCATATAGGACTATATATAAACAGTGTTGGGTAAGTTATTAAAAAAATCAGATTTATTTCTAACATTTTAAAGATACTTCTTTTTGTTCCAGTGATATGAGGTCTCAGAAAAAAATCTCTTTGTTTTCAATGAAAAGAATATTCGGTCTGAAATAAAATATTTGGATGTCAAGGGGTTTTTAGATTGGATCTTTTAGCTTTAAGAACTAAATTTAAGGAAATTTACTTAACAGAATGGTTCAAATAGAATTATTTTGGTTTAGCATTGATTTTATGAAGTTATAAATAAGTATTTTTTTCAGTGAACAATCCTTGCTAACACCCCATGCCACTTTCCCAGTACATCAGCCTCACATGCAGCCCCAGCAGTGCTGGCAGGAAAGGCAGCAGTGTGCCCATGTCTTTACAGCTCTAATTGTCTTCTCAGGCTGCTGAACCAGGCAACCAAACAACAGAAATTAAAAATATACTTCTTTAACTGTTTCTCTTGCTGGGAGGGAAACCTCTGAACACCCATATTTGCTAAGTGTGGTACCCACAGCCCAGCTCAGTCCTACCCATCTGTCACTTGACTCTGTGAGACAGGAAAGAAAAATCAAATTAACGAAAGTAACATCTTGCTAAGGCCCTCAAATAGGACAAAATTTCATCTGCAACTTTAAAATAAGGTACTGTAGCAATAAATTTTGCTTGTCTGGTATTTCTAATTTGTCACTGGAATACTGCTTGCTAAGATCACTGCTGAGTTAATTAAGACCTTCACTGGCAGTGTAGCCCTTCTGGGGCAATCCCTCATCCAATCCCAAGCAGGGAAAACATCTCATGCTCATCAATAAACATCCTACCTTAAAGCAGAGAAAAGATCAGGAAGAAGAAAGGGTGGAAGTGTCTGTCCCTTAGGACAGTCTCCCCATCCTATGGCATTTCCATAGAGGCACAAGGTGTGCTCAGCACCCAGCTGGGCACAGACAGCTTGGGCACTCACCATGGCACAGTCAGGCCCACAGTGACAGGGAGAACATGAGTGCCTCTCCATGAAACCCAGGGAAAGAGCTGCAGTAGCTCTGAGGAGGCCAGAGGAGCAGCTGAGCACTGGGTGCTCCCACGGACCCTGAGCTCCCCTGTCCCCTGCCCGGGGAGATCCTGCACAGCTGCCCCTCCCCAGGGAGATGGGCTTGGACAGAGACAGCCCCAAGGCAGGGGGGCAGGGGAACGTGCTCTGAGACTGCTCCCCTTCCTCTCAGAGCCCTGGGATGGATCGGTCTGTGAACGTGCTCTGAGACTGCTCCCCTTCCTCTCAGAGCCCTGGGCTGGATCTGTCCCACAGGTGTCCCTAGGGAGGACAGAACAGCCCAGATCTCCAGCAGCACACCTGGTGGTTTAGTGAAATCCCTAAGGATTGGAAGGGCACACCCTTATAATTCCACAGCCATTTTCCAGGTAAGTTAGCTTTACAGGGTTTTTTAACTAAGTGGGACAAAAGGTCACATTCTCTCTTTCAATTTGCCTGCAGAGTTTAGTATCATTGCAGTGCATTAGTTATCTCTCATCTTAAAAAACATTATGCCAGTTTCAGCCACATTCTCCTTTGACCCTATATGAACTTCATATGTGAAATTTTCTATCCTTTCACTGTCCTTCCAGGAATAACTCCCTCCCTCCGAGAACCCATATACCCAAAGATTAAATTCATGCATTTGCAAACAAGAAGACAGCCCATAAAATTATATTGTTCTGCCTTTGCAAGAGCAGTGAGGAGGTGAGTCTTTCCAACAGGCCATAAATCTGCTTCTTGGAAAAACACTATTTTGTTCTATTCCAGCAAGGTACCTTAGTACCTCACAGCTTGGAGATCTTATTACACCAGATTTAACAATTCCTACAGGACAGACACTTAATAGACAATCATCCTATAAAGTTTTACTGCTACACCAAAAGGCAAACTGTTTTAGAGTGATTGAATCATGTTAACTGCCTGAAGACTATTCTTCCATAAGCTTTCTTTTTAATTAAATATATTTTAACAGAAAAAGAACATAAAGATCCTAAAGCCATCAGGTTCCTGCAATGTGTAAATTCTCTGCATTCTCCTTACCATTCCTCACTTTTATTCTCTATGCTGCCATTACAACCTTTCTTTTTAGTAAAACATCTACATTTGTCTAAACATAACCAAAGAGTGAGATTTTAATGCTTTTTAACCAGTCAATTATCTTCTGCAGCTTCGCACGAAATCCAGATATTACACAAATTAGCTCATCATGGGTGGTAATTAATTAACACAGATAGGGAACTTGAAATAAAATATTAATATGGTCCCATTTCATTAGGAGCATAAAGCATTTTTTTCACCCTTATTTCATTAAATATATTTTCCCCACAGCTAGCAGAAAAATACGTATCTCACAGCTACACTGACAGCTGGGTAGTTGAAACAAGAGGGTGAAATGGAGGATGAAGTTGTTCTACAAATGTTGAAATTTTTTTTAAAAATAGGAAAATTCACAGCCAGAAAGGAGCACGGTGGCACCAGAGGCAGGCAAACACTTGAGCCCAGCAGAATCTCTCAGGTTCAGCCGTGCTGGCAGTGAAATTTCAGTGCAGACCATGGCCGTGTGCTCTGCAAAGCCAGAGTGTCCTGCAGGGCAGTTCTGCTTGCTGGGCAGACCTTGAGCATCCCCTGCAGCAGCTCCAGATCAGCCTCACGCTGTGAAAACTCTGCCTGGTGTCACAAACCCAGAGTTCAGCCTTTAAAACCCAAACGCTTGGTCCTCTCCATTTAAAAATTACCCATTTCTTTGATTTGGGTCTTTCCCACTCAGCCAGGACAGCCTCATTTGCTCTCCACAGCAATTCCAGTTCCCGTAGGAGCTGCCTGGGGTGCTGGGCTGTGGGGAGCTCTCACCTAGGGTTACCTCACACCAAAAACCATCCCGCCCTTCTGCACTGAGCATATCTCCTTCCATCATTCCCATTCTCAGCAGAGCAGCTCTGCCACAGATTAGGGATCCAGAAGAAAGTCTTTACTCTGGTGCTTAGGTACCAGGCAAACACTGCCCATTATCCTAACTTTAAATATTGTTAATCCCTCCCAGTACAGCTCATGTGCAACTTTACAGGCAGAGTGCTCACACACAGAAGATCTTTCTGTGCTCTATAAAGATCACATTCACCCACGAGGCCAAAGTTTCAGCTCAGGCTTAAAGAAAAGTCCCACCTAAGCTTTGCTCTGGAGCTCTGCCAGTATCAAGCAGCTCCCATCAGCACAGATACGCTGGTGTCAAGCTCTCCCTGCTCCCAGGCTCTCCCCACATCAGTGAAGAAAGACCACACTTCTGCTCATCTGGCAATGCCAGATGAGGAACTGTAGATATTCTTTCCCCTGAATCCTTCAGGATGAAAAATGGAATAAGTCCATAACACCTTTGGCCCCGCAACTACACAGACACTTTCATTATTCCCACATCACAGAGAAAAAAAAAAATAATAATAATCTGGACTGGTTAATTCTTATATGAAAAAAAAATTTCCCATCTCATGATGAATCAGATTAGCCCAAACACATATTTTGGGTTGTCCAGAAACAAATGCATTTGTTCACAAAATGCTTTCTGGAACTTCCAGTTTTTTTCTGGCTGCATTTTTAATTGTAAGAGATAGTCACATTTCTATTGCCAATGTTTATTCCACAAAGAACAAACATTCAATTTCTTCTGCTGTAGAATTATCTCACTCTCCTTATCTTGAGGTTCAATTCTGTTGTTTCCACTTTAATCATATTTTCCAACACAGTACTTTGTGCAACAAAACATTTTCCTTCATGGAAGATAAAAACGATTGCATATTCCTTTTCATTTTTAAAATTAAACTAATGTCATTTTTTGACCTAGAACTTACTGATTTTTTCTACATTTTTCCACTAAATTGGAGAAAGAATACATGGCAAAATACACACTAGGTATAAATCACTAAGAAAAACAACATTTATACTATCGGCCATCTATATACATTACAGCTAGTAAAACACTCGTATCAAAAGTGCATAATGAAAAGTTATTTCCTATTTTTAAAAAGTTCTGGCTAACAGCAATAACAACGACTTCTAATACTAAGTATTATTTTTAGTAATCACTAGTCCATTTACTTACAGTGTAGTTACAGTATAGTTTCATTTATACTCAGCCACATTAAGTCACGGACGGCCCTGGAGACAATATCAGCAAGCTTTAGGTATTGAAAAATAGAAACTTTTGTGGGCTCCACGTTCTGGCTTTTTTATATATGCTTTCAGATGACAGGATGAAACTTAGTGTGGAAGAATGGAGCAGTGTAAAGGTTGTACTCTGCACATTGACACAACTGCAGTAACAGCTGTACTAACAGTGCCCAGATGTAGGAAACTGGAAAGACAATTTTCAGTGTGCTGACAAGGGCAATGAGAACTGAGATGTTAAAAGCCCTTGCAACTGCTCAGTCTCTGGCTATTCTAATTTCAGCAATAAAATGTTATTGTAAACAAACAAGAAGTTTCACAACAGCTGAAAGAGGACAAAGGAAAAGTCCTGTATAAATTCGAATACAGAGCTGTCCCAAAGCCAGTGACACTTCTTTCCTTGGATATCTGATAACAGTGCCCAGGACAGATGCTGGAGGTGACAGATGTGCTGTCTCCAGCAGGGTGGTAACTGCTCAGCTGAACTAATTCCTGATAAATGGAGTGGAACAGAGTGAGCTCAATATGACTGGACATTCAGTATGTTTCAGAAATAATCTAAACACCCAAAATAGGAAGATATAAAAAACAACAAACAGGAGAGAGTGGATGACCATTTCTTATTTCTTCCCAATTTACATTTTTAATAATTCAAGAGTACTGGCAATGTTTCTTCTGTTGAAAGTACACAGGTACTTACAGTATATGTCACTACATAACTACTAGACTATATTACTAATAGAGAAATGGTTACAATCTGTATAAGCAGTTAAAAAACAAACAGGTAAACATCAATTAATCACGTTTTTTTAACCTTCCCATTATTTAAAAAAAGGAATGTCATCATCACCTAGCAAGGAATTTACTTGGAGAAGCACAGTGTCAAAACAACTGTAAAGTTGGTAATCCATTAGAAGCCAAAGATTTCTTCAAACAGGTTTTTTATATAAACACTTAAAATACATTAAGTTGCTGTATTTATATTGTAACTCTACTGTAGTTATTGAAAATAAAGTATTCCACAAAGAGCAAACAAACTTCCAATACATGCGTGGTTTGTTTCAATTCGAATGCACTGAAATAAACCAGTGGAATATCAGAATAATGGGACAGCTCGAGCAGGGTGGAAATGGCCCCTGGTAGCTCAGAGGCAGCTGCCAGGCTGAGAGCAATGAGCTGTCCCCTCCTCAAGGCACCTCAGCCCTGCTCTGTGCCTTGGATGGCTCAGCCCATGGGCTGGGAGCTCTGCTGCCCAAACCAGGCCATGTCTATCGTGTTTAGAAGATAAAAAACTGGGAGTCGGTTTCTGGAAGCTTCCAGGCACTGCCTGCAGGTGCAGATGGCTCCTTTTGGGGCATGTGAAACTGCCCAGGGTTTTTGTTTCGTTTGCATCCATTAGCAAAGGCTGAGGAATGCTCCCCTACAGTCAGCCCGTGGGCACCTGGTGTCTTCCTCTGGGACACACTCACCTCCTATTGAAAATTTTACATCTTGTCCTCCTTGAACTCATTGGATCTCATTTTAAAGAAAATAATTTAGAAATTATTTAGATTCAACATGATCATATCCAGAATATTTAGGCAAGTATGTTGTCTACAACTAATGATTCCATTAATAACTTAAGATCACTAGAGTTGCCAGTAAGGACTTGGATACCCAGTGTATATTAGAGGTTTAAATCAATTTTTTCAGGCTTCTCCTTGATGAATCCCCCAAGACCATCCCAGGTAGTCACTGATATATTTGAAACTCTGTCTTCCAAGAGTCCCCCCTGGAACCCTGGGCCTTTGTCCTGCTGTGCTGGCAATCCTCAAACTCCCTCTCCCGAAGAACTCCAGGCCCTGCTTACCCAACAACTGTTTTAAAAATTGTGAGACTCTGTCCCCAAAACACATTTCGATGGAGTCCAGGTATTTCAAAAACTGTAGAAAAGAGAGCTGCTGGATTTGCTCATGCAATTAGGGAAAAGATTCAACAATGATAAAGAAAATCTATTTCAAGCATGAAAACTGATGTTCATACTCTCTTTTGGGAAAAGATGGATAATGTGTTCATTTTGACTGATAAAAAGACATTTTTAAAAGACCAGAAAATTTTATCATCAAAATAATTCACATTTTCATCACCATTTTCCACAGAAAAATATTCATTTCAACATTCTCCCAGATGAAGATGAAATGCAAACAAAGCTACGGCAATTAGTATTTTTTTAATCCACTAGCCAAAAGAAAGAAAAAGAAATCACAAGAAAAATGTCACTTGGTTAAATCCGGATTAATTTTTTTTCAATTATTTTCTGAAAATAAAATACATATATTTCAAATACATTACATAATATACTTTTTGCCCAAAAAATAAAAAAAAGCTACTTTTTGTCATTATTATTTTTGCATTTTCGCAAAGTTTTTTGTTGTTTTTTTTTTTTTGTCATTATTATTTGAGCAATTTAAAAAATCCAAACAGGTGTTTTTTAAAGAAAAAAATGAAAGCTTGTCAAAATGTTAAAATAAATTTACTTTTTGATTATTTACGCAAGACTATTTGCTGCACTCAGGTGAGCTTTGTAAATAATTTCAGTTCAGTCAAAACTGCATTTTTCAGTAAGCAAAGTAATGTGAAAAATGAAAGAGCAACTGCCTGTCTTTAATCATGCTAGTGAAGGGAGGGGGGCTGCCATAATTATCCCGCAAACTCCAGAAACCCTTCCCTGCACCAACAGGGAATTCGTTGGAAATTCCAGCACAGAAGAGCAGAGATTTCTCCATCCCTTTTTTCCATGCTGCAAAGCAAATTTGGATGCTTAGATAATCTAGAAGCACATACAAGAAATAAAAATAAACCATTTCAAAAAAGTAAAGAATTGATCATGGAAAAGAAAACAGGAGACAGCCAGTCAAACTCTTCTGTTACAATCAAATATTGTAATTTCTAAATCAGTAGCATTTTATGAAAAGAAAAAAAAAATACATGTATCAATTAACTCACATCCTCTCCCTGTTTAAGTAGTTCTTTTTTAAGTGGGTTAAGACACAGATCTAAAAGAAAAAGGTTAATATATATAAGTCATAATTCAAGGAAAATATTAATGCACATAATAATACCACCATTCCTTATTTCTGAATTCCATCAGATCTGGAATAAAGACACAACAGCATAAGGACAAGAGAAAAAATTCCTGCATGGTGAAGAGAAGCACTAGAAAATGCGCAGATTCTCTGACACAACAGTATTTAAAAGTCATTCGAAATTTCTCATCGCTTTAGCATAAATATAACTCAAAATTACTTCAAAGACCTGATATTCATTATGTTGCATTTACAGAATGTAAACCCATCAAAGCTGACAGAACTATCCTGGTTCAAAACTGGAGGAACTGAGGAAGAAGTTGACATTTTGATTCAATCTTTAATGTGCAAATTACCTTTCACGTATACAAAGTGTACTGGCACAGGTAGAAGACAAACATGTAATAAATCAGCTTACATTTTTTTCGGCTCTTACTCACAGTGGAATCCCCAAAATTCATTTTATTTTATCTTTTTCCCACTCTTCAGCTTTTTCTCTTCCATTTTCCTTCCTCCTCTTCAATCAGCACGGGTTTGCATTTCTCATTTTCTATTCTACACCACTCCACTTTGCTGTCTGCAATGGAAAGGCAGACAGACGGACAGGGACAGGGACACTGCCAGCCCAAGGTAACCTCCTCGGACTCCCACGCTCTGCAGGATCTGATTCTCTCTCAAAACCATTTTAACTTTATAAAGGGAAGGGAATCAAAACTCATTTGCATATGGGCTCATTCCATCTCTTCAGCTCACATGTTTATAGCTCTGGAAAGTCCCTCTCTGATTCCCTGGCCGATAAGGAGTCAGGAAGGTAACACAGCACAGGAGAGGTGAGATCTGTTTTGCTGACCTTGCAAGAGGGGTACACTGAAGGCTCCATTCACCTTGCTTGGAGGGCTCAGCTGGGAGGTTTGGGTGCTGCTTATCCTTTAGATTTCAAGGCTCAAACCATGCATGCAGAGTTGAAAACTCAAGTCAGAGAAACCCCCACTCTTGCGCAGGAGGAAGCTCTGGTCAGGCGCTCGATACTTCAGCTTCCTGTCTGTACACTACGCGGTCTCATCTGGGAAAATCCTGAAAACATTATCAGATGCCTGATAAGCTCTTTAGCTTTCAAGTACCTAGTGATTCAGTTTCGGTCAAAACCTTATTTGAATACAGTTTAGAAGTATAAATAAAAAGCAAGACCCTAAAGGAGAAGACACACACTTGCAGTCTAACATCTGTGCATGCAAAACAATGTGGCTGAAGTTTGATATCAGCATAAACAAATCTACTTCTCCATATCTGCACCAAGATGGCCAGAGCATGTGTTCAGCTTATTAAAAGAAAGGAGAATTAGGTGTCTGGTTAATTAACACTTTTATTTATCCACAAACACAGCAGAAGCAGCAGCACGGATTGCTTACTCCATTCCAATGTTGTTCACCATTGACATGAAGCAGATTGTTTCTGAGAGAAAAAGGCTGCTTAAAACTCCACTGCCCACTCCTCCCATGGGCTTTTCTGGCAAAGCTGGCAAGTGACGAGACTTGTTTTGTTCCATGTAGACTCCTATTTACCAGGCATTAGACAAATTTTTCCAAACCCCGTTCACAGACTCAGAACAGGTTGACAGCATTTAACCCTGTGGATTTAGTCCTGAAAGAGTAAACCTCCACCAGGTCCAACATTTTCCAGTTCAGATGGGTATTTTCTGAGGATTCACTCACAGGAAATCACAACCTCTTCACTGGTTGTCTTCATCCCAGTCAGGCCGGGGAACTTATCTAGGATACATTCCAGGAGGTTCTCCTTCACACAGAACTTCTGAAGACAAAGAAATGCACTCCATCTATGAGTCTGGAACAACTAGGAGCATTTTCCCATGTATTGCATGTCTGCAAGCAGAGAGAGCAGACTCCCAGCACAGAAAACCTGTATCAAACACTCTCCATGATATTTGCTGCTGCACTCACCCCAAGCGTTACCACAAAAGCATGCAAAAAAAAAAGAAAATTTGAGAGATATTTATTGTTAATAACCACATTCCTCTGAGTGAGTACAGAAGTTCAGGCTGTCCATCCTCAGGGCAGAAACATGTACCATCTTTTGTTTCATGCCAAGATCTGGTTTACAGATCTTCAACTATGCTAATACACAGGTTACAATTCACTAGAGCAGAGGTTTCAGACACAAAACTACTCACCATTTTAATACCCACATCAAAATATATAACAACAAAGATCCCAAATGCATGTGAAACTGGGATTTTGCTTTTCAGAAGCATGAGAGATCTGATGGGCTAAGAAAATACCATTGTCTGAGCTCTCAGATGCTGCCCTGGGTCACATCTGTGCACAGAGAAGCCAAGGCTCTAGTAAGACTTACCAATTAGGATGCTTAAATGGATTTGAATGAGTCATTGCACAGGAAGAGAGCAACAGTGAAATCTCAGGCTGGGATTCAGCTGTGTTTGCAGTGCTCACTTGTACAACTTTCAAAATGCCTCCTCACTCCAGTCTCGGATTTAGAAACTTCTTTGTAAAAGACACTGAATTAAGTTAATATATTCCCTACTGAGCAGTACATCCTTGCTGGTTCTTTAAGTACAGACAATTCAGGTTTCCTGTGCCCCAGAAGGTAGGTGTCATTGTGCATGTGTCACAGCTGGATAACCTCAAGCAGAGAGCAGCTGATCAGAGCCCAAGTGCCTTGGTGAGAGCAGCACTTTCTCAGCCCTTGGCACATCTTCCAAGCAAAAGCAGGAAAGTGAACAGTAAAGCCAAAACATTTACAGAGGCCTTTAGAGGGCGAGGATGACATGACAGGTTCTTCATTTTGCTTGCGAAACAAATGCAGGGACCAACAGGGGGGCAAAGAGAAGAAAGGTTGTACAGAGTGGAAGAGACTGGCAGTATGTTGAGCACTGTCCTGACAGCTGACATCAGGCAGGACATCTATTATCATCTTAGCATCTCATCTGGAAAGTTTTGAAATTAATTTCTTTTTTGACAGGAAGTCTAGATCTCAGCCTAACTGAGTGGCTGGAATCTCTTGAGGCAATATTGTGTTAATTCAAACAAGACAGCACAACAGCCCTGAGTGCAGTACTCTCAGAAGCACACACGTGGTGATGCAGTGCGTTTTACAGGCACTAAAGCACAGCCCAGGTGCCAGAGATAGTTCCAGCTCCTCTGCTCTCTTTACTGCTGTTCACTGTACTCTTTATCAACAGAAGAAGCAGCCTTCTTTCTTCCACTGAGGGAGAAGGTCCTCCCAGAAGGAAGCATCTCTCTCAAGGTAGTTAAAACTTTACAGAAGAATAAAACTTGCAGGCATCAGAGATAAATCATGTCCTGTATATAAAATATCTTCCACAAAAATACAGCCTTCAGAAAGCAGAGTAGACATACAGTCATTTCATGCATGATTTCATAAATCTTTCATCCCTGCTTAAAGTATTTCTTTGTGACAGGCAGTGAGGTATAAGTTATGAATTCCAACAGGAGCTGAAGCTTAGTCCCATTGAAAACTACAGCAAAATCCTCATTGCTTTTAAAGAAACTGGAATTTCTTCTTCAATAGTCTTAAAAGCAAACTTTCACTTTGTTTCCCATGAGAGGTTGGTTCTGTGGGTCTCTTGCTACACAGAGCCTTATACACATACATATATTATTCTTTACTTTTGTGCATCTACTTGTCTGGTTTCTTTAAGCTGAATCGACTTAAAAATTTTAGGAGCTCTCCCTCTGATTTCTGTCTCATTATAGCTGACAGAGAAACTGAGGAAATGCTTTGTAAATCATGCACCTTTCACAGAGCACTTGGCACATTTACAAAGGCTATGGCCATATCACAAGCCAGGTAGGATTTGATTAGCCATTTCACCGCCCACTGTGACAGGCATAAAAATAGCACACCGTGCTCCTACCTCTTATGCAAGCATTGAAGAGCTGTCAGGCATGCCTGGGTAGCAGAGAGGACAGGGGATGGTAGAAATAACTCTTCTGTGTGCTTCTGATGACCTGTGCAGCTTCCAAAAGCCAGAGCTCTGCTCATGGACAGGGCTCACAAAAGAGGGAGGAACATGCCAAGACAGGAGAGCTGCAGCACCCTCCATGACACGTTTTTCTAAACTGGGAAACATTCCCAGTAGGAAATGCCTGCAGAGATTCATACAGAGGCATTAACCTTCCCCCTAGAGCCTGTTTGTGTACATGAGTGCATGTACATGCACATATTTCTTATCCTAAAAGGAGATTTTTGCTCCACAGTTGCACAGGGGGCTGGGGTGTTGCCAGAACAGCCCCCAGGCCCTGCAGCTTTGCTCTGTGTCCCTCATGACAGCCAGATTGCTTGTCCCAGTCCCTTAAAATCTGCCAGAGTTGTTCTACTCAGGTTTGTCATTCTATTTATTATCTTCCTGTGACTGGCTTTAACATCTGTGAAAACAAAAGTCTCAGAGGCAGTGCAACACAGTCAGACCCCACACAAACCACAGTGCACCAGAGATCTGCTCCCACACCTGCATCCTGGCCCCCATCTCCTCTCATGCTTCCCTTCCTGGGACGAGTCCTCAGGTGCCTGCACCCTGCCCTTGAGACAAACAGTGCTGCCTGAGATGAATGCAGCATTTCAACAGGTACAAATGCTCCCCTGCCAGCCAGCTCAAGTAAACAGAAAGTGATGCAAAGCAGCACCAGTACAATTTCTCTCACATGCTTCACAAACGGCTTCACTTTGCAGTCAGAAGTTAGAAAACAGGAAGGTTTCAAATGAGTTACTAAGGCAGGAAGTGAGTCAGCCCTGAGCAAGAGGGGCAGCAAACAGCAGCCCCTTCCACCACAGCCAGCCAGGCACAGCCAGAGCCAGGCACAGACAGAGCCGGGCACAGCCAGAGCCAGAGCGAGCTGGGAGCAGAATGCACCAGCAGGGCAGGAACAGCGAGGAAGAGACCCCTCTTCTCCAACCACAGCCCAATGCCAGGAAGATTATATCCATCCAGAGGAGTGTCTGCTAACCAGTCTTCCTTCTCCTTGCAGCCCTAAGCACCAAGCTGCCAGCCCATCCCCTCCCAGCCCTGCCCAGGCACACCAAGGCCTCCTGTGCAGCTGAAAGGAGTCCCCAGAACAGCTCAGCTGAGAGTGGGACTGCAAGTCCCCTCGAGCATCAGAAATCTGAATCCTGGCCTCTCACACACTCATTTAGGTACTTTCTGTTGGAAATAGAAACACCAGCACTTCCTCCTCAGCTGCCACCCCACTCTGCCCACGTTTCACATGAGACAGAATTGCTCTGGAAAGGGTCCCATCAGCCTCCACAGGATAAGGAGGCCAGGGAGCATCTTAGCTTAGGTGTAGAGAGGACTCCAGCTACTTGCCTAGAATCAGATGTTCATCAGAGAATTCATCTGCAGCAAACAGAAGAGCCATAAACCACCAGTGCCACCCCAGCTCAGCAGCACATTATGGCAGGAGTTCTGAGGATCTGCATTTTGGGGATAGCTACAAAAGAGGCCCCAGTCCTTTTTTAGGTGTACCTCCAGGCACAAAAATTACATCTAAAAATAGACCCTAGGTAGAGAAGTCACACAGGCAGAGTTAAAAATGAAATTCTATATACTGGACAGCATTCCCCATCACATAAAAATGCTGCACTCCTGGATGCAATGGCAAGAACAACATTTGGGCTTTAAGCCCGGACAGTCACACAAGCACTGAAGCCCTACATGGATAACAAATCCCCACCAACTTTTGCAAATGCCTAAACTGGGTAGAATTAAAGAATTAGCTGTTCCACAGGTGATGCATCTGGTTCCTATGTGTTGTCCTCTGTTTCAAACTTGTTGTTGAAGATATTAGGAGGACAAATGATGTTTTGCTCTCTGTATTAATCAGAAAACTAGGATGTTAATTCCAACTGAAAAAAAAAAATCTTGAGAAGGACAGACAGAATTGGCTGGGTTCCAGCACTAGAGAAGGCCCTTGCCTACCGAAGATAATAATCTGTAAAGCATCAAATCACTGTAGCAAAAGACTTAAGAATCACAGCATGGTCACACACATCATGTGGGGAAACCAAGACACAAATGAAGAATACTATGATCCTCAAAGCAACTAGATCTAAATGCAAAGCATTTCCAGATCCTTCCTGGTTTCAGAAGAATCTGAGAGTAAGGCATGGGAAGCTCTGCACAGAAGAAAACACCTCAGGAGAAAGTTTTTAATGCTTGAAAGAAGCTGTTGAGAACTTGTTATTTGAACAAAAAAAAAAAAAAAAAAAGGTGGAGCAAGACTGGGTAGAAGGTAAAAATCAAAATCCAGAACCTAGTTGCAACTTGCAAGTTTTGAATATCTTCCAGTGCAATAAACATTCTTAGAAAAGTGCTGTGCTGTTGGAATAAATTTTTCCACAGGAATGTTCCCATTCTCATTTTAATTTTGGCTTTTTTCTCTCACACATGCTTTGAGAGGCCAGTACACTCCTGGAACCAGGAAGCATTGCATTTACAAAATGAAGTTTTGTAAACTACTTTATATAGCAAGGGTTTTTTAAGTCAGCTTTGGGATTAGAAGTCTTGGTTTCATAATAAGGGGAGTGTTTAACTGACAATTTTAAATACCTTAAAAGAATGTATAAGCTACTTCACAAAATCCAGGAGAAGAAACACAATAGGCTATACTCCCAGCAAAGGAGCACACAGCTGCTAAAAACAGCTCTCAAAGGTTGTGTATTATTTAAGAAGGAATATGATGGACAAGGACAATACAATGCCTAAGCAGCCTCAGGAAGAAAACAGTACAGACAAAACTTTCAAGCTTGAGGAGAAGTTCAGAGAAAAGAGCTGTTTGCTACTGGTGTGTTTAGGTGAACAGAACTTGATACATTCCCTGAAAATAAGCAGAATCCATCAGAGAGAATCACAACTTATTTCTGCTGCCTGGACTTTTCATAAGGTACAGAAACCAAATTGTGGTTAATTGTATTTATAAAAGGAGGTTGCTATCATGCTGAACGAAGTGCAAAATCCTCTGAACTAATAAATCCAGCAGCACCTTATATTTGATTAAGAACAAGATGATAGGTTAGTTAAACGGCCTTTTGGGAAGGGGGACAGGCCACGGCACCCACTCGGGCGGGGAGCTGAGGTTTCCCAGGGCCCTGCAGCCGGGATTTCCCTGGGACAGTCCCGGGAACATCCCTCGCTGCAGGGCCAGGCACGCATCCGGGCCGTGTCTCTGCGGACAGCCCGGAGTGTACCGGAGAGGAAAGAAGGGGAAGATTTGCACTGCACACCCCCAGCTGCACTGACGGACGGCTCATCTCCTCTCCACCTTCCAAGTGCACATCCACACCGCAGCTGGGGAAAACACTCCGGGCAAAGTGAGTATTTCCAGGGATTTTTCCTAAAACCCACTCACATGCAGCAGATGGCTATTTACAGAAGACTAATACAGCATCTCGCTTAGACGTCGGAAGAAATCTGAGCAGCAGTGAACAGTAACAAACGCGGAAAGACCCCCTCTGTAGCTGGCAGCCATCGCCCTGGCCCCGCGCACAGGGAAAGGCTGCGTTCTGAGAAAGGCTCAGGCTTTGCCTTCCGGGAAGACAAGGCTGTGTATCAAGGAGGGCTCTGCGTCTCGCTGGGATCCGTGTTACACCCGGATTGCTGCGGCCCGGAAAGGGGCGACCTGATGCTGCAGCGCCCGCGGCTGCCAACGCCGCCCGGCGCCGCAGCTGCGCCCCGGCGGCAACCGCGGGTCTCCGGGGTCCCGGAGGGCACTGGGGGCTCCCCCTTGGCCCCGGCGGGGCTCTCCCGTTGTCCCCCGTGGGCACTATGGGGCTCTCCCGTTGTCCCCCGTGGGCACTATGGGGGTCCCCGTTGTCCCCCGTGTCCCCGGCCCCCGCAGCCGGGGCTCCCTCTCGCAGTCCCGCCTGCCACGACCTCGCCATCCCCCGCATCGCTCCCGCCACCTGCGGGTCCCAGGGCTCGGTACAAGCCGCTCCCTCCTAACGAGGGGGAAAGGCTCCAGGAAAGCAGCAGCAATACTGCTTAGGCTACACTCGCCCTGCAGAGACCTTGTGCATCAATAAACCAGAAATAGTGTGTTCTGGGGCACATTATCCGTTTTAAGAGCTGTGAAGTTTTGTGTGGATGAAGCCATGGGTTTTGTGTGGAAATTATGAGATTCATGGCTTTGCTAACCCTAGAGAGACCAATTGCCTCCTGGCTTCTCATTTCTTTTCTTTTTAAATAACTGAAGATAAAAAGTGCTTGGCTGACAGACTGCTCCCTGTAGCCGTGGGGTAAAGGCACTCTGAATTCCTTAGTGCCCACTCGTGTCCTCCATTTCCCATTAATGAGGCGATGAAGCCATCACAGCCACCTACACCGTGTGCAAGGTACCAAAGGCATGCAGCACCACAGCAGCGATTTCAGGCTGCAGGAGGAGAAGCTCTAACAAGGCTGTTACCATGGTGCCACCCACTGCCAGAACTCTGCACACAGGATGGATTATCTGCACTGAAATAACTTTACTCGGCCTGCTAAGAGATTGTTTTCATGTGCATCTCCAAATTTTTCTTACAAAAGTTGAGAAAAGGGCTCAAAGCGACTCTCACAGACAGAAGAGTTCCTTTGCAGAGTGATAACACAATGAAAAGGTCCCTACTCTGTGCATTTCATTACAGTCCTGAGCTCCCAACCATGTACCCATGAGGTCTACTAAAGGCTGCCACCACACAAGCATTCATTCTCATTACAGCCATGCATTTACAATCCCAAATATCTCAGATCTTTGCAGGAAGCATAAACTGATCAAGGAAGTAAACCCAAACATTAGAAGCAGTTTTTAGTAAGATCGCTGTTGTGGAGGAAAGTGCTCAAACAGCATTGTGAACTCAAGTTACTCAAGTCAATATTCTTTGCAATATCCCAAGAGAAAATAGAATTTAGTAAGTATAAAGAGCTGTCTGTGTTATAGCAACATTAAAGCAGCTAAGGATGTTGATTTTTTAGCCACCAGAAGTTAGTGCTAACACCTACCTGAAGCACTACAAAATTCCCGATGCTACTTCACGGTCAGCACTTCATGGGCTGACATCCAGCAGCTTTGAGGACACGCGTTTACATTTTCCAAAGAGGAGACAGAACCTTGTGAGTGGGAACTCTTGGAGTCATCAAGAGCAGGAAACTCCACCCACAGATGGAGTCTCACCACAGCTTTGTCCCAGAAAGTCTCAGGAATGTGCATTTCCCTTTAATCTCAGAGTGAAAAAGTAGATGAGGAAAATAAAAGCCAGCTGAAACAAGTGGAACTTTCTAATGAATGTTTATAAAATTAAGCTTTGTAAAAGCAAAAGCTTTGACCTACATTAGCCAGAAATCCTAATGACAGCAAAAAGCCTGAGATGAGGCTCACTGTAGCAAACAAATTTAATCCTACCACTACCTTCTTGTTTTCTACACCACAGCAGCACTGATCCCTGTGCAGACAGACCACCAATAGTCCCAAGCCAGACTCGCCCCATCTTTCTGCACACCCATTCCACCAGCCCCACAAATAACAAGTATTTAAGCTCCAAGATTAAAGTCTATGAGTACCAAGAGGCCTGTGAATCTGAAATTATTTATCACCTTTCTAAACATTACACACATGTGGACATGGCACAAAAGTCTCATTTGATTGTACAAAGAGATCTAGGTTCTTGATCACAGTGAACATTTCAAAGTAACAAAAAAAGATCTCATTTCACCCTGGTAAACTTCCATAACACATATGGAGTACTAGTGTCTCTCTCCCAGTGAGGTGTCTGTTTGTATGTATAAAAAGCTACTACCTAAATTTATGTCGTCATATCCATACTGTGTCTCACACCACTGCTCCAGAGCCTCACATACCAATGTGTTTTTACCTGTGTGGCTGCCCACCAAGAGCCCATGTGATGGCACTGTGTAACCACCTGCAGCACCTCAGTTACAATTTCTGTAATAAGTACTCTACAACTGCCTAAGAACCCAACATACACCACCTTAGCCACAGTGAAGAGCAAACAAGTTCAAAGGGAAAATGCCAGAAGAATACCAGCTCTAGTGCTTACTTTACACTAGATACACAAATTGGCTCAAACCCTTGCATGTTTAATGAAGTTAGGCAGTGAGGTCAGAAGGATTTCAACCTGTCACACAATCCAACCAGCAGATACCAACTCCTAGATATGGGTGACAACAGCACATCATAGCCTTGCTTAGGAGCTTATCCAGGCCCTGCTTTAGCTGCTTGTCAGATAACCTCCTCCTCAAAGCTCTGTTTTGCTACCTACGTCCTGGGATTACTGAAAAAGAAGTACAATAGCACATAGGTTAAACTAGCTTTTATTGAAATACAGAACTGTATGAAATTGGACCTAAAAAAAGCTTCAGTGCACACATTAAACATTGTAATTTGGAGGTGGCATGTCAATGATCTCATCCAGGGTAGCAAGGAAGTCAGCAGTTGATTGTAGCAAGTCTGAAAGTTAGAAATAAATCGAATCAGTTTCTCAAACCCAGAATGCACACAAACATAAGCTAGCTCCCAGCAGCTCAGCATAAACCTCTTGAATAAGCAAGGGAAATATTGCTTAATTGTATAAGCCAATGCCACCTAAGTGATCAGTTTGCAAAGCACCACCAGAGACTGCTCAATGCATTGCTTTTCACTAGGTAATTTTCTTCACAGTGGCTGGTGTGGGCTGTGTTTTGCATTGTGCTGGAAGCAGTGTTGGTAACTCAGGGATGGTTTAGCTGTGAGAGCACTGCTCAGCAATAGAGTCAAGGCCTTTTCTGCTCCTCACCCCACCAGTGAGGAGGAGGCTGTGAGTGCTCAAGCATCTGGAAGGGAGCACACCCAGAACAGCTGACCCCAAGGGGCCCAGGGGATATCCCAGACCATATGGTGTCATGCTCAGCAGACAAAGCTGGGGGAAGACAAGACACTTGGAGTTAAGGCACTTGTTTTCCCAAGCTTCATCACATGATAAAGCCCTGTTGTTGTGAGCATGCTGAACTCCTGCTTGCTAATGGGAACTGAATTAATTTCTTGTCTTGCTTTTCTTAAATGCATGGCTTTTGCCTCAGTTATCAAAACTACTTTTATTTCAAAGCATGAGTTTTTTCATACTTTCTGTTCTGATTTCTTCCCCATCCCACAGCAGGGGAGAAAGCTGCGTGGTGCTTGGTTGCAGCTGGGTTAAGCCATAAGTCAGTGACACCACTCTGAGACGACTGCCTCAGCTGGCAGCGTTGGCCAGGGACACTGAGCTTGACCACACAGCAGAAGCTGTTGGATACTGCTGCTCTGCTCTGGTTGTTCAGACAGCAGCAGCAATTCACTGCTGTGGCAAACTGGCTTTTTGCCCCAATCACTGATGAGCATTGTGTGTACTGAAAATCATGCAAAGTTTCCACTTACTGGATTCCCATGAAATCTCTTCAATCTTCGCTGGTGAAGAAGCCATGTTCACACATCTGTCATATGTCCTTTCAAACACCATGAGGGGGACACCACACAGGTTGATATTGCTTAGTTTGTGCTCTTCAGGAAGATCAAAACTCTCAAAGTCTGTTTAAGAAAGACTGTTAAGTGTGCTGTAGCCTGGGAACTGCAAACTCTTCTAGACTAAATTAAATAGGAGCCCATCCAAAACAACACAGTCTCCTCTTATGGAATATTTACTTACAGTTACACCTTTCAGTTGTCCATGAAATCCCATACACCAACCCTGATAAAAACACTAGACTGCCTAATAGAACTGCCAATGGAAAGCAGTAACTTCAGCAAACAAAGCATGTATGTTTCATCTTTGGCACAGTGGTTTTCACACACATCCACATGAAGAGGAAAGCTTTAAGGACACTTTGAAGGACTGAGAAATCTGAAATGGGATGACCTAAGAACAGCTTTAGAAGTTTCATCTTCAACTATTATATCCTAGAGCAGTAGGAATCTCTTCAATTACAAATCTTGGTAGACTTTTCTGTAATCCTTTGAATATTCTATTACTAATTATCTACTAGTCACTATTTAATGAACTAAGCTATTACATGGTTATTTGGAACTTGTTTCCTGTCACCACAATAAGAGACTCAGAGTAATATCTGAGGCAGAGCCATTACTGTTAGAAATACCAGCTCATTCCTGTTAAAGCATTTCAGAAGCAGCAAGCACCCTCATGTTCCAGAAAGGTCTCAGGAGAAATGCAATGCTGGCTTGCGTGCCACAGTAGCTTGGACAAATTCTTACAACGCCACAACTCAAGAAAGCCTTCTTGTTAATTTTAATTACATCAATAGCTCTTACCTTGAGGATCCAAAGGAAACATATTTTCTATTTCTGGCCAATCTTCTTCAACCACTGTATGGCAGCTTTCTAATCCAGTCTTTTTGTTCGTCATAAAAAGAGGAAGTAACAATTTGAGCTACTGTAGAATATTTGTAGTGGCTTTCTTATGCTATTCAGGTCTACAGACAATATACCTGCCATACTTTTCTCAGTCAGGCCTAAATTCTAATGCCTTCAACACAAATAAGATGGGCAAACATTTCAGCTGAGTTTATGCAGAGCAGTACTATATGTGGTGGTAAGAGAGGACTGCCCTAGGACAGGTAACTCTTAAGATGTTGATAAGACATTAACTCAGACTATTTTCTCTAGAACCATCTACACAGATGCCCTGCTTTTAAGCTGGAGAGAGTTATTTTTCCTCCTAGCAATTCTTATGAACCATGTTTTGGATTCATGATGAAAACTGCTCTTTCAGCTATTGCCAGGCAGTGTTTGCACAGTCCAGGCCTTCTCTGCTTCTCACAGCCCCAGCAGTGAGGAGGCTGGGGGTGCACAGCCAGGACAGGACAGCTGACCCCAGCTGCCCAGAGGGATGCCCCACACTGCATGGCATCTCAGCAAGGAGAAAAGGTGGGAAAGCAGGAGTGCCACTGCTCTGGGTCTGGCAAGGCATTAGTCAGCTGGGGGCAAGGAATTTGTTTTGTTTCTCTTTAAGATTTTTAATTATTAAATTGACTTAGCTTTAGTCTATTATTTTTCTCACATTCACCCTTCCAAGTCTCACCCCCTAGCCAATAAAAAGGGATTAAGGGAACATCTGTGTGGTGCTTAATTACGTTAGAATTAAGCCTCAACAGCAAGTAAATTATGGGTTTCCCCTCCTCCCCAGCATAAGTGTGTTGTACTCACTTTGTTCACAGTGCAAGGCTGATTTTTCCATTTTAACTTATCCGTCTTGCTCGTGACTACTTCAGTTTTATTCACATTTCCAAGAGCCTTTCTGACAGAGCGAGATGCGACTGGAGAAGTACTGATTGCTTTTTTAGGAAGTGGAGTGTTAACTTGTGTTCTTTCAGCTAAGGCTTTTGCTGGAATGGGGGGAAAAAGGAAAAAAAGCAAACATCAGCAACCTAAAGCTTGGCAAAGTAGCTGTCATGGAAATCATGGAAAGCCACACTTATGACAAAAGCACAGAGTTATCTTCAATTTTATACCAACCGATGAGCTCAGAAGAATTGATCAGGTAAGTGGATTTATGAATAGGAAACTATTACCATTAAAAGCAGTGACTAACAAACTGATTTATGCCCTTCACTTGATCCCTACTGGCTCAGGGCAGCAAATACGCACAAGATCCTGAAGGGAGCTTCAGCTGACTCTTGGGAGCATGAAGTTCACTATTCTCCTGATCAACAAAGATCAGAGTTGCCATCTTCAGATTGATGAGACTACCCTGCAGAGGAAAAAGGGAAAGCACTTTTGTTATTTGTCTCATCATACCACATTTTTAAAGCAAGCTATCACAGAGCTATCACATACTAATCTCTAGACAAGGGGAACAAACCCCTACTTCCCACCGTTATACAGCAGTTCAGCTAAGGACCCTCAGGTTTGAAGGCACTGTTAGGGCTCATCACTGCCATTACCCAGGTGAACAAGCAATTCCTCATTAAAGAGGTCTGCAAGAAAACTCAGCCACAGTTAGTGAGGCTGGAAAATATCTCTGAATAATCGAGTCCAGCCTAAATACCCCATGTAACTGGGTGCCACATCCAGCTTTTCCTTAAACACCTCCAGGGACAATGACTGCACCACCTCCCCTGGCAGCCCTTTCTAATGTCTAACCACCCGTTCCAGGAATTCTTCCTCATGGCCAGCTTAATTCCCCCACAGACACTTTGATGCCATTTCTTTTTGTCCTGTTGCTGGATCCCCACCTGGCTACAACCTGTTTTCAGGTGATTGTAGCAAGCGATAAAGCCGCTCCTAAGCCTTTTCTCCACCAGGTGAGCACGCCCCCAGCAACTCCAAAATCACGCCTGCGCTCCAAACCCTTCCCCAGCTTTACTGCCTTTCTCTGTGCGGAACTCTTTCCCTTTGTACAGCCTGGAGAGCAAAGCAAGATTCACAGTCCCTACGCCCGAAGCCCGAGCTCACCTCACCAAGCAGCAGTACAGGCAAAACACACAGCCGCGGCACCTCAGTCAGAGCGCCCTCACGGCCAACGGCGCCGCCTTTTAAACCGGCCCGCAGCCGCCCATTGGCCGCTTCGACCCACGCGCGGCAGCCGATTGGCTGCGCGCGCGAGTTCCTGGGCGGGCACGGGGAGGTGGCTCCGCCCCGGAAGTGAGCGAAGCCGCGGGGCATTGTGGGACGGCAGTGCGGCCTGGCAGGTAAACAGGGCCGGGGGACCGGGACCGGGATCGGGAAACGAGATTGGGAACGGGAGCGGGAGCGGGATAGGGATAGGGAACCGAGATTGGGAACGGGACCGGGATCGGGAACCGAGATTGGGAACGGGACCGCGACCGGGATAGGGAACCGAGATTGGGAACGGGATCGGGACCGGGACCGGGACCGGGACTCGAGATTGGGAAAGGGACCGGGACCCGGACTCGAGATTGGGAAGGGACCGGGACCCGGAATCGAGATTGGGAAAGGGACCGGGACCCGGAATCGAGATTGGGAAAGGGACCGGGACCCGGAATCGAGATTGGGAAAGGGACCGGGACCCGGAATCGAGATTGGGAAAGGGACCGGGACCCGGAATCGAGATTGGGAAAGGGACCGGGACCCGGACCCTGGGAGCGCGGCTCGGGGGCTCCGAGCGAGCGCTGCCGGCCCGGGCCTGGCGCCGCTGTCCCCGGTCGTTCTCTCGCGTCCCTACCGGGGTAGGGCAGGCCCGGGTCCCGGGTTAGCAGTGAGGTAATTCTGTGTTTTCTGCAGTGGGGCTCATTTTCCAGCACAGAGGTATGTCAGAAATGCATAATTCGGGTTAGCTCATTTCCGTGACACAAAATGGCGTTGAAGAGCTGTGGTGCCAGAGGGTATTGATGAGTAACGCTTTTCTTTTGTCTTTTTTTTTCTGCTAAGGAAAAAAGCCAAAATGGTCTCAGGTGCGGTAGCGAACGCCCCTCCTGCAGGGGGGGCAACCGATGTGAGCCTGGAGGAGCCAAAGAAGATGACAAGGGAAGATTGGAGGAAAAAGAAAGAATTAGAAGAACAGAGAAAACTGGGGAATGCACCTGCTGAAGTGGATGAAGAAGGAAAGTATGTTTTGCTAAAGCTGTGCTTATTGTAAAGCTGCTGAGGAAAAATCTCTTTTCTTCTTGTGGTTACAGAGCAATTGTGAGGGTGACACGTGATTTCAGTGTGAGGTCCTGTAGAATTTTAATATTCCTTTGTATTTTAATATTCCAGTAATCAGATTTTTTATAGAAAAATGTAGGTTCAATGTTTATTTTCTGTCAGCTGCTGACAGTTCTACTAAAAAGTCCCATCCATGAAGGCAATAGCATGGGATATTTCAAAAGTGAGCAAGACATAGCACAGGAGTCTTTTACAGTGTAGCTCATCTGTTGCCTCTCCCTTGTTTTTGCAGGGCTTGTTGCTGCTTTTTTTTTTTTTGCTCAGTAACACTACACAGAATAAGCCATTTGATTTGGAGTTGGGAGTTTAGGTGAATTCAGTGGCAACAAAGCCTCAAAGTCTATGTTTATCAAACTGAGAATTTATTTTGTAGTGCTTTGTACCAACTTCATTATTTATTATCACTTGAGCTTTAATGTGAATGTTGTTCGTTAGAATGAGTTGTTTTGGGCTTTTTCCCTATGCCACGTGTTCACTGCACAACATCTTTTGCAGAGATATCAACCCTCATATTCCTCAGTACATCTCCTCGGTGCCATGGTACATAGATCCTTCCAAGAGACCCACACTGAAGCATCAGAGACCTCAGCCAGAGAAGCAGAAGCAGTATAACTCCTCTGGAGATTGGTACAAACGAGGCGTTCAGGAGGTATGTATTGTAAATGTAGGCGAACTTAATGGGAAGAAATTACAATGTTTGACTTAATTTAGAAGGCTGAATTATTTCTTTATTATAACTATGCTAAAATACATTAATATACTATATAACAGGAGGATATTAAAACTCCATGCTACTTCTTCTGACTTTATTTCTAACTCCTACACAACTTGTGACTCTCTCTTGAGAGTTTAGACACAGGTGGGTTGGATTGACCATCCTCACTAGAATTTAATTAAGCACTCACTCTACGTAAATAATTCTCTAATCACATTTTACATAGGAAAAATAAGAAGCAGAAAGAGAAATTATTTTCTCTTTCATTTCTCTCTGTACACCTCTATAAGAAATCCTAAGAGGGAGAGAAATGTACTTGCCACAGGTGTGCAAAGTGCTTCTCTCATGAAATACAGATTTGGGTGGATTACACGAGGAGATTCCTGGTTATGTGCTTCTGAGGGGGGGCAGGAGTTTTTATTCAGCAGGCAGAACAGCTGTTTGGGGTTTGGGGAGGGCACTCACTCCTGGAGTTGTTTTTGGGATCCCTTGTGAGCTGTCCCAGGGCTGACCCTGTGCTTGCCCCCAGCACGCCGTGGCCACGAGGTACCGCAAAGGAGCCTGCGAGAACTGCGGCGCCCTGACACACAAGAAGAAGGACTGCATGGAGGTAAAGCCACTCCTGGCCCTGTCTTATGGCTCTGAATGCCACGGGAATTTAATCTTTGTGAAATCAGCTGGCTGCAGATGAAATACTGGGTTTGGAAAAGCTGTTTTGAAAAAATGTTATGAGTAGTGAGAGATGGCCTAGAAATTTCTAAAGAAATGATTAATGAAAAGTGATAGAATTCAGTGTGTCATCCATCAATTCTGTTTGTAATAGGATCTGAAATAATAGGTGAAAATGTTATTTTCTTGTTAATTGCATTAACTCAGGTGCTATTGTGTCTGTCTTCCTGCTTCATCTCAGGTAGAAGCCACTCCCAGAAACTGTTTTAATTGCTTCCTTAATTGTAGAAAACAGAAACAAGAATTTATGGAGTTTGAAGTCAGTTGTGCTGCATAAACGTGCAGAACTACTTGCATTAGTTTACAGTCCACAGCCTTACAGTGCTGAATTTAGCTTGCTTTAGAGGAGCTTGATTGATAGTATTTTTAAAAGGATATGTGAGTGAGTAGCCTAAGAGACTGATATATCTTTTTTTTTTTTCTTTCAGAGGCCCAGGAAAGTTGGAGCAAAATACACAGGCATGAATATTGCCCCAGATGAACACGTGCAGCCTCAGCTGATGTTTGATTACGATGGGAAGCGAGACCGGTGGAATGGTTATAACCCAGAGGAGCACATGAAGATCGTAGAGGAGTACTCCAAGGTTGATTTGGTACGTAGGGGCTATGATTTACTGGGGAGAGAGTTAGTGTTTGGTGTGGCTGGGCTGGGAGGAGGGACACTTGTAATGTGTTCTGCTGATATTAGAGTGGTGCTAGGGAGAAATATTTAAATAAATGCATTTTTTTGCTGCACAGGCCAAACGTACACTGAAAGCCCAGAAGCTTCAGGAGGAGTTGGCATCAGGGAAGCTGGAGCAAGTGGTAAGTCAACTTAGGTAATATGTTTTTCCTTAGGCTGAATAAATATAAAAGAGATTATTTATGCTTTCTGACTCTTTTACTCTCTATACAGGGTCTGTTGTTGGGTTTTATACCCTCTAGTAATTTAAAAGTTTTCCTAACACACCAGCATGTTCTGTGTCACACTCAAGAACTTGAAGCATCTTCTTGAAGTGAGAATTGCTTTATGTTCCAATTACAGACAGAAATTCTGTGTGATTATTATTGTTGCTGAAATTATTGACATGGAATTTTGGGTCAGAAGAGCTTGTTTTCCATGTAGTAATGTTTTTCATATACCAGAATGCTCTTCTCCTATTTAAAGATTGCTACAGTCTGACTAGTACTGAGGTGATGACTGTGCATTGGTTTAGTAATGTTTAATATAAATTGGAACAGAAGATGTTTCCTTAAGAAAAAGCAAATTGGTTTAAGATAAAATCACTGCTCAGTCACTTATGAAATGGGGAAAAAGCCAGAGACTGCTACTGGTCAGAAATAGGTTTTTTAAAGCCTCCTTGCAGAGGCTGTGCTGTCCCTTCGTGGGCTGTCACTAGATGGCACAGCGAGCTCGATCTGCCACCCAGCCCAGACTGCAGTGCTTTTTACAGACCTCCCCAGCAGAAGATTCTTCCTCTTTTCATGCCCGTTCTATGAAGCAAACACTGTTGGCTTCTGTATACTTATTGCTTATAAAATGGAACTGTAAGAAGAAAAGTGTGTTTGAAATTTAAGAACTGCCTCTGAGAGAGAGGACTGAGACAGATTTGCATAGTCAGTGCTGGCCAGTTGCTGGTCTGTGTTCCAGGGCTCACAGTTCTTCCCATCTTTATTGCTGCGAGTATTGTTAAGTTAAAGACTAAGCAGGTTAAAAAATAAAATCTGGCTGTGTTTGTCAAACTTGAATTCTGCCTTTTGTGCTTAGTGTTCCTGTAAATCCTAACTAAATTTCTGAATACATATCTCCTTAATTCTTTTTTAAGCTTTTAGAGTTGCAGCTTGGTTATATTTACATGATGTGAGATGTTATAGTCTAAATCCTCAGTGTTCAAAGGTATGACAAGCTCTAAATAACAGCAACGGTTTTAGAATTTGCTGTTCTTTCAAAGAATTGGAAATTTTGTTGGGGATACAGTGAACAGTTCTCCAACGTGTGTCTGTCACAGAGACAGCTAAGAGCATTCTTCTAGAGTGTTATGTAGCAGTGTTTCTGCATTTGGGGCCAATGGTAAATTGTGTTTTGTATCCTGCATGAAGCTCTGCTTTGATTGCCCTTTGTGTCCCTGCCATCTTGCTTTTTTCCACTATCTTGTCTTCTCTGCTGATGTGCTCTTTGTTTGCTGCAGAACTCCCCAAGACACCAGTGGGGAGAAGAGGAATCAAATTCACAGACAGTAAGATGATTACCCACTGCATCACACCATGGGCAAAGAAAGAACCTGTAGTTAGTGGAACAGTAAAACAAGGGTGGCACAAGGGTTTGGATGTTGTGTCCATGCCACTGCCCACTTCTTGTTTTGGGCAGAGGTTGCTGGATTTCAGAAAGAAGCCTTTTAATTTCTTTGTGTTGTCAAACCTTAGAGATGCAAGCACATAAGTAGATTTTTACATGTGGTATATTTTGACCAAAATAACTGTGTTCTTAATATCACCATGGTTATGTTTTGATAAGTATTTCCATAGAAGGAAGTGAAAATTCTTTAACAAAAGTGCTTCTGAAGTGTTGAATGTTAGATTAGCCTGAGAGCACACTTAAGCCCAGGTAAACTGTGCCACCTTGTAACTACAGAGATTGCAGGATTTTAAGGAAACCACTGAAGTCAGGTTGTTGTGTATGTCTCCAGAGAGAAGGAACACTTTTAATTAGAAATCTTCCATTTCTCGTCAGGAAAGAGATCATAACAGTGAAGATGAAGATGAAGACAAGTATGCAGATGACATTGATATGCCTGGGCAGAACTTTGACTCAAAAAGACGCATCACAGTCCGAAATTTACGTATTCGGGAAGACATTGCCAAAGTGAGTAAAGAATTCTGTACAGATCATCTCTATTCCTGAGAGTTAATTTCAACAAATTAAACATTCAGTTATTAATTACTTTGTTTATGGGTTTAGAGTTTGGAAGTTAAGGTCTATTTTCAGTTCTGCTCCTGCCCATGTTATGACTTCTTCAAGGTCATCCTTTTGCATAGATAGAACTTCTTAAAAGATCTAAACTGGAGGATGCAAGAGTAACCTCAGTTCTTTCAAAATCATAAATATTAAGTCTCTTTTATGTTGTTGTTTTTTTTTTCTCTAGTACTTGAGGAATCTAGATCCAAACTCTGCTTATTATGATCCCAAAACAAGAGCAATGAGGGAGAACCCGTATGCCAACACGGGCAAGAATCCAGATGAGTAAGTTAAAATGAGGTCATGCTTGTATATCCGACAAAACTCTTAAAAATGTTGTTAATAATTTTATATTTTCTTTTACCTGTATGTCCTTTAGCTAATGAATTTGTAGTCAGTTACATATATACATATTACTAAGCCTAGAAAGAAACTGTTTTATTTAGGAACACATTTTGGTTTTGTGTATAAAAGTGGTATTTTTGTAATACCAACTGATCCTTAATCTTCAGAGACATGTGGACCATGGTTTAGTGTAATTATCTGTACAAGGGCTAGGGCACTGCTGCATGTAGAGGTGATGCTTGTAAACAATTATATTTATGTAAAATATTTCAGTAACCAAATCTTAAACTTTATCTCTTGTTTCTTGGTTCTGGATACTAGCATGGTGTGTTTGTGGTACCTAATATTTTAATTAGGAATAAGATCTCCTTGACACTTGGCTGTCTCCCTTAAACCCCAGGTCAGACACTTGACCTGTGTTGTGCTGGGAACATACAGAGCAAACAGGCTGTGAGTAAAACGTGTTCAGAGAGCAATAATTGGATTAGCTGGCTGCCTAAAATAGAATGGCAGTTCTTAAATGGTAGCAAATATTGTTCTTTCCACCTCTCCTTGCCCCCAGCTAGAGTAATGCCAGTCAATTGGGTTTTTTAGAGGTGGATACTTTTGCTTCTGTATCAAGTCATAATTTGACCGTTGTTGAATCTAAATTTCTGCCACAGCTTTGCAGACTAAATTTTTCAGAGTGGCTTTGGGAAGATGAAAGAGTGGGGGATTGGGTTGCAAGCATTTTTTGATCCTCAGTGTGTGTTTCACATGCTGACTGTGCATCTCAAGGGCTGTGCACAAGTGTCTCGCTTTCCTGAGAGCACTAAAGGATTCCCAGGCTTTCTTTAACTCAGCCAAATATGCTGGGTCTGGACTGAAGAGTCAGAAATCCAGAAGTGAGAATCACTGTGCTGGAATATCACAGACAGTTTGTGCATATTTATTATGTAACTAGGTCCAAGTTTAACTTTTAGTGCTTGGCATCTCAGACAGAGCTTCAGGGCTGTGTCATGTGTCCCCTGAACACAGACATCACAGTTTTTGAGTGGCTGCCTAATGCTTTCATGGCTTTACAGGGAGCACAGGTTTTTGTTTCATATATGGAGTTGAATGCACCTTCTCCTTCTGTTCTTAACTCCTTGTGCCCAAGAGAAATTTTATTTGCCTGTTGCACTTCTATGTTTGTATTTGAGAGGAAATCACATTACAAATGCTAAGAATTGTGTTCTTTTCTGCAGAGTTGGTTATGCAGGTGACAACTTCGTTCGCTACACAGGCGATACCATTTCAATGGCACAGACTCAGCGTAAGTGGGGTTTGGCTTTGGGGTTTTTTGAAGGAAATTGACTTAAAATACTTAACAAAGCTGCTTTCTTGCAAAAGAGAAATTAATAAATCTTTGTAGATGGAGGCCTTCTTTCAAATTGCTTCAGAATTAAAGAATGTAATTTGAATGTGTATGCCAGTCCTAGAGTAAGTATTGAATGGAACCTCTTGTGTCCACAGTGTTTGCCTGGGAGGCTTATGACAAAGGCTCTGAAGTTCATCTTCAAGCAGACCCTACAAAATTAGAACTCCTTTATAAATCTTTCAAAGTGAAAAAGGAAGATTTCAAGGCACAGCAGAAAGAAAGCATCCTAGAGAAGGTAATAGGCATTTGGGTTTATTTAATGGGAATTCTGTTGAGTTTGAAGTCTGGGTCTTGGGGAACAAGTAAGATTACTAACCCTATGTGAGAGGGCACCAGCTCTTCTCAGCAGCTTAGACTTAAAATATTCTTACATTTATTCACACTATCTCATCAATTGATGAATTTTATTTAGTACAGGGACCTTTGCAGGTCTGCTGGTATTTATATTCTTAGGAGCTCCTCCCTACACTATCAGAATTTCTTCACTGAAGAAATCTGAATTTCTTATTGATTCAAATTTTGGTACAGTCTTTTAGATAAATACTTACTTTATATTTCGCAACTTGATTCTTAGACAACTGAAAAATAACTAAATAATCCATTTTGATTCTAACTATGTCAACAATCAAGTTTGGAGGGGGACAGGAAGTATTGCTCTGGTTCTACTCAATCTGGTCTTTGGCTTGATATCTAAAGATTTTCTGCTTTGAGTGACAAGTATCACTGTTGTCATTCTCCAAGCATAAAACAAAACAAAAACAAACAAAACCACAACAAAAAAACATATGCACCTCAAAACCCCCACAAAACTGCACCAAAAGACACCACAGTGGCCATAGGAGGTTATGTATTTCTGTCTTAACTGTTCACTAGATTAAACCGTCTCTGTAACTTTCTTGACAAGGTACCAAATGTGTTGTTTTTGAAATTTTGCTTAACTATATAAAAGGTGTTTTTTTTCCAAAACTACTATTTGTCATTTCTATTTGCATTTAGTATGGAGGACAAGAACATTTAGATGCCCCCCCAGCTGAATTGCTGTTAGCCCAAACAGAAGATTATGTGGAGTATTCTAGGCATGGAACAGTCATCAAAGGACAGGAGAAAGCTATTGCTTGTTCTAAGTATGAAGAGGACGTGAAGATCAACAATCATACAGTAAGTCCTAGGTTGTGTTAAAATTTTTAAAAATTAAATACCATCCCATTGGAGGTGTATTAGGATGCAGTACAGTATAATTAATACACCAAATACATTCCTCCTGTCTCAATATGACACTCTCCCTTTTCTGTTAAGGAGAAACTTTAGATTGTCCTAGTTATGATGTGAATTTGAGGAGTTGCCATGGCACTCTTAAACTAAAGGAGAAGTTACTCTATTTGCCTTCCACTTTGAATATAAGTTGACCACATCCTGTTGTGATTCTGTTTTTTGACAGTGTACCTGTAAGGTTCACAGAAAATAGCAAAAGTATTTTTTTTAGCTTCCTTCTGGACTGTTTGAATAATTTACTTACCAGGATTTCAGGAGGAAATTTTATCCTGCCTCTTACAGGAGTAACTGTATGGTGTGTTCTCTTGCAGTGCATTTGGGGCTCATACTGGAAAGAAGGCAAGTGGGGTTACAAGTGCTGTCACTCCTTTGTCAAGTACTCCTACTGTACAGGAGAAGCTGGGAAAGAAATTGCTGTGAGTATTCTCTTCTTTATTCATGTGGAAAGAGCTAAAAAGCATTCATATTCTTACTTAAGGTTTAGACTCTAGCTTTTTGAGGGAGGTTGGATTTTTAGTGATTTGTGGGAATTTTTTTGTCCTTCCCCTTTCAGATGTGGTCAGTAACAGGGTACCCTTGTTCTTGTCTGTTGTATAGAACACAGAGGGAAGTTTAATGGAGGAGCAGCCTGAGGATGAAGAACACATGACAAAACCCAAAACACTGATGGAGGTAAGGTGTTTCCCTTTCTCAGGATGACTGATACTTCTCAACATTTTATCTACAAAATTCTGTAGAGTCTTAATCAGCCTGAAAATTACAAGACTGCATTATTGGAGCATTAACATCTCCATTGTAAACTGGGCTCTCCAATAGTATTAATAGAGGTTTGCATTTAGTTGTTTGGGCACGATTTATGTTGGCTAGTTGAAACTGAAGAGTACCTTGTTTCGCACCTTACAGATCCACCAAGAGAAACAGAAAGAGAAGAAAAAGAAGAAGCACAAGAAGAGCTCAAATTCCGACAGCGAGGGTGAAGAGAAAAAGAAGCAAGAAAAGCTAAAAAAGGTGCACTATAATCTTCAGTGGCTTTGTGGCAAGAGGAGCATGACATATTTTACAGCATCAGTTTTATGAAGTTGTAGTTCTTGGTGATATACCATTGGGTGGTTTGATGCTAATTTTGAGCTAACTAAATAGGCTACAAATGCAACTTCTTTTTCAGTAGCAACAGTAGTAGTTTGAGGAATGAGACAGCACATAGCATTTAAAAATTGAAACCCCAAACATAACAAATAACAAACAATTCATTTGTACTTGCTAGATTGCGATCATGTTTTAGGTAAATCCTGCGAGTTTCTTACTTGATTTTGACATTTGGAAAGAGATTATAGTGTCTTGTTTGCTAAACAGCATTTTACCATCATTTTATGTTAAACACTAAAAATGAGCATTAAGTGAAATGTACTGAGGGTGGGCCAGACAGATGTGCATTGCTTATCCCACCCTGTTGGGGGCTTTTTGTCTAAGTTTCACTGCAGAATTTTTGATTGCCTTTGCTCTCATTTCAGGCTCTAAATGCTGAAGAGGCTCGACTTCTCCACATCAAAGAAATCATGCAGTTAGATGAGAGGAAGAGACCATACAACAGCCAGTATGAAGCCAGGGAGCCAACAGAAGAGGAGATGGAGGCCTACAGAATGAAAAGACAGAGACCTGATGACCCCATGGCCTCTTTTCTGGGGCAGTAGTCACAGGAGGCATCATTCCAGGACACAAGGCTTTTTCCACAGTTGTTTACAACTCTCTAGGCACTTGATTCTCTTGCACATGTCTAAAATGGCAGATTTTTCATTCTTTGCAAAAAGCAAGAATGTGCTTTCTGAATAAATGTGTGAAAGCTTTCAGTAGACATGAGCAGTCTAGTACTTACTGGAGCTTTGTAAATGTGTGTGTATGTATACAAATATAGGAACATATATACACACACATATATGTAATATATGTATAGATAAAATGCATACATCTACTCTGTAAGTTCTTAAAAGAGATCTAACTGAAGTCCTAGGTTTATTTGCCCAACTAGTATGTATATATATATGTTTGACCAACTAATGCATAAAGTTGTGATGCAGTAAAACTGACTAGTCAGAAGAAATGGTCAGCAGGTGTCAATATAGAACAAAAACTATTGACAAAAAAATTGGCACAACTACTAGAGCTTCTTGTAAATCCTGTATCATGACTGTAAAAGAATACATAGTTTCCTTATTACTTTGCAGTAAGTACTTTGGAAATGTATAAGTTAATTGATAAAGATCTTAAGTGCTGTCTAGCCTTTTAAATGCAAGGGTTAGGAGAAGCTGACTGTAGAGTTTTTGAATTCCAATTGTTTCTTCAGATGTATTTCCACAGAAATTTCAGTTGCAAAGATCCGAGTTCTTTGGTTTCCTTTTGATAACAGGATCCTGTTACATGGTGTGACACCAAGTGTCAGGCCCTGATCCTGTGTGAGAACGTGAAGCAGCATCTGCTTTAGTTTGGCAATGTTAGTCCGTCCTTAAACTGAGAGTTTCCCCTTTTAACTAATTAAAAGCTGAACTGGGTGAAAAATTGCACAGCATGACTTTAGAGTTGGAAGGTTTGGGAATTACTTCTATTGAAACTTAAAACTGTCTTTCCAAGGAAAAACTGCTCTTTTTCACAAATAATTACATACAGAAAACATACTGTGAGTGTCCTGTGTGTGATTTCACAGACTGAGGACTGAATGTTTTGATTTGGCACACGTAGCTAACGATGGCAATTCTGCACTGGTCTGCAATGGAGTTCTGTATTAATATGATATGTGATACTCTCTTTGGTGTTCAAAATTTTAAGTATTTACTGTGTGTCAGGTCCTCTGCCACACAGTAAAAGCAAACTGTCTGAATTACCTGATTGGAGCTGAGGTGCTCTTCTCAGGGCTGTAGCACCCGAGGTTGTGCCAGCATGCCCTGCAACTCCTTTTGGCTTGGTCAGTGCCAAGTTCAGTCTGAGGGAAGAGGAGCTGTCAGGAGAGTTCCTTGAGCTGTTTACATACCTTTCTCAAAGCTGCAGTTTAGTCTAAAAGTTAAATTTGAAAGATTTAATTCTTTATAAAGGAGGTAATTCAGAAATAACACAGGAAATAACACAAAGGAAATTTCAAGACTAACTTTGTAAGCTGTGAATTGACTGCATGGAAACTTAAATACCTCAAGTCTCTACTGAATTTATATTAAGTGATTGTTCAGGGATTAAAATTCAGTTCAGGGATTAAAATTCAGTTCTACATTTAGGATACTTAGATTTAACCAATGAGTCAATCAAAAGCACTTGGGGCAATAGTTGATCCTTGCCACATCTTTAGTCTGGACTGTAAAGGAAGTGAGCTCTTTTAAAGGGTTGTCAGGTTATTTATTTAAACCTTGAAAGGACAGTGTGTTATCCTGAGACTTGTTCTTAAACAGCTGCAACACTTACCTGATGATTTTTTTTAAAAACTCATGCATATATTTCCAGTCAGATGGATAAACATTTGTCAGAATAAATGGCAGGAAGTGTGAAGCAATGCTGATACACTCAGAACCTTCCAGGAATAAACAGACCTGTCTGGTTTTCATCACAAATATGAAATAGCATTTCACCTCTTGGGAGTTTATTCTGGGTGCAGCATTTCATGCATAGAACTGTGTAAGATTATTTCTTGGATGTTGAGCTTTTTTACACTTGCCCCAGTTACTATACAGGCTTCTCCAAGAACAGGAAAGTATTATGGTTAGAATTTAAAAACACCATTTTGCTCTTCACCTGCCCAGAAGTAATTATCCATTGGGCTGTCCACTGAACCTAATATCAGTCCTGCCTCAAAGCAAATGTGTCATACTGACTAAACAATAGCCTACTCTGATATCACAGTGGTGTATTAACTGAGTCATAGGCAGATTTCTTGAAATTCAGGTCTCCTACCCTTTGAAACTATCCCCAGTTGGTGCAAATTTATTCTTTCAATTTAAATCAAGTATAAATGGTTTCCCTCATACTTTAGGGTCACATGGTTTCCAGGTTTTAACATTAATGATGTCACAACAGACTACAAAAAGCAAAAGTGGGAGTTGCATTAACTATGCTAAATGGAGAATACAACCAATAGTAGAAAATAACACCAGATATAACATCAGACTTCTCAGCGTAAAATTATACAGGAAACTGTAATGATGGTTGATCTTTAAAAAAGTTTAAAAGCACAGTTTTACAGCATCATAATAAAGAAGCTCAATCCTCTGTCAACAGATGAAACTAACTTCACTTGGTAAAGACCACTTACACAGGATTTCATTGAGCATTAGCTGTACATTTGAAGATCTCCACTTTGGAAAAAAAGTTCCTTTTAAAACACCTACACAACCCACTGGTATTATGGACACAATTCTCACCCTTTCATCACCGACCTTCCTTGTTTTTGTCAATGTTTCTCTGACGGACTAGAGACAATCTCATCCAACTAGCTGTGGAACAGCATGGGGCACAAGTTCCCCTCTTCCCAGAGCACCCAGTCAGTACTGCTCAGTTAATCTGTATTTCCCCAAGATACTATCTGTTTTCACGCACAGAGGATTTAATTAGTCTCCTGGATTTAAATTCCAGCCTCGGGTGTCACTTCAGACCCATCTATTAAAGAATGGAATGACAGGAAGAATTACGAGTTCCCATTGCGAAGCAAGGCTTACGCAACTGAATTATTGAACTCGGCCAACGCGAACTTTCCTTTCACCCTCCTCTTGCTGCTTCAAGAGCGCAAAGCTCCATCTCCTGCCGAGCAGCTGGAACCACAATGGGACCACAAATGCCGATTCCGGCAGCTGGGCACTGCTCCAGGGGCCGAACCCATCCGGGTCGTACCGAGAGCGAAAGTCTCGCTGAACGGCTCGGTATGTCACAGCTGCCAGAAACGCTGTTCTTCCAGAGAAGCAGCCACATGAAAAGCTGTATCACAGCTGCCCAGGGCTCACACACGGGAACGTGACACAAAGGATATTTTGCCTGGATTTCAGCAAGAAGAGAAGCAGCACTTTGTGCGTTTTTGCAGCAGGCTCAGTATTTTGTATTGAAATCTCACTTGAAACATACTGGCACCGTTTCTATTGGGAAAACAGCACATAATACCCAGTGGGCCCAAAACTGAAGATAAACAGACCTTAATAAAATTACTTCATAGATCTCACACACACATACAAATGTCTTTAAATATCACTCTTTGTATTCATGTAAAACCTGAACATCCTTAAATTAAAACCAGCAGAGAATCACAGAATCATCTAGATTGCATAAGATCATCGAGTCCAAGTAATGGGCTCAAACAAATACTAAATACAATGTTTAGGAGCATAGAACACTAACAGCTGATCCCTACATATGGAGAACATAAAAGAGATGGTGAGTACAACAAAAATTTATCATCAGAAAAAACTTCTGAGGCTCTTTTCACATGTGTTCTGGGATGGGGCAAAGAGAGAGAGAATAAAGTATGAGTTAGGCATTGGATAGACCCATCTGTGTAGTAACAACAATAACAAACAAGTTTTTATTTACGTTTTGGATAGATGGGCTGGTAGAGTAATAGAAGTATTTTCTGTCAAAGCTACAATTAATCTAAAATTAAGAGCTAAAGCTAAAATTAAGAGAGGGCAAAGACCCATGTAACACTAAAATTATACTTCAAATAATGGCCTAATTTGCTCTATATGAAAAAAACATTGAAGACTATAAATAACTCATAATTTCCCACTTGAATGACAAACTGGGCATTTGCTATCTCTGTAAACCTTTGTAGAACAGTCTTAATTTCAGCAGGTGGCTCCAGATGAAACAGTTCCAGATCAACACAACTTGAAATTTCATAGTAGTCATCAATAAAGGCCAGTGGTAGTCTTAGACTCTATACTGGAGTCAGACCAAGAATTAATGTCATTCACAGCTCATCAAAAACCAAAAATCTTTTCTTAGGATAGTAACAGATCAAGTACAATGACAATGACTCAGCAGTGACATTCTTTTCATCACCAGTAACCAGCTGCCAGTTCAAACACTGGCTCCTCTGGCCCAAGTAGTTTCTGCAATGAGAGTGATTAGGAAGGACACTTCCATAATACAGAATATTTATTGCCCTTACCATCAGAAGAAGAAAAAGAAAATAAAAAAGTGTAACTTGTAAATGACATAAAAAATGAGATTTTACACTATTCTTTCTTCACCTCTGTTTTAAGTGATAATTAAAGTTGACATTCTGGCCCTAGAATGAGCACAGAGGTATATTGTTACTTTTCCAGAAAAGCTTAAAAAGTTACAGAGCACAACCATCCCGAAAAAAGTACTTCAGTTTCTGTACTGGTAGAATCAAACACAGACTTACTCAATGTTTTTAAATTATGAGTTTTAGCACAGAAAGCAGCAGTATGTGAGTAAAAATCTTGAATTATAAAAAATGAGTAGGTGTTATCAATACACAGGCAAACTGAAATACCTCCTTAAGAAACAATCAACGGCCCTTGAAGGCTACAACCCAAGGGCAGGGCAGCAAGATGGGGATTTCCCCTGCCAGCGGAGAACCGAACGGGAAATTCGGAAACCTCCGTGTGGGAGCAGGGCCGGGCACCCGCGGGAGCGCGCCCGCCGCAGCCGGCCAATCAGAGGGCACGGCTCCACAGCCGGCCAATCAGAGGGCACGGCTCCACAGCCGGCCAATCAGAGGGCACGGCTCCACAGCCGGCCAATCAGAGGGCACGGCTCCACAGCCGGCCAATCAGACTGCACGTCTCCGGCGCGCGCCTGGGATTGGTCACGAGACCTCTCGCATTCGCCCAAGCAGACGACTCCGTATAGGGGCGGGGGAGCGCAGCGCGCGAGGCTTTGATTGGTCAGGGCGGAGGGCCAGAACGCAGTGTGCGGGGTGGTGATTGGTCGGGCCGGCGTGCGGGGCTGTGACTGGCCGGGCCGGCGGACCGGGCTGTGATTGGCCGGGCCGGCGGACGGGGCTGTGATTGGCCGGGCCGGCGTGCGGGGCGGTGATTGGCCGGGCCGGCGGGCGGGGCGGTGATTGGCCGGGCCGGCGGGAGGGCGCGCAGTGTGCGGGGCGGTGATTGGCCGGGCCGGCGTGCGGGGCGGTGATTGGCCGGGCCGGGCGATGGCGGCAATGGCGGCGATGGCAGCGGGCGGCGGTGACTTCTCGGACCTGCGGGAGATCAAGAAGCAGCTGCTGAGCGTGGCGGAGCGGAGCCGCGAGCGCGGGCTGCAGCACAGCGGGAAGTGGTGAGCGGGGCCGCGCACAGCTGACCGGGCCCCAGCTCGGCGGACCCGGGCTGACGTGTTCTGTGCCGGTAGCGAGGATCGGACGAAGCTGGGTTTATTTAGTCTGGAGAACAGGAGGCTCGCGGGTACCTCATTATTTTTTACAACTCCCTGCAAGGAGTTTGCAGTGAGGTGGGAGTCAGTCTCTTCTGCTGTGCCTGCGGGGAGGGGACCGGAGGAAATGGCCTTGATGTCGGGGAGATTCAGTAAGACATTGGAAAATGTTTTTTGACTGTTCAGTTGGTCAAGCACTGCAATAGGCTTCCCAGGGAGGTGCTGGAGTCACTGTCCCTGGAAGTTCTTAAGAGGAGTCTGCATCTGGCGCTAGGTGATGCGGGTCAGGGGTTACAGCGGTAGTGCTGGGCTGACGATTGCACTTCATGATCTCGCATGTCTCCTCCAGCCTCACTGATTCAATGACTCTAATGCTCTCTTTCCCTCAGGGCTGCTGAGCTGGCCTTCGCCCTGGAGCCACTGCCACTGAGTGAGCTGCCACCTCCGCCCGTGCTCACCGAGGTACGCTGCCCGGGCTGTGCCTGGGGAAAGCAGCTGTGAGCTCCAGGAGAAGGTGCTGCAGCTCATGTGGGTGGGCTGTTTAATCTAAACTGTGGAGGAAAATACTGCTTGCAATCTCCCAAACCCCACGGGTGAGAGTCTGCGCTGGGCTTCAATCCTGCCAGAAGGCTGGGGACATCCTTTCCCTAGTGTGTTCAACAGGGCAAGGGAGCCGAAGGTGCTTTCCCACATGAAAGCATTATCTGTTGCTGTGTCCTAAATGGAGCAGTCCGTAAGCCAAATTTGAAATCACATGTGTGCTACTTTATTTTTATTCCTATTTACTGAGGTCAAAATTCATTTTAATACATATTATGTTTTACCACTAAACTTGTGCTTGTTAGAACACAAGAGAAACAAGTTGTGTCTCCATCCCCACCTCTGTAGCAATACAGTAGAACTCATAGGTATGTGCCTGTCCTGGTGTATTATAGAAGTATAACATGTCATAAATGCATTTCAAGGTATAATTACCAAGGAAGTGTTCTCTTGCATGTTAGCAGATTAATATTAATATATCTCTTATGTGGAATTCCTGAGCGGTTTTCTTGTTTATGGTTTTTCATACTAATTGGACAGCTAAGCCTTGCCTTCTGGGAGCTTGCCACAATTTGTTTCTGAAATACCACCCTTTATTTAAAATGTTCTTAAATAGTCTGTACTGATTATTGGAGAACTCTGGAATTGGATCATGTGAGGGAGCGGAGGAACTTTTCTGATAGTACTCAAACCATGTATAAAGATGGACAAACTACCTTTTGACCTTCTGGAGCAATTTCATTGCTGTGTTTGTAACCATGATTTTCCTAAAGTATGTCAGAGCTTCTTGGGTCTTAAAACTCCTGTGTGTCCCTGCAGGAGGATGCTCGTGACCTGGATGCCTACACGTTGGCCAAGTCTTACTTCGATCTCAAGGAATATGACAGGGCTGCCTACTTTTTACAGGGCTGCAAGAGCCAGAAAGCTTACTTCTTGTACATGTACTCCAGATACCTGGTAAGGTAGAAAAAAAGGTTGCCTCCTAGCACTGAAGTTCTGCTTCCGACCCCTTCCTGGCATATTTTATTTTTTTGCTTATTCTTTTTCTTGGTTCCTAATGACCACCTTGAAATCCACATTCTGTGTTGGGGTAAAAAAAGATAGGGCTGTTCTTTTCAGATCTGTGTTGTCTGTGAAAACTCAGTTTGCACGCTGCTGCAAGTGCTGCAACAAACATAGGAAATGAACTATAATAATGTAATCTTGGATTTTCTTTCTTTTCCACAGTCAGGGGAAAAGAAAAAGGATGATGAGACAGTTGATAGTTTGGGTAAGTCTCTGGTGTCAAGAAATGCATGATAAGATAATGAAGCTTTTGCTGTTGACTCTTCATGTAATTCATCTTGGGTCCATGGCTTTCCCCTCAATTGTTTGGATAATAGGTACTGTAACATGATTTCTTTCATTCTCTTTCGATTCATTGGCTTACTTACAGGTTGCAGATTTTTATCAATTAGGTCGTATTTTAAACTGGGTTACCAGACTAAGCAATTTTCTTTAAAATGGGGAACATAAACACAGGCTGGGAATCCATCATGTCATGTCAGTGATAATTCTGATTGTACTCTGGACTTGGCATTGCTGTGGTGAGACTCCTTATTGAAAGCTAGCTGTGTGACTTTCTTTTCATGTAGGACCTCTGGAAAAAGGACAGGTGAAAAATGAAGCTCTACGAGAATTGAGAGTTGAGCTCAGCAAGAAACACAAAGCACAGGAACTGGATGGATTTGGCCTTTATCTGTAAGTGTTTGCATGTATTTCTTATATATTTGTGTGGATATGCAGAATTGCATGATTTTTGTCAACCTGACACTTTTTTTTACAGATATGGTGTTGTGCTGCGGAAACTGGACCTGGTGAAAGAAGCAATAGATGTATTTGTTGAAGCTGCTCATGTCCTGCCTTTGCACTGGGGAGCCTGGCTGGAACTTTGCAACTTGATTACGGATAAAGAGATGGTAAAACTTTGGAGATAACAAGATGTGGTAACAAATCTCAACAGTTTAGCCTGATTCAGTGACCAGTGTTTCTGTTTCCACAAGATTCATGTTGCCCACTGCTTCATTCCATGAGACACCGTCAGGCAAGGCAATCCACGACTGTAAATTATATTGTAAAATCCTCTTTATCTTCAGTTGCTTGCCATACTGTAGCTTAAGAATCTTTATACAGGCATGGCTAATTTCTTATCATTCCCCCTCAAAATGGTTTAAGAAATTTCCAATTCATGTATTTTGGAAGCAGTCGTCACAGGGGTTAGGGTTATCATCTTGTCACATGTCCTCTTAGGAAGATCTCCTAAGAGATGTCCCTTTTTTATTTTTTCTTAATCTAGTTCTAATTTCTCAGTTATTGAGGAATAGCTTGAAAGGATATATAGAATCATTACTTTCAAAACTGAAAAGATAATGTACAAAGCCATATAGGAGGTGAATTGTATCAGAGAAGCAAACTTCAGATATAAAACCAAAAAGGATTATTTTTCTTTCTGCATGGTGTTTGAGTTCAGTTCTGGAATTCTTCAGTAAATTCTGGATGATAAAGTATTTAAAACTACTTAAAAAAAAAAAAAAAGTTTTAAAAAGTGATGCAGAAGAGAGTGTTGCCGATTTGTGGAAAAAGGGAAGTGCATTTTTTATTATATAATTTTGAGTCTATTACATAGTTCATTGAAACTAGTGTTATGATATTGATATTCAAACATAGGAGGAAAATGCAGTCTGAATTTAATGGCTGAAGCAAGAACCAGGTGATGTCATATTTGAAGACAATTTCTTCCCTGATTGACCAAATGGGTTTAAGAAAGCGACTGCAGGGTATCCTCCTACCTCAGAACCATCTACTAAGTCATGGGAGGGAAGATAATGGATTCTTTGCCACATGTAGCTTGTAGAATACTTCTGATTGTCATCTCTTCCTCCTCATTTTGCTAGCTGAAGTTCCTGTCCTTGCCAGATACATGGATGAAAGAGTTCTTTCTTGCACACATTTATACAGAACTACAGCTGATAGAGGAAGCTCTGCAGAAGTATCAGTCTCTCATTGATGCAGGATTTTCCAAAAGCACTTATATCATCTCTCAGATTGCAGTTGCCTACCACAATATAAGAGGTCAGTGACACTAAGTAGGAATGACCCCATTAATGCAAACTTGTTAGTTGGCATTTATAGTTGTTGGTGTCCCATATGCTGTTCTTTCTTCAGATATTGACAAAGCTTTATCCATTTTTAATGAGCTGAGGAAACAAGATCCTTACAGGATAGAAAACATGGACACTTTCTCCAACTTACTGTATGTAAGGGTAAGCATTCTTCCTGTGGCCTGTCCATAGTGATGGTGTTTGTTTGAGGTATGTTAAACACTGGCAAAGCAGCTGGTGCTGTCCGGCCTCTCTGAATACAGGTTTTCCTCTTCCCAATTCCATGGAAGAGAGGCACTGTATGCATTGCCAATTGCTTATTGCAGTTTCTTTCAAAGCGTAATGTACTCTCTCTGATCACTTCAATTTTTTGTTCCACTAGAGCATGAAGCCTGAGTTGAGCTACCTGGCTCATAATCTCTGTGAGATAGACAAGTACCGTGTTGAGACCTGCTGTGTAATTGGTGAGAACCAATTCTTTTACATGTTATTTTTACATCTTATTTTGCTGTCTGTAGGCTGTGTGAGAGAATCTTGGAAACACTTCTGGAAGTGATAAACCAGCAAGGCAATCAAAATCACCACTTGGTGAATATGGATTCAGGTAGCCTGAAAAGCAGACTCAATGACAGAGTACCCTTTTCCTTCATTTCTCTCTGAAAGCTGCTGTAATAGCACTAGGGTATAAAGTAGACCCATGTATATAGTCTTCAAACTCCAGTGGAAATAGTTGTGTGTCAGGAGCAGGAAATTGATTTGTTAGATCATGACACTCCAAGGTGATGGAATCATAAATTGATTGGTACAGCTGGAAAAGGATTGACCAGAACACTGGTGAACAGAGTGCAATTAGGTCTCTTGAGGTTTGAATCAGTTGTCTTTATTAGGATTCTTTATAATTTATTAGGAGGTAGTAGATAATACACATTGCATCATTTTTTCTACTTCTCTATTGGTATTGGCCTTTTTTTTTTTTTTTTGGTTGGTTGTGTTTTTTTTAAATTTATTTAAATATTATGCCTTTTACTTCAGGAAATTATTATAGCTTGCGTTCCCAGCATGAAAAAGCAGCACTCTATTTCCAGAGGGCTTTGAAACTGAATCCTCGTTATCTAGGAGCCTGGACACTAATGGGACATGAGTATATGGAAATGAAGAACACGTCTGCAGCTATCCAGGCTTATAGGTACTGCTCATGTACTGCACAAAATGCTGTTTGCTTTTGAAGCAGTATTTTCTCTTTTTCTTAGTGTTTTGCTGGACTTGGTTTTGATCCTGACTTTCTTTCTAGTTAATCTCCTTTTCATTGACAGGCATGCAATAGAAGTGAACAAAAGGGACTACAGAGCATGGTATGGCTTGGGACAAACCTATGAAATCCTCAAAATGCCATTTTACTGTCTCTACTACTACCGACGGGCCCACCAGCTCAGGTAGAGTTGAGAATGGAGCCGTGTTTATTGGTCTTGATTCTGATATGGTTGATACTGGCTAAGGAACTTACATGCAAGAACTAAGTTGGGGAAGGAAAAAAAAACATTGATGCTTTGCGATGTGTACAGTCCCACTGTTCCAAATTCTTTTAGTTGTGTTAGTTAACTGTTAACAAAAGCTTTGTCAGTTAAGTGTTGAGGATGACTGGTCGGGAGTAAGAGTGGTGCTTTATGCAAAAGGATGACAGACTGTCAGGTGTAGATCCCTTTTTTCCCTTGACCACCCCCCCAATTTTCCCCCCACCCTGAGATCAGCTGGCAGTCCATTAAACTACCTGAAAAATTGCTCTTTTACAGACCAAATGATTCACGTATGCTGGTTGCTCTAGGAGAATGCTATGAGAAACTCAATCAGTTGGTGGAAGCTAAGAAGGTGAGAACTGATGTGTAAGACTTTAGGGTGTCTCCCAGAACACTGGGTGAAATTGCAGCAAAATTACGTAGCTAGTGCTATGTAAACTCATTGGCAGTTACAGTTGGGAAATACTGCTGCAATATAACTAGAGCAGCTGATAAATAAGGAGTTATATACAGATACATGCCTCTTTTGCTGATAGTTCCTGTAGTTTCTTGTTTCTGATTTGCATGCTGGAGTCATGAGCTGGACTAATTTTTGTGGCATATGCTTGACTGACTTTCCTTCCTTGACAGTGCTATTGGAGAGCTTATGCTGTGGGAGATGTGGAGAAAATGGCACTTGTGAAACTTGCCAAGTGAGTATGTACGCTCACTGAACTGTCAGAGTTGTGTTAAATGAAAGTCACACTTTAATACCTAATGATAAGATTCAGAATGTAAACAAGTGGAATTGCTGTTAGCTAGTATTACTTTTGGAGCTGTGTAAGAATTGCTCTCTTTAGGGCTGTAGTGACTGCAAATTTTGGTGTCCAGCTTTATCTTTGTTTCCATCAGGATAATTGGAGAGAATGATAGCATTATGTGGGTTGCGAAGGACTTCTGAATCCTGCAGTGTTTTGAGCATGCAGCACTAGCAATTGTATTTCTTGTATTGCAACTTAAAAGCAGCCCATGATGGTAGATGATGTACAAAATTGTAGTATTTTCTTTTCCTTTCTAGTTTACAGCTGTGACATTGGAAGAGGTCTAATGTGAATACTGTGACATCAGCACTATTTTTTTTGCTGGGGATAAAGTAATATAAAGTGGGAAAAGCGAAGAGGGGAAAAAAGGGCAAATGTAAAGTGAAACCGCTGTACAAATTTGGGTTGTAGCAGGGGAAGAAGGAGGACTGGAGGAAATAGCGAGTAAGTAGAATGGCAAAGGTCTGTTAAAAGGTTTAAAATGCAACAGAATATACGAAGGTCCCTGCTTTGGTTGTCACTGCTTCTAGCTAGTCTAGTCACTATCTGCCTCTGTGTCTGTCAGCATGAATGCAAACTGGATTATCTCTTTCCACGAGGGGCAATACATGTTGCATGCCCTGCAAATTCTGAAAGAAAGGGCCCGGCTTTAGCCCAGGTTAGGGTGAGCAGGTACGTTCTCATAGACCAAGAATGTCTTCAACAGTGCAGTCTTGTTCCAGTGACCCACTTTTCTCCTTTTGTAGGTTGCATGAACAGTTGAATGAATCTGAACAGGCAGCTCAATGCTACATCAAATACATCCAGGATATCTATTCCTGTGGGGTAAGATGATAGCTTGGGAATAAAAGAAGTAAACATGCTGTAGAACTACTTTGGAAGGCACTTGCAAATGATGTTTTTACCCCACTCACGGCAGGAGGTAGTGGAGCACCTGGAGGTCAGCACTGCATTTCGTTACCTGGCCCAGTACTACTTCAAATGTAAGCTTTGGGATGAAGCTTCAGCATGTGCTCAGAAATGCTGTGCCTTCAATGATGTGAGTACCTGCAAGGTCTTTGGTTCTTCATTCTTAAGGGATCTATAACCTTGATCTTGGCTCCTCCTCAGAGTAGGAGTCTTTTATGAAGGAATGAGGGCTGTCTGCCATACAGGTCACATCCTGAATGGTGGTTGTCATGTATAGTTATGCTGAGTATGGTTGATAAAAGTAATGGAATGTGGTGTAGATAGTGAAATTGAACCGTATCTCACTGGTATTCACTAAGTAAAAGAATTTGAAGTTTCACATGGCAGTCGTAAGTCTGCTAAAAAGCTTGGTGTTGGGGAGATCGTTGAATGGTCACAAACTCCCACACACTGTGTAGTGGTAGTACTTCTAAAACTTTTTTTCCCTCATCTTCTGTGTGTAGACAGTGCAGAGAATATAACAGTACTTGGGTTTTGTGTGCAACTCCGTACTGTGTGATGTTATGTATATGTAAGTGGGCAGTTTGAGATTTTTAATTTCAGCCTACTGGTAGACAGTAACCATGAGTGCAGGGTGTTTGGCCTATCCTTGACAAAGCTGTCTGGAGCCCTCTGCAACCTGAATTCATCTTACTCAAAGTTTTCCCAATCTACTTCTTGATGGAATATTTAGACAGCTTCAGTGGTTGATGTTTCTGTTCTCTGAAATATCGAAGAAACACACCAATCAGGAGTAAAAGGAGGAAAGACTAAAATGAAAAAAAAGTGACTTACCTTAACATTTCTGAGGAGCCAAAGAAAAAAGAATTGAGAATGGCTTTTATAGCTTCTAGCCTTACAGAATGACATGCTACTCTCAGTTACACTGCTTACATACTGAATTTGACCCAGAAACCATCCATTCATACTTTTATTGTTCTGTTTTCTACAAATTAATTTCAGACTAGAGAAGAAGGAAAGGCCCTGCTGCGCCAGATCTTACAGCTTCGCAACCAAGGAGAAACATCATCCACAGATGTTGCTGCTCCCTTTTTCCTTCCTGCATCCTTGTCAGCCACCAATACTCCCACACGTCGTGTCTCCCCTCTCAATCTGTCTTCTGTAACACCATGAACAATTCTGATACTTCTAACTTGTGCATTGGATGTGACATTGCAGATGGGACATGCAACCACTTACTTCTTTCTACGGAAATTCCTCCTTTTGTTGTTTCCTTCACATGAAGGGAAGGAGTTAGCAGAGTACACAGCTGAAGACAGATGGGTCTCAACAGGGAGAGGGGAGCCTGATGTGAAAGTGCTGCAATGTGAGAACCTGCTCTACTTCTCACCAAGTCATTCCAGTCAGAGGGCAGACATATCCCAGTACACAGGACTACTCCTAAGCGAGGCATTGGGAAGAGCTTGTCTGCTTGAGTTAAAATACATTTTGATTCTGCCAAGTTACCTCTGGTCTGTACTGCACTTCTTTGGAAGACCTCTTAGTGGTATCACTGCTGTCCTCATCAGAAACTGTTACCTACCTGTCTACATAATGACTTTTGCTTGTCTTGAACTACACAGGAGACATTTCACTAAAGCAGTAGAATAGATACTTAGAGATAGGTCCCATGGTTATGTTAAAGGATTGGCAAATGTCAGGGGAATCCCAAGTAGCTACAGGTGACAGCTGTCTGAGTTCTCACTGTAGGTCTGATGGATAGTTCTGGCTTTCAGTAGAAAAGCAGTTGGGATAGCACAATTAAAAAATAATGAAATTACAGTTCTTGGGCTTCTTTATGGTGCAGCTTCCATGTGTACTGTAGCAATGGAATCAAATGAACTATAATAGATCATTTTGTTAAGGAGGCAAGAAGATAATTATGCCTTTGTTTCAGAACTGGTGTTCTTGTTCACCCCTATAAATTTACAGCCACATCTCTGTGTCTGTGGTGTGACTTTAAATCAAGGACAAGGCATTTTGAAAACCCTTCCCATTTAGCCATAGCTTCCTGTGTTTTATGAGACCAATTGTACAGGTAAGCACATCAGGAAACCTGCAGGTCACAGCCCTGGGCCCTCTGTACAATGCATCTGCAGTATGTCCAGGGACCAGAGGGAGCCCATGTTCTTAGTTCTGGGCATCTCTAGAAATTACTTGGTTTATGTCCCATAGTATCCATTCAACAACCATTTCTACTGTAGATGGTTTTAAAACAGTAAAACTGGATCTTGATGTATTTTGCAAGAGCTGTCCTAATTCCATGCAAACCCGAGGACATCAATGAGACCATTTATAAAATTTTTGTCACTAGGGGCAAATTGTGCTTGATAAACTTGGTACTGGCTCTCTGCATGGGGGTTGATGTGGTAGTGGATAAGTGAAGAGGTCATTTATTTGCGCTTGTGCAAAGCATTTGGTGCTGTTGCTTCCTCACAGTGTTCTTGTCTCTATGCTGGAAAGACATGGATTGGCTAGGTGGAGCCCAGGGTGATGAAGGTCACACTCCCAAATATTGTGGCCATTGACGTGCTGTTCAACTGGAGACCAGTGATAAGGTGTGTCCCTCGGAAGTCGTGAGGCCTGGGGCGAGCTCCAGCCTGAGGGGACTCCGGAGGCCTCGAGTGACCGTGGTCCGCGGGCTGCGGCCTCCTGCCCTCAGAGGCCGGCTCAGTCACCGCCGGTAGGGAGCCCCGGCGGAGCCGCGCGCTCCGGGCCGCCGCGAGCACTCCGGCCGATCGGCCCGCGCTCCCCGCGGCGCTGCCGGGGCGCAGCTGCGGCGGGGCGGGCGGGGCTGCCGCAGCCCCGCACCGGCGGCGCAGCCTCGGCCGCGGGGCGGCGGCGGCGGCGGGGCGGGCGCGCGCCCTCAGCGCCGGCGCGCGGGAGGCGGCGGGGCCGGTGCGGGCGCTGGAGCCGCCGCGGCGGCAGGACTATGGATGCGCCGTGCTCATCCCTGGCCGCTCGGCGTCTTTCCCTGGCGGCACGGTGAGCGGCGGCCCGCGGCGGTAGAACAATGCCCGGCCGGCTGCGAGGGGCCGGGGCGGCGGTGCGGAGGGGGAGAGGAAGCGATGGAGGTGATGGACGGGAGGGGAGAGCGAGCGGGAGCCGGCGATGGTGATGGAGAGGAGATGGGAGATGGCGGGAGAGGTGTGGCAGGCGCAGCCCGCAGCCGCCTCAGCTCCCGCCGGCCCTGCACCATTGTATGCCCGCCGGTCATTGTCCGCCCGAAGCGGGCGCGGCGCTGGGCGCGGCGGCTTCTGCAGGGAGGGGAAGGGAAGGGATGGGATGGGATGCTCCGGGGCTGGGGCGTTCGGCGGAGCCCGGGCTGGGCCTCGGCGCCGCGGGGGAGCCGGACGGAGCGAGGCCAGCGCGGCCCTGCGGGCGCTCCCTGCGCTCGTTTCCACTCGCGGTGCATCTCTGCCCGCTCCACCGCTCCCACAGCGGCACACAAGGCTTCCTGCCTAGAAGAATGTTCATAATTGCACCTGTACGTGTCCTGGGCTGTCAGCGCCAGCGTGCTTATGTGTGAGAAGGAATTCTGTCTTGCAAACACAGACCCCGCAGAATGCATCTCTTTGTACATGCAACGCATGCCTTTTTCACAATCACTGATGGAGGAAACCTGCCTCTTGGACTGGTGTGGAATTTATGCTTAAATTACTGGATTGCCATTCCTCAGTTTCATTATAGCCACTTAGGACAGATCTGGATCCTACATTTTAGTTACCTTATGACACTGAATACTCATTCATAGGCTGTTTCTGGTTTTTGCTGAGAATGCAAATATTTAAAAGATGCTGCTCATACCTTATAGGTTGGGAACATAGAAACTTATATATTTTAAAAATTTAATTTGACCTTTTGTAAGGAAAAAAAAACCCCAAAAACCAGAAGTACACTTTTAAAAAAACATTTGCATTCTGATGCTGTTCTGTGCCTCACTGTAAAGTGACATGTTGGACTCCCATTCTCAGCATCTCTGATTTGCTGGGTCAGATTCTGCTGTGGTGCCGATACCATGCTTGGTCTAAGCATCAAGGTAGCCTATCAGGAGAATATTTTGTTCCTTTTCAGGCAATAGTGTGAAGTTTATTGCTTCTGCTCTGACTCAGGTTTTGTTTCTATTGATCTGGCCCACTGCTCTGTGTAGGAATTTTAAACCCAGGGCTGCTGTGCTGTAAATGGTACTCAACCTGGCTCAAACAGAACATCTGGTGATTTTAAAAGGTTTTCTAGGAATAGGTACGATTTTGGTGAAATCTGTGAGTGGTGTGACAGTCATTGTTGAAGAGGGCACAAGACACAAGTACTCTATCAGTAGTTCTGTGTCAATCAAAAGATGCCGTGGGCACTTTGATACAAGGACATCAAACTATTGAGAGTGGATCCAGAGCAGGGTGACCAAGATGGGTAAAGGTCTTGAGGACAAGGATTAGGAGGAGCAGCTGATGACATTTGCTTTGTTCAGCTTGGAGAAGAGAATGCTGAGGGGTGACCTCAACATAGTCTACAGCCTACAGCTTCCTCAAGGGAATCAGCAGATGGAGAGGTGATGATCTCCTCTCTCTGGTGACCAGCAGTAGGACACATGGAAATGGAAGGAAACTGCATCAGGGGAGGTTCATACTGGACAGTAGGAAAATCTGCTTCATTGAGAGGGTGGCTGGGTACTGGAGCAGACTTTCCACGGAAGTGGTCAGGGTACTAAACCTATCAGAGTTCAAAGACTATCAAAGAATGATGCTCTTAGTCGTGTGGTTTAGTAGTAAGTGGTCCTGTGAGAAGCAGGGAGTTGGACTCAGTGGTCTTATGGGTACCTTCCAACTTGAGATACTCTGTGATTATAATCAAGATGTGTGATTGGAGCCAGTTCCACCCTCGCTTCACAGGAAGCAAAATCCCCTTTTACTTTGTCTGTTTCCCAGGGCTATGGCAATTTGATGATCTGCTGGGATTCCCTGTTTGTCAGCAGAACTCCTAGCAGAAAGGAGTAGACTGTCAGTGACATACTGCAACCTTTCCAATTTCCTGCTCTCTGACTGACTGTTTTGGTAGTGCCTAAGGTAGAGAAATATGGCGCTCACCTTGGAGATGATTTTGAGCCAGGTATTTCCAGTGTCCTCTCCAAGCCTAAGTTCAAGCTCTGTGATACTCAGCCTCCCTTCTGAGCACTGTGGCCCTGTCACCTTTCAGTGGCTTTTGATAATCTTTCTGCTTTCAGAGGCCATTCTCAGCTAAATAATCTGTGTAAGAACTTTGGTATCCTGCACATTAAGAATTGAACATAAGGTGGGGCTTATGTATGTATGGTTGTGTATGGTTGTATTTTAAGGAGGTGATTGGCTATTTTAATTTGTAAATATATGCTGGGTTCTGGTAGACTTTTTACTTTCAAGCCTCAATGTAGCTGGAAAGATTTAAGGTTCTGTAAGATGCTCTATTCCATCTCTGTGCATTGATGATGAACAAAATGAGCTGCAGTCATTTTTTGAGGATCTGCCTTGTTTAATATGGCTCTTAATAATATCCCCTTTTCATGTTGCCTTGCTGACAGGAAATTGTGATCAGTAACAATAAGACTTAGGTGAACAAAGAGTATGTGGGGACTGTTGCAGTGAAAAAAGATTGGATTATTTACACCTGAAAGAACAATTGTGCTGGTTACTATTGGTCGCTTGTAACTTAAGGAAAGACTGCGTAATTAGTTTGGAAACGCTTTCAAGATCAGACCTGTAAGTATAGTGTGTGTCTAGTACTTGTTTCAGAGGCACAGTGGAGAGCTGACAAACATCTGTGCCTTTGCTGTGGTTGGATGACTGCCCCAGCCATGTCCAGAAAGGCTACCTGCAGATCGCTTCTGCATTATGTCACGGATTTTTGTGGGTTGCAATGTGACCTACATGTTGCTGTTTTCTTAGCATATGTGGTGAGTGTCTGTGACCACATGGTGGCCTATGTTAGGTGAACTCAATGAGGATTTAAGCATTGTCCTTGGAAATTTATATGAAATTATATACAATAGCTTAATGCTTATTCAAATCTCTCTGAAATTACCACAGAATATTTTTCTGATTTCCACTTTAATGAAAAACTGGACATTCTCCTGAATGCCTTATAACTGAAACCTCTTAATTCCTTTTGTGCTTTGTCATATCATGTATGAACCAGCATCTCAGGTGCATCTGGTGAGTGGTGTTTCATGCTTACACCTTTTCCAGCTGAGAAATCAGCTCAGCACCTGCTTATATGGGAGGAGTCATCATGCCCTAGTCATCATGATACAAACGGAAGCTGCAGCTTTCATTTATAAAGTAGCAGAGTTCAGCTAAATATCATCCTGTAAGTTTTCAGGGGTACTTTTTAAATAGTAAACTGTAAGGATAAATTCTAGATTTAATATGAGTTTCACTTTATTCTAGTTGTTTATTTGTCAAGTTCTGTTCTTCCCATTATGAGCAGAGCTACTTGAGTCAGCACGTGTGGTGCTGCATGGTATGATTTCATTTGGATTGTTTTGTTGGGAGACACAGGCCAAGCATAACAGGTACTTGTTTCTCAGCTGAGCTGTGACATTGGTGGAAAAGATTTCTGTTGTTTCAGACCATTCTTAAAGAGTTTACAGCCTGTAGAGATGACAAAGGAACCTATCTTTCCTCATATGATAGAAGGGTATGGTTCACAACAATTTGCAAATAAAAAAACTGTAATGTTTTTAATTTTTGTAATGTTTTTATTTTTAGAGGTATTTTGAGTCTAAAAGATGTATAGAAATGACTAATTTAAAAGGTATATTTACATTTCTGCTAGGAAGTTAATGTGAAGAGAGAAGCTGCTAGCTTTGATTTTGTGGAACTTCCCTCGGTAATGGGAACATCCGTATTCTTTTCACAGAAAATGGAAAGAAAAGGAAGAGGGATACAGGACACGTGAAATTAGAGCAATGTGTACATGAGGTTCTTTAAGGCATTTATGGCAATAGAGTGGGAGAAGAAAATACGTTTTTTGAAGCTATATTGAACTGCAAGTTGATAAGAAACTGCGAGAAGGTAGTAATCTGGTTGGAAGTCAGGTATTCAAAAAAAGAAAACAGTTCATTGTAGAGGTCTGTGTTGTTAAAAGTGAATGTGGGAGGCCAGAGTACAGATTTTTTCTTTATCTGTTCTGAAACCAATGTGCATTTATTGGTTGTATCAAGAGCTGAGCTAAAAATGGCAAAAACTTCCAAAGTTAACCTTACTACTTTAAGGAGAGAAATTACTTAAATATCCGATAATTTTTAGTAGTGAATATAAGATACCTTCCTCTGGTATCTAAGATGGGTGATCATTCATACAGCCTTGGAAGGAAAAGGAAGGGTTTTCAGGAGAAGGATCTGGGGCATGAACTTTCCCTCTCTGTTGTTTTCTTGTTTATATGCATTTCAATTAAATAAAAGAGGGTTTTGTTGGGTTGTTAAATTCAAATAAAGGGAGAACTTGATACAATAAACTCCATGAATTGCAGTGTTTGTCTTTTAGATGGTGCATGAAATAATGCACAAAGTACAAAACCACTAAAATGTTTTGTTAGGCCCCCAACTTTTCAGTGAGCTGAGCAGGTTGTTAGAGCTTTTCCTTGTTCTGACAATCCTGCCATTCTTAAGTAGAGCCTTCGGTCAGTATCCATTTGCATCTTATGCTGAAAAGTACTGATTCTGAAAAATGTCCACTTGCTTTTGGGATAGGGCAGGATTTTCTCTAGCACTGTTAGTGTTCACAGTGTGCATTGTATTATACCAACTTCTAGGAAGATAACTGTGAGAAAGACAGATGGTATTTTAGCCACAAAATACTAGATATTGTTTTAACAAATCTGCTTAGTTTTGCTGCGGGTAACAATAATGGTTCTGTACCCTTTTTACTGTTTCCATGGAGTCACCAGCTTGGATAGGGTTTTTTTGGTTCATGTTTTAGAGCAAGGGCCAATGGTAATTTTAGCATGAGCAGCCTAGCAGCACCAGATTCATCCCATATTCCTTGTGTAGAGCCTCATATCCAAGGCATATTGTGAGCTCAGTTCAGAAGGTATTTTAATATTCCTGAAAATTATTATGGTGTTGATTAGAAATCTTAACTACAATACAGTGATTTTTGTGCAGTCAAAATCAGAGGGTGATGAGGATTTGTCCTGAAGAGTTGTTTGTCAAGTCTGAGCTGAGTTTTTGGGTTGATGTTGACATGCTGAATTATGATGAAATACTAAAATAATGTAACTCATGCTTTTAATCACAGTTGTTCTAGAGAGCTGTGCCTGGGACTGATAAATCACCACTTTGAACTGTAGTGCAATTACCTTCATCATGCAACATCTGTCAGTGAATATTTTCTATTCTTCTCTCCAGCTTGTCCTGCAGTCTTGTCTACTGTAGTCCAAGTTATTTCCATTTGACTCTCAGTCTAGTATGCCACACACCTATGATTACAGTATGTGTCTTTTAACATCCAAGTCTGTGGTAAAGAGAGCTGGAGAGACACTGAAAAGAGCCCAGGCATCCAAACCAGAGAGGTTACTCAGCAGAGATAAGAGCTGGGTACTCGTGCCCATCTTCAACAAACACCTAAAGCAGATAGCACCTGTGCAACAAAGGGAACTGTTCAGTTATGCATTACTTTAAATCTTATTTTATATTTAAAAGTTAATTGGGCTAAATGGTGCTTCTCTGTATCTTTCTTGGGAAAGAAAATTAGGTTGTGTTATTATGAATAGTCTGGATACTGCTTAACACTGCTGAAGTGTTCTTAGATCAGAGCTATGAATTCTCAGCCCGTCCAAAATACCCATCACTGCAGCATTCTGGTACAATTATAGGGCATCATTAAAAGCAAGAAGAAACATGCGTACATTAATTTATTCATTCATCAAGATGAAAGGCAGTATGGCTGATTAAGATTCCAAGAGTAAATGGAATTCTTTTTCCTTTTTTTTTTCTGAATCCCCAGGCTCATCTCTAAGTACATGTTATGGATTTGGGTATCATGGCAGGCATATTGGTCTCCTGTTTCTGCTCCTGTTCCAGTCAATGGCGAAGGTCCCTTTCACTTTAGCACTGTACAGACTGGTAAAGTGGTTTTCAGCTGCAGGCATTTCTTCATATTTCAAGTATGTTTTTTTTAAACTGTACTTGGGTAGGCAATTGGATATCTATTCTATAAGATTGGAACTTCTTATTATGAGGCTGGAACAGTTTTGCAGTGGTTCTCCTGTAAAGTTATTTCACACAAGTGTTTTCTATGAGTTTTGCTATTTCAGATGCCTCTTGCATTTGGTGGTTCTCATATTGGGCAGCTGTTGCATAATTAGCAGTCTTTCTACTTGCTATAAATGTACAGCTATTTGCATATTCTTCTGTAATGAGGCCTGCTGGGAGATGCATTAAGAGTAAAGGACTGTGATGGCTGTGGTACAGAAGCATGGTGTCCAGTCAAAATGGACAGCAGCATCTGGTGTTAGAAAAGGGACAGGTTTCTCTGTGTTTTGGAAAGTACTTGGTTCACAGTAAGTGAATTGGATATTTGAACAAGTTGTAAGATTGTCGGGGCAGAGACTACATCTAAAAGTTTTGCTCGTACCTCTGTGTAATAACTAACTGGGGAGACAGCCTTAATTAGGAGAAATTTTTAGTGTGTGAGATTGCTCGTTTGACTTTGAAAGGAAATACTACTGCTGAAGCAGAACCTTTTGTTCTGAAATGCATCTGAGTTTCCCTATTGACTGTATCACCATACATAACAGGAGATTTGTTACTGTACTTTGCCTGCTTTGTGATACTGATGGCAGATCCCATATGCTTTTTCTGCCTAAACAAGGTTTGTGGATGCTCTCAGTTGTACAAACAGCACTCCACAGCTGGAACATGACAGGGAAAGTGGCCTACAGTTCACAAGTGATCTTTCTCTATCAGCCTTAGTATTAAGCTGCTGTAAAAATGTAGTGTTCTAAAGAAGAACAGGGGTGAGTAAAGTGTTGCAGGAAATGCCTTCAGATGATGGTTTGGTTGGACTTACTGAAACAGCCTCAAAATTCCCTCATGGGACACAGGGACATTAAGTACTTTTCTTGTCCTTCCTTCCACTGATGTGTGCAAGTCTTTTTTTATATAAACAGTCTTTCATATTTGGAGGTCTCTTTACTTAAAAATTAATGTGCAACCTGACAGTAACAGTGGAAAGTTTGCCTGGAATCTAGCACTGGAGCACTAATCGTTATTGCTGGAAGGTTTCACCACTACCACTACACTGTGCTCTGTCTTATTCTTTGCAGTCGCCCATCACCAAACTGATATACCAGGTCTCCAGACATTCTCTCAGCTAGTGGCCACAAATGGGAATAATAATGCTATAAAATTAAAATTAATACGGGGATAATGATGATGTTTATCCAGAATTTTATTTTATTTGTTAATAACCAGATGTTAAAATCCTAATTGGTAGATTACAGTGTGATACTGTCATTTCTTGCCTCATTTGTAAATTAGGATCTTAATCCTCCAAAAGGCATAGGCACTCATTTCTCACTCCATGGGGACAATTTCTAGTCCTGAACAGGCCCTTGCATGTTATTAGTTTTCTGCTTCCTCAGAGACCTGGAATGCTGATTGAGGACTTCACTTGCCTTTTCCTCTTGTGGCAGATGGTAGCAGTGCTGTAGAGAGTCTTTGAGTTTGGCACAGGATCTTGAAGAGGATCAGGGGTTGGGAAAGGGTTGAGAATGATATTGTTGGTAGATCTTTGAGACCAAAATGTCTGGTTTGTGGTTACCTCAGACTGCAAGGATTGGAGTAAATCACCTGTCCCTTCCAGTCCCGTATTCTTGGTAGCACTAATCTTTATGGTAAATGAACGCCTGTCTTCATGCAAAGCACCTCTTTCTGAGAACAGAAAAGGGCAAACACGGAATTCCCACAGGTGTGCCAGGCTGGTGTTCAGAAGCATTATTGTGCTGGGGTCTGCCTTGTAGGTTTTCGGACAAAAATTGCAGTGTTTTGGAGATGGGAGTACTCTGTTGTCTTCTGTAAGCATGTGAGTGGTCCAGATGCAGTGTCCGCTGACAGATAATAGTATGTCTTATTTCTCACAGGGCTTCCAAAGCAGCTGAGTCTAGGACCTTAAGGAATGTCACGCAATAGTTGCTGAACTAACTGACACTGAAAGGATCAGAAAAAGATGACAATCCATATTTGAAATAAACACGTGGACTCTCTGATAAAAAAAAACATGTCAAAAAAAGGACGGAGCAAGGGCGAAAAGCCTGAGGCACTGATTGTTGCCCTACAGGCTGCCAATGAGGAACTCAGGACTAAGCTAACAGACATTCAAATTGAGCTGCATCAGGAGAAATCTAAGGTGAGAGAGAGTTCGATTTTAAATAAAAGTGTCTGCTAAATAAGACAAACACGTGGAAAAAATAGTACCAGAGAATTCAACAGAGGCCACACAACTCTCCTAAAAAATTGCTCTGATTCTTTCCCAACTTACAACATTTGCTGATGTCCTGTGGCTTCTGTGGAAAAGACTCCATTTTACTGAGCTACAAGTCGGAGAAATCCCTGGCCCTCAAATGGGGCAGTATGTGAAAGTTGTAGGAATTTTGCTTTTTCTGAGCCCTCTAATTTTCTGGTGAATTTGGCTGCTGGGCTGAAAAGCTTTTAGACAAATGCACACATGTATACGGAGTCTTATTTTGTAAGGAAATATTAAAAGTACATGTAGCATCATTGTGTGAGGCAAGACACCTGGAGAAGACAGGGTTTTTGTTTGAGTAAAGACAGTGTAATCTACGTGAGTACCTCAGGAGCTGGCCTATATTTTGTTTGGGGGTGTGGAGGATTGTCTGGGGTCTCAGTGGGGTTTTTTCTCAGTTTGACATGGATGTGTCTGGGTGGGCTTGTTTTGATAATGTTACATTGGCAGCAGATGACTTTCATTTTATCTCAATGTAGGTTGCTAAACTCGAAAGAGAAAAGACTCAAGAAACGAAGCGTATCCGCGAAGTGGAGCAACGCAAGCAGACCGTGCAGATCACAGAGCTAAAAGCCAAACTTCATGAGGAGAAAATGAAGGAGCTGCAGGCTGTGAGGGAGAACCTCATCAAGCAGCACGAGCAGGAGATGACGAGAATGGTGAAAGTCCGTGACAGTGAAATCCAGCGCCTGAAGTCGGCACTGTGTGCACTGCGGGATGGGAGCAGTGATAAAGTACGGACAGCGCTGACTATTGAGGCTCGGGAAGAGGCCAGGAAACAGTTTGACTCTGAGCGCCTTAAGCTTCTGCAGGAAATTACTGAACTGAAGTCTGCCAAAAAGCAGGTAGATGAGGCCCTTAACAATATGATCCAGGCCGACAAGATCAAGGCAGGCGATCTTCGGAGTGAGCATCAGTCCCACCAAGAGGCCATTTCCAAGATCAAATGGGAGAGTGAAAGGGATATTCGACGCCTGGTCAGTAATCAAAAGAGTTCATGTGTTCTCTTAGGCTGCACTGAGTTTGCCTTTTGTGTCTCTTAGCTTTTTCTGCGTAACAGATCTTTGCAATGCAACTCACCTTGAAAAAGTATTACAGATTTCTCACTGTCATTTGTCAGGAATAAATAGATCACAGTGGGTCAGCTATAACACTGTTATGGCAGTTAACAGCTTAAATTAAGAGAGTGATTGGCTTAATCCATAAGGATTTGACTCTCTGATTTATTAATGCATGAAAGGTGCAAAGGGTTAGATAAAGAGCATTTGCATCTGCACTTGCAGTGTTTTGGTTTCTCCAGCCTGTGTTGCGGTATCCTAAACACAATAAACCATGGCAGGAGAGGAGATATCTTTTGGGTTGGACTTGGTGGAGCCTTCAGTAATTACTGTGGAAAATGAACAAAAAGAAGCCCACACCAGAAAAGGTGCAGGTTGCATTGTTTCCCTGTGTTACGGTTTAGAAATGTCCCAGTTTTGTTCCCACTTAGACTTTCCAAACCATACTGACACTTGTTCACTCCCCATTCCCTCAGTGGGCTAGAGAGGAGAATTGGAGGCACAAAAGGTAAAGATGAGATCATGAATTGAAGTAAGACCACTTGACTGGAAACAGCAATGAGATATGCACGTGAGAGAGGAAAGCAGCTTACATGCAAAATGCTCAGCATGGTGTCTGTGACCTGACCACAGCCATGCTACCCTCATGCAGAAGGATCCTTTCCCCCGTCCCCAGAAAATGGCATGAGATGATATAGAATAACCTCTGGCTATTGCAAAAATAAACCTTGTCCTGGCCAGAACCAGGACACACTGTCATGTGGAGAGCTGGACCTGCTTGTAATGGTAGAAAGTTTAGCTTGAAAACTGGAATTCAAGAATTGACAATTAAGTAAAATAAGTGGGAATTTAAACTGTCAAAAATGATACCCCCTGCCCCACCTCCAGTTTACAGTCTCCATCCTAGAGGTGTATTGTGTTGCCAAAATGCTCAATGAATATGCTTCTGTGCCAAGTTATGGGTATGGCTCAGATTGTGTTGCTTTACAGGCCTGATGCAGTATGGTAGAGCAGATTTGAGGGGTGATCACTGCTCTTAAGTAAATCATACAATATGAACTGGAGAAATGCTGTTGCCTTCACACAGTAATATTGTTCTGGTGTTTCTTTCATTCAGATGGATGAGATCAAGGCTAAAGACAGGATCATATTTTCATTGGAGAAAGAACTGGAGACACAGACAGGCTATGTGCAGAAGCTGCAACTGCAAAAGGAAGCTCTGGATGAACAGCTCTTTTTGGTGAAGGAGGCAGAGTGCAACATGAGCAGTCCCAAGAGAGAGATCCCAGGAAGAGCTGGCGATGGTTCAGAGCACTGCAGCAGCCCTGTATGCAGGTTTTACTGGTCCCTGCAAAACAGTAGCATGGATGTGTGTTTCTTGCTGACATACCTTCTCAGGCCCTAGGAAAACATTCCCACTCATTCACCACAGACAAGTTAATGTCCACAGAATATTTAGAGGGCATGCTAGTTAGACAAAACTTTGTACTACTGGTTTTCATTGGTTGTTCTAGTCACAGATGTAAATATCCTAAACAATCAGTGCCTCTTTGAAAGAATCATTGATGAACCTCACTACCTGGGTAACATACATCCTCAAAAGCACATAGAATTACAAGGATGAGCAGGGAGGGGCAAGGAAAACGCTGGGCGTGGAGAATCTGTGAGACCCTTAGAAGCGCCTCCTCTTTGTTTCCCACAGACAGCCCTTGGGTGTCATTCACAAAGCACACAAATTACCCATTGTGTGACTACAGGGAAGATGTTTACACAAGCAATGCATATTTAAAAGCATGTTTACATGTATACAAATGAGAAATAAAGTAAATGTAATTGATACAGAAAGGGTTGTCCTGGCTTTTTCACCTGAGGTAGTGATTCAGCAAATAGAAGCAATCTACAGGAAAAGGCAATAAAAATTAGAACATTTTGGCTTTTTTATCTCTGTCATAAAAATTTATCATCTGTTTGATTGTTTTCTCTTAATTTTTTAAAATGGCTTAAAATTTTCAATTGAAGTATCCCCAAACCAGATATATATATATATATTTAGGAAGAAGTATTTGCCAACATATTCAGTACTGTAAAAGTCCCTAAAGATAATTTGTTGATGATGACATCTTAGGTTGACTGGTGTGTGTTTTTTAAGGATTCTCTTCCCAAGCATGTATTTTGAAGGGAATCAGTAACTGTGTGACATTGCTGCCCGTGCACAGGACTTGCGCAGAAACCAGAAGAGGATAGCAGAGCTGAATGCCACCATTCGGAAGCTGGAAGACCGGAACACGTTGCTTGTTGATGAGCGAAATGAACTGGTATGTGAGCTTTTGCACTGGCAGACAGAGGAGGTTGAGAGCCATGGGGAAGGGCAAAGAGGGGGAGGATTCAAGGATAAGGCTGGCAATGAATATACCTTGTCCATCCATCAGGCCAATCACTCAGGAGGCTGAGGAGGACTTTTTATCCTAGAATAAAACAGTAATTTTATTGAAATTACCTGAGTAGAAAATCACAGCAGAGGTCGAGGCAGAAAGGCTTGTAGGTTTCTGTGTGAATGCTTCTGTTCCCTCCTTTTAAGCAGCACGTGCTTGGTGACTTACCTTGTGCATGGTGAGACTTACCTTGTAAATGAAATAATGTCTGTTAGGTCTGTAGTCCAGTATTTGATCAGGTTGAAAATAGTGCAGTACTGAGTCTAGGAAGAATTGACAACTGTGAATTGATCCCTTTATCTGATTCTCTACTCTGTGGTTATATCTATATGTTGAATCAGGACCCTGGCTATTTAACCTGTTTATATTCCTACTTCTCTGCTTAAGGATGAGAGTGATAAATTGAACTCTTGATGGGCTTTTTTATTCCTGAGCTAGAAATCTTAATGCACTCCTTTCATATCAGTTTAGCCAGCATTAGTGTACTTTATGTCATAATTGCAAAATAGATGTCAAGATTGCAAATTACAAGTATATTCACATATCTCTCATGACAATTATTAATTGCTATTATCAATCCAGTTGAAGCGTGTCCGAGAAGCTGAGAAACAATGTAAACCTCTTCTGGAAAAGAACAAGTGCCTCACGAAGAGAAATGATGAACTTATGCAGTCTTTGCAGCGCATGGAAGATAAACTCAAAGCAGTCACTAAAGAAAATATAGAAATGGTTGGTACTGAAGAGCAAAATTGGTATTACTGGAGGATCTGTGTGTTGGTAGCCACATCTGCATAGTACATGATGTATATGAATAGAGAATATGCATTGTATATAATGTGCTGCTAAGATACAGCCATAGTTTGGTCTGTATTATTATAGATTTATATACCATAACATTGTATTATGCATACATGGGCAATATATTTACATGAATGCATAATCACAGTCTTTAATTATATTTTCAAAGTTAGAATATTGAGTTTCAATAATTTCAAAAAAAAAGAAAGAGGAAAATGATATATAATTGAGGCATATCCTACTGAGCTATTTTTTATCTGGAACTCAAAAAGGAAGCTGTTAAGAGTGATGTTTTCAGCCAGAATGATGTTCTTGCATCATGTACATGTTCCTTTTAGAGATGATGATGACAAAGTAAACTGCTGGTAAGGCACTAAGCACATAGAATATTTCCATAAAACATACACATGGTAGGTGGATAGGGGAAAGGGAGAATGGTGGTGTTTAAATTTGGTTAGGGCAATAGATTTCCCATGTCAGGGCCATATGAAGTGGGGTCAAAAGTTATGTCTGTATATCCTTCAGATGGGATTGCCTTGATTATCAGTCTGCTTCCAGGCCTTATGTTCCTACACATGCACTGTTGTGGCTTTGGCATTAATGAAAAAGGAGGTGGATGTTCTGGGTTGCCAGATATGGCTGGCAGACTGAGATGACTTCCCATGCTAAAAGTGTTCATGGACCTTGCCCTGCCCTGTACTAGCCACTGTCCTGAGCAGGCTAAGTGCCCTGCAATGGGAACAGCTTTCCTGCTGATTGGGCAGAGGTGGTCAGATTCACTTTCCTGTCCCACAGAAAAAAGACTTTAGTGTTACACGGTTAATCCACTTAAAGTCTCTGCAATTTACCAATGAGACAGATAAACTTATTGCAGGTGTCATGGGTTAGAATTATTCTTCCACAGCTGTGGTAGTGCAGATCACAGTCCCTTGGAGTCTCCCACAGCCAAGGGAAAAGGACTTGGGAATCTGCATGCATTGGGCATCAGTGGGCAGCACCACTGGTGCATATCTGTGGACACAGTGTACATGTGCTCAGTTAGCTCCCTGACATCTGCTCTTCACACTATGGATGCCCAAATAACAAAAGTTGACAAGCTGTCGGTGGCTAAAGCAATTCTCACATGTTTTAGCCATCTCCTTTCCCACATATGCTCAGGAGCAGGCAGGATATTGACCTGTGGTTAAAATAGATCTACCACAGTTTTTGCCTTTCCTCCTGGTGTGACTTGGATGCATGTCTTTCACATGAGTAAGGCATGTCCATTGCCTTACTGTGTGTGGTCCTACACTGACTATCAGTAAGGACATGGGGTTGTGAGAGTAGATACTGTTTGCCTACCCACTGGACAGGTTCAACTATTTGCCATATGTGGGGGCATCTTGATTCATGGCCAAGGAAGAGCTATGGTATGTGACCTTTAAGGGCTGTAGAGGTTGTACTTTCACATGGTAACAAATTAGATAAAGCTTTGTTGTTCTGGTTGAAGAATTCAGCCTTGCTGTGCTATTTTATTGTTAAGAAGTGCTGATGGACATGAATAAAAAAATTGTGTAGATGAAGCATATTTAAAGATCTGTATAGCTTAAATGAAAGGTGATGCTTAGTTTTTAACTGAAAGGTAGTCTTTGAATTGCTGAATCTTATTTTATCTCTTTTATCTTTTCTTACCACAGAGAGAAAAAATAACATCCCATCCTCCTCTGAAGAAATTAAGATCTCTCAATGACCTGGATCAGGCTAATGAGGAGCAAGAAACTGAATTTTTAAAGCTTCAGGTTATAGAACAGCAGAACATAATTGATGAGTTAACAAGGGTATGTCCAAAGCACAAGGAAATTGGGAATGATTGCTGTGTACAGTTTAACACTGACAGTATTTCTTCTTATAACTAGAGGTCTGAGCATTAATACTGTACCTGCTTTTAAGATCTGCAGATATTTAGCTGTAGGTGTGCACGTGTGCAGTTTGCTGAATTTGTAGTGAAGCATCAGCCCTACAACTAAAACCAAAACACTGTGAACTGAGCTCCAGAAAGGAATGCAGACTAAGAGCTGTGGAGCTTGGGAAGGTACCTACATGTTCACAAGGCAGGGCTGTGCCGAGGTGTTTTACCATTATAACCAAGTCATGCTTAAAAAGTTCCCTTAATAAGAGGCTGGCCCACAGTGCCATATCTTGTGCTGGAAGAGCATGTACAGCTAGACAGTGGGTTTCCAGTTCTTCCATCATTTAATGCTGACAATTCCTTTGTCAGTGAACTTTGCATTATGATACTGAGGAGAAAGATTCCAAAACAGGCTGCTGTCTCTTCTGAGACATCATTGCTAGGAATCAACACACCCATCATTTAGGGACTTTGAGACACCATCTTCTCATCAGGGAGGGCAGACAGCCCTTTGTACAGTGCCCAAACCCATGCACCAGGCCTCCCAGTGATTTTAGAGGGCAATCCATCGGCTCCTGTTGTTTGACAGCTGCTCAAGGCAAATGCACAAAGGCTTTTTTCAGGTGGTTTTCATCTGATACACATACAGATTTGGATATGAGTCCTTCCTTCTACCTGGAATCAGATTCCTGTTTGGACATATATAGGGAGTCACTGGAACTTCTGTTATTTATTTCCTCCATATATTTGGCCATCTGTCAGCTGCAAAGAAGAGAAGAGAGAGTAACTTTTAAATCTTACTTTCTAGGACAGGGAGAAACTTATTCGTCGGAGAAAGCATAAAAGGAGCTCAAAACCAATCAAGGTAAGATGAAAACTTGTTTCTTATTTACAGTGTTCAAGTAGGCTGTGTAGGAAAACACACTTTAGCAATCTGATTAAAGAGAGATTTGTGGATTATAACAATCTGCTTTAGTGATCAGGTTTATAAATTCCTTAGTGGGAGAGCTTTTTAAATCCATTTTGAAATTCTGTTAAGGGTGTGCAGCTATTTTATTTTCAGCAAAATGGGGCTCCTGTCCCACCCGTCGTCCTTCCCGCGGCTCCCCTACCTCAGCCCCACCCCCCCACCCAGTAGTAATAATTGTCCTTCCATTTGGTTTCTATAACTATTGGTCTCAGGGTCTGTTATGCTGAGAGGTATTTACATTATCAGAGACCTTCCCAATTTTTTTCCTAAAATCTGTTTTTTACAGCACATATGGACTAAAACCAAATCCTTGTGCATGTCTATTCTTCAGGCGGAAACTTCTGCCTGAGATACTATCATTCCTGCTCAGTTCCACATGCCTTTGACTAACCTTTGAATCGCCCTGAATTGGGTTAAGTCCAAAGCTGGTATAATTGACAACAATTGTAGAGCTGAGTAGTCAGGAGTAGTTCACATAGCTCCTGAATCAGCTAGATGTGAAGCATGAGTTTGCAGCATTCACGTCCCATCTCCAAAAAGTGGAAATATGGGTTACTTGGTTGCACTTAGTCCTCCAAGGACATCCCTTAGTGCATCAGCCACGTTCTGAGAAAGTCACACAGCACTGTTTACACACGGGAAATTTCAGTAAATCCTAGTTGTGTCATCACAGTGTTTCTGTGTGGGTCATGAAGTGGTGTATAGCAGACACAACAAGAGCCAAATAGTATTTCCATCAGTAAATTTTATTTCTAAACTAGAGACTATAACATTGGAGAATATGGCAATTGTTTTCACTTGACAACACAATGAGCAAAAATTGTAATATATGCAAAAGCTAATTGATGTTTGGTACATGTTTTTTGTGTGATTCAAACTCCAGGTTTAGAAGGTTTAACCTGTCAACAAAGTGAAAGACGTTGCTAAGAAGAAGTGCATCTTAATTGATCATTGATCAGTTTGTCTTCAGAATTACCCATAAGCTGAGTATTTAAGTGCTCAAATCTGTACCCTGAAACCAAGCCTGCAGGGTCAAGCATCTGTGTCTTCACAGGACATGTCTCACAGTTTGAATTTGATTTTATTCAGCTATGAAATTGGCAATAGCGAGATGTCAGGCATACAACCAAACTATGGAGCATGAGCAATTGTTTATAACGTGTGCCAGTTACTGTAGTCCTGGAAAGATGCAATAAAAGTTCCTTCACGTTAGTTTTGGATTAGCATGGCTTTCACTCATATAGTCCAACAGCAATATCAGTAAGAGAAGCACCCAGACATTAAAAGTATCAGCAGTGTCTGTGAGAGAAGAAGGAGGGCTGCCTATTCTACACGTGTTTCCAGCTCCTTACGGTGTAACCTTTGCACACTACACTACACTACACTTTGCATGTTGATAAATGTCTTCTGAAGAGCTTCATGGTTAACAAACAATTCTCCTGCCTTCCTGTAAGGGCAGAGACTTTTCCTCTGGCATGTTGCTACTCACATTATGTTTTCCAATTAGACTGAGACAGACCCTCAGAAAAATTATTCAGCAAACTTTTTCTCCATCAGCACAAGACCTGATCTTCAGTGGATTTCCTCTGAGTTTGTTTAAAGATGGTAATTGCAGGGGTAGCCCACTGTTCACTTTTCACACCTCATCTTTTAAGTAACTAGCAATTTCCCCCTCTGCTGCTCTCTAGAATACATGCTACAAGTTTACATGAAGGTTCAGAAATCATGCTTTTCCTTCTATAGAGACATGTGGTGGATACAGTTTTTGGGTATGATGATGATTCTATGGATTCTGAAACATCCTCTGTGGCCTCATATAGAACAGACAGGACACCAGCAACCCCAGATGATGATCTGGATGAGGTAAGCTCTGACTCTTGCCACAGACAAGTTACAGGTTTTCAAGAGATGACTTTGAAAACAAGTGGTTGGGCTTTCAAGAACACTTAGGTTTTTATAGTGCATACTGAGTGATAAATACTTTTTAAATTTGACCTTAATTTTTGTAACTCCCATACTAAAATGCTGAGAGTTTCTTCCACAATATAGTCTGTAGAGTCTAGAGGAATAACTACCCTGCAGTTTGAGGTGTTTTTTTTCCTCTCCTCTTTCAAGGAAACAAACCTATCACATTTCTTGTAGCTTAAAGACATATCAAAGAGTTATAGTGAATGACATGACAACTCAGCTGATACTGTGATATAAATGCTGTATAATCTCCCCTTTTTTTTTATTTCAGATCACAGCAAGCTTACACACTGTGATCCAAAATGCTATTTGAGTCAAGACCTGTAAACCAACTACTGTGCTTAACAAATCACTTTTGCATTCTTTGCTTTGACAGTGCTTTGCTCTTCATGGCTTAGACATGTCCCTTCTTATTCTTCAGGGTTTAGCAGCAGAAGAGTCAGAGCTGCGGTTTCGACAGCTGACAAAGGAGTACCAGGCCCTGCAGAGAGCGTATGCACTGCTGCAGGAACAGACAGGAGGGGTCATAGATGCTGAAAGAGAAGCCAGGGTCAGTACTGGTTTGAGTATTTCATTGTTGTCAGGACAAGAAGCCCCTCAAAGGGACATACAATGGAATGGTGCTAATACAGCATCCACAACACTGAGAAATGTCTGTTCACTCATTTACTGAGTACATTTTGAAAGAGAGTGACCACTAAGAATGGACACAATCACGCAGTTTACAGGAAACTGTACTTCACCTGAACCTGAAAACTCTGCAGTTAGGCAGGCATGCCAAAGCAGACAACTCTGCAGCCTGACACAGAATCGCAAGAATTTTCTCATAATTTGTGTAGGTGTGATGGGGGTTGGGTTTTAAAGGCAAATGAAGGCCTGTGGGTTTTCACAAAGGCACACATTGCACTAACTTCAGGGACATCTGAATGTTTCTAATAGATAAATGCAAATTACATTCAAATTTTAATGTGATGCAGGCTACAGTAAACCTTCCAAGGTAATGTTCCTCTAATAAAATAAATGTTCCTCTAATAAAATTAAAGAATCATTCAGGCTGGAAGGAACCTCAGGCAGTCTCCAGCCCAAATTCTTGCTCAAAGCAGTTAGCTGTGAGATCATATCAGTTTGTTTAGTATTTAGTTGAGTCAGCTCTTGAAGAACCCCCTGGCAGTTAAATTTGCCTCTTCCCACTACCTGTTACCACTCTGATCTGCTAAGCACTTTTTTTGTAATTTAGGGATTGGCCCTTATGAGGGCCTTGGGGCAAAGCACCCCAAATACCTGAGCTTGTGCTTTGCTGCTCCAATGCAATCCATGGTGGAACAGGCTTGGGTGGGGAGTTGGGGCTGATCCACTGCTCTGTTCTCTTGGTCATCTGTGTGCCAGTCTAAGGGGTGGCACAAAACATCCCCAAGTCAGAATCTTTGTAATGGTTGCTCACTCAGTAGAACTGACAGCATGAACCTAGGTTCTGCTGATTTTGTTTTCCTTTTACTACCAGTCACACTGTGGGTTTTGTTACTCTTTAATGTGATGCTTGACTTCAACAGGCTCAGGAGCAGCTTCAAGCTGAGGTCCAGAGGTATAAAGCCAAAATAGAAGATTTGGAGAAAACTTTGGCTCAGAAAGGGCAGGTAACTAATTCTTGTGTGGTTTTTTTTTTTTTTTTTTTTCCTATTTTGTATCTTGCCTGCTCTGCTTACAAAATGCCAAGCACAATTTCAGTTCAAACTTCCACGAGATGTAATGTTGCCAGTCAGAGGCAGATCTGGCAACTTCAGAAGACTTGGTACACCTTGGTAAATTTAAAATTATGTTGTTCTGTAAAAGACAGCTTGTTCCTGTAGGATGTTAAAGCCTGAATATCGTGGCTCCAATTTTTAATAAATGTGCACAGCCTCGTAGAATTTGATTATTCTATAATACTACTGCTTCATTCAACAGGACTCACACTGGGTGGAAGACAAGCAGCTTTTCATTAAGAGGAACCAAGAGCTTTTAGACAAGGTATGTTCCAAAGGTTTGCATGTTCACTCTGAAGGGTTATCTGGATCCTGTGAAACATCTTAAGGGTTTAGATTTTGCACAGCCTATGTTACCTCAACTACTACTCACCAAATACTTAATGGTTCTTGCAACAGTCACACAGGTCATGATTTTACATGTTTCTGTTAGATAGAGAAAACGGAAGCAGAAAACAACCGTCTGCACCAGGAGCTGCAGGATGCGCGAGACCAGAATGAGCTGCTGGAGTTCCGCAACCTTGAGCTGGAGGTGATGGATGCACTTCTTACAGTAGAGCTGGTAGAAAATTAAACGGCTGCACTTGCACTGGACACCAGCTTTAATAAAGGATTTACACAAGTGTTGTAGCAATAAAACAGTCACAAATCAGGCCCAGCATTTTTAATTGTGAGCTGAAGTATATCAGCTCTAATATCCTGGAAATAGTAAGCACCATACCCAGCTGGTTCACTTCAGCCTGGGCCAGGTGCCCAGTGTACACAGGTCAGCTTAGCTGATTAACATGAGTGTGCTTCTTAGCTGCCACACCTGTGGGCATGATTTTTCTAATACTTGGAGACGCCTGTCTGCCCATGTGCAGGTGCTGTTCCTTTTGCGGGCGCTGGACACATTCCCTATTGAGCAGCTCTCCCATGACCTGCAGTGGGTGCAAACAGTCTATCAGCTGACACTGGACATTGATGCAGGAGCTTCAGAAGCCTCTTCAGGACCTCAAGCTCCCTCTTCCCAGACTGCCTCTAGTTACAGACTCTCCTTTGGAGCGCCATCCAGCCTAAACTTCACCTGCTCTCTTCCCCAGTATAAGATGGTTTATTTTTTATTTTTTCTTTTCAGTTGCTGTCCAAGGGCAAATACATTTGCCACACAGAGCCTTTTCTGGTTCTCATAACATAATGCTGTGTCAGGCTTGCCCCTTATTCATAGAGCTGTCTCACAGTTTTGTCTGACAGCTGTGTTTTCATATGGCAGGGAGCTGAACTGATCAAGTGAATGACATGTTCATAAACCAAAAATGTGTGTGAAAGTGAAGTTTAATCTTTACTTCCGTGCTTGCCTGAACCTTAAAGGAATGAGAAATAGCATCTTCAATTTTTTTTCTTGTCTCTGATCCTTTAAAACTGAACAAATATTTGTAAATTTTAAGCAATAAAGGTCTATAAATAGCTAAGTTGATCAGTTTTTTGAACACATGGTTTTCCACAGATGTTAGAATGTACAGCATACCAGGATGAGAAGAATGTGTAATCTGAGTCTCCCAATAGTCTGAAGTAAAACACCTGTTTCTAAAGGGAGTATTTACAGCAATGTAGAGTTGTTCAACACTTAATAAAGCAAATCACTTGAATCTTAGCTAGGTGACAGCCTTTCTACAGCCAGTTTGCAAATTGACATAATTTATCTAATTATTATCTATAATTTATCTCTCCTGTTAAACAGTTACCTTGGATTTAGCATCCTGTCCCACTTGGCTCACTTTTTCAGACTCGGTCTACATTTTCTTTCCTTGGCTTGTAGAATGAAGAGCTTGGTTTTGCAAGCCAAGCATCATATAAACAGCAACTATGGCATTGTCTATGTGCATCTCTTTCATTCTAATAGATTCTCTAGCATCTTTTCAATTAATTTGCAGGAAAGAGAGAGACGGTCCCCACCATTTAATCTCCAAATTCACCCATTCTCAGATGGTGTGAGTGCTCTACAGATCTACTGCATGAAGGAAGGGGTTAAGGTAAGTCAGTTGTATAAAGCAGTGCTTCTCCCTAGAGGAGTGGTGGGTGCTGCCCATATAATCCATTACAGATAACTCCATTAAACTTCACGTATTTAAACTTGGTCTAATGTAAGAGTGTGGTGGCAGACACAGTTCAATTAAACTCAAAATTCTCTCCATAATGATAAAATCTGGTTTGAAGGCAACTGAAATCAATGTGTGATGCATTTCTGGAGGATAAAACAAAGTGGCTGACTTCCATGTGGTTCACAGGATAGATGGATATTGCAGCCATGATAAAATTATGGTGGATGCCATGCCTTTACCTTACTCTCTCTTTGCAGGATGTCAGCATCCCAGACCTTATAAAGCAGTTAGACATCCTAGGTGATAATGGGGTAAGTTGAAATGGGAGATATTTTGTCTTTACAAGCTGCATTTTGTACAGTGCAGTAAGTGTTATGTATAGTTATGACTGTTTCCAAAGGTACTTGTTAAATTATGCATCTGTTACATATGGTTTAGCAGACTGGGAAAAATGTCCAAAGACCACCAATACTTGGGACTGGGCCCAACTGCACCCTATTCACTCAGGAAAACACATGAAGGAGTTTGGCAGTCTGAGTAAACCGCTCTTCATCAGGTCTAGGATTCTTTCTAACAGTTTCATAAATAGGCAAGAATTACCAGATTCCCTGTGGCTTTCTAAGAGGGCATAGCTGCTCATGTAAAAGAGATGCTGGATCTCTGGCCAACATTAGATATGTCTTTAAAAAGTTTATAAAAAAATAAAAACAAAGGATCATGTACTGATGTAGATCAGCACTGTTTTTACAAAAGCTTTAATGGAAATTCAGTTTTGTAAAACTAGCATGAAGACGAACAAATGGGTCTAATTTTAGTTTACGTTTCTCTTACAGTGTAATGAAATGAATGATACAGTTAATTCATATCATGTAGAAAGGCAAAACTAGTGGTTTTTTAATATGTGAACAGACTGAATATTTCAGTGGAAACTGAATACTCAGTACTACAGAGATCCTCTGAAAACTGTGGACCTGGTTTGTAGGCTGGATTGTTCATGAAGGAAACTGCTGCCAGTTTTTCCTCTTTCCTGTCTTTCTCTTCACAGAATTTAAGGAATGAAGAACAAGTGGCCATAATTCAGGCTTCCACGGTATTGTCCTTGGCAGAAAAGGTAAATTGCATGCTAGCTTTTCCCACGTGTTATCTGAAGCCTCATCTAAAACATTTTCTGCCCTGTTGTTGTCATCAGTATCATTAAACTTTCTACTGCTGGGAGTATTCCCCAAATAAAATAAACTGTGCCAGCACAGTCCCAAACACCTTGCTGAAGCAGCAAAAATAACAAACTGAGCTAGCCCAAGCTGTGCAGTAGAAAAAACTACAAATACAAAAACAACATGAAACAAAACTTGCAATTGAAAACTGAATGAGAAATCATCAGAAATTTAAGCTTTGCATAATTAGATAAAGTTTGGGATTTACAGCCCTGAGATTCTAAAACTTCCAAAAGCATCTGTATGCCAAAATTTCACTGAAAGTATGTGTCTACATTTCTTGTTTCAAAAATTAAGAAGAAAGTGGGGGTTGGTTAAAACTGCTTTCTAAGGCTCAAATGGAGCACAAAGATTTTTCAACAGGACAGCTTCCAAGGACTCTGCATAAAAATGCCTCTTCTTCAAACAACTGCCATAAAGCCAACTAAGCTATTTTTGAGATGCTCTAGCCCCATTGTGGGCCTTTATCCGTGGGATAAAATGGGTTCCTTGTCCATCCAAGGGTATGTGCTTTTCCATCTTCCAGTGACCCAGCAGTGGTAATCCTCTTTCTTGCTTCCCTGCCAAGTACTACCTGCAGACATCTTGGCCTCTGTCACAAACGGCCTCAAGATGAGCCCAGCAGCAATAGGCTGCTAAAAACAGACTAACAAGATGCTGTAGATATCCCACTTGCCACTGCTTGTGTGCTAGAAAACACAGCAGGTTACAGGTGTCATTGTCTTCTTTCCAGTGGATCCAGCAGATTGAGGGAGCTGAAGCTGCTCTGCATCAGAAGATGATGGAACTGGAAAGTGATATGGTAAGAACTTAAACTTTCCTTATTACATGTTTTAGAGACACTGATTATGTCACACTTACTTGTCGTGCCAAAAAATAGCTAGAAAAGTGTATTGACAAATGAACTGTGCAGCATTTCTCTGATTATTGGTGAATCCATAAAATTGTTCCTGGTCCAGATCACATGCAACAGCAGAATAACAGTAACAGAAATAGTAAAAGTTAAAAAAATTCCTCTCTCTTTCTATGAGGATGACTATTTATTAACAAGTACAGAGGGTTCAAAGGTTTCTCAATAATTTTCAGGGATGCATGCATTATTTGTCTCATAAGATTCACAGACTAAACATCAGCTGTTGTACTGCCTTTTAGTCAAGACCAGCATGTGAGAAATTGTTGAACTGAATAGTAACACTGTTGGCTTTCATTACATACTAAGTAAGGTTAGTACCTTACCCTGTTCTTATTGTAGTTAATGGCAGTAGCCTACAAGATGAACAAACATAACTACAGGAATTGGACAGCTGTAGTGGCTTGTGTTTTGTTCCGGTGGTATGTCTGTACTTAAGTCTGTTCGGCTTAAGGTGGACTGATAAAGCACAGCAGCTGCCCCCAAGGAATGTGAATACGTAGTTAGTTCCTGTTTAGTTCAGTCCACTTTTGCACCTCTTCCAAAATAAGAGAAGGCACAAAAAGAGTAATTCCTGATGCCAGAGCAAGTATCTCTAGAAAAATCACACAGAACACCCTAAATTTCACTACTGAAATGTCAAGCAATACCACTGAAGCCAACAGAGAGGATGGATTTAGTTCCATGTACATCAGATGTATTCACGCACAAGAGCAATCTACAGCTATTTGCTCTTCCTTCTTTTCTAGCTGAGTCAGATACTAGTAACTCTGCTGAGTATCAGTCAAAAACCAGTCTCCTCATCCTGCTGAATTAGATATCTGTAAATTATTTGATAAAACTTCCTAAAGTATTTGGAGTAACTAATTTGTTTTTCTGTCCAAATGATCCTTCATTGTAGGAGCAATTTTGCAAAATAAAAGGTTATTTGGAGGAAGAATTAGACTACAGAAAGCAAGCTCTTGACCAAGCGTACATGGTATGTACAAAGGAAATTTGGCAGCACATACTGGCCAACTCTGCAATAGCACACAGACTTTTGTTTAATCAGGAGGAGAGATTTTTGCTTTTTTGTTAGTATTGGGTTTTTTTAAAATTTGTTCTTTCCTCATTCTTTTGATGTACTAGCATGCAATCTGCATAGCTTCAACACAATATCTCACCTTTTCATGTCATAAAAAGGCACATCTCCTGAAGTCTGAAATGCTTGTCAGTTTAAGGCAGATATTGCTTATTAATATTGGCTTGTCCAGTTGGAGTTTTTTAGCGCAACAGATGGAAATTTTAGATTTGGTGAAATAATTTACACTTCAGATAGGAACATCCCATCCAACTCTTAACTCCATAAAAAAGATTTGAAGTGAAGGATTTCAGTGAAAGTTAAAATATTTTAAAAATAAAAGTTCCTATCCTTTTTTCAGAACATAGAACCATTTTCAGAGTTCAGTTTTTCACCTTTTTGCACGCTTAAGCACAGGGACTGCCTCTCATGCAGGGGTCTGAATCTGCCACCAATCCCCCAGTTTCCAATCATCTCTAATTGACTTTTGGTATTGCATCAACCAGAGGATCCAGGAGCTTGAAGCCACCTTGTACAATGCTTTGCAGCAAGAAACAGTGATAAAGTTTGGGGAACTACTCACTGAAAAACAGCAGGAAGAGCTGAGGACAGCAGTAGAAAAGCTAAGACGTCAGATGCTGAGGAAAAGCAGAGAGTATGACTGCCAGATTCTTCAGGAGAGGATGGAGCTGCTCCAGCAGGCTCATCAGGTAAGAAGAAGAAACCACACACATGTGGTATCTAAACCTTTCTGTGTAAGAGCACAATCTGAGCTCAAATCTAGGCAAGCTGCAGGCCATGAGGGAGCTTGGCATCTAGCTTTTTGAATTGTCCAATACTTTGTCTTTTCTGTGCATGCAAGCAAACGTGATAATAGCTTGTGCAAGATTGTTTTGGCATATTTTGAATTTTAAAATTCTAGCCTAAAGTTTTCACCCAGAATTCTGTCTGCATAGTTCTATCTTTGTAACAAAAATGCTAATCCCCAGTTACTGGACTGAGCACAAGAGAAACGGAGTAAATGCTGCTGGCTCGTATGGCACAGAAGAGCTGTCTGTTTTTCCAGATACTACTTGTCCCTTCCAAGTGGGCATTTGTACTTTTCACTGCTGAGATAAGGTACTGCCTTTCACCTTAAAAGACTGATGTTTGCTGCTCTGCAAGCTGTGAAGTCCCAGAGCAAAATGGCAAACTGTCACAGCTCACTGAATAGCATGAAAGCTGCACCATGAAACAGATCTGATTCAGACATTTATAGGAGTAAGACCAGAAGCACATCCCCAGTGGTTAGGGGGATTTGGTTCACATGAAGGCTCTGTTCTCACAGTCTTGCCTGATCTGAGTTGGGCACTTGAGACTGGGTCCACCCTTACCTTTTGTTGTCAGGCCTTTGCTGCGTAAGAAGCTTCTTGATTTTAAACATGACAGCTGCCCCGAGGGACACTGCCCTGAGGGACACTGCCACAGCAGTTTTGGCTTGTCAGAACAACTCTGAGCCAGTCTCAGTTGCAGGCACGGTTGGAAGTGGCTGAGAGGCAAAGGAAGGAGGAGGTAGCCAAGTAATAGGACAGGAGGCTGTGGGCAGAAACTTGTATGAGAGGTTCCACCTGAACATGAAAAAGAATTTCTTCATTGTGCAAGTAACCAAGCACTGAACAGATTACCCAGGGAGGATGTATAGTTTCCCTACCTGGAGCTATTCCAAGGACATCTAGAAGCAATCCTGTGCCATGTGCTCTAGGATGACACTGCTTGAGCAGGGAGATGGGACCAGGTGAACTGCTGCGGTCCCTTCTCACCTGACTCATTCTGTGATTTTGTGGTTCCATAGAACTTGAATTTGCTGCCATAAGCTAGTCATCTCACCTCCAGACATTGAGGAAGACAGTCACAGGTCACCTGTTCCCAGGTGCTCAGGCCTTCAGGTGTTTCCTGCTTTGCCTCTTTGGATTTCTGCTATTTGCTGGACAGCTGTTTTATGACCTGACTTAATTTAAAAAAAGATACTGAGATTTAAGGCTTCATTTCTTATACTTAGAAGTTCTGTTCTGGGGGATCTCTCCTACCAAGCAGGCAAGAGTTTGTCATGGTACATAATTTTTCTTAAAGTACCTAGCTCTGCTACAAATACACACCTTGTTTATAAGTTACATGTATGTCACTCACCACAGAATCAATACATTCGTAGTATTGTATACATTTATCATTTTGGACCCAATACATTAATCCTCTTTCAGCACATCAAATTGTGAAAAATAGTAATGAATCATGATAGAATTCTAAAGATTATAACCATGATCTTACACTTTCGATCTGTTTAATACAGGATTAATAAATAGATAATGTGAAAACAGATCAACATTGATACTAATTTCCAGCATTTAGGGATCCAGTTACATATATGCAGGATCATATTTTGAGCAGTTGCACACATGGTAAAGATGTGGTTTGGCGGGATGAGTGGATGGAGTCACAGTATGACACAAGATTGTCCCTGCCACAGAAATGGATTTGTTGATTTCTAGGTTTTTGGTACTTGTTCAGTGCCAAAAATATTAAGCTACTTGTTCAGTGGGATAGATTTACTAAGAATTTAGTGTATATGCTTTCTTTTCTGATTTCCAGAGGATCCGAGATTTAGAAGATAAAACTGACATCCAAAAGAGACAAATTAAGGATCTGGAGGAAAAGGTTGGTTCTGTTATCCTTCAAAGCATACTGATTAACTTTGTTTTGAAAGTAGTGATCCAGTTCTCTTGAACTATATGATCTTTCTGTTCTGCTCAGTCAGCTGCACCTGTTGGTGGTGGTCCACTGTCCTTTCTTTTCAGTTTGTCAGTAGACACAGACTTTAATCTTAAAATTGTACATTACATTATTAAACATGTAATGGTTAGTGTTTGATATGGGTGTGTCTAGGTACCTGTAAACATACATATGTATACATAGATATTTATATATTTATATTTATGCATTTATATATCCAGGCTATTTCTAGCATGGATTGCAGCCACTGGCTTTTAACACACTTAAAAATACTACGCATCCTATTTTTGTTATCCAGCTTTGTGACTTGTCATGGGTATCATGATGTGACAATTACACCTCAGGCTTTCAATATGGTGCCAATTGTAATCCATCACCAAAATTATTTGGATCTGTCTTCTAAGTCTGGGAGGTGGTGTGGTACTTAGAGAAGTAACAAGGGAAATAACAGTGTTTTCTGAATGAATAAATATTCTAATTGTTCTACAGAGTGCAAAAATAATTATGATGCATACAATGCCATTACCTTTCATTTTTACACAGTCTTATTTTTCTTCTGCAGTTTCTATTTCTGTTCTTGTTCTTCTCTCTTGCCTTTATTCTTTGGCCTTGATGTCAATGTGCCTCTTGGAAAGGTAAGACTGTTTTATTTATTTCCTCAAAGCTAGCACTTCTTGCACAGAGCAGAGAATCACATCCTTGTGTGTTCTTGTGGATGTTTGGAGTCAGCAGATGCAGCAGGTTGTTGTCAATTTGTAATGGTTCACAGTAGGGGGTTGTTGTACTGCTGAGTTGCTGGTGGTATTATGCTATTCATAGTTGTAAAAATAAAAGCTAACAAGGAATTTCACAGTATGAAAAAGCAAAGGGAATTGCAGGGGAAATTTAATGTTGATATTTACAAAGGGATGCAGATGGAAAACACTTAAAATAACCTCAACCGTAAACACACTCTGAACTAACACTCAGGAAGGAGATCAGGATTTTAAAACAGCTAGAGCTCTGTGTCCAGCAGCAGGAAAAATACAAAAAAGGACAAGGAAGAATGATCAGCTGCTGAAAGGAAGGGGAGACAGAGAAATGGAAGGATTTTCTGGCTCAGGAAGTGACACTGCTAAAAGGAGGTATTGGAGAGGTCTAAAAAAATTGTCATAGAATGGATGGATGGACAGCTTGCTATTGTTCACTGTCTAATACAAACAATGTGATAAGCTTAAAGAAACAAAAATTCATAGTCAAGGATGCAAGTTGTAAAGAAGCCTGTCACAGTATGCTTAGCAGCTAAAAGTTCAGAGTTCAAAAGGTAATGTGAAGATGGGGAAATAAATCAGAGAACTCTAATGGTCCCATTTTTCTCTGTGGCTAGCCACTTCCAGAGCAAGGATGCTGGGCTAGGACAATTTTTCTTTTGATCCAGGATAACAAAAGTAGAACATAGTATAGAAAACATAATGTTAAAGTCTCAAGAACATTAATGACATCATAATTTTCTGATTTGGGGACAGACCCATACCATTACATTTCTCAGTCTCTCTTGGCTCTGGCGTCAGCTGTGTCAATGAATAATTCCTCTGCTCTCCACTTGAGAGAAGCTGAGATACAGTTGTGTGAAAGATATTCTGCCATGCCCTTCTGTCATTGGTACCAGCTCATTATTTGTTTCCAGATACAATTCAAGCTATTGATTATAATAAAGTGGCATGGGTCCAGTTTGGTGGGTCTTCCTTTTCCCTTTAGGGAAAAGCCCCTACTTTGTGTTTCATTTCAGTTAGATCAAAGCTTTCATTTGCAGTTTTGTGCTGATGCAGAGACAACTCTCAGAATTATCCACATCAGCTGGAATCCACTGTGTCCTTGTTTGGCCGGACCTCAAAAGGAATGCTTCCTTGGGCTGAGGCAGCAATGTACATGGAGGTTGGCTTGAATGGGGAACAACCCATAGAGAAGATATGTGGCAGATCAGTGATCACAGCTCTTGTGAACAAGAGTCAGTATCATTATCAAGTTGCTGTTGTTTAAAACATACTGCCTTGATCCAGTGATTATGAAACACACATTAAGTTATGACTGTATACTTAATTGTGTTGCTACTGCAGGATTTCTGAGAACAGCATGGTATGGCTGTGAGATGTTTTAGGTGGCTCTACTGGTGAAAGTTTGACTTCACAGTTTCTTACTTCTTGATAATGGAGAAAAAAAATTCAGAAATTCTTCTGAAGTGACCAAAATATGGACAGAATAATTCTAAGAAGCCAAGATTTTCACATTACACAGTAGTAGTAAATAACTTAATATGAGTGTGTCTTTTGCTGTACCACAGAATCATGAGTCTAGAACAAGCAGTCAACCTATAGAGAGAGTCCAGATAATTAAAAAAAAAGATTTTAAGGTGCACCTTGAAAAATTACAGGAACTGGTAGTGACAGTTGTGAGAACCTGCCTGCATGAATTTTTTCCATTTGCCTGTACTGTTGTCCTTTTCCCATTCCTATCACAACTAAAATAATGTCCTTGTGCAGCATATGAGAAAAACTTGGGCAATAAGAGGTTCAGAGTTTTCTATATATACACTTTGCACCTACATTTCCCACCAGTGTGGGTATGGCATTGGTTCTCTAGTGAGTATTTGCCTCTTCTAGTACAGCTACAGAATTGGTGAGAAGCTTATACGTCATAGTATTACCAATACCAATCTCCTAATACCATTTGCTGATAACACATTCTTTTGGCCTAATTTGAGGGCAGGTATTGGCTGGTTAGAAAAGCTAATGAGATGCTTAAGGTCAGAACTCCATATTTTTCCTAAGTTCTAGTATGCTTGCTATTTTTCACTTGGAGTCATCCTGCCTCCATGGGCTGCTGGGTCCTGTTCAGCTCACGCTCTTCATGGAGCTGATGCACACCTTGGTGTTGTGTTCATTGAACTGTTCATTGACTAATAGTCAAAACAACATGAACATTTCTGTGCTGTCTTTAGGGCTGACATGACTGTCCCAGCTGCACAACTGACTGATGTCATTGCAGGGGAATTTACGTGGATCCCTTAGGGACTGTGTCAAGAATTCACTTCCCTCGCCATGCCCCTTCTCTCCCCACCCTCCACCCCCCATTCTGGCCCAATCTCCTTCAATGCATTTTCTTCTTGTTTTACATAACATCTAAGGTTTAGCAGGTGTAAATCCCTTGGAAATCACTTTGTTGAGCCCAGGATTGCTGCTCTAACTACAATGCCAAGATGAGTTTAATTCATTGAAGTCACTGGTGCTCCATGATGGCTGGTCCCTGGAGCACACAGGGGTCTTGTTCCCCATAGAGAAGATGAGAAGTATCAGCAGGAGCTGAAATGTGGGTTACAGCCCCATAAAGCCTGCTAGGCAGTTGTGGCACTTGTACGACCGCCCAGGAGATGAAGGGTTCTTTTGCCTTTCCCATCCTGCTTTTACAAATTTGGCTTTGTGAACGTCAGGTAGAGATCAACAAGACGGATTACGGTGAGCTGAGTGACAGAGGAAAGAGCCATGACAGTGGCGGAGATACAGTGATTTAGAGAATTGACATTGACTATGGAGGTGGAAAAATCTTATGGGTGAGGTGTGTCTGGGGGATATATAAACTCAATGCTTTTCCAGAGGATCTGCACTGCTGTGAACTCCCTTGAACTGTAAAGACAGCTGCAGCAGGCCCAGCATCACAGCACGCATGATACCTGTAGAGTGTTTTACCAAGGCCAGTCACTCCACAGGTGCAAAGCATCAAGTCTTGTAGCAGTTCCTCAAAAACAAGGTAATGGTAAGCTCCTCATCCCCTGCCTTCACCCCTGCATTTTCCTCTATGGGATCCTATCCCCTCAACACCTGAGGGGAAATCTCCAGACACAAGCAATTTGGGAATGGTGTTGGCAAGATGGAGAGGGATTTTAGCAAAGCCATATTTTCCAAGGCTGGAATACACGGAATTGGAGAGAATAACTAACATTGATTTGTGTTGCCCATTCGTGTTAAAAAACACCTGCCTACCCAGGTGATTTAATTCAGCAAAGGTGAGCATGGCATGGGGAGTGTGCCATCAACATTTCTTCTTACAACTATTCACCTGTATATTTTGTAAAATTGTTTTACTTCCACTGGATGCAAGTGAACTGTCTTAGCCTTATCATAAGGGAATTCATACAGATCCCTGACAAAACAAATAAAAAGTCCAGCTCATCCTAGGGAGCCGCTTGATGGTGAAAAATCTTTGGTTTTGTTCATGCCTTGGTGCAGTTTATCCTTTACCAATGTTTTAACCAGGAGAGAGAAACCCCCAGTGTGGTCACAGATGATACTTTCTGGTTTCCTTCTCACCCTGAATGAACACTTGACTCACTGCTGTACTCAAATAACAAAGGACAAGAATGTGCAAATGAAGGAAGCCATGTGCAGCAGATACAGTATCCAGACCAGAAGCTCTCTAATTCCTGTTTATATGGGATTTTCCTACCTGCATTTTCTCTGTGCTTGTGAACATACATATTCACTTGTTTGTGATCACATAAGGAAGCGTGGTCTGTGTGGATTTTGCACCCAGTGGATTTTACTACGTAGGCCTGAAATGCTGAGATAACAAAAACCAAATATGCCCTTTTTTCCCTGGTCTCAAACCTGAGAACCAAAGTTTTTTGGTTTTTTTCATTGGTAGGGTAGGTTTTCTCAGGACAGTAGCAGTTTCTGTTTGCCTCAGTGCTGCATTAGACAAAATTCCAGGCTTGCTCTGACACCTCAAGGGTATTGCCTGCTGCTCTTGTTACAGGTGAATGTAGGCAGTTTTGGTTCAAGAGTCATTAAAACTTATGCATACTACTCATGTGAACGTGCCCATGGGGACTTTTATGCACCACAGGGTTGAGCTTTGTGGGGTTTAAATGGACAAATGTATCAAAATACACTGAATTTTCACAAGTGATTTTCATACAGACAAAACAAGTTTCACACTGATAGTTATAAGACCTAGCCTTTTCAGTTTCCTGACTGATAGATTGATTGTATCTTGGCAAATCTGGAATAGGTGGGTAGAGGAACAAACTTTACCTTATCTGATACAGATGTTGTTTTTTTTTTTAAACTTTCAGAGTGCCCGACCATGCAGATAAGTCCTTATAAAGGCAAATGCTTCCACCCCTCGATGAAGAGAATATTGTTTACACCTATTTTCAAAAGTATAAAAATGAACAGCCTGTAGTCAAGACTGCAACCATCTTGTATTTTAAAGCCATCACTCAAAATTTGTTACCTGACAATTCCTGTCTAAAACTATTATATATGCTGCATCTAATGAAATCCTGTATGTTGAAATTACAAAAGGGGAAGAAAAATAAACAGACAACCTACATCACCTAGGAAGAACGTAAAGGGAAGGAACCACTTTCAGCTGATCAAGTCAGTGTGTCTTGGGCATGGAACCAAAGTTACAATAGAAAAATCTATTCCTGCTGTGCAGGGCAATCATTTAAATGTCATCTTGTCATCTGACAAATGGATCAAAAATTAGCAGATCAGAGTAGGAGAAACTCAAGAGATGCTGGCAACAAAGTGCTCAATATGAAGTGTGTGGCTTTCTTGCTGCAGGGACTCCTGCTCTCCCTCTTTGGTTTTAACCTCAGGAACAAATGACAGCTGCATTGTGGAAGAAAAAAAGGGGAAAAAAACAGTCTGTGTTATTGGAGGATGGGCAGGACAGGTCACGATGCTTTATGCTTGAGATTGTTACACAGCACCACCTGCCTTGGCCAAGGAATGGAAGAAGAGGGTGAATGGCATAAGGAAGGTTTCCAGTGGAGTTGAAGCCATATCTCTCTTCACCATCCCTCCATGAAGAACAGCCTGTCTATTATCAGATACTTTTCATATTCTTTAAAGACTGCCATTGAGATAATAATGACTGTACTTGGTTTTACTATAAAGTAACCACTGAGGATCACTGAATTGGACCTACAGAGTAGCTTCTGAGAAAGAGAAGAAATGTTGGAGGACAGGGCAGGGAGGAATGCTAATCCCCTATCCATGTGACATGATTGACAAAGTATCAGCTTCCAACTGTTTTGTCCCAGCTTGGAAAAAATGTTTTGGTTCAGCTTGTTATCTGACTTTGTTATTTGGCTTCCTGATCAATGATACACAGACCAAAAATGGGGAAAAACATTGTGAACACAACCTTATTGCAAATAAGAAATATTGCTAGTCAGTTTAGATTTTCCACTGGTAAGAGTAACTAAAATAGTTTTCATTTGAAAGCATTACTTACCTCTGTAATCACGAAGCCTGGAACCCAGCTGTGTTGCCTCCCTGAGGTCATAGGTCCATGCACCCAGTACTTTGTCAGAAATGCAGGTCCATGAACTCTAGTACTCTTTCAGGAGAGTTTTCCTGTTACTATACGACATGAAAGAAGCACGATGTGAGTCACTGCTATTGCAAAGGTAAAAAAGAGGAAGTTTTATTTCTGACTCTTAACATTTGTACTTTCCTAAAGGTGACAGTGGATTGGAAGGTGAGCATACCACCTCTCCAACAAACTACTAGTACGTTAAACTTTCTCTGCCTCCACGAAGGAATGTAAAACAATAGGTTGTTTACAGAAAGTTGTGTGAGAAAGTTTTCTACAAGAATGTAAACTCAGAAGGTTTTAGAAAATCTTAAAAATCAGGGTGACATACTCCCTGAGAAGCATAATACCCGCAGCAATCACTGTGAGGGTCCTGTGCTGAGGGAAGCAGTGCAGCCAGCTGCACCCACCCTCCCTTTCTCACTAATGAGCTTGACAGCACACTTCTCAGTGCCTCTGGTTTCATTTCCTGGGGAATGGAGTCCTGCCTGTTCAGACTTTGGATTCCTGTGGCAAGGCTCCGTCTTCTGTGATGGAGCCTTAATTTTAACTGGAAGAAATGGATTTCTGTACTAGAAATTAGAAAATTAAGGGCCAGAGTGCAGCTTGTGCATTACTTACACTTTCAAAGCAGGGATCACATGTACCAACATCTTACACACATCAGAAGCTTTTAAAGAGCTTTTGAAGAGTTTTTTGAACAGCTTCTCCTTCATATGCGTGCAGGTATTGCATTCCCAAGGGTTCAGGGTGAAATGGGGGCTGGTAGTCTGACTGCAGCAGACCTGGGTCTGCAAACTTTTCAAAGATTGTTCTTCCCTCCAGGGAGCTGGGCGACCGCTGCTTTACTGTCCTTGCAGTGTAACACATGCCATGCCTAAAACACACATGCTGATGTGAGTTAATACAAACTTTCTTCTATCAGCTAGATCAAAATGAGTTTCATGTCTGTGTGTGTATATATATATATATATATACATGTATCTATATGTATATGTACATATATATACATATATATGCATATACTTAGCAATTCCCTATTGTATATAGAAATTATTGCTGTAGCTTACGAAAGTTACTTCAATCTAGGCATGGGGAACTGAATTAAGATTATTTAGCTGCCACAGCTGGTACATTGTTCCAGGTTTAGTTTCACATCTTATGGACAGCTAATTTTTTATTCTTTTTTTTTCTGGACCCTTCGCTCTCCTTGGACTGTTAATCCTGGGCTTTCTGCGGTTCCTGATGTTCATTGAAGGAAAGGATTGAGAATCCTGCCTCAGATTAGTCACTGCAGCCAACCTCCCCTCCCCAAAACCAACAAGAAAAATAAAGATCAATTTACTGCAGCCTTTGAGGACAGCAAATACAGCCCTGGATCCCTCCTGTGCATCCATTCAAGGCTGTTCAGGAGTAGCTGCACTCCAGGCTATCCATCCCGCCAAAGCAGGAGGTGAGCCTGGCCTGGGCAGTCCTCATGGCAAGTCAAATTGTGGTCAAGCTCATTTGACTTGCTTTTTTTTCCCTCAATGACCAGGTTATGAGACTTTGAAGACTATTTTTTTAATGTAAGCACTTCAGATGAGGGCCTGGTTAAGTGAGATGAATTTAGGCAATTGGGGTTGCAGTAAGGAAATGGTACTTGCAGTGTTACCAGCCTGGCTCACAGGTCCATCCTCTCTTACTGATGCGCCTGGAGGACAGAGGGGAATTTTTTTTAGGTGTTGTTCATCTTCCAACCGCCTACCGTTATCTCAGTGGGAAGTATCCTTGAAACGCAAAGCTTTCAGTTCTGTGGCATCCCATGAGGACTGCCCAGGCCAGGCTCTCCTGACGTGAGCAGGGCTCAGAGAACAAACCGCTGGTGATCCAAAGGGTTTTCTCTTCCCCTGCCCTCTCTCACATCAGCACCTCTGTGGTTTTATATATACTTTTTGTTCCAGATTTTTTTGGTGTCTATTCCAGAACAAAACTGTCAATTACTTGGCAGAATGACCCTTTGATAAACACTGGACATGTACCTGTACTATATGTATTAACGTGTAGGAGAGAATCCTTATTGTATGTAAAGTTTTATGAATGGTTATTTTTTAATTTATGTATTTAATATAGGATTCAATGACCTCTGGTGTTTTAGTTTGTATAAAAAATAAAAGAGCAGCATTTTTAAAAAAAATAAACCCAACACTTTACGTTCACAGAGCTATTCAGCATATCTGGAACCTGTTCAGAGGAATCACGTTCAAGCTGAGTTACGGAGGCCCATGCTGGGGCGCGGGGACTGGGACACAGCAAGGGCTGCGGGGGTCACGTTGGGGTGGGGAGCACACCGATTAAAGAGTGAGCGAGATCCTGGCGCGGTCACTGGGAAAAGGGACGGCAGGTAGCGGTCCCAGCGGGGCCAAGGGTGAATTTACTGCTGTTTGCCAGCCCTGTGCAGAAACCAAAACTAACAGCAAGCTGCTGCCTTTCTGGAGCCCGCGGCGTACGGCTTGGGAACTGCTGAAGGCTCTTGCCGCAGTTTTAAATACAAAAACCGCCGCTCGCTGGCTGCCGCTGGGGCCGGGGCCAGAACTGAGGCCGACGTGGAGGGCACGGGCTGAGGCGGGGCCAGGGCCGGGGCCGGGGCTGAGGCGTGCCCGAGGCGGAGCCGGGGCGGGGCCGGGGCGGGGCCGGGGCTGAGGCGTGCCCGAGGCGGAGCCGGGGCCGAAGCGGGGCCGGGGCGGGGGCGGGGCCGAGGCGGAGCCGGGGCGGGGCCGAAGCGGGGCGGGGGCGGGGCCGAGGCGGGGCCGGGGCTGAGGCGTGCCCGAGGCGGAGCCGGGGCGGGGCCGAGGCGTGCCCGAAGCGGGGCCGGGGCTGGGCCGGGGCGTGCCCGAGGCGGAGCCGGGGCGGGGCCGAAGCGGGGGCGGGGCCGAGGCGTGCCCGAGGCGGGGTCGGGGCTGGGCCGGGGCGTGCCCGAGGCGGAGCCGGGGCGGGGCGGGGCCGAAGCGGGGGCGGGGCCGAGGCGTGCCCGAGGCGGAGCCGGGGCGGGGCCGGGGCGGGCCCGGGGCTGAGGCGGGCCCGAGGCGGGGCCGGGGCTGAGGCGTGCCCGAGGCGGAGCCGGGGCCGAAGCGGGGCCGGGGCGGGGGCGGGGCCGAGGCGTGCCCGAGGCGGGGCCGGGGCGGGGCCGAAGCGGGGCCGGGGCTGGGGCGTGCCCGAGGCGGGGCCGGGGCGGGGCGGGGCCGAGGCGGGGCCGGGGCGGGCCCGGGGCTGAGGCGGGCCCGAGGCGGGGCCGGGGCTGAGGCGTGCCCGAGGCGGAGCCGGGGCCGGGGCGGGGCCGAGGCGGGGCCGGGGCCGCTCTCCGCGAGTGCCGCCAGAGGACAGCGTGGGGCCGCCGGGCCGGACGGAGCGGCTCGGAACGGTTCGGCAGAAGCGCGGGGACGTGACCGTAACCCCAGAGGCTGTAGGGCCGCACCTGGCTCCCGCTCCTGTTTCACTGCGGGGCTCAGCGCCACACCTCCGGCCCTTTACAGCCTCACATTCTGGAATTGCCTCCCTCCCCATCAAATCTTTGCAATTTCTATGCCTAAAATGAATTTTCAATCATAGAGTCATTTCATTTTGAGGAGTGGGTCAGCAGTGCACAGCGGCAGTGGTTGTCACAGAGACAAAACACTCGGCACCTCCAGTCCGAGGGCACAGGGAGCTGTGTACGCTCCAAAACAGTCCTTTGGGAAGAAAATTGTCAAGAAAATCTTAGAAGGTAAATGGGAAGCACATTTGGAAGTGCAAACTTGTAGCCAGGTATTTATACCTCTCTCGTCCTTTTTACACTCAAGAAATCTAAGCTAAAGAATTGTTACAAAATAGCCCAGCACATTAATGTATTTACTAAAAAAATCCCAAACATTATCTTTCCCAAGATCCAGTCCCCAAGAACTGCACTTCATATCTTGAAGTGCTCTTAGAAGACTGAAACACATGAAGTGGGTCTGAAACATAGAAATTTGGATCTAGATGTAGTTATCTACTATTAGAGAGTTCAAATATATTCATTTCCCTTGCACAATAATCTTCAAATAATGAGTGAAGCAAAGAACTTGAGCCAAGCAGTCTTGTTTCCTTTGACTGGAAAAAAAAATTGGAAGGAGCATTTAATATTAAAATGCGCTAATTTAGAATTAAAGATAATAGATTCACAGTATAAAACAGATGTGTGCTACAGAGCCTGTGGGATGAGCTCAGCTCAGAAGGACTTTGAAGATCCTCTCTGGATAAGGCTGTGGGGTGCAGCTCATTTGCCTATACAAATATCCCTACACAAATGATGTGCAACACAGTAGTTGCTCAGTGACCAGCCTAGGAGGCATTCACTTTTCTAAAAATCTCAAATAAAATTAGAAATGTATTTCAGGGAAACTGCTCGTAATGGGAGTTGGATCAGTAGGGGTGTAGAAAAGCTCCTGCATGAACTCCTAGCCTGAACACCTGTTGGAGTAAACCAGGAGTACTTTGTGATGGAATGAAGACACAGTGCAAGAAAACCTGCATCCTGTACAGACAAAACCCAAAATGGTAAGCCTATGTTATAACATCTGTTATGTCTGATTTTGCCATCTGCTGTGTACACATGGAAGCATGGCCATCCAAGGGATCCTTTTTCTTACAATAACAAGAACTCTGCACTAGATTTTGGGTCCAGAATGCTCTGGGTGTTTCTCTGGGACAGCTGCAAGGTATCTTCAGCAACAAGTAAATAAAATGATGGGAAAATGCAAGGGAGTTGCAGACTGTCCTGTGACAAGCCATGGGCAGGCCTGGTGTGTCTGTCCCTGGTACATGACAACCCATCAGCCTGCCCCAGGCAGGGTGTATGGTGATCATTTGAGGCCCAGGTTGCAGCTGTGTGGGCCATCCTTGAGGCATCTCCACTTTGGTATTTGATCATAAAACACTTTGGCAAGCAAGGGACTAAGCCCTGTCCCAGACTGTGCTTTTGCCAAAGCAGGCACAGTGAGTGCTCATGGCTAGAGTGAAGTCTGACTATGCATTGGAAGGTCTCTGGGTTGTCTCTGTAGCCCCTTTGGGTGGCAACAGTTTTCCATTGTTTGCAATATTGTCTAAGCATAGTAAAAGCCCTAAAAACTGGCAATGTGCCATCTGCCTTATATTGAGGGGCTAAGTCTGAATATGACCAAAATACACGTTTCAAAGCCCTGTTCCTCCTTGGGCGGAGATGCATCCCATAGCTTGTGCTAAACTGACAAGAGGCCATTGTGCTACATCTGCTCCAATGCCTGGACAGCAAGTGCCAGCCAAGAACAAGCTGCTTTGCACAACAAAGAAAATCCTGTGAAAACCATTTTAGAAGCCTGAAACAGGACTGAGACTAGAGATATAATGATTTCAGTGTGTAGAACAGACGGAGACTTTAGAGCACGGAGCCACTAATCTATGGATTACAGACTCCCTCATTATAGACTAACATTTACCATTTATGAGAGGCACTTCTGCCAAGGGAGGGATCTTGCAGGTCAGTGCTCAACAACTGAATGCCATTTCAGTGACCTAGGAAAAGCATGGAGATTGGAAAATGTCACTGTACCATTTTAGTGGTCACTTGTATCTTCAAATGCTGCATGGAGTTCTGGTCCACTGCAGATCTTGAAACTGGACATGCCTGGTGGGCCTGATGTGCACTCAAAGGCAGGACCCCAGCTGCAGGAAACAGGCTCCTCCACACCAGGCACTCCCTTGGGGATGGATTGTCTATTAGGGAGTCACATTTCTCAGTATAAAGAGGGAGCCTCCAAGAACCAGTAACAAATCTTAAGCACCTCCAAATACAATTCTGAACATTGACTGTAATCCTAATCCCTGTATGGTCTCATTTTACTGAGTTCTGGCCTTGGAGCAGATGAAAACACTATTTCCACTCATTTGTGCCTAATTGTTCCCAGTCAGTTATGTAACAAATGATACAGTGAGATGTACAGAGCCCACAGAACTAGCACTACACTCAACTGATACCTTTGAGCACTGGGACACAAGAACTAAAAGCAATCAGCAACCAAGCAGGTGACCTCATTGTCATGGGACAAACAAGGGTCATCTATTAACTAAGGTCAACAACTCTTTTACTCCAGATCCCTAACCCTAAAAATCCTAATCCACACTGTCATCTTATCCCTGTGTCATTTGTTGTTTCCAGACTCAGCGACATGATAATGACTGGGAGAGAAAACAGCTTTGGCATTGATGAACCTGGAGCATCTGGCTGGAGCCAGCAAAGCTTTGAGTCCAGAGCCCTAATTGAGATCCTGTCACCAACCCTGCTTCCTGTTGTACCTAAATTGATGATAACTCTTTGTTTTACTTCTGGTCTTACACTACATCAACCTACCTTGTACAATGCAGAAATTAACCTAATGCTATAAATTGCCCATATTCCCCAACTGCCTCAGACACAGGAAAGCCATGCATGTTTAAGCCACGTATGGCACAATCAGAGAAACAAAACCACTCAGTAAAGTTTCGAGTCCCCAAGCAAGCAAGACAAACTCTCTCATGTGCTGGGATATCAGCTGCTGACTCAGGTGCTTTAAATACTCTGGTCTTGAGCAGGCCATTTCCTTTAACAAACTGTGATAAAAATGCGGTAAGGAACATCTTCAGCAAGATCCTTCTGCAGTAAGAATCAGTGACTCATTAATTCTGATTTCTTTAAACAGCCATGGTTATGTGCATTCAGAGATTTGAATGGAACTGGCAGTCTTTTGTTTGTACATTCTTTGTATGTTTTCACCCATCCCAGAAGTTAAGTCATGTTAACGTGACACAAAACATACTTTATAAAACAAGATTATAATTCTGCTTTGCATGGTCCAGGGGAAACATAATGAGCTTCACTTCCTGGAGACAGATAAAGGAGGTCTGAGACCTGGCAGTAGACAACATATTTCAAAAGCAGTTTCCAAGTTAGTGATCTGAACTCCTGTCCAAACATGCAGAGAATACAAGTGGATGGTTTTTAGGATTAATGGAGAGAAGGTGGGAAAATGGCTGATTTGGAAGTGCTCAGCACACAGAAAAATCAGTGTGTTTTCATTAGTCATCTAAAATAGGTTTTTATGAATGGAAGCCAAGGAAATTCTACACGATTGTTTTGACAAGTAGCACTGGATACAGTTGTATTTTAGGTCCTGTATTTTGCAAGCTGTGACACTCTTCTTAATTTAAATCCAAATAAATATTCTAAACTACAAAAATATCATTAGTCATCGGTGTAGAATGTGTGAAACAGTTTTTCATGAGGAGAACCTGTCATGGTTTAACCCCAGACAGCAACAAAGTACCACACAGCTGCTTGCTCACTCCTCCACCAGCAGGGTGGGGAAGAGAATCAGAAGGGTAAAAGACAGAGAACTCATGAGTTGAGATAAAGAAACTTTAATAGGTAAAGCAAAAGCTGCACACACAGGCAAAACAAACCAAGGAATTAATTCACTGTTTCCCAGTGGCAGGCAGGTATTCAGCTACCTTTAGAAGAGCAGCACCTCTTCACACTCAATGGTTACTTAAGAAGACAAATGCCATCATTCTAAATGTCCCCCCTTCCTCCTCTTCCCCCCATGTTAGACACTGAGCATGGCATCATCTAGTATGGAATATCCCTTTGGTCATTTTGGGTCACCTGTCCTGCCTGTGTCTCCTCCCAGCCACCCATGCACCTCCAATTTCCTTGCCATTGTGGCCATACAAAAAGAAGAAAAGGCTCTGTGTAAACCCTGTTCAGCAATAACAAAAACTCTATATTATCAACTCTGTGTTCAGCACAAATCCAAAACATAGCCCTGTACTAGCCACTGTGAGGAAAATTAACTCTACCCTAGCTGAGACCAGCATAGAACCACAGTAGCTTAGAACCACAGTAGCTTAGAACCACAGTAATTCTCTCTATCAGTATGCTTTAGGACTTCCCTGCCACGTTCCCGGCAATGCTTCCTCAGTTGCATACCACTCATGGATGCCTGCACTGTCCCCAGCACTCCATTTTGGATTGTTCCATAGCTGCCCTTGTTGTTAGAGCTCTGCCAGGAAAATCTGGTCCTTTCTTTATTGTTGTGGAAAGTGGTAGTGATACGCAAAGGAAAAACATGAATGCATTAGAAACTATTACTAAACAAAGTAAAGTACAGAAAAATTACAGAAAACGTACACAGTCCTTAACATGATTAACGCATACGTATTACATGTCTATAAGACAAGCCAGAGGAGAGCAGTGGGTAGCTGTATGAGCTGGAGATCAGATCCCCTGCAGCATTAGGAGTTCCAGAGGTGATGCTGAGAAAGCCCTCTGTGTAAACCTCTTAATCCAGAACCAACACACTCTCTCAAACCAGGCTCTTGGTTTTGAATATGGATAGAAAGCATTAGTGTTAAACTTTCACTTTTGAGAATTAAGAAGAGATAAGAATATCAAAATCAACCAAGTATTATAGTAAAAACCTACAGAAGTTTGGGCTTCTTTGTAGACAAAACAGAGACTTTTAAAGTGGCCAGTTCCCTCAAGATCCTTCTTGAGGGATCTTGAGGCTCTTCTTCAAGAGCATCAGGTAAGCCAGCCAGTACTTACAGATGCTTAACTGGTAGGGGCTGTGAAAAGAATTCAAGAATTCCAGCTTGGCAGGAAAGACAAACCTCTGATTTTACATTCTCAGCACAGAAACTTCAGAAGTTACTGTGGTATCTCTTACTTGGATTTTTATCAGCTAGCCTAGTCACTGAATGAAGGATTTGAATATTCTAAGGGACAGGCACTTAGTCTAAACATGTAAGAACAAACAATGGATATGGTACCTAACACTGTTCAACCTGCACTTGACCTGCACAAATGTGTGGGTGACACACACAGGTTCCCACTTCTGTATCAATGTATACATCAAAAATAATAGAAAGTTAAATCACTGAGTCAGAAGGGGCACAATGCAAAAGTTCCCTGCCAGGTTCTTTGCCATGTTCTATCAAGAGAAAACTCTTGCTCCATAGCAATGGAAGAAGTACAGGGAAAGGGAAAAGGATTTTAGCTTCACGGAATGTGAATGGTTCATTTGGCAGTTATGGGTTTGAAATTCTTAGAATTAAATATGTTTATGGATGCATAAAAGCTGCATTGCAGGTAAAGCATTAGCACATCTGGGATGCAGATTGATTTCAGTCTCAGGCATTCAAAGCTTATCGTAACAGATGCAACATTTATATGCTTGCTTAGGGAAATTACTAAGAAACTGCCTTTCACAATTTCCCAATCCAAAATACCTTACTGTGATTTGAAAATTCACAGCAATTGATGCTGATAACTCATCCATGCTCTGGAAAGGACCAACATCAAAATGCTGCAATTTGACCTTGGATTCCAGCCTCTCCATCAAGAAAGCATCTGGCTCACTATCTGTTCTCTCTTTGGTCTTTATTTTTTCATATTTAGTAAAATTCATAAAGCAGTGACACTCAGCACAATGGAATTTTGTGATGCACAATTCCTATTAGACAGCCTGCAGTCTGATGAGTCATCTCAGCTCTTTCCACCACTGTCTACCCAAGGTGTGTCACTCACTGTCCATTGGTTTAGAAGTGAAAAGCAGCTGAGATGAAAGAACCAAGCCAGAAGTTAGGAAGTTAGGAAAAGCAAGGAGCAAAGGTGGGTATGAACACACAGACAAACCCTTGATTTTAATTTAATGTCTGTGCAACACTGTAATCCCATAAGGTAAGGTAAGGATTTCCCTGGGAAATAGCACTGAAAGGTAGTCTGAAACTGGCACAACCTGCTCTTCTCAACCTTTGGGTCTGTCATGGGCTGACACTGACCTTGATGTAGCAGGCTTTATTTGGAATTAAGTCCCCCTTTTTCATGTGATTTCTTACAGGTGTATTTGATGCAGCAGGCTTTATTTGGAATTAAGTCCCCTTTTTTCATGTGATTACTTCCAGGTGTATTTGATGTAGCTGAGATTGGGTTCTGGCCTTCAGACAGAGTTTTGGGTTTCACATGAGCATCTGAAAAAGAGCTGAAGGAACAACCAATCCCAAGACTGCTTGCAAAAGAGTGGTCTTACAAAGGAGTGGAGTGCAGGCTGTATTGAGGTGATGGATTTTGGTAGTATAGAAGCCTTTTTCTTCTATTCCCTGAAAAAGGAGGGCTGTAAGGTATGCCTGCTTTTCCCTAGGACATACATAGCGAGCAACACAGATGGACATTATCTATTTTAACATCTGTGTGGAAGGGATAGCCCACCAGTCCTTAATGGTAGGACAGCTTAACACTGATTTCAAAGGAGAATTTGGTAGGATAGTGAATACGGACTGAACACAATTTCTAACATAAATAGATCAGCTGGAGGTATGAAAATTAAGTGAAAAATTTAGTCCCAGCCATGGCAAGCACAGGTTCTAGCTCCTGCATGGCATAAGTCACTCCAGTTTACAGAATACGGTTTTCCTCCAAAGCAGCAGCAAATAGACTGACAGGCAAGCAGACTAGGATCTTCAGTCACAGCCTGGCTCCTGCAGTACTTAGAGAGCTTCTTTCATGCACTATCCAGGCTGTGCAGGGCCATGACAAAAAAAAAATGCACAAATGGCAGCTCTTTTTCCTTCACCAGCCTGGCCAAAGTATATTTGACTGCTTGCTTCCTCACAGTCACAAGCAGCCATATAAACAAACAAGCAAACATTGTACCTTTAAACCCACTGTAATTCTACTCTGCTGACATCTAATTATTCGTTATAGGCTTGTAATCACTGGCACATAATCACTAATTATCTCTAGATATGCCACCTGTTTTTGCATCAGTGTGCTCCCCTGAAGCCATAGGCTGGAGAGAGAGGTTGAAAGAAAGGACACTTTAGGTCTGCAATGGTTGATTAGATCAAGTGCAACACCATGGAAACAAGGAAATCTCAGCTTAGTCCTGCAAATAATTTCTGGGAATAAAAGCAGGCACAGAGGAGAGTAGCTGGTGATCCCTAAGATAAGCTGGAATGATAGCAGTCACAACAGCAGATATGCTTGGAAGCAAGTCAGCATTTGCCATCACAACAGAGGCCAAACACACAGTGAGACCAGCCAAGCCAGGCTTCGCAGCCCAGGGAAGATGCTGGACAATGCCATACAGTAAGCAAAGAACAAACAGGACCAGGTGGAAAGAGACTGATTTTGAGAGGCAGAACATGAATTCAGAGGAAGTGGGCTGACTGCTCTTGAAGTGAATCTGGTGGCACACATCTGGCAGAATATCCTGGGCTTCAAACTTACACAGAATAAGTATTTTCTTATGTAAATCCATCTCATCCAGGCCCTAACGGTCCATGTCACACCAAGCCAGACAGCTGCTACAGTAGCTAAAATCTCACTATTCCTGAAACTCTGATCCTGAAGGTACCCAATGACATGAAAACAACAGAAGATGTCTTCAAGTTTTCTTGGCTGTTCCTGGAAATCTGGAGTGACATATCTCGGTGTGTCCATCTTAATAGAAGGTGGCTGGAGCTCATGGTGGCTGTGCAGAACCTCCCAGGTCACCACCTATTCTTCCTTGTTAGTTTGGGTGGGCCCAGCACACTCTAGGCAGGTTGGAATATTTGGGATTTCACACTGATGCCAGATCTGTGCTTCTGACCCTCTTGAAAACATTACTTATTTCTGGTGCCTTTTGTCCCATACAACTTCTAAATTGACTCAGTTTGCATCTGACTGCAAGGCCTGCAGTGCCATGGGAGTCCTTCAACATTGAGAAGATAGTAGTCCTTCCTTGGAGGACCTGGTGAAGGAGAGTCCAGATTCGCCACAGAAAAAATTTCAGAACTCTTTTTCCACAATTACTATTAATATTTTGACTAGCAGTTCATTTTAGGAGGAAAAAAATACCCTATGTGTTGAAATACTGGAATTTTCCATAGGGTTTTGCTCAGCACTAAACAAATCTGGGAACAAAAAGCATTACTGCATTTCAGAAATATTCTTGGAGTAACCAAGCACAGAAGATTATAACTTCCAGCTGCTTATCAGATTTGTGGTCTCTGTTAGTATGACAGACTGACAGCATGCTGAAGTCAGGCTCTCTGTGTTGCTTCAAGTTACTCCCTCCAACAATACAATAGCATTCTGCAGTAGAAATGACCACACTGTTAACCCACTCTCCCTGTGGTTTTGGCATGAAATACTGAACAAGTTTTTGACAGAGTCAAATGCTTTGCCTTTCTGACTCTGCAGTGGTTTGGTTTTGGTAAAGTATTTCACCAAGGACAACACCCTGTGCACAGCAGTTCCCCAGGGGCTGATACCAGAGCAGCCTGGAGCATCACAGAGGTCTGTCTCATCTTCTAACATGCCTATGTCTGAAAGTTTAGAAACCGGAGTGTGGTGATGCAGGCGTCAGCCACTGGCCCTCCCCAGCTGATTGAGATATCAGGCTCATCAGTCACCCGCCCTTCATAACATGCCTTTTCTGAGTGAACAAAGAAGCCCACCCATCTCTGACCTCTGCTTCTAAATGTAAGTGGGACAGTCAGATTTCCTTGACTCTTCCACTGTTTCTTCTGCATTTGTACTTAGCCTGACTTTCCCTGAGACATATGAAAGGCAGTGCCAGGGGCTGTCCTGACATTGCTGCAAGAATGATAGTAGAACAACTACTGTTTATCTGCCAGCCTCCAAAAACAGGACATGCTTGTAAATCATGACTACACAGTGTGAGAAGGCAGCTCTAAGTTTGCATGAAACAAGATAACTAGGACTTACTTAATCATTGCAACTTATCATGCATGTAATAAAGGGATGCAGTTTTACCAAATCATGTAGGAATCAGAAGAAATCAGTGTTGACCTGCTACTACCACTGTCCTGCTGCTTCTCCAGCTGAACCCACAGACATTAGAAGAAAACAAGCTACAAAAGCTGATGTGCATTTATCCTGCTCACAATGTTATGCAGTCATTACATCACATCCTTTTCACATGCAATCAAAGACTGCTGCCTCCAGACCCACAGGAAAATCAGTGTAAGACCACTCTGGATCAGACATCAAGGAAGGAAATGTCCTCACTCAGGACATGGCTCAAGCTTGTCAGCATTGGTGAAGAAAGGGGTCAAATCCCACCTAATGTCAACAGTCTGTTTCCTTCAAATAACACAATATTCTCTGAGTCTAATGAGCATTGTAGTGACAGCTATGGAACCTGAGATACTTCCTGGTGTAATGAGCAAATTCCAGTGACAGTATGTGAACAACATATCACAATCTGGGACATTCTTCACCCTTTTAAACCATTTTCTATTTTTATTACAGATAGAATGATGTTGCACAAACCATCTGGGAGCTGCGAACCAGCACAGAAGTTTGCCAGCAGAGGATGTGGAGTTTTTCCAATTAAGAAACTGCCCACTGCCCTGACAAATGGAAAATAAATTAGCAAAGTCATCAGAAAATACCTATTGGGGGACAACAGTGCCTTGGCAGTGGCAGGCAAAATGACCTAATTTGACTTCTCTGTCAATACCTTTGCTATTTGAATGATTCAGTTGGCAATTTGAATTCCTCTTCAAACATTTAGAAGATAACAGTATGTTTGACAGCTTCATGAAGAAAATGCTTGAGAAAGTTACATGATAGGTTGTGCCTCTCAGTGGATACTCTGAGGCTTGGGCGTTTAGAGCCTGCGATTCCCTGCACAGGCTCTGACAGGAACCCCAGCTGGTGCTTTGGCAGCAGTCAGTGAGGACAAAGAAAAACAGCACTGGGGTTTTGAGAGCACAGAACAAGAAAATGCGCACCCCAGATGGGGTGATTATGTCCCATCTTATTAACTAATCCTTTTGCAGAAAGGGATTTGCTTAAAGATAACTTCCCAGAAGGCTGCACCATTCCCCCATTCATAACCAGTGTGGCTCACCTTGTAAGATGACTGATTTCCATTTCTCAGTGTGCCTTAAACAGTTCTTACTCAACTAGAAAGACATGAATTAGAAGCTTGCCACTACAGAATTTCCCATAAAATAAATGTTGTTCCCTAGATCAGAAGAGCAGCCTATTTCTATTCCTGACCAGTGGTGCCCATCTGTCAGGCTCAGCTCAGATTCCTGACCCATGAGGACCAGTAATTCTGTTTTGCGGTCAGGATGTGAATCCAGCCCTTGAGCCAAGGAAACCCTTGCAGGATTGATGGTTGGCTCTAGTGGGTCCTGTGGCAGCACAAAGCACATGAGCTCACATGCCTACCATCTAGATCCTCCCTGGGCCCAGGCAGGGGAAGCAGCCTTCCCACTGGTTCCCCTCCCTGATTTCTATCTTCAATCTACTTTGTACAGAGAGGTGAGAGGAGAGCTGCTTTGCCAGCAGAGCTTGAGTTTGCACCACTCATGACTGTTTGCCTGACCAACATTGTTGTCCATGAGCATATAAGCATGTGATTTAAAGAAGAGAACATTTACTTAACTACCGGAGGCAGACATTTTGTCATTGTATAATTAAAAGCTTCATGTCTGATCCAAGACATACATATACAGAAATATAAAGCCTTCTGCTGGGCTCAAAAACAACTGTGCTGTGAACACGCACGGAATACAAACTTCAATTTTCATGGTATTCTTGAACTAGTAGCCTTACAACACCTAACAAAAAAGATCTTATAAGTAAATGGCAATTTGAAAAGTATAAATCAAGAACTGTCTTTTATACATGGAATGATTTTCATTAAAAGTCAGATTTTAAAGCCTTCAGTCCCCAGAAGAGCTCCGTACTGTGCAGATAATTTCAGTGCAACCATCTACGCAGCAAGGCACTAGGAAAGATAAACATTGGAATCAAGATTTAAATAAATATTGCTATTAAAGTACAATGCTGAAATTTTTGCATGTTTGCAGAATCAGACAAAGACCAGGCCCTGTTCCAGAGAATTTTAATTCCCCGTAAAGTTGCACAGCTATACGGAGATGTCCCAGCCAAAACAAGGGGTTCACTCTAACTCCTCAGTGGTTAGTGCACACAGGCACAGGGCAGGGCACGTTGTTCCTCTCAGGAGAGGCTCACTCCTCATGTGTTATTGCTTGGTCCTGAGGAGGCAGGAGCTCAGCTCACTGTGTGAAACATGCCAGCCACCAGCTCCACGGTCAGCACATCCCACTCACCAGGGGCAGAAGCTGTCTGAGAGGGGGTTTCATCTTCTCAGTGGATCCCACTTGCAGCAGGAGGATTATTTCCTTTATGCTAAGGCAGTCCCTTAGGAACATAAAGACCTGGTGGGCAGTCACTTTGTGTGCATTTGCTTGGCCAGTACTAGTGGTCTTGCTGCTAAAGCATCCAGTTACAGAAGAGGAGCGTTTGCCAGGAGACTAGGAGTAGGAAAACACTCCAGAACAAACACTTTCTGGCTATCTGAAGGGATACTTCCTTCTCTAGCTGCCAGCCACTGCTGCTGCCCCTGCATCTGAAATGTGACAGTGCTGGGCTCTTCTGGCACATCCTGGTCAGGTGGCAGTGGGGCTCTGGTGTGGGCATGACACTCATGGTGCTGAGCATCATGAAGCCACAATGCTGGGGCAGCTGCATATTAAAGTTCACATAAGAGCCCAAGAACAACCAAATGCAACCCTCTCTGGTGCTGCTTTAGAGAAAGTAAGGGCAGACGCTGACCAGTATTTCACCGTGCTGTGTAACTCAAGGCTTTTAAAGTAACTCTCCCAAGTTTACAGATACAGTCTGCAAATATTTAGTCCATCCTCTCTTCTCCTAACCCTTTAGACCTGAATAATTATTCAGAAATTCAAGTTACTGTAGATTATTTGACTTAGATGGAGAAAAAAATGGATTCAGTTAATGACACTGGTACAAGTCCAGTTACAAAAGCAGACTGCTTCCCAATGTGCAAAAGGAGGGAAATTATTGCAAACCATTTCCTCCCACACAGCCTCAAGCCTCAGTCAGCCCCCCAGACTGCCTCTCCAGGCTTAATCACAGGGTCATTTTTCTGACCTATGATGGGTCAGGCTCCATGTGGATTTTCCTTAAGAACCACCAGTCCTCAGAGGACTGGTAGAGATAATGGCACTGTTTCGTTTTCTGCAGAAAAGGTTGAAAAAAACACGACTGACAATATCTCATAACACAAAAATGTGGTGTGAGGAATCACTTGACAAGACGTAGAGCCCAGGTACCATGCATGCTTGTTCTGGATAAAGAAATGAGCTCTTGGCAAAATTATTTTAGTCAAAGCTCCAGTTTTGGTGCTCACGATAGATTTCACATATTACTACTGTTATACAGCCACTAGCATTTGTAAAACCCAGTCTTGGCTGTCTTTCTGTCCTTCGGGTCTCCAGTACTTTTGAAATGAAGTTGCAATGGAGTTCTCAAAGCAATACCTTTAAGCGGCCAACACCCGCAGCTTGTTTGTGCGGCCAGACAGGCGCACCCGCGGTCACGTTTGGGAGCGGTGAAGCCTTTGTGCAGGGGACATTGCTCATGTCTGGCTGTAGCGTCCAGCTAAACGCAGCGCATCTGCAGGGACCGCGGCCCAAGCGGAACGAGGTACGGCCCCGGGCCCGTGAGCAAACGCCGGTTTGTGGGCTGCACCGCGTACCGGCGGGGTAAAACCGACACGCGGCTGTCGGGGCTGCCGCCGGCGCGTCCGAGCACAGCCCATCTGCCGAGCGGCTCGCACGGTCAGCAGCGAGGCGCTCCCGTGCGTCCGCTCCGTCCTCACGGCTGCAGCATCCCAGGAAGGCGGCCGACGGCAGCTCGGCCGGTGGCAGTTTCCCGCTCAGCAACGGCCGGCCCAGCAGACACCGGAGCAACCGACGGCCGGTACGAGCGAGCGCCACCCACCCGGTCCCACCGCCCCCCGCCCCACGCCGGGCCCGCCCCGCCCCGCGGCCCGGCCCGCCCCATCCTGCCCCGTCCGTCCCGTCCCGGCGGCGCGGCGGGGATGGCGGCGGACGGGTGGCGCGACGACGAGGAGCTGCCGGTGTACCTGGCGCGGCCCGGCACGGCGGCGGTGCCTCGTCAGAAGCGCGGGGGCCTCTTCTGCAACGTCGAGGGCGCCTTCGAGAGCAAGACGCTCGACTTCGGGGCACTGCGCGTTGGGCAGCGCCGCGCCCCGCCGCCCGTCCGCCCCGGCCCCGACCCTCCGCCCGGCACGGTCCCCGGCCCCGGCCCGGCCGCTGGCGACGTCCGCGCCTCCTCCGGCCAAGAGCAGCTCCAGGACGCGGCCCCCGCGGACGACACGGTAGGGGCCGGCGCGGGGCTGGGCCGGGGCCGGGACGGCGGGGCGCGGTCTCGGGCGGCGGCGTGGGCCCGCGGGGGGTCCGGCCGCTCTCGCCCCCGGGGCCGGCCCTGAAGGAGACGCTGGCGGTGCTGCGGTGGCTCCTCCGCCCCGGCTGCCCGCAGCGTCCCCCGCCGCCCCCTCAGCAACCCCGGTGCGCGGAGCTCCGCCCGCCCAGCGGGGGATGTCGGCGGTCTGGCCGCGGCGCCGGTAGAGTCAGAGTCGCTGATTCGGTTTGCTGCAGGACCTCTTTTATACTTTTATGAAAGAATAGCTACTCCCGCGCCACCGAACATGGAAGAAAAACCAAAACAGTGGGGATTTTGGAGCTGCTACTTCGAGCCAGTCAGATTGGTATCTCTCATGGACACAAACTAGAAGTACTGCACCAGCAGTGGGGGGCGGCACATTGATCTGGAAGTGACAGTGTTGAAGGTATCACTAGGCACAAAGTTTCTCAACTTACACCAAAGTGAAAGTGATAAACTAATTCATCCAGCTCCACAGTATAGTCCTTCTGCTGGAGGGTGAGATGGCTTGCTGTTCTGGTTCTGGTCCTATTTGCACTAGCAGTCGGGCAAGAAGATGATTAAGTTAATAGTGTTGAATGAATATCTTGTTGAGATTTCAGTGGTCCTGTGGCTCATTTTTGCATCAGGCAAGTAAGGCTATTCACTCTTGTTGGTTAAAAAGCTTGTTAGGAGCTGAACTTTTTAATAGCCATCTTAAGGTCACTCTTTTTCAACTATGAACAGGGGCAAACCTCCCACCTCCTCATTTTTGAAGATGGAATAAAAAATCACCGGCATCTTAGCACCAAGAGGTGTAGTGGTTGTCTTGGCATTTTGCAGAAACGTCCACTTGGGTCTGGAGTGCAAACCCTGATTAACAGCAGTCATTGATGATCTGGAAGCCTAGACCCACTAGCTTGAGCCTAGTGGAAGCACAACAGTGAACTATGGTGACTTGAGCTCTCTTGGTTTTGGGGAAGAGCATCAGGCTGTCCTAAGTGCCCACTGTCATCTATAGGAATGTCTAGCTAGGCAATGCTTAATCTGAGGTTTCTTCATTGCACTTTAATTTCTTCAGCCTCTGCTTTTTAGTTTCTTAATGGCATGTTTCTCAGTTCATGTTCTTGAGCTTTGCTCCTTTACAGGTGTTTTACAGAGTCAGGAACAAACTTAACATTATTCCTGTCAGTATCAACCTTGCCCACGTGGTTTAAGTAGCATCTGCAGAACTAACCACTGCATTAACAATTTTATGCTGCTGCTGCTTGTTGGAAAAGGAGCTGAAGCTCCTGACAGCCTGTCTACGTGCTTTGCTGTGAGCTTTTCTTTATTAGCTGTGCCAAAATTAAAAAAAAAAGCCTTGTTCCCTTTTAAGGTCTTATGTAGACCCTTATCTCCGGTGTTTTATAGATGAGGATTTCCTTCAGCAGCTCCTCTCTTCCTGATAATTTCTGCCCCTATATTTCTTCCTCTGAGGCCTTCAGCTGATAAGCATTGGGAAAGTAAGGGTCAGTAAGTAAGTAACCCCTTTTATCTGCACATCTTGCCTAAGAGGGTGGGCAGCTTCATACATGCGTTTTTGTGTGTGCATAGCTAGAAGGAATTGTATTACTTGGTACTGTGGCTTTCAAGCTTTGGGGTGACCCAGAATGGGACAGTGCGATGGGAAATGAAGTGTGCATGCTGAGCCCCATTGCCTACACAGCCATGGGGAGTTTGCCTGTGTTGGACTCTGCAGATGCAGGGCACACAAAGGCACTTTTGTCAAGGCAAATTGAACTTTGAATAATTTCACAGATTGAGAAACAGTGAGAAAGCTCAAGTCATCTACTCTTGCCCAAGCAACTTGTTTATTAGAGAAGCTGAAAGTAAGAGACTTGCCTGTGCCCAAGACAACAGGCAGAGATCTAATTTTTGCAGTGAACAGTTTATTGGAAGTACAACAGACCAACATGCCTTATTATTAGTTTGTTTGTTTGTTTTCTTGTAATTACATTAATTACAATTAAAGCACCAACATTTCTACAGGGAGACAACTCCAGTGAATAAATGCCTGGTGATAACACGTGGTTTCATGCAACTGGACAACGTAATACAGACCCAGGGACATGGTCCAACCTTGCTTTGTTTTATCACAAAGTCTATTGGAAGGACAAAAGCTCAGCTGTGTATTGGAGCGCATTGGAGTCATAGTGGGGATGTAGCTCAAAGCAGTTGGGAGCTGTGCCTTTGCTCTGTTAGTGGGAGTTTGAGCTTTGCCAGTGGATTTAGGGACAGCGAGTGACAGTCATTAGGGTAGGGGCCCAGGGGACTACTGTGGAGGCCATGGCTATGGGGAGCTGCCTCTGTGGGCTGGTGGGCTTCCTGGGGAACAAGAGATGTGCCCTTCAGGTGCTCTTTGCTCAAAGCAGGAGTTCATTTCCCTGCTACTGAGTTCTGCTGCAGCAAGAGTTTTTGCTGCACAACACTTAAGGTTTGGAGGAACAACACTGTGGGGCCAGATTCAGTGTTGATCTGAGCTATTCATAGAGACCATTTTTAGTAAGAGTGATTTAACTCAGTCCAGGTTTTCATCAGTAATAGCCAATGTGGACATCAGACATAGCCAGTGTAGCCTTCTGAAGTGTCCTGTAGTTTTCTTTGAGAGCTGTCATGCCATTTGTTTAGCCAGAGTGGATTACTGTGTTCACTTGTACTATGATGAAGTAAAAAGAGGGTTTCTCTGTAGGTCACAGACAACACCCTGTGAATTCCTGTGACCAGGAAGTTCATGGAAGGCTGGTGAAGCATGTACAGGTACTGGAGAGTTGCAATACTGGGCATCTGCAGAGGCAACAGGGCTTTGAGGAGCAGGGAAGGAGCCTTACACTTGGTGCTTGGGAAGGTCAACCAGAAGCCTGTGGAGGCATCCTCCACATTCCTTCTCACTGCTGAGCCATGCAGAGACCATGCATTTTCACCAACCTGTGCAGTCACAGAGTCAGGAGCACGTGGTGCTAACCCCCAGACACTTGGTCCTTCCTGCTGCATGGTTCTGCAGCTTAAATTGTCATTTCCAATGCAATTGGCTGTGGTCCCACAAACATGGGATTGTGGCTTCACCTCAGGCTGGGGCAGTTCCATTGGCTGGGGAGGAAGGGGGAAAGAAATGCAAGGGAAACTAGCGGGCAGTGAAAGCAGGCAAAGAGTTCATCCCCTCCAGAAGAACAGCAGGAGCCAGTCCTTTGCTTTTTCCTGGTGTGTGTGATACCACTTGATGTCTAACTTGTGATAAACACTGGAAATACAGGCAGGGTTGCCTCAAAAGGAGAACAAAGCTTGGACTAACTTGATTCTCTCTTCGATTCCTGACACTTGTAAAATGTGCTCTGACTTCAGCATTCAGCTTTTTGGTTTTCAACGCAAGCAATTTATAGCAGGAACACCAAGCCAGCAGCAGTCTGTGCTTCATGAGGTAGCTTGGCACAACCTGAAGTTGCAGTTGTGCACTGCTTTTAGCAGTTTAAAATCCTGAATTTGTGGAAGGGATCCTAAAGCACTTCAATAGCATTAATTCATCGCCTCAATATTACCCCATTCAGCATCTGTGTTTTGGTTTTACTTGTTCTTTTTATAAGAGAATAATTTGGAGTTACACGATACCTGTTACTTTTACAAACAATAGGAACAAATCCAATCCACTGAACTAGTTCCTACATAAGAAATGCAACAGTTAAACTTGCCTTACAGTTCGTGGAGTTGAATACTAAATATTCAGGTCTTTATTGAAAAAAATCCCACATATATGTGTTTGTGTTTTTTAAGAAATTTGATGCATGAAGCACAGCAATAAGAGTCAGTTCTTTGGCTGCTCGTGCTAGGACAGAGGTTACTGCCAGCACTTCAGCAAAACGATTGAGTTTGTTATCCCACCCCCCTGTTTAAGAAGACAGATACTGGATTCCATGGGAGTTACGCAGCAGGGCTAGTTTCCAGAGAAATTAGGGATTCAGCTAAAGAGTTCCTGCTTGCTGCAAAGAGCTTATGTTTTACCACAAAACTTACCCTAGCATGGAAGTAGTTTGATTTTTCACACAACCTTGTGGCAGTAGTCCTTGGTTTTGTTTTGTCCTCATTCTCAGCTCTGGGTGGTCCAAGCTTTGCAAGTGGCTGGCCCCGGTGTGTGGGCAGTGCAGTGGGGCCAGGGAGCTGGCTGGCAGAAGTGGCCTCTGGGGTACCTGGCCATTACATCTGGGGCACCGAGGTGGCAGGCCAATCTTGCACTGCCAGGGTTTTGGTATGATGCTGTGAGTGTTATGTGGTCTTGAAAACATCCAGCTTTTCTCAGGACATGTTGGTCATTATGGAATTTGTTATCAGGAAAGAAACTGGGTTTTGCAGCCGGGTATAAAACAAATAGCCAGCTCCTCATTGACACAACTTGTTTTCAGCCTGCTTGAAGCAGATATTTCTAGAACATGGCAGGGGCTCTGGGTATGCAGGAACTGTTCTGGGGGCACAGGACTTCCCACTTTGGTGCAGGGATGGTGTTTCTGTCCCTTGGATTCACTGCCTCTGAGGTAACTTAACCCCTGAAAACTCATCTGCTAGGAGACCAGAGGGGATGGTTTCATGCAAAGAATATGTATGGGAGGAGGAGATTGTATGCATGGGGACAAGCTGGCCTGGCAAATCTGCTGAACATTATGACATTTGAGCCCAGATAGTTCCATGACTGGTGATATCCACTGAATGTTGGTTGTGCCTGTATAAGAGTCATTGGTCATGGATACATAGGGCTGGTGAAATCTGGTTTTTACCTTTGCATTAGAGTCTGGTCAGAAGCCTCCTAGTCCCTGAAGAGGGAGGTTGAGCCAGGCTGCCGAGCACTGGTGGGCCACAGTCAGAGCTGCGTTTGTTGGTGCCAAAGTCCTTGCAGCAGCATGGGCCTTTTATTCTGTCTTCACACCACTGGTGCCCCACACCCTGCTGTTCTCATTTGTGGCTCTCCACAAACACCTGGAGCCATGAGGAGATTTTGAGCTCTGAGGATTGCCATTTTAAGTAACTTTCAGATTGACTATGCTTCTCATAGAGGATATTTTGAAGCATGTGAGTAGAGCCTCACACACTGCACCTGGAAGAGATCCTATGGAAAAAGTTTTTTTCTGTTTTGAATGTTTTGGGCCCACGGCAGGGTGTTTGATTGTATTTGTGCGAGTGTCACATAGCAACCATAAGGAAAGCACATCTCTTCAAATGAGGGGTCTGAAGTCACTGTGGCTGGCCAGCATCCAGGGGGCTGATGCAAGCTCAGCTCTTGAAACTGTCCAAGTGTTGAAGTCAGCAGCATCTGCATAGTCATTTATCTATTATTAACTAACTAACTGCTGTTCTTTCTGTTACTGAGTCTAGACAAAGTTAATATGGTACCACCAGGCATGGAGATACTCATAAACTTTCCAGAAAATGTATGAGTGAAGTTTTGAGAGGTTTGGTGATGGGAGTTGAGGCTGTTTCTCACCTCCCAGACCCAACCAGTCTAATTTCAGTAGAGACAAGGACCTGTTCTTGATGCATTGCGGTGTTGTGACAAGAACAGTGTGGTCTGGTACATGACCTTCTCCCAAAAGGCTTTTAGTTGCAGAGGCTCTGGCACAGCACTACTCCCCCTTTCCCTGCCTGGTGCTTGCAGACATCCCCTGCCCATGGATCTGCCGTGGAGGGGGAGATTTCCAGCCATCTCTTGCTGACTACAGGGGTGCAGCAATAGCATAGTAGCTGGAACAGGGAAACAGGAGGGCCAAGCAGCCCTTGCAATTTTGTCAGTATTCTCACAGTCTGGTAGCAATAAGTAAGTTGTTGAGCATTTGCTGACTTTGACTTCAAACTGGTGAAAGGTTTTTGAGTTTAGAATAAATACACATTCAATAAAACAAGCCAAGAACTTCAGAAGCACATAGAATAACAGACTCAGTGGGTAGTAAAAGCTTTAGGCTGGGTTACTGCAAAGCACATGGTACTGACAGTCCACGCTGCTGTCACCCAGTTCTCTCAGGGCTTTGTAGCAATCAAAGTTGGCTGCAGTGTCAGGTTGTGCTGTGAGATGGCTCTGCCTGTGCACACACTGGTGAGCAGGGTGCTTGTCAGGCCCCTGATGCCATTGTTAGATTCTAGTTCAGAGTGCAAACTGGAGGCATCGTTTGTGTGTTGATCACCCAGGTCAGATGGCTTGTTTTCTGTCAGGAAGTAGAATTGGATTTACAGCAATGTCCTTGCCAGGTGTGGCTGTAAGATTTTCCTAGTGGAGCTGCCTGGCAGCAGGATCTGTAGGAGCATCTTGCTGATGGTTTCAAAGCTCTGTGCAAGAGTGGAGTCACAGTTGGCCTGGAAGAGAAAGCAAGATTCAGGGTGGCCAGGGTCTTAGGACCTGCTGGCAACAAAATGGATTGTGGCAAGCAGGAAAGGGTAGACAAATTTGTCCCATTGTGGTACAGCTCTTGCTGGCATGGTCCTGGCCAGCTGTGGGCCGGGCTCAGCATCGTCTGTTTCAGCACACACTGAGTACTTGCAAACAATTCCACCATTTAAACCTTCCTACCAAAGTCACAGCAGAGAAAAGGGAAGAAGTCCTTGGAAAAGTCCTTGCCAGCACTTGTAGTGTTTGTGTTACATGTAGGATTCCTGGAGCTAGATGTGTGGTGTATTTTATTATTTTTTAATGTTTCCAATTCTAGTGCATGTGAAAGAAAGTTGAGGTGATGATGCAGGTGCATGCCAGCAGCCCGAGACAGCCTGTTCAGTTACAGACCTTATTCATTCTACTTGCCAGTGCTACATGGAAAGTCTTGGCCAGCAGAGAGCCCTGATTGTGGCCGCTCCCATGGGCCATCCCTGCAGGCTGGGTGGAGAGGCAGACTGGCCAGCGTTGGTGCCTGGTCTGGTACCGGTATTCTGGTTGCTGGTGCATGATGTCAGTGCTTGTTGCCAGTGCCCGGGGTTGGTGTCAGCGCTCGGTGTCGGTGCTCGCTGCCAGTGCCCAGGGTCGGTGTCAGCGCCCAGTGTCGGTGCTCGCTGCCAGTGCCCGGGGTCGGTGTCGGTGCTCGCTGCCGGTGCCCGGGGTCGGTGTCGGTGCCCGGGGTCGGTGTCAGTGCCCGGTGTCGGTGCTCGTTGCCAGTGCCCAGGGTCGGTGTCAGCGCTCGGTGTCGGTGCTCGCTGCCGGTGCCCGGTGCTGGTGTCGGTGCTCGTTGCCTGTGCTCGTTGCCGGTGTCGGTTCCCGGGGTCGGTGTCGGTGCTCGCTGCCGGTACCCGGTGTTGGTGTCGGTGCTCGCTGCCTGTGCTCGTTGCCGGTGTCGGTGCCCGGTGTCGGTGTCAGTGCCCGGTGTCGGTGCTCGGTGCCGGTGCCCGGGGTCGGTGTCGGTCGGTGCTCGCTGCCGGTGCCCGGTGTTGGTGTCGGTGCTCGCTGCCTGTGCTCGGTGCCGGTGTCGGTGCCCGGGGTCGGTGTCGGTGCTCGCTGCCTGTGCTCGGTGCCGGTGTCGGTGCCCGGTGTTGGTGTCGGTGCTCGCTGCCTGTGCTCGGTGCCGGTGTCGGTGCCCGGGGTCGGTGCCGACACCTGCCAGGCCGGGCGGGGCGGGCCGGGCGCGCCCTGCGCGGAGCCGGGCCCGGGCGCCCCCTGGCGGCGGCGGGCGGCGCGGTGGGCGGGGCGGGCGGCGGCCGTCCCGGTGCGGCGGGCTCGGTCTCGGTCTCGCCTTTGTGAGGAGCGGTGCGGAAGCAGAACGGGTGGCGGCGGCGGGTCGGGCCGGACCGTGCGGCGTCATGTCGTACCAGGGCAAGAAAAACATCCCGCGCATCACGGTGGGTGCGGTGGGCGGGGCAGGGCGCCCCGTGGGGTGGGGGGGGAGACTCGGTGCCGGCGTCCGGCGTTGCGGGTCGGAGCGGGGCGGCGGCGGCGCGCAGACAAAGAGCCTCCGCCCGCGCAGGTGCCCCGGCCCCGCCGGTGAACTGCGCTGGGCAGAACCCGCGCCCCAGCGGGCGCAGCGCGGGCTGGAGCGTCTGCGGCGCTCGGTGCCCGGCGGTACCCGGCGGAGCCCGGCGGTGCCCGGTGCCGATGGGGTGTTTCCCCGTGCGGGGCCAGAGGGGATGGGCGGTTGCTCCAGCCTCCCGCAGGGCGCTCCCCATGCTCAGTGTCCCCGCCGAGCAGCTCCTCGGTCTCGCCGTACCAGCTGCGGCGGTGCCGCTGCAGCTCCCGGGACCCGGGAGAGGCGGCGGCTGGTGGGCTGGCCCTGAAGCTGCGGGAGCCCCGGTGCCACCGGTACCCTGCCGTGGCGCTCCCTCTGGAGCTTCTCTGATCTCTGCCGTGGCATCTCTGCTTCACGGCTCGCCCTTCGGATGCCATAGAAGGCTTGCTCTTGGGAAGGCAGTCTGGTCTTTCATCTTGTTGGCTTTTCGCTGGCTTCATTGTAGCTCCTGATTTTTCTATTGAGGACAGCTCTGACCCTTTGAAGAAAAAGGAAAAGCAAAGCACTTGACTTCCGTTATTATTTTTACAAATGTGAACAAAGTGCTCTCAAAGAAGCATTAAGATCTTGACCAATGTAAAGACAAATTCCTTTGTCAGCCTAGATTCAGATGCTTTCACAAGCAATATTATGGCTTTGCACATACTGCCATTTCTGTATCCTGAGACACCCCAACTGCTGCTGCAGGTGGGATTTCTCCCATTCTGTGGGGCTTTTTCTTTATTATACTCTTTATCAATATGCAGGGCTTGTGCCTGCTCCTCTGGGATCCAGTGGCAGCTCTCTCCCCTCAGTGGTAACAAAATCTCCCAAGCTGTTTGATTTATCCCTATTAAATCCTTTGCTGCTTTTTTTTTTTTTTTTTTTTCTTTTTCTGAAGCTGAAAATGCTGCGCTTTCTGTCACCCAAGCAATGGGCAGGTTGGACTTATATGAAGGATGTATTGGAAAACTGTGTATTTGTACTTCCCAACAGCTATTGTTTCTGAAGATGCAGAAACAATCCCTCCTGGTTCCTCTTGTACTCAACAGTGCTGCAGTCAGTATTTGTAGTCGGTTTCTGCCAGTAATGTCTGAAAAATCAGAGTTTGCCTACTGTGTCTGCAGCAGTTTCTCATCTTTTCTAGGACAGCCATTTTAGTGGAGAGGCCAGGAGCATGAGTGAGTGGTGCATGTGCTAGTGCAAGATAAATTTCTGTGCAAATTATTCCCAATGTGAGTTGTAAAAGCCTGGTCAAAAGCTGTATGTGACAGCGTGACAGGCAAGACTGTAGTCATTGATGGAAGGCTGGGAAGTACAGGCATGTCTGTCAGTTGTGCCATGGAGGAAACACAGGGAGGGGAGGTTAGCTAAGGCTTTGGCTTTCTCAGTGATGGCTCCATCAGCTTGCTATGGATGCGTTGCTCCTCACTGTCTCGTGTTGTGCACCATGCATCAGAGACCACTAAATGTGTGCTGATGCTAGGGTGCCCAGCTCAGGAGAATAGTTATTTCAGATCTTGTATGTCTGTTGAGAGACTTTTTATTGGTTCCTTTTCTTTGGCTGTTTGGAAAGGTAATCAAAGTACTTCCCCTCTTGCTGTCCACAGTATGTTTTTCTGCAGGAAGAGAGGTGGAAGACTAAAATCTTGTCCTTATTTTACAAAATACCTGTTAACAGAATGGTTGGTTGAATCAGAATTACTCAGTGTTTGTGCTTTTGTCGTAAAATCTTTTCCTAGGCCAGGTAGACTGGGGAGCCTGTATTTTTTCTTGGTGTGAGCCATGCCCACCCTAATTCCCCTACCAGAGCCCACAACACCTTCTCTGTGATGTCTGTGCCACCTCTAAAAACAAGGAAGTCTGTATGGTGTTATGGTGTTGGCCAGTATGTTGTATCAGGTACACATGGAGAAGAAGGCCTCAGTTACTGACTGGATGGGTTTTGGTGAACTGGTAGCTCTCAGTTTGTCATTTCTAAGTCACAAACAGTAGGGAATCACAGTGTAGCTGGCAGCTATCTCTCCCTGTGACACTAGCCAGGGGTTCTTCCATGCTGTTGTGTGGTGCATTAGTAAGGAGGAAACATACACTTCTGATGAAAAACATCTGCAATTAGTGTCTCTGTTTTTACAAGGGAAAAACCAGTAAAACACCTGCTTCTGTGCTCCTCTAATTATGCCATTGTGCTTTGTAAACGAGGTGAGCACTGTTCTTGGCTGGGTTCGACAGCCTTCTGGAACTGCTGCCTGCCTTTCTTTTTGCAGCATCACTCTGAAAAATGTTAAGAGACCACCTGATACTTTGGGATCTCAAAATGACCAGATGATGCTTAAGTGCATCAGGAGCAGAGTATGGGCATGAGAGAATGGGTAATGGGTTTGAAAGCTTGATCCCAAATGCAAACAGGCAGAGAGACAGGGAGAGTTCTGCATAAAGGCTTACCAGCATGGAGAGGAGTTGAGGGCTGGTGGTGAATCTGGCAGGTTTTGGTAGAGCTGTGCTGGAGGGAAAGCTCCAGGCTTGGCCTTGCAGGCATCCCTTGTGCCTGCAGAAATGCATCCTCACAGAAAGCATCACAGTGGTGGCAGATGAACTGTCACTGGCTGCCCAAGTGCTTTGGAGGCACTGTCAGCAGTGGAGGTCAGACCAATGGGCCTGGCAGGACTGTGCCAATGGTCAGGCAGAGCCGTGAACAGCCACGGCCAATGCAGCATCTTGCACTCCTGGCTGCTTTGGCACCCTTTGCCCAAAGGCTGTGCTGGGCACTGGTTGCTCCCTCCCTGGCCATGTCCCCATGGCTCCTGCTGCAGAAGGGATTTTCCCTCTGCTCAGAGGCTGATGACACAGCCTGATGCTGGCTGGCAAGAGCTGTGGTGGGCGTACAGAGGCACAGTGAGCCCTGATATGGGAACAGTGCGTTTATTGTGGTCTGGGGCTGCTCTGGTAGCGTGCACTGAAGAAGCCTGGCTATTAAGTCAGGCTCATTTCCTCATAACTGCTTCATTCTCTTAATTTCTTCTTTCCCTGCCTCTTGACACCTGAATGATGCCAGAGCCTGTAGGCATGTAATTTGGATTTTCCTTATTCAACTTAGTTGCAATTTTTTTTCCTTGCAGTCCGTGGGTGGGTGCTGGTGCAGTCCCTTCACTGTCGGGTGGATGTGGTGGGTTCTAGCAGTGCCTGACCTCCTGAATGGATGCCTTGTTTGTGCTTCAGCCATTGTGGATCTCTCAGTTTTGTGTACTGACAGAGTTAGCACTGAGCAGCCCTTCACATCTACCACAGAATGACCTCTTGTGAGTGTGGAGCAGGCATATTTCTTGAGCTCCTCTTAACACTTCATTCAGTAATTGTCAATGTGACAGTGTCCTGCACCTGTGCCACCTCTGCCTGACTCTCTTGGCTTCCTCTGGTCTAATGTGCAGGGAAGGGCAGGCTAGCATCAGTATTTACTGATGCTCCCACACTCTAATAAGAACCAGCTCCAGAAATTCAAGAAAGCAAGTTGGGGAGGACAAGACAAAAAAAAGTGGAAGGCTGTTAGTGGATCTGGGCAGGGAGATTTTTTTTGTTACCGTGTCTGTGCTCAGGGTCCTCAGCCCCAAAACTGAGCTTTGCCCAGCATGTGCCCCATGGGGAGGGGCATAGCGCAGCTGTGCTCTGGCCCAAGCACCTGGGACTGCCAAGCCAGCGCACACCAGCTGTCCTTGTGCCTCAGCTGCTCCTGAGAGGTGGTTGTGGTCCCCAGGGAGAGGTGGCTGTGGTCCCCAGGTCGCTGGTCAAGATCCAGATCTCCGTGTGCTCATGGAGGCGCGTCAGTGCAGGATGTCTGAAGGAGCTGTGCTTGGGGGGCTGTGAGGTGCCCTTGCTTCCAGGCCCCCCTTAGACAGCGCAGTTTGGGCAGACCTCTGCCGGATATGTCAGCCTGGGCAGGGAGGAAGCGGGGCTGCCCCCGGGTCTGCTTGTTGGAGAAGACGGTGAGTGGCAGGAGAACCGGGAGCAGCTGAGCTGAGTTCTTTTCCTGGTGTGAGAAGAGGCTCCCTGGGCTGTGCTGGCGGGGAAGGTGGATGCCCCTTGCCGAGGGTGCCAGCCGTGGGGCAGCCCCGCCGGGCAGTGCGGGGCCCGCGGCTGTTCGCACGCCGGGCTGCGGCGGGGCTGAGCGCGCCGGCATTCCCCTCCTTTCCCCACCCAGTTCCTTTGTCTCCACTGCCTGTGGATGAGATTGCTGTAAAAACGCACGCGGAGCTCTGGGCTTTGGCTGCTGCCGGGATGCTGGAGTATTCTTTGCATCCTTCTGTTGACAGAAAGGAAGCTGCAAATTCCCACCATGGTGGCGATACTTCAGAAATGGCCCCAAGGGTGGCGGGTGGAGAGCAAACCCATCTCCCTGCAGAACAATTAGCCATGCCAGAGCCTCACAGGGTGAGGCTGGCATGTGAGCCCTGCTGAAGGCTCTGGTCTGCCCTTGTCCAGGCTCACACTGTGGAAGGGGAGTGTATTTACATACCAAAACCTGGGCTGTGGGCAACAGAGAGGAATGTAAGGTGTGATGAAGAGCTGAAGAGTTGTTGGAGGTGTTTCAAGCAGTCAAGTAGACAACATGTTCTCTGGCACAGCAGTCAGCCTATGTCACCTGAATCCATGGCAGGCAGTGGTTTGCCCCTGTACTGCCTGCAGCTGCTTGTACAGACTTGTACAGGTGGAGGTAGGTAGAAGAGCAGGACCTCTGCCATCTGAGTTCCCCTGGACAGGGTCTGTTCCCCACAGGACAGTGCCCATCGTCTCGCATCAGTGTATGCTGAGTTGTCTGGTCCAAAAGTGTGAACGCAGGAAGAGTATAAGGACAATTCTGGCTGGGGTGTTCCTCTGTTGTCTGGCTGTGCTCCTTTGGAGAAGGCTGCTGGCCACTTTGGTCAGTAGGAAGGAGAACAGAAGAGGTGGTAAATCATGAGACTGGAGTGCAGTCCAGTGCCTCCTGTTTTTTGTATAGACCTGTGAAATGCCTCAGAATCATTACCCCAAGCACAGCAGGAGAGTGGCAGATTAACAGCTGGTTGCCTGTCCTGTTGGTGGTTTTTGGAAGGTGGAAACAGAGCAGAGAATAACTTGTCTTCTTTAATGCAACTTACTTTATGTGGTATCTGGATAAGATTTAGAGACATGCCCATAGTACAAACTAAATGCTGGTGTCTGTGGCTCATGCTGCCTGCCTAGTTATGTGCATAATGTCCCGATGTAGGAAGCTGTTGACTTCCCTCTATATTTTATGGAAGCATATTTGCTGTATCCCCTTGTGCTTAGTCTGCCTCGGTGGTGTTTTGGTGGTCTTTGTGGCAGCCCCCTCTCTCACTTAGAAATGGGTTTTGGAGTAAGACATTTTCAATCCTTGCTCTTGTACTGTTGTTTGGAGTGTTGACACAGGTCTAGTGACATTTCTGCAGCATCAGTGGTTGAGGTGAGCAGTGGGAGAGTGCCTGTACGAAGTGCTGAGAATCATAAAATCATAATATATTAAGGGGCTGGAATGAACCTTAAAAGATCATGTAGTCCCAACCCCCTCTAGTGGGACACTTCCCACTAGACCAGGTTGCTCAAGGACTTAACCAACCCAGCTTTGAATACTGCCAGCACTGGGGCGTCCATAACCTCCCTGGGCAACCTGTTCCAGTGTCTAACCACCGTCTTAGTCAAAAGTGATCAAAGCATGTGTGTAATGTGCTACTGACAGCTGCTGTGCTCTTCCCTTTTCAGAGTGATCGTCTCCTTATTAAAGGAGGGCGAATAGTCAATGATGACCAGTCATTCTATGCTGACATTTACATGGAGGATGGCCTCATAAAGTAAGTATTGGATTTTTCCTGTCTTCATCTCCCCTTAAACTAGCTTCAGGTTGGGTGGTTATTGGCTTTTTGTGGATGTGGTCTGTGCCCAGTTTGCCAAGCAGTAAAACTTGATAACCCTCTCTACTCGGAGGCTCAACTGCACTCTGCACTGTGTGTAAGCACAGATATGATTGTCTCATGTGTTTTCAGAGGAACTCCAGTGACAGAATTGCAGTCAGGCTTGTGGGATTGTGATACAGTGTTCATTGTACAGCAAAGTTGTGTCTAATTGCACCAGGAACGAGGTTTATCTTTGACTTCTCTTTTGCCCTGTGTTAACCATATTAGTGTCAATGACCCCACACAGGATCCTGTTTGTTAGCACTTACAAGGATAGTGCTGTGCTGCAAGTCATCTGCATCTTTGAGATTTCCAGGAATTGCAGGGAATCCTCTGGGTTCCCCCAGCTTCTCTGTCTCAGAGCTGTAGGAATAGCTCAGTTGTTTAAAGGCTGCCTTCAAACTTGGCAAAGGTATTGTGTCAGGGCCAGCTCCACACTGGGTGAAGTGAAAGAACTATGATAGTTTATAGCCCTGAGACTTGAAAAGGCATTGCATGCTCTGTGGTAAGAGTTATATATCCAGCCTTCCCAGGGTGGTATTTGTTAAAAATCCAGCAGCAGATAAATACTTCAAGAAGTGTGATTGTATTTTTATCTGGTGGCAAGACCACTTGTGATTGACAAGTGTCTGTAAACAGGCAGGGATCAGAGCTAGCTTTGGTGTTTTTGTGGTGCATGCTTTCTGAGTATCATTGGGTGAATCACTGAGCCTCATCTATGGCCTGGAGGCCACAGAATTTCACTGCCTTGGGAGCTAAATGCTCTTACAAGTGAATTCTGCGAAGAATACAGTGAGCAATTAAAAACCTTTAGTGATGGATTCATCTCTGTAAAAGCAGTGTGAAGAGCTGCTGATTTATTGCTGCGAGGACAGTAAAGTGAGCAGTTCTGTCCACAGAATTTTTGTTACACTAGGGGGAAAAAAAACTGCAAAGTGACTCAGCTTGAATGAAATGCAAAAATGAAATTTATTTCTCATTTTTAGTTCCCCAAGGAAATCTGAAGTTTTCCACTAAAACCAACTTACCTTTAAACTTGATTTATCAAGGAGCACTGAGAAAGGCTTGATGAAAGTAGGATTTCTGAAGGAAGAGATTTGAAGGCTGAGTTGAACATATGGGCACATAAAGGGTTGAGGGAACAGGGTCTGAAGAAGGGAATGCTGAGGTTCAGGTGACTTGGCCTGCAGGAGGGCTGGATACTTGTGATACTTGTCAAGTTGTGCTCAAACAGGACAGGCTCCAGAGCACTATAGTTGTGTATTAGGTTACTAGTACATTTATGCTAGAACTCTCTAGATTTCCTGTTTTCAGAAGACATTCTTCGGTACTTGTGATTTTAGCTGCCTTCACTACAATATGACCCTGCAAAGCTGTCCTTTAGGGTCACAGAAGAGACAAGGTGATAGGGGGGAACTGTGCACTTCTTGGGAAGACAGTGAACCCAGAGCCTGCAGGTTGTGCTACGAGCCCAGCAGGCTGCAGCCAGTCAGGCTGGGCACTTGCTGAGCTATTTCCCAGCTCCCAGGAGTCCCTTCACTCTTGGGATTTTGTGTTGTGAGTGGCATTGCAAGTCCCTGATAAGCCCTGAGCTGGCCTAGCAGCTGTGGCATTACAGTAAAAATCATCTTTATTTGTAAGTAAGCTCAGACTTGATCCTTACTTAAGGTGGGCAGAAGGACGGGAGGCAGGAGAGATTAGGGGTGTAGCTCACTTGGAAGCAGGGCTGGTGTCGGGTTTTGTGAGCATGTACCCTGGGTGAGCAGTTAGAGCTGCTATGCTGGAAATGCATATGCTGCAGCCTGTTTTGTGAGCCTGTATGGGATGAGGTGTCCTAGGCAGGTTCTCACCACACACTGCAGAGGTCACCATCAGACCATACTCCCCAGCTACCCCAACCCAGTGTGTGCCCCATGCAGCAGGCGCCATCCAAGTGACCTGCAGAGTGGCTGGACAGATGGCAGCCACCCCTAAACTAAGCACAGCATAGGTGTAAGCAAGCCAGATAATCCTGCATGTTGCTGCAGAGTGATTTTGCTCCGGCAAGCCTGGGTCTGGGAGTGGGACAGAGTGGGGTGTTCCTGCTGGCAGGGAGCTGCCCTGGCAGTCTCTGGCTGAGCTGTTCAGAGGTTATGTTGTGGCAGGTCTTCCTTTGTGAGAGTATCTTGGTGTGATCTCATCAGGCAGATTGGAGACAACCTGATTGTTCCTGGAGGGGTCAAAACCATAGAAGCCAATGGGAAGATGGTGATCCCTGGAGGAATTGATGTCCACACTCGTCTGCAGATGCCATACAAGGGAATGACCTCTGTGGATGACTTCTTCCAAGGAACAAAAGCAGCTCTGGCTGGTGGAACCACCATGATTAGTAAGTGCAGCAGGCATGGCCTGTGTGTGACACCACCCAGCACTCCTGCAAGATCACCCAGTTCTTGGTTTTTTATGTGCTTTTCTCAGTCTTCTGTGTTTTCAAAGTCCTTGACAGTGTGTTCATATTTTCTGTGATCTCTGTCAATGCAGTCTAGGGAGTAAGGACTGGGATTAATCTTTTGGTCCTTAGTAACAATGAAGTGATAGTACAGGAGATGTGCATAGGACCCCTTGACCTTGGAGATCCTGTGTTCTGCGGTGCTTGTCTGCAGCCACTGTTGCCTCTGGAACCCTCAGAAAGGAACAATGGCATAACTTCTCTGTTAAATAACAGTAGGGCAGCATGGTGCTCAGATGGCTCTGAGCAGAGGAACAGAGCGGTGTGTTGGCATTCCACACTGCTCGAAAATAAACAGTGCTAACGAAAAAGGAAAGGGAATTCTGAGGTCCTTCCCTGGAGGATGCTATGGCTGTGCACTGGTTTGAGGTCGAGGTACTGTCCTGGGCAGTGGTTACAGCTATGTGCACTGCAGTGTTCCTTGGGATGCAGAAGCAAGTGTTGATCCTTCCAATAAAGGACTGGGTTCCTTGTCCTCCCCCCACTATTTCTCCTTCCTCTATGCCAAAAAAAATCTTTTGTGATTTATTGCACATGCTGTGCAATAAAAGGTGCATTAGTGTTGCAGTGTGGCAGGAGGCTGAGTGCTAATGGGGTGGGAGTGGGGGTGAGGAAGACAAGGCTCTTCAGCTTTCAGACAGTTTCTCAGCAGAAGCTGTAAAAACCTGTGATCCTGTGCCAGAGCCCATTAAACAAAGGCTCTGTGCATTTTCCCTGCCAATAAATGCACTTGAGGAGCCAAGGCATGTTGTGAAGGTGACAGGATCCTCTTGGAGCTGCCCTGAAGCTGTTGAAGAGGCCAGCCTGGGGTGGTGGAGCTGCAGGGTGGAGTGATTCCACCGGGCCACGGTGGAAGGGCCAGGTGGGAAACCTTGCCCAGCCCTTGCTCTGCTGTGCCCCTGCAGTGGATCATGTGGTGCCAGAGCCGGAGTCCAGCCTGGCCGAGGCGCTGGAGCGGTGGCGGGAGTGGGCTGATGGCAAGGCCTGCTGTGACTATGCCTTGCACGTGGACATCCCACGCTGGAGCGACCATGTCAAGCAGGAGCTGCACGCCATGGTCCAGGAGAAAGGTTTGTGTCTTGTGGCTCCCCGCCTGGCCTTGGCCAGCCCTGTCCCCTGGCCAGGGAGGGCAAGAGGTGGCTGTGCTGTTGGGTGCCTGCAGCGTTTTGCACAGCTGCCAGCAGGAACTGTGCCCCACAGGGCAGCTGGTGGGGAGGGTGGCCAGAGCAGGCAGCCTAACCTACCCAGCTCACCTCTTTCTCCTCTCTGCCTTGCCCCAGGTGTTAACTCCTTCATGGTGTATATGGCCTACAAGGATTTGTACCAGATGTCCAACACTGAGGTGAGACCCCCTGCGCCGCCATGGTTGTGTTGATTCAAGGAGCAGTGCGGGGTGACAGCCATGGTGGGCATGGGGCAGCTCATAAGACTGGTGCCTACTGCCCCTGGCCAGGCCTTGCTGCTCTTCACCTCTACCTTGGCTGCCTGTGCAGGGCTGCCCCAGGCTGTGCTGTGGGCTGGCTGGACTCCTGCACTGCAGGTGGAGGCACAGGTCTAGTGAGGAGATCACCAAGAACATCAGCTGCTTCAGAGAGCTGGTCCTGCTGCTGCCAGAGCCATGGGTGGAAGGGCCATGAGGGGTGCCAGGGCCATGGGCAGCATGCTCAGTAATAATTTTTTCTTGTCTCTCTTTTAGCTGTATGAGATTTTCAGCTGCCTGGCAGAGCTGGGTGCCATAGCTCAAGTTCATGCAGAAAACGGGGATATAATTGCACAGGTAACTAACTACTTCTGGCATGCAAGAACTGAAAATCTGTATCAGGCAGATTTGGTGTGTGGTGTTAGCAAAATGGCTCTGAAGCTGGACATCTTGTGCTAGGTGATATCTTTGCTGTTCAGAAGCAATAACAAAGTTAGCAAGATTTTTTTGTTGTGACTACCTTGTGCATAAGCTAATCTGAAATAGTGCATTAGCAATTACCTAAATGGAAGTGAGTGTCTTATCAAGTATGATATGTTTGCTCCAGCTGCATCTGCCTGCAGTGTGGAGAGGCAGAGACCTTTGCCTTGCACATAACAAACCAGGAGAGGTAAAGTCCATCGAGAACTGCCTTGGCAAGAGAGATTTTCTCCCTTTAAGCTGGTGGCTAATGAAGCTGGATTCGCAAGGCAGATGTTCTGAGGGACGTGCTTTAGTGATCAAGGGGGTAGTGTGTATTGGCTGCTGTGCTGTAATTGGTGCTGGGTAACAGAAGAGCCAAATGTTTTCTTCTCATTAAGACACAGAAGACATTGCTCAATTAAGCTCTGCAACTATTTGGATTTTTCTTTCTCTTGTTCTTGGGAGTTGAAGGAGCATGAACCAAGAGGTCGTTCTTTGAGCATCTTTTCAGAGTACAAGAATTAGTTTTTGTTTGGACTTTTCAGAGCCGCAGTGCACTGTTGGATGGCTCCTTCACATGAGAACCGAGTGGTCAGAGGAATTGTATTGGCCAGAGCTTATCTCTATTTTAGCACCTGCCTAATCATAAAATGCCCCAAAATTACTAATTGGTACAGTTCACAGACATGGGAACTGGAGAGGATGGGGAGTTTTGTAACTGTTTTTTGTTGCCACATTGTTCTTGTTTCACTGAAGTGGTTTAACTCAGTGCCTGCCCTCCCATTTCCTCATGTTCCCTCCTTCTCTTTCTAATCCCTTGAGGGTACAGGAGCCTCTCACCTTGCCTGATGGTCCCACAGGACATAAGGTGTTGATGGTCCTGAGGGAAGGGCTTGACACAGAAGGGATCTACTTTTCTGGTTGATAGTTTCAGTCCTGTAATATCCCTCTGTTATTTTGATGTCCTAGGAACAAGCCAGGATGTTGGAGATGGGAATAACAGGCCCTGAAGGCCATGTGCTGAGCAGACCTGAGGAGGTAAGATGCAGAGGACAGTTCAGCCTTGCTTCACTGAAGAGTTTTCCCCATCACAGTAGGGCTCAGTGTGTTCAGTGGGGCCAAGCAAGCATCAGGGCAGGGGAGAGTGTGTGTACCCCTGGATATCCAGGGGTATCCATTTTTACAGGCACTGCTGTCTTTTTCATCATCAGCCCAGGAAAGAGCAAGGTGCATGTTTGTGACACACATTTCTTAGTTGTGCTTGAGTTGCCCAGCAGAGACAGAAGCCCTTGTTCTGAGTTTCAAAGAGAGGAATCAATCAAGCATAATGTCTGTATAGCTGTAGCAGTCTTTGAGGCTGCATTGGGGGCATTTGTTTTATATAGGTGTGGGAAGCCTAAGAAGAATCTACTGACAAGTTTTAGAATTCACTGTTCATATTTAAGTGCTGACAGATTCCAGCATTTCCCTGCTTTATATCTGCTTAGTCTCTAAAGTGTATTTCAGAGATAGATGGACGAAGCCATTGTTTGAAGGAGTGGGAGGGAAAGAGAAGGGGAATTCCCTGGTTACAAATCATTGTCAGAACACTAATGAGATTACTTCTAAATTTAGCTTGTATGGATTTTTCTGTTTGGTCTATTAATATGAGTTAAGTCTAATTTTAGATGGGTTCCCTTCACATAACTCCCTGCTGAGAGGTACCTTGACTTCCCACAGCATGTGAAAGAAGAAAACAACAGGAATTTGGTACAATAGCAAGGTTGAGCAGGGAAGCACAGGGACAAATTTGTACTTCAGGGCCTGCTGAAATAAAATCAGTAGGCTTAAATTAAAAGTGTAGGGAGTTGGTTGTATTTGAGCTAGTAACAACATAAATGGCCTAGTGTAATAACAGTACTTCCTCTCTGAAATACAAGAGTGTAAAGCATTTTCCAGTACAGGGAAGAGCTTCACTGTCAAACACAGTGGCTCAGAGTTCCTCTTATTTTTATGACTCTAACCTGTTGCCACTAGTTGGCAAGCTAAAGTGCAATTATGGGAAGCTGTGGTTGTGTCCAGATTTGAGAACTGTCCTGTTACCATAAGCAGTGCAGATCTCATCCAAAGCCAATGAAACATTGTTAGGTATTTGATCTTGAAATGCCATTACAGTGTAAAGAAAGTGTAAGAGAACAGTGCAAGGCTGTAGATATTATGCGTTCAGCCAAATCCAGATCTCATTGGCTTTGAAAATAAGGAGTGTCTTTCTTCCAGAACATACTCTTCCTTGGAAAATGTTAGGTGGAGCACAAATGACACTGCTACAGCATAAAGCCTGCAGGCAGATGGCAAAGCATTAGGAGAGTGGTGTGTGGCTCCGTGGGTCTTCTCTGTCCTGGAGAGACCTCAGTGGGGGTTAAAAGCATGTTCTTCTGCTGGTGATGGTGGTGACTCGACAGGGCAGGATGATGCAGCTCCAGATTGTAACCTGCTCTGAGGGGTATGCAGTGATGGCTGTTTGCTCCTGTCCACATGTTAAACCCCATCAACTACTACAGCCCATAAATATGGTGATAAAAATCACTTCTCACTTAAATTTCTATTTAAAGCAAAAAACCTCTTTTCACTGTACAGCAAATAGATCTGCAGAAGTATGAGAGGAGTAGAAATGCATGTGTGTCTGGATGCAATGCTCTGCTTCTCTGCCCTGGGACATTTTGGCTGGCATGGTCCCAGGCATTGCCCTTGGGGCTGGATCATTGTGTCTTTTTAAGGCTTCTGTTTTGAACTTTCTCAAGCCAACACTTGAAGCCAAATTATAGAGCAAACACATGGAGAACTCTGAGGCTGAGCTCAGGCTGATGTAATGATCCAAAGATATCCCTCCTGGTGGAAATCTACCCTCCAATAACAGCAGGACATGAGATGGGGTGGCTGTCAGCAGGCTGGGGCAAGCAGAAGCTGCACTACAGGATGGCAGCCTCAGTGACAAGCAGCTTGCCAGCGTGCAGCCCTCTGCACCCTGCCATGGGGGTGATAGGGGACATCTGACTAAACCTGCTGCACTGTAGGACAGCCTGGAGCAGGGGAGTGCTGTGAAAGGGTGGCCTTCCCACTGCCTGGCATCAGCCTGCCGGCACAGCTGGCAGGCTGGGCAGCAGTCCCTGGGCTCCTTGGGCTGCTGGGAGAGCTGGAACCAGGCAGTGGAAAAAAACAGCAGGTGCAGCTCTGCTGGCTCCTGAGCAGGGTTCAGGCAGTGCTCCTGTGCCAGGCATTGTGTTACTGTAGCCTGCCTTTGGGCCAGGCCCTGGGGAGACAGCAGCTTCCCCCCTCAGGTCTCCCTGATGAAACTGCCCTGGGGGAGTCAAGGGTGAAAGCGAGGGCACAGGTGTCCACAGCAATCAGTGGTGTGTTGAGAGTAACGGGGGCTCCTCCCTGCCCAGTCAGTGCTCCTCTGCAGCTGTGTGGCATCCTCTCTTCCAGCTGGAAGCAGAAGCTGTCTTCCGGGCCATCACTATTGCCAGCCAGACCAACTGTCCTCTCTACGTGACTAAAGTGATGAGCAAAAGTGCTGCTGACCTCATCTCACAAGCCCGAAAAAAAGGTGAGTGGCAGCTGGTGCTACACTTGGCCCTGCTGCTGCCACCAGGCTGCTGGATTATGTGGTTTTCATGGCCTCGTGGCTGTTTTGCCAAGATCAGCACTGTGCTTCAAGTGCTGCCTAGTGCTTCCCCTTCTGCTAGGGAGCAGTTAGCTTAGGAGTTTGCCTGACTGGTGAAGGGCAGGGTGACACTGCAGTAGGCCACATGGAGCCATCTCCTGTTGACAATCAGGTAACAATAATATGTGGGGCACAGGTAGGAGCAATGTTTTAAACACCAGTTTGCAGCTGTGAAGGGCTCAGTGAGGATACTTGTTCAATGCATGTGGTTGAGCTGCTGCGTATAGCTCTGGCCTCCCTTTGAAATGCTGGCCCCGTGAAAGTGCTTCGGTGCCTTTTCAGGTGGCTGGGAGCTCCATTTGTCAGTGGTGCTGGAGCACAGAGATGCCCCACAAGTGCAGCTCTGTTCAGTGGGCCCTGTGCCCCTGTCCCAGGAGGTGTGAAGGGGGATTCTGGTGCATGAGGATTTGTGCCCTTGAGCAGGAGGACCCTATAGTGGCACAGGTCTGGGTATTCTCAGGACATTGCAGGCTCTTGGTAGTGCTGTGGAGGATGTCACCAGGCTCCACCAAAACACTGTTCTTTCTGCGCCCTTCTCCAGGCATTGTGGTGTTTGGTGAGCCCATCACAGCCAGTCTGGGGACTGATGGAACGCACTACTGGAGCAAGAACTGGGCGAAGGCTGCGGCATTTGTGGTCTCTCCACCACTGAGTCCAGACCCAACCACTCCTGACTACCTTAACTCCCTCCTGGCCAGGTGAGTGACAGCTCTGCTGGGGATACTGCTAGGAGAAAGTGGACTCTGGGTACGGAAGAAAGGTTAGTCCAGCCTGAACCACTTCACTGTAGGTATATAATAAACTGAGCAGTGAAATGGCTCTGACTCCAAGCCATGTTGGTTTAGCCTCAAGAGTGGAGGGAGAACACAATAAGCTTAACATCACTAATGAGAAAAATACCAGTTGTCATGAACCATTTAAAAGGCTCTGAAGAAGACAAAGAAATGAGGACAAGCTAAAACAGACTTGTCAACGGAAGGATTCACTGAACTGGAGAAGTGGGGAATGGATGCTTGGATTGGGATGCTGCACAATGATGCGGGATGCTGCACCAATGTGGAGAGTGTTACAGGTTAGACAGCCTTCTGGGGACCCCAGTCAAATAGAAAGCAGATATATTCACACACCTATACAGGTGAGCAGTAACAGAGCTTGCAGAGTGCAGGAGACCTTCAGAAGCAGCTCCTGCGCATCTGGCTGGGATGGCAGATGGTTTTTTCATTTATAATCGAGTCACTAAGAGGTGTCCAGGAGGGCACGTTAGGATAAACCTGGTTTGTGCCAGAGTGGAGATGCTGTGTCTGGCTGTAAGAGAAGTGCCAGTGCATTTGCAGTCTGAGTATGCAGCTCACCCTGCATTTTGCATGAGGTGTTCATTTGTCAATGAACAAGAGATACCACAGTGCATATTGGATCTATGATACAGGTGCAGGTCTTAACAAGTGGCAAGGAAATGTGGGCCCAGCTCCTGAACTGTTTTTCTATTCCTTACCTTCTGCTGCCAATGTAGCCCAGACCTCAAAGAAGACACAAGCAATTCTTGGTCCCTGCAGCTCATAGGTCTGTCCTGACACCTTTGCCATACCGTTTTCTGTGAGGCTGCAGCAGGAGAGACTGTGAGGTTCCAGCTGGACTGGATGGCATGTTTGTCTCCAGCAGGAAGCGTGTTGTGTCGTCATTCTGGGCCTCTGTCTGTACAATTCGTCAGACATATGGCAGAAATGATCAGAGGAAGATGGAGATTACCAGTGGATTAGGGCAGATTTGCAGCCTTGAGGAGAGTCACTGTGTCTGCACTGTCCAGGTGCAAGCAGTGCTGGGAGCTGGCCTGCCTTGGTCTGCTTTCCTTTGCCTGGCAGCAATGACTTTCCAGTTGCTGTCTGTCCAGTGTTATGTGAGCACCGAGCAGCAGCTGGGTGACTTCCAGGGAGCCATGGACAGCTGCTCGCCCTCCCTTGTCTGTGGGCAGCTCGCTGGCTCTTCCTCTTTCCTAGGAGCAGGATGTGTCCAGGTGCCCTTCTGGGCAGTCTGAACTCCCTTCATCCCACTACAGCAGGCTTTCATGGGGTGGGGGAGGACTGTGCTAGCCCTCAGCATGCAGGAGCTGGCAGTGCACAGTGCAAGGGCTGGCTTGTGGACTGGGAGACAGCTCTGGAGCAGAGAGGCCTCTTCTTCCCTGTGTGGCAGAAGGGTTCTCTGAAGCAGACCTGACAAACTGCGAGAAATGGAGTCCAGGATGAAAGGACGTCTTTTGGTCTGACACTAAAACCACTTTGTTCCCTAGGACCTGAGCTGTTGACTTTTCTTTTGTACAGGATGCTGCCCATGCTCAGGTGGGTAGCACAGCATGGCAGAGGTCTCTTGCCTCCATGTGACACAGCTGCCCCAGGGGCTGGGTCAGGTGGAAGTCTTCAGGCAGAGGGACTGTGGAAATGAGGGTGCAGAGTAAAAAAACCTGAGCTCGTGGCTAGAGGAAATACATATCCCCCATGTCTCTGTTGCTGTCTGACTCCAAAATGACTGACAGTGGGTTTGTTCCACCCCTCTTCAGTGGTGATCTGCAGGTGTCGGGAAGTGCTCACTGTACCTTCAGCACTGCACAGAAAGCCATTGGAAAAGACAACTTCACGGCGATCCCAGAAGGAACCAATGGCATAGAGGAACGAATGTCTGTCATCTGGGACAAGGCAGTGGTGAGAGTCCCACCAGGGAAGGGGCAGAGTGGGAAGAGGTGGTTGCCATCTCACACACCCATGCTACTGCCCTGTAGAGCTGGGCACCCAGCTTGTTCCCTCTCTGGCTTTGAGAGTCAAATCAAGCTGGGGCAGGAGAGATAGCTGTCGCAGGCTTGGGGTGATCATCCAGAAGCTGTAACTGTGCCCCCAGTTCTTGGTCTGTCTGACACTAGTTAGTAAGATCAGCCTCAGAAGCTTGGGCCCAGCCAGTCAGCACCTTGTGTGGGAGTGAGGATGGTGCTTTCCAAGGCTCTTACTCACCCTTTCCCCATAGATGGACTTAATTCTTTTTTTGTGTGTGCAGGCCACTGGAAAGATGGATGAAAACCAGTTTGTGGCTGTCACAAGCACTAATGCTGCCAAAATCTTCAACCTGTATCCACGGAAAGGGAGAATAGCAGTGGGCTCGGACAGCGATCTGGTTATATGGGATCCTGATGCTGTAAAAATCATCACAGCAAAAACCCATCAGTCTGTAAGTCCTCTGCTCATCCGTGTGAACACTGGAGGGTGGCGTGTGAGTAGTTTTGTAGAAAGGTTGCCTGGCTGCTGGGAGCTTGGTACTGTCCTACTTGGCTCTGAGGAGGAGGAACTGAGCCCAGGCTCTAGGTAGTGCCTGTTGTGAGGCACGTAGGGCTTTTCTCACCCTGTGTGAGTATTCTTCTCCTGACCCTGACCTATGCAGGTGGAAAGACACACATTTCTCCTTATCTTCGTTCCTCTTCCAGGCACAGATATTTTTCCTGTCATTGCCACAGCGCTTTGCTCATGCCTTACCTCAAGTCTAGGTCCTGCCTTTGTCTGCTCTGAGAGTTCTTTCTCACACTGAGCTTCAAACCAGCAGGTCCTGGTTCACACTGGAAGCTCTGGTGGGCTTTTACTGTGACGGGCTAGTGAGCTACAGGAGGCCTCTGAGCATGCAAGGCTTTAGAGGTGTCTTCTGCTTGCATTGGTGACTCCAGCAGTGAGGTGTGGGGACTGACCCACCCTGAGTGTCCCTCCTGACCATCATCCTGGGGTTGCTGCAGGTGGCTGAATACAACATCTTTGAGGGGATGGAGCTCCGTGGGGCCCCACTGGTTGTCATATGCCAGGGGAAGATCATGCTGGAGGATGGCAACCTGCATGTGACCCAAGGGACTGGACGATTCCTGCCCAGCAGCCCTTTCCCTGACTACGTCTACAAGCGCATCAAAGCCAGGAGGAAGGTGAGGAGGTGGGGATGCCAGGAGACATTTGGCTTATTGTTAGCCCAAACTGCCCTTAATAACTGGTTGGTTTTCCTTTGCTGTTCTTGCTGGACCCTGTAAACAGTGCTGCAAATTGCTAGTGTATTTTGAATGTACAAAATAGCTGAGGCTTGGATAGGGAGTCCTTTGTGATAGTGGTGTGCCATGGTGAAGACAGATGCTCCTTAAGGTTAGCAGTGGTAATGTCTCTCATCATCCTGTCCTGCTGTAGCAGGAGTCTGGAGGGAAACACTTTAAAATGAAGAGATTGGCCAAAATTGCCTTCTCCTTCATGATTTGTGCAGCATAAACCCCATCTGGGTGATCACCTGTTGCACTGGCTCTGCACACCTTACAGGGCAGTGGGGGCTGTGCCAGGCCTCAGTGCTGCAGGACTTATGGTACACAGCAATGTGACATCCTGCAGGGGGACTGAGGAGCTGGTGCACAGCTGGAGCATGATGTTCCCTGGGCTCAGAGAAGTATCATTGTCCTCTTCTCTCTGCTGACAGATGGCAGAGGTGCATGCTGTGCCCCGGGGCTTGTATGACGGACCCGTGTTTGACCTGACCACCACCCCCAAGGGGAGCACCCCTGCGGGGTCAACCAGGGAGTCCCCCACACGTCAGACACCACCCGTCAGAAATCTCCATCAGTCTGGATTCAGCCTGTCAGGTGAATACATGTGGTGGCTGGGCTGGGAGGGGGCAGAGCCACTGGCCATATGTCCCTGGCCTGGGGCAGGGGCCAGTTAGAGGTGCTCTGCAGCAAGGTAAGCACAAGAGTGGATCATGGCAGGGCAAGATCCTGTGTGTCTCTTAAAGGACATGGCTGGAGCTGCACCTTGCAGAAATAGCCAGGCAGACTACCTGGAGGCCACTGTGGCCGTGGAGGCCAGCACAGCATCCAGTGCTGTTCTTGCTGTGTGGATCTGTTCACGAAGCATCTGCAGAGACTTTAAAGCCACTGGAGCTCTGAATTGCTACTGGAGTTGGAGAGGGAGCAGGTTGCAGTAGATAGCCTCTGGAGGGCCTTGAAAAGTTTCCAGGCTGCCTGACTGCTCAGTCCTGTGAAGAAGATGCTCTTTACTTTCCCCATTCCCTTTGTACTTTCTCATCCTGTCCCAGGTACCCAGGTTGATGAAGGCATGCGCTCAGCAAGCAAGCGCATTGTTGCACCCCCGGGAGGCCGCTCCAACATCACCTCCCTGAGCTAAATGTCCCGGCTGAGGAGGAAACAAAATCCCTGTTCAAGCAAAGGAAGAAAAATGGTACATTGGTGTTGAAGAATGAAAAGAAACAAACCTGTTCTGAAGAATCAATAAGCCTCAAGCCTTATGTTTCACAAATGCTACTTGCTACCTAGCTTTAAAGATGTTGCTTCATTTTGTTTTTGCATAGCCTTAAAGTTCTGTTGTTGTTACTGTTGTGGGTTTGGTTGGATTATGTTTTGCTCTTCCTCTCTGTATGCATGCTGCTCGGACAGGTTGCTGGGTTCAGTGTTATTGGTGTTGAATGTGTGTGGGATGCCGTGGTGTGGGACAGTGGGAACGGCCCACAGGCGACCCGGCCAGGCAGGTGAGGGGGCAGGGTCTGGCCGGAGGCAGGATGTCAGATGGGGAGGGCAGGTGCACTGAGCTCGTTGGGAGAGGTGGGTCTGTCATATTCATCTCCTTCATCTCCACCCAATGCTCTGGAGTTTCATCATGAGGCCTGTGGGGGAGCTTGAATCACCTCTGTAACAGCTGTCACAGCACCTTGTGTAAGTTTTACTACTTTGTACACTTTATTAAAAAAAAAGTTGTTCCTTCAAACAGCTCTTGTTGTCGGTTGGCTCTTCTCTTCCTCAGGCCGCTGCTGCTTGGCAGGGGCAGTGCCCAGCTGCACCCACAGGGAACGGGGCTGGGGCAGCAGAGGGGTTTGGGTGGTGTTGGGGCTGGAGGGGGCTGCAGCAACAGGCTGTTGGGGCAACACCAGGCAGTGCTTGCTGCTGCATGTGTCAGGGTGTTGGTGTAGCTTTTCAGACAAAGGTAGAGGTATTGGCAAAACAGCACACTGCAAGTGTTTGTAACAGCTGTTCAGTTTGTCCTTGCAGTCTGTGAGCTTGGCCTGGCCACCATGGGCTGTGACTGCCTGGCAAGAGCTGTGCCTGTCTTCTGTGTTGACAGGGACCAGCTCCATGTAGCACTGCCTGGGTATGGCTTTGGGGTCATCCTGGCTGGAGAGCCTTGGAGGCTGTTTTCTGTGGACTCCTGTCAGTGAAATGCTCCCCTTCCATCAAGCATTGTCTGTTAGAATGAGAGGCACTGTCCTTTAAAGCTTGCAAAGCATGTAGAAAAAAGTGGTTGTTGTTTAAAGAGTACAAAAATTAAGGGTCAGTTTCAGCTATGCTAAACAAAAACACTATTTTCCTCCCTTCTTTAGTATTTGACCTTGAAATACTTTTTTTTACATGTCTGCAACTCGGGCAGGATAAGCTGTCTCTGCTGCAATCCTTAAGGAGCCAGGCCATAATAGTTGTGCCAGGGTGGGGAAGGCTGTGCTTACAAGCTTTGTGAAGTTCTTCCATGAAGAAATTAAGGCTTTTTTCTGTTGCCTGGTAGAGATTAAGCTGAGACTGTGCCTCTGTGTACAGAGGAAGAGGGTAATAGAGACATGGTTGTAGAAATCTTTAAATTTCTACATTTTAAAATTTTAAAATATGCAATGTTCTTTCCATTTAAGTACTTAAGTTGTTTTGGGGCTTTTCTGACCAGTCAGAGGAGAGGTATTTCTGCAGCAGCAGATTTTTTCCCTAGTGAGGAGGAGAGCTGGGATTCCAGATAAATTCACTTACAGTCTATAAACCTCTGTCTGCACCAGAGCAAGGCAACGATGGCGATGTGCTGTGCAGGAGACAGGGACAGCTGTCAGCACAATCCTGCCTGCCGCTGCCTGGCGCCAGACCTGCTGTAGGACTGGGCAGAGAGCAGAGGATCAAAGGAGAGCGCTGGAAGTGCTCTGGATAGCCTTCCTGGCAGTGACGAATCAAAGGCAGAGAGACACGGAGTCCTCGAAAGCCAGCGTGGCTGGGGAAGGGTAGAGCAAGCATGCTGTGACATTAGCTGGGGTGCCTTCTGATGGAGCAGGGAAAGGTGACTTTCCCATGACAATGACACTCACTGGGGACTCCCACACTCTCTTACTGATGAATTAATTCTGCTCCAGTTTTACAGCTCCCTGGGCAGAAGAGGGGGCCTTTCCCAGGGGCTGTCTCCACAGGCAGGGTGGTGCGGAGGGAGGTGGTGAGGCTGCAGCCTTCCCCTCACCCCGGCAGCCTGAGGAGCTGGGGAGCAGCTGCCCCCACCACTGCAGGAGGGGCCAGAACATGGAAGGCACCAAACTAAAGCTTGTTTTTAGACATGAACTGCGCTGCTCGATGCTGGGACACCGACTGCAAGCCACTTCACAGACACATGAGGTGGAGAGGACATTTGCCTTTGGGTCAACAGAAGGCAAAGAGTTCATCACACATTCACTACATTGCTAAGAATGGGAAAAATGTCACATAAGGAGGTGAAACCTCAGGCCTATCAAAGCCTTTAAATAATAGCATCATGCCTGGCATTAACACAGTAGCAATGCTTTGGCCAGTCTCAGTCTTGGAAAGACCACACCAGCAAGACAGTTCCTGCTTAAATCAAGTGTGATTTCAGTGGTAGAGACATTCAAAATACACATTCAAATTCCCCTCTGGTTTTGGAAGCCAAACCCCATCAGATTCAGTGAGCTGCAGTGGTTTAACATGATGGTGAATGTGTTTTTCAGGCTAGACTGGTAAAGCACCTGGATTCACCAGCGCCTTGTTGTTACCATTTGGTGTCCACATCTGTATGCACACTGGCCACTCACCGTGCCAGCCCTGCTGGGTACATGGAGAGAGCACCAACTGGGCAGGAAACCTTTGCTGCCTCCTCCCAGCCAAGGAAGGAGCTCATCTCCTTCCTTGTGAGCTTGTGAGCCTTGTGAGCCTGTGCCCACCCTCACAAGATGTTTGCAGGAGCTGTCTGTAAGCAAAGACCACTTTTGTCGCAATGCATTGGTGAATACCCTGCATCTGGGAGCCACCTCTTCCCCCTGGGGCAGCCAGCCATGAGCCCATCCATGTGGGAATGCCAACCTCTGCAGAGCCCTGAGGTGTGGCATGGCCGTGGGCACCTCTCAGCACAGCAGCTCAGCCTGGGCACACTGCAGCAGCTGCCTGCATGGTGACACCAAGGGCTATGGCACCTGCCAGCCAAGCCAAAATGGTGGGCACCGTCTTAGCCATTGTCTTGTGCTCCCATTCCTGCCCCCAGGAAAGGCAACATAACAGGATCTGAGTCTAACCACCGGTGCCAGTTGCAAGACAGCCCCCACAGCCTCTCCCCCCATGCTCAGGACCCTCTGGCTGTGGCGGGGGAAAGCTGAGGGAGTGGATGCCCCAGCTCTCCTTGTGCCTGGGCTACTGGCAGGGTCCCAGCAGCAGAGGACAAGTCCATGGCCTGACACTTGAAGGTGCATGGGTGGGTGAGCCCCAGTGCCATGAGGAGGTGCCCTGCAGGGGCTGAGCTGTTCTCAGAGGTTGTTGTTCTGATTGTCCTCCCTGTGTGGGTCTCCACTTTTTGCCATGGTCTCTTGGATGCTGTCATGGTGGGGTCTTACCCTTGGAGATAGAAAAGGATGATTGAGCTGTGAGGGAAAGCCCAGGCAGTGCCAAGACCCCATAGAAGTACAGCTGCCTTGGAGCTCCCCACTGCCTGGCTTGAGCTGCCACTCACTGCACAGCTCCTTCAGCCCTGAGTGCCCCAAGCTCCTCCAACACAGGGCCCCCACAGCCCCCTCCACCCAGCTCCCCCAGCCCTGGGCCCCCAAAAACTGTCAAAGGCTTTGGCAAGGGCCAGTGCTTCTCCTGCTGCCTCTGGATCAAAACTTACTTTTCTCTGTTGAAAACAATGAAGTTCCTCTGGAGCATTTCCAGGTGCTTCTGGAGGTGGCTGGCCTTTCACATTGGAATGGAAAAATAAAAGTGATAGGGAATAAATTCACAATTTACACAGGAAAACTTTCCAAGGACAGTTTCAATGACACATGGCAATATGTTTAGGCACAGAGCATCTTTAGCCCTGCAGTGGGGAGAATGGCATTAAGGCTCTCCTCTTGCAGTAAAACAGTGCATACACATTCTGCCCTTCACCAAAGGGAAGATGGGGAGAGTTTTAGGAATAAAGTTGGTCGCAATGGAAAAAAAAAAATTCTGTTCAGTTTACTGTGGTCTTGATAGATGGCAGTCATTGAAAAATGAAAAGCCTCCTTGACCATGCTTGTACCTGTTTGCTCTCACCTGGGATGAGTTGCTTTTGCTTGTGTCTTTCTCCTTAGCCAAGCGCTTTTTTTTTTTGTGAAGAGGTTTGGATTCCAGGATCATTTCTTCCAGTTCAAAGGTTGGGTCACAGTTCAGTCTGCCTTTCTGGAGGGGAGAGAGAAGTGGCCTTAAATGATCAGAGCCTGTCTTAAGGAGTCTCTTATAACCTGGACTGCATCTGGGATCTGAATTTTGTAAAAAAAATATGCACTATTTATAATTGCACATGCAGCCAAGAGCAGTGGCTACACTCCTGATATACTTTATCAGTCCCTTCAGCTACGGGCCATATTCAAGTGTCGCAGTGGCTCCTTTTGTACTCCTGCTTCTACTCTGCCCTTCAGCTGCTTTGGAGTGGCAATGAGGATGAGGACAGTGTCCTGGCTGGGTTGTGCCTTTTTGAGAGTAGCACAACAACCCAGTGGAACTGGTCTTCAAGCAATTCAGAATTGTACCCACCACAGAGAAACCCACCAACAAGGGCGGATATACAATTAACAAATATTCATAGTTTTGCCCAACTTCTGCTGAAAACCAGTTGAAGTAGTTGGACTATTCTTCATAAGGGTTATGTTACTTATGTGCTTTTAATTCAATTTAGAAAGACCCATAAACACAAAGGTAGTGTATGTGCTATTTACTATTAACAATGAGCTTGCTGGGGGAGGCATTGCAGGAGAAAACAATTCTCATAAGATGGATCTCCAGGCTGCTGCTGAGTCCATCCTGGTGAACTATGTTTTTGGATGTGGGGAACAGCACTGCTCAGAGCATGGGTCAGCACGAGAGGGTTCACAGGCACTGCCCATCCCACACAGATGCACAGTCCAGCAGGATGTAGCACCAGTTCTGCAGCCAGAAATTCCAGGAACATTACAAACAGACCATACTAGTTTTGGGGCACCCACACTACAGTCTCCCTCCATTATTCTTTGCTACACATTGAGGGAAGAGACAGCTCTGCCCTGGTCTCTCTTTTCCCCTTGTGACACCTGATGCTTCAGTGGAAATTTGTCAGAATGTCTCATGCCCCAGTGCTGGGTGTGAGGAACCCTTACACTCAAATGGCCTTACCATGGGAATGAATTCTGGCATTATTCTTTTCTGGAGAACAGCATCCCAGTTCACGTCAGACAGATACGGGAAGGACTGGATGTCCTTCAGCTGAGAAAAACGTTTCTCGGGGTTCAGCTCGAGCAACTGCAACAAGAGTTAAATGGAAGAGATGAGACCATCCCCACAGGGCACACATTCTGTGGAGCATGGCTGAGGACACATGGTGCCAGAGACCCCACATCACTGCTGGCATTTGGACCAGCGCCTTTCCTGCTCTGGCTCAGAGTCTCTTCACCAGGGTATGTGACAGGCTCACAAGATCTGCCTCTGTTTATTCCCATTTTTATGAATTACTTTTATCTCCATTGTAGGAGCAGGCAATGAGGCAGTACAGTGGCATTAAACAATTTGTCCAATGTTAAAATAAGCATTTGTTTGGAATGGGGAGTTCCACTCAGGTGTTTGTGTTCTGCTTTTAATACTGGATCAGTAAAACATCCTCTTTTCTCACTCTATTAAAATAATATTCTTATTCCAGTGTGAAAGTATGCCTTCACACTGCTTATTTTCATATTTTTTTAACATTGCTGTAGGAATTACTTGTGTGGAAGGAAAAGTTGAAGTGGTCTCTGTTCAAGGATTATACATTGCATAAACTCCTGACACGTTGCACTCCTAAAATTCAGCAGGCAAACCAGATGATCCAAACCCTTTGGGGAATTCATAGACAAGGTGACCCACACAGCCCTGCTCGTGCTGGCATGCAGCCAGTTGCAAGCACTGTCCCCAGTGCCCAGCTCCCTCTGCAGAGCTCTGGACTCCAGCCCAGCCAGTGCTGCGGGTCTGCGAGGACAAACATCTGCCCGGGCCGGTAATAAAAACAGAAATCCACAGGGGATGGTTGAGCCAGAAAGGAGCCACAGTTGGCTTCATATATAATACATATGGCTGTTAAACCAGATGCAAAGGAACACTGGGAAATTTAAATAATTGTGACATTGTATTATTTATTCACAAGGGAACCTCCATGACTTGCAGCCTTCTGTGGTCCAGAAAAAACTGCCAGCTAGCAACACAGAGGACATCTGCAGCAAATATTCCTGTGTTATTGTTAGGCTTAATGAAATACTGGCTTCATTGAATTTTCAACAAATGGAGATATTCTGCAATTTTCTTCCTGGAAAATACACCATGATTCTGTTTCAGCAAAGAATTGACAACCTCTTTTTGTTAAAATGTTTGATCATCTATTTCATGAGAAATTACAGAATACTTATATATATTGTTTGGAACAAAAAAACTTCATTGTCCACACTTACTTGAAATTAGAAAACTATTTACATACTTCCCTAAAATTTGCTGCCAGGGCTGCTATGCAGGGTGTAAGTGTTCAGCTTTGTTGCCACTGTTAAGCCATAGCCTTGTTTATTGAAGCTATGGCTTCATTTCAAATGGGATTTTAGCATCAAAATTATTCCAGTAATGATTTTGAAGCAATTTTTATAACAGCTTTATTGAAAAAAAATTGCAGTGATGTATAAACCACATGGCATCAAAGGATTTCAACAGTGTCAGCATTTCTTGCAAATATTTCTGTTAATGGGAGAAAATGTTTCTTGAGGATTAAAAAAATGTGCTTCTTGGATTAAATTTATTGACACATATCAATATCTGCTTCTAAGTCAATTAATTCCAGAGTGCAAAGCTATAGAGGAAACTGTGGAAGCCAAGGCTGCCATGTCCTTAGAGAAGGTGCAGCAGCAGCTGCCACAACGGCCAGCCCAGGACGCAGTGCTGCTCGCTGCCCTCACCTTCGTGCAGCTGACATTTATCACCCGGCAGGCTCTCCAAGTAAGTCACCGACCCGGCCCTGACATGTGCAAGCGCTTCCCACCAGGCACCCCCCAGCCCCTCACCTTCCTGATCAGAGCCACCGTGTCCGGGCCCCACGCCGCCGGGTACATCACCGCAGCTGTCCTGAACACGCGAGCCATTTCAGCCGTGGAAGTGTTGGACCGAATGGGATACGGCCTCTGTGGGAAACGCCGCAAGACAAGCATCAATTTATCTGCTTTTCAGACTTCTTGAGAAATCTGGTTAGAGCACAGAAACTTCACACAGTCTCACTGTCCTGTCCCCAGCCTCCTGTGGGATATCTCTCCCTGTGTGACCACGACTCAGTCAAAAAACCAAAATGTCAGCGAGAACCACACTAATAACTAGGTATTTAACAGCAGGACAGGCAGGAGCAAACCCCAGAAGTCAGAGCTATCAGCCAGTGAGAATTTGCTTGGTCTTGTCAGTGTTTTTATCTTACAAGGCTGTGACACATAGTGCTGTGGTTAGAGCACTCCTGCTACTCCCTGTAAAACGTGTTTCAATCATGTTGGGGACAATGCCAGTGAAAAGGAGACAAATATACTCCAACAATAAAATCAGCTCAGAAAAGGATGTCCGAGGAAGGGTCATCAACCTCTGGTGGGCATCAGGATGCAGAGTAACAGTCCCTTTTGCCCTGTGGCCACTGCCATGTCACTGGGACGGGTGAGCCATTGCAGAGGAGCCCCAGGGACTCCTCCTGCATCAACAGGCAGTGTACAGCCAGTGAGTGACAGAGTGACACTTGCAGTGTACAGCACAAGTGAAGTCACCTCCCTGTTTATTTTCCCTCTACAATTCTGCTGATTTACCTGGAGGTAGAACTTAAAATGGCAGAGTGTTTCCATCTTGAAAGCTTTGATTCAGAGATTTTTACCTTATTTTGGGGGGAAGAAGGCAGGAGCACATTAAAAGTATGTTTAAATAATAGTAGCTGTAAATAGTGAGATCAGATGCAGTGTGCTTGATGTGTGCCAGCACTAGATGTACCTCAAAGCCTCCCTTCCCTTCCCCCGCGGAGCAGCCACCCAGGTGCCACCACCTCGCCACGGCTGTGCCATCAAGTATGAGCACATGACGGAATTTCTGCTCCTGCCTTTAGAAACAGTGCCATCAAGTCAAAAACCAACGTGATGCACAGTCCTACCATTCATGCTGTTCTGTATTGCAGCAGCTTCTCTGAGCTTTTACCCTCGATCACAAGAACCCTGGTGAAGATGTGATCTCTGCTTCCTCTGCTGTAGTAAGTCCCAAAGCTTGAATTCAGCTTGGCCATCTCATCTCTGCTCTAAAGCATTAACCCTCCCAGCAGCATGTCCAAAGGCAGAACCACACACATACCCGAGTTCTGAGCAGCTCGTAGGCAGTGACTCCCAGTGACCACCAGTCCACGGCAAAGGAGTAGCTGGTGGGTTTTGTGGAGCTAAACATTTCAGGTGCTGTGAAACACAGGGGGAAAATATTGCCTTGCTGCAACCCCAAGTGGAAATGGATAACACAGAACACCTACCCCCACCCTTCCCGTGCTTCCATGCTCCTGTACCAGGGCCACCCAGTAGCCTCACAGTCCACTCCACTGAAACTCTCTGTGCTTCTCTGCTCCCAAAGCCCAAAAAGAACAAATTCCTTTTACTGACACAGGAGTTGCCTACCATTCATAGTAAATGTGCTCCAGAATAAGCACATTCACTTGACCTAGGCATAAGGTGGCCTAAGTATCTCTTCACCTCCCCTGTGAAGTAGGACACGCACATTCCCCAGCTGCACTGAGGCATTTCTGGGGAGGGACTCCTGTCCCCACCCTGCATCCCCTCTCCAGGGTGCTCCTCACTTCAAACTGTGTATGTTTTGATGTGGATCAGGAAGAAAAGAGTCCCAGCTCTAACCAAAAATGTCTTCACCTGTGTCCCACCACAGCAGTCCACCCAAGCCCACAAAATGGAGATGCAAGAACATGCAGCTGCCATTGGCTCTCACCCATGTAGGGCTTCGTGCCAGCGATGGTGGTGACAGGGCTGTCCTTCGTCAGCATCGTGGCAATATTGAAATCAGTGATGTGCACGTGTCCTGAAAGACAGAGGCTAATGTGTAACAGGCTTGGCTTTAATTTCACACAAGAAATAGCTCTGAATCAGAAATGTACAGTAAAATACTCAATGGAAAGGAGTTTCTGGGTAAAAAAATCTGGTGAGAGAACTGATAGAAAATACTTCAGCTTGCAGGCTGCTTGCAGATGTCTCTTGTTTCAAATATCCCTTTATTTTCCCTCTGGGGAACCAGAAAATGCAAGTTTTCCAAAAAGTAATTTAGTGATGATTGTTTTGAGTCTTCCTATATTTTAGGGTCAGTCTGGGGAAAAAAAAAAGAGCTCTGTGTGTGTCCAAAACTTTCTTAGCTTTTCTAAGTTTGTTGGAATGTAAGACAAACCTTTGCTGCCATGGATGAAGAAAAGGAATACTACAAGTCACAGACAAAAGGACACTGGAGCCAAAGGTATGTCCCCAGAAAAAACACTCTGAAACCTCTGCAAGAGACAGTTAAAAAAATCAGTGTGCAGAGAATAGAGTCAAAATTCACCCTGAATTGTAGCATCATTATAAAAGTAAGTAGGTTGTGTCTTCCTGGGCTGAATGCAGCTGCAGAGATGAACAGAGCCTTTTCCTCTTTTTTTCTCTCTTCAGGGAGTGCTGACCTACATTCCCATGGCCATGGTGATCCCAGCTCCTCTCAGGAAGTTGTATCATCCCAGTCTGAGTGCACAGAGTTTGGGGAGAAAGGTGAAGGGTCCCCAAAGCATCCAGCAGCAAGGGCTGACCAGAAGCAGTCCCACACAAGGTGGGCAGCGTGGAGCCCCGGCAGTGCCAGGTCCCAGCACTTCAGGGGGGATGGGGCTCTCCACGGTCTGTGCAGGGGGCAGCAGCTGGAGAAAGACGAAGCAAGGCAGGACAGGGGCTCCAGCACTGAAGGCAAAGCCACTTTGCTGCCAGCTCCTAAATAAATAATCAACCAGTGTTCTGAACTGAGAGGTCATATGCAGACAGACCGAGTCTGGGCTCGGTGCTGCCAGGCAACCTTGGTCACACACACTCTGTCACAGAGCCAGGCAGTGCCTCCCTTGGGAGCTGCAGCATCTCTGCTACAGCCTCCGAAGTCATAACCAATGCAGGTATGCCTCCTTCCTGCACTGACTTTTTCTCTTCAAGCACCTTGCTCTAGCTGCTAATTAAGATTTCTTACAACAGGACAGTATTTGGCTTTTTAAAAAAATATGAGCTAAAAAAGTGTTTCTCTAATGATTACAAATTAATAAATATCAGACAACTCTTCACTGTGAGATTTTTTCCAGGAAAAAAATGTGACTAAAGAGCCATGCAAGAATATAGTCAAGAGTTTTGCCTAAGAAAACTATAGAAAAACCAATAGCAACATTTATAATGTACTTAGCCCCTAATCCTCTTCAGAACTCCCTCCCCAAGCCAAGTGTTCAAGGAAAAAAAAATACGTGACCAAGGCTTATACATTGCACCATAATTAATTCTCTTTGTGCACAAACCCTGCAGTGACATAAACATTGCCCTTCAAATGATGCATTTTCAGTAAGTTTTAAACAAGAACCAAGAAAATGTTAAAATCGGGTGTTCTGGGCTACTGACCCCAAGCAGCACCAAACATATGGTCCCCGCCAGTGCCTTGTAGGGACACCATCAAGTCAGTCAGCCAAAGGAAGTGTTGGCTAAAACACCAAGGCAACCCCAGAAACACCAGAGCATCACAGGGTGCCCAGTGCCATGAAGGTACAAGACACTGCTCCTCAAAAAGCAAGAAACAGCAAGTGGAGCACAAAAGGATGGGATGATCCTGCTCCCAGCTGGGCTGAGGGATACCAAAGGATGGCAAGCACTGAGACTGCAGCTTGTCTCCTGTCTCCGACTGCTTCTCTACATGTGCATGACCACAGAGCATCTGGCACTTACCATGCTCATCCAGTAAAATGTTGTCGGGCTTGATATCTCTGAGAAACAAAGCAGAGGAGAGACAGCCATTAGCCTAGAGAAGGGACAGAGAACACGGCTGCTGGCATCGCAGGAAAGCCAGCTCTGGGACACTGGCAGAGACCAGAATAAAGATCACTGCACCCTCAGAGCCTCGGGCTCCTCAGCTCCGATGTTCCCGTTTGATTCGGGCGTCAGAGAGTGTCAATCAATCAATCAATCAATCAATCCGCACCAGCAGCAGAGGGTTTGGGTGAGCAGCACTCAGCTAAGACCACCCACAGTTAAGTTAGAATCTTTTTGTTGTTTTCCTCATGTTACTTTTCAATCTATTTCAATACTGTATGAGAAGGGGTCCCCAGTACAAAATATTTTAACATCTTTGTTCTAGATACAAACAGGTTACCCACAGCTTTTATTCCTAAGTAAAAGCACCCCACAAAATAATTCCTATAGCAATGCTGTAAGGAAACACTTTTAACTGAAGGGAGAAAACGTACACCTGATACTGCCACAGTGTCCACCTGAGTGACTTTACAAGCCATTACCTGGCTTTAATGAGCTCATTACACCAGTCCCCATTGAGCACCTGGCCAGCTGATGCCCCAGAGAAAAGGTCCCAGCCAGGAGGCAGGCACCCTGTGCCAACTGGTGCCCCCCACCAGGCCTGGGAGCAACAAGTGAAGAAATGAACAAGTTTAGGATTTTATCTTTAAAAATTCAATCATTAGGATACAATTTGAGTTCTCCAAGCCCCACAGTATAGCTAATTGTCATTTAATAGCTTACAGTTTTCTGGCATCTTGTTACCCAAACAACTTCCAGTGGGTTATAAACACTGGTTCCCTTCCTGGTGCCATCCCATCATACAAGTGAGTATAGGGACAGGCATCATTAGCAGAGCACAGGGCAGTGTCAGGTAAGCAGCTGGTTTTCCCCCTAAGCACAGTGGAACTGTTTCCATTTTTTTAAAAAAGTTAATACTTTTTAATTTCTAGTGTGGCTGTTTCTCATCTTCCTCAGTCTGGCATACAGCTTCTGAAATTACACCAGCACAGTAAGGTCATTCTCAGGATGCAAATAACAGACATAATTCTGGTTATTGTTCATTTGTATATTTCTTTTTTATAAGCTGGTTATATAATTTCCTAAGCTAAAAGATATTAGTATTTCTCTTTCTTTTACATCTAGGTGGGAAATAATTACAGTCTGAGTTTGCTGTCTCTGCACAACTTTGTTCAGCCAAACAAAGCCATTGCTCCCTTGTCTGCTGATGTTCCCAATTACAGTTGTTGCAGTGTAATTGCCTCAGCTGAATCACTTTATCAATCAAATACTATCCCACTGGGTTACCATGTTAATTAAACAACTTGCATTACAGTTTTAATTAAATAACTTGCAAATTTTACAGCCTGCCTTACATGTTTTGTTGTACTTGATTTACCTTAAACACATGCAGCTGTGTGAAAAGCACACTGCAAGCTCACCTGCAGTTTCTCCCACTCCTATTCACACTGGAGCAAAGATCCATGTAGCAAAGCACAAAAGAAGCAGTATGAAAGAGGGGTCCCCGAGGAGGTGGGAGCTGTCCCCCGAGCCTGGCCCCGACTGCAGCAGAGCAGAACTGCTCCGGGCTCTTGTGGCTGCAGGGACAGGCAAGGGGTCATTCTGCCCTCACACTGGACATGGCAGCTGGACACTGCGGACAGGAACAGACACTCACCCTCACCAGCTCCTCACCAGTGTGTGCCTTCCCCACTAACAACCAAGACCATTTCAATTTTACACTTTCCATGCTTAATTCTTATACTGCACAAGAATGCTCATCTGGAGGGGTATTTCTAAATGACGTGACCTTCTCCCTGCAGTTACTGATTCTCATAGACCCTCCCTGACGGCAGCTAACTTGGTTAAATGTTTGGGTCCCTGAGCTCTGCGCTGCCCATGACACCAGCAGATGAGCCACGTGTTTATCCATCCACAGCCAAACCCTGCTCCCCAGACAGGGAACCCTCTGCCTCCTCTGCTATTCTGCAGGCCTTCAAAGGTATGGACAGATCTCATGCATTTTTTTCCACAGGCCATGAGAAATTATGGTAGCCAAAAAGAAACTCTCAGCACTTCTGAAAAGGGATTTACCTCATACAGGAAAAAGTTGTGTTTGGGCCCAGTCCTCATATTTTGGTGCAATACAGAGGGGGGCAAAGGGAGACACCTTCAAGGATGAACACAGGAGTTCTGAGTGCTGACACCTACTCTCCCTGGATGAGGATGGATATGAATGAGTTACAGCTAATTAAAACCTATCCGAGACAATTTTTTGCAGGATCAGTGGGCAATCAAATATGCTATTTCACAGCTACCCTGTCTCTACTGTATATAAAATACTTTTCTGGGGGAAGCCTTGTGTTTCACATAAAAACAAATACACATGGGAGAATATGTTGTTTATCACTTAAGCTTTGATTTGTTGTTTCGTATCAAGGAGGAACAAGCCTGCCCACAGCACAGCCTGTGCCCTGGCTGACCTGTGGATGATGTGCCTGCTCTGCAAGTAGTCAAGGGCCAGCACCAGCTCACAGATGAAGAGTTTCACAGTCCCCTCTTGGAACCGCACATTTTGTTGGAGATGGTAGCGCAGGTCCCCTCCAAGCAGCAGGTCGACCACCATGAACATATCCTCTTCATCCTGGAATGAGTACCTAGAACAGCACACACATGGTTCAAGGACAGAAGCATTGAAAAATGACAGGCAATAAAGGAACATGTGGTACCTCTGGGAATACTCATATTTTCTTGGAATTTTTCACTCCAAATTTCATGACCTTTCCATGTTCCATTTCCCACTGTTTTCACACTTGTGACAACCATAATTTAGTCTCAGATCCATAACAGATTCAGAGCAGATCGTACGAACAGCTCAGGGTGGGCATTCTGCCTTCTCCAAGCACCAACAGGAAGTGACTACAGGAGCAACGCAGAGGAGCCTGGAGCTGACCCCAGCACTGGAGGTCCCTCTGTCAGGCGCCTGTGACCCCCTGTGCTCAGCACAACAGGGGTGCACTGGTCTCTGCTGGTCCTCCATAAGAGATCTCATTTGATGGACTGTGTCTCTCTGAGAGGGGTGACAAGCAGCTATGAGCCCTTTCCTCATGGACTCTTCCTTATCAACACACTGACTGCTTGATGTGATGACCAGCACCACCAGCCAGACCACTGCTCCACACAAAGCTTGTGTCACCCAGAGTGCAGGAAAGACACAGGAATGCTAAAGGCATCCTGAAGCCAAGGATGGCATGGCAAGAACAGAGGCAGGGACACTTGGATGGTTTGCTCCGTACAGATCTCTACATAGACACACCGGTCAGCTTTCAGCTGCTGAGTCAGCTTTGCCTGGAGCTTTGTGTTCAAGTAGGAAAGAAAAGTTTGGAGATATTATGTGGGAGGTATAGCTGCACCTTTACCATTCATACCCCTATAAAAACCACTCTAAATGGCAACAGCAGCAAAATACCAAGGATTCACTGAACTGCACTCAGGTTACAGAAGATTTCAAAAAGGAAGAATTATTCAAAGATTTTTGATCTTCAATGTCTTGCAGACTTTTTTTTTTGTGTGTGTGTGTTTAGCATTGATAATTTCTACTTTATTCTAAAAATAAATCCAATTTCCAATAAATGTAATTACCCATGACCCTAGAGGAATACTGAAACTACAGGATATTGGCCACTTTATCATATAATATGACAGCTCACACCCCTTGGAATGCTACTGGTGTCCTAATAAAATTAAGAAGAAAGAAATGTCAAGGGACAACCAACAAAGAGCCCTGCCTGGCCATTAATCCCATGCTGCCAGAAGTTGCTGATGATTGCAAAGAGCTCCTTTAAATACAGGTGGGGTTATGGTGATAGCCAATACCTGCCTGGGGGACACTGCAAAGGGACACATGAATAAACTCTCTTGTGCTGTCCAAGGGGACAGAAGAGATAACTGCTTAACTAAACAGGATTCCACTGAAACAAGAGCCCCAGTCAGTGGAACACACCAGTTGCTCCCAAGACAGGCTTGAAGCAGATGAGGAGGATCTGATCTCAAAAGTGTCTGTAATTGACTCAACCAGTGAGCCAAGGCACCACCTCTTACCATAAATTAACCAAGAAAGGGTGTTCCAGGCCCTGCATAATCTGCAGCTCCTTGAAAACATTTCTCACTTCATTACGCTCCACACACTTCTGTTTGTTCATGTATTTCATGGCGTACATCTTTTTGGTGTCAGTCTTTTGCACCGCACAGACCTAAGAGAGCAATCAGGGGATAAAACAGAGAGGATTTGTCAGCAAATTTGGGTAGGTGAAACCCAGTGACATGAGTGTTTTCTAGCATCTTTGGCAGTGCTGACACTGCCAGGGCACAGCTCTATCCACCAATACTGCAACACTGGACACTGCCTGGGAATCTCTCTGGAATTTCACCCAAAGAGAAATTGTTGGGGGAATATGAGAGGAAGGAATTTATCATCATAACAAGGGAGACAGGGAATCACAGAGAAGTCAACATTTCATTTAATGTCATTCACTAACCATCGTGTCCATTCCTCCCACACTAGTTCCTGTTGGGAAGAGCCCCCTCCACCACAGAACTACAGGTCAAACACTGGGACCAGCAACTGATCCTCACTTTCCTGAGAAGTGTTACTCAGTTCACAGGTAATCTTCGGCTTTGTTTAAGGGCTACTGGGTTTTGATTTATGGCTATAGAATGGATAAAGATTTGGGCTCTGATTCCTATGTGATTACCAGGAATTAAAGGTCAAGGCTCACTGATAGTTCATGGGCTTTGGTTCTGTACTCTCATGTGAGCCTTCAACTCATCTATTTCCACCCAGTTACATCTCCAGCTGCTCACAGGGTGATTAGTTTCCAAAACACTCACTTTTCCAAAGCTGCCCTTCCCAATAGCTCGTAAAATCTCAAAATGGTCAAAGGTAACTGCAAGAAAGAGCAACATTTCAATATTAAATGGCTGAGCAAACATTTGACGATATCATGTTATTTCTACTTTTTATCCGTATGAGCTGAGAAAAATGAGGGATACCCCAGAAATATTCTGTTCCTTTTGAAGATTTGGGTTTTGTTTAAACTTGGTGTGTTTAACAGGGCTTTTTTTCTCTATGGTTCAGCCTCAAAGGCAAATTCCTTAGGTCAGCCTCTGTCAATGGTGATCAGGAGATCACCAAGTGAACATTCTCACTCTGCCCTCCTGCACTGTCTGTTAGAGATATTAGCCTCACCTTGCTCCTGCTGAGACCAAATGCAAAGCTGACTCCATAAAACCCTTATATCATGTGGAGATATTGCCATTACCTTTGCAGGTATGATGGCACAGTCTAATCATAGCAAAGGTGACAGTGACCAGTTACAGCACTTGGAAGGAATGCAAGCTTTTAGGCACAGATGTCCCTTCTCAAACCTGGAACAGTTGTAAATATCAAAGTAAATAGAAGCTGCTGATTGAGTTTAAACAGATCTGTTTACCCATGAGACCATCTGGGAGAAAGGGTGGTGGATACCTGCAGAATAAAAAGGGAGAGTGAAGATGCTTATCACCTGCAAGCAAAGATGAGGTGATGGTCCACCCTTGGACAAAGCTGATGCTCTGCTTGGTCCAAGGGTGATTTAACCAGAACAGCTGCTGGTGGGCTGCAGAGGACACTGGCAAAGGCCCACAGACTGATGTGTGTCCTTCTCAGCCCGCCACTGTCCTTGCCTACTACCTATTTCTTCTTTACCTTGCAGCAAACTTGGCCAGCTGGGGGAACATCTAGCTGCCATTCCCTGGGACACTTCCCACACCCTTCTGCCTGGGAGCAGCACAAACAAAATTTGGCCTCCTGTATGGTCTCATCTTGACTACACTGGGAATCAGATCACCTTGTAGCCTTGAATCTTTTGTGTGGTTATTCTATTTCATTTCACTTGCTTATTATCCACAACTGTCTGCTCAGAGGAAATGCTGAGAGAAAAATAATCCTGTCACCCCACTTCAGCTGAAGGTAAAGGGAGCCCTTCAAGAAGTTCAAACAGAAATTGTGGTGCTACAAAAAATAGTGAAATTATAGCAACAGCAATTTGGGAAAATAGGCAATAATTGCTAGGACTGGCACTGGAGCACTTACACAATTCATGCTGTTCCACTGACGCTCATGGGTCCCAAAGGAAAAGAGTCCCTGTGGCACAGCTGCAGAGATGGGATCCGTGCCCACCACCTGCTGCCTGGGGGAAAGACCTGCCCATGCCATGGAACAGTGTTTGTTTCCTACTGTACCCAGAAGCTCTTAATTAATTACAATTTTAATTGAAATCAGAATGAGGACAAGATTGTGACATCTAAGGTAATATAGCCTTTGGTCACCAATTTGCAAGATAATGGAAAATTCCCTAGGGGACATCTCTGTTTCAGCTGGGTTTCTCTCCCCTCAGTATATTAAAACATGACTTATTAGAGAAAAAAATGCACTACCACTTTTTAAATTTGTGCAGGGCCATGGAAACAGAACTGCAGTAGTCTGCACACTATGTCAGATTGCAGGAGTGGCCCTGAGCCCACTGAAACCTAACAAACTGACAGTGAACCACCCAACACGGTCAGAACAGGGCCTTTCCTGGCATTATGTTTCTCAGTCACAGAAGCTGGTGCTGTATGAGCACTGAACCCAGAGAGAGACCCAGCAGAGACCAGCCACTCCCAGGAAAATCCTACACCACCCTCAGGAAGGTGGTCAGGAACAGAACTGCTCATTAGCCCAAGCAAGCATAAATGGTTGCTTATGAGAAATGCCAATACTGAGCATTTAGATGCACCAGGAATAAAACCTTCAGGAAAATTTCACAGCACAGATTTCTTTTGCACTACAGAAATGGAAAAAATGTGAAAACCAAAGAAAAACTGTAAGCAGTTGCATTAATAATTTGGAAACTGAAGCTGGTTTTGCTGAGCAGCTGCAGACTGGCAGCAGCACCACATGGCACACTGGAACAGCAGCTGATGGGGCATCCAGCTCTTCGTATGTTTTATGTTTATTACTATGTATTTGTGTTCATCACTATGTATTTGTGTTTATCTACATATGCATATTGTTGTTGTACCTAGGTGAAAGCCCATATGGCAGTCAGCAAGCTGACTCATGCAACAGCAGATATATTTATGGAGCAATCTTTTAATGACTGTCTCTGTAATCTTGGCAGCACAGCGACCCTGGCCTCCAATACTGCTCCCAGCAGTAGTTTTCCAACCCCTTTTCCAGCCAATCTGCAGGCTTGGCCTCCCAGTGCCTGCGGGCAGTCCTGCCCAGCTGGGCAGCCACCAAGGACACCCATGGGAACATCCATCGCTCCAGTCACTTCCCCACCATACTTCCTAGCACTCCTCCCTGCACTGGGACCTCCAGAATAGACCTCTCCAGCCTCCAGAGCTGCAGCGTTCCGTCCCTGCCTTCGAGTGCCTGGCAGGGTCCCAGGGACTCCTCAACACCAAAACTCTGCTGACAGTTTTGCTTTCAGAGCTGCTGGGAGTGGAGGCAAAAGGGACCCCAACGCCAGACCGCAGCTCTGCAGGGACCACGGGCACGCGACTGCTGCTACTGCTGACCTGCACACACCTCTGCTGACCTGGGACACCCAGGCACTGGCAGCCTCAGCACAGGTGCTGGCTACCACCCTCACAGTCAGTCTGCACCAGAGAACTCCGCAGCCCCAGACAACAACAGGAAAGGTTCTTACCATCCTCATTCCCATCAAAGGGTGGTGACTTGCTGGAGGTGTTTGCCCCCATGGTGTGCTCAGCCCAGGCTCAGCACCCTCTGCTCCTCTGGGTTCTGCTCCCACACTCGAAGCCTCTGGGACAGTTCCACTGTGGGTCAGTTCTGTCAGACCTTGGCAATGTCCTGCTGACGCATCCTGCAGAAGGCAGGAAGCAAAAGTTCATCATTTACAGCCTACAAATGTCTCACTGGAGGTTCTCTGCTCTGAGGACAAGACTGACTGTCAGGAAAAAGCACATTGCAATGGAGCTCACTACAGAAGCCAGTAACACCATAACCTTGTAACTCAGATCAGGACTGCTGCCCGCTTCAGGAAGGGTAGGAACAAACCAGCAGACCCAAAGATCTAAGGATCTGGCTGATGTTTTCTGTATCATCCAGCCTGTATTTTGTAGCTTCAGAGATGACTAATTGTAGTGAGGCCAATATCGAAAATAAATGGACATACTGACTTGGCTAGATAAACCCAAAAGCCACTTTTGACTAATGAGGCCATGTTGAAGGGTAAAAGCTATGGAAGAAGAAACTCAAAATGTCAACCTTTTGATTTAAACTGTTACACAAGTCTTTCATTTGGGAAAAAAATCATACCATTCTGGTATTTTTAATGAAAAGATTCCAAGTAAAATCAGGGTATAGTTTCCACTCAGGTTCTTCAGATTTTTTTTTTTTTTTGGATATGAACGATGAACAGAACAGCAAACCTGATTTCTGGCTTGATGCTGGCTGCAGTGACTGGATTTCCTCTCCCACTGCAAAGAGACAGGTCTGGTCATTAGCAGGGATCACAGAAATTTTCCAGTCTCTCCTGACATGTATGGGAATACTGAAGTGTAGAACTCTGTAGAGTTTACTGACACTTGAGAGAGCCTGAACACTCTCTGTAAGGTACAGCAGCCACTATAATTTTTCAGCGTTTACATGCAATGCTCCTTTATGTGCTTGTTTTTGATACTGACATCCCTGTGACAACTTTATTCTTTGTTTCAAGTACAAACCCTTAAAAGAACAAAATGAGGGAGTACCAGTGCAGCAAGATCTGGACTGGGTCCAGCCCAGAGCATTCTCCAGGGCATTCGTACATTCACTGAACATTTTCTCAGATCTACACTTTGGAGATGCCGACTAACTAACTCCACTTCTATAAATTAAAAAAATTATGGTACTGAAACAGAAAAAGGAGGAATCATAAGAAAAATGTTGGAGAAAAGAGAATTACGGGGAACTGGGACTGTCACGGGATACAATGAGTTACCCCACCAGCTCCTTTTCTCCAGCTAATCAAAACAAAATCTTAATTTCCCATCTCAGAACTGAAACAAGATCCAGCAATAAAACAAATGAAGCAGCAAAAGTTTACAATTCCCATCAGTGCTTCTGTCAGAAGCAGATAGAGCCTTCAATTTCAAACAAAGCCACAGCAGTAACTCTTTTTGAGCCCCAAAATTTACTCTTCAGACTAAAAATAGACCTGCAGATGCAACAGCCATAAATCAGGTTTCTGTATCACAGGTTCCCAAGGAAACTTCCTTGCTCAGCAGTTTGGAGCCAAGTTCATTTTTGAAAATACATCAATACATACAAGCTCTGAGGAAGGAGCGCAGATATTCCTTGAAGTTAAGCTAGCCTGAGTAATAATTACAAGGATTTGCACCTTTACAAAGTGTAGCCGGGGGATGGAAATGATAAATATTTTACTGTTCCACGCTGCAGAGTCACAAAACTATTAAAATCATTACTTTTCCTGGGGCCAAATTTACTAGTGCTTCCATGCTAACAGCATGCTCCGTCGGACCCTGGTTCCATCAGCAGCGGCAGCAGCTCCCCTCGCAGCTCTCCCGGGGATTTACGGGAAGGCACTGCTGGGCAAGCCCGGCTGCCAGCCCCGAGTCCGCAGCACACCCGCACATGGCCGAGCACGCCTCAGTCACAACAGATTCAGGGAAACACCACGCAAAACTGAGGAACGCAGCCATCTGCGTGGTTTGCAGCCGTGCGACGAGCAGGATGTGCTCTGAGGGAGACGGGAGCGCAGCGATCGGGATCAGGGAAGGACTGAGGGAAGGGCTGGATGCTCAGCAGAACGATGGGCACCGGCAGCACCGGTAGATTCATCCCTGATGGAGGCTGCCGAAACCCTGGAAGGGGACGGCTACCTGCAAATGTTCACAGACAATTTCTCTCACCACCTCTGCACTATCCTGCTCCGCCGAGGAGCTGGGACTGGGCGGTGACACAGCCCGGAGGGACATCACCCTGAGCTTCGGTCCCAGAGGAACCAACGATGACCCTGAACTCCCTCGCGGCCACAACAGCGTTCGGGAAGGACGAGGGGACGCGCCCTGAGTTTTCCCGTCAGTGCACGGGGCGTCTCCTGTGGAGCTATGGGTGTCGGTTCTCCTCGCAGCCAGGTCTCCGGCACCGCGGCCCCCAGCCCAAACGCGCTGCGGGTCCCGCACGTCCCGAGCCGCCGGCAGCAGTGGGAGACCTCCTCTCCGGTCCGCCGGCAGCAGTGGGAGACCTCCTCCCCGGTCCGCCGGCAGCAGTGGGAGACCTCCTCCCCTCGCCCCCCGCCCAACCCCGCCAGGGACAGCGGATCAGAGCCCGCTCTGCCCGCAGGACCGGGCAGGCGCCTACCTGGGGCAGCGGAGCGCAGGGACCGAGCAGCCGTCGGCCCGGGGGGCACCAGCCTGCGGAGGAGAGGAGCCGGGGGCGACGGAGGAGCCGAGGAACCGGCCGGGCCGGGCCCCCGGTGGCGGCGGGAGGAGCCTGCGGCGACACTCGCGTGGGGCCGCGCCACGGACACGCCGCCGCGCCGCCAGAAGGTGTCCGTGTCCGTGTCCGTGTCCCTGTCCCTGTCCGTGTCCCTGTCCCTGTCCGTGTCCCTGTCCCCGCCCTGTGGCCAGGAACGACACTCCCTCTGATGGCCCCACCGCCCGAACCCCTCTGCCGCCCCTTGCTGCGGGGTTATCCTTTCTCTCCTGTAAGCCTCGTGCCTTGCCCTCCGTTGTTTTTGGAAGGGGGATGCGGGCTCCGCCTTCGGTGCCCGGGTGCATCGAGCCCCGCACCCGCCTCGGGGGACAGCTGGCAGAGGGCGGTCCCGTCGGAGCCTCGGTCACTCAGGTAAGGCCGGGGTCACGCTGCCCGTTCGCATTCCCCTGAAAGGATCCATAAGAGAGACACCACATTTCCCACCCCATTGTCCATACTCTCCGGACACTGGCTTTTCTCCTCTCATTCCTGAATGCCAGAAGCAGGTTTATACTCCCAGGGCTCTTAAGGAAGAGCAGTCCTTGCCCCAGGACAGGCAGAAGTCAGAGCAGTTACCCAATTTTAGCCATTTTATGTACTACTTAGAGAATAACCAATAAGCTGAAACACAGCTGGGACTCTCCTAAACTATCTAAAGCAATTCAGATCGTCTGAAATACAGACCCATGGACTGCAGAGGGAGAAAGAGGCTGGGTTCCTGCAGAGCTGGTTTGGGCCAGGGGACATCTGTCCTCAAACCCAGCTCTGAGGTGAGGACACATACAAGGGCTCTGGGGGCAGGTGAGTTCCACATCGGGACACCAGGCTCCTGTCCTGGGAAATGACCTGCACAGCCTTACAGCAAGGATGGGGATCCAGCAGTTACCACACAGAAACCAAGTAACAACGTGGTTTAAGGTAAACCATCTGTGGTGAGTAGGATAAGGTGTTCAAGTTGCAGGGAATTGTTAGTGATTCGTCTACAGCTCCAGAATCAGGAGATGCCCAAGATTTCCTTCCCAGCCCAAGACCAAACTCTACCTTTTAGAGGATCCACCTGTGGTTTTCTGTCTTTCATTTGGGAAGGAGCTTTTCCTGAATAGACTAAAATTTGCTGGATGAAGAATCATTTCTAATTGACTTTTCATGTGAGCGACTTACATGAAGCTTGAAAATTTTTATCTCAAGTAATTAGATTTTTTTTTCTAAACATTATTATTCTGATTTTATTTACAGCAAAAGCTATAATCCAGGACAAACCCAGTAAAACTAGTGGAATCAGTAGTGGAAATATTAAAAAAGTAGTAGTCCAGAGTTGTTCTGTACAGTGGATTATCTGGAAAGTTTCAGCATCTTGTATGTCGGCAGAAATGAAATATTAAAGTCTAATTATTGAATAGGCGAAAGAAACAGCAAATGACAGAAGGCAGATCTGCAACAGCTCCTCTGAAACAGGCAACTCTGTTCCCCACTGGGCAATGGGAAAGCGCATTCTGCTTGGTGCAGCAGGAGGATTAATTTTCCATGGGAAACAGAGAGCTTTGTGTCCCAGAACTGGGGCTTTGGTCTGCAATAAAAAGACAGCACACTTAGGAAGAAAATCAGTGAAACATATCCCCCAGTTTTCTCAAGAAATAGAGCTTTTCTACTGTGTCAGCTCAGAAAGAAGAGACATGTCTCATGCTGAGGAATTTTTTCACTCGTACTAGAAAAAGAAACTCAGGGGAGTGAAGTGGTCTCTCTGTCACCCGTCATGCACAACAGCCACTGCCAGCTTTCCTGGCTTGAGGAATGGGAGCGCCGTGGTGGATCTCTGGTGCCTTCTAATGGAGAGGAGGCACGGCTTATCCCTCTCCTCCAAGAGGCTCCTGCCACCAACCCATAGACTCTTCCAGCACATAAACCCCACCACTACCCCAGCCTGGGCATGCCAGACAAACCCCTGGGTTCTGCAAAGGTAAGAGGGGGCAAAGCCCCTAATGGCTGCCACTGAATTAAAATATAATTTTTATAAGTTTTCTTCACCTTTACAATTTTAACTATTCAGCTACCTATACTTTTAGTTCAACTATCAAACTAATTTTTTTCAATGGCTTAAAAAACAGAGAAGTTTTGCTATACTTATTCTATGTATTTTCTGGAACCATAAGTATTAAAGAAGTGAAATTAAACTGAGCAGCCATAACTCAGCTGTAATCTTCCAGCAGACATTAACATTATGGTATGCTTGTAATGTGCTAGGTTTCAATACCCATTACTGGCATCTCCTGTGATTAAAGTGGGCTCACCTTCACACACTGCCCACAGCTCCTTACTGAATGAGAATTGTCTTGTAAGCTTTGCAGGCAGCTGCCAGTGCCAAAGTGTAGGAATTGATATACATACTTAATCAAGGTTAAAACACACTGCAGGCTGTGCAGGGGTGTGGACCACCCAGAGCTCCCCTCCTGTAGCAGGGGCTGTCAGGGATTAAGTGTTTTCTGGATGGGCAGATCTGCCCCTGGTGCCTTATCTCATTCACAGTTTTCCTGGCCCCTGACTCAGCACTGATTATGGCATCTGCACCCACTCTGACACATGCTGTGAGGTGGCTGCTTCTGAAAATAGCTTGAACATCCTTTTCACAATGTAAACCACAGTGTCCAAGAACCTGCATTTTAAAAAACACCAATCCCAGCAAGATTTCTGCAGAGTCTGAGCTCCATTTCAGAGAACACACTGAGGAATGTCTTTTCCTGGCTGCAGGATGTGAAGCACTAGGGTTTCTCAGCTAGGGGTCACTCGAATTTAAGGCAGGACAGGACTTCAGAATCCAAAGTGACAGCTCTCCTCCAGCAAGCTGGGTTGTTAATAGTGGCGAACAACTTCTCATTGCAGAGAAATGGAACTCATTAGTTAACACTGGTTCATTGTCACACAAGGTGACAATAGGTGGCTGGATGTAGAAGCGTTCCTCCTGCTTCTTTTCACTAGTATGTATCAAAATCTCTCCCACTGGGACAGGATCCCTGTGTCCATTGTTCACTCCCATCAGCATTCCAGGCTTGTTGTGTGCACCTCAAACAGGTGCTCTTCCCCAGCATTTGGACTTGTTCAGTCCCAGGGCTGGATGCAGTACAGATAAAGCTAATCAATAGCCATGTGCAGCCTTTCCCCAGGCATATCTGATTTTTAAAAGATTTCTTCAAATTCTTAGAATGAAAAGGCTTTTAGTGTGCATGCTAGCAAGAGAGAGGCCAAGCTTGCAGGCAAGATTTTCCTATACATCAATATCATAGACATGTACTTCATTAGTGAACTTCCATCCTTAAAGCAAGAACTGGTGTGCCAAGAGAAAAACTCCAAAAATTACAGGAGAGGTCTGAATGGTCCAGAGGGAAATTTCACAGATTAAGTTAGCAACAAATCTTAAAAAACACAACAACTTTCTTTAAATCTCCATCTCCATCATATGAAAAGAGGGCTCAGTTACTACAGGCTTTTCCCAGACTGGTGTCTGCAATAGTGCAGTGTTTGTGCTCTGGAAGTCCAGCGGTACCAAGGGCTAAGAAATCCTGTCTGCTACTGCCAGCACTTCCAGTGCAAAGCAGGAATAAACCATTCCTGGTGTCAGTGTGAGAACCACAGTGGTGAGGACAGGAACAAATCCTGTCAGAGACTGTTGGGCAAAAAATATATTGATCAGCAATGTTTATGAGAGTGAAGATGTGAGGCAGAGCCCTGCAAACTGCCCAGATATTAGACTCACTGTCACTCTTATCAAAGCTGCTGCCCAAGCTGCAGGAAGCACCACAGAGCCTCTGGAAAATGGCCATCTCCTCATTGCTACAGCATATTCCATATTGCTTAGTCATATCCCCTACTGGACATAGTCTCCCAACCCTGTGTTTTCCTTTTCTTTTGTAGAGAAGTAACAAGTCTGTGTCTCTGTGGCATGACCCCAGGCTGAGCCCAGTATCACACTTGCCAACTGTGAAATACCTACATTTTCTGTTACACATTTCACCTGTGTGTGAAACAACTGAGATGAAATTGACTGTTCCTCATGGCTTCATTTTCCTGCTTTCTTCATGCCTGGAAATTCTTTGAGATAAAATGTGTGTATGATGAAAGGAAAAAAGTTGTCCTTTGAGGCAGTGGATTTTTTTGTGGAATACTGAAAACTGTGTTACAGAAAGGGAAATTCTGCTGAGCTGTCAAGGAAACAAGGAGCATTGGTAGATGAAATCCTAATTTCTCTCAGAGAGTCTTAACACAGAGTATTGCTGCAGCAGCAAACACAGTTGAAAGCACTACAGCTTAATAATATGTCTTTCAATAGAAAAGTCTGTAGTAGTCTTTTAAAGCAGCTATAAGGCAATTGTGATTGCAGGCAGATTTTGAAGAAAGTGTTATGGTATATGTATTGTAAAGCAGCTCCATGCTGCTTGGGTTCATTGCCAAGCAGTTCAGAACTACACTGACCACAAATGTGAAAAACAATTTCTTGTGGTAGTAGGAGCAGCTTCTTTTTTCTTGTTTTACTCCTTCTTTAACTGTGTGGGAAATGACTGGGAGCATTAGTATTCTGACAGAGGGAGGCTGTGACAAAGACCATGATTTCAGGGCCTCCTGACTTCTGTGCTGCTGCCAGTGATGTGGAGGGGACTGACTCTGATGGCTCCACTTCCCAACAGCCCTGCCATGGCACGAGAGAACAGAGGGTGATTCATAAGGCAGGCATGCTGCTCTTGGCTCTGCAGGGCTAGCTCTGCGCTTTGCATGGAACTATGACACCAGGTGAGCAGCTATTTATCTTCATGCAGAGATTGCACTTTGTGTGTGCACGTGCGTTCATTTAAAAAAGGACAAGCTATGTACCAATGTGATTGTTTCTTCTTTCTGAATGTGTTTTCTGGCAGGATTTGGAAGCCTCATGCAGGATGTGCTGTGGTGCTTCAGTCAAGTAAAAGGAACTATAGATGCTGGGGTGGCAGAATGTAAGTTTATTTTTCCTTTTGTTGCTGTGACCAAAAATAACTTGTCACATACATCTTGCCTAGCTGGTGTGCAGGGAGGTCTTTTGCGTGTTGTTGGGAGCTGCTGGGACAGAGCTAAGCCATGCTCCTCGGTTTCTGCCCTTGTTATGTACTTGTGCATCTGAAAGAGATGGGCCTCTTAAATTAGCTATTGATCCAAGAATTAATTTGAGGGCATTATAGCTTAATCATTGCAATAGCCTTTGAAATAGATTTTCTTTTGGTTTTCAGCTGTTATTTAGAGTTTTTCATGGTATAATGAGACAGCTTCTCCCACTATAACCTTTATCAGAATCAGTTCTGGAACTGAGATGGACTATTAGACATTCTCCTTATATTTTTTTGCGGTCCATGAAATGTGATGACCTTTTTAAAAGTACAGTCTTTTGAGACTAAGAGGACTGAGTCGGCCCAAGCCCCTGAGAGCAGAGCTCTGACTTCTCCTGGTGGGAATGAAGCTCTGCTCTGCCTTGAGCACAGTCACCTGTCCTGCTTCAGTGGCAGTTCTGTTATGCTGCTTTTGCAGAAGAGGGTTTCAGTCTGTAATCTCTAGAGACTACATTGGGGCACATCACTCTGAAGAATATCTAATAATTTATTAAATTTCTAGAGAAAAACACCACCATAGTGATTAAAGCCAAAATATTTTTTACTGATGTTTTGTTTTGTTGTTTTGGTTTTTAAATTATTTACAAGTGTTTTGAGTTTTACTGTAGAATCTGCAGATCATTGTAACTGGTCAGGAGTACTTGTTTGCTACTTTAGGATTAATGAAATATTAGGTTGCATCTCTCACTCTTTATTCTTTTATTAATGTAACCACTTATCAGCTGAGGGCTGTAAGCTTTATTTTTTTACCACTGGAGACTTAGTGGATGAACCCAGAGGCATGATGGCAGGAAAGGAGCCCTGCGATTTTTTTCTTGGGGTAATCTGGGCTCAAAGAACAGTAAAGGCTAATGAATAATACTTAAAAGCTGCATTCAGTAAAACTAGTAATTAAAAGGCCATGCCATTGGTGCATTCAATCTGAACAGGCAAAAACAGCATGACCATGACTGAGGAGGAAGCTCACACAAGTGTTACATGTGGGATGGGCTTTAGTTCTTGTGCTGGTTTGCGTTGGCATGTGAGTGTACATGTGTATAGGTACTAATGTGTGTACATGAATTAAGCCATAAATATGGTATTACAGATGCCTCACCTTCATCAGAAGTTTATCCATAAATTGTTACTATTATTCTAGTCTTTGCAACACATTTTTGACCTTCAGAACTCTTGCTAATATCCAAGCATCCTGACCTTGCAGAATGTGATTTCTTTAGTGACTAGGAAGCACACAGCTGTGCATGGTCAGGTGAGAAGAGATGTTACTTTTATTACAATGCTCTTTGAATGTAGTAGAGCCTACCTCCTTCAGCAGGATGGACTGTCATTCTGGCTTTGAAATGATATTTCAAATGTTGCCAACAATAATTCTGCCATTAATTTTGTGGTAATTGTGTGCTCTTATCCACACAGAAGCTGCACAAACAAATCTACATAAACCACCTAATTTTGTTCTTTCTTTGTTCTTTGCTTTGACTTGGAGAATGGTGTCACAGTCCATGATACTTGTCCCAATGAAACCAGGGGAGTAATGGATCCTTTAACTAAAGCAACTGTGGGAATGAATGAGCTCTCTTGTGCATAGATGGGAGGCCTGGGACATCTTTCAGCTGCTCAAACACTGATTTCAGTGTTAAATGTGACGTACATGATATTACTGACTGCCACTGTCATATCACAGTGCTTTGAACCACATTTCAGTAAAGCAAACAGGTTTTAGAGACCTTGCCTTATTCTGATATACTGGCTATTAGGAGTCTACTGTAGAAAACGGGTTAGGGCGAACTTTAGAGGTGACACCTGCTCGAGGCTGCGGCGGTGCGGGGGCGGCTCGCTCGGCTCCGGGGTGCGGCAGTGCCAGGACACGCGTCCGTCCCTCCGGCGCCGCTGGTCCCGGGATGCGCCCCCGGTGCGATGCGCCCTGCGCGGCCCCGACGGCGGCTCCCGGCGGCCGCGGGGGCTGCGGCGGAGCGGGGCGGGCCGGGGCGGGCCGGGGCTCTGCGGATCCCTGCGGGGCCGGGCGCGGGGCGCCGGGCGGGTGCTGGCGGGCGGGACGGGCTTAGTCAGCGCTGCCGGCCGTGCCGCACCGATGCGGCGGGGCCGGGCCGGGCGAGCCGGGGCGCTCCGCTCCGGCAGCAGCGCGGGGTCGGACAGCCCCGCGCGGGCCGGCGCTGCCGCTCTCCCCGCCGCTATCGGTCCCTGGTCCGTGTCCTAGCTCGGTCCGGCGCGGAAGATGAAATGCTTCTCGCGGTACCTCCCGTACCTGTTCCGGCCGCACGGCGCGCTCCGCTCCGCCAGCTGCCACGCGGAAGGTACGCGGGGCGCGGGGGCGCGGGCGGGGCCGCCGGTAAACGCCGAGCCGCGGGACCGGCGCGGCAGCTGCGGTGACGGGGCTGCACGGCTCCAGGGCGTGTAGTTTGTAGATGTGGCCTTAAACGCATCCGCATATTCCCGAGGAAATGGAGCAATCCTGCCGCGCTCTGCCCGCCTCCGGTCAGCCGACCCCTCTCCCGCCGTCAGCAGAGAGCGTTTCCAGGTCTTGGCGAAACAGCTCTGCAGCAATTTGGGAAAAAGAAAATGTTCTCAGCAGTGTTTCAACTTTGCATTTCCATCGTAGGAATGCAAAGTAGCGGGATGTGTTTGCCGAGACTTCCGTGGGACTCTCGCAGCGGAGAGCCCATTCTTGCGGATTCATCCCCGTGCGACGCGGTGTGAGAGCTGTCGGACGGGTCTACGGATCACCCGCAGGCACCAAACAGCTCCGTGGGATTTACATTCCCGGCACTGCTGCTCCCCTTGTGGAACCACAGCAGTTTTCCTCATTTGCCCTAAACAAAATCAGTTAATGATGAAAACCATCACCCTGTCACCCAGTTTTGTGCAGACCCATCAGTCTGTGAACATGACTGAATTGCCAATCTGACCCAAGAGGAAAATCCAGGCGAACGCTGGAGGGATGTTTGGTTGCTGAGGGTGTGGAATGGAAGGAGCAAGCAAGGAGCACTTGGCAGCAGACGATGACACTCCAGGCTAAATTATTACAGCTACTCGGGTTGCTGTAGTTCAATCCAAGCAGACAGTATAAACTTTTTAATATTTTCTCTGAAGCTCTAAGCAGATCAAATTATCCAAATAGATATCTGACTCTGAACTTCATTCTTTGAGAATTTTCCTGAAGATTTCTTGTTTTCACGTTGACTTTATCTAAAAGTACAGTTCCTTAAGATATCCTGAACAAGTCACTTCTTGATTATTGTGTGGGAACAAGTAACTCAGTGGAGCCGAGTGCTGTTTTAAGGGAGGTCATATGACAGGACTGAGAAAAAAAAAGAAGAGTTAAAGAAAAAATGTCACACTGGTGTGCTACTCATTCGTCTCCATAGCAAACGGTATAGAAAGAATGACATCTGAACAGCACTCTTTCTTAGGCCATGATTAGATGCGTATGATAAACTTGAGGTAAAACTGAGGTCTGGAGAGTTTAAAGGACCCTGTTCCACCCTAATTCACTAGCAAAACCAAAAAGAGAGCTGCCTCCTGCCTGAAAAGGCAGTTTAATAAATAGCTTTAAAACCCCCAGTGGGGTAAATATTATGTATTTGGCAATGAATGTTTCTTTCAAGGCCCTGAAGAACGGCTGGCACCGCGCCGAGGCTGCCTGGGCTGCAGCGGGGCAGCCGCACTCCGCCTGCCGCTGGGACACAGCGTCCTGTCCTCGACCTCCAGCACCCCCGAGAGAGGGCACAGCCCCCGGAGCAGTGGTGCCTGTTGGCCTGGTGCCGGCCTTGTGCCCACTGCCGCCGCCCAGCCTGTGGCGAGCTCGGCCGGAGCAGACGCAGAGGGAGCTTGGCTGGCTGTGGAGAGCTCTCCTCCCACCAGCAGTCCAGGTCTGCCCTGCAGCAGCTGACACAGAATTGACATTTGATCTTCAGAAATTACCAGAGCTTCCAAATTACACACTGCATGTCAAGAGAGCAGCACAGGTGAATTCTGATCCCTGCTGCTTGATAAATCACAGCAACTCCTCTGTCATCTTTTGAGTAGCTCCTGTGTCTTTTCCTCTTTGGAAGTTATGATAATTTCCAGAATATTTGTATAATAGTACCCTGGCTCACAAATGCTCCAAAGAGTGGAGCAATGCTGGCGTTTCAGTAGCCCTGAGGTAACTCTCTCTTTGTTTTCTCTGAAACCTTTTACAATTTTCTGGTTTTTCACATCTCTCAATTTGTGTCCAGGCTCTGAACCAGCATTTTAGGAGGTTCCAGTGGAGGTGACATGAAAGCTGGGATGTTGAGTTGCTTATGTTAGAGCTGATACTAAAGCTTAGCTTAAAGGTGCCCTTAAGCTAGACTGTTAGCTTTGTAGGGGTCTTTAAGATGAAAGCTCACCCAGAGGCACATTAAAACGAAGCTCTTTACTTTAGGGGCACCTCTAGGCTAGGCTTTTGGCCTTTTAAATATTTTTGAGTGATGCATGTAAAAAGCAATAATTATTTCCTCATATGCTCCAGACAGCAGATTCCTCCATGGATAACCACAGAAAGTGTGGTCAGGTTTCAGTGGGATTGGTAGGACAGGCCAGTTAACAACATGAAGGAAGGTTCTGCTTGGGAACTGTTTCAAATGTGCCTCAAAACTCCTGGTGGCTGGTGCCAGCTTGGAAGTGGGATGGAGTGGTGAAGGGACCAGCTGGCTGGGGGCCAACAGGCTCCTCTGCTGCCCTCAGTCCTGGCACAGAGCACACCTCTGTCTGTGTGCAGGAGAGCCCTGGGAGATGTCTGCTGGACAGGGCAAGGACCCAAATTCAGCTCGAAGTCACACCTGGAACGGCACGGAGCTGGCCCGGCCCCGCCCGGCCCGGTCCGGCCCCGCCCCGCGCGGCCCCGCCCCGCCCCCTGCGCTCCCGTCGGCTGCCGGGAGGGGGCGGTCCCGGTGCCCGCGGGGTCCCGGTGCCCGGGTGGTCCCGGTGCCCGGGGCGGTCCCGGTGCCCTGGGCGGTCCCGGTGCCCGGGCGGTCCCGGTGCCCGCGGGGCCCCGGTGCCCGGGAGCGTTCCGGTCCCGCGGGGAGCGCCGACAGCCTCGGCGGGCGGGGTCCTACGGGCAGGGTCACCCCACGGCTGGAGGCGGCAGCGGCGCGTCCCGGTGCACGCCGGCTGCTGGGAGCACCGGCCGCTCCGGCTCCGTCCTTTCGCCGCTCCCCGCGGGGTCTGACCCCTCCGGATCTGACACCGCTGCCGGGATGCTCGGAGTGGTCCGCCCCGACCGGCGCTGACCTGCGAGACGAGCGCTCGTCTTTAATGACACGAAATGTCGCTGAGGGATTTTTTCCTCAAAAATACTTTTAGTTGTTTAGTTTAATGCTCCGTTCTGGCGTTGGAGGATTTTGAAAATTATTTTTCTTCTCCCCCAGTTTGTGTCGGGATGCTGCTCCCCACACCTCTCCTTCTGATCCAATTCATGTGTGACCATCGGTCTCTACGGGCTTCCTGGAGCTCAGACTGCCCGCAATTTTCCATGTCGAACGGCTCCAACAAAAGCATAAGCTGAATTATAAGCACATTTCCAAGATATCTCTGGAGATATTTCCATTCTGTGACTGTATTTTCCTCACTACAGATGGGTTCAGCTATAGCTTCCCAGCGTTCCCCTGTTGTCTATATTTAGTTAGTGCTTAAATCAGCACAAAGGTGCCTTCTGTCATCCCTCCCACTCGGAAGGGACCTGATGGAGGTTGCAGGGAAATGCTTCAGAGAGGGAAGAGCAGCTGGCGGGGGCTGAGCTTCAGAGCAGATCTCAGGCTGCGGCTGCCTTTAAATGGAGTTATTTTAAGCCCTTGTGGGGAAGGCAGAGTGGTGAGTGTGGTGTGGTCAGGATGACCTACCAATAGGAAGAAACAGGGAAATTGTCTCGTTGTCCCTGCCACGGGCAGCTTTGTCTATCAGTGGAATTGCTGAAACTGTTCTCCTACCCAGGGCCAGAGCCAAGGGTGCCCATTTTCCCCAGCATCACGGGCTGCATTTGACACAGCCACAGGCACAGCTCAGTGTCTCTGATCAGACCCACAGATCTGTTTAGCTGCTGTACTGCTCGGTGGACCCAGTGACAGCCTGCAGCCCCTTGGGTTCTGGGTGCCATCTCTACCAAGCCCACCCAGGACTGCCACAGGTCACCACATGAAGGGTCACAGGGCCACACATGGCACTCATTAAAAAACCTGATAGTTTGAGACTTAACCTTTCTTTTTCCCTCTGCAGGCAGCATTGCAAAACAAGGTCACCAAAAAGGTCTCTGAAATTCCTTAAATATGTTGTTGTGGTGGAGCTGTGCAGGTGTACTTGCTGTACATGAGATGCTGTTCTAACTGTGAACTTCTTGTGTTACACCAGTCACCCCACAAACCGTGGTTGATACTACACTCTAACTAATTTTCTGACATGGATTATAAAAGAAAACCAGGCTGTCAGAGGCTGATTTGGCTATATTTGGGAAATAAACACTCAGCTTTGTAAAGCCATATGGCGGATTTATTCACAATCAGCAGTTCCTTTCAAATGCAAGTTCATGTCATTTAGTAATACATTTTCCAGTGTACAGCTCAGCACTCTGTTTTCTCTGTTTCCTCTGTTTCCTCTTCCAGCGTGTGATCTGGGAGCGGTCAGCTGGCTGCAGCCATGGGCCACCTCCTGTCTGGGCAATGCACATTCAGCAGTATAATGAAGCATTTACATTAGTGAGTTCTTACCAGCTCCTGTGGACTTCATCAGCGGTTTTCATCCCTGCTGGTTTCCAGTGCTGCTGGCTGCTGTTTTGCTTTCTGGGCAGCGTTGCACAACAGTGCAACTTTTGGCCTGGTTTCTTCTGGAAGCAGGGCTATGAGACCCTGCATGGAAAGTGTGTCTGGGTGGCCGTCAGAGCCACTCTCCTCCACTGCTTCAGGCACGTGCTTGGCCAGTCCAGCTCTGGGCTTGGGGGTCTCAGCTCTGTGGGAACGTGGGCAGGGGGACACCCTCCTTGTGCTCTGTGGGGTGGGGGGCGGTCACATCCCAAGGGAGGGGGCTCTGTGTCCAGAGCCGTGCCAGAGATGCTGGGCACCGGGTTCCTGGTGCTGCCGAGCAGGCTCAGCAGGCAGGCAGGTGTGCTCAGCAGGACACAGGATGGGCCCTGGGGGGACTTCAGGAGAGTCACCAGCCTGAAGATCTGGAGCTCTGCAGTTCGGGGGTGGAGAAAGTCAAGAGCTGCTGAGAGGTGCCCATGTTCACAAGATGAAGGATGGCAGGGACAATTCCTGGTGCACGAGCGGGTCCAGGCTCTGGGACACCTGGTGCAGAGCAAGAACCAGGGCTTGGCCCCATGTGGGGTGAGCAGGGCCTGCCCAGGGCTGTTGTGTGCCACCAGGGGTGTCCTGTGCCTTCTCTGAAGGCAAACAGCTCCCCATGTTTTTCTGAGGGTTCTGTGTCCTGACTGTGTGCACATGCACAGCTGCACAGCAAAGGCATTGCCTGCAGAATTACAGACCCCTGCTGCTTGGGCTGCCCTGAAATCTTCGTCTCCTTTTTGTGCTGGCTTTGTAATTTCTCAAGGGTAGTTGTCCTTGAGAGGAAAGATATTTCAGATTTTCTGTGCTTGATCTCAATCCCCATGTTGTTGAAACTTAAAAGCCATAAAATTCACACTGAATTTTCATGTGTGAGTCTGGGAAGGCCATGGAGAATGTTTTTGATAGACTGTCATGCCCATAGTTTTCTGACACCCATTTTTGGAGGGCAAGAGTGAGGGGAACCTTGCTGTTACATCTTTGACATTCTGTTCCCATAAATTTGGGTCTCAGGAAATGAAGCACCAGAGCATCTTTATCAAAGCCCATTGGCAAAAGATGTGTATGATGGTGGTGGATAGGTCTAAAATAGACTCTGCAGTCAGCAGGATGAAAGGTGACTCTTTCTTGTAAGTGGAGTGGAAGGCCTGAGCGAGCAAAATGTGGGGAGTGCTGGGGTCGAGCTGGGGAACCGAGAGTTGCCAGGGGAATGTCTGTGGTTCGTGTGGGGGAGCAGGGTGCTCTGTCCTCTGTCTGGGACATCCCACTGTGGCTGTGCTCTGTGTGCTGCTGCCCAGTGGCAGAGGGAGTTGCTAATGTGTGACCTCATGTGAAATGCACTGTTCAGCTGCCTCTCTGTAATGAGCACAAGCACTTATTCTAAGTCAGCAGCCAAGGTAAGACTGCTGCAAGCTGGCAGCAGTAGGCGCATGCAGACGGTGTGAAATATGGGTGCAGCATTCCATGGGCTGCGCTGGGTGTCCACAGAACACACGGATGGAATAACAGCGTTCATGCTAAAAATTCAATTACTCTTCATGCACGGATGTTTCTCCCTTTAAATGTCCAGAAATCACTCGCAAACATAACAGGAATTGAATCAGTTTTGTTTATTCAATTGGATTAAAGTAGCTGTATTCCCATGTTTACAAGGGCAATTGGATTTAATGTTACTTTGCATACTGTGCTACTCTCATTTTTGGGGGAGTAGTTGTCTGTTCTAGGAAGTAGTTTTTTTTAAAGGACAATAAAATCCTGATGATCACATCATCACATTTCAATGTAGACTTCTATGCCTTATGTCATACTGACCTCATTGTTGATGTTGCTGTTATATATAATTCAGGGAAATGCCTTGGGAAAGGCAGGTGTGTGTTTTCCAGTGTGCTGGAGCCCATGTGCTGCTGCTTGATTCATGGCTGGGTTGGGGCTATTAGAGCTCCTTCCCCCAGGCATTTTATAATCTGTTTAACATAACACAGTCGTTTGTCTTGTTTGCTGACTGTGTAACAGATGGATATGTGATTTTCATAATTACTATATGGACATTAATAAGACGTGATATCTTTTATTAAGTAACAGTTTTCCAGGTTTATTTTTCCAAATGACATGAGGTAGATTACATGTAAATATTAGTGACATACAAATATTAGTTTTGCAGCATAGGCATTCTGAGAAGTCAGGCAAACTTTTAAGGCTCCCCATGGTGTCTCTTGATTTTCTTTTTCCCCTCCCCTAAGCTGTATTTAATGAAGATTCTTAGCACAATTTGGTTTATGGTTTGTTTATGTTTTGTTATGTTTTCCTTGGTATGAGGAGAGCCTAGACCTGGCCAATGTCCTAGGCCACCCTCTATAGTTATGCTGCCAGTGCAGCGTTCTTCCAGCCCATTTCTGCCCTCATGTGATACTGTCATCCCGTCCTTCCTGCTGGAGATGTCCAAAGTGGGAATCAGTGTAAATGAGTAGGAAGGCTGCACACCATACAGAAGAGAAAGTTTCTCTCACTGCAGCCACGGCTGTTCCTGGGAGTTGTCCCTGCTCCATGGCTGAAGAGGAGCCTGGAGAAAGGAGATCAGTTTTCCTGGAAGTGGTGCACCGTTACTGGGGCAGGCCCTTCGCTCATGCTGGCTGTTGCTTTGTGAAGTACCACTAAAAATGGACAAATTCCTGTTAATGTGGAAACAGTAGGTGAGTCGATCATTCCTGACAGGCTCTCTTGGTTCCCCAGCTCTCAGCATTGCATCAGCAATTGCATTTTGCTGTATCCCATTTTGCAATTTCCACCAGGCTGATTTTGGGTCACCATCCATCCTTCTGACAGTTGTGGAACTTCAGCTAATCCCTGTGCAGGTCAGGAGTGCTGCTCTGCCAGACACACAGTTTCCTTTGGGGAGTTAACTCTGCCTGATTGGCCTTTTTGCTTTCCATTTTGTAAGGCTGGCCAGGCTATGTCTGTGTGTGCTTCACTCTGCTGCTGCTGCTGGGTGACATCTAAGGACAAACAGAATAATTGTTATAAGACAGTAATCCCAGCTTCAGGTCCCCAGTGCTCTGAAACCTACTGTGTTTGTGTTGCGAGACATGGGCAGCCCTATTTTAATTTATGGCATGTTTTCATTACTTTTTGATGTGGGACATATTCAATTAACTGAAGACTGTAAAGTAATTGCAGTTTAGGAAATATAATTCACAGTGACCTGGATGTGCTGGTTTTCATTGGTGAACATTCTTTCAAATGAAATCCACCTCTGAGGCCATACGAAATTTTGCATATTAATTACTAATTTAACAGAATAAATGCTAAATAGTCATTCTTGCAAATAATGTCCCAGGATATGTGGGGAAGCATCTGAGTGTCCAATGTAAATACATTACATGACAAAGTTTGCTTTTTCTGTAGTCAGACTGATCCCTGTTTCTCTTTTGCTGGTTCTTCTGTTTGTCAGCTGTTGGACTAGCAATTTGCAAATTGTTGTTTGTTTAATAGTTTTAAAGGTTACAGGTTTTTTGTTTGGTTGGTTTTTTTGTTACTGTGGTGTATGATTGCCATCTTTGCTCTGTGGAACTGGTTTTTGCCTTTGTCCTGCTGACTGACGTGTTTGGAGGCGCAGTGGGGAAGGCAGGTGCCACTGCCCTGTGCAGCCTGAGGCCCGTGGGGAGGGTCTGGCCAGGCTGTGCTGGAGGGGCTGGGTGTGAAGCCAGCTGACCACAAGCACTTGTAGCTGTTCCACTCAAGTGCACCTGTGAGTTCACACATTCCCTCCCACAGGGTGACTTAACCTAATAAAAACATTTTGAGAGCTGTATTTCCATATGCAATAGTCAAATTAACACAGTTATTTTCTTCTCCAACTGAAAATAAACCAACAGGAAAATCCAAAAGTAAAATACTGCCTTTATTTCTGCATTCTGTGCTTACTCGATTTAGTAATTCAGCCTGAGTAATTCCTCTCGTGATTCTCTCACGAGCAATATTCCAGTGTCCTCCTGTATCCTCTTTAACCCCGTATCACATTTTGCTGCAGCGGCAGCGAGCCCTGAGGGCAGCGAGCGCCGTGTGTGTGTGTGTGTGTGTGTGTGTGTGTGTGTGTGTGTGTGTGACGTGGTGCCTGCACCTGGGCTGTGCTCTGTGCCTGCACCTGGGCTGTGCTCTGTGCCCAGGGCTCCAGGAGAGCCGCACTCGTGCCCGCAGTGTGCTTCACTCCAGGTACCCAGCCAATGCCTGTCAGCTGCGGTGGAGTTTGCTACTCTAGGTAAAACCCAAACCCAGAGGAACAGACAAGCACTGACATGGACAAGCCTCCACTGCAGCATGGCTCAGAGTAGCTGTTTTCAAGAAAAAACTTCTTCCTTAGAAGAAGTAGACTGTGCTACACTGGCTCAGATGCTCCAGTGCAGAAGCATGTGGCCTTAATCTTCAGAAGTGGCAAATCCTATTTACTGTGTAAGTATTTAAGCTAATTATATCTCTGATGTGAGGAACATGTGACAAACTGTTCACACTATCCTTTAAAAGACATTGATGTCTCAGACTCTCATGAAATATTCTCATTCCTGTGAGAATGTGTCTCATTCCATTCTTGGCCATTGTATGTGTTCTGCTGTGTATTTAGCAATAATATAACTTAGTAATAATATAGAGGTAATAAGTATGTTATGGCTGGATCATCTGTAGACTAGAATAAGAAATAATTCATAGCAAGTTTTTTCTGGAAGCACCATGTTTATGTTGCTGTGGCACAGGTGCATTATATTGTTGTTGTGCAGCAGTTGCATCATAGGAGAAATCTGAGTAACAGGAAGATGTTTGGGCTCTTCTAAAGCCTGGCACAAAATGCTTAGTAGGGAAAGACTGCATCTGAAGAAAGCTGCTAAAATGCAGCAGAAGCTGGTTAGTCTAACTGAAGGCAGGAGAAAAAGCAGCTGCTCCCCGAGCCAGGCTGAGTGTGTGGCAGTGCTTGTTGCTGGCATGCTGTTAATCATGTACAGCTTGTACCAGCACCTCTAATGGCATGGCAGGGGTCAAGGCCACGTAGATCAATTTATCATTTGACCTTTGGGAAGCAGAAGTCTTCACCTACTTTGCATTCAATGAACTGATTCTTCCCTTTTCTGTCCAGAGGTCCTGACTCTTGTTCACCATATGGGAAGAAGAGGGCTGCAAGCTTGATCTCTGCATGCAACCTGGCTTCCCAATTTTCTTGATCTTGGTTTAATCTGGTAAATTATTTGCCTTCCTCAAGCCATGCTAATTAAGGCTCATATGATTGGGACTTCATCACAGATGTGGGTTATGGCTTCCTCAGCTTGCTTACGTGACTTAGAGGAGAAAACATGAAAAACAAATTGACTTAGTGCAGTGAAATCACAGTCAGCTCTTGCTGTGCTGCAGGAGCACAAAGGTAGGGCTCTAGAGGACAGCAGAGGGTGCACAGGGGCTCAGGGAGGATATTAACATGTGGTGGGGGTTGTTGGTGTTCCCTGGGAACCACGCAGCAGCTCAGCACACTGCCAGGGGATGGTCCTGCATGAGGCGTTGACCATGAGGGTGTTCATCCAGAGAGGGCTCACCCTCCATGCACGTCCCTTCATGGCTGGATGGGAATGGGATGGGAATGGTCTTTGCTGGCTGGTGCAAGCTGGTGCCCTTCCTGAGCCGTGCCCAGGCTCCTTAGGCTGGAAGACAGGAGCAGCAGTCTCTCTGGGTGCTCAGCTGGCACAATATTTATAAACTGGCAGTGAAGGACTCGGTTGTCTGTGCTCCTCAGAGACCAGGATCCCTGACCTGGTGTCTGTGTCTCTGGCCATCCCAGGGAGCTGTACCTGTGGTGTTGGATGCGTTCAGCACTGGGGATGGTGAGGAGCTCGGGATTCCTGCAGGGTGTGCAGCATGGGGGGCTCTGCCCTGAGACAGCTTTTTCCCTTTGGAGTTGTCCCTTAAGTATGGGCCAGCCAGCCACCAGCCCAGGTGGCTGACACCAATTATATGTGGAGAATAGGAGTATAATTACCTCATTTAGCTCTTCAGAGTTGTGAAGTGCTGTCTCTACTGGAATCTGTGAGCTCTAGGACTTGGAGTACTGGACATGATAGGAGAAATTGTACAAGGGCTTTAAGTACTCTCCTTCTCAGAATACTAATTGTGTGCCATGACCTTCACCCAGATCAAAGATCAGGTGCAGGCTCTGATGTGAGATGTTGAGGGGTGTCATGAAAGGCCTGGTTTCCCTTCCCTAGCAGAGATGGGCTTTCAGTTAAAGCATCTCTGACCTGGTCCATGCAGGTAGAAGTAGCCACCACCTGTGTTGGTCCATAGTTTGATCAGTCTACAAGGCTGAGATGCTGCAGAGTGAGTATGTCCCATTCCAGGAGCAGTTCCCTGTCCCACCCTGGAACAGGGGCATGTTCCACCCAGGGGAAGGGACAGAGAGGGGGAAGCAGTGTCTACATGCAGCTTCAAGTTGCTGTGCTGCTCACAGACCTGTGGTAGGCAGAGGACGGGACCCTGGGGCTCTCACTGCTAGCCCTGTCCCCTGTGCTGTGGGCATGTGCTGTCACCAGTGCTTCTGCACACGGGCTGGCCTCAGGCACTGCCCCACTGAGGGCACTGAGCTAACCATCAGTTAACCAATAGAAATAATTCTTACAAGTTTAAAAGAAATTCTGTTATCTATATTTAAAGGTTAAATAATGAGGGTATTGTTCTAACCCAAAACAGTAATTAGGAAAATAGATTGAGTGCTCGTGGATGGGAGAGTAAAATAAATGCTCTGAAGGAAGTTCTGTACTGGGCACAAAATTGAAAGTTTGATTCAATTATTCTTCACACACGGTTTAGATCCCACAGAAAGCTGAGCATGGAACTCTTCAGCCTCTCTAATTGAAGCAAAAATCATTGGAGTGGAAAGTGTCCTGGCTCTTCAGGAGATGTCAAAGTACAGAACATGGCAGACACCTGGGGGTTTGGGAAACTGTGACAGCTACAAGCTGACCTTTGGCAAATTTAATCTGCAAATGGATTCCTGTTTAGGACAGCTAATGCTTTTAGTTATTGTAAAGTCTTGTTCCTGGATTTTAAAAAGCTGAGAATAAATGGATTTCATGATGCAGCTCCTATGCATGCTGCATAACAAACAGGTGGCTAAGAATCTGTTTAAATGATACAGTGCATTGAAAAACTTTGCAGAACTTATGAATACGTACGTATAATTCATGCACAATGGGAGAATGATTTTTGCAGCTTAATAAAGGAGAGGGAACTTGGCACTTGTTAAAATGAAAATACACTGAAGATGGTATCTACGGAAAAGGAAGGGAAGGAGGTCACTGGTTGTGTTTATGATATTCACGGGCATTGCAGGGGCTTGTTACTCAGCTGGGCATTGCCTTTGGCCTGAGGTTTGGCATCTGGGATCTGGTGAGAGAAGGTGATATGGTAACAATTGCTTATTCAAAATCCACCTGTATTGTTCTTGTCTGAAGCTGCTCTTGCCTCTTACAGGACACCTGCAGGTGAGTGTAGCTTGTAGACAGAGAACCCAGTTCCTGGGGATTGTGTTGTGGTGCAGTTTTAATCTGTGTTCTCCATCTATCTTTTCCTGCGGGAGGTCCATGTTCTTCCCTCAGGAGACAGGACTCCACAGACAAAGGTGTAGCTGACTTGCCCAGAGCCAGCAGCACTTTCAGGTCTGTGGTGTGTTGGGGTCTGGTCCCCTGGGCTGCTGCATGCACAAGGAGCTGCCAGCAACATAAAAATTATTTTTAAAGCATGATGTTAGTGCTGTGGCTCTCTTCGGCCTGCAGGAGAGCTTTGGTCAGCATATCTGTGCTGTGCTGCAAAGCCGTGGCCAGGTCCTGTGCCTTTCCAGGGACTGAACTCAGACTAACCCGTGGCTCTCACCCATGCAGCCAAGAACAACCTCAGCCTCAAATACAATGTGTTTCCATGACTTAAACATGTGCCTGGTGATTATAGAAAGTAAATCACATTCCAGTATAATTCAGTGAAGGCTTGGGCATGGAGACTTCAGGCTTATGCCTGTCTGGTGAATTCTTCTGGCTTGTCACATTAGTAATCCCTATATTAATGAGTAGCCTGTGACATGATGTGGTTGACTGACAAATTCTGAAGTCATACATGTATATGAGTAAGTGCCAGAGTCCTTCAAGGTGCAGTTTTACAATGTCTTGTATCAGCCGATTTGTGACAGCGTGTCAGAAAACATCCTGGAGAGGCAGGCAGCTGTGGGCCTGGGAATTCACCTCTCCTCATAAGGTCACAGTGGGCAGAAGAAGCTTCCCCTCTCTTGCCTCTTGCCTGAGAATATCCGCACACTTCTCCAAGGGACGTGCAGTGCTTGTGCTAGATGTGCTGGTTGTGCTGGTGTGGGGGTGTGCTGGGTGTGCTGGTGTGGTTGTGCAGCACAGGTGTGAAACATGCTGTCCAAAAGATGTACATACTGAGCGTACTGGAGTCCTTGAGCCCTCTTGCTCAGAGGTGCTTTCTCCCGTGCTTCCCCTAGAATAAGCAGCCCCCAAGCAGGCAGTGAATCTCAGCAGAATATTAATATAGGCTGTAAAATCTTTCACCTTCCCAATGAGATTTTAATTATGATACTACAGTTGGGAGAGGAAATCAAGCTGCAGTGCATCACTGTATTTACGATGTTATCCACCATCTTTGTCCATTCCCTCTGCATCCTCCTATTCCAGTAACAATTACACTCCCACTGAGATGGCCCTGGACTGTCAAGCAGCTCCTGTGCTGTGGCACGCCAAGCTCTGCAGTTCCTCCATGGCATGGGGGTCTTGCAGGTGCTGGGTGGGTGGGCACACAGTGTGAAGGCGCCATGGGCCTGCACCTGCATGTGCCAGCTCCCTGCTGTGCCCGGCCAGTGCCCAGCATCGATGACATTCTTGTGCAGAGTGAACAAAGACAGTGCTAAGGTGGGTCAGTGGGGTGCTGTGGGGTGCAGGCCTGGGTCAGACCCCAGGCTGTGTGTGTGCACCGGTTTCCCTTCAGCAGCTGAGTAGTGGAGAGTGGGGGCAGAGGGGACACTGTGGGTCAGATGTAAGAGTGGGGAGCAGTGGCTGTCCTCTCACTGCTGCCCAGTGTGTGCATTGCTGCCTGGCTGGGGATTTCTTATGCCCTGATGCTGCCGTTGGATTTTACTTCCAACTTAGGGAACTTTTCCCCTGAGAGTTTCTTCCCTGTGTCTGTCAGTGGCTCAGCCAGTGCCAAGGCATCTTCCAGGACTCTATCAAGACACAAAATGCTTCCAGTGGCAATTGTTCACTAGATAATGAGTCCAGAATACAGCCTGTCCTTTCAGAGATGTGCCCTGAACAGGAAAGCCCGACCTTCCCCCATAGCCCTTGGGTTCATTTTCTTCTCTGGATGCCACCAATCCCCCCATTCACATCGACCTTTGTGGTCATAAGTCATCCATCATTCCTACCCCCTTCCAAAGTCAAGACAGGGTGAGCCTGGACTGACTGCCCGTGGGCACACACCTCCTTAGCACTGCTGGCATGGCCTTTACTGCATCCCCTGTCCCGGGACTCCCAGCGTTCGTATGCTCTGGCTCTGCCAAAAAAGGGTCTGCTGCCAGCCCTGGGCTGGGATCTTGCTGCTCCCTGGGCAGGCAGGTCAGGGAGCAGCAGTCCTTCTGCCTGAAGGCTGCAGGAGCTTCCCCAGGGACAGGGGTGTCCATCAGGGGCAGTGACGCCCCGGGCAGGAAGGGGCAATCCCCGGTCAGGAGTGTCCCGGGGCAGGTGCGCCACCAGGTATGACAGCATCCCGGGGCAGCAACGTCCCCAGGCAGGAGGGCGCGTCCCAGGGCAGGAGCATCCCCGTGTGGCAGGAGCATCCCCCCTGGTGGGAGCATCCCCGGGCAGGAGCGATCCTGGGACAGGTGCATCTCGGAGCAGGACCGTCCCCGGGGCTGGGGCTGGGGCTGGGGCTGGGGCTGCGCCGCGCTCCGCCCGCCCGCCGGTGCCGGTCGGTGCCGTATGGGAGGAGCCACCGGGCACCGCCGCCCCTGCGCCCCCCCCGCCGCATTTGGCGGCCGCCGCCGCGGAGCAGGGCGCGGGGGGGGATGATGGATCCGCGGCTGCGGCTGCTGACGCCCCGCGCCCGCCTGCCCGCCGTCAATGGAGGAGGACGCTGAGACCCGCAAGATCAGCAGCAGTTTCCTGCGAGACCACAGCTATGCCACGGAAGGTGAGCCCGGCCCGCAGCCCCCGGCCCGCCCGCAGCAGGTGAGGCCGCCCCGCAGCGGCCCCGGCCCCCGCCCGCACCGCCGCGCATCGCTCCGCGCCTCCGCCGCGGCTCTCCGCGCCCCGGGGCCGCGGCTGTCCCGGGACCGGCGCCGCTGCCCCGGCCCGGGCTGCTCAGCCCCGCGGCGGCGGCCCCGCGGGCTCGGTGCGGGCGCGGCGAAGCCGCTGCGGTGACTCAGCAGCGCCGGGTGTCGCGGATGGGCTCCCCCGGGCCGGGCCGGGCCGGGCCGGGCCGGTCCCTCCGCGGAGCGGGGCTGAGCCGGGGCGCCGGGAGCCGCCCGCAGCAGCGCTCGGGACGCAGCCGCCCCAAGCCCCGCCGGGCCCCTCCGGGAGCTCCTGCGCCTTCGCTCCTCCGGCTCCCGACCCTGCCACAAGCCCTTCCCCAGCGGAGCGGAGCCCGCGGGGCCGGAGAGACGCGGAGCTCGCCGGAGCCGGAGGGATGCGGGCGGCGGTCGCGGTTCGCGATCGGCTTCCTCAGCCCCTGAGGGCGTTCGCGGTGCTGCAGGTGGCTGAAGCCGCGCTGTGGGGTGCAGGAATACGGAAGACGCTGGTGCAGATCTGGTCAATGGAGCAGCTGTTTCGGGGGTATTTTCAGTACAGGCCACTTCAGGAAGGTGTAGTGAAGTGCATCCTGACTGGTGCGTTGCAGATGCAAGGAGATGCCAAGGCTATTGGACATGGATAATGTCAAAGCCCTGGTGAGGCTCATGGTGCATTTGAAAGTGGCTTCCCATAATAGCTCAAGAGCAGAGAAGATGGTGTGGCCATGTTCGTTTCAGGCATCAGAACATGAGCTCAGCCTGCACATGCTGCTGCAGCCACCACAAAGGCAGCTCCAGCAGAGAGGGATGAGGGAGGGATGGGGATGGAGCTGCTGTTGCCTCTGCTATCTTCCCTGGTAGCTGAAGAGCTGTCAACTTCACATCAGCTCTGTCACAACCTCCCTTTGCTCTCTCTCTTCAGGAGGAAAGTGCAGCTGATGTAAAACAAAACTGAACCCCCCCCTTTCTGGTAGCACTGACACCTTCAATGAGGCTTCAAAAACCAGATTCCATACCAGAGTCTGAGCAAGCTTATTCATGGCTTAATTAGTAGCCAAAGAGGCTTTCACTTACTGTGTCATCCTCATGAGACTTAGAGGAAGCCAGACTTTGGGAATTTTGTCACATGGCTAAAGGAGGGTTTATCTAGTGGAAAATCTTCGGCTTGATGTAGTAATGGAAAGCTTTGAATACCTGATGAGCCAAAGAAATGGTTGTTTGTGTTGCTTGTGTGTAGCTGGAATGGAGCGCTCAGCGTGGCAGCCCCCAGGCGCTGGGGATGGCTTTTCCTGGGGCATCCCTGGCTCTGCCGCTCTGCTTGGGTGTTTCACGCTGTGGCCCGGGGTCCCGCAGGGCGTGTTGTAGGGCCAGGTGCCGGTGCACTGTGGGGCTGGCCAGTGGGCAGAGCTGCCCTGGGGCTGAGTGGCGGACCTGTGGAGGCCACACCACGCTGAGTGACGGGATGTTTCTGCTGAGAGGAGTGGTGTGGGCCAGTGCTTCCGGCAGGATGGGACTGAGCTCCCATACCTCCCAGTTGTCTAGCTCACATCACCATGTGCTGTGCTCTCTGAAGGATGATTTTGCTGTTGCTGCATTCTAAAAGGCAGCTGCAACAGCCAGCAAATGTAAAATGAGGCTATAGCTACCTTGTTGTGACCTGCTGAGAACTCAAGTTTCCTGGTGGGGAAGGGTGGAGGGTTGAGATGAGCCCGCAGCGATTTCTGCCGGTGCCCCTGGGAAGGCTGGGGATTTGCAGTGGTAAAATCCAGTCTGTAATCTGTGGCTGTATGCTGGCATTTTCAGAAAGACCTTCTGCGTCGTACTAGGGAGCCATAGCAATGCTCTCGGTAGAAATGAAACAGACAGAGGCATTTGTGCAGTAGATGACAGAATCAACCGTGTGATCCCTGCTGCGGTGGCAGGGCAGGGAGACGTACAGGAGGGGATTTAATGGTTCTGTATCAGCTGGGAGTTTTTCTTCACTCCCTGCTGTATAGAACTCCTGACTCTATGCAGTGGTTTTGCTAGAGGGAGGCTGCACTTTGAAATGGTAGATTCTGCTAAGATAAAAAATTTAGATAATTTAATTTTATTTTTTCTACATGTGAAAGCAGCATATGCCTAAAACGCTGTAGTATCTGGTTTAAAAAGAAGAAAATCCTTCTAAATGCTGTGCAGCAAGTGCAGACTTGCTTTGGAAATGAAGGTGTCTCTGGTGTGTCAGCTGAGGGAAATAGCCGGTTATGTAATTTGCTTTAGTGAAGTGTCGTTGTCACTTAAATAGGTCTGGTATTTTCATGCAAATGTGGGGTGAGAATGGTATTTCACAAGTGCACATTTGAATGCCTTGTTCTTGTGCAGCTCAGAGTATTGCTGAGAAGAAACCGGGCCCTTGTACTAATTCGACTCGGGTTGCCAGGGAGGTGGTGAGGTGCAGCCCACGTCCCCAGCTGTGTCACAAGGTCTGCCGGGCACGGGGAGCAGGGTGAGTGGGTTCCAGGGCAATGCCAGCTCAGATCTCAGCGCACTGCTGCAGAACAGCAGATCTCACATGAAAAATCTCCAGAAAATATGCTTGATTTGTTCTTGTTTTGCTTAAATGTATCTTCACTGGCAATTCTGCTGAGTGCCCAGCCAAAAGTAGGACAAATAGAGACATTTGAATACAAACAACCATTGGAGCAACTTCCACTTCTGGATGTGCTTGTTGGAATGTGGCCTTAAGGGTCCTTCATGTCCCCTGCCCCAGGTTGGCCCGTTTCAGCAGCTGGACCCAAAACTCCTGTCTCCTTTAGGCTTCAGGCTGTGAGTGTCACCTGTTTTGTGCAGCAGTGCTGTTCACCTGGCATGTCTCAGAGTTCTTGCAGCGGCTGACAGTTGGGTAAATACCTCCCAACAGGAAAGGAATGACATGAATGACCCTGCCCTTGAGCCCTGCCCTGAGCCCTGCCCAGCCTGTGTGCTCAGCAGGTTCAGGTGGGACAGGAGCTCAGTCATGGTTCATCCCAGGGGGACAATGCCTCATTTGGTGCTCCATGTCTGTGCACATCTGCCCTGCTGCAGGTGTCCTCTGGTGAGGGAGGGATGCTGAGAACCAGGCTGGCCTGGGGGCCCTCCTGGGGCAGGGGGTTCTGGTGGCAGGGCTTGGTGGGCTTGGGCCAAGCTGGCACTGCCTGTCCTGTCCCCAACCTGTGAGCTCAGCCAGCAGCCCAGCCCATCTTCTCACAAGCACCTGGATGTTGGGATGGAATTCACCTCTCCAGCCCTATCCCTGCTCCCTCCTGTTGTTGCTGGATTTCCTGGGCTTGGTGTGGAGAGCCCACAGGCCTTGGCCCCACAACAGCTGTGGCAGAGTCACCCTCTCCCATAAAGATGTGGAGACACTGAGACATGGCCCTTCCTGCTAGCATGATGCAGCACACAGGAACTCTTCCAGGGTGTGATGGGTGCTTGCATCCCCAGGGACCTGCTCTGGGGAGGCACTGGCAGGAGTCTCTGGGTGGGGTGTGCATTTTGGGGTGTGTACTTTGGTCATCAACACAGTGCACACGTCCCAGGCCCAGCAATGGCTGTGGGCAGCACTGGCATGGCCCAGCCCTGGCACCCAAGATTTCCAACATGGCAATAGGAGGAGGAGTTGTGGTCTCGCCTGGGTTCATGGAGAGGTGGCCGTGGCCAGGTGGTTGTGCTGCTGGAGAAGGGTCCTTGGCAGTACTCATGTCCCATGGCCATGGTGTGGGGCTGCTACGGGGGACCATCCTGGCATCCCCTGAGGGATGTCCCTGTTCCCCAATGGCTATGCCAAGGGATCTTCTCCCCTGTGGGCATGGGGCTGGCCCTGCTGGAGCTGCATGGCCTTGGGGATGTACCAGGGCTGACCCTGCTGGGCAGGACAGTCAGGATACTTTGCAGCCACTCCTGGACCACTGCATGGCTGCTCCCTGCACCCTTTCCCTGGGTCTGGCTAATGCCCCTGCAAGTCTTTAATCTCCTGAGGGAGTGTTTCCCCAACCAACTAGGTTTTGCTGTTGGGAAATCTATCACTAAGCCTTTATTTCCTTTTCCTGCTTTAATCTTGTTACTCCCTGTGTAACTCTCGGTCAGCATCTCAGTCACTCCTATCCTGCCTCTATCCCTGCCCTGTCACTGTGCTGCAGGAAGGGGCCCTGATGCCAGGGAAGTTTGCCTTGAGCTCTCTGTGGTACAGTGGTTGCTTTTTTAAAAATCTGCATGTAGTCTCCAGGAAAGCACCAAGTGACGCATTTCCCAGTGCTGGGTTAGGGCAAGAGTTGTTGGGTATTTCTGTTGTTGCAAACTATGCAAGTGGTTGTTTGGAGATATCTGGGTTGAGGTTTAGTTAATCCAGGAACCTCTGTGAAGTTGTTTTATCACATGAGTGCTTTGGGTACGAAACGCAGTCGCATCCTTTCTGCTTTTTATTTATACACCTGTACTGTGTTTAGACATCCCTTCCTGTTCCTGAGCCTGTGCTCCCCCAGGTGGGAAGGACCCACAGACATGTGGCTCCATCCTGTATTCTGTCTAATACGGGATTGCTGCAGAAGCACAGCATAACTCAACTGTTTGCAATGCTCTACATCAAAGCCGATTTGGGGATACTTTAATCTACAGATTAATGAGAGAATAGATGTGCCTAGGGACTCTGTAATCTAGAGATTACTGAGAGGACTGGGAGCAGGTAATGATGTGACTGACCCACTGCAGATGGACTGTGAGGAGGGTGCCTGGTCACTGGTGATGGCTTGCATCTGTCTCTGTCTCCTCAGTCCTGTGCAAGACCCAAGCTGTTCCCTCTCCAGTGCTGGGGAAAGCTGGGTCAGTCCCAGCAGGCACCAACAGCACGCAGAGGGGTGTGCCCTTACAACCTGGAGTTACCTGGTCCCTGTTGCTGTGGGGTCCCCGTGTTTTGGGGACCAGCTGCAGCAGGTCAGAACCCAGAACTGGTCAGGCCCTCAGGTCCAGGACCCCAAGCTATGCTGTGGGTGCTTGCAGGTGATTCTTGGAGTACCAGCCAGGACAGCCCTGTCATCAGGTTTTGACATGGAATAGAGTGCCTTGGTGGAGTGGTCAGGATTTACTAAATGTAGAGAGACCACCTCTGGTTCATGAGTCCCCTGAGCTGAACCTTGCAGAGGGTAGGAGAATATTACTGGAAACGTTGCATGGTTGCTGTACCACCTGGTGTCTGCTGGAGACAGGATGCTGGGCGGGATGTGCTCCTCACCTGACCCAGCTGATTGCTGCTGTGGCTGCTTGTGGGAACAGGAGTCTGCAGGGCTGTGCCAAACCCCTGACGCCTTCTCCCAAAGGAGCTGGTGAGATCTGGTGCCTGGAAGGTCAGTAGGTGGAAGGGCTTAATGGCGTGGCAGACAAGGTAATCATCAGCTTCCTCAACTCTGCAAGCTGGAGCAGAGGTGTACCCCTGCCAGCAGGCTTAGAATCATAGAATCATATCATCATTAAGGTTGAAAAAGACCTCCAAGATTATTGAGTCCAGACTTGCTTGTTAGTGACCGGCTGGGGGAATAAATGCTTGTGGAGAAATATCCTTTGAGAATACACGTGCCAGCTGCTGGATCACTTGGCAATGCTGCTGTGTGGGTTGGTGCCTCCCATAACCGCTGGCAGAGGTGTGTGTCGGCTGGTGCGGAGCTGAGGCCCGCTGGAGGCTTGTTGGCCGGGCAGCATGCTGATCAGGCAGCTTAAAAATAGTGGCTGCTTCGTCCCCGCTCATCCCCGCGGCTCCGACACGCTGAGCAGGCACAGAGCCCCAGCTGCAGGCAGGGCTGGCACCGCGGGGAGCGGCCGGGCAGTGCCGGGCGAGCGCCCCGGGCTCTGTGGCGAGTGCCCGGGCAGCGCAGGCACCGACCGGGGCTCCGGGCAGCCAGCGCTGTGCAGCTGCTGCACAGCTGGTGCGCCTGCGGCTGACCGAAACACCCACAGACTCCTCACCTCAGCATCCCTGTGCGGAGCCGCTGTGACCGCCGGGCATCCGGCAGCCCTGGGCAGTGGCACCTGAGCTCTTTGCAGCCCTCCCAAAATCCCCATGGCTTGGGGAGCTGGCGATTGCGTGCCCTGTAGAGGGGCAGCTGAGGCACAGCGAACCTGGAACTGCTTCTGACTCCAGTGCTGGGAAAGGCTGTGATGCCACTGTGGCCATCTGGCCCAGCACCTGGGCACTGGAGGCCAGATGTATGCACATTGGTGTGTTAGTGTGCTGTCAGGAATGCTGTGCCCATGCCATCCTCCCAGGAAAAGGGTGATTGAGCTGTTGGAGTCAATGTCTTCATTGAGGGCAGCACTGGTTGTTGTTTTTCCCTAAAGTATTATGCACCTGATTTTTTGAGGGGAAAGGGTCTGGCCCAGGGGGTCTCGGGATGGGGCAGGTGGCTGTGGGTTTATCTGGGGTTTCTGTTGTTTTGGTTTTCAGCTCTTATCTGCTTAAGCCTCCAGCAGCACAGCCCTCACTGCAGCTCCAGCTCACTGTTTCAGGTTCAGCTTCCAGAGGGTGTTGTGGTCCTCTGAGGTGCAGTGTGTACCTCGGGAAGGAGGTAAAATGCCAGGCAGGTCAGGAGCTCTGTGTTGTGACACCACAGGAAGCTGCAGAGACCCCGACAGTGGAGCTCAGGGAGAGCAGAGATCAGTTCCAGGCAGCTGAATATCCAGAAGGATCCTCTGTAGCAGTGCTGTTTGTCTGCATTGCATAGAACAGTTGTGCAGCCTTTTTGTTTCCTTCAAAGCCTGTTTCCTCCCTTCCTTGGGTGCCACGACTCAGCTGTTGAACCATTTCTTCTAATGTCATGCTAAGGCAAGTCCTGGGAATGGAAATGTAACCGGGCCATAAACCAGAAACCAAAGTAGCTGATTAATCCCTCATTCTGATCTGCTCTATCCTGCATTTCAGCTGATTCCCTGGTGCGGTCATAAAACACAACCATTATCTCAGCTTCCCCAATATGCAAACAAATTGTGATTTTCCTATGCTTGGATCAGTCCATATCCATATTCTCTGAACAACAATAAAACATTAATGGAGATAAAGACTGTTATCTCCCTCATGTCTATTTAGTCATTGGAATAACAACTTTAAATGTTAAGAGTGCTGAGATTTATAATGCCAAGCCTGCTCAGCAAAAATAAATCATATTTCATAGAGCACATTACCATTTATTGCTGCTGTATTATCTGAAGCCAAGAGTGGGTGTTAACCCTGTGATAATGTCCTCAAAGGGGATTTTAAATAATTTTGTAGTTTAATTTAAAAATTCTGTTGACTGCCTGGTTTGATCTGAAACTCATTTTAGTGCAAGGGGTATCAAAGCCAAACCTCTCCAAATGCTGATAATGAGCTTGCTGAGACGTACAACAGTGGGGGAAGGCCTGGACCCCAAAATGGCTTCTGGTTCAGCTGTGGCTTCAGTGAGCCCAGCCAGCACAGCCATGCAAGCAGGGTTCCCTAAATGTGCTCACTTTCAAGGTGTTGTAGACTTTGGAAGACCAATGGGTTTTTAAAGTTTCATCTTGGTGTGTTTCATTCTTGATACCTGGGTCCTCATCAGTTGATAGCAAGCTCATGGCAAGAGAGACGTGTCTCAGTTGTGATTTGACGTGTGACCTGAGCTGGTGTGGCTCCACAGTCAGGGCCCTTGGGGTCCTGCCCTGCCCTCGCCCTGCCCTGGCACCCTGCCTGCTGTCGGGGATGGAGCAGTGCTGTGCCACAGCAGTGCACGGTGACGGTCAGCCAGCTCCCGACTGGTGTTCTGGGTGTCCCCTGGCTGGCTGCAGCTGTGTTACAGGGGTGGCGCTGCCCCTGCTGCCTTGGCAGCTTCCCTGAGGAGTGCCGGCGTTGACCAAACACCACGCGCCAGTGCCTGACTGCCCATTCCTGCACCAGCCTCGCAGCTGGTGAGCAGGGGTGACAGGTCACCTCCCTTGCAGGCCAAGTCAATTTTACTGAGCCAGAAGGGCCGAGGTCAGGGGGAGCAGGGGCAGCAGCCCTTGAGTCTGTCTCACCACAGAGCTCAGGCTGATGGTGCCAGATGCTGACCCGTGCTGGGGGGGCTGTAGCTTGTTTAACACCTGGCTCCTACATTAAACTTGCACAGGCACACAGTGCACGTCACCAGGCATTTTGTCGCGTGTTTGTGGGGCAGCTCCTGCACTAACCTCCTCCCAGGAAGAGTGCCCATCCCATGCGGTGTTCCAGGGGCACTGGAGCCCAATGAAAGGTGCCTGGAGATCTGCAATGTTCAGATGTGCAGGTGGGAGGCTGTTCAGCCAGCATGAAATTGCAAGAACACAAGCTTTGCTTCCATGGAGTCCTGCTCTGTAGATCCCAACTCTACACCTGAGGTACTGTCCTGAAGGCGGGGTGCGTGGCATGGCTCCCTGAGGCAGGAACCAGTGGAAGTTCACCCACCTATACCTTCCTGCTGTTCCTAGTTCCACTGGAAACCTCTATAATGATTAGGGAGACCCTTGCACTTGCTGTTTCGGAGCAGAAGATGGGGCCTGCTGCTGGAGGTTAGATGTCAGCAGTGGTGGAGGTTGCTCCAGCCTCAGCTGGCAAGTTGTCTGTAGAAACATGCATCTCTGGGATCTGGGGAATGGAAGAGAGAGAATTAGAGAGGCTGTTTTGGAGAGCCCTCCCTCACAATCCCTAAATAAACTTGGCCTTCGTTTCAGCAGGCTGACAGATTCTTAATTATAATAACAGCGTGAGCAGTGTTGCTTTGTAACTGGCTCCCCATTGAAAATTTCTGGCTAGCAGGAATGGCGTGCCAGATGTCTGCCTGTGATTGCCTCTGCTTGGGAAGATCTGTTCAGGTAACACTCTCAGCTGGAGGATACGAGTCACGCAGGGATCTAGGGGTAGTCTGGTTGTTTTCCTGATTTCTGAGCAGAAGCCAGAGTCCCATCAGAATCTTTGCAAGCGTCTGCAGCAGTTTCCTTCTACAGAATTGCTCTGTTTGAAGGCATCAGAGCAAACAGGAGCAAACACTGCTGAGCACCTCTCTCAGCAGTGACAAACTGTTCTGTTTTGGCTAAGTTTTGGTGGTGGTGTTTCTCTGCCCTGGCCTTGGGTGAGAGTTCTGGTCTGGGGGTTGGTGTGGCCACCAGAACCTGCATGATTTCCATCTGTAGATCATGGCTGGAGTCCTGCAGCGATGGGACCCTGCCTGCTCCTGGTGACGCCTGTGAGTCCCAGGAGCTCTGCTGGCTTTGCTCAGCAATGCTCTGAGCTGTGAGCTGTGCTTCTGCTGTGTTCTTTGTGTTGAGTGGAAAGCAGCTCAGGGGATGGGCCGGGGGGCTGGAGGAACAGTCACTGTGGGGAGTCTCCAGACTCTTGCTAGCAAGTGTGTTGTGGTGATGGAGAAAACCCAGTGCTGATGGGCTGTCGTGCTGCTGGCATCCTGGAGGTGCCTGAGGGAAGCCCCTCTTCCCCTGTAGAGCTCAGTACAAGCTCTCCTGCAGCAGAGATCTGGCTATGGATGCTGTTTCATACTGTCATTTGGCAACTTGATGTGACGTTTTCCATTAGGAGTCCTGCAAAGTGCAGCAGTGAGGTGTTACTGATGGAGCAACTCCAGCTATGACAGGGTATTCAGCTTTCTTTCAGCGATGGAAGTCATCAGGCAGAAAAACAGTGGACATAGAAACAAAGCCAGAGATCTGTCCCTGTGGCACTAAATGGTTGAATTCACCCAAGATTGTGAAGATGATGCTGTGCAGACATTACCTTGTAGCTGGGGCTGTTTCTGGTGACAGTGAGGCCAGATCCATGTCTCCCAAGGATCTTTAGATGGTCAGAATTCCTCATAGTTGCCATCAGTGGCAACAGTTTCTGCTGACAGGCTGGTTTGGAGGTCAGCCTGAGTCAGGTGCTTGAGAATTTGATTTCAGTGTAGTGTAGAAGGGAGAATAGTAGATCTTGGTTCTCATCTGACACGTGTTCACTAGCAGGTCTCAAAGCCTTCATAAACAGGATCTTACAGATGCCAGGCTGGGAATGGATCTTGCTTTGGAGCTGAAGTCTGTCGTGTTACCTTGTTTGCATGGGGCTCTGGGTAGGACACAGAAGTCTTGTCATATTTGGACATTTGATCGAATGTAAGAACTTTCTAATTAGGATGTTTCTGAGTTAATCACATATGACACTTCATTTGCTCCTTGCTGCAAGCCTGAGATGTGTGTGAGGATGTGGGGAAGTGGATCATCCTTTTTTTGGCTTTGTGTCACCCTAATGCATTATCTCCATCTGGTTGTCTCCTCCCTCCTTGTGTCCCTCAGCTGGAAGTGTGTACCAGTGGCTATTAATAGAAGAATCCTGCAACAGTCTGTTCTTGCAGATGGGATTCTCAGCTTCTGAAGCCTAAAACTCATTACAAATAAAGCAATACGCTGTGTGGTCCTTAATGCAATTAGCCCTGCTCTAAGTTAGGCTCTCAGGGCCAAATGCTGCTGTCAGTTTCCATGAGAAGGTTGCCTGGGAGTGTCATGGCCTGTAGATCCCAACCCACATGTTTCCTTGCCCTGGCTGATTGTGGACACAGCCACAGTGCTTTGTCTGCTAAATACAGGTTTGAGATCCCATCTCTGACATCTCTGGCTGTGTGGTTCACAGGGATGGGAGGACTGTGGTTCTGTGTTTCAGAAGGATGTTGTCTTTTGAGTCCTTTGACTTACCACCCATCCTACCATCTCCTTGAGCAGCCAAAACCAGCCACAGTGCAAGGTGTCCTCTTTGCACCAAGGCTCTCTCTCAGGCAGGCAGACGCCATCTCCCCCTTTCTGATGGGGCATTCTGCCTGTGGAAGGAGGCAGAAGGACACAGGAATGTTCACAAGCATTTTAGGGACCCCTTTTCTCAGGGATGAGCGGTTGTAAATCAAAAAGTCCATAAGGCTGTGGGCAGTTAGTTGTGTCTGCCCTTGTTCCTGTGCACGTCTGTGTTCTTGGCTGCACACACACACACACACACACACACACACACACACACACACACTCGACCCTTCTGCTTGCTGCTTGGAGTCATGACTCTCGCCTTTTTCTTTCACTCACCCCTTCCCCTTCCCTGCTCCCCAGCTTCCCATGGGCAAGTGGGTGGGTCCAGGCACGGACCTGCTCATGTGGGAGCAGCAGGAGCGTGGTGCAGGGTGAGCCAGAGCCCTCCTTCAGAGGCAGGAGGGAAGATTCTGCACAGAACTGCCAGAAATTGCTCCAAATCATGCTCATGTCTGGTGTATTTCCCATTGCCAGGGACCCAAGCAGCCTGGGCAGCCAGAGGGGCTTTGGTGTACCATTCTTAAAGGCTTTATTTCTTTAATGAAGAGGGCTCTGCTTTCTCTTGAGAAAGGAACCTGTGAGGCTGTTTTCAGATTCATTTTCCCGCTCCTTGCACCTTCTGGAGGGGACGCATCTCTGTGGGAATGCTCGTGTTCCCACGTGCAGGAAGTGTCTGTCCGTGTCAGGCCGGGTGTCTGCCCTATCCCAGCATGGGCTGGGCATGGGCATGGGCAAAGCATCTTGCCCAGCTTCTTCAGTGTTTATAGACCGTGGCTTGGCCTCGGGGAGTGGCCACAGCAGTGAGCATGGCCAGTGCCAGTGCTGCTCTCCAAAAGGGGCACCGCAGCGCCAGCTCTGCCTGCAGCGCCCTGTCCCACAGTGGCGGTGCAGCCAGGCTGAGCAATATGTGGTTTTCACTTCCCTACCTGGGAGTGATTTTCCTGGCTCCAGGCAGGAGCCGTGCCCTGGTTTGAGGTACTGGTATACAGCTGAATTCCAGACTTGGGAGGCACTTTGTTCTTGATCTCCTGATAGCTGCTGCTTCACCAAACCTCTTTCTTTCCTTGCCATCTGTTTCTGACAATGTGCAAAGTTATTGATGAGGTGATGAAATCAGAGGACTCGGGTTTGTCAGAAAAAGGGTTTTTTCCTCTGCATATCCAGTCTCAGGCCTTCAAATGAAACCAACCCCCTGGAAAACCTGTGTGTCAGGCTCAGTGCAGCAGCTGCTGGGCTGGTGGTCTTATGGGTAGTGGGTCCAGCCAGTACCTTCTCGGTGCACATGCAGGCCTGGGAAGAGATGAGGGTGGTAATTAGCAGTAGACAAATACACCATGATACCACCCAAGCGAGCTGTCCCCGTTGGGTGCTTGGTGTTCACCACAGTGTGTTTCCACCATCGCGCCCGTCTGCCTCCCGTGTGAGCCTGCTTGGCTGCCTTGTTGGATTTAGCCTTTGTTAGTCCTTGGCAGTGCTATTTGGAGGCTGGAAGGCTATTTTAGCTATATCTAGTTACAGTTTTTTCTTGCTTAGTGAATAGCTGCAGTTATTAACATGCAGTGGAAAGGGTTACAGGAGATGGCAAATATTCAAAACATTATTTTGTCCAGTCCTCCAAAAGACAGAGAAAACAGTTACATTTATCAGCAATTGCTGTTTTCTCACTAGCAGAGTTTGCAAGCAGTTTTCTGTGTTTCTTTTACTTTTCAAAAGCCATTGACTTTTGCAGTGTTGCCATTAGAAAACAAGCCTATAAACTGATGTATTCCTGCATTTTAAAATGGACTTTCAGGCTCCCGCTGTCTTTTTATTGGTTTCCCAGCCCTGCTGAATGTTGCTTAAGTCAGCATGTTGTAATTGGCCTGTGGAGATCCAGGTCTGGCTGGTGTCACTTAAAACCCAAATGGCTTTGCAATAATGTCCAGTGTTTCTGGACTTCCTGCATAGGAGCAAAGGTGGCCATTCCCACACAGCTTGTACTGCATCTGTATTGACTGGGAGCATTTGGCTAATCGCTTCCTGTAATTAAATTCTTCACTAAAAATAAAGTTAATCTTCTCAGAGCATATAAAACCTGACCTGTAGCCTGAGCAGGCAGAAATGCTGCTGTTTATAGGCACCTTTATCCAAGTGTAAAGGGCCCATTCCCAAAGTAGAAGCAATTAGGATAATTAGATACTCCTTGTACTGAGTCAGGGCTATATAACAATAAACTATAAGTGATATGGTAGCTTTCTGCTTGAGGTTTCATAGACTCTTGAGACTGGAAGGAACCATTTTGCTCATTTCTCGTGACTCTGGTAAGACACCACTCAGCCCTGTATATGTAATGGTCTCACCAGTTCTCCTTGTCAGGGTGCTGAGGCTGGCTGGGGCTTTATTGGGTTTAAAAGTTTTTTAGATTTGCATTTTCTCTGTTTGATGATGTTCAGTAAGTTTGGCAGAGAGAAATGGATGAGACTTTCCCCAACTTTTTTTCTCTTTGTTTACATAAACACATTAATAAACTAATTGCCCAAATCCTTGCTGGCTGGCAGAAGCATTAACCTTGCTATAGGCCGCTGACTTAAACCATATGGTTTGGTCCCAAGGCTTCTTTGGGTTTTTAGAAGAGGTTTAAAAAGTGCCTTTTTGCATCATCTTGAAAAATTAACATTCTAAGCACAAATAGTTTTGCATAATCTATTACTCTCACTGTAGCTTTGCTCATACTCTGAAGTTCAACTTCAAAGTACTGCATCCTCACTCCTCATTATTTATGTACAGCAAAACAAAACAACATTAAATGCCAACCAGGCATTGCTGTGTGTTTCATTGGATGGAGAAACTCAGACTTCTTCTGTAGCCATATAATTTCTTGTTCAATTATTAAGAGCCAAATTCAAAAGGAAAGTAACATTTCCAGCCTTCTTTCCTGGAACGCAGGAGTGCTTCTGGAGAGAAAGTATGTGGTACTCAGAGGATGCCAGGTAGTTGCCATCAGCTGTTCAATTTGGACAATTACAGTACATTTGTCAATTCCACTTTTATTCAGAGTGAAATCCACTTGCCAGTTCTCACACACTATTTCAGTGCAGCAGTATTTCATCAGCAAACAGTGTCAATGGTGCCCAGTATGACAGGGCTAATATCGATTCCCCTAGTTTATTTTGTAATACCCATTATCTTTGCAGCAAATATTGGATCTGAAATCAGAAATGTGGGTGAAACATGCGGCAATGTCCCAGTGAGGAGCGTGTTAGGGAGAACCTGAAAGCAGAATCCTGGCCTGCTTCACTGAGAAACCTGGCATGCCAGTTGGGCTCCCCTACCATGACCTGGGCTTCTTGCCCATCAGTTCTGCCCCAGCTAGTGGACTGTCATGTAGAGCACTGGGCAGAGGCTCTCTGTGGTCTGCATTCCTCCCATCATTGTGCAGATATGGGTACCAGGAAGATGTCAAACACTGCATTAGATGGGGACTGAATAAATCAGTGTGCACGGATCATTGAGCCTCTTTGTTGTAAAACAAATGGCCTGTGGTCAGTTAATCATATAAAGAAACATCTCCCAGACCTCGTGGCATTATTCATAAGTACTAAATCCTCTTGCAGTTTCATAAATAGAATCTCTGTTAAAATATGGGGAAATTACAATCTGGAACAGTGGTTAGAGATGTGGCTGCCACATTCTATGGGGAAAAAGAGCAAGAGATTTTTTTTCTTGCAAAGGTCTCATCTCTCCCTCATCTGAACCATCCCTTTGCCTTCAGCTCACAGGTCTCCTTGTGCTGGACACCTGTGCTTGCCGTGTCTGCCCAGCCTCGTTAGGTGCTGTGGGAGCCCTGCGATGGGCAGCACATGCCCTGGGTGCTGGTCCAGGGCGCCCTTGTCCGTGGCTGATGGCTGTGGAGCCTTCAGTCCCCCCGTGTCACAGCCACTGAGGGGGATGCCTGTGGGCTCTCAGCCACCCTGGCAGCCGCCTGGCCCCGAGCGATCTGGTTTGTCTTGGCATTGCCCCGTCCATGGGATGTGGCTATCTTGGTACCGATAAATCGCCTTTGTTTCCTGCCCTCGTTTCTCCCTGCTGCAAGAGGAATGAGTGTGCTGGAAGGTTGCCTGTTCTGATGGTAACTCCCAAAGTGTGTCCGCCCTCTGCTTCAGTGTGTCCCCACTGCTCTGTGGTGAGCGCCAGACAAGCAGGAGCAGTAGAAGGTCACAGATTCACTGTGTTGTTTTATCCAGATTTACCTAATTCTGTGTTAAATGGCTTTGAGGTGGCGCCCAGCCATGTGAAGCTGGGCTCTCTGGGCCATGTCCAAAGGGGCAGCTACCTTCCCATAGCACCTCTCTTGGCCTGTGGTCCCCGAACATCCATTTCTTCTGCTGAAGGCCTGGAATTAATGTCTGTTGCTTTTCCATCCTGATTTAAGACAAGCCCCCTAACTGTGGTGTCCCAATTTACAGATCGTGTTTCAAGAAAGTGGTTCTTATGTGTTGCCAGCCCTCAGCACGTTCACTTGTTAAATTATGCACATGCTAATGAAGTGTGAAAATCAGCCAAATAACAACTCTCTGTAATCGCTTAATGTCCCCAGAGCATTGTGGCTTTTTTTATTATTAGTATTTTATGATTTGTGACCCATTCTGAATAATGTTTCTGCAGGGCGTTCTTCCAACAACTGGGGTTAATTAGTATTTTCACTTTTTCCCCTTCTGAATGGAGCCCAAACTTGCTCACAGCCCACAGTGCAGTTTGTTTTCTGTTTTGAATTAAATAATGCCTAGATTTCTGTCCGAATGGGAAGCAGCTTTCCAGCAGAACTGTTAAAATCCACACCCTCACCCCTGGCATACACCTGGGCATATGGGCAGGGATTGCATCCGTGTTGGGTGTCCTGCAGCTGCTCTTGCTGCCATGGCTGTTTTGCAGAAGTGATGCTGCTCCTCGCGCCCCGGACAGTGTTCCCCATCCCTGGGATGAAGCCCTGCCTCGTCACAGGCAGTGGCAGTGACTGATCTGCCCCAAGCGTTGCTCTGGAGTACGAGACCATCTCCTCTTTCCGAGCTCTCCCTCCCCTGCCCTGGTGGTGGCCATGCAGACATGGCTGATGCCAGCTGTACCTGTGTTAGGAGGATTTTGCACGGGCAGCATGCCAGTTGTCAGTGAAGCTGCTGCTCGCCCTGTCTGGCTGAGCCAGTGTCAAATGCAGTGTTTGGATGCTGCTTCGTGCCACCTGAGGTGGGTGTGGGCGAGTGTTCATGGTACTGACCCCTCTTTGTAGCAGAGGTTGTCCCAAGTCCTTCAGCGTTCCAGGACACCACCAGACTGGCAAAGGCTCGGCTGGGCTGGCAGTGGCATTCGGAGTGCCCAGAGGTTGATATGTGTTGGTGATGCTGTGTTCGGTGGGAGCTCTGAGCTAAAGTGATGTGTTACTGAGGCAGCTGAGGTCTGCTCCAGGGCCTTACTCAAACGATGTGATTCTCTCCTGGTGAGCCTCGCAGGCAGGAGCGTGAGAGAGGGAAGCTCAGTGCCTTGTTCTTGGATGAGGATCAGGTGGACCATGGGTGGTGTATAGGAGCAGTGCTGCCTCATGTCAGGTAACACCCAGTTAGTTGCCTAATGTCAGGCAACCTGCTTTCTCACTGACAGCACGAGGAGGAAAAGAGATGAAGCACCCAGCTCCCACTGAATTTTTAGAAGGTGAGGTCTGTAAGACAACATACTGTTCTTCACTGCAGCTTTTCAGTGGAAGCTGCTGGATGTTGTATAGTTATGCCTATTGGGTGTTGACCGTGTGTGCTGCAGAAACACTCACTAACCCTTCTCCTGCTGCATCCAGGTAATTTTCACACTCACCCCACTCCTCTCATGTGAGTAACAGCCTTGTATTCAGGATTGTAATGCCTTGGTGTCACACCATTCACCTGTGATTAAAGTAGAGTCTCAATCTTCACGACTAACCAGAGCTTCATTCAAAGTGCTGTCCTGTGCTAGCTGTGTCCTCTGCTGATGCTGCAGCCTGCTGGGAGCTGCTGTGCTTCAGGACAAAAGCTGAGCCCCTGTTCCCCATGGACATGGGTAGTAAGGCCGGGCAGGCAATCACTTGAGGCTGAATCAGTCACAGCCTGTGACAGCAGATTTGTGGCAGAGTCACAAACTACTCAATGGGAGCCTTGGTGGCCTGAGATCTGGGTGTCCCCAGGGGTGCTGCTCTGGCTGTTGTGCTGCTCGTGGAGCTGCTGGCAGAAGAGCTGCCATGTCTGGGCAGGTGACATCTTCCTGCCCCTGCCCGGCCTTCTGTGTGCCTCTGTGCTTGTCTCCACATTTGCTGCTAGTTTAGAACAGACTAATCACTTTTCCATGCACTCTAGCTGGTTTTGGTGTGTGGCTGTGCTGATGATAAGGCCTTGCTGGGAACAGCCAGGTTCAGATCCAGCTCTGCACTGTGGGGGATGAACAATCTCAAGATTATCTCAGCCCAACAGTTTTGTCAAAAATACTTTCCACTAGCCTGCCTGGGGAAACACCATGTTTAGCTTCAATGATACAGCCCTGACACCAGAAAAAGAGCTTCCAGCAAAGACTTTTAATTCCCTGTCAGAATCAACGTAATTAAATCCCCTCTGGTGGGAAGAGGGTTTTCACTGGATCTAGTGAACGTCCGTGCTTATATTTGGAAGCCTCTAACATCCCAGAATTTATTCCCTGTAACAACAAGGGTTTTGTTTCCACTAAAGATAGCTGTATATATGAAATTTGTTATTTTCAAGCAGCAATAGTTATTATTTACACTTGCAGTCTATAAACAAGTGTATTTCACTCTCTGTAACTTACCAGCAGGAGGAAGGAATGCTGTCTTGCCCACAGAGACCTTGGGCCTTCCCCAGGGACTTGAGGCTTTTGGATGCTTTCTGCACCCCAAGTAGCAAAACTTGTAAAGTTCAAAGAGAGGTTCATTTTATAACTGCAATCTGCTCCTTCAAGCTGCTGCACAAATCACTTTTAAGCAATTCATTTCAGTGGCTCAGGACATCACTTAATGAACCCTACTAAATTGGAAGAAAGAAGGTTTAATTAAAATACTGGAAGGAAAATGTCTTGAGACAAACTCTTCCAGGAGCAGATTGAAAATGATGGCACAGACATCTGTCTTCCATGGGAAGAAATGTTAAAGTCGGCAGAAAATTTAGTTTGTGATGAGTTTTAGCGGGAGCAGATATAGCATGTGCTGTGGTCTGGCCCCATGCAGGGGCTCTGGGTCACCGTGAGCTCTTGCGGAGCCTCGTGAAGGGTTTGTGGCCCAGCAAGGCGTGCTGACAGAGGCAGGCAGTGGCACTGAGCCACATGTGGAGGCAGAACCTGACAGTGACCACTTGCCACAGGTATCTTTGGCTCTCAGGGAACGGGGCACACCCCAGAGGGAGGACCCTGAGCTGCGCCGGTTCCTGAAGGCGCCAGGAGGGCAATGGGGTGTGCTAAAGGCCATGCCGCCTCCCGGAGAGGGGGCTATGGGCAGTGGGACTTGACTGGGACAGAGGCAGGGAAATGCTGCTGGCAGAGCACTGTGGTGGCTGATGCCAGTTTGAAATATCCTCTCTGCCCAGACACGGGCACTGAGGCGGGGGTGGCACAGCCCAGTGCTCTGGGTGGCACTGCCTGCCCCAGTCCAATTGCGCTGCCATCTTACTCACTGCAGCCCCAGATGCTGAATTAAGCCATCTTTGGCTGATTAAATTCAAATCTGTACAGCAAATGCCAGGGACTATCTGCACTGTGTTGGTGTGTTTGCTTTCCCATAGAATTGGAATTGGAGCATTAAAAACATTTTTTCAAATGCCACCACTCTGATGGGCGGGTGCTCGCTGCGGGGAGGTAGGTTATGGCAGAGAAGGGTCAGTTTCCCACGCAGAAGGTGTTCATATTCCATCAGCCACATTCCCCATTTGCCTCCCCCCATTTCCCATCATGTGCCAGATCCATGGAGTCTCCCTGCTGACCCACCTGTGTCTCTGTCTTGGTGCTGCCTCCCAGGCTGACCCACCTGCAGGCAGCCCATTTAGTCACCCTGTGCCCAGGTGTGCCCATGGGCACCCATCACTTTCGTCTCCACGTGTGCAATGTGCTTTGTGACCCTTTGTGGAACCAGTGCCAGGTTTCTGTGAGAAGCTCCTGTCGCACTAGGTGCATCTTGTGCCTCCCGTGTTCAGCCAAGAGGCTTGTTCCAGGGGCACCAAACTGGAATAATGTGACAGAGAATGACATCAGAGCAAGATGGTAACAAAATTGGGTTGTAAGCCGAAAATAGCTGCTCTACATGAGAGCAAAGCTTGCTGCTCCTGAATTTTACTCACTTAGCTGACATTTGGGTACTTCTAATTAAAATTTTTCAACAGTCAATAGTTTTTGCTGATCTGCTAACAGATGGCTGCAGCAAGATGACCAGAAAGAAAGACGGCATGGCACATGAAGTGTGTTGGAAAGCATCCATCCTGGTGTCTGTAAGAAGAGTCTAATGCAGGGGTGTGCATCTGAGAGGGTCCTGGGTTTGCAAGGCAACATCCCCAGGACACAGGGGTGTGCCGAGGGTCAGGCCTGGTGCTGCAGTGTTCAGCACAGTGTTACCTTTTGAGAAAAGCAGCTCTTGTGTTCCTTCTGCAGATAAAGATCTTGTAAATAGTAAGAGCTCAGTATTGTTACCATCTGTGAGTTCCTGCTGCCTGTGTCAGATGTTCAGGTTTTCAGCAACCAGTGATGTCCCTGGAAATCACAGGTTTTCAGAAGGTATTTTGCAAGCAGGCCACTTTTTGGGTTGCTTATGCCTTTATGCCCATGCATGAGAAGTGCCCAGACAGTTCTGTGGCAGAAATCACTGGAGTTTTTAAAGGTTTTAGTGTGGAAAGGGTGGAGGACTTGATCAATGCTCAGCTGCTTTTTACAAAGTCTCATTTTTTTAAGGGTGTATTTTGCAGATGGACTTGGATTTTCCATTACTATTCCTAAGCCCAAATCAGCCATTTTGAGGAGGTTGTGTCTGCTGTGCTGCTAAGCCTCTTGGCACAGGGACGGCAGTGTAAATCCTGCAGTGAGCCAAGGGACAGAGCAGTCAGATGAGTTGCCTGGAATGCTCTGGCAGTGTGAGCCAGCACAGGCAGTGAGTGTGGGGAGCACTGAGCACAGGGCAGGGGGTGCAGGAGGGCAGGGATGGCAGCCTGAGTCCCTTCCCAGTGCTGTCCTCTGACCCCAGCCCTGAGAATACCAGGGAGCTGCCCTGATGTACCCGTGCAAGATGAATAATGTAGAAAAGAATAGTAAATAGAGAAAAAAAATCACTCAGGAAATTGTGGGTTTCAGTAACAGCCAACTCTCCATCAGTTTGCTTTTAAGCCCCTGAGATTAGTTCTGTTGGTTAGAGCATGGTGCAAATAATGCCAAAGGTGTGAGTTCAGTCTCCAGTCACATAAGTGATGGACTCAATGATCCTTGCAGATCCCTTCCAACTCAGAATATTCTGTGATTTCTTAAAAGAAATTGCCGTGCTCTGTAAACCATGGTTTGTGGTTATCCTCAGGTGCACGTGCAGAGGGTCTGTCCTGCCACAGCCTAGACTGTTAACTGAGGTAGCACCTGTGGACCTCTCCCACCCCACCCGGAGCTGGGGCAAGGTTGGGATTGACTGGAGGGGCTGCTTGGGTCTCCTGGCAGCAGGGTGTTCTGGGGCACCCTAGAGCAGCTGTTGGTTTTCCTCACAAAGTGAGGGTTATTTGCACTGCAGGAGAGATTCTTGGGTCCCAGGCTAATTGTCTTGATTTACTGCTGTTCTGCCGCCACAGGTGGGATGTGTTCATAGCCTGACCAATTAAAAATTGCCATTAATCCAAGAGCTAATGAGTTGCGTGTCTTAATGCAGATAGAAGAGTTTTGTGATGTGTGCATACCCAGGACCCACCAGGACTGGTGGGCAGGCATGAGTGCTGGCTGGGGCCAGGGGCCAGGGCAGCTGGGCCAAAGGGAGCTTTACTGCTCTGCTGCACTCTGTTCACCTTCTCAGATGGGCGAAATTGTGGCTCTGCCTGAAACCTGCCCTTCAGTTTCCTTTCTGTTCTTTTGTTCTGCTCCTGTCGATGACCCAACCCGTCGCATCCTGAGGCTGCATGGTGTCTGCTGGTGCATTAGGCTCTGGAGCAGTACTTGCCCCTTTCATGTCCTTGCCGTGGGCACCTGGGGCCGTGAGAGCTCTGCTCCCTGGGTGTCTCTGTGCTGAGCCCTTCCATGATGGTATTTCCTGCTGAACTCTCCTTTCCAGCAGTTCCAGTAAATTACACCTGGCCAGGATGGTGGAGCGATGTGAATTCACATTCGTGCATGCCGGCATTCTGAAATGGGTGCTTTGGTGAGGGACGCTGAGTGACACAAGAGTTGCTGCCAGATGGGAGTTTCTTTCGTCTAGGTTGGGTAGCATGAAATTCCTCTTTGCTGCAACAAGGGCAGAGAAATTTGGAATGTGCCAGTATTTTTAGCTCCTCAATCTAGGAGTGTTATTCCATTTTGGTGAAGAGGAGCAGCTGTTGCTAGCTCTGCAGCACCATGTTGTCGTGATGAGGAGCTGTACCCAGCCAGCACAGCTCAGCAGGGTCCAGCCCGAGCTGCTGGGAGGTCCCTTTGAGCCGTGGCTGCAGCTGGATCCCTGCAGGAAGCAGGACTCATGATGGCACAGGGATGGGCCTGCCCAGGGCTGGGAGGTGTTCAGGCGTGGTGCTTTAACACTAAACTGTGCCTCGCTCACCACAGCCCTGGCCTGGCTGGGGTGCCGGGGTCAGACGGGTGTCGTGCCATGCTGTGCTATGCCATGGCTCCCTGTGCTTTGCTCTGTGGTGTCAGCAAGCTGTGGTGTTTCAGGGCACTTTGCTCCTGCTCCATATCCTTACTGGGCTTAATGCAGTGGAATTGATTTCCATTTCCCAGGCTTTGATTCACCTCAGCAGGGGATAATCAATGCCAATCAATCACATGTGATTTTGCATGCCATTAGACTGCAGTTTAACCTCTGGTGTCCTCTGCCCTCCCACCTCACACCCTGTGCCGTGGACCACACAGTTTGGGGCAGGATCGATGGCCCGGGCTCCCCACACTCCTGCACACTGTACCTAGCCCTGTTCTGGTGGGACTTGGATGCCACTTCCTTGTCCCCTTCAGCTCCATGGCCTTGCCCAGGCTTTCTTCCTCTTCAGCCTGTTGTTTCTGTACCTGAGGGGCCCTGAATTCCCCCCCCTCCCCTTTTAGTTCTCTCTGACACTTTTCATGGGCAGGGAAGGGAGTTGGATTCCAGTTTTGGATGAGCCTCTTGCTCTGCCTGCTGGGCGGGGGCTGAGGGTCCATCTCTGCTGCAGCTGCCGCCCTGCTGGGTTAAATCTCACCTGACAGAGGGGACAGAAGGTCCTGGTTCCTTCAGGGTGCCTTGCAGTGCCCAGGCCTGAGCAGTGGTAGGTCCACAGCTCCCATCAAACTGCACTCAAGCCCTGCCATGGAGGTGAATTCCTCAGCACTAACGGTGCATGCCTTTCCGAGTAAACACTTCACTAGCTCTTTTTTTGTTTGTTTTAAGTGAGGCAGACAGAAAGGGACACCAAAGAGCTCTCTTTTAAACAGAGAAATGTAGAGTCTCCCCATTTTCTGAGCAAAGCATGACCCACAGCCTGTCACTGAGGGTCAGACCTGGGAATCCTCCTTGAGAGGCTGAGGATTTGGCTGTGTTAGTCAGTTGTAATTCTAATGTTTGTATCCTTCTCAAAACCTCTTTCTGAGCTCAGGGTACACCTCTTGCCATGGCATGGTGAGATGCGGAGAAGGTGAGATGCACTGAGACCTCCACAGGGGATATATGGGTGGACTTGTGCTCTGGCTCTCCCATTACCAGACATTATTTACTCTTCGGTTTCTTCTTCCTGAGCAGTTTCAGATGTAGGTTTTGTCCTCAATTAACAGGACCCATTGTGTTCCCATTTGCTTTCTCCCTCATGGGCAAGCAGAGTGAGGGAGTGGCCATTGTGCCATGGTTGGTTGTGCTCCCAGTCAGGGGCCGTATCTCTGTCTCCTTGGTAAACCCCTGCAGCTATCACTCCCTTGAGGGGTCTAATGGGGGGATGAGGGATGTGGTTGTGGTGAGTTATTACCCCACACTTAGGAGTATTAAACTCGATTTGGCAACTCACAGCCTAGGATTTGAATGACCTAAATCCTTCCTTTGGCAGCCTGGTTTGCTGTTATTTATGGTGCTTCCCAATTTATTATCATCTGCAATTGGAGGCTTTGTGCGTGGTGCTGTCCACAGAGTGATTTACACACACAGTGAAGAGAGCAGAGCACCGGAGCCGCAGCCCTGGACCCCCAGACCCCTCCTGTCCCCAGCACCAGCCCTGGGGGCAGCAGCCAGCCAAGGGCAGGGGAGGGCTGGGGCTGCCCCAGAAACGCAGAGCTCTGTCTGGGGAAGGAACTGGCTCAATGGTGTCATCAGGACAGCTCCTGGGCCTGGGTGTGGCTGTGGGAGAGAACCAGAGCTGGGGAAGGGTCAGGAGCACAAGGCTGATGAGGAGCAGCTGAGGGAGCTGAAGGAGCTCAGCCTGCAGCAAAGGAGGCTCAGGGGGCCCTTCTGGCTCTGCACAGCTCCTGCCAGGAAGGGACAGCCAGGGGGATCGGGCTCTGCTCCAGGGAACAGGGACAGGAGGAGAGGGAACGGCCTCTGGTTGCACCAAGGGAAGTTTAGTTTGGATATAAGGAAAAATTCCTTCCATGGGAGGGCTGACCAGCCCTGGCACAGGCTGCAGTGATGGAGTCACCATCCCTAGAGGGATGTAACAGATGTGTAGATGTGGCACTTGGGGACATGGGTTAGTGGTGACCTTGGCAGTACTGGGGGAACGGTTGGATCTGATTTTAGAGGGTTTTCCCACCTAAATGATTCCATGACTGTGTGTGGTCACAGACCTGCCTCTCACTTCTTACCCCAAAGGAGGCATGTTCCACTGGGAAAGCAGGCAGCAGGCAGAGCCCCTGGGAGGGCCAGGGGCACCCTCTGCCCAGTGGTTTGAGTGCAGGGATGTCCCTGCTGCCCTGGAGTGGCTGTTCTGCTGTGGCCTGGGCCTCACGGGCTGGGCCAGGGGCGTCATCCTGTGTGCACCGGGCACCTGGCACAGGTGTTGGGACAGTTGTGGTGTCCTGTGGCCTCCCCACCTGGACAGGTGGGACCAGGGCCCTTGTGCATGGAGCTGCTGCTGAAGCTGGAGCAGATGCGATGTGCCAGGAGTGGGGATGATGTGCCTGCAAAGCTTTGGGAGCGAGGACAAGACGCTTGGGATGCTGTGGGAACAGGGATGTGACACCCAGGCCCCCGCCCTGGTGGGCAGAAGGAGAGGGGTGGCTGTGTGGGTAGATCAGGCTGCTCCAGGGGTCCAGGTCTCAGCACTGACTGCAGCCTTCCTAGTTTATCTTCTTTCTTTTTAATAACAGATTCATTCCCTGTTCCTGGCAGAGAGCATGCCTTCCTCCACGCTGGGAGAGGGGGAGGGGGTGTGTTGTAAATTCCCATTTTTCTGATAAAACTGTATCGCTACGGCGGAAATCAAATCCCATCTTGGATATTTTTAGCATGAGAGCATGAAGGCACAGAGATGCCGAGGGAAGGGAGGATGGGAGGGGAGGGAGGACGGCGGGCTGGGTCTCCATGGAAACTGTTTGCTTTAAATTCCCGCATTGGGGCACTGAGTGTGTAGGAGGTGATGAAGGAAATGAAAAAGCAAAAAAGAGGCAAGGTTTTTTCCTTTCTGTTGTCACAAAACTGCTGAAGGAACCTTGGGAGAAATGGGCATAAATTATTGATGATCTCAACACGAATACATGTGCATTTTCATTAGTAACCAGCCTGTGGTCTCTCGAGGGCAGCAGGTGGGGTGTGCAGCAGCCATGGCTGACCTCTGGTTTGTTCAGAGACACCTTTGGAAAGGAGCTGGTGCCACTCTGTGCTCCTGAGCTGCTACCTCCATGGGACTCCCCCAGTTGCCCTCTGGATGTTGTTCTGTGCCAGCCTGCTGTTACTGCCCAGGGCAAAGAGCCAGTGCCCAGACCATGGGTGCTGGGGGAATGATGCTCCTGTCAGCTGGGGTGGATTTGGGCTTGGGTCAGATACTTCTACTCAGAAGAGAGTTTTTTAATATTTAGGGTATTTTTCTAACATATGAAAGGTGTAGTTAGCCAGGCTGTATTGGTATCCTTGTCTGACATCCTGATGATGGGCATGAGTAAACAGCAGGTCTGGGGGATCTGGACATGAAACCCCCTTCTCTGTGGGTGCAGTGTAAATGGGGGGCTGGGCTGGGGTGTCACAGGGGTGTCTGTGGTGCCTGGCCCTGATGTCTCAGACCATAGCCCTGCTCACAGGCTGGTGCATTAGATCACATCTGAAAAATGCCTCACTGCAGCACACAGTTATTTTTAATTCATTGAAAAGGGAATGACCTAAAACTGGGAGCTGGTAATGGAGAGGATTAAATAGAGCAAAACAGGTACATTTTCAATTGAGTAATTTTAGAAGGAAGCAGCACATCTCATTATGAGGTGCATGTTAGCAGTGCCCAGCCATAGCCACGGAGTTCCCTGGCTGCTGCTGGAGCAGCTGCTCCCAGCCTGTTGCCAACACCATCCACGTGGCACCTCGGTGACACCAGCTCTGCCCATGGCATCGCAGCGATGCTCTGCAGGGTGGGGGTCACCTGCTGCACCAGCGAAGCCTCTGTGTGAGCCAGGGCTGAGCTGGAGCTGCTGAGCTACACTTGGTGCCAAACACAAATTTCAGTGCTGGAAGGTGCCTGGCTTTGCTCTGGCTCCTGTCGGCCGCTGTGGTTGCAGTCACCTGTGGGAATGGGAGACTGCCTTGTGTTTGCTTCCCAGGGCTGGGTTTGCTTAGACCCAACAGCCATCCTGTGAAATTGCAGGCTGGGTTCTGGTTCTGCACAACTGTCACAGGAGTGAGGTGCACAGGTTCCAGCAGCACAGATGAAATTTGCCCTGACGCAGTGTCCCTCTCCAGCCTCTAACAGGTGTTAAAAATGCCTGTCCTGCTCTTTGGGAGGATTTTGCTGAATGTGGTGCTTGTGCAACCTTCCTAAATAGGAATTATATTTAACCAATAGTTCAGATCCAAATGAGAGAAGAGCAGGTGATCTGAAGCTCAGAATCCATGCCGTAAGTTTAACTCCAAAAGACTGAGATCTCTGCAGGTGCTGCCCACGCCCGGCTGCAGTCCACCCCACTGGTGTGAGGCAGAGTGGAGCTCAGCCCCTCTGCAGCACTCCTCAGCCTTCCTGAGTGCTGGCAGAGCACAGTTAAATCCTTCCTGGCCCTGAGTACCAGCCACGATGGCCACAAGGCACATGGGGCTCCATGTGAAGGAATGAAGGGTTTGCCTTGCAGCTCTTGAGCTCCATGCCAGTCAGTCTAGCCCTGCTTGCCTGTGAGCAGCGGTGTGTGTGGTGAGCACTGGTGAGCACTGGTGTGTTTTGGGGAGCAGGGCTGTGTTTTGGGGAGCAGGGCTGTGTTTTGGGGAGCAGGGCTGTGTTTTGGTGAGCTGGGCTGTGTGTGGTGAGCAGGGCTGTGTTTTGGGGAGCAGGGCTGTGTTTTGGTGAGCTGGGCTGTGTGTGGGGAGCAGGGCTGTGTGTGGTAAGCAAGGCTGTGTTTTGGTGAGTGCCCCACACTGCCAGGATGGGGTGTCTGTTCTGACTCCAGTCTGCCTGGAGTCTCTTGCTCAGCTGGGAGGCTGGCCGGGGCATAGAGGTGCTGTTTTGGGTGTGTCAGGGGCTCTCAGGTGCCCTGTCTGGGTGGTGCTGCAGCATGGAGTGTGGGTTTGGTGGGTGCTGTCTGGGCTGGCATCCTGGAAGACAGACCCTCAGTGCTGTTCCGAGTTGCACCAGGAGCTTGGGCCAGTTGCTGCATTTTGTCTTTTCTCGTTTGCTGAGGTAGCTTTCTGGTCTGTATCTAGGATAAAACTCATGGGCAGGGAGAGGGGGCAGCTCAGGTTATATGTGTCTGAGGCTTTCTCTGCTGGCACACAGCAGAGCTAACACGCAGGAGGAACCAGAGCAGTGCTTGGAGGGCTCTGAGTGCTGGTGGCCACAGCCGGGCAGTGTCATGGCCTGTGAGCACTGTGGCCAGTGTTTGCAGCTGTGGCCAGCACCGGGGGTTGCCCCTGCCCTGAGCCCCAGGCTGCAGCCCTGCCAGTCCTGCTGCTGCAGAAGTGAGAGGGACAGGGAATGCAAATGGCAGGAGTGATCTGGCAGCTATTATGGACAAGTGTTCATCGCAGAATCCATCCTGCACCCAGGGCTGAGGCTCCAAGGCTGCAGTCATTCTTCCCCTTCCCCAGCTGCGTGCTGCTGGAGTGTGGCTCCCCAGGCAGTGGGTGAGCACCAGTTGGGCAGTAATTGCTGTGGAATTAACCTCTGACATTCTTCTAAAAATAGGCCAAATAAATCCAATCATTAGCAGCTCCTGCCTGCGTTGCCTCGAGGGTAAACACTGCAGATTAAAGCGTTTGCAGTTACAGGTCTCTGTGTGTCCCCTGGCTTCTCCTGCCACTGAGCCCAGAACCCTGGAGATGGTACCCTGGTTTGTGGGGAAGGGGAGCTGTGTGAGTGCAGTGGCTTTTCAGCTGATGGAGAGCTGAAAGGCATCACTTTAATTTACTTTGGTAGGCAATGGTAGATTCAGCAATGTGCAGAGGAAAGCAGCAATGTAGATATGGTCACCTGAGCTGTTCTACCTGAGAAGCTCAGGGAGAGAGATCAAAGGTGTCTTAATTTGTCTGCTCCCTCTCCTCTGAGGGTGAAGGCAAACCACCACCCAGGCAGAGGGTGGCACGAGGTGGGAGCAAGCTCTGCCCATCAACCGGGTGCTGAGATGAGCTGGTGGGGCACCACTGGCACCAAGCCCTCCCCAGGTCCCAGGAATTGATTGTGTCACCCCAAATGGTGTGGGCAACTCCCCGAGGCATGAGGGGAACATGCTGTGCCATGCTGTGCCATGCTGTGCTGTGCCATACTGTCCTGCCCAGCCCTCGGCCCCTGCTGCTGGCAGCAGTCCTCAGGCTGCATTTAGCACAGGGACAGTACCTGGAAATCCTGCTGGAACCAGTGTGGGGCACAGGCCAGGGCAGGGGGCCATGACAGCATAGTTCCAGAATGCAGAGCCCATTTAGTGTTAAAGATGATAGAGAAACAGAGATTTATGGAGATGCCACAGGGCACAGAGCACCGATGAGGCATGTTGGTGTACAGGGCATGGTGCTTCCTGATGCCTGTGGAAGTCTGACTTAAATTGTCTTTGTCTTCTCTTTACCAGCTGACATCATCTCCACAGTTGAGTTCAACCACACTGGAGAGTTACTGGCAACAGGGGACAAGGGGGGCCGGGTTGTAATATTTCAGCGTGAGCAGGAGGTAAGTGCCAGCGAATTAAAAATGCCCATTTTATCCTTTTAAGTGAAGCGTCCTGCTGTTCCCTAATCTGCCTGTGCCGCTCCTAAGCACAGGGCTCTCTTGGCATACTACAAGCTGAAAAGCAGCCATTAACATCAGCAGGGCCAGATTTCCTCCTGCCAAACACCTTCCAAACATCACATTGCCTGCATTCTTCTGCTCCAGGTGTAGCAGGGATCAGGCAGCACTTCTGAGTGTGTGATGAGGGCCCACCTCAGAGATGAAACTACCCCAAGAACCCCTCATACTACCAAAATTCTGGAAAGTGTAGATGGATGCAACAATTACGTTTTTCTTCCAAAACTTTGCTCAGGAAGTGCTAGCAAATGCATTGTTGGAAGCTGGAGGTTGTGCCTGCTGGAGAAGCGTGTGTTTGGCCCTCAGCATGGCCATGCGCTGGCGGGCACCCTGCCAGCCTGGCTGGGGGAGCTGTGCCAGCTCCTGCCACCTGGGACGGCCCCCACCATTTCCAAAGCTGTCCCAGTTAGCTGCTCTGCTCTGAGTCAGCGGGACCTGTCCTCAGCTGCGCTGGGAGGAATGCATCAGACCTGGGCATGAGACAGGTCATGGTGCAACGGTGGTTTTAAAGTTTTCTCAAAGTTAAGGCTTTAAATTTACTTCTACAAACACTGAAGAGAGCTCAGTGGTTAGCCATCACATGTGCAGACACCTCATCAGCCTTTCCAGAACTAGTTCATTTCTCCTTTTCCTCTCATTTCATTATTCTACTGCTTTTCCTGAACTTTAAGCCTCCAGCATCATTCTGAATGTATCCACTCAGCTCCTGTTCAGGGGGACATGTGGGGCTTCACCCACCCACTCAAACCAAGGCTGTCCATCCTGTACTTGCAGCTGCTTCCAGCATCTCTTCTGTGGCTGAGTTCAGCACCTGGCAGGAGCTGGCACTGGGTCCCAGCTGTTCACCAGGGACAGACAGTGGGGTGGGATCCATTCCTGCTACATTCCCTCTGCATTCCCTGTCTGTTTCTCCTCCATTCCTTCTCCATTTCTTCTTCATTTCTTCTCAATTTCCACTGTGTTCCCATTCCATTCCCTCACCATTGCCACTCCATTCTTGCTCTGTTTCTGCTTCATTCCCTCTCTGTTTCCACTCCATTCCCTGTCCATTTCTTCTCCATTCCCGCTTTCCCCGGGCGCTCCGGGAGCCGCGGTGTCAGCAGAGCCCTGCCTGGGCACTCAGCCCTGCGCTGGCTCTCACCAGAGCGCCCTGAGCCAGCTGCCAACACCTCCAGCTCCTCCCTGTCCCTCACAGAGCAAGAACCAGCCCCACCGCCGGGGAGAGTACAATGTCTACAGCACCTTCCAGAGCCACGAGCCAGAGTTCGATTACCTGAAGAGCCTGGAGATTGAGGAGAAGATCAATAAGATACGATGGCTGCCGCAGCAGAACGCAGCGTATTTCCTGCTCTCCACCAACGGTACGTGGCCATGCTGCCTCGCTGCTTCAGGCCTCGGGGCTCCCACCACCAGGCATTCATCGTCTTCTCTGTGGTGTTTCTTCTGGAAAATAGTAATTAAAAACTCTCCCTGCAGGGTAACACAGGTGTCTTGGGGGAATGTGTCTGGCAGAGCTCCACCCCTGTGCACCAGGGTGTATTTCACAGCAGCCCGTCCCTTTGAGGGAGAGAGGGAGGCTTCTGCCCTGACAACAACTTATGTTTTTTATTCTCAGGATCCTGGGAATTTTTTTGTGGTTTTTAAAGACAAACTGCAGCTGTTTTGTTTCAATTTGCAGTCATGTTGGGCTCAGAAGTTCCATGTTATGTTCTGATAAATATTGTGAGGATCTAGGAGTATTACTTGGGATGAATGGGACCTTAAGATGGATGTGACTTAATTACTTCAGGAGAAAAGGAGGGGTCTAATTATCTTCCATAACCAACTTACTTTGTGTTATAGAATTGACTCTATTGATCATTGTAATAAAATTCAAAGACTTATTAAACTCATTTGGGGGAGAATCATTGAAATGCAATGAAGATTAATTATACAGCATAATGTCCTGTTAATTGAGTTTTTGAATAGTTTTTTGATTAACAGGGATATTACCCTTCCATTTGGGTGGTGTTCCATATGCAGGCAGGTTATCAAAACAATTAGTTTGGAAATACTCCTGTGTTACACTGTTTCTTTTTGTTCTTACTGTTACACTAACATTTTATAGTGAACCTCCCCAAAATAGAGCACGTTAATAACAACAAAATTAATTGGCAATGCTTTGGAGTTACTGTGTAAGAGAGAAAATGAAGATGGATGATGGGTTTTTGTATGAAACCTGGTGGAAGTGGTGATAAACTATGGATGGAGTCCCTGCCAGGAGGGAGCGAAGAAAACCCTGTTATTGAGAATAACCCCAGGTGTTCCTTCTGCAGGGGCTCTGCAGCACAGGGGGTGGGATGCTGGGAGGAGGCAGGGAGCTGCCTTCAGTCCTGGTGAGTGCTGGGCTCTGCCCAGTTCTGGCTGGGGAATGTCAGTGTGATCTGGTGAGCTACAGACGCCCTGTCAGGTCTCAGGGCCGTGCCCAGGCTGGTGTGCCCTGCACAGCTTTGCTCCTACGCAGGGCTGGGCACCAGAGCTCGCTGTGGGCACAGGTACCTGTATCACCTCTTCAGCACGTGGCACTGGGGCACAGGAGGTTTTTCCCTCGGTGCTTCTGTCGGTGGGCAGCTCAGGGAGCCGCCGCCTTGATGCTCTCCTCTCTCCTCCCCCAGATAAGACTGTGAAGCTATGGAAGGTCAGCGAGCGGGACAAGAGACCAGAGGGATACAACCTCAAGGATGAGGATGGCCGTCTCCGAGACCCCTCCATGATCACCGTGCTGCGGGTGAGTGCGGGGGGACTGTGGCGGTTGAGGAGCCGTTCCCTGCGGGGTCTCGGATGGAAATTGCTGCTGGTGTCACCTTGGGACTGGCAATGCCATCGTGCCGTGCTCGGTTGGTGTTGGAGGGCATCCTCGTGCCAGAGCCGGGGCTGTGCCTGGCGCACAGGTGTGGCAGAGGACGAGGAGGCTGCCCTGGATGCCCGGGCTGTGCTGGGGCTGGGCAGATGGGCTGCCAGTGCCGTGTGTGTCCCGTGTCTGCTACCTCAGTGCCACAGCGTGCTGTGCTGCCCACAGGCTGGGCCTATCCCAGTGAGGAGGCAGGGCAGAAGCACTCCTAGCTTGGAGCATTCCCAAGTATAGCTGCTGCTCCTTCAAATGAGTTTTCCTCCTGGTCATGACCTTAATCAGACCAGACCAGCTTGTAATTTATTAACATCCTCTCAGAATTTGCTTTTTGAGTACTTGTGGGTTTTATATTTATACATATGAAATTATTACTATGATTGTGCTTACCTCACGTTATGGGTCCCAGTTCCATTGTGCATGAAGCCATTGAGAGTCCTGGGCAGGCAGTTAATTCTGGTCTCTGTACAAGGTTGCTCCTGGTGACTGGCAGTGTTTTCCTTTACAGAGCAAGAGAGCATTTGTTTCATGTAGATGTGTATCTGCTGTTACGTTTCAGGCAGCATTTCCAGCCTAACAGGGTGATACCTGACAGCCCGTAGGAGAGGTTTGCTTGGTGCCTGGCTGTCAGAGCTGGGGCTGTCAGCCCTTGGCAGGCTGGGAGGCAGGACTGGAAAGGCAGCAGTGTTAAGGCTGTTATCCCAGCTGGTGCTTCCTTCACTGGCCAAACACACTGGGAAGGCCCTGGGATTTCTTTTTCCCTTGATACTAAAATATCAGAGAACTGAACAGAGTTGGAGTCCACTCACTGCCTTGAAAGTTTCAGCTCCTGTTCTACTCTCAGCCCATGCACTCCTGGCAGCAGCTCAGAGCTGTGTGGCTGGAGGAGCTGCTGCTTGGTGTCTGCCACTGCACTAGGGTCAAGCACTGCCATTCCTGCCCCTGGCAGAGGCACAGGGCACTGGGAGGTCAAACACGTCCTAAGTGTGTGGTGTGATGCATATTGGTATCTGCTGTGCAGTGCCTGTGATCCCTGAGGACAGAAGATTGAGTTTTCCACCAGCTCCATTTGATCTAATGTTTTGATGATTTTACATAGATATTTACATAGCTGTAACCATTTTGCTGCAGCTTTGTGTAAATCTGGCATGTAATAGTCCTGTGATGGGTATGCTTTAAATTAAAGCCACATCCATCCATGGTTTAATTTTCAACCGCAGACAAGTGAAAAAGTTTTAAATGGACCTTGCTGCTGTAATTTCTCATCCATTTAGCTTAATGGTTTAAACGCACTTGATGAGCATCATCCTCTGAGGAATTTCTAACCCACACAGTGCAAAAGGAATATTTAATTCTGCTCAGGCTGTTTAGTTAGGTGTTTGCTGTCATTAGAAGAGCTCTGGTGATTTGAGTCACCCCCAGTCTAACAGCTGCAGCCCTCTGACCTCGTGTAACTGCCTTGGTGTGCTCCTGAGTACCACTTGTTGTACCTGTGCTTTGGGACTAGTAGGAAATAATCAACACAAGTGAAATCCAGGGCTTGAACCTTTTCAAAGAGAGATGTGCTGGCTTTGATGGCTCCCAGCACATGGCAGTCTGGGGTGACACCCCCAGTGCCCCTGCCCTGGGTGCAGTGGGTCCTCCTGCAGGCTGTGCCGCTGCTGGGGCTGCAGTGGGCAGGGCTGGTGTGTGCCTGTTTCTTCGTGTTTGTGCCTGTCACAGAGCCCTCTCTTAAGAGCTGACACTTCACTCTCTCTGTTCCAGCAAACTCCATGATAAATCCTGGTTTGTGTCTCCCATTTAGTGGAAGCACTCAGATTTCTTGGCCCCTGTGCACAGTTTCCCAGGGAGGCTGTGCTGTGCGCCACTGCAGCTGATTCCCCTGACAGCAGTCCCAGAGTAGCTGTGATGGGAAATGCCTTGGAAAAGGTCTGCTGTGCTGCTGTTCCTTTCTGCCTCAGCAAAGAGATTTGCCTCTTCCTTGTACACATTCTGCAGAGCATTTCAACAATAAGGCAGGGACAAGAGATGGGAGCAACAGCTCCATCAGCTGCACGGACAAGCAGTGAGGCAGCAGCTTTGTCCTCCTGCAGGAAAGTCCCTTCTGCATGTCACAGGGCAGGTCAAACGTGACAAAATTCTGAGCAGTGTGAAGTTGTCACCTCACACTGTGAAGTCTGCCATGAAAATAGTGTTGGATGCTCATTTCATCTGCAAAATGCTAAGCTTAAGGTGGCATTGGGCACCTCGCAGAATGTAACTTACGTAGGTAGGAAATGTGTTCTGGGGAGTGTGCCTGGAGGAGCTTGGCTGCTGGGGCAGGTGGAAAACTGACTGGGTTTATCCCTGAGCACTTCTCTGCTCCCTGCTTTGCCAGGGACTGGATTACAGTTTCCTTCTCAGAGACTCAAGGCTGGGGTCAATCCGAGTTTCAGTTTGACTAATCCCACTTGAGCAGATCCTGTGGAGCACGCTGAGCCCCGGCCTTGAGCCAGTTACCTCCATGGAAACCCTCTGGGCACAATGGACTGCACTGGACTTATGCTTAAATCCTAACCTGAGCCAGAGCAGTGGCCATAAAAAATTCCAGTAAATAATCCATGAGGTGTCTGCCCGATCCCCACCTTGCCAGGGTGACAGTGCAGCCATGCTCTGTGGTTTCCTGACAGGTGGGGCAGAGCTTTCCTGCAGGGAGCATTTGGGGACAGGCAGCATGACAGACAATGAAGGGGGAAGCCTGATGGGGCCGGGCACTCCCTGGCACCACGTCTCCTGCGCTGTGGTCCTTCACCCAGGACTGCAGGTGGCAGGAGGATGCGTAGTGGCAGTGGTAGGAAGGGGCCGGGAAATGCCAACTCTCTCCACCCCAAACATCAAGAAAATGAGTTTCACAGCTTGAGAAAGGGTTAGTGTCTCATTAACTCAGGACAGGGGAAGCCTTCAGCAGGCACAGGGAGAGGAATCTAGTGTCACGAGAGCTTGGAGTGAGTGAGAGGGCTTTGGCATGGGGTACCTGCTAAAAGCAGGAATCAAAATTAGGATTTACTTTGTTTTAAATGAAAAGTGACTGGCATTGCCCCCCTCCTGAAAACAGAAAGTAATTGAATTCATTAGTGTTTTATTTTCTTTGACACAGTCTTTCTACTTGATGTGCTTTGTTAAATTGAATTACCTTAATAATGGGTGTGTGTGACACCAGAGCCTGTCCTCAGGTGGGCTCTGGAGCTGGAGCAGGGATGCACAAGGAGGTCTCTGCTGTCCAGGGTTGTTGTGGCAGTGCTGATTGGTCTGGGTGGGTTAGGCAGAAGCTGACTTGGCCTGTGCCTGCTTCAAATAACCACAAGAACCAGTTCCAGCTGCTGTCACATTGCCCCATTTGCTGGTGTCTCCACTGTGCCTGAGGCCTGGCTGGGCATCTGCTCCCCTTGGCTGTCCCGAGCCAGGCTCCTCTTGCTGCAGGATCCCTGTGCTGCTGCTGGGGAACGAGCTCACCGTCTGCTCCAGCAAACTCCTGACTGCTCCTGCCTCAAAGTTTCCGTGCTTTCAGGGTTAAATCCTTCCTGCTGATCCCCTTAAGCAGGAGTTTGCAGCATGTGGGCACGCTGGTTTCCATATTTCTGTGCGGATTCTTGCCACTGTAGCGGATATAAATCCTTGCTTTAGCCCACTCCACACACACATCTGCCTCTCCCCATTCCCCAGTGGGTTATGCTGATTTATCTAAAGGCAAACACCCACAGCTCTGTCCCTTCTCATCTTTTACCTCCATCACTTCACTGTGGGACAAATGCAAAAAAGTTTACAGAAAAAATGTGCTGACCTGGCTCTGTCAAGCAAGGTATTTCTGTCAGAAATGCTCCAGGAAGTTCAGATCCTGGATAACAGTGACAAAATGAGGCAGAAGGGGTTCTTTGGTTGTTTTTTTGTTTCAAAGCTGGAACAGCAAGAGCCTGGTGCTCTGGGCTCTCGGTGCTTCACTGTGCTCTAACCATCCTGGAGCCTCTCTCAAAATTAGATGGCTTTTGGGTCTGCTTGTCCTTCTCTCACACACATGGGAAGGCATTAGGTTTCCCTGGAGAGAGCCTGTTGGGAGTGAGTGGACGGAAGCCGGAGCTCCGTGGGACGCCACGAGGGCATTCCCCCGTGCCAGCTGGCTGGACCCTGTCCGTGGGTGCTGACGCTCTCTCCTCACCCTGCAGGTGCCTGTGCTTCGGCCCATGGACCTGATGGTGGAGGCCACTCCCCGGAGGGTGTTCGCCAACGCACACACCTACCACATCAACTCCATCTCTGTCAACAGCGACTATGAGACCTACATGTCAGCGGACGACCTGAGGATAAACCTGTGGAATTTTGAAATCACAAATCAAAGTTTTAGTATCCTTTGTTGTGTGTGGCTCTGGGGATGGGCCTGGGTCCCAGAGAGTCCCAAGGGAAGCAGCCGGGCTGTGCCCATGCCCATGGGGATGGGGACAGAGTGGGCAGTGCCGCAGCTCCTTGGCCCCACACTGGTTGTGGTGCCTCGCTGCAGGAGATGTACCCTCTGGCAGGAGTTCAGGAGCATGCAATAGTGCTGCACCCTCTGGCAGGAGTTCAGGAGCATGCAATAGTGCTGCACCCTCTGGCAGGAGTTCAGGAGCATGCAATAGTGCTGCCTGCTGTGCACCTGACTGCAGAGCACTGGAGGTCCCAGGCCCACGTGTCATTCTCACGGCACTGCCCTCTCATCTCTGCCTGTGCTGCTGGTGGGATGCCAGGCTGTGTGCAGACGAGGCGTCCAGCACTCACATGGAGCTGCTCCCTCCATGGCACAGGGCTCAGCTGGCATTGCCACCACTGCTGCTGTCACCCGGTGTGTGGGTGACACATTTCTGAATTTGCCTGCAGGGTCTGGTGGGGCAGCAGAGGGGTGGTGGTCTGCAGGTGATGGAGGAGACAGATGCCTTGGGGAAGATGGAAGCAGTGATGGTGCCTGGGGAAGATGGAAACAGTGATGGTGCCTTGGGAAGATGGAAGCAGTAATGCTGTGGTCCTGTTATACCCTGCAGCGGGTGACAGGCTGCCAGTCACTGCTCTACAAATGAGGTTGTGACAGTCACACTTGTAACAGCCACATCGGAAATAAAATGCAGGGCACGAATCATTGATGGTATTTATATGGTGTTTCCTGCTGAGAAATCCCTGGGGAATGGCTTAGGCAGATGGAGAGGATTTTGGCAGTGACAGGCATGTGGCTATGGGAGCTCTGAGCAGCTGCAGGAGAGTAGGGCTGTGGTGCCTGCTTATGTGCAAGGATGAGGGTGAGAAGAATTAAATCTGTGGCAAGCCTCAGGGAGTTCACATGGCCCAAGGGACTTACGTAGGGGTTTTCTGTTGGTTGCTGTGCCCTGGGCTTTGCTGCCATGCTGTTTTCAGTATGGTTACTCACCGTGGCAATGTTGCCTGGCGTGGGTGGGCAGATCAGGAACCATGTGCCACAGAGGGTCTTCAGGCCGTGGTACCGGAGCTGGGGTTCCCAGCTTAGAAGACATGCTGGATCTTGGCCTTGCCCTGCTGGTGTGGGCTGGTGCTCCACGCTGCAGTTGTGCCCCGTGGTGGTGGTGCCTGCCCGGAGCACACGGTTTGCACGGGTGAGGTTTGCACGGTGCAGAGGCACCGGCAGGAGTCTGGGCTGGGCTGCGTGGGCTCCTTGACCGGCCCTGCCAGACATCGTGGACATCAAGCCGGCCAACATGGAGGAGCTGACAGAGGTGATCACAGCGGCCGAGTTCCACCCGCACCACTGCAACACCTTCGTGTACAGCAGCAGCAAGGGCACCATCCGCCTGTGCGACATGCGCACCGCGGCCCTCTGCGACCGCCACGCCAAGTGTGAGTGTGCCACCGCAGCCCCGGGGCGAAGCAGCACAAAAAGGGAGGATGGAGACCCACCCGGTCTTGGGTCTGCCCCAGCGCCTCGTTCCCTGGAGTCCTGGGCTGCGATCCCCATGGCCACTCGCCCTCGCGCCATCTCAGGGTCCAGCCTGCCCCCAGTGCAGAGGGAGCTGGGCAGGTTGCTTGGGAGGAGGGAGCTGGCAGCAGGAGCTGCTGCGGGCAGGGCAGCACCTGCTCAGTGCCAGAGAAAGTAGGTTTGTTGTGTAAGAGAGAATTAGTGCTCAGAAATCCTTTCCATGAGCTCAGCAGCCCAGATCTGCTTCTGCAGCAGGAGCAAAGCCACACAAAAGCCTTCAGCCCAAAGCAAAAATAGCTGGCCTGAGCCCCTGCCCTGCCCGGCCACTGGCTTTGGTTCACAGACGCATTCAGGGACTGGGCAGCACCAGCTGTGCTGGGAGCCCCATGCTGGATCTCCTGTGTGTGTGTGTGTGTGTGTGTGTGCTGGGAGCTTGCCTTCCTGCCTGCCTGAGAGCTTTGTTTTTTCTTGTTGCTCTCACTTTTTACATGGAAAAAGCCTCCAGGTTTCTGCCAGTGGTGAAAGGCCACAGCTCTGCATTGTGCTGTGGGCAGTGCCTTTTCTGCATTGTAGAGATCATTTATATGGGCATTTCAAGACATTTTCCCCACTGTACTGGAGCTCCAGGACTTGGTGGCGGGGTGATAAACCTAAGTACACGTGGGTGCTGGGTACAGCATCATGCAAGTGCTCTCTCCCAGAAGCTTCCTGGGGTGCTAGGATAGGGTGGCAGAGCCTTGCCTGAGATCAGGGAGCTCCTGCCTCAGCTGATGCTGGGGCTTGTTCTTTCCTCCTGCACAGTTTTTGAAGAGCCCGAAGACCCAAGTAACCGGTCATTTTTTTCTGAGATCATCTCCTCAATCTCTGATGTCAAATTCAGCCACAGTGGAAGGTACATCATGACTCGGGACTACCTCACTGTCAAGGTGTGGGACTTGAACATGGAGAACCGGCCCATTGAGACCTACCAGGTGAGCGTGGCACAGCCAGGTGCACGCAGCACTGGGGCACCCACTGCGTTCTTTCCTGAGCCACACTCTGGGCCAGTGGCAGGAGGGCCGGGTATGCACCTGCTGTGTGGGAGCTTTATGCCCATAGATGGTGGAAAGCAGAGTTGTTAAATGTGGGCTCGAGTGGCCTGGTGAGTTGTCACCATGTCCCCAGGGTGGAGGTGGGTGAGGAAAGCTCAGGAGCTGGCAGCTGGAGAACCAGGTGGGAGGTCTTGTGCAGAGCAGTAGCCCTTTTTCACCCTTTGCCAGGAATGTGCCCTGGCACTGCCTGGGGTGCCCAAGCCATGTGCGGAATGCCTGGCAGTGCTTGGAGAACGGTGGCTGTGGGAGGGCACAGGATGCCAGGCAGTGCCCAGCGCTGCCAGCTCGGCTGTGGCGAGCGTGGGGCTGGGCTGGGTGTGCCAGCCCCCTGTGAGCCAGGGCTGTCTGCCAGTCCCTGGGCTGTGCTGGCCACTGTGGGGGCTCATCCTGTCCCTCCCCCCGGCAGGTCCACGACTACCTGCGGAGCAAGCTCTGCTCGCTCTATGAGAACGACTGCATCTTTGACAAGTTTGAGTGCGTCTGGAACGGGTCTGACAGGTGAGCACGCGGCGCTGCGGCTGCGTTCAGCCCAGGGATGCTTGCCTTGGTTTGGCCCAAGGGGTCCCTTGGCCCCTGGGCAGCCCCTTCCCTGGCCTTTGGCTGGGTGTGGGGTCTGGACAGGTGCAGCAGGGACCACCTACACCTGCAGCCTGTATGCAGTGGGCATGGCTGAGGGTCCCACTCTCTCCTGGGCAGAATCAGTTACACCTCTCTGTGTCACCCAGGGCTGGAAGAAGGTGGTGGTGGGTTTAGCTTCAGATTGCCAGAATCTGGGGATAATGAGTCTCCGGGTGTGACTTGCACCGAGCCAGGTGGCAGGAAGTATGCGAGCCCCTGGCAGGGCTGCCATGGTTTTTGTTTGAGCCAGAGTGAGCTGACAAATCACAACTGGGCCTGAGACAAATTCCAAAGCTTACCCAAATCTCATTATGCCACTGAATGTTCAGTCTTGCTCTGGTCACCTGCAGTTTGCCTCTGAAAAGGTGTGAAAATCATCTGTCCATCTGTCCTTCCCCGTTGCAGTGTCATCATGACTGGCTCCTACAACAACTTCTTCCGCATGTTCGACCGCAACACCAAGCGCGACGTGACGCTGGAGGCGTCGCGGGAGAACAGCAAACCCCGTGCCATCCTCAAACCCCGCAAGGTCTGCGTGGGTGGAAAGCGCAGGAAAGACGAGATCAGTGTGGACAGTCTGGACTTTAGCAAAAAGATCCTGCACACAGCTTGGCACCCCTCTGAGAACATCATCGCTGTGGCAGCCACGAACAACCTGTACATATTCCAGGACAAGGTTAACTAGGAGGACCAGGTCTTCTTTAGGAGTCTCATGTACTGATACCAGTGAACACAAGGTTTCAACTGTTCTTTTTCTTTCTTTCTTTCTTTCTTTCTTTTCCTTTCCTTCCTGTTCTTTGTTCAGTTCCTGCTCTGCAGATCGTGGTTGTGCAGAGAAGCGCTGGGGCACTCTGGCCCAGGGGCCACTGGGGGCACCCCCCAGACTCCAGATTTACACAGGGAGAGCTGAGACTTCTTGCAGGGCAGTGTGAGGGAGTCAGGCCTAGCTGTCCGTGTCCCCAGGCAGTGCTGGGGTGGCTGAGGAGGTGATGGGGAGGGGGCTGTCAGCTGGGGAAGGGATTGATGGGGTCACAGCCCGTGGGCTCTGGCCAGCTCTGGTGGCAGTGGTCCCACTCCAATTGCTTTAAACCTGATCCCAGAAATACTCCACCTGTTGTGTGGAAGATTGGAATGTTGCCTCCCTTTGCCATTTTCCACATTTGTCTTTTTATTACAATTATTTTGTGTTTTACCAACAGAGACAGCAAAACCAAACATAAAATGGAAAAGTTCAGTTTTGCAATGGACAAGCTTAAGGGGCAGGGGGTATGTGCTGCACCTCCAGATGTGTCTGCTCCAGCCAGGTTTCCCCCCCAGCCCCAGAACCCTCCTGAGGTTTTGGCTTTGTAGATACTGTGGTGCCTTCTTTGGTATATGAAATACCTTTATAAACGATGCTTCCGACCTGCATTGATCGCAAACCAAACCAACCCTGGGCTCTGCTGCAGTTCTGGGCTTTGCTTTGGTAATTTTTCTCATTTTGTTGTCAGCTCTTGCATGTTGTGACTGACTGTCTCTCTCTCTTTCTCTCTCTCTTTCTCTCTTTTTAAATTAATTTATTTATTTATTCAATTTTTTAAAGATAAAGTATAAGTTGCTAATTTATGACCTAAAAAAATCCAACTGTATATTGCTGTTAGCCCCTGACTGTGTCAGAGAGAGGCTGTATGCAGTCCTACATTATAATAACAACGATAATAATAATAAAACCGGTAACTCTTTCTCTTTGCATGGCGAGGCTGCCTCTTTCTACTTTACAGATTGGTTGGGTCCCTCTTTACTTGAACAACTGTTCAATAAAAGGATTGACTGGATTTTTTGTAAATCTGAAAACTGTTCCTGCAGCAAGAAGCAAATGAAGTAAATTACAAAATTCAACACCGTCACCTCGGCAGTGGCTCCACAAGGGTGACCCTGTTGCCATCCCTCCTGAGGGGCACCCCAGGCCTTCAGGGATCGGACACGAGTCACCACGGCCAAGTGTCCCCTGAGCCTCTCTGCGGGCACCATGAGGCTCATGGCATGCCCCGACCAGGGAAGGGAACTGCTACACACCCACAGAGCTCATGGACTGCATGGAGAACCAGGAGCTGGCTGGAAGCAGGGTCCCCCACACACCACTTTCAGAGGAGCCATCCCAAGGGAAGAACAAAGTGCACTGGCTTATGGATGTATTCCAAGGGATGGCTTTCAGGAGTAAATTTTTTTTTTTTAATGAAATGGTAAAATAAAATAGCAAGAGTAAATGCACCATTTTATAAGAAAATGCTCCTTTTTGGTTCTGTAAGGAAAGCCTGCACTGCGGTGTCAGAAGTAAAGTTGTCCCAAACGTGTCTGTGTGGATCGATGCCTGTTGTGCCTCTCGCGCGTTGGGGACGCGGCTCTGCAGCAGCTGAGGGTGGCCAGGGCCCTGCTGATGAGGGGTGAGCAGAGGATCCCCAAAGGCCGAGGATTCGGGTCCCCCTGAGGGTGAGGGACAGTGGGGCACTGTGTATCGGGGTGTGGGAGCACTGGCAGGTCCCCCCTGCACAGGAAACTCGTACTGGGGACAGCCCTGGAAGGAGCTTTCGGCCCCTCCCAGCCCCTGCCCCAGTGCTGCTCCTGGATGAATTCAAACAGCAGCCCTCACTTAGCAGCTGCAGGGCACGCACTGTGCAGGCAGGGAGATGTTCCTCAGACACTCATTTACCTTCACATTAGCTGCAGGACCTTCATCAACTGAAACGGGAGGAACCAGCCCTGGTTCTGCTCCATCGTGTACAGCACATTCTGGGTCGCTGGATCTTGTTGCTCCACAAGGCAGAACTTAGTTCAGCTCTTTTCAAAAGCAGAGTTTCTTTCCCTTTCTTAAGCTTGCTTGGATTTAACCTCTGCCCTGCTGTGAGTGCTTGGCCACAGAAGGCAGGGCCAGCCAGGGGAACCTCCTGGGTTGCCAGAGGAACGGTGCTAGGGAAGATGTCAGCATCCCTTAAATCCAGCCTTCTCGCTAGATGAGGATCCTACGGGCTGTCCCCCTACCTCTGGGGAAATGGGGACTCTGCCTAAGGGGCTGCCAGGGGTGACCTGCTCCATGGTCCACAAGCAGCACCCCCAGCCAGGAGCCCTGCACATGGGCAGGATCATTTTATCCACAGAATAAGCAAATAAATAGATTTTTATGAACATCTGGTCTCCATAAACCAGATCAATTAAAATTAATAAGCCATCTTATTTAATGAACAAGTTCACGATATTCTAAACCAGCCATAACAAGCACACGGATTCCCACTGGATTGTGCTGAACAAGAGGAAATGCAGTTACTGGCAGAGCCAGGGAGTGGCACAGGGACACAACTCCCAGCAGAGCACCCTGCTCTGGGCAGCACCCGTGTCCTAGACATGAGCACGGCCACACACGAGGGCACTGTGCTGGCTGGCAGGGGCAGATGGGCCACGTCAGATGTGGGGAGGGCAGTGGGGTCCCCCTGTGCTGGGTTGTCAGGGGGTTCTGTCCTGGCAGCTGAGCCCTGGAATGAGCTGACCTGGCCATCATACAGGGAGATTGTGCCACAGCCCAGCCAGGGCTCCCCCAGCTCTGCAAGCCTCCCTGGCCCATTGAGATTTTACTTTCTGGGCGGGAGCTACATGTCCCACAGGGTCTCACACTTCTGGTGTTAACCAGCTGCAATCCTCATTACTCCACTCCCACAAAAGGCTTCGACTGACACTGGTTTCAGATGGTTTGGTACCCCCAGACCAATGGAAGGGGCAGATACCAGGAGGGGAGGGACACCTGCCCTGACTTCAGGGTGCACACCCTCACTAGGAGAACCACAGAGCTCCACATTCCACTGTCAGCAGCACAAGTCTCCCCAGAAAGTCACAATCTTTGTCAAACAACCCCCCTCTCTTGATGCTCAGCCTGCAAGTCCTGGCCCTGGCCACCAACACCAACTGCTGACAAGAAATCACTTGTCAGCATGAGGGAAAAAGGGACTTCTTCCCCAGCTCTCATCTAAAAGCAAGAGATGCATGTAAACACAACCAGCAGAAAGAAACTGGCTCTGCAAGCACTGCCAGCTCATGTAGAGCTAACCTGAAAATTATTCTGCTCACCCCCCTGCCCATATGCTGACCCCTCACTGCCCAGTGCCACCGGCCCTGTTCTGCTGAGCACAGCCAAGAATGTAGGCAGTATCACTTCAGTCACTTGCTTTACTCATAAATTCACAAGTCCAACAAAATTCAACAGAAATCGGGATTAGGCCTGTACAATCCATATATAAAAAGGGTTGGTTTATTGTAGTTCAAATACATAAACTGAACAATCCCAACATTTCAAAATTAAACTTTAGAAACACAAGTTTAACATTCAAAACAGAGTATAGTTTACAAGAATTGCCCAGAGGGGGTATGCACAGTCTAATCCAGAAGTATGTAAAGATCACTTTATTGTAAATAAAAATGTGTTTATACAACCGTCCTGGCCTGCTCACTTCTGGGATCTCCAGCTTTGAGCAAAACTCATTAGACAGAACTTCACTTGGGCAGAGCAACTTAACTGCTGCAAATCGATGGCTGGGGGCAGTAACAGAGCAGCCTGTGAATAAACCTGATTTGGTCTCCAAGTCCCTGTTCTCCACTCAGCTCTAACAGATTCAGTTCCATTCCCAAGGGTGGAAGCAGAGAACTGGGACTGGTGTTCCCAGAGTGGGCTGTCAGTGATCAGTAATGTGAGCTAGCAGAGCGTGTCACCTCCTCCTGCCCGGACTGCAGGCACCAGGAGGCAGCTGGTGGCACACATGCAGGACACGCTCAGACCACACCACCAGCACCCTCGGGGCTCACATGCAGGATACTGCTGAGAGGAAAGGCCCAGCAGCAGTCACCCACACCTCATACACACCACCCCGAGACCCAGTCACCAGACAGCCCACACTTTGGGATTTGTCACTCACACTCCAATTAGCTCATAAATATCTTTAATGTGAGTTTTTGTTGTTGGTTTTCCCCCAGAGATCATTTTATGTTCACTAATGCTGCTTCTGCCTCTGCTCCTCAGATGTTTGAATATATTCACGGCAATGGATGTGTGTAACCTGACAGATGGCTCATGCAAGCGTTTGGATTTACCAGACACCCCTGGACCGGGAGCATTCCGTGGCTATTTCGTCGTTCTCCGCGTGGGCTCGGAGGCGGTGGGCGGTGGGGGAGGCCCGCGCCGGTCCAGGTCATCCACGTAGGACACGATGAGCTTGCGCCGCTCCTCGGGCACGCAGTCCAGCACCAGGTACCGCTTGTCATTCTGCAGGATCTTCTCCACGTCCTTCAGGTGCTGGTCGGACTCCTGGATCAGCTTTTTGGATCTGCAAGCAAGGGTGAGACCAGCACTGCAGTGTGGCGGGACAGGGAGCCCGGGGGAGCTGCCCCACCGTAAGGGAGCACCGGGAGCCCACGGACAGCCCGGCCAGGGAAGGGTGCAGGGACTGGGCCATCTTCTGATGGAGCAAGGAGGATGTCAGCTGGGGACTGGGCATGTAACAGTGCTCTGGGCACAGCAAACACAGGCTCGTTGCCTGTGTTAGATAAGCACCATTAAAGACTTCCGTAACAGACATCAGTTTGCTGCTGTTTGTATGGCAAAGCAGAATAAAAGCTGCGTCCTGCACGAGCAGTCCCCACCTGTAGGTGATGAATTTGGTCTCCTTGAGCAGCGTCCGGAAGTCGGCTTTGGCAGTGATGTATTTGTCTCGGATGTATTCCTCAAACTCCCTCTGCTTTTTCTGAAAGACAAAAGATAAATATGAATCACTGGGTGCAGATCCAATACTCCCTGCAACTGAACACACTGAACACCAGCAGTAATTACATGTTAATTATACTTTTCTTTACCTTCTACGCTTTAAATGTTTTAAAAATCATATTTAACTACTAACACCTGTGTCCACACAGAGCTGAACCCACTGCAGCATCCACCAACTCACTTCTCTGTACCCTGCACCAGACTGGAAGCTGGCAAGAGTGAAGCAAACTACTCACCCTGTCGCTCGAAGAGAACTTAATGCACCTTGGATCTTCTTTAATTATTTTTTTCACTTCCTTCCACGTTGATGTTAAGGTTATCTTTCAAAAGAAGCAAAAATAGTTAAATTAAAAGTAAATTAGACTCTAAGAATAAGGAATGCAAACACTACTAACCTCTGAAGCCTTTAAATATATCCCAAGTCCACTGACGAACTTGCTGTTAAGTGCTGGGTTCCCATTACTTATACTATTAAGTTGTATTTTTAAAACGAGTTGATTTTACATAGTGACTCCTCTTTCATATTTTGAGATGCCATTTTCAGATCAAGGTCCTCCAAATATCATTTACTTTCCACAGTCTCTTTCTAGTACAATTATGTATATTGTGTTAAAAATTACCTGCAGAAAACTTGCCTCTATACTAAAATAACTAATGCATTAAAAATCAGGTAAAAACCTCCAGGTTAAATGAAAATTGCCTGAAGCTGGCACAGAACTAAAACAGAGGAAACCTCACTAAAACCCCAATGCACAGAATCAGGGATGCATTCCACAGCGTGAGCAGAGTAAAAGTTTGGGTTCAGCAGGAGAATATCAGAGCAGGTGAAATGGGTAAGACCACACTGATGGCCTTTAAGGCAAACACCCTGCATATCTGAAGGAGCCACACAGTGAAGAGTATGAAATAACTCACTACTGAAGAAATAAAAAGAAGATGAAAAGATCACTCATTAGAAGTTTACATGTAAATTAACTGTATGCTTAATTGAAGTAAAACTCCAGATAAACAGGTAAGGAAACATAAGGCACAAATTTTGTTATGAAAGGGAAAAGATAGCAATGAAGCAAAGAGGCCCTGGAAATAAAACCAAACCAATCAGATTGTGGAACAGAAAAACAGAAAAAGAGAAATCCCAGTGGGCTGCAAAGATTGTCAATTTGAACATCAACAGCTCTCACCGCTGAAGTTTCATCCAGAAGTTGCCTGAAATGTTCCCTCTTCTTTTTGGTAAGTGCCTCAATGTGTTCATTAAAGAGCTTCTCCTTCTCCTCTCTCTCGAGCAGGGAGCCCGACTCCCAGCGGTGATCTTTGCGCAGAGTCCTCCTGGTGTCAGACCAGGACACATCCGAAGAACGCACCTGAGCCAAAGAGTATTCATTTTTAAGCCAGTTTTTCCACAGTTCATTGATGACTATTATATGCTTATTTTTTTACCCTGTTGAAAGTTAAGGTTAAAATAGAAGAGAAACCCTCAGCTTTTAAAAAGCGACTGTAGCAGGTTCCCTACAAACGCTGAACAGGCAGTGGCAGGAGGAATCCCTCCACACCGGTTCAGAGCAGATGGAGATGTCCCACAGACCCAGCTGAGCGTTCTCAAAACCAGAAAATCCAAGCACCCGCCTTTCCTTCCTGCTGTGTGTGTAACACTGTGTTCACCAGAGTGCTTGGAAAGGCAGCCTTGGAGATCATTATTTCCAGAGACACCAGGAGCTCTACAGTGTTTGCAGAGCCTTGTTTCCAGCCCGGAGAGCACCCTCTGCATGAGAACCCTAAATGCACAGCCTTCTCTTCCAACCAAGGCAAAACTCTTACTGGGATTCCACCTCTTTGGAGTTGAACTCCAAATGCCAAAAGGCTTTGAGAGGGAGCACCCAGCAGCTAAAGCCTGCCCCGAGGGGCTGAGGTGTCAGTGGTGCAGGGGTCTGTGCCTCACCATGTCTGACAGCAGTGCTTTGAAGTTCTGGATGGCCTCCTCCCGCTTGTGCTGCTCCCGCTCACGGTCGATCTCCTTGGTCTGCTCCGAGCGCGCTTTCTGCACCTCCCGCTCGCGCTCCCGCAGGCTCGCCTCGATGCGCGCCTGCCGCTCCAGCTCCTTCTCCTTCTCGGAATCTAAATTCTGAAATTCAGCAACAGACTTTTCTCAGTAAGAGCAACACTTCTCATTAAAAAGAGAACTAAAGGGCTATCAAACTGAAGGCAGCTCAGAACAAAAGACTTTCAAGGGATTTGAGTTCTATGGATTACAAAATTTTGCTTCAAGAGCCAAGCTGAAGCATTACAACATTTACATGGGGGAGAGATAAATTTGGTCACAGATCAACTATTCCCAGGAGCTGTGTCCAGCGACAGACTCTGAATAACGGAGGCCAAGGGGAGCGCTGTTTGTTAGCCCAGTTTTACATTCTCAACCATTAACTGCCTGGAAGAGAAAAGTAGGAATACTCAATTAAGAAAGAAGCAGCATTGAAGGAACTGGGTATGAAGACACATCCCTGAAGGAAGCTCAGCTGACAGGGAAAATCACAGCAAAGGAAATGCAGCCCATCCTAGGAGGAAGTAATCAATGTGGTGTCTGTATCTGCTGCAGTTTTACAGCCATTTTTACCACCAGTGATTTCATAGGAATCTTTGAGGCGTACGTTCTCCCAGATATCGTGTGTGTGCATGCACACAGTTCCCACACACATCCCACCAAGGACAGAACTCTAAGTTCCAAGCTGCCATTCTGGGGTACCCCTACAGTAACTCTGGTGTGGAATTCTCAGCACAGACCAGTCTGCCCACAGCACACCCGCAGCCACACTCCCAGTACTCCCACCTTGGCTATTTTCTCGATGTACTGCTTGAACAGGTCCTCCCTCTGTGAGGAGCTGTCCACCGCCTTGTACCGTGGGTCAGTCTCCACTTTGTCCTTCACTTTGCTCCAGCGAGACTGACTATCCAGGTGGTGGTTTGCCAGCAGCTCAAAGAAGTCCATTTTGATCTGTTATACAGACAGAAACAGAAAGACAACACTTGAGAAAGAAACTTTTAATATTCCACAGTGTGCTCTTATGACAAAAGGAGTCAACTCACCTTTATCAGAGGGATCACATTAACATTACATACCATTGCATTTTAGAGCAATCACCAAAACTCTGAATTTAGGCCCAAATTCACTGTTCCTTGAGACAATTTTGCCAAAGCAGATACATTTAGGCAATCTGCTACATCTAAGATGAACTCTATAAAGAATGATCCACCAATACACTCTATTATTTTACTCCAATTTAAGCTTGTTTTTTAGCTTTTATATATGTCAAATTAAGTTACTGATGCTGCATGGTAGCATTTTGCCTATCAGTACTCCAGAAGCCATGCAGCTTGAAACAAGGCTCTGGAGGAATCAGGTGCTTATGGATTCATCCTTCAGGTGTACAATTAACAGAGGTAAATGCTTGGATCTGCCAACAAAGACTGATGTCTTAAGATGGATCTAACCAATAAAGTATTACCACATCTGGAATTAAGTAAATTATATTTAGCATGGACATGCACATTTCTGTCCGTTGCAAGGGCTGGCAGAGGATCAATCATAGCAGGTTTTATTTCAATACAATGTTTTCATCCAAAGTCCCAGAACAGCAGCTGTAAGGGCAACTACTGTGCCTTTATTAGATAGCCTGATTTCTGGGGAAGATGACCTCCCTATCCCTGCTGCACCTTGGCTCTTAGGTCACCATACACTCCTGGCAGGCTGGCTGGCCTTTCAGCCTCCCCCTCCCAAAGCAGAGGCGAGGGGCTGGGCTGCCTCGCTCGCTGGGGCCAGGGCAAAGGGTTCTGCCTCCACAGCACCCCACACCCTGCCGGGCCACAAACTCAGCACAGCTTTATTTCCCAAAACCAAAAATCCAGGAGGAGGACAGCTGTTATTTGCTACTCATCTCCCCTCCCCATCCCTTAAAAAAGGGAAGCCAGGAGAAGCAGTTTAGCTGCAGAACACTGAGGTTCCTCGGGGAAGGGAGCAGATGGACAGAGCAGGCTCCAGCTTGCCAGAGACCTGGCACATCCTTATCCTCTAAAACGTGCTTAGTTACAGAATGCAAGAACAGAATAAAGATCAGCACCAACATTCTGCAACCTTGCCCACCAATACTTCTAATTATTCAAAATATTAACATATAAACATAAAAGGCTCTATAGGCTTTCTTTACTATACCAAAGGAGACTTAAGACAGTAAAGCAGAGATCAGAAACCAGCCCCTTAGTGCCAGTGGGAAGTTGTGCTACAGCCATAGCACTAGTGCTTTATCTTAAAGGAGCTCAACAAAATGCTAAGCAAACTGTTTATTCATTGTAAAATTAAGAATGTTGTTTCAAAACATCATAAAACATGCATGCAGTTTCAAAATATGAAGCTTTCTAAGCCATGGTATTTGAAATATTTCTTAGAAACCAAACAGTTCCCAGCTGTTACTACAGAAGTCTCTAAGGTAAGGGTTTCCCCATGGTCTTGCACAAATCACCTGCGTGTGTATTCCAGAGGATGAGGTGCCACACTGCCAGGAGCACTGTGGCACCAGCTGCCACACAAAGCTTCACCTGAGGCCAGCACACCTGCAGGAGGATGCTCCTGCGGGAGCCGCCAGTGGCACCCCTGCCCAGCTGTGTGGCTGCCAAGACCCCTCACTCCCCAAACCCCTCTGGAGCTCCTGCCCAGCTGTGCAGCTGCCAGTGGGACCAGCTGCAGCCCTGCAGGAGACAGGAGGGCACAGACAATTCCCTCCCCAGGGAAAACAATGGCACTTCAGGCCTCGGTGCTCTAAAACAGCTTTCACTTCACTCAGGTGCCCTGTACACAGCACAGGCGTTGCCAGCTCATTTTAAATTTTAAAAAGAAGATGAAAATGTCTCAAATAATTGAGTCTGCAGCATCTCACCAAGGATGAGGAGGCCAGCTGTGGACAGTGAGTTCTGTGTGCCTGCACACAGGGACTCGCTCGACAGCGCAGCGTCAGGCAGAGCCCTGGCCTGGGCAGAGCCACCAGCACGAGGTACAGGCACCTGCAGCCCAGGAGCCCAGCCAGGCTGTGCCAGCTCACACAGCTCATCCTGGGACACGCTGCCTGCCCACACGGCCCACCCTGATACCCTTAACCCGCCCGCTGCTCCTCTCTGTCATCGGAGAAGCATGGCATGGCATGGGATTTACTCAGTGAAAACGGGATTTATTCACTGAAATCAGGCACAGGGATAAAACTGCCATTGGAAAACCTGGCTGCTCCACGCCCATCCCATAAGCCATAACCCCGTAAGGCAAAATCAAACATCAATGTAATCTAAAACCCTTACGTTAAAGATTTCTGTAAAGTTGATTCTCCCTAAGTAAAGATTTTGGACAGACTGAGAAAGCTTCAGGTAAAATGCCTTAAATTTTCTTTTGTGTTTTAAGCACTTTCAAAATCAAAGGAAAATAAGGCTGAAAACATTTCAGGTGTATTTAGAAGTCTTTTTTTTTTTTTGGCAGTTAACACATTGCAGGTACAAGTCTCATCACTTCACAAGGAAAAAAACTAAAAAAATGTAAAGTACCGGAACTGCGGGAGGCTAAAGTCACCACACAGAGATACCAATGCTTTCCTCACTAGGGAATCCCATAATATTTGCGTGTCAGTGATTGACAGCTGTCAGACTGAACTGATTGACAGGCCGCACAGCACATAACTGTAAAGTCTATCCACTTGTTATAAAACAGAATACATAAAATGGTTACAAAAGGCTTTTGGAGAAAAAAAAAACATTATTTAAAGCAAACAAATACAATCTCTTAACTTTTCAACTTTAGAACAATCATGCAACAACAAAGCTAGTATTTATGCTTTAAAGTCTTCAACTGCACTATTAAGCTGCAAAAATGCTTTAAAATTCCATATTTGCAATCAAACTGCAGTATGTAAAATCTAGTCTTGAACTACATCAGTTCCCCTCTGAAAGCACAATCATTTCATGGAAAACAGTAGCGATAAGGCAATGTTTGAGAAAATCAAGTACAGAATCAAATTGTATCAGATAACCCAGATTTTAAAAATACACAAAACTTCTCAAAGAATGAAACTGTCCCCAAATCTGACCTGTCCCCCAGAATTTCTCTCTCCTGCAAGCATTCCAGGTAGGGAAACCTGCAATAACTTTACACTACATAATAAAAATAGCAGACTTCCACATAGTCCAAAATGATTTGCCTTCAGAGGTGACCTTCTCCCCTCACACACACACAGGGACGTGGCAGTAAGTGGCCCCAGGTTTTGGTGACCCCGTTTGAAGTCCCGTCTCCAAGGGGGAGAGCTGCTCCCCACCACTGGCAGTGCAGGCACATGACACTGGGAGTTCATTAATCTCTAAAAGCTGGCCTTTAAATCTAATAAGCAGCAGTTTACATGTAAGATCTACTAAATCAAAGCTTAAAAATTCCCCCCCTAAGTGCCTGCTTTGAGATGGAAAGGGAACTGTCTGAAACTTGAAGAGACTATCCTCAGGGAATTGCAAGTCCTGCCTGCCCCCAGTGAGGGAACAGAGAGGTAATGACAATCTTTGGGGTTCCAGCCAAACAGGGTAAGAGTCCTTTGCGTTTTCATACATTGGGATAAAAGAACTTAATAAAAAAAAAAAATCAAGCATTACTTCAGTTAAGAGGATAATGTTACTGCTTGGGTAAATTAAAAAAAAAAAAAAACAGTGGTGTTTAAGCAAACTCAGCTGCTTTACAGGTAAAAACAATTCAGTTCTAAATATTCTAGAAGTCAGTGACCTGCAAACTTGAAATAGTTCAGAAAGACCAGGGGGACACTCCTGAAGCATTTGCCTGTAAGAGCTATAGGAAAGTGCAGGCCTGTGTCTCGGGGAAGCCAAGCACTGGCTCTGTCCCATCTCACTCACACCACTCACACTGCTGGAACTCAAGAGTCCCCTTACCTTCTCTCCTCTGGTCTTCGAGTCTTCCTTCTCCTTCTTTCTTGCCGCTGTGATAAACTCATTAAACAAGGCCTCTCGATCTTTCATCTTTTCAATTGCCTTGAACCTCGAGTCTTTAGCATGCTTGGCTGCAAATTCACTAAAAGTAGTTCTGCAACAAAATGGCAAGTGAACTCATTTGGCAGAGCTGTCTGGGCTGTGAGGCAGGTTCAGCAGGGAGGCATTTCCTCTGCTGCAATACATGCCAGAGCACAACTGACAAAAACCCAAAAGGCAAAGCCTATGGTCTCACTACAGAGCTGCTCGACCAATGAACTCTACAAAAAGAGTCAGCACTCACACAAGAGGTGTTTGTCAGAGACTTACAAGGGTGGGTTGGTTTGTTCAGATACAGCCACCTGCAGAAGGGGCAGGTGTAGAGAGAGACTACAGCACAACCAAGGAGAAGAAATGAAAAAAAAAAAATCTCAGTTGTCTACAAAACTCTTCTTTTCTTTTCTGTGGGTTAGCAGTTCAGCCACCAGTCTGTCCAGGTATTTAACAGCTGTGAAACCGAAAATCTCAGGTGCATTCACTTGCAGCCAAACCATGCTAAGAGTTCACCAAGAAAGCCAGCCTCTGACAGGAGTCCCCACAGAACACTGGCTGTACCAGCTCTTCCCCCTGCAGTGCACATTGCAGAGCCTGAGCTAAAACCTCACGGGGCTGAAACCCCTTCAAACACTATGGGCAGAGGCAGCAACACTGGGCTTTCAACCCCTCATCCCACAGCATTTCCCTGACCTTTCTCTCACCTCCAGGGCCAGATTCCAACCTGTGCAGTAGGTACATTACTGCCACTTACCTCGGAAAAAAATCACTACTGTGCTTTTTCCAAGCTCTGATGCAAATCTGGCCCCAAGAATACGTGAGACACTTATAATCATACGAATGTTTTCATCACAGCATGGAAATAATTAGACTTGGAAAATCCAGCCTACTGTTGCTGTAGGGTAAATTGAAACAAGAAGAGAATTTGGTAGCTTATTCAAAAGGATTAGAAAGTGAATGTACAGCTAGATTGAAGAACAAGAGCTGCTCAAGTGAAGTGGAACACAAACTCTTGTGCATGTTGGACTGAGATAGATGATAAAAAAACAGTCTGGCACTCACAGAAGTACAGCAATATCTTTAGACAAACACTGAAACCAGAAGACAAAGGATAAGATTAAACAAGACAGTATTTCAGCTGGAATTCTCTTTCCCACCCCAGCCCATAACCAGGTAAAGAATCAGTCCCAACACAACATACTGAAGATATGCTGAAAGCTGAGGATATTAAAGCTAATGTAACTGTTTCTTAAGGCAGTTCCATGCCTCCAGCCTTCCAGCCTACTACTGAGTTATTAGTCAGCTCTGAAGCAATTTAAAAGTTACCACAGCACTGTCACCAAATTTCCAAAATGAGTCACTGGAAAAAACCGAGCTGAAGTGAAACAAATGAGCTGCTATTTCACTGGGAAAGAATTAATGCCAGATGAGCCAAGAGATGCTGTAAGAGGACGGTTTGGAGCTTATCTGGTGACATAAACATGAATCTCATGACCTCTGTTGCGGAAGCTGTGAAACAAATAATACCAGCAGTGAAATCTTGAACGTACATTCACTGTCAACCCCTCGCTCTTACTGCTGCCAGGTCTGAATGTGAGGGGGGTGTAATCAGTGCTGTATTAAAGCAACCAGAACATATTATCATATCATCATTGACATCGTTTGTAACAAGAAAAACATCCCTTCAGCCCGCTCCAAACCCCGGAAACCTCCCTAGTACTTCTAAAAACTTATTAAGAAGAAACAGGGTTATTAAAGAAACTTGTGGTGGATCCAAGGCCTGTCTCACAATCCAGGCAGCACGCTGGGGATTTCTTCAACTTGAAATATGTAAATCACAAATTCTATTTTTTTATGGATTAGGTGAATACAAGGAAAGGAAGATTTCAATAATGTCTCATTATTTTTCTCCTCTTTGCCCATTTTGAAAAGGTTAATCAACCCAATACTACCCAACATACTGCATCCTGTGGAGCTTATGCACATGAACCACAAAGAAACTCCTACCTTGGATTAATCTTTGCTTCTTCCATCATTTTCTTGAAATCCTCCTTGGCCTGCATTATTTTATTTTTCTTCTCCTTGCGCTCTTCCTCTGCTCGGGTTTTCACATACTGATCAAACACCTACAGAAACACCAGTCACCCACAGCAAATACACAAGTGACACACAGAAGCTCTAGGGATAAGGGAGGAAAAATCTCACTTCTTTCCTTTTCTCTTGTTTCCTTTCCTCTCACACCGAATCAACACAGAGGACGCAGAAATCTTAGAGATACTTTGCATTTCAACATGGAATTGATCCAAGCTGCTGCACATGCAGGGTGCTGTACCTAACACACCATCTGAGACCTGGGAAGAAGTTCCTTACACATTCCAGTTAACATTTTCCTGGGTCCCATGTTTCAGACACTTCCCATGTTCTCGAAGCTTTCCATTTACTTACATTCACTTGAGGAAAAGCTGCTGAAGTGAGAACTTGCTGAACAATAAAATGCACTTTAGATTTCCCCCCAAACACTTATTTTAAAAGAAAATAGCTAGATTACTTGTTATGCCAATATTTTGACTAGATACTGATGACTCTCACTATTTCATTCAGGTCTCAGCAGTGCTCTGTAGACATACAACTTCCACTGTGTCAAAATAGTGTCAAAATATGAGACCTTCCAACCACAGGGAATAAAGCAACTATCAGCACTTTGCCTTGCTGGTTTCTTCCATTTCCAGGCAAATCCTAATCATGACAAAAATCCCTTGTAGCACTAATTAGTCTGAAAGGTTTGCAGAAACAAAGACTGAGGATGCAGATAAACCTGTAGTAGCTGTGTCTGGATGGGAAGTGAATTTAACTTTTTTACCTGTTTCCTTTCTTTCGGGTTGAGCAGCAAGTAACGAGGATCAAAAACGATCTTGTGCAGCTCTTTCTCCCATGTTGAAAAGGCAGAGACCTTTAAATGAAGACAAATACACAAATTGTACAGGAGTTGTAGAGTTTTCCTTGAAAACACTAAGATGTGATGAAAAGAGGGAACCAAACTCATCCTGGAGTTCTTATCACTAATGAATGACAGAGGCTTTCATAGAAAGTTTCAACATCAATTTCCTCTAAAAACTTCTAAAGGATAATACACACTTACTACTGCTGTGTGACATTAAAGACAAATTGTACATTGAAAGAAAGCCTTGAGAATCTGTGTTCCACAGGCAGCTGGAACCCCTTCCATTTTCAGTTACTATCCAAATTTATATTCAGCTAGTTTAATTTATCAAAATTGATTGGCATCAAGAACATTTCTCTAGTTAACTAAAAGCAAAAAGTCTCCCATTTAAGGTTAAGACTGTACACCCTAGGGTGGAAGTTGCTCCTTTTCTCAGTAGAAACATTTCCAAAAATATTAGGGGTGTGTCCTATTCATCTTCTATATCAATTTCCACTTATGTAATCACTTTGGAGAAAAAACTGGTAGGCAGAAATTATCTGCCTTGACCCTGTCATTTCAGTTACAAAAAAAAAAATCAAATCTTTGCTGTAATTTTAAGTTTCTTCAAAATCTGGAGTCTTGTACCAAGACCATTCATTGATCAGAGGAAGGATGAGATTGCTTCTGTACACAAAGTGTTGCAGGTTTGGAATTCAGTAACTCACACCTCTGCATGGTCCTCCCTCTCTCCCTCCTCACACACACAGTTCTGATCTAATCCTCCCTCTCTCCCTCCTCACACACACAGTTCTGATCTAATCCTCCCTCTCTCCCTCTTCACACACACAGTTCTGATCCCATCCTCCCTCTCTCCCTCCTCACACACACAGTTCTGATCCCATCCTCCCTCTCTCCCTCCTCACACACACAGTTCTGATCCCATCCTCCCTCTCTCCCTCCTCACACACACAGTTCTGATCCCATCCTCCCTCTCTCCCTCCTCACACACACAGGTTTCTGACCCCTCTTTCCAGCAGCATGTCCTTGAACTGCTTCATCCGAGCCTCCAGTGGGACGATGGCTCTCTCTCGAGCAGCTTTAATCTCAGCCTCCATAGCAGCCTCCTTCTCAGAATCAATGTCTTTGATATCATCTTTCCTGAAAAAAAAAAACAAAACAACAAAGTGTAAGTTGAGAAGTCAAGTATCAGCAGGTTGGGGACACCTCACAATCATGACACCAAGAACACTGAGACCCAGGTGAGACCTCACCCATTAAAAAGCTTCTGGAGAAGTGTGCTGATTTAGGTTTACTAAGAGCAAATGCATTTGATCCCAAACAAACCCCCAGCCCTTACTGCTAACAGCTCCATGATCATTCCTAAGATGACGGTAAAATCACTTTTAAAACATGTATATCTCATATATCACTTCCAAAAGGCAAACCAGACCAAACGACACAAGCCAAATTTTCACAGCAGAGTGAAAATAGAGAAACCACTATGAAAATCTAGGTGGCAGGATATTCTGACAACAAAGTCTTGCGCCCAGAAATTAGCAAACAACAGAAGCAAACTGTGTAAGACACACTACACTCAAAACAGTCTTTGGATTCACCAACTTACACCATTTATTTCCATTTCAAATTACTTCCGAAACATACACTATTTATTCTCTGCACAGGTTTCAGCTATCTCAGGAAAATATCAAATACCTAATCTGCTGAGCAGCAGAAAGCTGATGACTCTTTTCACCAACCCTCTCCATTCCAATTCTACTTAGCTGGACACAACACACACAGCTCAAGTAACAAAATTCAGTTATTTTACCACACAGATCACTTCGTATTGAAAAAGTAAAAACTTACTTGCGCTTTTTTATTTTAATAGGCTCATCTTCATTTGCTTCCTCTGCAGCGTCATGCTCTTCTCTAACTGTAACAGATTTCAATAAGACTTTAGGTTTTATATTGATGAAAATTTTTATACTTAAAAGTGAAACCTCATGCACAAACCAAGGACAATATGTGCAGCAATTGTGTTCTGACAAAGGGAGAAGACACATGGTTCTCAGTCACTTTCAGAGTAACGCTATGGGAATTTGGGGACAGGACCAGTGGACTTTAGCCAACTTGAAATTTAAAATGACAAACACTGAGCTCATATTTTTAGGGGAAAACAGCTCGAGCTTAACAGTCTAATGAAGCACATTTGGATCTACCCGATTACCTGCACTTTGCTCTCCTCCAACTACAAAGCCAGCATGTCATGCCATTTCCTAGAACTCAGGCCAGAGAGAAATCTCATCTCAGCAGCCTTTTGAACATTCTCTCTCTCAGCAGCCATTTCCAAACTCTATTCCAACTGATGATCTCAAAATTAACTCCTCTTCTGCGAGAGCCCGTTCGTACATTATGATTAATCTTTTCTGGTCTCTTTCTTATAAAACAAACACAATCCCTTTTTTTTATTCATAAAAACTGTAGGGTTTCTCAACCTGTTGGCATTTAGCAAAACAATTAATTGTTAGTATCTACTTTCTTCAATGGGCTGTCTTTTCCCCAAAAGACTCCACAACCTGCATTTCACATTTATACACCTTTTCAGTAGATCCTTACATTTCTGTCACTTATTTAAATGTTACAAGCTTTGAAAAGCAAAGTGTTAAGTTGTATTTATGCTTCCTGAGAAGGCAACAAGATTGCTCTTACTAAGTTTTTTTCCTTCTTCCAATCCCTTTTTGTGAGGAGGCTCTTGAATGATTTTGTCCACATCAGCCCTTCCGATGAGGTCGTCGGGTCGGTCCCACATGGACAGCCGGGTGGTGGGGTTATAGAAGAACACACGCTCGTCACCAGTCCACACCACGCACCTGGAGAAGCAAAGGAAGGCCTGGATAACCTGCCCCCGCCGGGACCTGCTGCGTGCTCACAGCCTGCAGATGCAGGTTCCACCGGCTGCACAACTGCCAGACAGACACTCCTCCTGCCCAGCTGTAGCCCCGAACTGCGGCTGCTCTCTGCTGCCAGATTTGAAACTACAGTGACTGAAATTTGAAACTGAAATTTTCAAAACACAGCACACTAAGAACACACTCTCCACACACTGTCACTTACTCTAACTCCCCAGCAACAGCTGTGTCAGAGCCACAGCAGCAGTTACCTACCACGGGGTGCCTGGAATGGGGGTGGTGGCCACTGGCTTGGCCTTCTGAGCTGCCTTCTCTTCCTCTGTCATTTCTTCCTCTTTTGGCTCCTCAAGGAAAAAACAAGTTTGAGGATCAGGCAATGACAGCTGGCTAATTATTTATTACACATTAACCAACTTGTTTTAGTGAAACCATGCTGACAAGCAGCTCCCAATGACACTTCATCTATGCCTAGAACAGAAGCAAAGGAATTGCAACAGCAGCTGCTATTCCAAAAATTTAAATTCCAAAACCTCTAAGCATTCAATTAACTTTTGACTTCGACAAAACCTTACTTAAATACCTTCCTAGATCTGTATGAATGCTGGAAATCCAGGAGGGCCTGGATACAGGTGTAAGGGTGTATTTTATGACAAAGGAATTTTCATTTATTCTTAAAATTAGTTTGTTTCATAATGAGACACAGAGTAGGAAACAGTGAAAACCTGGAACAACCACTGTAGCAGAAATCAGCAAACTCGTAACTACCTCAGAAATAAACAGGGAGGAGTGGCAGCAAAACCTAGTATCTGAATTCTGTGGTTTTGCCTATTAAACCACATTGAAATTCACAGAAATCAAGATAAAAGCTTTTATTTTTATTTAAACACCCCTTAGCATCCTCAATGTATGCTGTTTAGCACAGCAATATGCCTCCAAAAGGAAAAGTTACTTTTGTTTACTGAAAACACTACAGCACTTTCTAGGACATGTGCTCCTCACAGCCTAAACTTAGCAGTTACAGCACAGGGAGAATGTGTGAGCTTTGTGTCAAACTGTTCAAAATAATGAAGCAAAGAAATAGAGAAAAAAACCTATTAAATATTTCAAACATTCAGACCAAGTTCCATTTTCCGAGTGCCATAAAATCAGTGAGAGAACATCACATCTGTGTAATAAGCTAACCTCTGTCCCATGCTCTTACTAACTTCTTAACTGACATATTATGTATGTTTCTTTTGAGTGTTCTTTTTATTTATGCAAAAAAATTAACAAAAGAAAGAAAGATCTGAATCCAAAAATGGAGGCTTTCAAATCCCCTCAGGAATTTAAGAACTTGAATTAGTAACCATGCCTCCTGACAACCTGCCTGGGCTAAGATGCAGCCACAGCTTTGGGATGTGAGACTTCAGATAGGCTTTTGGGCTCAAGGTTTTTTACCTCCTTTATCAATTCTTTTATAGGTTCTTCTTTAGACTCTTCTTCTTCTGTCTCCATTGGTAAAGGCTCCTCTGAGGGTTCTTTAATTGGCTCTTTGGCCTTCTCCTCCATTTTTTCTAAATAAAGATAAGAGTCTTCTTGAGTATTATTAGGAAACCACTGTAGAACCATAACAAAATTCTTTTTATCAGTATAATTTTCCAAATACAACACCAACCCAAAGCTTCCTTTCAATATATTCTCACCACCTTCTGTCCCTCTTGGGCTTTAAAATGTCTGTTTATGAAGTCGTAGTTATCTCCTGTGTCAAGATACTGCTTGGTACTGGAAAATGAAATATAGTGATGCAGCTATTATGCTAAAATGCTGACTAAAGGGTACTAACAGAAATGCTAAACCAATAATAATTCTCAACCGACAGTGCAACACTGAAGACCACTTTCACATTTGAAATGCTGCGGACAAAACCAAATAAAAATCAATGCAGAACTACCTGGGGATTTCTCTGCACACAGTTTTTTTTTTTTTTAATTTACAAAAAGTATAAAACATATAATATTCTTTCAGCAAAATTATTTTTTTGATACTAAAAGACCAATTATTTAACCTAATTTATTAGGAAGATGGGTATTAATTGAATCAACAGTGTAAGTGTCCTGCATGTGTCTAAACAAAGACTTTTTGTAACTAAAAATTCAGGAGACAGTAAAAAGCACAACTATTTGGATTTGCTTTCTTAAAACACTTTATGAACTGAATAAGAGCCACAGGACTTTTGCCCCTTATTCCTTATTTATGATACAAGAACAATTGTATCTACCCATGGATCTAATGTGCATTTACATGAACACAATGTAGAGATGTGGACAGGGGGAGGTGACATTATTTTATTTCATACTCCAAATCTATTTATACATTTAGTTTTTCAAGATCTGAAATTCAGCACAATGATCTTTGTTTTTTCCTGGTCTGACTGACTTTTCCCCTCAACTCCCCTCACTTTCTGTCTGCAACTGGCACCTTCTCCAACACATATGCAGGGGAGGCACTCACTTTCTACTGGCACAGAAACATGCATTTGCCCTAGGCACAGGATTTGGAAGCAACTCTAGAGCCAAACACTCTTACAGTACAGTGGGAAACACACTGTAACTTTCAGACTGAAGACCAACTCTTGTGGATCCTTGTAATCAGAACCTCAAAGTATTCTTAAGGGACATCAGGGATTAGAAATACATCTGCTCACACTTCCAGTCACAGCCACTGATGGTCTGAACCATGTTCCCAGTCTAAAGCTGAAGCACAAAAACCCAAAGCACCTTTCTCCTTCAGCTCTTGGGGCTTTTCCCACGTGGACTCCAGAGTCCTGTTGTTGTAGTAGTAGGTCTTCCCATCTGCTGTTTTGTACTCGGTCCACTCGGAGACGGCGGCTCCGGCCAGCGAGGCAGGGGAGGCGGCGATGGCCACCTGCGGGTGGATCATGGGCACGATGGGGGGGGCCATGCCCGGCAGCACTCCTGGGCAAAGGGAAAACGAACAAGGCAAAAGACAGTAAGTGACAATGCAGGGCCTAAGGACAACACCTAGCACGTTACTGACTTAACTCACAGATATTCAACCCATAGAAAGAAACAGAAGGATTGTTTTCAAAGTTAAATCGGAAAGCAAGGCATTGTTACCGAATTTTCTTCCTGTGTTCTGCAATCAGTAATGCCCATTCCAGGCAAATTGGATTTTAATTAATTTGTTTAATTCTGCAAAGCACAAAGCTTGTTAGCTTTTAGACATTTATTCTACTATTTTAAAATTAGCTTCTCTATGTATTAGAAAAGTCTTTATCAGATGCCTGCAGCAAATAATTGTGGTTAAGTCTACTCCACAGTTTAATTATGCTGCCATTGTATGAGATATTCCTATTGCTCTTAAAAAAAAGGCAAGAATGGATTGAATTTGAGCCATAGAATAGAACTCTGATAAATCTTAAATACTGGCATTAATTCATAGTCTCAGATAAAACCTGATGAGAATGAAACAGTATCAGATTGTTGGGTTTGTTTAGTACTGTGAACTGATTGAAAAAAAAATTTTATTGAAATCTTAAACCAAAATGGCAAGTAAATATCCAAAGATAAGAAAGCCAGAATGATACAGTATCCTACTATCTCTCCACTCATCCCAACAAACTGAGTATAATGAACAGATTTGGAATGACAAGTTCTAGAATAACTAATTGGATAGGACTGGAACTTCAAGATCATAAATTTGAGCCTTTAACATTGAAAAAGTCTCATTTTAAATAACAGAAATCACACACTACACACTGCCATAACATGTTCTCAGCGAGTGACTATTTGTAAATCCACATTTGAAATATGAAAGTTCACAGTCAGACACACAGACACGCACACAACATGCGAGCACAGCCAGCCACTGCACATGTGGAGCAGGAAAACAAAAATCCACACAAGAAACTAGGAACTAAGTATGGGCATGAGATTCACAGAATTACAGAACTCAATGGTTACAGAAAACTGTACGGGAGCTTGGGTACCGAATAAGCTGACACTAACAGTTATGTGGGGAAGTCATCTCCTGACCAAATATGGTATTTCATTTATAGTGGTTTTGAAAAGAAAGTATATGTAATCATTGAAGTGGGGAAGCAAATAAAGAAATAAAAGAAACAACCACATTCACTACCATGCCAACTTACAGACAAAACGAACTAGGATGGGTTTGGAAATTACCGGTCTTGGTGGTAGCGACTGTCTTTACATACGGGCAGCTGACTATTTGCATCATTGCTACACCTGCAAAATGGATAGGAAGCATGTTGGAAAGCTGCCATGGGACGTCAGCTACCACGGGCTGCTACGGACTTCCTGCCACAATTTGGAATGCCATTTGCAGCTGGCAGAGAAGAAGCCTTCCAGCAAGAAAATGTGAATTGCTTTTGCTCCAACATTTTATGCCAGATCAAATATAAAACTAATTTTAAGCCGCAGCAACAGTCTCTGCCTATGTTAAACCAGCTGCTTAGCAAGTTACTGGGATGTCATTAAAAAGAAAAAACGTATTTCAGTGAAGACTCAGGGGTTTAAGTTCATCCAAGGGGGAATGCAGCTCCCCTTGTAGGGCAGCACCACAAGAAAATGTCCCACTATGGGGCTGCTTCCACAGGCAGCCTCTGCTGGGACAGACCTGGGGAGCGGCAGCACAACAAAATGGGCTTTGAGTTCCCAGTCTGCTGCTGCAATTAGAGAGCAGAGTAAGGGTAGAGGGACAGGTCTGATCTAGTCAGAGCAGCAAAGCAGGGCAGGGTGGACAGCCAAGTGCAACCCAGAGGGAAAGCTGAGGGTAGGAGAGTAACTACAGCAAGGCCGGGGGTGAAAGAGAGGGGGTAAAAGAAATCAAAGCAAGAAGCTGCAGACAGGTACACAGAGCTGCACTAGGTCAGGGGCGTTTTATTTTTCATTATCAAGAATGGTGTGAGCCAAAAATGCTTTAAAAGCCAAAACATGCCCTGAAAGAGGTGGCACCATGCACTGGGGTCTGCTCTCCAGCTCAGTAAGAAATGATACAAAAAGGCACAAAAAGGCGAACAGCTCATCCTCTTTGATCAGATCAAAATCAGTGGGAAATCAGACAAGGCTGAGGGGAATGCATTTCCAAAACCTCCATTTTGGGCGTAGAAGGCAACTGTAGAAGTGCTCTCTGGCTGGTCCAGTCTGCATGCTCAGAAACTGAAACACTGCCCTTCAACAGTTCAAATACATCATGTGAGGTAGGAAATGCTCCAGCAGAAAGTGAAATTAAACCCCTGTTTAAACCAAAGTAGTTTCTGGATTTGGTCATTAGAGATCTAGTATGCAAAGCATACATAAATACTGCCAATTTATTTGAAAATAAATTTGTGAGAAGATAGAATTGTAATGTTTTCTAAAAGTAAGTTCAATGAGAGAACTAGTTTTATTTTTAAAAGTATTGAATTGAGACATGAAAACATTGACTCAAACAGCACTGATTGAAGTGTTTGTCTAAACTGGAAGGGTGGTCATATTATATACTTGACATTATCAAGTGGACCTGAAAATTCGTTTTGTTAAGGAAGTTACAGCATGTCTCCAGCGTGAGTCAGTACAAATAACACTATCTGGGGATCGCTGGAGTTAGAGATGCTGCAGCACAGATTAGACTGAGCAAACACTCAAGCTGTTTCTGCTGCCAAGGTCATTCCCAAACGTAAAACTGACTTAAAACATAGGAATTGAGAGAAAGCAGACTTACTTTTTAAGATCTGAGATTATGAGATATCTCTAATAAACTCTTCCATTACTCTTTCTTACTACAGTTTAACACAGAGATTAACTGTGAAATCACCTGACATTGGTATTGATTATTGATCAGCTCTGTCCCGGTGACTTCAAATCCTCTGGCTGGTATCATACCTGTTGCTGAAAGCCCCAAACATCTACAGCCTAACCTTCATACGACCTTCTGACCTCACCTGATACTGTCTAGAAGTCATTTGACTTCTCTTCTGTTTCTTGTTATTGTAAAATATTTTACAGTTTTCCTTTTCTTTTACAGTGCTTAGAAATCCCAACCAACTCAAGTCAGAATTAGCTGAAAGAAGCTGACAGATTTCATTCTATAACTAATCAAACTGACAAATCAGACCCTCTAGTGTGGGTCGTATGTCCTTCCTATGCTATGGGCTCCACCTGCAGCCCAGCTCACAGAAAAAAAATGGTCAGAGCAAACACCTCTTATGAGGGAAGTTCTGAAAAAAATAATTTTCAAGAATGAGTTTCAGGAGATTTGTGTTCCTGCTCTGTCTTTGCTCCTGTACTGCACTACTCCCAGAACCTTTTGATTGAGAGCTCACAATAAAGCCCAAACTGAGCATACACCCACAATCTCCATTTCCACTGGCACTCCTCTCCACTGCCCTGACCATCCCATTTTACCCCACAGGTCACACCTGTGGAGATCATATCCCTTCTTTCCATGCTGGTCCCTTGCTGGCAAGGTTAGAAATGGCAGTTGAGAGCACTTAGCCGATCAACTTTAAGGCTTAACTGTTTTTATTATTCTTCCACACCTCACCAAAAATCAGACTTCTTTCTCCTACCCTTTATTCATTTGTTGTTCAGACTGGAATATCAAATTCAGAAAGTATTTGTTTCCTGGTTTAAACCAAAGAGAACTACACTGTGATTTCCTTTTCAGGCCAATACAGATTAGAGTAGCTTTGCCCAGTTATTTTAGAAGACTATTCTAAAAGCAGAGGCAGCTAAAAGCTGGTGCGCTTTTCCAGTCAGCACTTAACTGCTTTCAGGCCTTTTTCTCTCATCAAAGGAGTGTTCTGAAGGGTTACTTTTCATCCATCCAATTCAGTGAGGAGGACACTGGGGAGGACACGACATCCACTGGGTGGCTGCATCAGGAGGACAGCAGCAAACTCACCTCACTCAGCTTGTACAAAGAAACATGAAGATGCTACTCAGGGCTGCTTCTTTTGTCTTTTTAAATCTGAAACTACAGATCCAATATAACTGCAGTCTCCTGCCTCCCTCTGCAACACAAAATCATCAGTTCCTGGTGTATGCTTAGCGCCACTGTGCACTGAAACCCATCAATTTTGTTTCAGAACAGGAACTCAACGGTACCCATGCAAATGAAATGTGGTGTGTAAGTGCCAAGTGTCATTAGTGATCTCCTGGAAGGCCCTCTGCAGCAACTGCAGAGAGCAAGTCCAACATTTTGCCAGCCTAAAATTCCTTCCTTAGGTATTTAAATATTTCATAAAAATTTAAGAAACTGTGATATATCCAGAAGAATTCCTTCTCTATGTTCTTTAAACCTAAAGCCTGTGAATAACAACACCCTGGCACCCTAAATGCCTCATTATGGTCCTCAGATCACTCCTCAACACTTGGCATCCTACGCAATGGCTGCAGCCTAAGAATACTGAGAACACCTGATCTCACTGGGGTCATGATTTCCATGGTAATTCTTCCTGCTCATCCATGTCCTAGTGAATATTTATGCACAAGACTTCAGGTCTAAATCAAGTAAGCAGAAAAAAGTTAAAGCAATATTGCAATTAGTAAAATATAGTGCTCAATATTCTCATTTAAACATTACATGTTTAAATGCAGCTGTTTTCTGCCATGTATAGCAAAGAACTAGAAGTCCAAAAAATATATATTCTTTGTTAATTAAAAAGTCTGTCTGCTAACCCTGAATTCTTTCAGAGATACTCTGAGGAGAGGATCCAGGCAAGTTCTGTACACAGTGGACACATGAGTGCAAACAACTGACAACATGGACATGTAGCAGACAAGACAATTACAGTTTGCCAATTTACCTGGAAGTGGAATAGGCATGCCAGGAAGGGGGACACGAAATGGAGGTACCATTACTGGTGGAAAAGCAGGAATTGCTGCAGTTGGTTGAGGTACTGCATGAGGAACTGCAGGAGGCAATGTCTGTGGGACTGGCTGGGGTACAGTCTGCACAGGTGTAGCAGAAGGAGCAGAGGTTGAAACACTGACTGATGGTGTGGCAACTGAAACACCCGAACTCGGGGTCTGGTCTTGTGTGGTAGGTGCTGATAAAAAAACACAAAGAACACCTTGTATCTTAGACACTGCAATATATTGCTGCAAACATACTGGCGCTCTGTTTCCCGGTACGTAGCAGGTATGCTCAGATAGAACCAGCAGGAAGACACTCCTGGACAAAAAATACTTTGCCTTCTCTGGAACATTAAATATTCACAAAGAAAGTCAATTTCCAATTTCAATTTGCCCCATTCTTTACACTTAACATGTCTCTATAGCAGAAGCAGGGCTGTATTAAAGGACAAACACAGGCTGAAATGAGGTTCTATTCTGTTCACAGAAACAGAAAAGGAACATTACATCAAGTTTCCAATGGCAACAGGCTGTCCTTGTGTTACTGCTTTTAACAGCAGCACCACGTGCATGACAGCAGCCTGCCTTCAACCATGCTGGGCTGCACCCCCAGAATATGATAATATCAATAAAAATGTGTAAATAAGCAAGGAAAAGGAAAATACTTTTCTTCAAGAGCTGCAAGAACTTTCTTAGTCTTTAGTGCCTCCCAGCAGGAAAACACACAACTGGCATTCATCTCTGTAATCCTTGCAGCATGACTGGTTTCAATTTCAAATTGTTTTAATTGGGAGTGAACAGTCTCACAGCACAGGCCAACAGGAACTTGAGACGAGTCTGCTTAAACTTGTAAACTCACTCCATAAGATTTGGTGCAGAGGAGAAAAGAAAAGAAAAAAAAATAAAGAAACCACACCAATTTACAGCCATATTCCAATGGGCACACAGTGCATTTCCTATTAGTACCAGAAACATTCCAAACAACATACCAGTATTACCATATTTAAATAAAGATATTTGATCTTTCGATAAGCGTTTCAGAAAGGGCTAAAGTTCTTAAGTGCCTAACATTTAGGGAAACAGAGCAGACAGTCAGTATGTGATTTGTAAGACCTAGGTCAAATCAGTACAAGGCAAGAATGAAGCTCAGCCAGAAGTCCCAGGGTTTTTTTTACAGGCCAAGTCTAAGAGTTATAAAATTATTTTAAGTCATAAAATTTCATCACCTAGGCACAGACACCAACAGTAACAGTTCTTGAAAGCAAAGACAAAGTTTAGCAGATAGAACAGGTAGAAGTGGAACAGATTGTCAGCATTCAACATTAGGAAATTCAACTTCAGAGGAGGTGCTAAAGTACTGCTCCCAAAGCATTACTAGCTCTCCCCGACCTGCCACTGGGTCAGGAGCTGACACTGACCTCCCATCTGACTTGTTACTCAGCACAACAATTAGAGCAGACCATAGTTCAACATAGCAAATTAACACCATTCTGAGGTACCCTTCAAATTAAACAAAAGCCCTAAAATGCTTTGAGCAATACAAGTTCTTTGCTGCTCTGGTGAGGTGTCCTCCCTCCAGCCTCAATAAAAGCAGAATTGAAGGGTTACCTAAATTTTACTCCCTTTTACACACAGATTTTGAAGTTTGGGTTAAATAGTGAGTGAAGTTGACTTGTCTCGCCTGTTACAGGAGAAAGATGAATTCCAGAGAATGCAACTCTACCCCACAGCAGGAGCTGGAACGATTCACCTCCTGCACACTCTCTGGCCTGGCTCAGAGCACACATCTGAGCCAGGGCAGCTACAATGCCCAATGTGCCAGTGCCAGATTCCTGCTCAGCACCAGTGCTGTCTGTCTGTGGCCCTGCATGCAAGACAGGAACTCTCTGCGCTGCTCCTCGCCCTGCACACCTTGTTCTGGGCAGTGGGACTGACCTCGCTCACTGCTTGCTGCTGACACACTCACAGCAAACAGACCCACAGTACTTAACACACACCTCTATCCACATGCACTGAGGCACCTGGGCAGCACACACATGCCAAAGTGCAGTGCAAACCACGCTGGTGTGTGCACAGCCATGCATTTATGTGCATGCTGCATCAATTCAGTCCCCTTTCCTTACTTGGAAAACCCTTACAAGCAAAGTTCAGTCCATGGAAGCAGCAGTAATGTCCAGACTATCATTCAAAGGTCATAAATGAACAAAAATGGTTCCAAGGACTTTATTTTTCCTCTTTGTGCAACTCTAGAAAATAGGAACTGGGAAGGCTTCAGCAGAAGAGTAATGCTAATAAAAGTAATACAACAAAGAAACTATTCTGTAATCAACCAGTGCTCACAGAGCAGCAGGTCTGAGACCTGACCTACAGAAACAGATGCCATGGAGAAAATTAGGAAATTGCTACAACTAAACTCCTACCTCAGATCAACGTTTCTTGTGAAACAGTTTTAAGAACAATTTAGCTCTATCTATAGTCAAAAGGAAATAGATGTGTAATAGCTCTGAGATTATGTGATAACAGCAGAAGAAAAATATACGAAGACCTGAAGAATTCTTTGAGACTGGGGAGAAAAAAGTTTGCATGCAAGGTTCTTCTGGACTAAACACTGTACTTTAAATTCACACTCCATGCTGAAACAACTTTGTCCTGAATACCCAGGCTTTGCTGCAGCAATTCCTCATGCAGGATCCCCACCACCTGCTCCCACCACCGCGAGGCCTGAGACACCCCCAGGTACTCACTGGAGTTGGTCTGGGACATGGAGGTGGCCGTGGTGGTGGTGGAGGTGGTGGAGGACTGCGTGCTGGAGGAGGTGGATGGAGATGCTGCAGAGGCAGGGCTGCTGGTGGTGGGGGTGGAGGCCCCCACGGCCTGGGCCTGGGCCGCCAGCATGGGTGTCAGCTCTGACTGCTGGATGACCTTCACCCCGTCCGGCTTCGTCCACGCCGACTCCCGCGTGCGTGCGTTGTAGAAATAGACCTGAGGAGAGCGGCCCCGGCAAACTGTGGCAGCCCTGCCATGGCAGGCATCCCAGCCCAGCCACACCACGGGATGGGGGCCCTGCCACCCAGGCCATCCCAGCCCCACCACGGCAGGCATCCCAGCCCAGCCACACCGTGGGATGGCAGCCCTGCTACCCAGGCCATTCCAGCCCAGCCACACCGTGGGATGACAGCCCTGCTACCCAGGCCATTCCAGCCCAGCCACACCGTGGGATGACAGCCCTGCTACCCAGGCAATCCCAGCCCAGCCACACCGTGGGATGACAGCCCTGCTACCCAGGCCATTCCAGCCCAGCCACACCGTGGGATGACAGCCCTGCTACCCAGGCCATCCCAGCCCAGCCACACCGTGGGATGACAGCCCTGCTACCCAGGCCATCCCGGCCCAGCCACACTACGGGACGGCGGCCCCGCCACACGGATATCCCAGCCCAGCCAGCGTGCCCAGGGTCACAGCAGGACCACCCACGGCCCCCATCTCACCTTCCCATCTGGAGTTTTGTTCTCTACCCAGATCTCCTCAGCTGGGGGCATTGCTGGTGTTCCCGGCGCAGAGACCGGCGGCATTCCTGGAGGGAACATCATACCGGGAGGTGGTGGCATGCTACCCATGGGAGGAGGCATAAATGGTGGTCTCTAAAGGCATATAATAACAATAATGATGATAATGATAACAACAATACAATTTCAAGCACATTTCCTTTCTTAGAGAACCAACAGACACTACACCAACAGTAAGGACAGCTGTGCCAGGCTTGGAAGCTTCTCTAATAATCCAGTGCTCCCAGCTCAGGGAATGTGCTCCCAAGCCAACCCCCCACCCATGGCAGAACAGCTGAAGCTATCACTTCTGAGATACAAATGTGCAGGCATCTAAAAAAGGTGGCATGAACAGAAATGTGGTCAAAATCCAAAAGTCCTCTCCTGAAAAGGAGAAAATATGTCAATGGAAGGAAGAGAAAGAATGTGAGACCCAAACAGCTGTTGCTCAGACATTGCCATCTATGAACCAAATACCCCAGAAATACAACAACCGTCCCAGGAAAGATAAGTTAGAAAAACCCAAATTACAAGTAAGCATCCAGTTTGTCAGTACAGCTGAGCAGTGTGTTTAATTAAAATCCATTACATTACTAAATTTCCCACTAACTAAAATTCTAGCTAGTGCTAATTAGAATAGAAATATGAAATTACATGTTCATTATTGCATGATAAGAAATCCTGACCTGTCCTGCACACAGTTACCTGAAAGCCTGAACACCTGTTGGTAATTCAAAGTACATTCAGTTCTTTCATTTTACTTATTTACTTGGACTGTTTGAAATTCCCTATATGCAACAAGTACAGTGAACACTTCCTGTAAAAAGCTGACAGAGCTCACCGAGCACTTCAGCTCACTCTGCAAACACCTACAAGTGCCCTCATTATTAAACACCAAAGTGTTAAATTACTATGAAACACCAAAGTGCCCCGATTATCCCCATCTCTCCAGCTTTGACTGAATGACAGCCTCGAGTGCCGCGCTCACCCCGAGCCCACGGCGGGCCTGGCGCTGGGACACCCAGGACACGCCATGGCCCAGGGACAAGCTGCACACAGGGGCCCTGAACTGTCTCCCTGCACCCACAACTGCAGCTGTACCCCTGGCAGCTGCCGGTGCTGCCATGTCCTTGGCTTCTGCTGGGAGCTGCCCTGAGATCCAACTTTCTGCTCTAAGAGTGCTACTTTAAACTGCTCTTTAAATCCACATACCAAACTAGTAACAGTTATTTGCATTAAATACTACTAAAAAAGGAAGCCAAGAGTACATGGATGTCATTCTACACAAACAAAAAAAACCCTCAACTCAACTGCAGCCTGCCTTCCCTACCTTCTTCTTCCCCAACAGCTCTTGCACCTGCTTCACCATGAGCTTCCTCTTTCTTGCTCTTACAAGCTGTATGAAGAATCCAGTGAGAAGAAGCCCAGTTTCTGCCTGCTACAGCTCCTCTCCCCAGTGCAGGAGTAAAACCAGGTGGGCAGTCAGTGCCAGGTGTGCAGCCAGAGTCCCAGCACACCCGTTCTGAGCAGGGGCCCTTCCCCGTCACCCCTGCCTCTGTCCAGAGCCCGGGCAGGGAGTGAGGCCCAGCCCTCAGCAGGAGCAGAGCTCAGCCCAGCCCAGCCCGAGACTCCAGCCATGGCTGGGGCTGCTGAGGAGCAGCAGAGCTCACGGCCTGTGAGACACCTGGGAGCAGCAGCACTCCCTGCATGGAAACCAAACACAGGAGACACCCACAGCCAGGCCTGGCATCCAAAGTAACTCTGGTTGGTTCTTCAAACTGTAATTACAAATAGTGGATTTAATCCACAATGGCACATGGTGCCATTCAGCTCCTCAGCATACCCACAGCCCACACGGCACTGACACTGCCTTAATGGGAAGGCACCCCCACAAAGCTGTTAAATAAGAGAACATGGCAATTAAAACAATCCCCTTCTCATTCACAAAGGTGCTGTCCCTTGCAAACCCAGGCCTTAGAAAATCAAACACAAGACCTTAAACCATCCATCAGTTTAGCAGCAGAGGAGCTGAGCAGAAGCTGTATTTGCACAGCACAGGTATGCAGTGGGGTGTAACACCTCACCTGAGCACTGTGCTCTCATCCTGCCTTGCTGTTCCTTCACCCCTTTCAGTGTCCATTCTCACACTATTTCCACACAATCACAGACGAGTTACATTGGAAAAGACCTCCCAGCCCATCGAGTCCAACCTGTGCCCCGTCCGCACCTTGTCACCCAGCCTAGAGCACTGAGTGCCACGTCCCATCGTTCCCTGGACACCTCCAGGGAAGGGGACTCCAGCACCACCCTGAGCCTCCTTTTGTCCATGCTGAGCCCCTCGAGATGCCTCAGCTGCCCTAGACTTGTGCTCTAGACTCTCCACCAGCTCTACTGTAGTTCTCTGGACACGCTCCAGACCTACATGTCCTTCCCGAACTTGAGGAGCCCAGAGCTGGACAGTTCCATGTGTGAAAACAAACGAACCCCCCTGAATGCCACCTAACCAACGCAGGAGAACGCCTTACCTGCAGGTGCGGAGGCCCCATGGGCGGGGGGATCCCCCCCGGCGGTGGCATCGGGGGCATGCTGGGGTCGAAGGGGGGTCGGCCGAAGGGGGGCCGGGGGGGCGGAGGAGGGCCCCGCATCATCCCGAAGGGTGGGGGCGGCCGCAGGAGGGGCGGGGGGCCGCGCAGCACCGCGCTGGGGGGCGGCGCGGGGCCGCGGAATCGCAGCGCCTGCTGCTGAGCCATCCTGCGGAGAGAGGCACAGGAACACGGGTCACGGCCGGCCGTGGCTGCACGGGCATTAGCTGCGGCAGGAACCGGGGAAACCGAGACACCGACAGCGGCAGCAAAACGGGTCACGTTCGAGCGAGTGAAGCCAACTGTGTGACTACTTCAACATGTTCTCCTGCTACACAATTCGAGGTTATTAGTGCTCAAGTGTGAATTTCGCCTCGTGCAAATGGACAAGCAGAGCTGGGATGGGGTAGGCAGCCACTGGGAAGCGCATCCTTCCTTATCTGCCAGAGCTCCTGAGCACGACCTGGCGCTCGGGCTGCTGCCTGCAGCTGCGTCCGGGCCCTGCGGCCGGCCGTGCCCGGAGTGCCGGCTCTGCAGCGCCGGGGCTGCCAGGGGCTCTGTGTGCCGGGCGGACGGCCCGGGACAGGGCCGGACACGGGACAGGGCCGGACCGGAGCAGGACCCGCGGCAGGGCCGGACCCCGGCAGGCCCGGCCCGAGCGCCGCGGTCCCGCGCGGAGCCGGCCGGCGCTCCGCACGGGCTCTCAGAACCCGCCGCCCCCCGGAGCGGCGCACGCTGCCCGGCGGCTCCGGGGCACGGCTTTACCAGCCCCGAGCGCAGGGCCACACAACGGGGGAGTGGGGCCCAGGCGGGGGGCGACACCAGATGCGGCCTGTCCGCACCCCGAGCGGAGCCGCCGCCGCCCGGCCCCACGCCCGGGAGCGGCCCCGGCCGGTGAGCGGGAACAGGGCCCGTCCCGCCGCACGCGGGGCGGGAATGCAGGCGGGAGAGCTGCCCCGGCCCGCCCCGCCAGCCCCAGCCCCGCCGGGCACACCGGTCTCGTCTCGGCCTGGCCCGGCCCGGCCCGGCCGCCGTACCGGAGGTCGGTGCCGAAGCGCTCGCCCGCCGCCGCCGCCTCCCCGTCGCCGCCGCCGCCCCGCTCCGCCATGGCCGCCGCCGTCGCGCGCAGCCGCCACGCCCCCCGCGGGCCCCGCCGCGCCCCATTGGCCGCCAGCCCTGCCCGTCAGCGCGCGCGGGGCCCAGCCCGCCCCGCCATTGGCCGCCGCGCCCGCCGGCTCTGAATGGGGGGAGCCGGGCGCGCCGCCATTGGCCGTGCCGCTCGCGCCTGCGGTCACGTGAGGCGCGATCCGGGGAGGGGACAGGAAGTGACTCGTGCCTCAGGGGGAAGGGGGAGGAGCAGCGTCCAATCAGCGGACGGAACCACGTGCGCCAATCAGCGCTCGCAACCCCGGACCACACAGGGAATGTCCCGCCCCGTGACGTCACGGGACACGCAGCCAATGAGCGATCCCGGCCGGGGGAGGCGCGGCGGCCGCCAGGGGGCGCTGTGCGCGCGGGGGCGCCAGGGGGGAACCGGGGGGGAACCGGGGGGGGAACCGGGGGAACGGGGGGTCTGGGGAGCCGGGGGGCTCCAGCTCCGGGTGGGCACTGCCAGCCCTGGGTGAGCCCTGCGATGGGCACTGCCAGCTCCGGTGGGCACTGCCAGCTCCGGTGGGCACTGCCAGTCCGGGAGCGTTTGGGACACACGGGACATCACACACTGCTGGGCAGCACCGGCAGCTGCAGCGCTCGGTGCGAAGGAGCCCCCAGGGACGTGTTCCCGGGACATCCGACTGCTTTCGTGATCCCACATTTCCCATTCCTGCTCTCAATAAAAGATCTGTCTTCTCTTAGCTCGTGACAATAAGGAATCCCTCGGGGGCCTTTTGGGGGTGCTGAGCCACAGAGACTCTCACACCGAGTTTGCCGCAGGCTCTGTATTCCCGTGTTTTGCTGGAGGTTGGTGCTGCTGTGAGGTTTGGGACAGGTCGGGGGTGCTGCGCTCCCCGGGAGCCTGCCTGTGTGTCCTGCTCGTGTCCAGGGCCGGGCCTGCCTGCCCAGTGCCCGCGGGTGTGGGGCACAGTGCCTGCTCTGCCCTGCCCTGCCCTGCCCTGCCCTGCCCTGCCCTGCCCTGCCCTGCCCTGCCCTGCCCTGCCCTGCCAGGGGCAGCGGATGGGGCCGCGTGTCCCTCACCGGCACTTTCTGTCACACACATTAAAACTGGTCTGCCCACGAGTGTCCAAATCCTCCACACACAGTGGGGCTGCCTGTCTTCTACGCATCTTTCATCCTCTTTTTATCTCCCTGTTCCCTGGCTGTCTCCATGTTTTATTGATGTCAAGCAGGCGGGAACAGCCGCAGGGCCTTCTCCCAGGTTCAGGGGGGCTGGAGCTGCTGCTGTACCCCAGCTCCCTCATCCTTGTGTTCTCAGAACATTCCAGTCAAGAATTCTGAGTGCAGCTCCTTCAGGGGCAGTTAGTTAGCAGTGAGCTGCAAAACACGAGTCATTTTGACAAATCTGCTGGCAGCTCCCTGTGCTGCAGGATGTGGCTCTTGGCAGCAGTACAATTTACTGTGATTGATACACACTTCCCTGGATTTCACTGAAACCAAGGATCCCAAAGGCTTGACTGGCTGTTTGCCTGGACACCCGCCCTAACTCCTGTGGGCTCTGGGGTGCAGGTGCCAGGGGACTGACCAGCAGGCTCTGTTCATCCCCTCAGGAAGCTGTGGGACTGCTCCTGGGACTGGGAGGGCATTGCTGGCCGTGCTCCTTGGGGAATGGGGCTGTGGCAAGCCCTGGAGCCAGGGGAAATCTCTCTGGGGGAATCCCACACCCACACCCGCTGCAGAGCTAGTGGATCTGCTGATGGGATTCTGCAATTGGAATGGCTGTGGGTGCACTGGGGATCCAGGTTTTCCAGAGAAGCCTGCAGCTGGGACCCCCACTGCAGCCCTGGTCCCCTGTCTCTGCTGCCAACCCTTCCCAGAGCCGTTGTTCCCTGGCTTGGAAGCTGCTGGCTGTGCCAGATACCAGCACAGAGCTGCTCTGCTGCTGCCACTGATGCTGCTCTTGCCCCAGAAATTGTTCCCAGGGAGGTTCTAAACTGGGGACCTCCTCAAGTATTTGGATCTCTGTAGTTTTTGAAAGGCTGTTTGTGACACAGTCTGAGTTCTCTGCCAGGCATATGGGAAGGAGTCCTGAAACCCCACAGTGTGGATGTTCCCCCTCAAACCTGCCCATGTTCTCGTGTTTTCTTGGTCCAAGGTGAGTGGCCTTCTTCATCCCGGTTGCAGCTCTGTGCCGTGAGCTGGTTTCAGCACCAAGGCTCCTGGCGCAGTGTGGCAGCCCCTGAGCTGCTCTGGGCTCCCACTGCTGGGGCTGGCCCCTGCCGAGGAGCTGCAGCAGCCGTGGGGTTGTGTCGTCTCAGAGATGCCAACATCCTGCCATTCTTTTTTTATTTCTTCAGATTTCAGGTTGAAGTGTGATGACAAATAAAAATTTTGCCCTGGGCTGTCTGCAGGGCCTCTGGGCTGCTGTGGTGCCAGCATCTGCCAGGGAGAGCCCCAGATCCCATGCTGGAGGGTGGCAGTGGGGGGAGGCTCCTGCTGGCACCGAGGTGCCCCGCTTTCCCAGCCCCCCTCAGCCTCACGGTTCACTGCTGAAGCTGGGGCTGAAGCCATTGGGAGACCCCCCATCCCCTCCAGCTGTGGGGGCCTTGGGGGCCATGGCTGCTGTGCCCCTGCTTGGCCTTGGAGCTGGGCTGTGGGGTGTCATCTGGGCATTGTGGGGAGCAAGTGGGACTGGGCATTATTGAAATTTAACAGGGCACCTCCTGTCTGTGGGCATAGCACAGCACGGCTCGGTATGCTGCACCCAAGCTCTGGGCACGGAGCTCCCCAGTCTGGTCCCAGGCTTTCCCTGTATTTACATGAAAACATCCCATTTTTTCTCTACATATGGAGCCTGCAGATTCCCTCCTACACTGAAAAAGGGGTGCAGGCTCAGCCATGGTAAGAGCAGTAGATGGACGGGGGTCTGGGAGGTGCCCCGTGTCAGGCAGAGCAGGGGTTAGCCCAAACGAGCTCACTGGAGGTGATGGCTGGAAAGAGCCCAGCAGAGCATAGCCCGGCCCGGCTGCCTGCAGCACATCACCTCTGCAGCTCCTTGGCCAGCGGGGACAGTGCCACTGGCCCTGCGAGTCTTCGGAAAGCAGCAGAGTGCTGTGACCGCAGCAGGTACCGCGGGGCTGGGAGCTGGCCCTAGCCGGAGGCTGCTTGGCCACACCCCGAAATTCTGGGAGCATCCAGGGCAAGTTCTCCTGCCTGACGCCAGCCGCAGAGCTGACACTAATAGAAAAAGACCATTAAAAAGCTGTGTGATATTCTGCTCTGCTCCCGGTCCCTCTCTCTCTCTGTCGCTGCTGGCATTTTATGAAATATTGATGTGCCTAGCTGCTGCGGCTCTCCCGTTGTCTCCGCGCCGCTGCCGCGGCTGTGCCGGCCCCACGCGGGCCCGGGGACGGGCCACGGGACGGGCCACGGGACGCGCTGCCGTGCGGCGGAGCCGGGGACGGGCCAGAGCCGGGTCCCACGGCGGAGCCGGGCCGCTCGGTGCCGCGGCCGGGGCTCCTGGCCAGGGCCGGGGCAGGCGGGGGCTTCCCGCGGGCTCGGAGATGCCGTGCTCGCTCCCCTTCTCATGCGAGGCTCTTCTCCGGCTCCTGACCGCGGGTTCTGGTCCCCCCGAGCGCTCTCCTCCAGCCCGTACTGCCGCACGGATCCCTGACACTCCAGAGGGCTGCACGGATCCTGCCGTTCCCGAGAGCCGCACGGATCCCTGCCGTTCCCGGGGGCAGCACGGATCCCTGCCGTTCCCGAGGGCAGCACGGATCCTGCCGTTCCCGGGGGCCGCACGGATCTGTGCCGTTCCCGAGGGCAGCACGGATCCCTGCCGTTCCCGGGGGCCGCACGGATCCCTGCCGTTCCCGGGGGCAGCACGGATCCTGCCGTTCCCGGGGGCCGCACGGATCTGTGCCGTTCCCGAGGGCAGCACGGATCCCTGCCGTTCCCGGGGGCCGCACGGATCCCTGCCGTTCCCGGGGGCAGCACGGATCCTGCCGTTCCCGGGGGCCGCACGGATCTGTGCCGTTCCCGAGGGCAGCACGGATCCCTGCCGTTCCCGGGGGCCGCACGGATCCCTGCCGTTCCCGGGAGCCGCACGGATCCCTGCCGTTCCCGGGGGCCGCTCTGATCCAGCGCTCCTTCGGCTGCCTGGCACTGGGGTGGGCTGGAGCCAGCCCGCTCCTCGGGCCCCAGCTCTGCTGTCCTGTCTCAGGAATGGTGTCGGTGCGAAATCCCAGAGGATGCATCATCTCATGGCCGGTTTGCTCAGGTTTCCTCGGCGGGGGCTAATGTGTTTTCCATGTTAACGTGCCTGCACGTGGCGTCCAACCTGACTGCAACATGGAGCCACTAATACTACATGACTGGCACACATGGCCCGTTGGCAGGGGACAGGGCTGCATGCGCCGCCGCCGTGCCACTCCTCCAGTGGCTTTTGCCTGGGCTGACCCCAAATTTACAGTGTTTCAGGTTTCCTCATCAGTGGAGGAAACCTTTGTGTTTCCCACAAGGAAAACATTTGCTCTATCCAAAATATGTTAGGTTCCTTCAGTGCCTCTCCCCTGACGCCTGCTAAAGAAACTACTGGGAAAAAGCACAAAATCTGTCTTTGAAAAGTTTAACATTGAAAGGATTACTAAAATTGTTTCTAAATATTTCCTTGTGTTTTTAGATGAGAGTTATTTTGGGTTTTGATGTTGGCAGCATGAACTTGGCCAAACCATCCCTCTGGTGCCCCCTTGGAGCCAGCCCCAGCTCTCTCTCAGGCTCCATCTTATCTGAAATTGCTTCAGAATTGCGATCCTTTTCCAGCCAAGGGACCCACCCTTGCTGCCTGCTCAGAAACCCATCCCTAAACCTCCTACCCTGCCCTATCTGAGGGGACCCAGAGGTCACTCCTCAGCCTCACCAGAATGTGCCTAAGTGTCCCAGGCTCTCATAGTGCCCAGAGCCGTGGGTATTGGCTGGGGAATCCCAGGGTGTAAAACCAGCCCTGGTTCAGATGTTTTCCAGAGGCTGTTACGTGCTCTCACTGCGGAACCTGGAGGAGGATCCTTGACCTATGCTGGTTTTCCTCGCAGAGATCCTCACTCAGGCCATGATGTGATGGCAGCTGCAGACTAATCTGTTTTGGCATTTGGGAAAAACCAGACATATTCTGAAGCAACCGAGGTATCAAACTTTAACCACGTCTCCGACTCAGATCCTCAGTGTGTTTTGTTCCTGCTGGCAGAGACCGTCAAGTGCGGGGAGCTGCAGGAGGTCACGGGGGGCTGTGGGGGGCTGAGGAAGTTGTGGAGGGCTGTGGGAGCTCTGGAGATGCTGCACACAGTAGTCGAGGCTCTGGCAAATAAGGGGTGAGCAAAGGATGCCCAGCTGAACCTTCGTTAGCTCTGCATCACACAGAAGCCTTGAAAATGCAATCCCTCTCCCCAGACAATGCCCGATTTTTGGTGTGTTTATCCTCTGACCCCCTGTATGTTTCTGTGGTGTGGATTGCAGTATTTGGCAGAGTTGTGGCTCTTGGTGGAGCCTGGATGGTGCATCTACCTGCAGCAGCCCATGTGCTGCCCCTTGGCCCTGCCAGGTGGGCACCTGGGGGAGGATTTGTCCCCAGTGACATCCCCAGGGCCTTGGGATCTGGTGCCAGGCTCTCCTGGGATGACCAAGGGCCCTGGTAAGACAACAAGTATGTTAGACACACAGCCTCCGGAGTAGGGAAACCCAAATTTCCCTGCCTGTCCCTCTGCCCTGCGTCTCTCTCCACTTCGTGCAAGTCTAAAAGCAAGTAAATGCTGGTGATGTGATTCACCTGCCCACCTGCTCCCTGCTCCTTTTGTTCCTGGAATGAGAAGTTCATCTCATCTGCCTGGCAGGAGCATCCACTCCATGCACAAGGATATGGGGAACTGGACCAAGATGATTCCACTGAAACCAAAAACCTCTCCACTCTAAACAGGGTCTGAGTTATTCACTTCCCTCACCGAGCTCTGAATGCTGAGCTCTGGTGCCTTGGTTCCCCTCCCAGCTGTTGACAGTCCAGAGTAAATGGACAGAGGTCTCCCTCCCCCAACACGTAAAAATAATGACTCACACTGGGGTCGGGCAGTGCTGCTGGGGCAGGCAGTGAGTGCCGGGGCTGGTCCTGGTGCTCTGGCCCCAGCACCCCGGCATTCTCTCATCCCAGAGTCCCAGCTCCCCCAGCTGCAGACCGTGGGGACCACGGTTCCCAGCCCAGGGCCTGGAGCAAAGCCTGGGCAGCAGCAGAGTCCACTGTCCTAGGAACATTTTCATCTGAAACTGAATGTGTCTCCTTAGAGGACAAACGTCCTTGAAAACTCAGGAGAAGGGAAACACTGAGGACAGAACATGGGAAGGAAAAGGGGATGGGAAATTTGGAATTTTGCAGCTGAAATCCAGTTTTCTCTGGGAAAGCAGCTCCAGCCCCAGCTCTCCTTGCCAGTTGCTACTCCTTGGGCCTTCTAGTGCCATCATGAGCAGGGGCTCGGCTCTACGCCAAGCCAGGAGCCTCAGCAGGTCCTGCTGCTCCCACAGGACATGGACAGCCTGCAGGACATGGGTGGCTGGACCCTGCCCTGATGGGGACATGCACACACCCGCTCACATGCATGCACACATGTGCACACACACACACACACACACACGCACACACACACACACACACACACGCATGTTCCTGCCAGGCCATCCTCTATTCCCACCTGCACCACAGCACCTGCTGCCTTGCTCCCGACCCCCCCAAGCCCCTGAGCCCTCTCTCCTCTCTTCTCCCTCCTCCTCACACATGCTTTTGTACATCTAGGACCTCCCCCAGCCCCCTTGTGTTATCAGATGTGCTGCTATTGATTTCCTCCCTGCATTTGTTTTTGTTATTCATTATTAATGGGATCATTTTTCCATCCTTTGTGCATGAAGGCAAATTTTGTGTAAAAATCAATTGAGTGAGCAGTGCCAATGGCTTGTTTGGTTTTCTGTGCTTTCATCTCCTGTGCACAGGTCCCGGGAGACAGAGAGCAGGATATTAAGGAACAAGCATGGAATGGGGAAAAAAATAATAAATCGATCATTAGTGGTTCAGAAATCATAGACAGGGAGTTTGCCTGCTGAGTCTCTCACACGTGTACTGGGTATTTCCTATTTCAGCAGGTTTCCATTTCCCCTTTATCTGGGCTGTCACGGGAAGGGAATTCCCTATCTCAGCAAATTTCACCTACATTTTTCATTTTACCTGTGGGAAATGGTAAAATGGTGCATGGGGTGTGTTTTGAAGAATCGAGTGTCCCAGGTGGATCCCACAGACCTATTGCCCAGGACAAGGAGCCCTAGCCCTCCAAGGAAATGGTGAGTCCTAATCCCCAGGCACCTGGAGTGGCAGATGAGGCAGCAGGGAGTGGGAGGCTGTGATGTGGCGGCAGCTCCTCACAAACGCGGAATTCCAAGCGCTGACTGTCCTGCCTCCCATCGCCTGCTGGCGATGCTTACAGGCTCCGGGGCACTGCTCGTTATCCTGGGGGAAAACGTGGGCAGCTTCTTTGTGCTTCTTCAGCATTAAATATCGGTTCCGAACTCTTCCGCCGAGGCTGAGGGAAATTCATCCCACGCTCCAGGAAGACTAGATGAGCTTCCCGTAACACAGTGGCTTTACCCCAGAGCACCTGAGCTTTGGGAGCCAAACCCAGTGGCAGACTAAGGCACCCGTGATGACCAACCAGGACATACCTGACCTCCAAAGTAAATCTCAAACGAAGCGATCAGGTCCTGTATGTGAAACCTGGGCAGAGCCCCCGCCCGGAGCACTGCCGGGACAAAAGGAGCCGGGAGGGAGGGAGGGTGAGCCAAAAGGTCAGGGGGCTTAAGGTGTCCCTGGTGAACCTGTTGGAGGTGAGGAGGAGCTTAGAGGAGCTGCTCTGTGGGACAGTAGCTGCGGGTTTGGGAAAGTTCGTTTAGGATTTGTTTTACGTCTTTAAGGCACTCTCCAGAGCTGCGCAAAAGGGACAAACGCGGAAACGTCCAAACCTGCAAAGCAAGAACAGCCGCAAGAGAAACAGCGGTGATCCCTTTGCCGTTGTAGGAACAAGCTCGGTCCGATCTCCCTTCTATAGGCGTGCAGGGACAGAGGTGGTGGCCATGGAGCCGTGAGGGTGTCCTGCACTGCCGGCTCGGAGCCAGGGCCCGGCGAGGCTCAGACTGGGTTTAACCCGAGCCGGGAGGACGGAGAGCAGCGCAAGCGGTTATTTCTGCCGGAACACAAAGACGTGAGGCTGCGGTGCCCCGCGGCAGTGGCACCGCCTGGGATCTGGGCTGGATCTCCATTCCCGGGCCAGGAAAGGCTCCCGGCCCCGCGCCCGCTCCCGCCGCCGACCCCCGGTGCAGCGCGGCCGTGCCTGCTCCTCCGGCACCCCGGCCGCGGGGCCAGCCCGGGCCGAGGCGGGGGCAGCTCCCAGAGAACGAGGAAAGAGATAAAGGTACATCCTACCTGTAAAAACACGGGCCTGGAGCCCGCAGCTGCGGGGGAAGATGCCGTCGGAGTTGCCTTCTTTAGAGTGCGGAAGGCAATTATTATTGCGTCGCCTTTATTCTCAATTTTCAGAGCCCACAATATAATGTAATGGCATAAGGGCATTTTTTTGTTAAAGGACATTTGATTGGGGAAAAAAAAATCACTGAGGATGGTTGGGAAAACGCGGTGAGAGGAAAAGTTATTCGCAAGGAAAAGGTGAATTCGTGAGATCGTTTCCTGACGGGGGAGGAGGATGAGACCCAGTTCTCAAGTTCGATGTTTGTCACTCATTGAAATGCTAAAGTGGAATATCTAGAAGAGGCTCACGCTTCGAACATTAATCTTTAATCGTTAAGGTGCTTCTGGGAATCACAAATAAAAGCCCTCTCCCCCTCCTGAACACCTTCCGAAACGAACCCGGCATCGGTTTTGGTGGAGGGCTGTTTCCGTTTCCCCGGGGCCGGTGGCGGCGCGGGGCCCGGCGGGGCGAAGCCCGGTCCTGTGTCCCGGGGCGTCGCCGCGCTGAGGGGCGTTTATTGAGGGTGCGATTGCTCTCGCAGGTTATTTCGGTTATTCCCGTCGGCGCTGCGGCACAGGACGGCGAGGAACGACACGTCGCAGCGGGTTGAAAAATAAAGCTTTATTAGGGAGCGGGGCGCGGGGCGGGCTTTCCGCGGCGGGACGGGGCGGGACGGCGGAGCGCAGCGGAGCGGCTCTGCCCGGGGCGCGCCCCGGAGGCCTCGTCCGCCGCCAGCGCAGCTCGGGGACCCGCGGAATTGCGGTGGCGCCCCGGCTCCGCGCCCCGGCTCCGCGCCCCGGCTCCGCGCCCCGCCGGCTTTCTGTCCCGGGCTGGCTCGCCGGGCCGGGCCGGGCCGGGCCGGGGCGGGCCGGGGCGGGGGGCGCTCAGGCGGTCCGTCCCGTCCCGTCCCGTCCCGTCCCGTCCCGTCCCGTCCCGTCCCGTCCCGTCCCGGCCCGGCCCGTCTCGTCCCGTCCCGTCCCGTCCCAGGGTCTACGGGGCCGCGCCGTCAGTGCACCGCCGAGTACTTCATGCGCTTCTGCTTCTGGCGCTGGTTGCAGAACCAGACGCGCACCACGTTCTTCTTGAGGTCCAGCTTCTCGGCGATGGCCGCGATCTTCTCGGCCGAGGGCCGAGGCTGCAGCGCGAAATACGCCTCCAGCGAGCGCCGCTCGGGCGCGGCGATTGAGGTCCGCCGGCGCTTGCGCTCGGCGCCGGGCGGCGGGTCGGGGCCGGCGGGGCGGGCGCGCCGGGCGGCCTCGGCGCCCTCCAGCCAGGCCTGGAGCACCGGCCGCAGCGCCGTCATGTTGTTGTGCGACAGCGTCAGCGACTCGAAGCGGCAGATCGTGCTCTGGCTGAGCGAGCCCACGCCCGGCAGCTTCAGCGCCGCCAGCGCCGCCCCCACGTCGGCCTGGGTCACCCCCAGCCGCACCCGGCGCTGCTTGAACCGCTCGGCGAACGCCTCCAGCTCCCGCGGGTCCGCGGCGGGCGCGGGAGCCCCCGGGGCGCCCACGGGCACGGGCAGGGGTCCCGCGGCGGCGGCGGGCAGCGGCGGCGGCGGCAACGGGGCGGGCAGCGCGGGGGGCTCGGCCAGCCCCGCCACGGCCAGCGACGGCGAGAGGTGCTCCAGCAGGTCGCCGCCGTCCAGCGCCGGGTGCGGGAGCGGGTGCGGATGAGCGGCGAGGGCGGCGGGGTGCGGGAGGGCGGCGGCGGCGCAGGGCACGCCGCTCATGGCGTGGAAGGCGGCGTCCGGCTTGAAGTGAGGGTGGAGGTGGTGGCCCTTGGCGTGGGGGGCGATGTCCGCGGCCGCCAGCGCCTCGGCGCGGGCCAGCAGGCTCTCATCGAAGCTCCCAAATATATTGCCCTGCAGCTGCGAGCAAGAGCACGCATGGCGAGGTCAGTGGGGAATTCTGTCATCTCCGCCTGAAAAACCGGCCCCGGCACCGCGGGTCCTCCCCGGAGCTCAGGTCATAAAAATTAATAGGAAGACAGCGGCCCCGCTCCGCATGGAGGGGATCAGGGGCGGGCACGGGGGCGGGGGGGAGGGGGGCGCGGAGCCGCGACGCGCGACGGGGCTGCCGACATGAAAAAAACATTAACCCGGTGCCTGTCAGAAAATGCGGCTCGGAGCGGTACTTGCGCTGCATCCACGTACCTGCGGGGCCGGGAGGCAAACTCTGCGCATCGCGTCGCTGCCGGCGTGCAGGCTGGGGAACTTGGGCTCCTGGAGGGCGGCGGGCACGGCGAAGGGCTGCTTGGCGTCCATGACCATCATCTCGGCGCGGCCCGCGGGCGGGAGGCCCCGGGCATGGGCGCGGGGCTGCGTCTGCCCTCGGCACTGCCCGAGCGAGCGGTGTTCGGTGGCAGAGCTCCGCCGGCGCCCGCCCCCCCCGCGCTCCCGCACTCATCTTACACGCTGCCCGCCCGCACGGGCCGCGCACGCGTGATGCGCCCGCAGGACGGGCAGGGCACGGCCGGGAGACCCCCGGTGCCCCGGCGAGACCCTCCGGGCCCGCCCCGCCGCCTCAGCCCCCGCCCGGGCTCGGGGCCGGACGCGCCGTGGCGGGGTCCGGCTGCCGCGTGGGCCACTCCCGCTCGAACCCCGCTCTTCCCTCGGCTGCGGGTCCCGCGGGAGGAGGGGAGGGGCGGGCGTTTCTCCGTGGGCGAAACCCGCGGGCTGACGTTTGGAGCAGAGGGGCCGTCGTCCACACGGCCACCCCCGGGGAGCGGCTCTGAAGTTGGCATTGCTCTACTACTGAGCGGCCCTTTCATTTTTGCTCTCCCAATCTTCACACGTCTTCAGACATTACTGCACTTTGAGGCACTAGAGATGCAAGTATTTTGCAAAATCCGAGGTTCTTAAGCAAAAATAAAACCTACTCCGGGATTTAAGGTTTCCAAGTGTCATAAGCCTCAGTAAATACGTACCAGGAGCCGAAGGAGCTGCTGTCTGGTTTCTGACAAACGTACTGACTGGTCGTGGGCAGAGAAAAGAAACGGTCCTGCTGTGGTGAAACGGGTTCCTTTGGGAAACACGCCCCGGGCCAAGATCAAGGATCAAGGACCGGCTTGAGCTGGAAGCGGCTCTGACCGCGGGCCGGGCCGGGCGTGCGGAAGCGGCCGCGGCGGGACGGGAGCGAGGGACGCAGCACCGCGGACAGCGCCGGCGGCGGGGCCGTCCCGTTCCGCCGCTCCGACCCCTCCTCGCTCCCGAACCGTTCCCGTCCCGTTCCGCCCGCTCCGACCCCTCCTCGCTCCCGAACCGTTCCCGTCCCGTTCCGCCCGCTCCGGCCCCTCCTCGCTCCCGAACCGTTCCCGTCCCGTTCCGCCCGCTCCGACCCCTCCTCGCTCCCGAACCGTTCCCGTCCCGTTCCGCCCTCTCCGACCCCTCCTCGCTCCCGAACCGTTCCGCCCCGCTCCCGTCCCGCTCCCGTCCCGCTCCGGCCCCGCTCCCGCCCCGCCCGGGGTCCGCCGCCGGGCCGGGCCGGGCGAGCAGCTCCCTCCCACCATGGGGAACCGGCGCGTTGTGGCGAAGCTGCCTGCCCTGATTTATGATAAAACATTTAAAGGAAATCATTTATATTTCAGAGGCCCTAAATAGCTGCATGAAAGTTTTATCTGAAGTGGCACCGCTTTAAAGGCGGCCCTGCTTGCTGGAAGTAATTAATAGAGGGATAAATTTCAGGCCTTTGTTTTGTTTTGGTTTTAACCCTCCCTTTATTTAGCGCTGTCTGTTAACACCAGTAAACAAGGAGATGTGAAGGGTGGATGCAGAGCCCGACTAGCGCCTGCTCGTCAGAGTCCGACTCCCTGGGCCCGGCTCCGAGGGTGCTCGCACAAGATTAGCAGCTTTTTCCGTGTCTCTGCTGTTGCTTCATTCTTTCCCAAGTGAGCAGAACCTGCCGGAGGCCCCGCACGCTCCTCCTGCCGGTCCCGTGGTCAGTGCACAGACTGTTCGCTGCATCACCCGTGGGACTGCCACGCTGGGCTCGGGGCTGCTGTCACAGCTTAGGGCGTCCCTCTCCCAGCCCACGCCGGACACCTCTCCTGCCTTAGGCACGGCCTTCCCCTCCCTCCCACAGGCATCCGGGCTGGGCTGTGCTCCCCTTAATTAATGCTGTAAAATATTGATGCTCCTGGCCCTGTCTGCCGCCGTTACACCTTACAGCCGGGGGAGAGGAGTCCAAAGGATAAACAATAACGAGTTAAAGGAGCCCAGATGGTTTGCCATCAGAAACTGTCTGCAGACTCAGAGGTGTCACTGCAATAGATTTCAGAGATCATTCACTTACTGGTAAATAATTAATGGCATTTCTGGAAGAAAAAACCCAAACGCATACCCTGATGAAACATTGCTGGTGACTCATTGGAAATCTGAAGGCAAAAGTCAGATTAAAAGCATGTGCTATTTTATCCTTTGTCACAGTTCATGAATTGTTATCAATTTTCCTAATACATCAAAATATTCTATTCTTATTTAGATCTTAATTCAAAGCTCATCACAGAGTGGTGCCAATAGACTCTGGGTTTCATTGTATGAACTCCATTTAGTTTAAAAAAATACGCATTACATGCTGACACAGGACTGATGTCCTGTGAAAGTTTCCTGGGAAGTTTGAAATAAAACCATGAGTTATTTAATCCCCAATCCATGCTGGGGGCAGCACTGTGTGTTACAGTCACAAAGCTGGCAGAAATAATCTCTTTACATGTTCTTCAGCTGCTGTTCAGAACAACCACATGCCCAGTTCCTCTGGAGGAGGCTGCTGCAGGGTTTGCCTATGGGGCAGCTAAAGCACACACAGCTCACACAGGGACACCTCCCTGCACCTTCACCCCTGCTGCTCCTGCTGTGGAGGCTTTGCTCCCCTCCCCAGCTCACCTCGAGGCCTGGCCAGGTCTCATTGCTGTGCCCTTGTGTTCGTCTTCACCGCGGATCTGGAAAAGAAATCTGGTTTCCAGACCTGAGTCAAGATTTATGTGATAAAATAATTTCTGTTGCGACAATGCAGCCAGTTACCAAAATCACAGAATCAGGGGATGGTTTGGGTTAGAAGGGATTATCACCAGGCTTTGCTGAACCTCAGGAGGTTCCACGGGCCTACTGCTTGAGCTCATGGGCCTGGTCCATGAGGAGGAAGAGGACTAGAGCTGACTCTGGAAGGTTCCTCTAGACCTGAGCTTGCACAGCACATTTCCAGCATCCCAAAGTTGTGAGCCATGCTGCACCCCGGATGATATGGCTGTTCCACTGCACAATCTGATCAAGGAAATATCTCAAGTTACCCAGTCAATTATTCATCAGCTAAATGGCCAAGCATCAATTACCTGGCCTGATTCTCTTATTCATTAAGGAGATTGAAGAACCCACCTTAACAGAGCACAAAAAAAGTTGCTAAGTTACGGGAGCTGTCTGTCACTGAGGCAGTGTCGGGCTTCCAAAGGAAAGGGTCTGGCACTGAGGCTTCCTCTGGGTCTCCAGAGTGTCCTCCAGAGCTCTTGCTTTTGTGGAGCCCGTTCCACTGCAGGTCTGGAAGCATGGCTCAGGGACAGCAGCTCGAGGTCGGGCTGTGCCTTGCGTGGTACCATGGGGCCTGAAAGGGAGTTCCGGAGCTCTGCAGAAGAACTCGGAGGGTTAAAGGGAGGGACTAGGGCGGGAACCCCATCGCTCTGGGGAGTTTTTGACACAGGTGGGGATGGGATGGAAAGTGTTTCAAAGAGAACAGCTGTCAGTGGCATCACAGCAAGGACGGGTTTCCTCTGCCCGCAGGTCTGCACAGTGAGGGCCACCCTGCACAAACCCACCAGAGAGAGCTCAGGAGGGACTCGGCTTTGGGCCAGTGCTGAACTTCCTTCCGAGGAGAGGGAGGGGGAAGCATCTGGGGTCTGTGCATTGCTCCAGATTAGGTTAGAAGTGATTTCTCTCTTCCTCTATAACTGAAGTCCAGGCAGAGCTTTGCCAGCTGCAGAGGGGCTCTCGGGCACATCCTTGGCCTCAGGTGGTGGCACAGATGGCTCCAGGGGCTGAGCAAGTGTTTGTAGGTGTTAGTCCAAGACCAAACCCCAAAGCAGAGCATTGTGGCCATACTACAGCACAAGAAGTGCTGACGCTGTGCTGCAGCTCTGCTCTGCTGGATGACGGGGGCAGGATAACCAGCCTTGTCCAGCAGCAGCAGGTGGAAAGCTTATCAACTTAGTTTTGAATTTTTCAGGAAGCAGGGTTTTGATTTGAGATCCCAGGAAAACAGGTGGCCACTCTCTTGGGAGGGGCTTCCGTTAATCACTTGTTGTATACACGAACTATAGAGTTTTTTACTTGTATCATCCACTGAAATTCAAGTTGCAGTAAAGGACGCGTCAGTCCTTGATCAGAACAAACTCTCCTCTTCCTGCCAGAGAGGATGGGAGCAATGGGGCAGTGCTTTCCACGGGCAGAACAGAACACTCAGCTGCCAGGCATCTGGTTGTATTTGCTCCTAATTCTAGAAATACATCTAAATGCATCTAACAGGACTCTGCCACAAAGAAGTTAATGAGGAACAAACATTAATTATTCATGTCCTGAAACAGTAGGTCTCCTAATGTTTTTGCTAATCAACAAGTGAAACAGCTGTATCTTCTCAGGGCAATCTTGGGGGGACAGAAGAACAACGCTGACACGCTGGACTGCCCCCAGAGTCTCACCCTCTAACTCAGTGAAGGGTATTTGTTCCCTGCCCAGCAAAGGTGCCAGAAGTGTGGGAGCAGGAGCAGTGTTGGCCCTGCAGTGCCCCGGAGCAGCCCCTCTGCATCCTCACAGCTGCTCCTACAGCCAGGGGCACGGACGGGCCTGGCCAGGGCGTCCCGGGAAGCACGGCAGAGCGAAGGCGCAGTCTGCTCTCAAAGGCAGGGAGAGCTCAGCTCTTTCAAGCCAGAGTTGGCTCCCTCTGGGCTCCGACTGCTGCAGGAGGCCCCCTCACTCCTCTGCGACCCGCAGGTAACCCAAAGTCACGGGAAGAGCTGAAGGGAAGAGTGGATGGAAGCGTTGTCTGACAGAGCTTTCACCACGACAGAGCACACAGAGAGAGGTATGTGATGTTGAGTTGACTTCAAATAATTTTCACATGAATTACTAAAGAAATGTATAATTGATCAGTGTTTAAATAAATCACTGGCAGGAGTGTTTAAGGTTGCCGGTGCAGGACGGGCTATATTTAACTCCCACGTCACGCAGGCTGCTCCAGCAGCGCCCCGCGACACCACCGAGGCACAAAAGGAATTCGGCTCCTAAAGATAAATGAACGACAGCAGAGCAGCCAAAGCCCTGAGCCGGGGGCGATGCTGGTGCCCCCATGCCCGGGCTGTTCCCCAGCCCTGGCGCTCCGGGCTGTCCCCAGGGCCGGGACAGGGCTGGGGCACCCCCGGGCTGCCCCGGCTGAGCCCGGCTCCCAGAAAAGTGACCCCGAGGAGGCCCCTGTCCCCGAGCACCCAGAGCCAGCACAGGGACCTGCTGCGCTGACAGGGTCACTGCTACTGCCGGGGTCCCTCTGGCCTTGGTCCCTCGCCTCCACCCCAGTGGTGACAGCCCCTGTCATGGGCTCTGTACGGGCTGAAGGTGAAATGGCCAGGTAAAATGTATTTCTGAACTTCAAATACAAGAGATGTTCTTGACAAAAACCGTGTTTTCCATATGCCATGAAAAAGTAGTGAAAAAAACTGGATGTTTTTGTGGGAAAAAGGGAGAAGCTCCAGGTGAAGAGGCACCTGGTGACCTGGCACGAGGTCTCACCTCAGCCCTGTCTGCCCTGCCTGCCTCCCTGCACCCAGATCAGCCTACCTGAGACTACCACACAGCCACTGAAATTGTCCGTGGAATGATCCTGGAGAGAAAGAAAGAGCTCCAGTTTATGAATTTAGGTTTTGATCATCACAGTTGTTAAGTCTGCTGTGGAATAAAGTGGTGGAAGCATATGAAAACCTCCGGAGAAACACCAAACTTATTTTTCCCTTTTGAAAGCCCTTTTATCAGTGATCTCATCGGTAAAGGCCCAGACGTGTTACACAATCTGCTCCAGAGGACAGAACTGGGTCCCTCGTTTCCAGAGATGAGTTAAAATTAGATTGTCACTTTTGGGAACCTTCTCCAGAAGTTAATGCTGTATTCCAGACAGCCTCGACTAGAGACAACAAAGAGATTCTTGGCCTGAAAATTACACCAACAATTTACCTTCATGTGACTGCTCCCTTCAAATAGTTCCTGCAGACATTTGCTTCTTCCCAAGGAGCTCCTGGCAGGATTGTGGCCCAGGGCTGCAGCAAGAGTTGTCCCACCCTGCTGAACGCTGCTGCTGTGCTCAGGGAACTCTCAGATCACATTTGGAATGGCTGGGGGAAAAAAATACATCCAAAGCCACACACACACACAAATGCTACTCCCCTTCCAATTTTTGTGTACATCCTTTTTCCAGGGAAAGGGTCCGGGGCAGATTCCAAAGTTTAACTCTTGGCCCTGAGATGTCTCAAAGCCACGGGTTTGTCATGGAAAGGCTCTTCAGTAAACAGAAGAGAAACACGTATTTTATATCACCCTGAGCACCTGGGCACAGCAGGTACAGGGAGGGGCTGCAGGAGGGAATAACAGGAGCTGGTGGAAGGGCCGAAGACCAAAAATAAAGGTATTAACAGAAGACATTAGTTTTCACCCCAACCCACAAAGGAGCCAGAGCTGGCAGGTGTGTCCAACAGTCCAGAACACTGCAAACCTGCAAGGGACTGGGAACCCACCCTGGACTGTACAGCTTCCTCCAGCTTCTGTTAGCCTTTGAGCTCCCCCAGACCTGTCAAACAGCCTTTACTGGACCCCCTCCACCCTCTCTCCTCCCCCATCCATTTACCTGTCTTCACGCATTCGGTTCCAGAGCACTGAGACACTTGGAAGATTTCTCTTGGCTCTGACCTAGACCAAACCTGCACACATATTACTCACACATAAAACTCCCTTGACACACCCGCTTTCCCCCAAAGAAGTGATAATGCTCTTTTTCTGAGTTGTAATTTTTTTGAATGGTTCTCCTTCCAATTTATTTCAGTTAGAATTTTGTCTTTTCTAAATCTTGAACCATTCCATACTACAACTTTATTGCAAAAAGTCAACATGCATCTTAGAAATTTGGCTTGTAATCAATAAAACAAACATTACATATATGAATTTTAATGTGTAAACAATTAGAAATTCAACAATATCTGCTATTATCCTATTACACAAGATCACAATCGGTAAAAACTATAGTACAAGGTTACTATACACCAAGAGGAGCTTTGTTCCTTTTCACATGATTTTGCTAAAGTGGTGCTTTCCTAAGCAGGTTTCAGATTTGAGGTGGTTTTGTTTATTTTTGCTCAGGTTAATTTAGCACAGAAAGGGAGAGAATTCTCTGCAGTGACTTACTTTCCCACTTCCCTCATCCTTCAGTGCCTGTCCCCCAGCTCAGGCTGGCACACTTGGCAGGGGCACACAGGTACCTGAGGGCAGTTTTGCCCATGGTACAGGTGAATTTCCCAGTAAAGCATCACCATGAAATGAACTCAGCTGCACTGCCCTGCTGCCTCTGGAAACACAGACATCCAAGCCAAAGCAGCCCAAGGCAGGCCCAGCACGCCCTAAAGCGTGGGGAGTCCACAGGCCTTGGCAAAAGGCGGGCTGGTTTCACACAGCTCCTCTCCTCCTCCAGCCCCGGCTGTGTCCCCTCTGCCCGGGCAGAGCCAGGCTGGGGCACTGCCAGCCCCGTGGGCAGCAGCCACCTCGGGGCTGGCACTGGCACTCAGGCTGCCAGGGGACCCTGTGGCAAACTGCCACTGTCTGCAGCTCTCAGCGATGGCCCTCGCTCCCCCGGCTCTGGCCCTGCCTCAGGGGCACCCCAGCGTCACTTTAGAAATAAAACCATATGAAAAGGAATCCATTCTGTGTGTGTCGAAGGCTACCGCAGTTTTTCTTACAGCTTAATTAATCCACTGTAATTTTCATTTTCCAAATACAAAAATACAACAATTCTTATTGAAATCTATACGCCGGTAATTTTAGTACACAAAAAAGCAAAGTATTTACAAAATTATACAGTTTAAGAAAAAACTCTGTACAAAAAAATATATAAATCCTTTTGATCCCTCTCTCCTTTTTTAAGTTGTTAGGACTCGGACATATTTTCTGCAATGGACTTCTCAAGATACACACTGTGCCACAGACATTAAAACCCCTAGAGGTGATGGCAGAAGAGCAAGACATTCTTGTAAATTCATGGGGTGGGTTTCTCCTCCATTTCTTCATGCCTGGAATTTAGTCTCAGCATTAGCAGGACAGTCCTAATTCTAGGAAGAGGAGAGGTTTGGAAAGAGACAGAACACTGGAGCCACTCCCTTCAGCTGGCAAGAAACAGGACATTAAACAAGTTGGATACCTCACCACAGCACAAGGGTAGAGTCAGCAGGGCCCTGACCCCAAAGGGTGCTCAGCACCTGCCCTGGCCACACCCAGAGCCACGAGCAAGTAAAGGGTTTGGTAGATGCTGTCCTTCAGTCAGGAATTACAGGGGCCTAGACTGGCAATCATTCAAGAAGAAGAGTGCTGTGCATGGCCATGGTGCTGATTTTGTGCAGAAATGCACAAAAAACGTGTTGAGGAGCGGCCAGGGCAAGCGGGCAGTCAGGGAAATGCTGCTGGGAGCCCCAGGCACAAGGCAGAGAGCCCAGAGCCAGCGCAGCACACGCCCTGCTGGGTCCCAGGGCACAGAGAGGCACTGAGAACGGGACACGGCTGCAGAAGTGCCCTGGGACACGAGCAGAGCCACCGCACAGCAGCCCTGAACGCCTGGGACACGGCAGGCTGGCGTGGGGCCGGGCAGGACACCCCAGTGCTGCGGGCTGAACCCCACGGGGCTCTGCCTGGAACTCAGCTGCCAGCTGGGAGAGGAGAGCTGCTCCTCCTGGCTGGCAGACAGGGGCCACCTGAGCTGCTTTTGAGGAAGATTTGAACTCCTTCCATTCTTGCTCCAAATACTGAAATGCAGTAAACAGCCTGACCTACACAGAGCCTTATGCTGAAATGACAGAAGGAAATCAAGGAGTGAAAATCCACTCCTGTGTGTGCTGCAGCTGATGTTTTCTGTGAAGCAGAATCTGGAGAAACAGAGTGAACTGGACAATGTTATAACTGTCAAATTGTTTCTTCTACCTCCTCTTACAAAAAGAAGCACAACATATAGTGTGGCTGTCACACATACTGAAGTAAATGATTTAGGAATCTAGCCACAAATAATTCCTACAACATGAGACTCCACAGGAAATAAAATGCTCCCTTTTTATAACGAGCAAATGAGGCCAGTTTTTCTTTCATAATATTTAATGAAAGTTTGTCCTTCCCCTAACCCCATAATATTGCTAAATAAAACCTGTAATATCTTTTCAATTATAAACTAACAAACCAATCACATTATAAAAAACCCAAAACAAGATAATACAGGTGACACAAAAAGAGGACAAGAAAATACTGATTTCCAACCCCCTCCCCCCTTTTTATCCTTCTTAAATAGAAAAAAATCACCACCCTGGTGAGCTTGATAATCCTGTAAGAAGTTCCTGGGCCTTTGGCTAGCTCAGTCTCACAGCTCTGTGTCCCAAATGTTTTCATACCAAACTGCTCATGGTAAATTTTGTGGTTTGAAAAGAAAGTAAAGCTCTTTTTGGCTCATCAACTTCTTTAAATAAACGTTTAAAAGATGTAGCTTGAACTATATTCCTAAAATTATACATTTCGAACATCAAGTTTCATCTTCTCCAAGAACGGGATTCATCCTCATCTTCATCATCATCATCATCATCTTCGTGCAAAAATAAATCTGAGGTTTCAGTCTCCTGGAGGAACAAAAAAGATGAACTTTCAGACACAAGTTCCAAGCTCTGCCCAGGGATGTCTCACAGCACCAGCTGTGCTGGTATCTGGTGCGGGTGTCAGCGCCTCTCTCAAACTCACACAGTTACATCCCAACAGTTTTAGCACAAGAACAGCAGCCTCATGTCAGGAAAGAGAAAGAGAGCAAAGCTTCAAGGGAAGCAGGAATAAACCAGCACTCACCCTCTCCCAAACAAGGTTTCTGCTAAATGCCACAACAAAATAACCTTTAAAAGCTTAAGGTGTTACGGTGAATTACAGGGAAGAACGCAAACTTCTCCTAGAGTAGAGCACGAGGAGTGAGGAGTAAAAGGCTTTGCAGCCTGCACATACAGAACCTGAGGCTTGTTTACACCACTGACAAATTAACAGCCCATCCACAAAGCATCTTCTTTTCCCCCATTTTCTCCGTTTTAAAATGTGGGAAACGTAGGGTTTCATACCCAGTGAAATGAAAACCAGTTCAGTTCCTGGTTTGTAAAAACATCTTTGATGAAGTTTCTTCAGCACACAGGGAACTGTATCCCAAGAGCTCTCAGGTGTTAGATTCTAGTAAGAACGATCAGGTTATTAAGAGATTTCCATACCTCTTCCTTGGACTCCTCTTCCTCAACTTCTGTGGACACAGAAGGTACCTTGGGTTTGTGCCATGAGATCTGGAGCCGTCGGTCCTTGAACCGGGATCCCTGGTTAGCAGCCTGAGTTGTGTTTAAATGCACATATTTTCAGAGAGAGGACCAAGCAAACAACTTCTAACATCAGCAACAAGCCAGACCCAGAGCGTGTGGTACAGAGGCATGTTTGAAGAGCTCAAATATATAAACCACAACCACTACTTCAGTGCTCCAAGAGCAACTTCAGCCCCACCCAAATCTGCCAAATCCTGCCCTGGAACTGTGAGAGGATGAGCAGAGCTCTGAACTGCCAGGGACGTGCAGCTTTACCAGGGAAAGCCCTGTGTCACTGCTCAGGCCACCAGCAGGTACCTCCCCTTCAGCAGCACTACCTGCAGCAGCACCAAGCACCATCAAGCTCAAACTGGGGGATCAAAGTCTCTGAAATTTTAAAATACAAAGGTAGACACAAGTAGTTTAAAACTCTTATTTTAGATATGTGAAAAAATATATCCATGATTCTACTTACATTCTCAGCTTCAGAGCGGGACTTAAAAGTTACAACAACACTTAATGGAGAATCCTCTTCCTGAAGATCTTCGATATCTCCAAATTTCTGTGAGAAAAAGTTCATTGGAACTAGCAGTAATGTTCTCCTCCACTTTCATATCATGGTACAATTGTAGTGTACTGAAGTGACACTGAAATCTGATTTTTTGGGCAGAAGAGTGAGAGCCAGAGGAGCCCCAGCTGCATCAGCTGCATCACTATTACAGCCCTTGTCTTTTTGGGGAAAAGCTCAGATTTATTGCTATGCTAAGATGACCTGATTTTATAGCAGTAAGGGAAACGTGTATTAATTTACAGGCCACACTTACAGAGAAGTGCTGTAACAATTCATCTTTCTCCTCTTCAACGAAGCCTCCCACGGTGAGCGCCTTGGGCCGGTGGTCCACCACCATGTGGTTCAGCATGCCCCGGCCTCTGCCCCCACGGCCCCGGCCACGGCCCCTTCCTGGGGCTGCCGCCGCCTTTCCTCGGCCAGCCGGCAAGATGCCCAGGCGGGCAGCCTGGGGAAGAACACAGCCATGCCCGGTGAGAGGGGCTGAGCAGCCAGCACCCACACACTCAGCGCAGCAGCGTGCAGAGCAGCTCACCTCCACCTGCAGCTGATTGAGCTTCTTGCGCAGCTCCGTTGTGTCCTCTCCAGAGGACAGTCGCTTATGGAAGTCCAGCTCTGCATCCAACAGCTCCTTCTGGGCCTGGCAGAAAATGAGGTGGGAAGAGAAAACAGAAAGAAAGGGCAGAACTGTAAGGCACAGTTGTAGTGTTTTATTCCACTTCAGCAGTACATTAGTGCAAAGGATACAGAAAAATCAGGCACAATAGCCATACTTTTCTCTAAGTTCAGCTTTCTTCTAATTGCCTCTGCATGTGTGTGGTCCCCTCCATTTTTTGAAGGACTCAGAATTATCTGCTTTAGAAATGGTACAAACATGAATGAGCTACAAGCAAAACCAGGTCATGGAGCTCCTTCACCCGTGGCTTGTTTGTCCATGGTTATCACTCACATTAAAATGCTGCTTGCAAGTGTTGATCTAATACTGTTGCATTTAAAAGACATATTAATAGAAATAGTTACAAAAACCAAGCAGGCAAGCGTGTTGCACAATAAATACCTCTGTCTTGGACTTCAATTTGGATGGTGTGGAGGTTGTAGATGAAGTTTTTAATTCATCCTTTAACTGAGATATTTTTCCTGTTAGTTCTTTTAAAGTCTTCATAATTTCTGCTCTCTCTTCTGGTTTCATGGCCTTGTTTTTCTCCAGCTTGGATATCAACATCTATACAATAATAAAAGAACAGGAACATAAAATTCCAGGAAAAAAAAAACCTCAACAGACAGGTATGTACAAAATCAAAATGTATTTACTAGTCACATCCAAGACTTACCTTCTGGCATTCTATTTGTTTTTCTAACATCTCCTGCTTCTTTTTCCTCATATCTTGCTGGAGTTTCATTGCCTCCTATAAGAGAAAATTCTTTCCATCAGTAAAAACCAGTCTAGCATTGTATGTACTCACAGAGCTCATATATGTACTCATACAGATCATATTGTCCGCCTCAAGCTATGGAAGTGAAATCCACAATCAAAAGTACCCTCTGCAAAAAGCACAAGTATGAAATGCATCTGATTCAGTAAATAATAAATAAATAAAATCCTAATTTCCTGCTGTAGGGTACTTCACTAACATTTTGCCCCTTTCAGACACCTCTTAAGAAACATACTGTGTGCACTGTCATGCAAGTGTCTCATACCTGCAGAGATTAAACCCCAAGCAAACCCAGAAAACCTGACATGGCCAAGTGCATCAAGTAAGAGAGCCCCAAAGGACACTTCATGCATGATTACCCCAAGGAGCAAGACTGCCCCATAACAAGGACCAGTTCCAACCCACATATAAAGCTGTAGAGGAGTGGTTGAGGTTTCAGGTGCCCGTCAAACCTTGCATTTAAAGCACTTTGCTCCTTACACTGTCAGGCAGCCATCAAGCATTAAGTACCTGCTTTTTTTTAAGGGCTTCTTGCACGTCATGAGGTTTAGATCCTGCACCAGACTTCAGAGTTGTCTTCAAGTTTGGAGAACTGTAAACCATTTTTGAGTGGCTTGCAGAAGTAGGAAATATCTGAAATAGTAAAAAAACACACAGTAAAATAGGGAATATTTCAAAGTGGCCGTGATATACCAGCAGGGAACTCGAGCAGATCACGTTCCCTGAAACCCCAACTCAGATGTCCAGATTTGTGCAAGGAGGCAGAAAGACCAAAGCAATTAAAATACATGGATAAAGGCATCAGTCCAGTTAAAAGGATTTTTGAAAAAGATACTGTCTTTCCTGCTCCATGGCAGACTCCCTTTGCATCCTGAATCCCACCAGGACACAGCTGAAGGTGATGATCTGTCCTTGCTTTAGTTTCAGCTCCACATTTGCAGCCCAACATCCCACTTTCTGATCAAGTAAGGCAGCAAAAGCCACTCCATGCTTCCTTTCTTAAAAAGACTTCCCCGTGGCCCAGAACACATTCTGCACTATGGTACCAGTGTGAATTGAACACTTATTGGTTTCAACTCCAGGTACAAATACTCTCTAAGCTTCTAGCACTGCTGTTAAACCACAGCAAAAGCTCAGAAATTCCTGGGAGAGCCATTACATTTGCCAGCAAAAGGCTGGTCTCACATACAGGTTGTCAGACTTGCTTAGTATCAAGCACTGCTGAAAATATTTTATGCTATTTACAACACTGATAGTGTTGTGGTTGATAGTTCCTGAAGTCATTGTCCCTATTCCATATAAACAGCTGTTGAAACGAGAAAGAAGTGACTGACCATGGCTGCATGAAACATTACTGAAAAGGAACAGAACCAAGTGGGAACAATTCACAAGTTCTCTCTGCCTGTTCCTTCCTGGCTGACAAGCTAAAGCTGTACCTGAGCACGACCACGGTCCACTCTCAACATACCTGAGACTCCTCTGCCCCAGCCCCGGGCTGGCCGAGCTCAGGCTGGCTCCCACCCGCTGCCCCAAGGCGCCTTTTCACCGGGACTTTGTTCAGGACGTAGGCGCCAGATGCCAGGGGTTTGTTCATCACCTGTGCATGCACAGATTTGAAAACATCAAGGTTAGATCCTTGACTTCTCTGCAGCAGCAGCCACTTGGGCAGGCTGCTGAGCCCCTGGACAACACGCACCTTGGCCAGGCTGCTGTGCACGGTCACGGCGGGTGGCGTGGCCAGGGCCTGCTGCTGCAGGTGCTGCAGGGCCTGCGGGGCGGGCGACTGCTGCTGCTGCAGCAACGGGGACTGCTGCTCACTCTCCCTGTGCCACAGCACCCGGATGAAGCGATTGCTCAGCACCGCCTCCGTGCTGGAAATGGCCTTCCTCGCCTCGTCGTTGCTCAAGTACTGAATGAGAGCAGCTTCAGGATCGTTCTGGAAAGCCACCTAAAGCAAAAGTTCACAAATGCTTTATTTCTCAAGGAAGAAAACATTTCAATCATTAGCAAACTCATCTACAAATGATGTGCAGTGATGAACTGAGTATCCAGTGTATTAACAGCTCAAAACGCTGGTAAGACATTCTATGTAATTAAAGCAAAGTAGCTTTTGGCAAACTCTACATGTACTTGCAGCAAAGTCTAGACACATTCAAATACATAGATGAATGAATGAATGAATAAGACTCCTCCACCAACAGCATCATGTGTTCAGAGCACTGTGCAGTGCCCTGGGTATGTCTGGTAGCACTGTTGCTGACCCAAAGGCTCTTTATCCCAGCCTCCTGAAGGACAAGCACTGCCCGAGGGCGCACAGTACAAAGCCTCACCACACCTTCAATGCAGCAGCATCTCCAAGTCTTGAATAAGCATCTTTTTCTCTGAAAATTAGTATCACAGCAATAAAAATGTACCTTGGACTTTCTAGTGTAGTGATTGAGATAGTATATTTGAAATACATTATTTCATTAGAGAAGTACAGAAAGCACCACAGTATCTTTTGGGCTAAGACAAAGTTATCAAGAAATACAGAGGCTTCCCAGGTATCTGGCTCTTATTTAGACCTCTGACTGAGGACTTGAGAGGCAACCTTTTTGTCTAGAAAAATAAACGAAAATTACATGTTATTTTAACTACTATTTTTAAAGTGTTTTTTCTTTTTTTTATAAGGCAAGGACACCCTTGAGCCAGTTCTAGGATGCCAAGTGGTAACAAACTGATAAGCAGATAAAGACTCTTCGGTAGCATCCTTGTCGAAATCCTGACCATCAAATACCATTAGACTGTCATATAAGACAAAAAGTCAGATCATATCTTTCAAAACTTATACACAAGTTGCTCAAAAACCTGTCTTAGTTTAGTCACTACTAAACCTGCCAGCCTTTCAAATGTAATCAGGCATCATGAAGGCAGAATGTTTTACAGAATTAAGATAATAATGCACAGTAGACCAGAAAAGGTTTCTCTGAACTTGATTACCTCCTCTCTCCCAATTTGTCTCCACTAAGATTTCTCAAAGAAACTATGCAGTACTCAGGCAGGCTTCAGGGAAAATAAAATAACCAAACACAGACATAAAACTAGACTGTTTTTTTACCTGAATGTTTACAATAGTTCCAAATTTGCTGAAGTGTTCGTTGAGCTGTGTAATATTGTTCAGTTCTGGTGGAATTTTTCGAACTTCCAATTTTGTATTAGTATACTGATTCTTTTTCAAAAACCCTGGCTTATTCTGGTTGTTATTTACTTGCCTAGAGAAAAGGAGAACAGGAAGAGTTCAGATAAGCACATGTGTGCCTAAGTAAGGCAGCAAATGTTAACATACATCTAAATTGCATTTTTCCTCTAAAAAGTACACCCTCTAGGCACTAACAAAAGAGAGCTTCCCCTGGGCCCATGTTTAGTCTCCATACTATGGGGATACAAACCTTCTGACCCAACCATCCCAAATTTCAGAGACTGGTGAACAGCAATGTTCACAGCACTGACAGCAATGGAGTACATTTGAATTAACATCTGTAGCTAACTCTTACTTTCCCAGCCAGGGTTTCTTCAATGGTGGACATTCCAAGCTGCTTGGAGATCTCTTCCTGCTGTCTGGTTCCAGGACAACTCTAGTGACATTGCTGCTGTTATTTGGAATAGGAATGGGAGGTTCAGTTTGGATGATAATGTTGGCAGCTGGAGGGAAGGAAAAAGGCCTCTGTTATTCCACCACACATGGAAAAGCTTTCACACAGCAAAACAGAACTGAGATTAAAAACATAAACATTAGGACGACTTTATCAAATTGGTCAGTTTTGTTTCCGAACAAAATCGTTCAGATCATTCCCTAGCCTAACTAAACATCCTGAGAGAAATACACATGGTCCAGCTGGGAGGGATTGCTTTTGACCTTTAAGGCTAGTACTAGCTTGAAGAAACAGGTCAGAGCTCTGCAATGGGCAGGGCTGAATTAAAAACCAGCTTGCCCTGTGTGAACCCTTGACAGCAAAAGCAATCAAGAACCCGTTCTTTCCACTGCTATCCCACTGCCAGCCCTCCAGCCAGGTTTCAGCAACAGTTAACTAAGCACTCTTTTAAGACACTAGTTAAAGTATGAAGCAAATACTACCACCACAAAGTTTGCTAGAAATTTATTTGCAACCTTTTCAAGATTATGCCCTTTATGTTAGTCTCCTGTGAATGCCAAATATTCAACCCCTAAAAAGAAGTCTGAGTTATACATACATACATATACATATATAAATATATAAAAATTTCTATGGCTTTTATATAAGCCAGGGCTCTGTTGGTTACACTGGTGAGAACAGACTGGGCATTTTCGGGCATGGCATCCTCACTTTGGAGGATGATCTGAGAGCAAACCTTTTACACACCTGTGACAAAGACAGTAAAACATGTTGTGTGAGGCTCTACATGGAGCACTCAACCCTGCCTTACCCCTGTGATGGGCTCTCAATTAAGCCCCAACCCTGCCTCTGTAACTGTAATTAAGATGCAAACAGCAACAGCAATTTCTACAATAATATTTACCATATTCCTTATGAGATGAGTATTGGAAGGAAATATTGAAAATAAAATGAAAAAAAAAAATCTTTCTTATCTACTGAGTAAGAAATACTGAAGTAGAACAATAAAACACAAAACTTAACATATTTGGTTTTAAGAATCAGGGCAGGAACACACAAGGGAGAAAGAAAGTTTTGCTACTACAACTAAACTTTGAAGAGCCTTGACCTATGCCCTTCCCTAAAAGATGCTTTGTGCACATCACCACTAAGAGACAGCAGCCACATCCATTCCGGCAGGGGCTAGAAATTATGTAAGTGCAGACTGGGATTCCCATCAGCTGGGAAATTGGAATGATACCTGTGATGTTCGTTTCAGAGAGAACACCTGGCTGACAGAGTCAGAGCATGAAGCACCAAAACATGCCATGGCAGCTCCCTTCTTCACTACCATCACAACAGCCAAGGCAAGGAGCTTTGATCATCACCTCTGTGCCCTCAGCTGACCAAAAGCAGTCTGCAGACTGTGCTGCTAAATCCATCTTTAGGCACCATTTTTCTTTCTAGGAGCTACCAGTACCTGGAAAATACCTTCACAGGCTTAAGAGGAATAAAACCCCAACCAACCAACAAAACCCTTGTAGCATTCCCAAGCAAGTGCTTATTTTTAATCAAAAAGGCTGCTTGGATTTTAATATGGGTATGTTAGCACTTAAAAAAGGTAGAAATGTAAAAAAAAAAAAATCTCTGAAACACTAGATCAGTGAGAAAAACTAGTGCTTTCAGCCTGAAAAAGAGGGAAAAGTGTTGACGGTCTTGGACAAAAATAGCAACAGCAATGACCCTTCCTACCTCGAGGGTTTGTATCCATCTCCCCAGATGTTAGGCCAATTAGATTTGGACGCTGCATTTGTGCTCTCGTAAAGAACTGCCGATACTGAGATCTACCAGCACTGGTAATACTAGGAGCTTCAGGGTTATAGCCATCTGGCTCATATGTATCTAAAAAAAAGGAGAGAAACGACAGAATTTTTCAAGTGAGTTTAAGACTCGGGGTTAATGTTCCTTTAAGGAAGTGCACGGATGTCCAAGAGTCAGAAGCTGTCTTGGATGAAGAGAAGAGAGGTCGTACAGCCAACCTGTGCAGCCATTGCAAACCCTCACCTGAATTCCAGGCCTAGCCTATCTGGACACATTCTCTTTTGGTTTTTATTCCAGTACTGTTTGTCCAAAGCACACAGGTCACAACACAGAGTACTGCTGATCCGCTGCCTGGAAAGGCCTGAGGGGTCCGTGTGACAACCTGCCAACATCTGGCTGTGCTTTAAGGGCAACAACACAGCCTTTGGTTTCAGCATTTACACTGCAGAGTCTAAGATGCAAAGAGATTTTCAGCCTTTGCTGCCCAACAGTCTGGCCCTCTTCAGAAAAGAATTTTATATGAAGAACATACTTAAATGATTTCAATCAAAGAAAGCTGAGAAATGAGGTAATGGAACCAATACTTACCTCCTGAACTCTCTTCATGTAAGAGTGAGATAAGCTGCCTAGCTTAGGTAAGGTACTAATGATTATTTCCATTAGAAGTGGTCACTGCAAGAACACAAGATGACAACTCCTACTGCTCCTCCAACCCAAGGTCCAAATTGAGACTAACACTTTTTTAAAACTTTTTAAAGGAAAAGCTGTACGAGAACTAGAATGAATGAAGTCTGTGAAGAGCCTCCGCAGGAACAAAATAAATGCTGGCACAAGGGAATCTGACAGACATGAATGCCTCCAAAATCTCAGTTCCTTATTCTGCAGCAACAAAGACAACTCTACAGTTAAATACAGATGCCCCACAATATCCACACTGATAGCAGAGCCTGAAGCTGTAAAACAAGAACTTTCTCTAACATCGAAGGAGCAGAACCACAAGCTCCTCTTCCCTGATTTAGAACATGATTGACTGCAAGAGGGCAACCAGCAGCTGTTACCACAACAGTCCAAGAACAGGACATGAGAATCTCCCCAGAGGTTCTGGAGAACAGAATTACTGTGAAGCCCTGTGAGCTCTGACAGGCAGAATTACCCATTAGAAGCTCTGGGGCTGAAAGGATCAGATGGTGACACCTGAACACCCGACAGGACTTGGGGATAACTGAACAGATTATCTAATAAATTTGAGTGTCTCAAGTTCTGAAAAGCACGGACATTACAAATAAAATGACACGGATCGTGAACTGAACTAGATCTTCTCTTTGAATAAAATTCAGAATAGTTATGTTAAAAAACCCCAGATGAGAATATTATAAAACACTGACATTTAATTATCTTACTTTTGTCATATAGAACATGGGAATTCCATTAATCCTTTAATTATAAAAGAAAAAAATTCTGTTGTATTTAAATTGAGCAATCTAGAACTTTCCAGATATTTTGCTATTTTCCCTCATAAAACATACTTTAAAAAATTTTGAGCTGTGTTAAGAAAGAGGGATGTGTCCAGTGAAAGGTAACAACTTTTAGAAAGCTAGAATCAGGGTGATTCTGGAAAAAGAAAAGAAAAAGCACTGTTGTCTATGAAGACTATTGTACATATTGTGACATACAGCTGGAAAAAAAAAAGCTCTCATCTGTATTAGTCCAAACTGGAGAGTAATAAAGCCTAAGTTAAACAGCAATTAAAGGTTTGCAGATCTATCTTTCACCTACTAATGTCCTACTAAAAGGCTTGAAGATGAAAGGAACATTTCTCACGCAACAATCGGAGTGCTGTGAGCACATGAAACCCAGAGCTCCCCACAGTGCTCCTCCTCAGACCAGGGCAGAGCACTCTGCCATTCCATCCTGGAATGGATGACAGGCTGACCCAGGGAGGCATCAGACTTCTTTTTAGATTTGTACGTATTGGAGGAAGACAGATCGTAATTTCTATTCACATATCAACAGAGAAAGTTTAAAATGTTTCCATCAAACAGGTTTCAACCAAAAGGCATTTGCTTACGTTCTGACACTGTGTAGAGCAGGTTCTGAGGCAGAGGAGGAGGCAGCCTTGCTCCCACGGGTGCAAGACTGGGCACTGCGCTCGTCCCTGGCTGGTCACGACTGTTTATCAAGCTGGACTGGGTTAAAGGTGGTCCTGCAACAACACCACAGAACACATCACACACTGACAGCTCAAAGGCAAAACGTGCCTCTAGGAGGCTGAATCACAACATTTCTTGCATTACAGCAGGAAAAAGCCTGGCTAGTGTCAGTGACCAATCCAATCATCACCAACTACCAGTGAGGTGAGCTGAAAGATCCCCAACTCCACTCCCCCACCCAATTTAATTCAGTTTGCAGTGCTAGGAACACCATGGTTTACCAGCTGAATATTCAGAATTCTTTGGGCTCTGCTCTGAACAATGCACTGCTAGCAAAGGAGCTGCAGTTCTGGGCATGGCTCTGAACAGTGCACTGCTAGCAAAGGGGCTGCAGCTCTGGGCACTGCAGCTCTGGGCACTGCTCTGAACAGCACTGCTGGCAGAGGGGCTGCAACTCACGCGGGACGGGCAGCACGACGGGTGGCGGGGGCTGCGGGTGGGGCTGCGGCACCGGCAGCCGCAGGCCGCGCACCGGCCCCGGCAGCGGCGGCAGCAGCAGCCCCGGTGGTGGCGGTGGCAGTCCCGGCGGCGGCGGCGGGAACGGGATCATGCTGGGCAAGGAAACTTCGTCTACCACTAAAGGATCGTTTCCGTGATCAAACTGGCAGAGATCACCAAGGACACAATAGCCTCGCTCTGCAAAATAGGACATTTCATCTCAGGTTAGAAAACACACGCAGTAGTTCTCAGTGATTTATAACATTTCAGGTTTTCATGGAATTTTTTACTAAAGAAAACATGTATCCACTGATACGTTACTATATTGTAAGGTAAGGTTTCACAAAATAATTAAAATTAGAACAATCTTTCATACAAGCATACAAACTTACATGCATTCATCATAAAAGCTGTGGGAAAAAAAGTCAGAAGTACTGCAGTTTATTTTAAACACACACACACTGCAATCTGCACCAGGACTGCCAGTGGTTGAGGTATTTGTCTAGCACAGAGAGAACTGTGAAAAAACTCCGTATGTTCTTATCCAGCAACTGCCACAGCACAGGCAAACTGCTTGCAGTAGAACTAGTTATTTCTCCAGTACAATAAAGGGCATCTCTGCATCTCTTACAACAAGGTACACCTCGCATGCCACTGCAGTGTGACTTGCTGCTCACATTCAGTGAATACCTAAAAAAAAAAAAGCCACAAAAATATTGAAATAAGGCACAAAAATGAAAACTAAGGAACAGTTACCATCATAATCTTGACATCTTCTTTTAGGAGGAGGGTTTCTGCCAAATGAACTGGGATTGCTGTGGTTGTTGAAGTAGTTTGACCAGCTCTCTGATGTGCCTTCAAGGTGGTGTGCAGGTGCAACTACAGTTACAGCACTGGGAATAGCTTGTGCAGAGGAATACTGTTCGGAGGATTTACTGGGAGATGCGGACACCGGATTATATGAGCCTTCGACATCATTTTTTTCACTCTTGTATTTTGATCTCTCTCTCTCTCGGTGCTCTGTTTAAAAAAAATAAAGCTGAGTACAGCCCTCCTGTTTCATTCTGTACATCAGAACCATGAGCAAGAGATAATAACATATTGTCTGAAATACGCAGCATTCTGCACATTGAACTGTTCCTGAAGGAGCTCTTACCAATGGAGAAATAACTAAATACAACGTATATAGGGGTTTAACTTCAGAAATACCCAAGTTTTCCCTGCAAAATGCACGTTCATTCCTCTACTACTTATTTCACTCTGGCTTACAGCTCTCTTTTAAAGGAGAAAGAAGGGCAAAAGCCTGAAACAACAAACCTACCTCTGCCCTTAACTAACGAGGTCTCAAGGTGCGTGGAATGCTGTAATCTGTGCCACTTACTTTTCCGACAGACCTGAACTAGCCCTAAAAGAACAATCATATGGTAACCACCTGCAACTGCAAAGAAGCCTTCTCTAAAAAATACACAGTAACAAAATGAAAGAGGGAAACACTGCTTTGCAAAAAGTTCAGTCCACATGAGGAAAAAAAGAATAAAATCAACAGCTTTGTCAGAACACACAGCACAAAAATACGACCTACTGCTTCCACAGGAATACACCTGTGGATAAATTAAGAGGTTAGCAAAGAAGAAAACAACCCCCTTAATTGTTCTACTCTGAAGAACAGCATCCTAATTAATAAATTCAAGAACACAAAGCTATCAGAATTTCCTCCATTGTCTCAAGGGCATCTCCTGCCTGCTAGATCATTCAGAACGTAGAAGTCACACCTGTCAGTGCAATAGGATGCTCTCTGAAGCAGCACCCTGGGCACTCACCACTCCTGCTGCCATCCCGGTCTTTGCTGCGGCCCCGGCTGCGGCTGCGGCTCCGACTCAAGCCTCTGCTCTTGCTCCGGCTCTTACTCCTGCCCCGGCGCCAGCCAGACTTCTCCCTGTACAAGTCACTCCTATCATAGTACCTGTCGTAGTCCCTCCACTTCCCATCGTCCCGCTTCTTCTCTCTGGTTCTAGGAAAGACAGATGTAGACCATGTCAGTGAAAAGAGAAACAAAATTCAAAAAGAAGCTTGCAACATGGAAAGATACTGTTCACCCTTCCCATCCATTTGGGCAGTGAAACACTCCAGTCAGAATTTCACAAATTACACAGAGAAGTACAGAATCTTAAAGCTGGTTCACTGGTCTGCAGAAAGCTGGGGTAGGAATTGGCAAGGTGAGACAGTCATGATGCTCAAACCAGAACAGGCTTTAGAAGTGATGCTGACACAGCGTGAACAATTGCCCCCAGAAAATACAGACCCCAAAAATGTTCTTAATTTGTATAACAAGGGAAACAATGGAACTGATGACATTCCTAGGAATTGTAATTTGAAGAATATTTGACCTCTTTTGCAAGAGGCAAACTTCTTGTGGAGACTTCTTATGCACGTGATCAGCATGTGCACAACATATCACAGTCAAAGGAAGAAGAAAATCCCTATTTTTCACAAAAATCACTACCTACAAGGTAAAAAAACACAGTCAAAGACTGACAGCAAATACAGAAAAATTTCTTAACATTGTGGTTCAAAGCTAACCTTTGCTCACTGGAATCTGTACGGCTCCTCTGGGGACTGGAATACTTCTTCCTCCTGCTCTCCCGCTCCTCTTCAACAGACTCTTGAAAATTCTGTTTAACACACAACTACCAAACAAAAAGTATCACTTTTTAAAATTAGGAAAATGACAGCAAAATGTAGCTCATGTTACAGAAAGCAACCCAAAGAAAACAATACTCAAGTATCACTTGCCCAGAGGACTGAAGCACTACAAGTAAACAAGCACTCGAGTCTGTTGAAGAATTTTGGTCTCCAAACTTGCTTTTTTTTTCTGCAGAAGAGATGCTCCTAAATAAAATCACTTTGATGTTTTATTTCTAAACAGGATTCATTAAGAACAAGATCTCTCACCACTCTACTTCCTTATTTAGCGTAAGCAATTCTTCAAGTGAGGTATTTCCTGAACCTTTGAACACAAAGCCTGCAGTCACCTCTCCAGGTAGGGAAGTCACTAGCTGACATTTTAAATAACTGCTTCGAGGCAAAAACCTGCTCCCATGCTGGAACTGGTCACATTTCTTGCTGGCCTCCACCACAGCAGGTTCAGAAGTCTGCAGCTGTACCACTACTGCAAACCACTGACCCATTCTGCACTTCTGCTGCCATTTCACACTGCTTACAAGTTACTGTAAATTTTGGTGGAAAAACTTACATGCACTAATTTTTAAAAGACTTCTTGTTCCAATTGAAACCAAAAGGAAGGCTTCCTGCATCCTTCTAGAACAGGATTATCTGGGGAGAAGTGGCAGAAATACTCAAGACTTGGCTTGACAGGGCTCTGGAGAGCTCCACCTGCAGTCCTGCTGCCAGCACCAGGTGTATCACACGGCACCTGGGGTGCCCTACATGTGATTCCACATGTGGGTTATTTTGAGGCCTCTGTGTGTAGGAATCACACTGAGCCTCATGACACATTGTGATGGCCTTGCTGATGTCAAAATAACTAATTAATATCCTGAATTCTATAACATTGTCCCATAAAGCTGTCCTAGATATCTTCTTCTGCTTATTGCCACTCCCCTCCAGCCCCTCAAATCTCCTCCTCTGCCCTCACCAGAGCACTGCTTAAGTCAACTAAGGTAGTTCTATGGGACTTTATTCTATAAACTATGACAGTGCTTTGAGAACAGCGGGGAAAGCTCTTACAGTGAAAGTCTTGTTCAAATAATGAACAAACTGTTGTAACTCTGCATCACATCCTCAGGTAAAAGAGGACATCAGAGAAAAGGAAACAAAAGTTAAAAGCAACTTTAAATCAGTTGGTGAAACACAGTCAGGTAAATAAGGACCTGCATTTGTCTGGGCTGACCTGGGTTTGGCTGACTGACAATTTCTGCAATTATTTGTAACCTTATCTCAAAAATTTGATTGCTTTTAATTTTGTCAACAGAACTTTAAAAAAAGGTAAACAACTCAAATCAAGGTAAAACTGGGGGCAAACAAACCCCGACTTTCCAAAGTAATTATTCCAATACAGAACCTAACATATTTCAATGATTTTAAGCACCACAGAAAGCATTTTAATTTTCATTCCTCACAGGATATACAAAATTGGAAATGTTTTGGAACGTTTTTGCTGCTTCCTCCTCTCAAAACCCTTCCAAGTAATCATCCACTGGTATTACCAGAGCTGTGAACAGGATTTCTGAGTGCTTAATTGAAGGTAGACTCTACAAAGGGATGTAAAATGTTCTTGTCTGAATAGACATCTTCCACGGTTCTCTGGACACAGAGATCACTAGTCACAATAGAGTGCATTTTTTGTCACATTTTGCCTCACAAATGTAGGAGAGCTAATTTGAAAATAAAAGGCAGGCAGAATAAATAACATTACCTCCTCCTTGACTTCTTCTTTCTCTTGCCCTGCAGGCTTTGCCTCTGCCTTTGTGGGCTCAGCAGAAGGAAGGTAACTCTTGGTGTACAAACTTTCAAAAAGTTTATCTACAAACCCTGAAGTTTCTGAGGATACAGAAGATAAGAAAATATTGTTACATATGCAATTAAGTGTGTGGTTACATTTTACCAGAGAAGACCCTGAAAACAGTCAGCCAAGGGGGCTGCTTGCAGCAGCACCTCAGATTAATGAGCATTAGCTCCACTGAAGGAGCTGGAATTACATTTGTGGCACCTGAGGCTGTTCATTTAGAGAAAGAAATTCCTCAGGTATATCACAGACAGCAACAGAGACTTCTCCTGCTCTAAGGGGCAAGCATGATTGGCGCCTGTCCACAGCTCTCCACCAGCTCCATCAGCTACACTCAGCAGCCTCTTAAGGGCAATTTTCTGAGAGTAAATAATTCTCAACATTACAACAAATGCACAGTAACCTTCCCACTGAGTGTCACACTTTCAGGTGTTTAAACCCTTGACTGTGAAGCAAATTGCCACATGTGAAGCTCCCAGCAATCTGAAGGATTAACATGGACCAGGTTTTCAAAAGTTACCAAACACCTGTCAGAGAAGCTTCTGGCAACACAACTGACACTTTAAATTAAATTGCTTTTCTTTAAGAACATTTCCTCCCACCCACTGTGAAAAGTCCAAGTTACATGACTTGATCCTATGATTATTACTTTTTTAATCACAAGATTCCTTCGAACTCTGTATGAAATACTGATGGCTACCAAGAAGGATTTTGAAGGCAGCAGTGGTGCAGCACCCTCCCTCCTCCCGCCAAGAGCTGAAGCCCCCAGCCAGCCGTGGCCACCACACCTTTCTGCAGGAACACATCCAGCTGGTCAGCACAGAAAGCTTTCAGCTCCTTCTCAGGCTTGTCTTTCTTCACTAACGCCACGACATAGTTGGCCAAGGCTGAGGGGTCTGCGTCACATCTAGTGAGAGAGAGAACTGTGCTTGGCTGCTGCCCGATGGGGGCACAGGCACTGGAGAGCCCCAGGAGCTCACAGCGCCCTGGGCTGCCGGGCACAGAAGCACCAGCACAGCTGCACTGGGGCCATGGAGCCACACAGGGCTTTCTGCACCCACAGCCCAGTGCTTCAGCTGCCTTGTGAACCCCCACGTACACCTGACAGAGGCCCTTCTCTGCTCTTCCTGAGGGAAAAGCACCCTTCCTCTGCCCACACAGCTCCACTGCCGCTGAACCTCCTCCTGGCCCAGCGAGCACACCTGGAATGACTCTACAGGCACAGCAGGGCACGGGCCAGGGCAGGCACTGCACAAGCACTGAGAGGGATTAAACTGCGCTTCAAAATTAAAACATTGTTATAAAAGAATTCAGAAGATGTCACAGAGGTTAATTTTCAATACACACACAGGTTCTGCACAACTTCAGCGACTGTCCTGAGGTGCTGGGGTTTCCTCCTCAAGGATACTTCCATGCCATATTTCACAGTAACCTTTTAACACTGGTAGAACAACTAAAGGGCAGCAATTACTGACCCAGGTTCTCTCCTCATGCTCCCTCACCTGTGTCTGGTCCACAAAGTCCAAACTCACCAACTTTGTGCAGTGATACTTCACCACTAATCTTTAAACTGCATATTGCTTTTGATCTCATTATTCAGCTATTAGGAGCACCTCAGGTATGAAATAGAGTAACAGTGTGACTAAATTGCAGCTCCTTGTTTGGCCTCTCGGAGTGTGCAGGTGACAGATCAGGTGGGGGCAGAAACCTAAAATACTCAAAAGACTTTTTTTTTTTTTTTAATTAACATTTAAAGAGCAGATTGTGTATTTTTTGAGAACAGTAACTCTGGAAATAGAAAGAAAAAATTCTTAAGTATATATAACTCAAAATAATCTCAAGTAAGAAAAAGATCCAGAAAACAAGCAATAGGCAAAAAGCCAAGCAGAGGACAACAGGTGACTGAAATAAAATTCTTCAATGAGCAACAATCAAGTAGCTCTGCTCTCATATAGCCTCCAACAACATCCAACCTACACTGAAAGCCAGGGTAAATGGAGCAATTAAGAACAAAGAAACCACAAATTGACAGATTTTACAATTCTTACACACAAAGAGAAATAACCTGTATGCGATGCACTCACTGTGTGTGATGTACTGGGGCCCTCACCCACTGACTGTAAATCTTCAATTTCAAGTAGAGGAAACTATCCCTCACTTCACAACTTTTACCTTTCCTTCCTCCACAGGTCAGTCCCTCCCAAGCACCCCATCCTGTCCCATCAGGCAGTACCAGAGCACACAAGGTGAGTGCCCTCCTCCAGGCCAGCCACTCTGTATTGTCTAGTGCCACTACAGAGCCTGTGACTGCCAGGGCCTCCTGGCCAATTCCTGGGTTTTCTGCCTCACAAGCCACAGTGCAAGGAACGCTGGACACCGACCGGAGCTGGCAGGGAAAGTGCAGGAGCAGGAGCTGTGCTCCAGCCTAGAGACTTTCAGCAGGGTTTGACTGAACACCAGAGACACCGTGACTGTAACAGGGAAAAAGGAAGCAGTGAAGAACTTCCAAAAGCCTAATGCTTAATGATGGCACCTGAGCAGACCTAGGGCCTACTCAAAACTCTTCCACAGGCCTTGGTTGTATTTCTGGGAGACCTGAGCCTGGCCAGGTGCTGAGGAGCAGCTTCCCCTGGTGAGACCCACGGAGCCCTCGCTGCTGCACCACCAGCACAGCTGTGTTCAGGTACTGGAGCCTGAGACCAGCACAAACCCAGCACCCCTCTGCAGCCCAGCATCAGAACCCACAAAATGCACTACATAACCTGGATCTGTGCTGACTCCATCCCAGCCCCACTCCCACTGCAGGCAGCAGCAGGATGCAAATGCAGACTTCCCACAGTTTCAACGTTATTCCTAGTTTTGTCAGCTCCTCCAGCAGCCTCTGGCTCTGCTCTGGGATGACAGAGCTAGGGCTGAAGCTGACGGCACATCTGGAGCAGCAGGTGGAAGCGCACAGAATCACAGAGATTGGAAAAGCGCTCCCAGACCACCAAATTCAATCTATCCCCACCTTGTCCCCAGCCCAGAGCACCGAGCGTCACGGCCAGGAATTTCCTTGGAGACTCCAAGGATGGGGATCCAAACCTCCCTGGGCAGCCCCTGCCAAGGCCTGAGCACCCTTTCCATGGGGAAATTCCTGCTGCTGTCCAAGCTGAGCCTGCCCTGGCCCAGCCTGAAGCCGTTCCCCCTGCTCCTGTCCCTGTTCCTGGAGCAGAGCCCGACCCCCCCGGCTGTCCCCTCCTGGCAGGAGCTGTGCAGAGCCAGAAGGGCCCCCTGAGCTTCCTTTGCTCCAGGCTGAGCCCCCGCAGCTGCTGCTCATCGGACTCGTGCTGCAAACCCCTCTCAGCTCCGCTGCACGCTGTGGGACAGCGGCCCCGCACGTCCCGGGCCGTGCCGCACTCTGGGCCCGGCCGGGGCAGGCGGGGCAGGGCCGGGACGGCTCGGCCGGGCCCGGCCCGCGGGAAGCGCCGCCCGGCCGGCCCGGCCGCACTCACATGGGCTCCAGCAGCTTGGCCAGCCAGGACTTGAGCGCCTCGACGCTCTCGATGATCATGGTGGCGCCGCGCCGCCCGCTCCGGCTACACCGCCGCCATGGCCGCGACCTGCCCGGCGCCGCCCTCAGCGCAGCCTGCTGGGCACGGCCGGGGCGGGGCCGCGCGCCAGCACCAATCAGAGGGCGCCGCTCCGCGCTGCCGGCCAATGGCAGACGCCGGGAGCCCGAGCCGAGGGTCAGGGAGAACCAGCAAGTTCGGTAGAGCGAGCACATGAACCCGCGGCGACATCTTGGGGGGGGCGCTCTTAAAGGGCCAGCGTGCGGACGGGCGCACCCCCTCGGCCCGGTGCGCCGGGCTTATTTTCCCTTCCCCAGCTGGGATCAGTGTCCGCAGCGATCGTTCCGCCACTTGCCCTGACGTCCTCCTTCTCTGCCCTCCTTCTCTGCCCTCCCTTCGCGCTACAAAGGGCCCGGTGTCCCCCGCCCGCCGGCTTGGTACGGGCCGGGCTCCCCCGCCGCCGCCGCTGTTGGCACGGCCCGTGCGGAGCCGTCAGGCGCGGCAATATGGCGGTGAGTGGGAGCGGGGCCGGGGCTTCGGCCCGGGGCTCCCGCTGTTCCCCTGCTGTGTCCCGGGGGCTCCCGCTGTTCTGCTGTGTCCCGGGGGCTCCCGCTGTTCCCCGGGCTCCTCACCGGCCCCTCGGGTCACTCTTCGCCGCCGCGGTCTCCGGGAACAGAGTCCCACAGCGGCGTGCGCGGGGCCTTTGCCCGGGGGCTGCGGCCCCTTGCTGTAAAGCTCTTAGGAGTGTCTTGGTTTTGATGGGAAAAAACTAAATTATCAACTTTTATGAGAGCAGAATGCGTGTGTCCGTAATGCGTGTGTCCTTTAACAATTCCTATGTGTTCTATGGTGGAAGAATAAGATCCTTTAATACTTGCCATATGTTATGTGATAAAAGAATAAGGGGAAGGGCTGCTGAACACGGATTTAATTAAAATCGCTTGGAATGCTTCACCTGGCGAAAGTGAACTACAGGTACACTTGTTACCTGTGCTTTTCCTGGCATAGGGAGTGCTGTGCCCACTTTATGTACGTCAAAAGGGGAGGCATCACATGGGTTTATGCAGAATCTGGAATAAAACCAGACTTCTATGGGAGTTTCCACTTATGATTTATATCCTCTTCTGCCTCCCCAGTTCAGACATCTCTGAGTTTGTTCTTTCTTGGCCAGATGGCCAGAGTGTGTGTGTATCCTGGCTGCTGCAGAGTCCTTTGCTGTGGAAAATGCCTGTTGAGGCTCTCCTTGCAGACCTGGGGTCCGGTTTCAGGCTGGATCTCTGGACACAGCCCCGCAGAGCCGCCTCTGCTGCTCTGCTGGGACATGGGGCAGTGCTTGCCCTTACCCAGGGAGATCAGGGCTGCTCTGTGATAGGTTACAGCTCTGACATTTCTTACCCTGCTCAGCCAGACTTCTCTTCCTTCCTCTCCTGAACAGGAGCGTAAAGGAACAGCGAAAGTGGATTTCTTGAAGAAGATTGAAAGAGAGGTCCAGCAGAAGTGGGAGCACGATCGAGTGTTTGAGATCAATGCTGAAGACAGGAGAGACCAGAGAATGTATTGTTGTACTTGATTTTTCACTGCTTGAAGTGTCTTTTCATTCAAAATCTGGTGGAGGGAAAAAGTGGCCCCTATCTAATGAGCGGTACTCATGGCTCATCTGGAGAGGCTTGCTCACACGTTGATGTAGCTGATGACACAAAGCAGCTGAGTACGTGTGTGGCTGAGTTCCAGCAGTATGAGAGAAGTTTTTTCATTCCTGGCAGTGTCAGTACCCTCTGTGGGCTTAAACCAGGTTCTCTGTGTGACTTGTGCTCTTTGGCGTGGAGGAGGTTCTGCAGTGGGGTGCCTGAGCCCTCACCCCGGGAGGTTTCACTTGGAGGGGAGGTGTGTCCTGCTGTGCCTCGCAGAGCGCAGCAGTGCTGGGCTCCTGCTGTGGAGCAGCCCCTGGTGCTGGTGTGGAAAGGGAGGAAGGCTCGGTCCCGGGGAGGCTGTGGGGACTGTGGGTGGTCACCTTGGCCACCTCTGGCTGCTGCCCCAGCGGGGAGGAAGAGCCTTTCACAGGTGCACAGAGTGCTCTGCACTGCTGGGGAAGGCCACATGACTCTTTTATTTCTGCCCCAGAGTAAACACTGAGACTTGTTTGTCTTCTGGGAATGCAGAGTGTGCTTGGAAGTACAGTTGCTGTGGAATTGCTGGGATCCATGCTCTCCACAGGTGTGGAGGGCTGTCTGGGGGAGCAGATTAGTCCTGTGGAAGGTCTTTGGGAAAGCAGTGGCCTTGGCAGTATGAGGTTAATACGTGGTGTGTGGGAAAGGCAGGCTAAACCAAGATAATAACTGAAGTGGTGTAACAGGTGGCAGGTTCTTAAATTGTAGATTTTGCAGGCAAACAAATGACTTGGCCTTTATTCCTTCATGTTAATGGATCAAGGGAGTGTGTGAAGGGAAGATACAAGGCATGAAGTAGAGTACAAAGGTAAAGGTAGAAATTCAGCATCCTAAATGTAAATATTTTCTTAGTTGCTTTGAGAGCTCAGGTTCCAACAACATAATACATCTTTGAAACACCCTGCAACAATATATCCCTGTGAAAGGCGTGGTTGCTTGCAGTGTGTCCTTAAAATCTGAACTCACACGGTGGGAGATTAAATAAATTACTTTAAGCCTTTGCTGTAATTAATTCTCAGAAGCAGGATTAGAATTTGTTACCTTTGGGAACATGTTATATCTATTTCAATGTTTTTGTGTGATGTCAGTTCTCTGTGGGTTTTTTTCTTTTGTGTTTATTTTTTAGGATGATAAAGCCTGTTAGTGTATCAGCTCTTTGAAATCAATACTCATGTTACTGGCAAGGAAAATATTTTAACATCACTGTGGGCTGATAATAGCTGATCATCCCAGTTACCTGTTTTGCTCGTGTGTTTTCTGATGGTCATTTACAAAGCTAATTATGTGTTTTAATTCTTTGACTTTCCCCTCAGCAAAGGGAAGTACTTTGTTACCTTTCCTTACCCCTACATGAATGGCCGCCTGCACCTGGGACACACGTTTTCCTTATCTAAATGTGAGGTAAAAATTCTCCTTTGCTCATACCTTTAAATACCATTCTAGAACAAATTCTGATTTTGTAGTTCAGTTTTGAACTAATAGGATGCCTTGTCAATTCCTTCAAAGCTTTAATGATGACTTATTAAACTTTCCTCTTTTCCCACATTTTCAGTAGGAATATTGCTAGCTGAAGGGAAATCTCATTAATGTAATTTTTAATTTGACGAGATGGGGCTGAAGGTGTTTCCTGTTTGTTCTTTGAAATGAGATTTTTAGGAGATGCTGCTAAATGGCTCAGCCTTCACAAGGGACCTGTCCCTTTTGTTTGTGGTTGCTGTGCCCTGTGTGGGAGCAGGTTTTGGGTGCTGGGATTGCAGAGCAGCCCCTGTGCACCCGTAGGTCTCTGGTGGAGCCAGCCTGGAAGCCTGGCACGCCCGTGCCTGTGCCGCCGTGGGGGCAGGCTAGAAACAAACTGGGTTCCACCTCCCTGCAGAGCTGCCCCCAGCTCTGCCAGCTGCCAGGGGCTGCGTTGGAGCAGTCAGAGCTGCATTTGAGCGGGTGCTGGCTCAGCCCGGGGCTGTTCCCATCTCAGCTAGACATTTTCCCTGTCTAGTTCGCAGTCGGGTACCAGAGGCTGAAGGGGAAGAGCTGCCTGTTTCCCTTTGGGCTGCACTGCACGGGGATGCCCATTAAGGTGAGACTTTTGCAGTTGCTGGGGGGTTGTTTCTCATGGGGTTTTTATCCCTGAAGCTGCTTGGAGCCTTGCTTACTGTCCATCCCCAACATCACCTTAGTTTATTTAAAAATTCACCAAGATAATGTGATTTGGAATCTGAATTTGTAATAAACATGTGTTATACTTGACCTATAACATCACTTTAAAAGACAGAGAGCTGGAAAACAGAATTTTACTTCTTGTTTGTTTTCCTTTGCAAGAAAATTCTTACAGTAAACAGCTTCCTGCCCTGGAAGGTGTTCTGGAAGTGGCAGGATCTCCTAGATCTTAATGCAAGGTCCAAAAAAGGTTTAAAGTGTGGAATGCAAAATGTTATCAGTAAAACCTACCCCTTGGCTGTGATTGCAACCAGTGCCCTGGCTGACACACTCACAATATCTCTGTTCAGGCTTGTGCAGATAAGCTGAAAAGAGAAATGGAGTTGTATGGATGCCCACCGGAATTTCCTGATGAGGAGGAGGAAGAGGAAGAAAGTTCTGGTAAAAAAGAGGAAGAAATTATCATCAAAGACAAAGCAAAAGGCAAAAAGGTAAAGTTTTAACCAAGCCTTCCTGGACTGAGAGAATACACCCTATATTCTACACCTCTGCATATACAGGGTGTAGAATGGAAACTAATCAATTACTCTCACTGTTAGAGGGAGGATGTGAGAATATTTAAGAGTTTTAACTTGTGTGTCTGGAATCAGAAACCATAGCATTAACAGAGGCAAATGCTCTTGTGACAAGACTGTGGGCTTCTTCCTAATCCCAATTGTTCTTTCAGAGCAAGGCTGCTGCTAAGACTGGCTCTTCCAAATACCAATGGGGAATCATGAAGTCTTTGGGTCTGTCTGATGAAGAAGTGGTCAGTTTTTCTGAAGCTGAGCACTGGCTGGATTATTTCCCTCCCCTTGCTGTCCAGGATTTGAAGAGCATGGGACTGAAGGTGACTCTGGTGATCCAAACCTCAGTTTTGCAGCAGCCATACCTGTATTGTTACTATATTGGTGAATGGGCTACTTCTCCTTGAGATTTTCTGTGTAATACAGCATAACTCCATTTCTGATATTCATGGAATTAGTAATTTCACATTTTAATGGTCTTGGGTGATAATGAAGTGCTTTCTTATACAGAGCTTGTACCCTGTACAGTGGTCACAGCTGGAAATTAGTCCAATAAAGACATTATGACCTATGGTTCCCATGTGAGTGAGGTAACTTGTTGGTAGTCAGTAGTTCTATTTGACATCGCATCATTCTTCTTCCTAAAAGTACTTGTCCTGCTGACAGCAGATTTTTGAAAATGAAGAGAAAGATGATGAAAAAAGGCAGTACTAAATTTCAGCTTGAATGGTTGGTTAACACTACTACAAAACCTCTAAATTTCTCAGTCAGTGGAGGGATCTTGAGTCTTTGACATCTCTGCTCTGAGAACCAGGAACAGATGTGTATTTAAGCTTACACCCTTTATGGGATATGTACTTGCATTGTCTTTTTGGAGAGAAAGCTCTTTTTATTTTTAAAATAATAGTTATGGTATTATGAGATTTCTTTGATTTCTGGATTGTGCTTTCTTACTGGAGCCTCTTGCCCATTTGCAGGTGGACTGGAGGCGTTCCTTCATTACAACAAATGTAAATCCCTATTACGATTCCTTTGTGCGATGGCAGTTCCTTACACTCAAGGAAAGAAATAAGATTAAGTTTGGCAAACGGTAAGCTGTCACTCAGCTCTGAGTTTTTGGGAGTGTGGATAAGCTCAGCTGTACCAGAGACAGAACCCTGTGACACGTCACTAGAGCATGCTTTTAACTCACATGAAACCCAGATCTTTCCTTGCTGGTGCTCTGCCTGACACAGTGAAGTGTGCCAGCAAAACATGTGAGATCTGTCTTCCAGGTTGTTTTCCCATGCGTACCAACTCTAAGCAAAAAAGGGTCAATTCTGAAAGCTCTTGTGAAAACTGAACATTGGCATTGATGGAAACAGATCCACACAAAATTTGAAAATGCCATTAAGAGGATTTTTTTTCCCAGAGAGCTGTATTTTTTTTCTTCTTGCTCTATACACTATTTTACTCACTGCTAAATGAAAATCTTTTTCTAGATATACAATTTATTCTCCTAAAGATGGACAGCCTTGCATGGATCATGACAGGCAAACAGGAGAGGTAATATTTTAACTTGACATTTTCATGCATTGCTTATGATCTTAAGTACTAAATGGAAAGTAAGTTGTATCTTAGAGCAAAATATAGTTTGGCTGTGCAGAGTCACTGGCTCTCAGCTGTCAGTGCATGTGAAAATTGAATGAGCTCCTCTCTTGAGCAGATTTGTTGGGAACTATGAATAGTATTTTCCATTCTAGCTGCTTTATGTGATTGTTTGGCAATCTCTGCCAGCAGCATCACTCCATTGTATAGTTATCTGTTGAAATGAAACAAACAAACTGTTAACTTAGATGTTGCTGAGAAAGTGTCCGTGCCTGGTAAGTTTTTGCTGTAGGAGCACAGTATAACCTCTCTGCAGTCAGCATTTTAGTGAACAGCCTTTCATACTAATGGAAATAGGATTTACTCTGAGAAAAGCATCAGTACCTTAAATAGTGTTTGGATTAGGTTCTTACAGAATAGAATTTATTTTCTTTCCTGTTCAAATGAGTTTTATTTATTGATTGTTGCATTGTTTGTGGGAATTGTAGGGTGTTGGACCTCAAGAATACACGCTGATAAAAATGAAGGTGTTGGATCCTTATCCTGCAAAATTGAGGTAGGTCTTCACTTTTTAGTGGCAGATGGACTCTGTTTCCTGGTCAGAACTGACCATTGAATTATACAGTCTGTTTTGCCTAATGCAGAATTTAATTTCACCTGGTTATTTCCACCACTTCAGAGACCTGGTCAGAATTTTGACCTGCTCTATTTGCTATGTCAGCGTGGACCTCAAGATGGAATTAAAAAAAAAAAAAAAAAAGGAAAGAAAATGGAATGGAAGGGCGACAACAAATTAATTACCCACTCCTGTCTCTTAGGAAGTGTTGCTTGGAAGCTGATGTTAGTTTAAAAGCCTGTTCTGTATGAGCTGTAATGATTTTATTTTGATAGCTTATCTAATACCTTTCCCCCCCAGTGGCTTGAGAGGAAAAAACATCTTCCTGGTGGCTGCCACGCTCAGGCCAGAGACCATGTTTGGCCAGACCAACTGCTGGCTGCGCCCGGACATGAAGTACATTGGCTTCGAGACGGGCGGCGGGGACATCTTCATCTGCAGCCAGCGCGCGGCCCGGAACATGTCCTACCAGGGCTTCACCCGGGACAACGGGGTCCTGCCTGTGGTCAAGGAGCTGATGGGAGAGGTGGGCGTCCTGCAGCGTGCTGGGCAGGCTCAGCTGCTCCTCTGGGGCTTGGAAAGGTGACGGTGGAATTGTAGTTGGAAAGAAAATACAAGAGGTATTGCAGAAATTTTGGAGTGATGGAAATCTTTAGTGACAAACAGTGCAAGCAGCAGGCAGCTTCCTTGGCAGTCAAGCCAGAGCTGCTGCTGGGAGAATAACCTGGTGCACTTAGCTGGGGACAGATGCATTCCTAGTCCCTCACATCCAAACTATGTGATGTGGTGAAAGGCTAGTGTTAAGTAACGCTTTTCTGCTTGCTGGGAAGAGTAAATGGAAAGGGAAGGGGGAAACTAACAGCTAGAAAGGGTTAGGTGGAAAAGACTTTTGTTGGTACTGACATTTCCAGTACTGGAAATCTGTGTGAATGAAGCTTTCTTAACTGGGTAGTGAATGTCAGTGGTTTTGGGGTTTGCTGTCCTTAACTTGTGTGCCTTGTGCAAGTGTTATCAGTGGTGTTCATCATGATACAAAGCGCCTTCAGCTGTTTGCATCCCTCGATCTCCATTCATTACAACTTGTCACCATCTTTCTTGATCTTCCTTTGAACAATAAAGTAGAAAATAGTGTTTCTTTTTCTTTGTTAGTAGACATGATGTGAATTCAAGCAAATTAGAGAGGTAGAAGACAGCTACTACATCTTGACTGCCTCCTGTCAGTGTGTGAATATCTTGACAATATGCTTTCCTTGTTTAATGTCACTTTTGACACTGGCTTCCTAAGCCTCAATGCTGTTGTGCTTCAGATACTTGTAAGCAAACTGTCCTCCTGCTTCCTGTGCTTTCCCAATTCTACATACTTGTAGTTTAAGTTTCTTGGTATTTGGTATTTGACTTTTATACCAATATATAGCCTATATCCTGTCTCATATAGTACCGCTCATTTTTGTATGTACTTCCTCCTTGTCCATCTGTATATAAAATGTATTTAATTTGTTTTTAATGTGTCAGGAAAATTTACAGAAAATTTGAAGAATATCAGCCAGGAGAGCTTACTCTACTAGGCTGAAAGCCCCTGATTTACTGTAGTGCTGTTCCTTTGTCCTCAGGAAATTCTTGGTGCTGCGCTTTCAGCACCCCTCACCAACTACAAGGTCATATACGCCCTGCCCATGCTCACCATCAAGGAGGATAAAGGTAATTCTGCAGCAGAGCCCTTTGGATGGACACTGGCATTCAGTGTGTGGGGACTAATCCTTTCATTTGTTTATCTTTTCCTTTGCCAAGGAACTGGAGTGGTGACAAGTGTTCCCTCTGACTCTCCAGATGACTTTGCAGCCCTGAGAGACTTGAAAAAGAAGCAGGTCAGTTTGTCAACTGAATTGTTTCTGTTTCCTTCCTCTAGTGAAGAGGGTCAAAAGTGAATATCCAGTGGGTAAAATGAAACTTGCTTGAATTGGCATTTGGCCATCTCTAACTTGAAATCAAAGCACTTAAAAATAAATGAAGTTTAAACCAATTGGGCTAGGACAGATGTTTTTTTCTTTTTTCAGGCTTCATATCTGAGTTTTGGATGAGAATCATGTAACTTGTAGTGCACGTTAAAGTAGAGAAGAGCACCAGTGTTTTTGCCTACTCATTTTAGGGTAGAGCAATATCAATTTTACTCCTTTTAAAAAATGTAGACAATTATGGCAAAGAATCACCTGGAAATGAGATGAGGATTGAGCACAGGTGTCAGAAATGATGAGAAAGCAGGGAAGTGGTTTTGTCTGATTTGTAATAAGACTATATGTACAAAAAACCACTATGAATGGATAAAAGCATCTAGATGACTTCTATATATTGCTTTTTTTTCTTCCAACTTTCAAGGCTTTGAGGGTGAAGTATGGCATCAGAGATGAAATGGTCCTGCCATTTGAGCCGGTGAGTGCACCCACATATGTCCATCTGCAGCACATAGGATGTTATGCTCACTGTTGACAAATGAACCAGGAGCTGTGCCACCTCTTCCAGAGTTTCTATTTAAAGTTCTTCTCAGCTGAAAGAGCTGAAAAACATAACGTTTTCATATTTTCCTGTAATTACAAGATTTGGTCTGTTAAGGGTTGCAACCAAGATTTATTGTTCTGTTCTATACTTCAGAGAGAAAGGAAAGTAGCAGTTTTTTATGGGAGTTATTGTTTTGGGAAATGCAATGCATCATTATCCTGATAACCTGTTGATTGATTGAAACTTAGTGCCCTCATGGCCTGATTAGGAGGGTATCTGTTCAGTGCAGAAAGGTGAAGTCCCTTGCTGTTAGCACAGCCTCGAGGCTGAGGCAGTTTTCATTAGAAAATACAGGTTACAGGTAAAGCCACCCCAGTATCTGCAGAACCTTGGTTCCACATGCCAGCTCCGTGTGGTGTCCTGGCAGGGGACACACCTGGGCAGTTCAAGAGCCCCCCTTGGGGCTGCCAGAACTTCTGGGCAATGAGTGGAATTGCAGCAATCTGTTGTAAGCCCTGTGTAACTTGTGTTGGATGGTGTGGAGTGAGCAGTAGGGTGCAGGAGGTGTTTGACAGCCCTCTGTTAATTCTCAGGTGCCCATCATTGAAATCCCAGGCTATGGCAGCCTGTGTGCTCCATTTGTCTGTGACGAGCTCAAAATCCAGAGCCAGAATGACAGAGAGAAGCTTGCAGAGGCCAAGGAGAGAGTGTACCTGAAAGGATTCTATGAGGGGGTAAGTAATACAAGATTTTGGTAAGTGGTTTCTTGGTGAGTTTAACTAGGAGAAAAAAAAGGCAGGTAAAGAATAAAAAAAAAAAAAATCTCAAGAAAGAGGGACAGTGTCATTTTTTCCCAAAAAAATCCCAAAGGACTTTTAATTTAGACTCTTCCTGCAGTAAGGTTCTGCAGTTGAAGGAGTGATGTAGAATTGGAGAAAGTTTCCAGTCTCACATTCCTGTGTTCTGAGCATTATAACCTAGTTTCTGAACAAGTGATCACCTTCTGGGGAGCTGATCCATTTTGTTTCTAGTATAGATAGGGAAACTGATATGAAATGAGAAGGTGTTATTGTTTGCAGGTTTTTTTTTGTTGTTGTTGTTTTGGTTTTTGTGTTTTTTTCAGTTTTTTACTTTTTTTCTCCTTTCTTTACCTCAGTAGCTCACCATGTGTATTTCTCAGCTGTTCTTTTGTAAGCTAGCAATAGTTTTTATTTCTGACTCTGCAATCTGTCATCTGTGTGGATGCTGACATGTGTACAAACTGGTTTTGGGTAAAGATGACTGCACATAATGAAAAAAAAAACAACTCTTATTTTTTGCATGTCAATGATTGCAATACTTGCTACTTCCTTACATTGATTTGAGCACCTATGGCACCTATTTCTTGCTAAAGTTTGAAAAAAATTATCTCCTGTGACCTATCTTTATAGGTGATGTTGGTGGATGAATTCAAAGGACAAAAAGTTCAAGATGTCAAGAAACGCATTCAGAAGCTGATGTTGGATAAGGTATGTGACAGTGTGCACACAGCTGCTTCTGAATTGTCTGCTTTGCCCTTTTCCCAGGGCTGAGTGGCCAGAGAAACCCCTGGTGTGGTTCTGCAGCCCTCAGGGTGCTTTGGGTCACTGCAGAGAGAGGGACTGGTGTTCATGGGCTGAGCAGCTTCATTAGAGTTCTCTTGTTCCCTGTCTCATTCTGTCACCCTCCCTAGGACATGTTCTGGTGGTCCACTTTACTCTTTAGTGTAGCTGGGGGGATACTAGAAGTGTAGGACCTGCACTTTCAAGCCTCTTTCAAGCCAGTGAAGGAGATGTGTGATGTGCAAATGCCCCCTTGCTGGGCTCCTGTTTCAGAGAGCAGTAAACAAACAGTGATTGTGGTTTCCCTCTAATGGGACTCCCTGTTGAGGACTGGGAGTGAGAGAGGCTTCAGGCCATCATTCCCTGCTTGTTGTGCATTGTTATGTCCAGATTATAATGCTTCAGCACGGATGATGTGTGCAAGTAGATTTGAAGCTCAGCATCCCATTTTCCTTTGTTTTCCCCGCTCCCTCTGTCCCTCAGAGTTTCTTAGGAGCTGTTTCAATCAGGGGGCACAGTCAGTGGGGAATATTTTGTGCTTATGTCCTCCTTTTCCTCATGCATTCTGTACAAAGTTCTGTGAGCTGGTACCTTAGACAAGCACAGAGTTAAGTCTTGCCTCATTTTACCCGAGGGAATACTGAAGCAGAGAGCTTGGGCAGTGCTGAGAGCTATGCAGTAAATGCTATAAACCAAACTAGAATGGAGCGGGATGCTTTTTAGTAAGTTGTCAGGATTTTCAGTACTTTGCTAAGTACTTAAATCTCAGCTTTCATTGTCCTTCCAACTCTTAGGGTGAAGCTATGATTTATATGGAGCCTGAGAAACAAGTTATATCGAGATCTGCTGATGAGTGTGTGGTGGCCCTTTGTGACCAGTGGTGAGTGAAACAAAGCTGCAGTTATAAAGTTGCTGCAATTGTACACTACTTCTGGATTGCTTTATTACAATAAACCTCTCCTGACTGTAGGTATTTAGATTATGGTGAAGTGAGCTGGAAGAAACAGACGTCAGAGTGCTTGCAACATCTGGAGACGTGAGTTATGAACATGGCTGTGAAGGAGAGTGACTTTGCTGCTCTTGGTGGGGTCTGAGAGGGCTGAAGGCAGTAAGAGCTTCTTTCTTACAGGTTCTGTGAAGAGACTAGGAGAAATTTTGAAGCGACCTTAGGTTGGCTACAAGAGCATGCGTGCTCTAGGACGTATGGTTTAGGTAGGTAAAACATTCCTTCCTAAGTTGGTTCTTCATAAGGATGGTACTCCTCGTTTCATTTGGAAGGCTTAAGTGCTATACAACATCCCCAGTGGTACAGGGAAGTGTGGGAACAACCTTGTCCAACTTGTGTCACGGCCCTGCATCCCAGAGAAGGTGTGCTTTGTTGGAAATGCATGGGGCTGGTAGTACTTGCACTACTATAGGTAGTCTGTGCAGCATCTTAGTAGCTTTCTGCCTGGGCTATTGATTTGAAGGGGACCTCAGAAGAGGGAGCTTATGCCATTTCTTGAGTTTTCTCCTCGAATTCTGATTAGCCTTCATCTTGTGTAGCCTGACATGGGACAGCTGCTAGATGTGCACTGTAACCCACAGCAGATGTTCTTGAGCTGAGCTGTGTCAGGAAATAGGTTGAAAATCAACAAGTGTTTGCTCTTGAGTAAAATTTTCAAATGCATATTTTAATTTTTCAACCAAATGTTTTTTAAAAGCATAAGCATGAGTACTAATGCATATATGTATGTTTGTGTGTTCCACTGAAAGTCAGCAGCTGCTCCTGTGTGCCTGTGGGCTGGGGTGGTGCTGGGTGCCTGACACAGCCTTCCCCTGCAGGGACCCGCTTGCCTTGGGATGAGCAGTGGCTGATTGAGTCTCTCTCTGACTCCACCATCTACATGGCCTATTACACTGTGGCTCACCTGCTGCAGGGGGGGGACCTGAGGGGCCAAGGAGAATCGCCTCTGGGCATCAGGTAAGGAGAGTGAACCATTGACTTCTCTTGCTTAATTAGGTGTTCTTATCTCTTGAATTGCTCTGTTGAAAGATTTGCCAAGGAGGCCAAGTCTTTGCTTTTGTGTGTAAAAAGTGTCTTTTATTAAACTTAACCTGCCATGAACTGAGCTAGAACTGGTTTGCAGAGGGGCAGTAAGGAAAGAGAGGAGTGTGACAGGCAGTGAGAGACAGAGTGGGAAAATGCTTTTCTGAAAGCACCTCTGAAAGAACTGTGGAGAGTAAATCACCTTTTTCAATACTTGTTTGACTTGCCTTGAAATGGGCCTTGGCAGGTTGTTGGGTGATTGGTTTCAGTGGCTGCTCAGGTGTCTGCTTGCTGAGACTGCTGTGTGCCACAATGAATTTTAGGCTCCAGTGTACAGAGGGAGTAGGATTTAATTCTTGTTTTTTGTCACTGTCACTCTCCTGGAAGCTCAGAACCATCTTTTATCCACAACTTGTCTGTGGAAGTCCTCAGAGCAAGGGGGAGGAGGCATGTCACCTCTTGGTTGGAGTGGCTTTTGAAGTGTGGTGATAGGAGTCGGAGAGATGGGATAGTGCAACTCAGTCTGGAGTTGAAAAAACACTTCAGATTGTGCCTTGAATCATCTGCTCTAATTCTGTGTGGTTTATGGACTAATTTCTGGAATAGTTTGCATATTGGAATGGAAACTTTTCTTACTATATGTTATAACTAATCTGAAAACCATTTCCAAAATAAACATTCTGGTTCTTACAGACAGAAATACCTCTTGAGACTGGGAAAGGCTGTCATTTGGGCTCAAACCTCTCTAATTACAGAGAGCTAGTTGTGTCAAGAAACAAGCTTTGAAGTGAGCATCCTGGGCCCTGAATTACAGATTTTATGTAATTAAGCATGTACAATTAGAGTACTCTCCCATGCAAGTAGATAACATCTAGCAGCCTTGGAAAATGCTTTTTACGATACTTGTGTGAAGAAAAAGGGGATTTATGGCCCATCCTTTCAGTACTTTCAGTTACAATGAATTTGGCACCAAACACAAGCCCAGTCACAGCACAGGAATTTAAAGCATAGAACGAGAACTGCCAGAACCAAACCAGCAAACCTGTGCCTGTAGGATTTATTTTATTCTGGACTGGTAGTACAGACCACCATCTGAGGTCTTCTTTTAATGTGTACTGGAAGTATTTGGGGTCCAGAATGCTTTTCCTCTCTGCATAGCACAGGTCAAAGCCCCTTAGCAGGTGCTGACACGTAGCAAACTTTGGCTTGAAAGTATTAATTTGGAATGCATGCAGTATGTGGTGCACTCTACTGAAGCTCTGAGAGCCAGTGTCGGAACTCAAAATGTCCCTCAGACATTTTTAGAGGTTCCAGGCCTTGGTCAGAAGCATTTTAGACCCTGGCAAGCAGCTGAGAACAGCTGTGATTTTGAGTTTGAACCATGGAATGAATTACCAACTTTAAAGGTGGAACAAGCAGTCACAGAGGGTTAGATGGTATAGTAAAAGTAGTCACAAATTAGAGGGTAAAATTTTTTAGTATTGTACAGGGGGGTTTTAACACCTGTACAGGGGGGTTTTACTTTGTACAGGGGGGTCAGGAGTTCTAAGATGGAGGAAAGTGGACCTGATCCTGTTCTTCCTCCTTCTTCTTCCTTACCTCCATGTTCTTGGTGATGTTGGCATTTTTCTATTGGTTTAGGCTAGGGACACACTGTTCAACGTAGATGATAGATATTGGCACATTATAGTGCACGTAATTTCTGGTATATAATGTTTGTACCATCCCACTGAGGGCAGAGCCCCGCACGCTGCCCTGCAGGACAGAGCTGCGGCAGGGCAGCAGAACATGTTAGAGATAAACAGAATAAACAACCTTGAAACCAGCACAGACGAATTATGGCTTCTTCTTTGGCAACGGGGCTGAAAGACACAGACTTTCTACAATCTCGGAATCACCAATACCCACAGATTCCGACAAGCCAGGAATTAGAATCTCTGTAGAAACAAGGAGGATATTTGTCAATGCAGCCCAGTGGCCATGGGGCTGTGGGTATCAGTTGCATCTCATCAGTATTTTCTTTCAAAATTGTTGATCTTGCCTCTGGTAATTGGCAAGATGTGTCTCGCAGTAAATGTTAATTTAAAATTTTCATTCCATTTGAAGTGGAAAAAGATCACAAATATTTTCCATGTAGGAGGCAACCTTGAACTGTGCAGCAGTTCTCTCCTGTCCTGCTCTTTGACTTCTGGGGAGCCAGAGGGAATGGCTCCATGAGGCATACCAGTGAGAGCCCTCAGTGTTCACCTAAGGTCACAGGTGGTGCTGAGTCTTGGGTGGTGACATTTGGAAAGAAATGATCAGGTTTCCAGGATATTCAAGATTATGCTTTAATTATTAGTCACATTTTCTTTATGGGAGTCTTTATGTTTAATTGGAAATCTTCAAGGGCAGTTTAAGCAGGGCATGGCTTGAGCAGTTCTGAATTTTGTTTCTGACATTGGATTCACTCACCTGAACTCAGGAAAAGGCCCTGGGCACTCTGTCTGTGTTTGCTGATCACATGGACTGTGCTGTGAGAATGGTTTAAGCTTTCTTACAGAAAGTGCTGTAGAATGTGAGGAGCTTTTACTGACTGCAATGTGGGACTGATTCTGTGCAGGGCACATCAAATGAGCAAAGAGGTTTGGGATTACATCTTCTTCAAGACGGCTCCATTCCCTAAAACTGACATTCCAAAAGAAAAGTTGGATAAGCTGAAGGAGGAGTTTGAATTTTGGTATCCTGTGGATCTCAGAGTTTCTGGCAAAGATCTTGTTCCAAATCACCTGTCGTACTACCTCTATAATCATGTGGCCATGTGGTCAGAGCAAAGGTGAGTTGGGATGTGATGCAGGTAAAGCTGGAGAGTTTGCAGTTCTGTTACATTTGCTAATGGCCTTTGGACTGTACAACATTTAGAATTGTGTTGAAAATGTATTCTTTCATGTTGCAGCTTTGATACAGGTGTCTATAATAGAAGTTGTTGGAATGGAAAGGTTTTTCTACCATTATTTCCCATGGCTTTTCTGCATTATCTCCTCCTATGGATTTCCCAGTGTTGAGTTGTATTCCTGCATTGGAATTTATTTGACTTTATTATTAAGTCTCCTTAATTCCTTCTCAAGGATGGTTAAAAGAGCCATATATACTCCCATGGGCTGTGCAGAACTGGTTGAAAATCTTTGCCCATTGCATGCTTTTATGGTGAAAATACTGTTTACATGCCCTTGAATTTTGGTTTAGGGGTTATACAAAAGTGTATATAGGAAAAGTGTGTTTTTGATGTATAGCAAAGATGATTGTGGATAATTTAATATCTCTTTCCTTCATGGGTAGAAATGTGGACCCAGCACTATTGTGTGCTCTTGGGCAGTGCCAATCACTGACCTTTAATTTAAAAATATCTGAACAGAGAAAGGTGACATAAATGAACTCTAATTGCAGGTGCACTGCTCCCTACCTTGCGTTCCAGCAGTGATAATCCTTGGCCTTTATACTGTAGTTCTTTTCATCTTCAGAGACACTCCTTAATATATTTAAGACAACCCTTAGGTTTTTTATTTTTTTAAGATTCCACTCAAGGTGTTCATCTCAAACTGGAACATAAAATGTTTGTTCCTTTTTTAAAAAAGAGAAAATGTATTTACTTGGCCAAAAGATTTTTATCTTGCCTTTGAACAGGGAAAAATGGCCAGTAGCTGTGAGAGCCAATGGACATCTGCTCCTCAATTCCGAAAAGGTACGGCGAGGTTTTGTGTGATGTGGCTTTTGTGTTGTCAAAATAGGTATTTGCTAGGCAGACTGGAAACTTGGGATGTAAGCAGGAGAAATAGTGACATTTCTTTATTAATGAATGAAAAACTGGCGGATGCTAAAGACCTGCCTTGCCTGTGATTCTGTGTAGCACTTTCTCTTAAGTCTCGCCAATTTAGTGAAGAGTTCAGTGCATTTCTGTTAAGTTTTAGGGTAATATAGCATATTTATTTATTTAACTAAAGTTTATCTTTTTAGAGCATTGGAGTAGGTGCCGTGAGAGGAAAACGTTTGTGCCAATAGCTTACTAATATGTGCAAGTTCTGACACTGAATTGAATTTAAAGTGCCTGAGCCCAGGAATTAGGCATGGGAGACTGTCTGATATGAATCAAAAAACTCCAAAACAAGCCCTAGTGGAGTTCTTGAAAAATCAATACATGGTGATCTGAAGCTGCCAGTTTTAAAGTAGTATTCAAGTTTAATTTCGGGAATTTCTGGGATTATATTTTGTTGCTGAGTGCATGCAGAGTTCAGTCTGCTTTTGCTGTGAGACGTCATTCAGATTTACCAAAGTGCTTTTTGCTGTGATTCATGAGAAAATTGTTTGCCCAAATCCTTGCTGGGTCTGTCTTGCTTATCCACCAACACAGGGGATGTGTGAGAAAACAAACACTCTTATCTTTCAGATGTCTAAATCGACAGGCAACTTCCTCACCCTCACTCAAGCTGTTGACAAGTTTTCTGCAGATGGTGAGTGTGTTCTGACCTGCATCTGATTGTCAATTATGCCAAAACGACTAAAGTGAGTGTTTTGCTCTCAAAGGAGTTTATTGGAGTACCGAATGGCAATAATTCTGCACTTACCACCTGTTCTTGTTGAAAAGGTGAACTCCACTTGGAAGACTGGGATGTGTGTTAGCACACCTGGTTCAGCCAGGAGCTGCTGCTGGGGCTGAGCTCTCCAGGAGCAGCCTGCTTGATCTCTCTGCTTTCATTGAAGGGATCAGAGCACAGGACACGCTGCTGGTGTGCATGGGTGGGTACATATCTGTGCCCTGTGTGCCCATGTGCGCCATACTCCTGCCATGCTCCTGTGCTGTGGGCAGGGACCGTGCTGGTCTCCTGGTTCTGGTGTCTGTCTGGTCCCCTCCCAGGGAGGGCAGCGTTCCTCTCCAGGGGAAGTGCCTCCTTTGAGGCATCCCTGGCTGGCCAGGCAGTCTGTGACCTGGCTGTGCATTTTACTCCAGCTGAGGTGGGCTGTCCCAGGTGCAGGAGGCACGGCACTCCATGGCTGTCAGCCAGCTCGTGGCACCCAGCCCTGTCAGCTGATCCCCTTTCCTTCAGGCATGCGCTTGGCCTTGGCTGATGCTGGAGACACTGTTGAAGATGCCAACTTTGTGGAAGCCATGGCAGATGCCGGTATTCTTCGTCTCTACACGTGGGTGGAGTGGGTGAAGGAGATGATTGCAAACAGAGACAGCCTGAGGAGTGGCCCAGCCAGCACCTTCAATGACAGAGTCTTTGCCAGGTGTGGTACGAAGGTTAATAATACAGTTTGGACCTGTTTTTTCCTTGCAAGGAGGAATCCTGTAGCTATTTTTTCCTAAAGATTAATGAATTCCATAAAAAACTCATTCCAGAATAGATTATGGGGTTTGGCTGCATTGGTGATAGTTTTACAGTGTTGCCCTTATGTGGGGCAGACTATGTGGTATTGATGCTGTCACTTCACTTTCCTCCCCAGTGAGATGAATGCAGGCATAATGAAGACAGACCAAAATTATGAGAAGATGATGTTTAAGGAAGCTCTGAAAACTGGTTTCTTTGAGTTCCAGGTAGGAGGTGTAAGGAAGTGACACCTGGTATTTGTTACTTTGTGGATTTCTTTTGATCCTTCTGTCTCTGATCCTTAATCATACAGCTGAATTGGAATCAGAATTGTGTCAAGAAATGAGAGTACTTCAAGGGAATAAATGTGGAATCATAGAGCTTTACAAAGGTCCAGAGGAAAACAAATGCAATTCTGCGAATAGTGCTGATATCTAATATGAAGAAGAAGGTGCTTTAAAAAAGACACTATTAAAAAGTGTTGCCTTTCTTTATATCTTTCACGTTAAAAGACTCTTCATAAGAAATCCGGATAATGCATCAACAAAATTGTTTGGAAGCATAGTGCTTTTTGATATCCTCCATAAACCATGCCTCCAGAGTGTCTGCAGAGCCATGCTAGTCCATTTAATGAATTACACATGTTCGTTCATGTGGCTGCTTTGAGATACTCAGGAGCGGGGTTAAGTAGGCTGAGTTATGTGTAATGATAGATCATATTCATTGCCTTTTTCTTAGTTCTTACTAGTATCTGTATATAAGTTATTTGGGATGACAGCACCTGATACACAGCTGTGGATGTTTTTGTCTTTTATGTTTGTGCCAATAAACAGTTTTTTAAAGTACCACATAAATGCAAAAATCCAATGGCCAGCTGGCAGATTCGTATGTGGGTGCTTCAGGAAAATACAGTTCTCAAAACTCAGTAATGGATTTTGAGAAGCTGCTCGCATTCTGAAAGCGTTTTGGAGCCCACAGGTGTGTGTGTGTGACTCGGGTGTTTCTCCCTGGCAGCAGAGGGCTGATGCTGTGTTGTTGTTCCAGGCAGCGAAAGACAAGTACCGGGAGCTGGCCATCGAGGGCATGCACAGGGAGCTGGTGTTCCAGTTCATCGAGGTGCAGACTCTGCTGCTGGCTCCCATCTGCCCCCACCTGTGTGAGCACATCTGGTCTCTGCTGGGAAAGGTACTGACCTTCCAGTTCTGCCACTGATTCAGATCTGAGCTTTTATGGATTTCAGTGACACCCATGTCAGGCTTACAGATACTCGTGTACAAGTAGATAAGATGTGTCAGAATCCAAGGAGTCATACTGGCTCATTGTCCCTGGGACAGTGGCTGTAGGGAGCTGGCCTGTTGCCATGATGATATGTGCAGCATTAATGCCAGTCACTGTCATTGTCTGCTTACAGAGAGGTGATCCAACATTTAGTGCAACAATGCAATAGTCTTACACTTCTGTGTGAAGCTTAGTTTTGATGGTTTTTAAGCCCTCTGCTTATAGATGGCATTCCATAGGCATATGGTAGTTGTGATTATGTGTATAGTCCTGAACACACTTGCATGCTTCTTGTCTGTGTCCCCTACCTGTTATGGGTAGGTGCTCACTGAGGTCCAAAGTGGCTAAACTCCCTTTTCCAATCAAGCTGTAATGGTTGCAAACCAGCTGAGGTGTGTTCACTCAGTGCATTCCTGTCGTGCTCTGCCCAAAGGCTGACTCCATCATGAGGGCCTCATGGCCAGCAGCCGGGCCCGTGGATGAGGTGTTGATCCGCTCCTCTCAGTACCTGATGGAAGCAGCTCATGACCTCCGCCTCCGCCTCAAGAGCTACATGGCACCTGTGAAGGGAAAGGTGAGGCTGCTCTGTTTGTGTGCACGTGGGGTGGTTCTCTATTGCCTGGGGACTCCTTCCTGATCTTTTTTTATTTCCTCAGAAAAGTACAAAAGAGCCTTCCCAGAAGCCTTCTCACTGTACCATCTACGTGGCAAAGAGCTACCCACCCTGGCAGCACACCACCCTGTCCGTCCTGCGCAAGCACTTCCAGGTGCTCGTCCCCTCCTCTGCCCTCCAGCTGCTTGCCAGCTCTTTGGGGGCTCATCTGTAGACAGTTTATAAGCTCTACCTTGTTACCAAATTATTTCAGTTAGATTCATTTTCTTTATGCTTTTGCAACTGTCCAGCAAGTGTTGATGCTTAATGAAAATGTCCCAAGGGCTGTCGTTGATTTGACAGGTGCATTTCATTGGTTTTGACAATCTGAGTAAAAAACATGCCTCTGTTCTGTTGTTTCTTCCAATTGTAAGTGGTTAGCTTTTAAATATTCTTTGCAAGTATGTTTTTGAGGAAACATGGTTGACTGACAGACTACTGCTGCCTTACTCTGCGGGTGGGCTTAGGAGCTTTGTTCTAGTCCTTAAGTGTATGCCACTCAGCAGTGTCACAAGAAAGGGCTGAAATGGAGTAAGTCAGTCATAAGAAGAAATATATTAAGAGAGCAGAAGGATCAATGCTTCTGACATGGGAAAACTGCTGAGAGTGGCTTTTGGGATCTTGGTGAGCCATCCTCAGCTTGAACACACCAGGGTTGTAGCTGATAAATTCGGGAGTCCTGACTATTCCAGCTTGTGGCAGTGAGATAAACCAACATTCCTCATGTGGAAAATGTTCTTTGGGCTATTTGCCTTTGGGCATTGTATAGGCTTTTTTCCTGTATTAGTGTTAAATGCTGTTTGGGTTCAGAAGGATGAGAAAACTATCTATGGAATCAATGATGCTGACAAACCTTGCTAGTATTTATGGGAAAGCAGGAAAGGTATATGACATTGAAAGGCAAGTTTTTCATGATAGCTGTTATCTTTTATGCTTGTTCATCCCTGTTTTAGGTCAGTGGAGGTCAGCTGCCAGATAATAAAGTAATTGCCAGTGAGCTGAACACCTTGCCAGAGCTGAAGAAGTATATGAAGAAGGTGATGCCTTTTGTTGCCATGGTTAAGGTAAGTGTCAGAGGGACAGTTCTGGTACAGGAAAGGCTTTTGTGAATGCGGTGTCTCCCCCTTGCCCTTTGCTTATTTGGCATCTTCAAGGGTTTGTTTATAAGCATATTTTACATCTCTAGAAGAACTACATAATAAAAATGTGAATTAGCCCAGGTGAGCTCTGGATCTGGTTGAGGCTTGGTGCTTTCTGTGTTTTGTGGGTGATATAATCTGTACTTCACACATACCTGGATCCTTCTGTATTTGAAATGTATCCTATGTGACTTCTCCAGTTTTTCATGCTGAAATGAGTCAAGTGTTGCTTTGGAGACATAAAAACTGGAAGCTATGAATAAGGGCAAGAGTTGATTGATTCAGTATGTGTAAGGGGGGAAACAATAGACCGTTCTGAGCCTTGGAGGGAATTACAAATTTTGTGTGTAATTCTTATGATTATCACTTAATATGCTGGTAGTCCATTATTTTTCCTCAGTCATGCAAGCCTACAAAGATCTTGGCTTCCATTTCTTAAAGAAACTTTCTTGTGCTTGCTGTTGCAGATGAAAGTTCAATAAAACAACTAGAGAGATCCAAAAAGCAAAGAATTATTTTTTTTTTAATGGGGGTAGGGGTTAGAATGTATGATTTAAAACTATTTTAATGACTTTCATGATCTGTAGAAATTGAGAGGGATTAGTAATGTAAAAAATCTTGACTATAAAAAAAAAATTACATTTTCTCTTTAACCTTTAGCTTGATTTTTGAAATTCATGTAATAATTACTTCTATTTGTAAGCTTTGTCATGTTTTCTGAGTGGAGCTGTTCTTTGCTGTCTCTGTGGGGTAGTTCTGATTGTTCATTTTCATGGTAACTTGGAAGCCTTCAGAGGAGCAGAGAGCCCAGAGCAATTCTGGAGCTTCCTGTATAAGTTTGTAAGAACAGTAGGGATGTGTTAGATCCACTGATCCAGCTGGGAAAGGTCAGAAAAGCTCTCAGTACTAAGAGTTAGGGCTGAAACATTGCTGTGTTTTGGTGTCTTTAGTCTGCCAGCAGTGAGTGATCCTGGGGCATGTGGGGAAGGAGCTGAGGCTTACCTCTAATCCATCTTTTTGCTTCCAAAGAGCAGCAGCCTATTTCCCACAGAGACGTGGAAACACCTGAGCTCAGACTCCTCTGAGCAGTGTCTTTCTCTGAAAGCAATTATTCATCAATTCTAGGGTACAAGAGGCATCTCTGCTTGTGCTTCCTACTCATCAGAGGAGGGCTGAAATGTAGGAGCACCTCTTTGATTTACAAAGGGAAGCAGTTCCATGTTAAAAGGGAATCTTTCACATTAAACTGATGAGGAAACCAGGAAACCACAGCCATGCTGAGGCTGACAAAGCAGAGCTTCAAAGGAGACAGCTGGCTCAGCATGTGAGAGCCAGGCAGGGACAGATTAAACTCCAAAGAGGAAGTTCTGTTTTAGTTAAAAAAAAATAAAATAATGTGGTTTTTATCCTGCCTTTAATACTGTGTCTCTTGCGACTGTTGCTGCTGGCTTTCTGGACTAATTAAGTTACTTTTATGTTAACGTACAAAGTGGTTGTTATTTCCCTGCAGAGAACTCGCTGTGAGCACGTCCAGGTGTTGTGGGCTTGTCCTTTATTTTAAACTGGGTCATAAGCCTGAGTTTCCTGCTGTGAAATACCACTGAAATGCTGACTGATTTTGTGAATTCTCAACCTGCACATTAAGTAGGGATTTAAATAACTGTGAATGTCAAACACCTTTTCAATTCTATATTAAAAATGTGTTCTAATTGCTCTTACTCCTCCCATCAGTGTCACCAGCTCCCTGTAGAAGAAGAAGCCCTGTTACAAGAAAATTATTGCTCCAGTGTTAATGTTGTGCCAGCAGAGAGCTCTTGGATTTACAAGCCTATTCTTTTCATGACTAATGTGGATAGTTTGCCATTTTTAAGCATCATTTTACTTGCAGCCTTTAGAGGGTTTTAATACTTTTTCCCTCCCCCCCACAGGAAAACTTGGAGAAAAATGGTTCTCGTGTTCTTGATCTTGAACTGGAGTTTGATGAGCGTGCAGTGCTCATGGAGAACATTGTCTATTTGACAAATTCCCTGGAGGTTGGTACAGATTTGGCATCTACTACTTGGCATTTATTGGGAGAGCTGGAGCAGCAGCTTTCCCTAAGGCTCTAAGCCTCTTTACGTTAACTTCTGGGTGTGCAACGTTCAAGCAGCAGCTTTTTATCAGCTTTGTCTCCATTTGTCAGATAGATTCATATGGATCTGTTCAGTGTTGGCATGAGGGGCAGGGGTAGGTGAGCACTGCAAATGTGGTCCCAGAACCCAGGGCTGGTTTTCACTGCAGTACTGGATACAGTGACGTCCACTGGCAGTTTGAGGATGCGTTTTTCTCTGAGCCAATCTGCATCTCACATTTCCAGCTAAGAAATGAGAAGGAGCTGCTTCAAGCAGACCAGTCAGTCCTTGGGCACCTTCACTGGCATGTTGGCACACCAGGCTGTCTTCCCTCTGCAAGGAGCAGGCTCTGGGCAGGGCTTTTCACACTGGGCTGAGTAAAAGGCATCCAGTCTGGTAGCAGCTGTGCTGCTCCATATGATGAGCAGAATTTAGTGTAACAGGAACATGGTAATGAGGGGACAGCTCAGGCACGTGGTGTTAAAAAACCCCAAACAAACAAAACCAAACAACCCCAACACCAAAAGTCAAAATCAAAAGCAACTGTTTTTTAAGAATTAGAAACTGTATATATTGCAGAGCTGGATGTAACCTGTACCATATGAAACAAGTGTGACTTTATTGGGCTTGTCCCATGTCACAGCAAAGCTGAGAGCGAGCAGCAACTTAAACTATCTGTAAATCTTCAAACCCCCTGAGATGGGGGAGGGAGCAGTGTTCCTCAGAACAGGGATACTCTGCTGGGAGCAGCCAGAGGGGCTGGGGGGTCTCTGGGGGTCACTGTCCTTGGAGATGGACTGTGGGGTCTTGGGCACCTCACACAGGGAGTAGATGACCCTCAGAGGTACCTTCCAAACAAGATTTTGTGGGTTCAGTTGTACTTCTGTTGCTTTATGGCGGTGCAGGTTTGCTCTCCCCTTTCCTACCTGAACAGCTGTTTGATGGGGCTGTAACCTCTGCTGTTCCCTCTAAAGCCATTAAAACCCTGCTTATTCCCTCCTTCCCCATTTTTTCTTTTACAGCTGGATCACATTGAGGTAAAGTTTGCTTCTGAAGCAGAAGATAAAATCAAAGAAGACTGCTGTCCTGGAAAACCGTTCTCTATATTCAGAACGGAGGTAATATCAGAAATTCAGATATTGAAAGTCTGAAAACTTAATTAAGAAACTTAACTTGAAACTTTACTTTTGTCTGGGTTTTTTTAAATACACCATTTAAAAACTTTGATCAGACGTGAATGTTTACCATGTATGAGTATTTCTAACTCTGAAAGTAAAAATGTCATTGATTTCCCAAAATATGTTTTAAGCCCTTATTACACTTCGGGCTGCATTTTAGGGCTGGGGCAGTGGTGGCATCCAGCATGGCCAGGCAGGTTCTAAAGGGATTTTATCCCTCTGGAGGATTCATTAACAGCAGATGTTTATTTGGTTTAGTTTCTTGTTTCTCCTGAGGGCTCACATGCACGGGTTCTCCTTTAAGGTCTGTGTTGTTTCTCACAGCCTGGCGTGTCCGTGTATCTGGTGAACCCTCAGCCCTCCAACGGCCACTTCTCCACAAAAATGGACATCAGGCAAGGGGACAACAGGGAGACCATCATCCGGCGCCTGATGAAGATGGACAGGGGGATCAAAGGTAGCCACCAGCACAGGGCTACAGCTGTGCCAGCTGCTGAGGGGGTGCACACGGGTGTGACAGGACGTGGGACACGCCTGTGTGTGCGGGATGTGTGCCAGCTCCCGGGCTGGAGGTTTGGGAATGTGAGATGAAACAGGGACTCCCTCCCTGTCTTCCCAGGAGGTGTCAGTGTGCTGTTGGGCACAGGGATGGAAGGCTGCACTTGCAGGAAGGCTTAGCTGAAGGTCCCAGGCTGCTCGGTCTGCTTAGCAGTCTTATTAGTCTGCCTTTTGATAGGGAATTGTATTGAAATCAACTCTCACCTTCCTTCCAGTCGCTGCAGTTCATTCCTCAGAAAATGAGGAATAAGTTACTCAGACCTGTCCTGAGCCAGATAAAGCAAATTCAGTACTTGGAATGTGGTATTGGGAGCTGGTGTTTCTGTGTGGTTTATCCCCATTTCTGTGGGTAGCTCACTGTGTAACCCCTGAAGGACATTGTTCTATTGGTGCAAACCTTAACACGACAGTTATTCCCTTGAGAACGTATTTGCTTGGAGCAGGTGTGAAGTTCCAAGGGCTCAGCATTGCCGTGGTTAACCCTGTGGGTGCTGTGGCCTGTGTACAGCTGCCATGGCCTGACCCTGACCAGCTGCTCTCTCTGTGCAGATCTCTCTAAAGTGAAGCTGATGAGGTTTGACGATCCCGTGCTTGGGCCCCGCCGTGTTCCAGTCCTTGGCAAAGAGGAAGCAGGGAAAACTCCAATCCTGGAACAAGCCATCTTCCACATTGACCTGGCCCAGAGGCACGTCTGTGTCACTGAGAATGGCCTGACAAGGGACATTGGGGACACAATTGTTTACCTGGTTCATTGAACTGGCCTGTAGCTGGTGAGAAGGTTCATGGAGGGACTTGGAAGCATCTGTATTAAACAAAGGGGAGAATTTGTTCTGTAAAAAAAAAAAGCCCACCCAAACCAACCTGAGTTCACTTGTGAGTATCCCTGCTCTTTTAAACAGGGATTTAATAAAAGCATTTTCCTCTGATGTTTTGGCTTCTCTTGAAAGGAGAGTTACCCTGGAGCCCCTTTCTGTCCAGCTGTGGGCAGGGTCTTCAGGAATAAGTTTGAAGGCCATGCTTAGAATTCCACTCCTTCCTCCAGGGAGCTGTGCTGCTCCTCAGCTGCATTCAGCTCCCTCCAGAGCTGATCCAGCCCAAGGCTTTAACTGAAGAGCCTGCTGCTGCTGGCTGGGGAGAGGGGTGGCCCTGGCAGCTGGGAGCTGGTGTGACACGAGGCAACCAGCCCTGTGACAGTGATGTCCCCTGTGCTGCCTCACAGTCCTTCTGACACCTTGGATGTCTGAGGTCTCATCTTTGTTTATTCTCTCCTGGGTACTGCCTCAGGATGCTTTTATTCCATTTCATACCCACAGTCAGGTGAGCCTCTCGCCCAGGTCACCCCCCTCCCTTTGCCATCTGTTCCCAACATGCAAAACCTGAAATAAGAAAGTGAAAATAAACATGCTTTCATGCAAAAAGTTTTAATGGTGCCACAACAGCTCCCACAGGCTGGTGTCTCACATGGTGGGTGCCAAAGCTTTCCTGAGCCCCTTTTTCCCCAGTGCCCCCCCAGTGCACGAGGGGCTGCAATCCATTTGGCCCCAATTAATTTATTTATCTACAGGCTACAGAGCTAAACATTAGTGCTATAAACTTAGATGAATAAACTTCAGAAAACTTAAAATGTCTTTAAATGTCTTGCTTTTTTTTACAGAAATACAAAATAAATAGCTTGAGGATTAATATAAAACAGGAAACTAATATATTCTTGTTTATTGACTTTTCTCCCAAATAGTACCTTAAATTGAAAAAACCTTTTAAAAAAATGAACTTCTCTTCATGGAAAAAATACTCAGCATCCCTGAATTTGTACAAGTGTCTCTGAACAATAAACTAAACATATTTTATTTATTCTCCTACCCATCACCAACTAAGCAAAGGTTATACATCCTACTGTTTCTAAGATATGTATGTAAAAATATTAATTTATGATTTCTCACTGGAGGTGACCTGGCTGTAACGTTTCATTGGAGCATTCTCTGTGCTGGATGCAGAAAGCAGACAGTGGAACTCCCTGCTTGGTTGTATAAAGGATTAGGGAACTTTTATTGATCCCTTCTGCCTGTGAGATCTATTTTGGCTGTAATTCTGATGCAGATAGATCTTCTTCCCCCTTTGTTACCCTTACAGTCCTGCTCTGCCTGACACTGGGGGTCCCTTGGGTGCTGCTCCCCAGGCACTCTTGGATCCATCAGCGCTTCCCATTGGGAACACGTTCAAAGGGATCAGCCTGTGGAGCTCCCACGGGCTTCATGGGCAATTTGGGGTTCTAATCACTGATCTCATGAATATTTGGAAGTTACTTTTTAAATGGGACAGATACTGAACTTTATGACAGAAAACCTGAAAAGTCTTCAGCTATGATTGCACTTCAAACACACTGTTTCACAAATTAACTGCAGTGACTGTTGGGCAGTGAATAAACCTCCTGAGAATGATAAATGTGTGATTTTTACACAGTCCCAGGCTGCTCTGGTGTTTCCAACTAAAATGTTTTGGAGCCAGTGTTTGCGTTCTTAGTTCTCAGAGGGAGAGAGGGGCTGATGGACTGAGTGCAATTCTGTTCACTTCTGGCTGTGCTGGGGTATGTGGATGTCTCTCAGGGACAGAGCCAGCTGCTTTCTGGTTCAGCTTTTAAAGGATGGCAGGAGTCCTCAGCCCAGAACCAGCACGTCTCCCCTGAGGCATTTAGCTGTCTCTGAGGTGGCACTGCTGAGTTGGACTCACTCTCTGTTTTGCAGCTGCTGCCACCTTTTATACCTGGGCACAGAGCATAATTTCAGCTTGTCGGTGTTTCTGCAGGAGCTACAATTCTGACAGAGAGCACAAAGAACACAGAGAACAGGTCTGTGCCCCGGAGGTTGCTGTGCCACTGAAAATCGCCGCAGGCAGACCCGGCTTTCCTGCTCCACAAGGGAAGGTCCAGGGGTTGTGGTGTTGTGACTTGTTTTATCCATTCCCTTTGTGTAGTTATAGGAAAAAATGTCCTTCTCTGAGGAGTCTCCATTGAGCAGTGGAGTTCCTCCCCCGGGTTTGTGTGCAGGTAACCGAGGATGGGATTTCAGGGCAGTTTTGGAGGGAGCACAGCTCCTCCTGTCAGGAGAGGGCAGCTGGTGCCTGCAGCAGGGCTGGGAACTGCCGATGGATAAACCAGCAATGGAAACGAAGTATGGAAACCAAAATCTGCCGTGCAGAGGTTTGACAGAGAGCAGGCACAGCTGTGAGCCAGCAGAGCTCTGCTCCTTCCCTGGGATTCACAGGAGAGTGCTTGGACTGGGGCAAGCTGGAAGGCAGAGCTGGTGGTGCTGGGGCAGAGCGGGGTCTGGGGCATGGTGAGCTCTGAGTTCTGCTCTCTGTTACACAGACAGCGTTTCATGCTTCTGAAACCCATGAATCCCACCTAAGATATTTACAACAGCCACGTCTGAGTGGGTGCGTGGTGGGAAGGGGCTGGAAGGAGCTCATGGGCAGGAGGTAGCTGACAGGCGACCAGAGGAAAACAAGCAATGAGAAGGGAGATTCAGTGCCCTCACTGCAGAGCCTGGGTGGCTGCAGTGATGGCAAAGCCCCTTCCATTGGCTCTTTGCCCTCCAAATCGCCTTTTAGGCTTCTGTGTTAAAATTCCTGGGCTAAAACCAATGAGAAAAGCAAGCAAGCAACCACCGTAATGAAAAATCTGAGTGACCCCCTCCCCTCAAAGGCAGCGTGAACCATCAGCCAGGAGCTGACCGATTCTGGTTTATGGTTTCTTTACCCTGAGGCAGGCAGGTAATGAGCCAGTGTTTGATCTCCGTGCCGTGCGGGGTGCCCGGGCAGCGGCCGGGGCAGGGCCGGCGCTGCGGACCGGCAGAGCCCGGCGCGCCTCCCCGTGCCCCGCAGCCCCGGGCCGGGTCCCGCACGGTGCCCGCAGCTCTCTGCGAGCCCCGGGCTCGCTGCCCGAGGCGGGAGCAGCGGGGAGGACGCGGAGCTGGGCGCTGCGGGAGCGAGGGAGAGGAGCAGGAGCGGGGAGGAAGGCCGGCGCGGGTTACCCGGTCAGTTCGCTGAGATGCTGCTGTAGCTCTTCTTGATGGGGAAGGTCAGCTGCCCCGAGAGGTCCAGCGACAGCGCCTTGGGGTGCAGCGCCCGGCGCGGGTGCAGGGGGCTGGAGCCCAGGCGCGGCGAGCAGAGCAGCAGCAGCTCGGGGCCCAGGCGCGGCTCGGGCAGGAGCCCCTCGGGCCCGGGCTCTGTCCTGCTGCGGGGCAGCCTCGGCGAGGGCTGCAGGCTGTGCCGCTTGGGCGGCGGCGGGCTGTGGTTCTGGAACCGCACCGTCTTCACTTGCTGCAGCGAGAAGGGGCCGGAGTCAGGCGGGAGCCGCTGACCCTGCCCGCCCTCCCCTGGGCCCTGCAGAACCGGGGAGGGGGCGGCCGGAGCCTGCGGGGCACAGCATGCCCGCAGGGAAGCCCAGGGTGGTGTGCGCTTGGTGGCAGGAGGCAGAGAGCCCCAGGGAGCAGCACAGCAGCGCTGGCAGCTCCCGGACACCAAGGAGAGCTGCTCTGGGAGCGGGAGGCAGCACAGCACCTGCCCTCGCAGAGCCGTGGGCTCTCTCAGCTGATGCTGAGCTGCCTGGGAGCTCTGAGCTTGGCTGGGCTCTTGGGGGCGTGTGGAACGATTTGGGCACCTCTTTGGGTCGTGTGGGAAAGGGAAGCTGTCACAAGGGCAATTTTCAGAATGGTTTTACCTTTATGAAATTTCTCTCTGGCTGCCAGAAGGGAAAGAAATTCCCATTCCAAATGGCTCAGCCCAAGTGACATGAGGGAGATGGAGGAGTTCTGCAAAGCTTTGCCTGACACTAGTTCAGTGGCATTTGCTCCCAGACTCACAGATTCTTGTCCAATTAATGACCTCGGAAAAGTCTCGAGATTTGCTTGTGACTGAGCTCTGTGACAGGGACAGAGCCCCTGCAGCGTCCCGCCTTTCTTCAAGGCTTAATTTGAACTGCTGCATCAGCAGCACCAATACCCGATTTCCTAAGGCACGTGTCAATCCCAGCTATTTCTATTGGAAGAAACGGGTGAGGATGGAGCAAAGCCCTCGAGGGATTTGGCCCTGGTTAGTTTTGGCTGCCACTGCTGGTTCCACTGGGATGCTCTGGGGCACGGGCGGGTCTGGCCGTACCTTTTCGGCGCCGTTGCGGGAGGTTTCTGGTTTCACCAGGATGGACGGCGGGGCCGATGCAGGCGGCTTTGGAGCTGCCTCGCTCTTCACCGAGGGGTCTTTGGCGTCCAGGATCACCGAGCTGCACACGGAGGGACTTCGGCTCTCCCCTCCCCTGACCAGCAGCACCGGCGAAGCCTCATAGGAGGAGTTTGGCCTCGCTGTCTCGTCCACGCCAGCTCCGGGAGGGATGCTGTGCGGAGGGGAGCTGACGTGCGGGTAAAGCTGGAAGTGCGGAGCTCGCCCCGCAGCCGAGGGACGCCTGAGGGAGCCGGTGATCTGCACCGGGGTCCCTGTCTGTCCTGGCCTCTGCAGGGATCCGTCTGGGGAGCAAGGACCACGGAAAGGCATTTAGTCAGGAATCCAAACCGTGCAGAGTGAGCAGTGCTTCCAGCCCTGCTCGCAGCATGCTGTGGGGCTGCAGCTCCCAGGGACCACCCCGTGCCCGGCCCTGTGCACCGGGACCGATTTCGGGAGTAAAAGCGCTGACAGTGGCCCCTGCCAGGGCACTGCTGCCTCCAGGATGGCTCCCCAAATACTCTTGGAAGTGTATCACAAAACAGTGTGTATGGGATGAGGATAAACCTTGCAGCCTCCTTGAAGAGAATACAACCACCGAGCTCTACACAAAGCTTTACAAGGAATTTTCCCACGCTGAGTCAACCCCCCTGGAATTCCCAAAGCAGCCAGAGTCGGGCCAGGCAGGGCTGAGGGACCATGAAGAGCAGCAGCCGGTGTTCTCTGGGGGAGTGGGTCCCCGAGTCCCTCCCGTGCCCCCCAGACTTACTCCTCCTGGTGCTGCCGCGGCCGCGCCGCAGCGGGGCCGGTGCCAGCGCGCCCCGCCCGGGGCAGGGGACGGGCACGGGCAGCAGCAGCGGCCGCAGCGCCCGGCTCTGCCTCGGGCCGGCCTCGGACAGGCTCCCCTGGGAGGACAGCGACGAGGTGGACAGCGTCCATGAGGTGTACAGGGAAGGCATCTTCGGCTCGGAGAGACTGGATTTCCTGTTGGAAAAGAAGGGCGAGGGCTGCTGGGCGCCGTCCCACCTGGCGAGGGACCCCTGGCCCCGGTCAGTTCTGGGGGGACCCTTGTCAGTACCGGGGGGCCGCCTTGCCATGGGTTCTCTGCGCAAACAAGAAGACCCCAAGTTCCACGTGTGGCCCCCTCCCCTCTCCACGTTTTTGCCTCACGTAGGAAAGCGCAGACCTGAAGAGAGGGGTGACATAGTTGCTGGGGAAGAGGCCGACCCTGCCGGTGACGAGGGACATGCCCCGCAGCCACCCGTCCTGGTCCTTGCCGAAGACGCGGACCCCTTCTCCCTTCTGCAGCTCCAGCTCGTCCGGTCCGTGAGCCGCGTAGGAGTGGAGAGCCACGCACCTGCGGAGAGAGGGTGTGAGGGGAGGCAGAGCTGGCGGGCAGGGCGGCTGGAGCCGCCCGGAGCTCCGGGGTGGAAGCGAGCAGGGCAGGATGCTGCCGGCAGTGCCCGGGGCCGCTCCAGCCAGAGCAGCATCGAGCGGCCGCAGGGAGGAAACGGCTCTGCACCTCCAGTGCTCCATCAGAAACACAGATCAGGGCCTGACAAGTACCTGTCCTAAGGCAAAGCTCTTGGAAGAGCACAGTCGTGGTGCCGTGTTCAAGATAGCATCAGGCAGTTCTGCCTCTGAAACCAGAGGCCTTGGATCTGCCTGCCTGGAGCGTGACCAGGAGGTGTTGGAGGCCCAGGGAAGAGCATCGCTCTTGCCGTGCCCTCCTTCCTCCCTCCCTCCCTCCCTGCCTCCTTCTCCTTGCCTGGAACACAAGGACTGGAGTCACAGCCTCTGCAGCCATGGAGAATGGACAGAGAAGGAGGCAGGAGGAGGTACATGGCTCCATTCCAGGGTAGTGAGGAAATCAGACCAGAAATTAGTCTGAAATCCTCCCTAGACCCTGCTTTTGTGATTCTAGGAATGGGACCAAGGGCTGAAGCTTTGTTCTTCTCTCTGACCCATGCATGAGCACACAGCAATACAGCAGCAAAAGAAAATAGTGCATTTTTCAAAAATTTTTCCTACCTGTTCTTTAAAGAACTTGAATTTGTCTCCAGTGTAATACATTTAATTGCACTGTTGTTTTTTTCAAGGGGAAAGTGATCTGCTCCAAGAATCCATGAGTTACAGCCCATCACTCCAAGCATCTGCAGGTTTGACCTGCTGGGCCAGTGTGTGTGAGGGGCTGCTCCCTCGGGCTCTGGCACAGCCCAGGTGGGCTCGGGGCTCTGCAGCAGCTCAGGCTGCTCAGGAGTCACCTCGAGGGGAGGCTCTGCAGCTGCTGGTCTGACACTGCGTCTGTGCAAACCAGGCAGCTGGTGCGGCGCTCTCTCACCTTCCTTCTGCAAATTATTTTAAGGTCTTGGGAGTTCTCTTGTCCTTTGGATTATTTGTGTGCTGGAGTCTTGGCTGACTGATGATGGTGTGTGTGGGTCCCAACACAGCACCGAGCTGTGGGTGCTGCTCCTGGGCACCAGCATTCCCACAGCCTGGCCCTGCACCAAGGGTGCCGTGTAAACAGCATGTTGTGATGCTGTTGTTATTTTAGATGCTTTATTAAAGTGCCAGGGTGATGAATCTTAACTTGATGTAATCATCATAGAGCGTTATCTGCAAATTTTAACTCTGTGAAAGTTTTCAGCGATTGGTTTGTTCAAAACACCAGTGGCCGTGAAGGTTTCAGGATAAATAACTAGAGGCGCTTAAGGAGTAATTTGTTTCTTTACACTTAAAAAAAAATTAACGTATTGTTGAGGAACAGGCAGAACTGTTTCTCCATAGAAATGCAGTGAGGCACAAAGATGCACTCAGCTGTGGTATCAGGTCTCTGCCACCCCTGCCCTAGACCAGCCAGGTACATTCCTACATGGATCTGCTCGTGGATCCAAGCTGTGCTCTGCTCTGTCTGCACCTGGCAGGAGCAAGCTCGTGGTGAGGCTACAGCGAATTACCCCCGTGCCCAAAGCACCAAGGCCTTACGTACAGGTAAGCTGGCCCATGGTGCTGCAGGTGGGGCAGGGTGACGATGGCTGCCGGGGGCCCCAGTGGTCCTGGTGTGGGGTAGTAAGAGGTGCTGACCTGTGGGAGAAAGGAAGCAAAGAAAAAAAAGTATTAATCTGGCTATCAGCTTCTTTCAGCCACTGGAGGAGCAGCTAACATTTGACTGGCTTCACCCACCCTTCAAAAAACCACCAGAGACACTTCAGGAAACAGAAGAGTCTGGAACATTTGACTTAGAAAAAGGCAGCAAGAGGAAGACTCAGAGTAATGAAATCATTTAGGCTGGAAAAGACCTCCAGGATCATCGGGACCCTGTGACCGATCCCCACCCGGTCCTTTCCATGCTGGCATTCTGCACCTGCAGAGTGGTGCCAGCCACCACAACGTCCCCTCGGGCTCTCACAGGGGCTCCAGGGAGGAGCTGCAGCCATCTCTGCTGCTGAGGGAACTGTGCCTTGAGCTGTGCCAGGTGTCTGCCAGGGCCACAGGGCAACTCCTTGTCCCTGCTGCACCAGGGAGGCCACGCTGGGCTGTCCCCACTCCCTGTCCCTCCTCATGTCCCGGCTGGGCTGGGGATTCTGTCCCCCCGAGGGGTCTCTGAGGTGAGACATGCGCTCTTGGGTGTCCTGTGCCGGGGTCTGCTGAGCTTCAGCAACGACCCCTGACCCAGGCCTGCCTGGGGGTCTTCCTGTTCTCCTTCCAAGTTTGGTTTTGTGTCCCTTGTGCTTGCTGGGCTCTGCAGGGTCCCAGCTACCAGACCTGTGGGTGTGTGCCACCTGGGCACACTCTGACCTGTCCCTCTGGCTTCTGCCCTTGCCCCTCTGGCTTGCAGAGCTGCTGGCAGCCCAGCAGCCCTGGGGTGGGAGATGGAGCACGCCGTGCTGCGCTGGGTGTGTGGAGGGAGGGTGGCAGCAGGGGAGGGCTGGGCGGTGGCAGCAGGCAGCCTGGCACCCTCGGGACGCTCTTCTGCCGGGCTGTCCCTTCTCCTGAGCTGTCCCTCCTGTCCCTGCAGCCGGGCCATCCCTCCTGCCACCCGGAGCATCCCCGGGGTGAGCAGCGGCCAGCAGCGCTCCTGCCCGTCCGGAGCAGCGCTGCTGTGCCCTGCCATGCCCTGAGCGGTGCCAGCCCTGCCGTGCCCTGCCGTGCCCTGAGCGGTGCAGTGCTGCCGTGCCCTGCCGTGCCCTGCCGTGCCCCGAGCGGTGCTGGCAGCAGCGCGGCTCTGCGGGCAGAGCTGCCAGCGGCGGCCCGGGGCGCTGGGGGCAGCGGAATGTCGCTGCGCTTGGATGGGGTTGGCATCCGTGATGCAAGCTGGGGCTTTAATCTCACCTTCATTTCAAATCTAATTTCTAGTGGTCATGTCTGTAATGCGGTGCTGGAGCACTGGCTTGGCAAGGACCTAAGGAAAAAGAAAAGTGACTCACCCACTCTGGTGCTCTCCAGTAAATTAAATTAATTAAAACACCCCAGCAATTCCAGCTTCTGTCTCAGACCTGGAGTAGCAGGTCAGCTTCAAACCTTCTCTACATTCTCGCTTTCTAGTCCAGGCAGGATTGGACCAGGTGTTCATAAAGTTGACTGGAAATTATAATTGTGTTTTATTAATTACCATAATCAAAATGCTTGAAATTTGGCTATTTGGAGTTTCTTTTTTCTGCATTGGAACAAAATGACAGCCTTTTGCTGTTTTTCCTGATGGAAATGTGTTGGAATGTCTCCTTCTGGGGGAAAGCTCCATGTTTTTAATCTCTGTGTTCCCCTGTGCTGGGAGCAGCCATCATTTAGAGCACCCTCAAAGCTGCCTTTGCATTTGCAACATGCAGAGGGGAAAAAACATTGCAAGAAATATTTTCGAGTCACGTATCACTGATTTCAGCATTCACTTTTGCTGATCTCTGGTGAGTACATTGCAAGTCCTTGTAAGCACAAAGGGTTTAATTCCCCGCCTCTCCTGCAATCCCTCTCTCGCCCCATCTCCCTTCCTGGTGTCACCAATGTGTCCCGGCACTGCTGACACAGGCAAGTCCCAGCTGGGAGTGTTCCCGTGCGGAGGAGGGAAGCCCTGCCCATCCCACCATGGGCTCTGGATACCGGGCCCTGCAAGGTCCCATCGCTTATGGCACAGGACAGGCAGCTGTGCTGGGGCAGCTGTGGGGCCTCGGCTCCCCTCAGTGAGTGCAGGGCTCAGCAGAGCCCTGGGTCAGACCCGGCCAGGGCAGGGAGGCAGCCCGGCTGTGCTGGGAAGGGATTCCAGCGGAGACGGAGGGCGTGGGTGCCCCGCTGCCCTCGCCCCACAGCCGCTTGCACAAGAGGCACATGCACAGGCACGGCCACCGCAGCCCTGCAGACTGGTTCTGGCTCGGCTGAGCCCGGCTTGGCAGCCGAGGGGAAGCGGGAGCCGCGGGAGGAGGCTGGGCAGAGCTGGGAATTCCATTTATGGGCCGAGGTGAGTCCGACCTGGAGCTCCTGGTGCTGGCAATGCCAGGCGGGCAGGACCTGGAGCTCCTGGTGCTGGGAATGCCAGTGGGCAGGTCCTGGAGCTCCTGGTGCTCAGTCACTGCAGCCCAAACCCAGAGATGGAGAAGGAAAGCCGCATCCTGTGCAGCCCCAGAGATGGCACGGTCTGCCCTGCAAAGCTCTGGGAGCAGCACTGCTGATTGGAAACAGGAGATTTCCAACCCTTCTCAGGCCAAACAGGTCCCCCTCTCATTTCTGCTCTTGGCAGTAGTTCACACTGAGACTTTTGGGGCTGTGAGACAGGATAAGGTTTCAGTTGAATTATGGAACCCCTGTAGGGTTTCGCCTCCTCTCTGTAACCTGGGATATCACATCCCAGCTCTCTGCAGGCCGTGCCCAGGACAAAGTGCCTGCCAGGTGTTACTGCCTGGACATGCACTACCAGGGCCTGCTCACTACTGGTGACTGCTCTAAAAACGCTTGGAGCAGCCTTCACTATGCAAGATGTCATATGAATGTAAAAAGCCCCTTTTTCTCCCATATCTGTGAAGATTCCGTGCTCAGACCTTTAGTCAGAGCGGGAAGAAGGAATGAGACGACTCTGCCTGGAGCGGATGAATTCCCAAAGGTCGGCCCAGGTCCCCAGCTCAGCCCCAGGTTCAGCGTGCCTCGGGATGACCCCGGGCTTGGGCTGGGCTGCCTTACCTGGAGCGGGGTCCCGCAGGGGAGCTCGTCCTTCTCGCTGCTCTGGGCGGCCACGGTGGGGTTGCTGGAGCTGATGAGCACCGGGGAGCTGATGTGCAGCGCCGGGCGCTCGGCGGGCGCGTGCACCATGCGGTTCAGTGTGTTGAGGGCCGTGGTGATGGAGAACTGCCGCAGGCTCTTCCGCCTGGAGTCGGGCACCTTGGCGAAAGCCGCCGGGTCCGCGGCCTTGGCCTTGGCCGCGCGCAGCGCCGCGCCCTTGGGCGGGGGGGACCAGCGGCCCTTGGTGGCCTGCAGGAGCTGCTGAGCGGGGCTGCTGGGCTGCAAGAGAGCAGGAGACGTGCTGCGGGTCCAGAGGGCTCAGCCTGCCCGGCCCTCGGCCGCCCTGCTCCCCTTTCCCCGGCGGCTGAGCTCGGGCAGGGCTCAGGCGGCCTTACAGGTTATCTGTGAAATCCTGGGGCTCTGTCATTCCTCCCATCTGCTGTCAGTGACAAACTCCGGGTGCAAAATTCCCAATTCAAAACTGACAGCAAAATTAAAATTGCAAAATTCCCAATTCAAAGCTGACAGCAAAATTAAAATTGGTTTTACATCTTGTGCTGAGACCTGAGGATGAGTGCTCCCCTGACACACTGCCCGTCCAGAGCTTTGGCTGGCAGGGGTGCCGGGAGAGCTGTACTCAGTAACTCTAACTCCGAGTTGGAAGGGATGTTTGGACTGGTCGGCCTTTCCCCATCTGTGCTGGTACCCGTGGGTGCATCCTGCAGTGAGGGTATGGCACGGGCTCAGAGAGGCCCTCACTGAGGGTGGCATTCCAGCAGGATTACACCCACCCCGTTCCATCTCCGTCAGCTCGAGCATTCCTGGCTCGATGCTGCTTCCAGTGACAAACTCCTGGGCTGCTGAGGGAGAGGCAGGCCCTGGGTCTGCATTCGGGCAGCGTTCACTCAGAACTTCTCGGAAACTGCTGATCAGGGTGTTGGTAGCACAGGGCATGTGGTGACAGCGTTTTTCACCACGATGGGTGCCAGAGGAATTAATCATGATTTACTGCTGACATTAATGAATTGCAAAACTTGAGATTCTCACCCACTCATGGGAGGCAATGTGCTCGATGCCTGGGATGGACAGGGAGACCATGGCAGGAGAGGTACAGGTGGCTCCCAGATGTCAGCATTTTACAACAGGGGTAGTTTTATCATTTCCCCTCTCCAAAATAAGGTTTAAAGCCCACAGTGTGTATGTAGGTACACATGTGCCATGGCCATCCTGTAATTTCTGTATGTGGGCAAACTGAAAATGTTTTTCTGCCTATCTAAATCCCAGGAAACATGATAAAATGGGGCACAAACTGCGTGTCAGAGCCAGGAGAGCCTCAAGTCTCCCACAGTAGCCCTACCTTTGCCTTCTTTAGAATTAATTTATAATTCCTTGGTGGCTGTATGTGTCCCTTAACTAACTTCTGTCTCTCAATGCTAGACTTGAATAAATCATTACTGAAGCTAAAATGATTTCATTAAATGAAAAGATATTAAAAAAAATATATTAGGGCTTCAAATAAGATGTTTTGCTTGTGTCCTCCTATAAAACAGCCACAAAGCAGAGCTTGCTGTAATTATAGGCATTACAGGTATTAATTTTATTTCTAGGAACTGGTGCCGGTGCCATATACACCCTACATCTCAAGCTAAACTGCACAACACAATTCATGTTTAGGCCTGTGCTGACAATATTCTGCCAGGGAGGGGTGGCTGGGAGGTCTCTGGAACCGCGGCCCGGCCAGCCGGGGCCACCTGTGTCATTCTCGGGGTGCTCTGTCACCTCTGTCCCTCTCGGGATGCTCTGTCACCCTGTGTGCCCCCGGGATGTTCTGTCACCCTGTGTGCCCTCGGGATGCTCTGTCACCTCTGTCCCTCTCGGGATGCTCTGTCACCCTGTGTCCCTCTCGGGATGCTCCATTGCCCTGCGTGCCCTCGGGCCGGCGGAGGGGAGGGAACTGCTGGCAGCAGTGTCTGAGGGGATGGGGGACCCCCGGCAGCAGAGAGGAGCTGCCGAGGGCCGGGAGGCAGCGCGGTGCCGGTGCCGGTGCCGCGGGCGGTACCTTGGGGATGCTCAGGATGTCCTTGCTCCCCGCCTTGTCCCGGCCCCGCGGCTCCGGGCTGTAGAGCGGGCGCGGCAGGGGCAGGTGCTTGATGACCTGCACGGAGCTGGCCGGGAAAACGCCGCTGATGCCGTTGAGCTCGCCCAGGTACCAGTTCTCGTCCAGCTGCCGCAGCAGCACGATGGTGTCCCCCTTGTTGAAGCGCAGCTCCCCGGGGTTGTGCCCGCGGTAGGTGTACAGCGCCCTGGCTCGTGGCACCTGCAGGGACAAGAAACAGCCCCTGCAGTTCCTCCACACAGACAGAGTTCCCCAAAAGCATCCGTAACTAATGAGAAAAAAAGGCAGAGGTCTAAGGCTTAAGCATGCATTTATTAGGATTAACTACCCACATCCTTCCTTGATGGGTTTTACTAATGAAGACAAGCTCCCAAATACTTATGCTAAGTTTGTATCAAGATGAAAAGCAGGCTGGACTTGTTTAAGAATATTAAGAAACAGTTAAGGCCCTAAACTAGTCTTCCCATGGGATCTTACTGCCTGCTAAAAGGGCTCCTCCAACACAATCTCTATTTTGATGGCCCAGGTATTTCTATTTCAGAGGGACCGGAGGTCATGGCCATCATCCAGCCGAGCTGGTGGCTGTCACCTGTCATGGAACAGAGCAGGGTGAGTGCGAATTCTGCTCCCGTGGCTCCATCCCTGCTGTACCATGTGTGGCTGTGGATTTAATCCCACCTTTTCCCGGGTTCCGGGAAGAGCTGGATTCCTGTTATTGCCCTTGCAGTGTAATGTGGCACAGAAGAGCCACGTCAAGCCCAGGGGAGATGCAGGGACGTTGTGACTGTGCCTGTCACACGGAAGGAAGGACCAGGCTCCCCTGGCACAGCCGTGCTGGGGTGCTGAGCCCTGCCTGTCCCTGGGCTCTGCGGGGCTGCTGCCTGCCCGCAGCCAGGGCTCCCTGCAGCCCTGCACTTCAGGGAACACCCCAAACCCGAGCTCCATCCTGCCCCTTCGCTGGGGCACAGCTGTCTGAGCTCCACGCTGACAAACCGGGAGCTGGATTGGCCCTGGCTCTCGAGCCCTGGCCAGCCTGAAGCTGAAGTGGCCGTGCCCGGGGACAAGAGACTGCCCCGCTGCTTCCTCACCGACTGCCCCGCTGCTTCCGCACCGTCTCTGCAGCTCTGGATTGTCCCTCTCCTCTCTTTAGAGGCTGCCAGGTGCTGCGGCATGGTGAGGACAGCGCCCTGCAGGTCCTCCAAGCCACAGTCACCCCCTCCCACTCATCTCCCAGGAGACTTCTGTAGAGTGGCACATTCCACATTTCCTGCCTTTCTCTGTGCATTTCCCCAAATCCACCCCTGTCTGTGAGCAGGGCTCAGGCAGGACTCCTGCAGGGCTCCCTCTCTCAGCCACTTTTCAGAGGACAGGAAGGCAGAAGCAAGAAACTCAACATTAGTTTCCAGAAATGCAGAAAATATCAAATTTCCCGTGGAAATAGTTAAGTTTTGGAAAGAGGGCATCTTCCAACATCCCCAAACCCTGATGCCTGGTAGGGAAAAGGAACCAAGAAGAGAAAAATTTCATGTACTGCTTTTACTTCAAAGTCTTCAAAATGGGAGGCAATTAGTTTAATGTTTATTTCTAATTAAGTCATTCTCTCTCTTAATTTGTGCTCAGAGTAAACACATGTGCTTGGCTCAGCGACACTGACACCACATTGCTGGGAGAAGGGAAATGGGGAAGGGGGCTTGGGCCAGTGCTGCTCTCCATCAGAACACCAGGGACCACACCTGTGGGGCCATGGAGAGTCCCTGCAAACACACACCTGGACAGGTGAGCTTTGCCATGAGCAAAACAGACTGGGGACAGCAGCTCTCCTTCAGAACCACGCTGGGACCGCTGGCATGAGGAGCACAGAGCTGGCACTGCCTCAGGAGCAGCCAGAAAACAAATGGGACTTTCACAAAGGGTGAGAACAGGGCTTGGGAAGGAGGAGCAGCAACGTCTGGGATGTGAGGGAACAGCAGGATGCAGCAAAACATTAAAGGCGGCATGAACGAGTTATGGAAATATATTAAAAAGAAGAGAAACTCTGAAATGAAATGCATACCTGGTGCTAACTGGGAACAGGGAGCAAGCAACAGAGTGCTGAGAGTCTGGAATATTCTTTCTTCAGCAGGCAGAGGGATGAGACAGCAGGGCAGGCTGGGATAAATACCCAAAAACCAGGTGGGCAGGCGAGTTTGTGAACACATCCCTCAGCTTGCATGCCCGGATGGTTGGATGAATGGGCTCTTTCTTCCTCTAACCACACTCACAACCTTCAGCTCTTCCCCTTCTTTTTAACCCTTTCCTCACACTTTTCTGCCCTTTCAAATCTCCCAACCCAAGTCAGCTTTTTCCAAAGCCCATAGGTTTTGATATTTTCAATTTTTTAAAATAAATTCTGTTTGGCTGCTCAGATACTGAGCCAAAAATATCCCATAGGTTTCTCAACTTTATTTAGAACACAAACTAAGCCTTTACCTACCCACAGGGAGCAACTAATGTGCCCTGTCACAAAATAAAGCTGCAAGCTGGAGATTTCAGCAGGACAGGCAGAGTCCCTGTTTTGTAGGGAGTTTTTGGGGTGTAGGAAAGGACAGCTGGCCCAGTGACAGTGACAGGCACGACACGGTGCTGGAGTGGCAGGCTCGGTGCTGGGCTGGGGGCCAGCAGAGCCCCTGGGTGCACACCAGGGACCAGCATCTCCCCGCTGTGGCTGCAGCTCAGAGCTGAGCTGAGCCCGCCTCAGCTCAGGTGCTTTCTGCCCACTCCTGCCTGTCCCAGATCCTCTGCAAGGGATCTGTTTTGCTTTATTTAAAGTAGGTTAATTGCAAAGGCAGAACCCGGGGTGCTAATTAAGCTGAGATAAAGGCGAGGAGTGCCTGGAGGTGGCTGAGGGCAGCCGGAGGCTCTCCCGGGCCAGAGCGTGGCCCTGGCAGGGGGAGGAGGACCTGCCCTGTTCGGTGGAGTCTTCTCCCGTTAGCGTGTCCAGCTGCTTTCGTCAGTCCAAAGCAGCATTTCAGTTTAGCAGGGCAGCAAAGTGGATTGCACACAGGGTCTGGTCCCTCGAGCACTCTTGGCATCTATGTGAGCACAGAAAACACTGGGAGCAGCTCTGTGGAAAGCTCAGCTGAAGGCTGCTGGAAGTTTGGTACAGTTTGGCTGCTCAGCAGCAGAGAGAGTGAAACTACAGCAAAGAGACCCATTTTGGGGGTTACTTTTTTCAATGTCGCCTCATTTTCCTGATTTTGCCCTCTGTTTTCTCCTCTGTCATGCCTGAGTGAGACCCAGGAGCTCTCAGAGCTCTCAGAGTGGCTGAGCCCCGGGTGCCCCTTGCCTTGGGCTGCCTGGAGAGAGCATGGGGGAGCCCTGGAGAGAAGGCAGCAGGTAACACCAGGTAGCACCAGGTAACACCAGGTTAACATCAGGTAACACCAGGTTAACACCAGGTAACACCAGGTTAACACCAGGTAGCACCAGGTAACACCAGGTTAGCAGGAGCAGAACCCCCTTGCATCAGCACCATCTCTGGGGAAGATGCTTTTCTCTCCTTGGCCACTCTGCCAGCAGGGATGGTCATGGCAGATGTACTTCAACTGTTTGTCCCCATTCTCAGTGGATTTGAGGCCAATAAGGGAGAAAAGATTTTATTTTTTCACTATTTTTGGCATTTGGCATCAGTTGTGTTGGGCAGCCATCCAATGCCTTTGAGTCTCCCTCTGCACAAAACAAAGATTAAAAATACATATATGTGTGTGAGGAAGCAGTGTGGGGCATCTCTCCCTAGCAGAGAAATGCTCTCTGTGGTTATTTAAAAGAGCAGGTTATAACTCCTCATGAACCACCCCAGAGCATGGGAATGCACAAACAGAGAAGGGAAAGCAGCGTGTGGCTCTGGCTGGGGAGGGGATCACTGGCAGCAAAGCCAGGAGCACAGGCAAGAGGAGAGGCTGCTGATGGCAGCTGGGAATGCCCCCACACCTTGTCCCAGGCAGCTCCCTTTGGAACCAGCCGAAGGAGCAGGGTGCCAGCAACAGCTGCAGCCGGGATCCCCCGGCAGCATGGGGCCAGGAGCGTGGCTGGGCTGCAGCCACTGACCCCTGTCCCCTCGGTGACACCGCTGGGGACACTGCTGGGACCCCCCGAGCCCCTGCTCCGAGTCACCAGCACCGCCGGGGAGGCAGGGCTGGGACGGGCACCAGGGATCCCAGGGACAGCTCCTCGCTCTGCTGTCCAGGGATCCCAGGGACAGCTCCTCGCTCTGCTGTCCAGGGCTGCTTCCTCCTGAGTCACTGCCCCTGCCTGACCTGGGAGCTGCCCCCTGACCTGGGCAGGTGTCCTGCCTACCCCAGCAGGGGAATGATGGATCAGGAACGGCCTCAGATGGGCTTGCACTGGTGTTTTCCCAGCTGGGACTGTCCTAACCCATGCAGGGAATGCCCTGGAGCAGCTTCCCCCTGCGCCTGTCCTGCTGAATGTCTCTGCAGTAAATCCAAGGGACTGATCCCAGCCTGGGATCAGTCTGGGAGCTGCCCCAGAGGGAGGATGTGAGTCTCTGGGCAGTGTGGATGTCTCCCCTGAGGCTCTGGGCAGTGTGGATATCTCTCCCTGAGGCTCTGGGCAGTGTGGATGTCCCTCCCTGAGGCTCTGGGCAGTGTGGATGTCTCCCCGTGGGGCAGCCAGTGACTCCAGGACAGACCTGAGGGCACAGCCCGTGCTCCTGAGAGCTGTGACTGACACAGAGAACATGGAGCGGGGTGTTATCCACCACTGGCACAGAAGGACTTCAAACACTGGCTTTTTGTAGAGATGATCAATAACATCTTCATCCCTTCTGATTCCTGAGACCTGCCTCCAACATCCTGCCCCCACTGCCCATGTCTCCATGGCATGAATGAGCTCCATCACCTACTTGTGTGCTCAGCTAGCACAGTTCAGGGCTCTGCAGGATCCAGGTGGATGAAAAGAGCTATTTGAATGCAAATTAATTGCCATTACAATTCTGTTTTTCTGCATTTCAGCAAAGGAGATAACTTCAGCCTTGTCACAGAGAACAAAACCTTCAAAAGTGAACTTGTCATTTCAATCTCTTCACATAATTATATTCTGAGGATTCAGACAGTTGGGTGGTTTCTGCATTATTTCTTCCCTGAGGAGGATTGTTCCTGTCTTCCAAGCACACGTAGACTGTGTGCACCAGGGAGAACAAAGCCAATCCCTCCTGCTCACGTCAGCCCTGGAGCTGCCCCACTCCCTCCTGGGCTGGCCATGGCTAAGGCTGGGGGCCACCTGCTCCTGAGCCAAGTGGCTGTCATGGGAAGGTGCTGGAGATGTGAATTGTATGGATTTAGCTGGTTTTGTGCTGCTCCATCTGCACGGCTGCAGCTGCTGGGGCAGTGGCAGAGGCACTGGGGGCACCCACCTCCTGTGCTCACCCACAGCCCTGGGGTGCCACGGCATCAAGGCTCGTGTCACTCCTGAATGTGGCCTGGCTTTGGAGTGCACGGGTGACATGGAAAATGGGGGAAATGATTGAAGGAAACCCAGGGCAGCTTCTCTGATGGAGAGGATGAGAGACACTGAGGCAGCACGGCCGGCAGCAGCCCCAGAGGAACGCCCAGCCACGGGCTGGGGATGCCCCAGGGCTGCCAGGGAGGACACAGCTGGAGCAGGCTTCACTCTGCCTGTGTGAACCAGGGGGACGTTCAGGAGAGCAGCAGGAATGGCCGGAGCTGGAGCTGGACCTGAGCCTGCTTGGCTCTGGGTGCAGGGCACAGGAGAGCAGGACAGCTCTGCGGAGGACAGGGAGGATGAGGCAGGGGCACGTGGGCACTGGGGCTGCAGAGGTGCACCAAACCCTCTGGCAGCTCTTGGCTGGCTGCTGCTCTATCAGATGAGCCCGTGCTGCCGTCAGCAGGCCCGGGCAGTGGTTATGTTGTGTGTCATGGGCTTAAGCTGCACGGAAAACAAACTGTGTCAGCCCTCGGCGTGCCCGGTCATGATGCTCTGCCTCAGCAGCGCTGCTCTCAGAACCGGCTGTTTATTGTGCAGGGAGGAAACCTGCATCCTGCTCCATCCTGCTGCTCCTGAGCCCTCTCCCTGCTGCTCCAGTGCCCTCCCTGTGCTGGGAAAGGAGCGCTGATGTGGCTCCTCAGCCGGCGCTGCCAGTCCTGGGACACGCGGCCGCCTCTGGCAGCGGCACCGGGCCGGACACGCTGCAGGCCGGGGGAGCTGGCAGCAGGGAGAGCTGCCCATCCCTCGGGAGCCCGTGCCTCCAGCCCTGGCACACTGCAGAGCTGCAGGGCACCGTGCCCCCTCCCCACTCCTCTCTCCACAGGGAAAACCACAACCCAGGGACAGCGGCCAGCAGGCAGCAGGATGGGAGGGGGGCACTCAGACTTTGGGCTCTGGCTGACCACGGCTCTGCGCAGGTGAGCTCGCAGAGGAGCCCTGCTGTGCTATTCCTGACTCGCCATCTGAGCCTGACTCATTGCCTTGGAAACAAATTAAAACACTTTTATGTGTTTGCAGCTCGGTACCTAATTTTGTAAAACCAGGGAAACTGGCTCCTGCTGTTGGCCATGGAGGTCTTTGGGCTTCCACAGCCAGAGGTATCACCCAGGAGTGCCCTGTGCTGGCTCTGTTGCTCACACAGCTTTTGGGCTGTGTGTTGTCCATCAGCCTATGTTGACCTCACTCTCTTTGTAGTAGATAAAAGTGCTAAAACTATATGCAGAGGGAGAAAACTCACCAGTGCCCGGCACAAGGTGCCAGCAGCACTGTGGGAGCAGCTCCTCATTCTGCTAGGATGAGACGAACCCTGATGGAACACGCAGGAGGAGGAGATTTGGGACAAAGCCTTCCTCCAGAAAGGCCGTAAGACCACACAGAACTATGCGGCCAAATGAAGCATCTCCAGCTGAGGGGCTCTGTGGCACATCCCCGCCAAGCCCAGCAGCTGCGAGGATGCTCTTGTGGGAAAGGAGCTGGCACCAGCACCTCAGGCAGAGCCCAGGCCTGGCAGCACCCGCGGGTGTGTGACATCCCCAGAGCGCCCGGCCAGCCCGAGGGGATGGGACACACGTTTTGAGGTCACTGCTGTGACTACGCAGGAACTGCTGGGGGTCCTGGGAGGGTGGGAAGGGGGCTGGCTCACTGAGGGGCCAGGAAACTTGCCTCTGCCAGGTGCAAACATGGAGTTTGCTTTGAACAAGAATTCAAGAAGCTCCAGCAATCCAAGTCCTGTCTATCAAAGGCAGAAAGGAGTTGGAGATGACTCTGGAGAAGAAAATACCAAGACGCAGGCACTATCTATAGACGTCCGTGTGAAGGTGGGACGTTGGAGTGCAGGGTATTTTTATCCCAATAGAGGTGTTATCTGTCTATCTCCCATGAAATGCTGGAAGGGGGTGTTGAGCACTCAGTTCATGCAAAGAGAAAATAGCCCAAGTCACATTTAAATCTGCGTGGTCCGTGTTTTCCTAAGGCAAGCTGTCACACTCGGAACTTTTTTCCTGTGGCTCACTGTCCCATGTTTGTTGCATGACCAAGTTCAGCACCCAAGCAGCTGTTGAGTGCCTGGATGGAGTTTTTCCGTGTGCAGGGTGCAGCTGGGTCACCCTGCCCCCCTGAAGCGGTGTGGGAGGTTCGTGCACACCTCAGCACACACGGTCTGCTTGCTCACCAGCTCACGCTGGGCAGCCGCCAGGTGAGGAGGAGCTTCGGCACAAACTGTGACCACACCTGGCACATGCCAGGGGCGGTTCCGAAGAGTTCAAAGGCTCCAGCGTGGCTCGTTTATGCATACACCTCCCAGCAAGGCCCTTTATTCTTAAATTCCAGACAGTTTATTATGTGAGATTCTGCAAATCCTTCATGCAGCGCTCCCTGCGCTGGTGCTGAAGCTCTGAAGGCCTGGCCAAGGAGCAGCAGTGGGGCAGCCGTGGGGCGGCTGTGGGGCGGCCGTGGGGCAGCCGTGGGGCAGCTGTGGGGCAGCTGAGGGGCAGCCGAGGAGCAGCCATGGGGCAGTCGTGGGGCAGCTGTGGGGCAGCCATGGGGCAGCCATGGGGAGGCCGTGGGGCTCGGGGCACAGCCAGGCCCCGCTCACGGCTCCACGTGCACAAACCCAGCACGTGCCCACACCACGTTAGCTCGTAGGAAGTGGATGCAAAAGGCATTTAAATGCCAGCAAATAAATCGCTTGGGATGGGCTGTAATTAGAAAATTCCCTGGTTTTTAACAACTGGCTCTGGGAAATTCCTGACCGCAGAGCCAGGGCTGTATTTGTGCTAATCCAGTGGCTCCGTGGGGGCCTGTTCGCTCCTCCTGCTCTGAAGGAGAGGAGCTCTTGGCTCACTGGGTGACGAGGGATTGATTTTATTTTTTGCCTTCATGGATGCTCATGAGCATGAAGAGCAAAGAGCTGGCAAGGAAACATCTCTGCTGAGAGAGAAACTTTGATCAAACTTGCGATGTTCTCAGCTCCAGGGAGTAAAGGAAGTTTATTTATAGAACTGCCTTGGTAAAACCAAAGGCTGGCCCCCATCCTGGCTGGGTGGTGGCTCTGGCTGCAGAGCTGTGTGAGGCACGTCAGTGGTGTTTGCTTTGTAGCACAAGGGGGTGGATAGCAGTGGGGTAATTAGCACCCCTTGCAGATTGGGGCAGTCTGTTTTTGGGGAGCCCTGACCTGCTGCTGCAGCAGCACATGCAATTCTGAGTACCCAGGGAGAGCTGTGGTGGGCTGAGCAGCGCTGCAGGGCAGCTGCTCTCACTGATTCCTGACAAAAAGAATCTGCTCTGAGGTGCACAAGCATCTGGAGGTCTCTGCTCACCCAGACTCCTTCAGGTGACCCTGGAATCAATCCGTGGGGTAGGGTGATGACAAGTCACCCTCATCACTGTCTCATCTCTGCAGTGCACGGGCACTTTCAACTGCTGTCACCCAGCTGAGTGCCAGCTCAGGGGAGGCTCCAAATCCATTAACATCCCACTGGAGTACCCAAAGTAACGTCTGGGCCTGAATGCAGGTATTTAAAACCACTAAAACCAAAATGTGACTAATACGGGGTATTCTTCACCTTGCAGCAGAGGATTCCAAAGTGTTTTATAATTGAGTAACTAATTAAGTCTAAGAGTATTTCAGTGTAATGGGTTTTATATCCCTTCCCAGAGAGGCACAGGAGCTCAGAGGGCTGTCCCAATGCCAGGGAGTCAGCCACAGCTCCCTCAGTGCTCACTGGCTCTGCTGATTTCCAGGAGTTTGGTCTTAAGTTGGTCTTAAAAGCTTTTGGGAGCTATGGATGGATGGATGGATGTTGCCATCGTATACCAGCAGTAAGTTCCTGCCTGTCCTGAGAACCAGCTAAAGAAACATGAAACGAGTGAGAGAGAAGAAAGCCAGACAAGTGTATTTGTGCTCTTTTATCTAGGGCCAGGAGAGTCCAGCTGGAAAATCTGCAACCTTCTCCTTGTCAGCTGGAATGCTGCTGGGGATGGCAGTGACTGAAAGCCGTGGCTGTTGGAGGGTTTGTCCCTTGCAGAACGGCCCCAGCAGCTCCCCGAAGGGCTGGGGGCTCGCTCAGAGAGGGGCCCTGTGAGGGAGCCCCTGGAGCCCAAGGACCTGCTCACTCTGCCCTGCCCCTGCCCCAGGGGCTGCAGCCAGCAGAGTCCGGGCTGGGCAGTGCCACCCACCCTGTGCCCCGCTGGGCTGTGCCAGGAGTGCTCCCGGGAAAGGACCTGGTGCCTCGGGCTCAGGCCTGCACAGCGAGAGGGGAGCACCCGAGGCACGCCTGGTTTTGGTGTGTGATCCGTCCAGATCCCTCATCAGCACCACAGAGATTCCCTGGGAGACACGTGCCAGCTCATACCCACAGGACACAGCAACACCTGCAGGGCTCCAGCGCGGGCACAGCGCCTGCGCCGCGCCTGCCCGGACCCCACAGCTGCCCTGGGCAGCCTCTGGGCTCTAAACCCTTTCAGCCAAGCTTTTGAGTGCTAGTAAAAGCCTTTAGAGACATTGTACAGAGCAGCTCAGGTGAGAGAAGTGGAAATCCAGGAATATAACGTGGGAAAGATGAAGCCACAAGTCTCTACCCTAAACTCCAACTCAGCCAAGCTCTTTTAACAGATCTACTATCCCGTCCTCATTATTCAAGAAACGCTTCTGTATTGTTAAAGAAAATGACGGAAAGAACAACGTAGAATTTTAAAATTAGCCTAGTAAGTCATCCCTAGGTACAGTCATAAATGAGTCAAATTTAATGTCTTTAACTGGTGAACTTCCAAGAACTTTGGAGAGAACAACAGCAGCAGCATTGGGCACAGCCCCCCCCCTTCTTTTCCAGTGCAGAGAAACTGAGGTGCAGCTATGGAAATACCTTCTCCACCACTAACAGTTACAGCTCTGCAATTACTGACTTAATTGCTATCAGTCAAAAGCAGCGTGTTGCCTGAAAGTCCAAGCACCTGAAATGCCCTCAAAAGCCAGGAAGCATCTGAAAACTCTGGGAGAAAAGACCTGCTGGGAAGTTTTTGTAAGAAGGGCAGGCTGGCTTTGCCTTAGCCTGGGAGCCAGTTTCTGCTGTGGTGAGCTTGAAACAGTCAAATATCACATCGAAATAGCAGCCAAATTTGCACACAAAACACTCAGTCTCACTTCCAACACTCAGCAGTGCTGCTAACAGAGAACGTTCCTGGCTCTGGGCACACAGCAGGAGCCTTTCTATGCTCATGGGCAGAGGAAAGAACTGAGAACCTCCTTACCCCCTCCATGTGGATCCGAGGATTCGTTGCCAGCCGGTGCTGGTGCAGCTGCAGCCCCCTGGGGACCCTCCTGATGGAGGCGGGGGAGGACAGGAGCCCCGACCTCTGGACCGAGCCAAACCTGGTGACGTTTTGCCCACACCTGACTCCATCCAGGAGGCGAATGAGGAGCAGGTTGGAGGGCAGCTGCTCGATGCTGCCCAGGACGAGGGTCCTGCACTCGGGGCACCGCAGCTCCTTCTGGGATTTCAGGATCCTCTGCAGACAGGGCTTGCAGAATGTGTGCTGGCACGGCAGCACCTTTGCTGTGGCGTCGAGCTTTTCAAAGCACACGGGACACTCCAACAGGTCAAGGAGAGCCAAGTCATCCATCTTCAGCGCAGAGCCCCTTGGGGAGCGGAGCCGGGGCCATCCACGGCCCGCATCCACCGGAGCCGCCTGAGATGCCTTCCTGGAGCAGCAGAGCCCGGCTCGGGCAGCTATCCTGCGCGGAGGGCGAGGAGGAGGAGGGAGCGCGGAGCAGAGCTGTTGGAGCGCGGAACGCAGCCACCTACACCCCGAGCCGCGCTCCCAGCCAATGTGCGAACTCACTCGGCAGCCCGCTCGGAATGAGTCACTCCTGACTCAGCTGGGGCCCGGGGAGGCTCCGGGCTGCGGCCGGGCCGGGCTCCGAGCCGCGGGTCCTGCGGCCGGGCAGAGGGTCCCGAGCCAGGCCGGGGCAGCGGAGCGAGGGCGGGCTGCGGCGGTCCTGCTCCGTGCGGCGGGGCTGGCAGGGCAGGAGCAATGCAGCTGCTCAGGAGCAATCCAGCGGCTCAGGAGCAATCCAGCGGCTCAGGAGCAATCCAGCAGCTCAGGAACAATCGAGTCCCTGAAGAACAGCAGCCCGAGCAGCGCTCCGGCCGCCCCGCCGGCCCGGCTCTCCGTGCCCGTCTCCGCCGCAGCTCTATAGAAACTCCTTCAGCTCGCCGGGGCCACCTGGCAATGCCGCGGGTGGCTCCGCAGTGCCATCCTCGCCCGGTTTGGCCGCCTCAGCTCGCGGAATCAACCCCAAGCGATTATTCCTCCCACGGCCCGGAGCCGCCCAACCTGTTCGGCTCCCGGCCGCGGGGCTGAGGCCGGGCGCTCGGCGGGCTCAAGCCCGGGCCTGCAGCGGCCGCGATGTGCCCAGGGCACAGGGCAGCCCTGGCACCGGGGCTGGCACGGGCCTGCTGCGGGAGCGGCGTGTGCCAGACCCGCTCCGGCCCCGGCTGCCCGCGCCCGGCGCTCCCGCCCCGCGGCCCCGGGGATGCGCCCCTCGCCAGCGCCCGCCCCGTGGGACGGGCACCGGGACCGGGACAGCGCCAGCACGGCCGGGCTGACCCTCGCAGCCTTCTGGTCCCCCCGGTGCCGGCCCCGCGCCCCAGCAGCTCCCAGTGCTCCCAGCTCCGGGCCGGCCGGCCATGGGCCGCTGCCGGGGCCGGGCGCTGAGCGTGGGCAGCCGCTGCTCCCTGCGGGCAGCGCCCGTGGCCGAGCCGAGCCCGGAGAGACCCGAGGCCCGCACAGCCAGAGCCGTCCCAGGGGCCCCTTCCTGCCCCGCCAGGCGCGGACTTCGGCACGGACGGCCAGGGACCAGCTCGGTACCTGTAATTTGCGTTCCCTTTATCAGCTGAATTCCTATCTCGGGTCCGTCTGCTCGCACATACTGATGCATTGCTTAAGGAGAGCAGGAGGGGCAGTTAAGGCCCAAGACCATTTTTCTTACAAACCTTGCCGTGTTAGCCCTGTGTTTTTAACATAAAAGTAATACAGATATTAGAGAGCAAGACTGTAAATCCAAAGACGTCTCAGATAATGCCATCAGGGTACAGCTGTCCCTGCCCTACTCTCAGGATTCTTCAGAAGTACAGTCTGGAAAGGGTTAATGTGTTTTTTCAAAAGTTCTTCCCGCCAGACCATGATTATATCAAAACAAAATATGTCTGTATTTCTGTAATATAGTGGACCTTTAGCTAAACTGATATGTTGACAGACATCTTCGGGATAATGCCAGGAACCAGTGACCTCACTGTTCCATCTTAAGTTTCCTTTTGCTTTGGTGCTGCTCTGCAGTCTGTCCTGTGGATGTGTGCTGGGCTGGTGGGGTGCACACTGCTTAATGAGTGATGCTGCAGGCAGCACCAGCTCATCTGCCAGCGGCTCAAAATGCGATGCCTGACATAAACTCTACTGGAAAAAAAGGTGGTGAAGGTTGTTTTTCTTTTTTACATATTCTTCTCTGTTTGTGCTCTGTGATTAACACCAGTTTGTATTTTCATGTGGTTAGATTAGAAAGGAAACAGAATTGGGAAGTAGCCTGCAGTGGGGAGGTGCTGGAAAAGAAGTGGAGTGGATGGTTCTCTGCATGCTGGCTCCAGGCTGCATCAGCTGCACTCTGAGAGCATCGGGCGGTAGCGGGGCTCTGCTGGAGGATGCACAGGGCAGCGCACAGTTCTGCAGAATTCCCACGGGAAACCACCGGCCCCAGCTGGAGTGCCTGGTCACCTCAGGAGGGGCCAGGCTGGGGAATCCAGCAGTGCTGAGCACGCTTGGGGGGCCCAGGGGATCAGGGGGCTGGGGCTGCCTGAGGGTCTTCAGTGATGTGGGTGGTTGCAGGAAGCCCCTGTGCTCTCCATCTCTTGGAATGCCCCCAGGGATATGCCCTGGGCAAGCTCCCCTGAGCCTGGCAGTGACTCTGGCCCTTCCTGCATGCCTGGGGCACAGGGTGCTGATCACTGGGGGGGTCAGGGCTTTTCCAACCCACAGCTCCCCCTGAGCTGCCAGAACAGCCAAGCAAGTCTCCGATCTGGGCTGCATTCTCTGGTCCTGTTGCAATACAGAAGCTCTCTGTGCTAACATTTGTATTTACACAACTTGTTAAATTTTCAAAGCACTTCCCAAAAGCTAATTGTCCCTGGAATGCCCTCAGATTAAGCATCCCCCAATCCCCAGCTCCCATGGAGAAAACCAGGAGACAGAGGCCACAGAGCACATCAATGTCCAGTTTGGGATCAGGATGTGAGGCTTTCCTGGTTTTCCACTTCACACACAGACCATTCCATTGAACTTTATTATCTGTCACCGCCTCTCTTCCAACATGACTCTTACTTGGGGTTAAAAAATAAAGGCCGAGCTAGAAAGCTGCTCATCCTTCCCTTTCATTTGGGCCGTGTCTGGTGCCGATGCTGTAATTAACTGGGGCTGGATGCAGCGGGTGCCTGCTCTGGAGGACGCTGCTCTGGGGCTGCAGGCAGTGCCGCTGCCGCAGAGGGCTCTGCCTGGGCATGGCCCCACGGCTCCACCAGAGCCCTCTGCAGCTTCCCAGGGGATGGAACCCTAAAAATGTGTTACAGGACTGGGTCACTCAAAAAGGTTTATCATGGAGTGGGGAATCGGGAGACAACGCTGAGAGCACCGTGCCCACCTTTGCTTCCACGCCAAGTGGTTGCACACGCGTCTCCCTCCAGGGCTGCCTCTTTTGGCCTCCCCCAGCTCCAGCACTGACCCAGAAAACAGCTCCAATGGATCCCTTTGTCCTCATCACCCCACAGGAGCCGCAGGGTTCAGCGGGCACTGCAGCACTGCTGCAGCCAGGGCCGTGTGTGCCACGAGGGCACAGCACAGCGGCACCTCCAGAGCGTACAAACAGCCTCAGCCACTCTGCACCATGTAATGGATGCCACATGCCTCCTTCCCGGGGGAAGAGAGACCTTTTGGGCTGTTTTTAGCTCCTGGAGGGCAGGGAGAGGGGGTGCCTCTTACAAGCTGCTACAGATTATGGATCTGAGCTGGCAGCTCACCCTCCTACCCACCCACCAGCACGGCGCCCAGTGCTGCTGCCGAAAGGGGCAGATGGCAGGACCTGCCTGTGTCTCCAGACCCCAAGGGCCAGGGTGGGAGTGCCCTCCTGGCACGGGTGGCCGGTCCTGTGGGCAGTGCCCGCCGGCCGTGGGCTCTGAGTGCACGGCGGTGCGATGGCAGAGCCCAGCACCTTCAGTGAATAAATTGGGTTTGCCTGAAGACGTAATTAGGCCAGTGTGACTCTGCAGGGATGTGCAGAGTTTTGGGACCTGCAGCCAGCAGAGAGAGAGCCTCTAAAATGCAGCAGCTCTCAAACCAAGGCCTGGTGTCCTGTCCTGTGCTGGGCAGCGGCCCCGGCCACTGCCCTGCTCCCAGTGCCACCCGCAGCCCGAGGGGCACCGCAGGGACAGACCTCGGGCACCTGCATGTTTCAGGCTCTCTTTTCCTTTTTCCCCCTTCCTGAGGTACACACACAGCAGCTGGAGGACAGAAGCTGAACACTGAGACCCCATCTACACTTCATGAAGAGGAGGGGTTAGGGGAGCTGTTTGTTAAGCTCACAGAGAGCTGAATGCTGTGTTTGGCCATTACAGCCTTGTGCAGTCTGGCTGTTGGGCACTGGGAAGGCTTCAGCTGATTCTGAAGTAGCTGGAGCAGAGTGGTGCCTGTCCAGAAATAGAAAAGTATTTTTAAATTAAATTTATTCACTGATTTTCATGAAGACAGATTGTTGTGTGTTTGTTGAAGTGTCATTAGGAGTAGTTGGCGGTGGAACCAGGCTGAGCAACAGTGAGAGAGGATGGACGTGTCCTTCCTGTGACTGGGGTCACCCAGGCCACCTCCTTCTGCTCCTCCTCCTCTGCCTCCTCTGCAGCCTGGTCCCTGCACCTGGCAGGAACGGAACGGGGCTGATTCAAGCTGACACCAGGCCTGTGAGCCTGTGGGGCAGACACAAAACCGGCTCTGATACCTCTGAGCTGCACGGCCCAGGGCTGGAGCTGCCCCACAGGGGCAGGGGGGCAGTGGCACCCCTCTGCTCCGCTGGGAGCTGAAGCTGCCCGTGAGCCCCTGGCCCCTCAGCAGGCAGTGCCCAGTGCCCCCAGCAGCTCTGGGCATTCTGGTACACTCCTCCTGTTCCCCTGCAGCGCAGAGCAGAGCCACGGAACTCCAAGCACAGCATTCTGCTTCTCTGGGGTCTGCCCCATCCATGCTGAACCTGCAGGGATGCAGTTTTAATTCTCCAAGACAAGAATTCAGGGTTTTCAAGTAGTATGGACCTGAACACAGGCCTTCAGAAGCTGTGTCTATGTAGGTTTGACAGCAGGAAACCTCAGGCTCCAGTTACCTAATTAAACACATGGAAATGTCCCCGCTGCTTGCAAGGCTGCACCACTTTCATTGCTCCCAGGTGCTCCTGGCCACCAGTGAGCGCTGCAGCCAGGAGCAGGCTATAAATCCTGCTGCTCTGCAGCCCCCAGCGCTAGGAGAGGATGCTGCAGTGCAGGAGGGGCAGCTTGGAGCGGTGAGCATTGACCAAGGCACTGCAGGGGTGCTGCTGCTTTGCTGAGTGGAAGACACGCTGGCTCAGCTGCTTGCCCTGGGCACGTTGTGAGCCGGGGGCTGAGTTTGAGTTGGTTTCTGCCACAGCTCCTGCTGGCAGAGCAGAGTTGCCTGCGGGAGGAGGTCTGGGGAGCAGCACCAAGCTGGTCATGGGCCCACAGAGAGCACGCAGGGGGCTCGAGCCCTTCTGGTGGAGCTCCCCGGTGCTGGCAGAGCAGTCCCACGTCTGCAGGGCAGAGCAGTGCTCTCAGGGGCTCGCTTCCATCACCAGGTGGGTTTATCCAGTGCCAATTCCCTGTTCTGGGTGCTCCCGGGTGGGCAGTGCCCTGTGCCCTGGCCAGTGCCCGGGCTGTTCCTTGCCCACTGCACTCGTGTTCTCCTGGGCTCTGGTCCCAGGCTGTGCTGCTGCTCTCAGGAGGAGCCCGGGGAGGGTTGTGTCCATAGATAAAACTCAGCACCTGGGAATTTCCCTCTTTGAAGTTCTTTTTCCTGTTTTCTCCTTTGTTTCTTTGTGACTTCAGGATTTTTGTGCTTACCTAGGTAGGTGCAGAGAAAGCTGGCTTTCATCACGGAGCCTGCCTGCTCTCCCGGAGGTGCTGGGCGTCCTCTGCTCCTGCTGACTTCAGCCTCCAGGAATGTGCAGCGGCCCTGCCTTCTGCCAGCGCAGGGAAACCTTCTTAGCTTGGATTCCTGGAAAATGGAGTCCTGTGGGTGCTCCCGGTGGAGTGTGAAGGTGTGTGCGTGTGGCTCTGTGTCTGTGCACCCTCGAGACTCCCGAATCCAGCTCAGTGGAGCGTTAAAGCATCCAGAATTTTAAACAGCCTGTGACTTCGGCGTTTTTGTGAAAGCAGGAGGCTGAGCACAAAAGGAAGCCCTGTCAGCCCCTTCAGGAAGGCAGGTGATGCAGCGTGACATCACTCCTTAGCTCAGGACTCCCGAGAAGATGGTAGATGTTTGCACCAGCGCTGCCGTGTCCCAGCCCCAGGCTGCTCCGGCAGCAGTCTTCAGCCCTCTTTGGAGCAAGACCTGGGATACCAGAGGGACGTTTGGGAAGGCCAGTGGTGGGTTGCTGGTCCAGGGCTGACAGTGAGAAATCAGCTCCTGACTGCCAACGGCTGCAGGAGCTCAGGGCGAGTGAAAGAGCAGCTCTGGGGGAGTGGGACACACCGATCACCCCCAGCCAGGAGAGTGGGCGTGCTGGGGTGTACCCACCCTCCCTCCCTCTGTAGGAGCTAAGCAATTCCTTGGCTGTGGGAGCCAGGGCTGTGCTCTGGCTGGGAGGGAAGAAAACTGCTGCTTCAGCTCCCTGGAGTTTGCACAGGATCTTTGCCTGCCCCTGTGTTTCACAGCAGGAACGAGCCACCTGGCCAGTGCTACAAGCATGTTTATGTAAGTCCCTGGCAGAGGATGATGATGGCCAGGAATGCCAAAAGCACTTGGTGTGGGTCAGGTTGCTTTCCCTGGAGACAGACTTTAGTGTCTCCTGATCTGAACGTCAGAGCTTACACCTGAGCCAATGCTGCAATTTCCATGGTTTGGAAATAGTGGTGTTAGGGCTGCTGTGCAGGTGCCACCCACTGCAGCTCCTGTGTGCTGCTCTTTGTGCCTGTTTCCTGCTAATGACACTCAAATTCAGTCGGAGCTGGAACACTGACCAGGCTGATTTTGGGGGGGTGGTGCCGCATTAGGTACCCCTGAGGTCCCTCCCACCCTGGGGATTCCAAACCAAACCCTGAACATGGCACAGCCAGCCCTGAGCACTGTATGACCTGTCGGGTCTGGCTGGGGCAGCTCATATTTTAAAGATTCTACACCTTTTAAAAACTGTTCATTTAAAAAAATGTGTTGTTTAATTTCAGATAAAAGATTACAGATGTTCTGAGCTGCTGGACAATATCAGTTGGAGACAGCTGGAAGCAGACCTTTGTCTTGGCTCATGGTTTGTAAAAAAGTGTCAGCTGAGACTGTCTCCGTGCTGCTGAATAGGAAACTCCTGAGTAGTAGCTAGCAGAATACTTATATTTTTGTGGTTCACTTCTAGCTGCAGATGTCAGTATCTCCTGGCACAAGGAATCTTGAAATCCAGGTGCAGGCTGCCAGGCCACAGGGAGTGGTGCTGTGCCGGCTGCCGGTGGATCCGTCCCAGGCCTTGCTCTCTGTGTCACAGGCGCGTTGGGAAACATCCCTGGTGTCCTGGCACCGCGGTGATGTGCAGGGCACTGCTGCAGATAGCCTGATGCTCACCCTCACCCTGCTCCCTGTGCAGAGCAAGGAGGGCAGCAGGGCTTGCTGTGAGGGAGACAGCACAACAAAGCGTTTTCCAGCAAGACCTGCAGGTGGGAAAACGCCTTCAAAGCCCAGCTCCCTGTGGCTGTGCTTTCAACCCTGCTTTGTACAGCCCCAGCTCTGCTGCAGCAGCTCCAGTGCAGCCCTGTGCTGCTCGGGGCAAGGGCTGGCTCTTTGTTCTGCAGAGCCTGCGGCTGCCCCATCCTCCCCTGCTGCGGGGGGAGGACAGGCCCCACGCTTGGAAGACAGATGTCATTGAAATGCAGCGCAACAGTCTGAAGTCAAATATAGCGCTGTGATGATCTAGGTCGTGCAACTTAATGATTTCACTGTTGAATGCTGAATTATTTTTGTTGCATTTTTAGTAAGGCTCGTGTGGGCTGTGGGAAACAAACCCCCGCTAGCCCCAGAGCCGCGGGATGTGCGGGTGGCGGGGGCTCCCCTGTCCCGCACCCACCCGTGCCAGCCCCCTGCACCCGGGGTCACGGGTGGTGTTTGGCCGGGGATGGCCTCACCAAACACCACCCGAAAGTCCCCGTTTGGGTGTTTAATGTGGGAGCATGGACTGGAGGTGCTCAGAACAGCCCAGAAATGCAGAATGGCCCTTGGGGAGCTTTTCTTTGTGGAGTCAGCAGCACACGGACATAAAGGAGCGTGTGGCTCTGCAGTGAGGGGCGAGGGGCCGCCTCTGTGTCCTGTGTGGGGTGACATGGGGAGTGTGGCTGCGGGAGGTACCCGGGCTGGCCGTGCCGGGGACCCTGCAGGCACTCCACTCCACTTGGGCTGCTCCACTCTGGATCCGAGCTGTGGCAGCACCTGCGAGTAACTGCACAGCCGCCAGTGCTGCTGCTCTGGTCTCTCATTGCTGCTTTGAACTTCCTTTCCTGTCTGATTGTTCCCGTAATCAAAAGAGAGCGAACTCACTTGAGGTATCTCAGTGCGATTTGTGTCAGATCGTGGCCGCTGGGCACCCTTTGAGCTCAGCAGTTCCGAGGCTGGGTTCAGCAGGGCTCACAGGGGAAGGGCGGCTCAGGCTTCCCAAGGGAACGCAGCAGGAGCTGAGCGTGGCTCATGCAAATCCGAGTTTTCCTACAAAGTGAGGCAGGATGGAGCTGGCAGCAGCGCTGCAGTGGTGCTGCGGCGATGCCGAGGGCGGCTCCGGGGCTGTGTGCTTTCCCGGCCTGTTCGGGCCTGTTCCCTTGGTGCAGGAAACATTTTCTACGTGTCCTTGTGATGAGGCTTCCAGCAGCCCAAGGGACCCTCAGAGCCGTGTCTGTCATGACAGAAACTGCCTGTGCAGCTCTTTGGCCAGTGGAAGGTCTGTGCAGTGGAGTTATTAGCAGGCAGCCGCTAAAGTGTCATCCTAGGATTTCATTAACAAACGTTTAAAAGACATAATGAATTAACCTATTGAGAGCATTAAGCTTGAACAGTGCTGGGTTTGAATTAAAAGAAGTTAAATGAAGCTCTCTGCCTACGTCCTGCCAAGGCAGTCCCCCTTGAGTGTAATGGTGGATGTGTACTAAAGTCTTGGAACTCAAAAAAAAAGAGGTTTTAACTCCTGTTGGGGACCTACATGATTCAGGTAGGTGTTGAGTGATATTTAAAACCCAGTGACCTGTAAATGTGTTTTGTACCACTTTATTTTACGCCTCGAAAGGTCAGAGGAGCTCAAGATGCCCAGGCAGGGACGGGCAGAGGAACCAAAGCCTCTGTGACAGAGACCAGGGCAGTGGGGTACCAGCTTTGGAGGACGGCTGGGATCTCTGGGGGTGGGATGGATGGGACGGGTGGGATCTCTGGGGATGGGATGGATGGGACGGGTGGGATCTCTGGGGATGGGATGGATGGGACGGGTGGGATCTCTGGGGATGGGATGGATGGGACAGGTGGGATCTCTGGGGATGGGATGGATGGGACGCGTGGGATCTCTGGGGTTGGACTGTCCCAGAACCTGCCTGGTGCCAACGGCTGCCCAGACATGGAGGTTTGGCAGTGCTGGGCAAAGGAAATCCCTCAGCTGGGGCTGCATGAGTGACTGTCTCCTAAAATGAAAACCAAACCTAGAATGGTCCAAAAGGCCCTAAAAGGCATCAGGAATTACAAATAGGGATTGAGCACTAATGAGAGACTATCTTAATTAGATCTCACAACCTGCAGAGGAGCACATTAGATTAAAATGAAACTGAGCTTTGTGCTGTCAGGGTTTCAGTGTAAGAATGGGAGAAGAATTAGTCACATTTGCAATTTGTGAGGCTGGATTGCTTTTTCTTTCATTTTGTCTTTTTAACTTTTGACCTTGTCAGAAAATTATGAAAAGCTACTGGGATGATGTATTTGGGGTAGTTTTTATCACAGCACATGGCAGAAACATCTCCATGGTTTCAGAAACATGATATTTAATCCTCTCCTTCCAGGTTAACTCCTTTCTTCCAGTGGTCCAGCCTGGCCCCTGCTCACCAACCTGCTTTTGACTTCAGTACCGGTGGTATTTTCTCTTTGTGAATTTCTATCAATTTTTAATGCAGCGGTGTCAGTTTTGCTGTAAGATGAGAGGAACTGCTAGAAACTTTGAATTATACATCGTGTGGCAGGGGGAGGCTGGAAGTGTTTTCTTTTGGACCCAAAGCTTTTGGAGCTGGTCTCCAGCTCCTGCAGTTTGGACTCCGGTGATGGATGAGCCCCAGAAGAAGCTCAGCCAGCGGCAGGAGGGACGGCCCCGCAAGGTGAGGTTCAGAATCTCCTCGGCTGGCAGCGGGCGGGTGCTGAAGCAGGTCTACGAAGACGGGCAGGAGCTGGAGCCCCCGGCCAAGGAGCACTCGCGGCGCTTCCTGCGCCACAGCCTGGAGCCGGGGGAGCCCCTGGAGCCGGGGCAGCTGCTGGAGAACACGTTCCGCTGGCCCACGGCCCTGACCGCCCGCAGGATCAGCGTCCTGCGCCAGGACCCCGCACACGGGCTGGCGGGCACCGCAGCCCTGCCCAGCGACTGCCAGCCCGGCGCCAGCCCCTGCAGGGTAAGTGCTGGGAGGGATGGAGAAATGTGATTGCCTGGCAGGAGATTCCCGATGGCTCAGCCATCCCTACAGGTAAGAGCTGCCCGCGGCTGCCCAGCTCGGGCACGGCCCTGGGCCGAATCCTGCCGGGGAACGCGCTGCCAGAGCCTCGTGCAGCCTCGGCCACGTAAAACTTCATCAGGCCAGGGCTTGCAAAGGGTGGCCGTGGCTCTCCAGCCCTTGTTCCAGGCGTTCCGTGTGCGGAATATCCACGCGGGCCAGGATCCTCGGGGTCTGCAGGCGGGGCAGCATCTGCCAGCTGTGCTCCAGCTGTGCTCTGGCTTCTCCTGGTCCTGGGCTGCATTTGTCCATTGGGTAAAGAGAATGTTTCCATAGATATTGATATCTGTACATGGGAATCCTACTGCATCCAGATCAGTCAAATGTAAGGAGGATGTTAATTAGATATATTTAAAATATTAAACTTGTGTGACTTTGGCTGGCAGTGCTGCCATCAGGGTGCCAGGTGTCTGCATCCTCTGGCAGCCAGAATTAATCTTTGGCTACTTGGACAATCCCAGCTTAGTTTCACTGGCTATTTACTTAACATATAATTAATGCCACTGACAGAGAAGTGCTTCTTTAGTCCTCATAAAGAGGCAGTACATGCACAATATGTGTAAATACTTTTTATGGCCTGGATTTGAGCACACTGAAAGTCTGTTAATTCCTGGTGCTCACCAAAGCTGTGCGTGGGAAACCCAGGTGGCTGATATTTGACCTGCTGACACACTGGACATGCAGTTTGCCTGAAAACATCAGGCCACGATGAATCTCTCCTGCCCAAAGACAGTGCACTACTGTGATCTTATCCAGCCCGTTAATTTGCTTTGCATTCCTGGGTAACTGCTCCTCTCCCTCCCCCCTGTCCCCAGCCACAGATACCTGGAGTGAGCACAGTGTCCAGAAGCAGCTTGTGTTGCAGCAGCCTGCACTGGGTGCTTGGAGACGCTGTGTAACACACACGAGGCTCTCACCTTCTGCAGGTGGGCAGGACTTGTGCTCACCCGCCTCTCCCTTGTGCTTCTCCCCACAGGGAAGCAGCTGCCCCACTGCCAGGAGAGCACCAGCCTCCTCAGGGCAGCTGGTGTGACTTGGGGCCTTTGTTAGGGGAACATCTCCCTTTGCATGGCCTCTTGACACAGACAGAGTGAAATATGAAGAGTGTGTAAAACAATAGGCCCCAGTAACTCCATATGACACCCAGGGAGGAGGGACCAGGTCAGCAAAGTGCTGCTCTCAGGGAAAGGTTTGACCAAGTTTAGCTTTAAAATGACTAGAAAAAAATACAAATTTACCCAGTAGGGCTGTACCTCCACCAATTTGCTGGATGCTCTGGGGGTGGTCAGGGGAGCTGGCCTGGTGGAGGGGACACTCTTCTGGAAGTAGGGACCATCAGTGTTTGCAGAGTGAATTTATACTAGTGAGACACTGGCAAATTCTTTCTTCAGACTTCCCCAGTTGTAGATTTTGGCAAGATCATAATCTACACCAATAACCTGAAAATCATCCGTGCACCGATGGGCCAGAAAGAGCTCATGAGAAGAATCATCCAGACTGAAGGAACAAATGACTGGACGTTCGTGTACCGGGAGAAGAAAGAGCTATTTAGTGGTGGTCATAAAAAAGATGTGGAGAATAAGGTCACTTGCAACCAGCATGTGCAGGTAAGAGAAAATGAAAAGTGCTTTTTCCCCTTAACCCTGGTCAAACCACCCGTGCCCCATCCACCTCTGTCTCTGGCTCCTAGCTAAGTCTGGATAAAAAGCACCACTCTGCTCCTCGTTTCCCTCAGGAGATAACGAGCAACACTGTGCTGAGACCCTGCTCTGGGGACAGCAGTGCTGCCTCCAGGCGCTCGTGTCTCCCCCTGGGTGCTTCCCCGGGAGGTGGCTGGCACCTGCAGAGCTTGGCTGGGCTCCATCCCATGGGATAAGAGCAGGCCAGAGTTTCTCCAGCCTGACAAGGCTAAACACAGCTGCTCTGTGGCTGAGACTGCTTCAGGCTCAAATTTTGGTATCAGCTGCAATAAGGTTGTGCCTCACATTTGCTTTCTCACGGGGGAGTCTTTGTTGGTCAGAATCCCAATTAGTCTGACCATGATTTGATCCCACAAACCCCAGTATTGTCATGTGGAGCTGATACAGTTTCGTGGAACTGAGTCTGGCCTGTGGGTCACAGCGGTCCTTCTGCTCCCAGGAATTTCAGGGTGGGATTTGAAAGAGGCTGCCTGGAACGGTGGGAGAGAGGCAGGCACAAAGGACAGCTCAAAAGAAAGTGTGCATGATGAGGGATTTGGGGAGAGAGGGTAAGGAGCAATCCCTGAAGAAATGAAGCGTGGCTCAAACCTGAGGCTACAGAGGGGAACTGGTGTGATAAGAAATGACAAGGGCATGGGTGAAGCTGTGCAGAGGAGAAAGATGAGTTTGGAGTATTGTGTTGTAAGCCCAGTGACATTAACTTCTCATTTTCTAGTAGTTGCCACAAATTGTCCCCAAGCATGTGGGAGCCCTTTTGTCCAAGTCCTTGCTGTGGAGAACTGATTGTCATAGGCAGAGTGGTGTGTCGGGGCAACCACGATGGCAAAGACCAGGAGAGGGAGTTTCAAGAATGCTCCTGACTTTGATATCTCGCACTCTCTAACAAATCCTTTTCTGCTCTCTGCTTCAGGAGGGCGATGCTGGAGGCGGCTGCTCACAGTGCAGAGGCTCGGGCTGCGCTCCCTGCTCGCTGTGCCACGGAAGCAAGTTCTCCATGCTGGCAAACCGATTCCGGGAGTCCTACCGGGCGCTGCGGTGCCCGGCGTGCGACCAGAGCGGGCAGCAGCCGTGCCGGGTGTGCGCTGCCTGAGCCCGGGGCCGCGCTGGGAAAGGCGCTGGGCACGTCTCACCGGGGCTGAGGCTGGGTGGGCAGGGGCAGCGGGTCCCTGACCGACCCCGGTGCCTGACCCCAGCTGCATCGGGGAAGGTGCCCAGGGGTGCCGGTACCAGTCTGTACCAGTGCAGGTGCACAGTCCTTACTGGTCCCAGTGCATTCCAGCCCAGGTCTGTGCTCCCTTTGTCCCAGCAGTGCCCCTCTGGGTTTAACTTGCTGAACACCAGCAATGGCACTGCCGCTGCCGTTCTCTCTCTGAAACCTGCAGGGTCTCGGGCATTTCCCGAGGTTTTGCTGATCTGACCCCTGCTTCACTGACACAGGGATTCCTTTGGGGTCTGATTTATGGGGGGAATTGAAAACCCTTCCCAAACCTGAAGGATTTAAAAAATGTATGTGAATTTATTATTCTAAATAGAAGTTATTAAGTTTTAGCCTCCCTACAAGGAAGGGCTGAATTGAAACTCCCCTGAATGCTGCTCAGCACTTCTCAGGACCAGGCTGAGGGTGAGCAGGACAGCTCTTGCTTAACGCTAATCCTGTGTTGTAATATACAGCAGGTAAACTCTAATTAGTGAGATGAAGCAACGATGGGGATTCTTTGCAGGCTGCCACTGGTGCACAGAGCACAGGGGCTGTGCTGTGAGAGCCTGAGGCAAACAGGGAAAGTGCTATTTTTTCTCTAAAGCACTAACTTATTACCTTTTCTATTTGGGAGTGATGTCAGTGCAGCCTTAACTCCCATATTACCTCTGAGACCCCGGGGAGACACAGGCTGCTCACGTGTGCTTCACGCTGAGGCTGCAGGACCAGGCAGGGTAATTTATGGCCAAGTTTCTCTTTCCTGTGCTAGGTTACAAGGTTTCTCTGCAACACTGAAACGATTCAAAACAATACTGCTCTAGCTCCTACACGTCCACACGTCTTCTGCTGACATGGTGCTGTGGGTACTGAGGGTTTCTTTTTTTAAAAGCGCATCAATCTACAGGAGATGCTTGATTGGCTTCTTTCATCATATCAGTATCTGCAATGTCAAAAAATGTTGTCCTTGGGGTATCACTGAGGACAGGTGAGGCTTCCCAAGTCAGAAATTGCTGTCAGGCAGATCCCTTCCCTCAAATGTGACCTGTTTGGTCTCAGTTTGTTGGGCTTGCTGGAGAGTTTGCTGGCTTAAGATAAGAAAAAAATAACCAGGCAAAATTGCCTGATAGTGTTTACAATAAAACTAGACACAAATATGCACTTGTAAAATCAATATTTATTGTTCTTTGGTAATTATAATGTTTCTCAACCACTGTCACTCCTCCTGGCTGTGTCAGCTGTTCCCATCATGTGGAGATGTCACAGGGCTGAAGCCTGCAGCCAGGAGCTGAGCTCTGCCCTTGCTCAGTCCCATCCCAGGGGCTCCAGTGTCCTGGGGAGTGTGGACCGAGCAGAGCAGGGATTTGCTTCCCCGGCTTCCACTGTACTCCTTTTGGTTTTGGTAATTCGCTGACTTGACTTACCCAATAAATGCTCTTATTTCACATGGCAAAAGTTGAAATGCCCTACAGCATCCTGGTGAGCTGAGTGCAGAGACAATGGGGTACTGGTCGCATGTTGGTGGTTATTTCTGCTGCATTTGGAGCCCCCCATCCCTCCCTCCATCCCCTCTGGGCTGGTGGCACAAGGTGAGCCCCAGCGCTGCCCTGCTCCAGCCTGGCTCTGTCAGCAGCTCCTGGCTCTGTCACCAGCTCCTGGCTCTGCTGGGCTCCAGCCTGGCTCTGTCAGCAGCTCCTGGTCCTGCCCTGCTCCAGCCTGGCTCTGTCACCAGCTCAGCAGCACAGATCTGGCTCTGGCATGGCCCAGCCCTGGTGGGCAGAGCTGAGACACCCGCTGGCCTCGGGCAGTGCCACCGTGACCTGCCTGGGCAGCCTGGCTCCTGCTGCTGCCATCCCGGGAGCTGGACAGTGAGTTCTGCTGGGTGGCCTTTTATCAAAAATTGTCAGATCTTTGCAAACTGGATTACTTTATGGGTCAGGGTAGGAGTGGAAGATGACGTGTTGCACTTCTGCTGAAAAATAACAAGTTTTTCCTGTTTGCTGAAAGCCTGGAAAGATGACACTGGACTTGCTGAACTCACCAGGCTTCTGCATGTGATCTCAGCAGGGTCAGCTGAAGTGTCTCTGAGGAGAATGGTGGATGCAATACAGGAATCTCTAAAAAATGTGGTTTTGGTTTATTTGAGCACCTATTATTTTTATGGTATTTAATGGCTCAATAATAGAAACAGACCCCTGGAGTGGTGGTGTGCCCTGTACCAAAACCCAAACTGACCTGTGTATAATACTCTTTTACAAAGGAAAAACCCAGATATCCCTGCAACTACCAGGACTTTGAACAGTAAGTACAGGCAAAGATGCTTGCTCTGGAGTCTGTTTCTCGTGGTTTTTGTTAACTTTCAAGGTGTTCTTGTTTGCCTTGGAACAGGAGCACACGAAAAGGCATTTAAGGGTTTCTCTAAAGAAAAACCCAAGAGCAGAAAAGCAACCATTTCTTCTCCTGCCCTGCTGCAGAGCTCCAGAGCTCCAGAGCTGTGTCTCTGGCAGACTCATTCACTGACTGTTGGCTGCCACACCATGGTGAGCCGATGGATGTGCTCTGAAAAACGTGGGAAAACTTGGAGCAAACTTGGAAAAGAGGAGTCAGGGCTGCCTCTCGCTGCCTTTCCTGAGTGCTGGGCAGCTCAGGGTGGAAGGAGAAGCGGGGTCAGTGCTCTTTGCTGTGGAGTGTTTGAGCCCAGGCAGAGGTGCAGAGGGAATTGTGTCCCCAGTTCCCGGTCCGTGTGTGCTGGGAAGGGCGGCTGGGCTGAGCATGGGGCTGGCAGCAGCAGGGCTGGAGGTAAATAATCCTTGTTTGTAGGCGGCAGCAGGGTTGCAGGGCTCTAACCCAGCACTGAAGAGGGGATTCCCAGAGTTACTAATAAATGCCTTGGTTACAGCTGACTCGAGGCTCCTGCCCTGCTTCCCTCTGTTGTGACTCTGCAGGTGGAGCCCTGGAATGTTGCTGTGCTGCAAGTCAGGGTGGGAAGGTGTGACCGGAGAAGCTCTCGGAGAGAGAGGAGCCAAAGCTGCTGGGGTTCTTCAAGGCCACATTAGTGCCAAGACATCTCCTGGCCCACAGAAATCTCATGTGTGGCCTCAGCTGGGGCATTTTGTGTATCAGCTGCAACTTGTGGTCCGTGGGGATGGAGCACAGGGGTCCCTTGGACAGTGGAAAGCCCCTGTTGGGTTTGGGATTTTTTGGGTGGCCTTTAAATGATTGCAGGGTGTGTTTTAAAGTGAGTCCATGACCTGGGAACGAAGCACTTAGTTCAAATGTGATGAATTGATCTGTATTTGAAATATGCATGTTCGTATGTGAAAGGGTTTTGTATTTATCAATCTTTATCACAGTGACTAATCTGTGCAGTGGGTTTTTAATTTACATTTATCCACAGCCACCACCCTTCCAAAGCAGAAAACAAGTGGAGGAATCTGGAAAGCTTTGGCTGAATTTGCAATATCACTGCCTTATTTCCCTGCAGTTAAAAAAGAAAAAATTGGAATATTTATGAATTTAAACATTATTATTTTTGCAAGTCTTTGAGGCTGTCGTTTTATGTGGGCTACATTTGATCTGCATGTAAACCCAGCCCCTCATTGCTTTGAAATCTTTTGATTTTATACAAACTGCTCTGCGTGAGCTGCAGCGAGTCTCTGTGCTGCAGAACTCTGTGCAGCCCAGTGATCCCCCTGCAGCAACTTCTGAGAAACGCCGCTGGTACCTGCTGGAAAGGATGGCACATGCTGCAGCCAGCAAAGGTACGTGGGGTCTGAACTGCCTGCATTCAAATAATGGCCAAGGCAACCCCTTCTGCCCGGGGCTGTTAGTGGGAAACAGTCCATGCATCTGCTGGGTGATGGGCCAGAGCACAGAAATTATTGGTGTGGTTTTATCTGCTGGGTTTTTACAAGTGGGAAATGGCTGGTTCTGCTTGCAGCAGTGCGAGGGATGGCCCTGGAGCCACTGGGACCCCCATGCTGAGGCGCTGAGGGATTCTGGAAACACTTGAAGCCAACAGTGGGGTGGGAAAAATAATTTGGACCTACGGATGGGTTACAGGCAAAGTCAGTTTTGTGGTTGCTTTAGGTCCAGTCAGTGTGATGGAGGAGAAAAGTCCTTGAAATAAGCAAATAATTCTGGAAAGGAATTTATTGCAGGAGCTCATTGAGGATTTTAAGAGAAGCGTGTGTTACCTGTCCCTGTTTCCCAGGCTTTGGCAGTCCGAGGGATGGCGTGTGGGGCTGGGCACTGCTGCGGGCTGGGGATCCCTGAGCCCGGGGGTGTCCCTTCAGGTGTCTCTCCCGGGGTCACTCCCGGGACTCTCCCGGGTCTCTCCCGGGACTCTCCCGGGACTCTCCCGGGCTCTCTCCCTCTCCCGGGTCTCTCCCGGGTCTCTCCCGGGTCCCCGCGCGGGTTCGGGCCGGGTCCCCCCGCGGGCGCTGCGGGACGGCCACACGGTGGCGCCACTGCCCGAGAGGTGCCGGGGGACCGCGGGGACAGCGGGGACAGCGGGACAGAGATAGAGAGACACCGGGACAGCGGGGACAGCGACATCGGGACATCGGGACAGCGGGAATAGAGACACAGAGAGACACCGGGACAGCGGGAGCAGCAGTACAGAGGGACAGCGGGGACAGAAGGAACAGCGGGAGCAGCAGTACCGGGGGACACCGGGACAGCGGCGTGCGGAGGGCCGGGCCGGGCCGGGCCGGGGTTAGCGGGCCCGGGGCTCTCGGGCCGCCCGGGCTCCTGCCCGTGCCCGGCCGGGCCACGGGGCTGCGCTGCCGCCGGAGCTCCCGGACCGCAGCGGGACCGGGGCCGGACCGTGCCGGGCTGTGCCCGGCTGCCCACCCGCGTTCTGGGGCTCTTCGCCTCTCCCAGGCACTGTTACATCCGCTTGCAGACTTGTAGTGCTATTTCTTTCACAGTTACGTGTAGGAAATTGAGTCTACTTCTGTTTAAATACTGGGTAATAGAACCTGCTATTTAGTGAAAGATTTATGTAAATGGCTCTTTGTTTCACACGATTGGGCCTCCGAGAGTGCAAGTTACATCGATAATGTAATTATGCCACTACTGCCATTTCAAAGCTGTACACGGTGGAGAAGCCTCCAATTTTGGTATAGAACAGGCCTTGAAAACCTTGTGCTTTTAAAATCAACTTGTGTTCTGCAGCAGGAAAAAGCAGAAGAGCTAGGTTTATCGAGCAGTTTTTTTCTGGAGTTGTCAACCTTTTTAGCTCAGAACATGAGATTCCTTTTGCATCAGAAATTTGTTATATTAGTTTTGGAGCACCTGTGATTGCACATCGTAATTGTACTACATCACTGTGTTAGCCTTAAAATTCAATTTCCCCGCCTTTCCTAAAGCTCTGTGTTTTCTTTCAGACCAGGCTGATGGCAGTACTTCTTTAGCCTGGTACTCCTATTAGTATGGAAGTCACAGTAATGTCCTGGTATTATCTGAGATCACTAAATTATCTTGTGCTTTACAGCGCAGTTTGTCATCCAGGTGAATGTTGGTTGCCTTTTGCAATGGGGAGTCAGGTCCCTTCTGTGTCTCATTCCTAGCCAGAGTTTGGTAAGCTCCCAGGCAGTGTTCTTCCTCAGAAGTCCTGCTCTGTGCACGCTTTTCTTACACAGCATGGTGCCTTCCAGCAGCCTGCACCATGTCTAGGATGAATTAACAGTTGTGGCACCAGGTGGGAAACAAGTGCTGTAGGACCCGGGGGGTAACAACCCACTTTCTTCCTCCTGCAGGAACTGCAATCAAACACTCATTTTGGATGAAATAGCAGCTCTCAGCCATTATATTTTTAGTCCGTAATGCTTTAATCCCCAGAGTTTTGGGCTATAAATTCTTTGCCGTGCATTTGGAGATGTGTTTTGGTGTGGAGGTGGTGGTTTCTCGTGCGGGGTTTGTGCTGTTTGTGGGTGAGCTCTTAGCGAGGGTGCCGAGGCCCCAGGCCAGCGCTGCCCTTCTCTGCAGCTCAGGACCTGCTCTGCCCGAGGGCACTCCTCTGCTCTCTGCTTCTGGAGATGCTTCCTGCTGTTCACATGATGTGCTTTGTGCTTGCTCCAGTTCAGAAACCAAACCCAAAGAAGTTTCGTTTCCCAGAGCCCACCAAATGCAGCTGTTCCAGAAGGTGCTCCATGATCCCAGAGAATTCTTTCCCCTGGGCTGCCTGCCAGCTGGCTGCTCCTCTGGGAGCGTTCTGTTCTTGATCTGGGTCATTAAATATTAAAAGGCAAAGAGATTCTAAAAGCCAGCCGTTTTTTAGAAGTACCAAATAACTGTAATTTGTTTCCTAATAGATAGTTTTGTCCTTGTCACGGAGTCCAACTCAATAGACAAATAGTGTGTGCTGAGGCAGGGCTGCTCTGTAAATCCCGTGCACAGCGTGCCCTGGGAGCCTGGGAGCAGCAGCTGCTGCGGGGGCAGGATGAAACCCAAGCTCAGTCTCTGTGCTGGGCTGCTCACTCGGTCCCCGGAGCTTTCCTGCCCCGTCCTTGTCCCCCAGTGCTGCCAGGGCCAGGGGTCTCAGGGGTCCTGCCAGCCCCTGCCAGGCTGTGGGGGGATCCTGCCCCACGGAGCTGGCACTGGAGCTGCTGCAGGGCCGTCAGTGCAGAGTTTGTCCCTGAGCTGTGCCAGGCTGGCACTGCTGGGTACAGCCGGGCACAGAGCCCGGGGCAGTGCCGGGCACAGAGCCCGGGGCAGCCCCGCTGCAGCCCGCTGGCAGAGCAGGGTTATGCCTAAAAACAGAAAAGAAATCTTCCCTAAGTGCTCTGTAATTTGTACAGGCATTTCTGCTTGTACATTTGCTGCGCTGTAAAGTCTTCCAATTATTAGTTTTTATTTAAAAAATGGTAATATATGCTGCTGTGACTCTTCCCTCCTGATTCTCTTCTCTCATCAGGTTTGCATTTGGGGATTACATACTGGAGACTTGCAACGTGCCAGAATGTAATTCCTGAAACTGTAAGAAAGGTAATTTAGTCAAGTTGTAAAGCCTTCATGCTTTGCTGGGGTTTGTCTTGTTTCAAAGGATCCCATTTCCTCAGATGGCTTTTTTAAGGATTAGGGAAGCTGCTGTTAAGGAGAAGTCGGAGCCCTTTGCTGCTCCCGTGGTGGGTTGTGCTGCCTTGCAGGAACTGCCTGAAATTGGCCCCTCTGACCTTCCTCGGGCAGCACGAAGGTGAGGGGTGCCCTGCGGGGTCTGGGAACCTGCCTGGGCACTGAGCAGCTCCCCCAGCCTTGGAGTGTTCCTGCGGCCCCTGGGAGTGCCTGAGGAAGCTGAGTGCTCTCGTCTGTGATAACCCAGCTGATGTGATCTCCAAACCCTCAGTCCTGCCCCTGAGCCCAGTAATGCACTCAAATACTGAGAACTAATTCTACTCTATCTTTTATTTTTATTTTTTTTGCTGTTTGTTTAAAGCTGTATTTCTTACATTACCCAGATCAGGCTGTTAAGCTAACCCTAACCTGACACCTGCTTGGAAAATGAATCTTGTCCTAGTACGCAGAAAAGAAACACCACTCTGCAAACTGACGGTCTGGCACGGACACAGGATGTGTCCTCTGCCAGTGAGGAGTCTGTGAGACTGGGGGGGAGCTGGGAGCACCCAGCCTGGGCAGTGCTGGGCACTGGGCAGCCCCTGTGCCTGCTCAGGGCTGCTGCTGCTGGCCCAGACCCTCAGAAATGGCTTTTGGTTGCTTTTAGAACGCTTGGAGTGAGAGGGGTTTGAATAAGATTTCTCTGGCCCTTGAACGCATCTGCAGCAGCAGCTGGAGGTGTCCTGTGGCTCTCCTCTGGCTTTCACACACGAGGTTGGGTTATTTGGCCAGAGCACAAATAACTGCTGGAAATTAATTTTCTGTGCTGCTCTGCAGCCAGAGCAGGCTGCCTGCTGCTCTGCACAGCAGGGGCGGCAGAGCCTCTGCTGTGCTCTCGTGTCTGCCAGCAGATGCTTGGACAGAAGTTTAAAAATTATCAGCTCCCTCCTGCTTGCCAGCCCTTGGCACGGAGCATCTCCTCCCAAAACCATTTCCTTTGCTTTCCCTGTGGGTGTCTGCTGTGCCCCAGGGGTGTGAGCTGCCGTGGGCTGGCCTGGAGGTCATGCCTGCTGCAGAGGGGAAGACAGAAATGTCTGGATGCACATTTGTGGCAGGATCAGAGTGGAATTTCTGATCCCTGTAGCTTTGAACTGAGCAGGTATGGGATACATGTGACTGTCCTTAAAAAAAGATTTATTTCCAGCTGATGTCAACCCCATTAATTCCTACTTTGTTCTGGTGTCTCTTGTAATTCGTCGCTGATTTGCCCGGTGCTGTTCCCTGGGAAGTGTGGCAGGGTTGTCCAGCAAGGTCCATGTGACTTCAGAAAGCTCTGAGGGTGTTTATGAAAAAACCCAGTAACTTCAGAAAAAAAATAAATCCCTCGTGGCTCAGGCATTTTTGAAAGCCCACATTGGGATGCTGGACACATTCCTCTGGCTTTTTAAAGTGTTTTGTTTCAAGAGTTTCCTGGACCCTCTGTCCTCTCTGGGGCTTCCAGAGCTGCATTGCAGCTGTGGGTGTTGGGCCTGTTGTTGTAGAGACACCAAATCCTGCAGCCACCCCTGGCTCTGCCCTGGGCAGGGCACTGCAGCACCAGGGCACTCCAGCCAGGCAGGTCCCTGTCCCCGAGTGCTGTCACTGCCCTGTGGTGTCACCTGGGCAGGGACAGGCTCTCAGGTGTGCTGTCACTGCCCTGACAGTGTCCCCTGTGCAGGGACGGGCTCTCAGGTGTGCTGTCACTGTCCTGTCAGTGTCACCTGGGCAGGGACGGGCTCTCAGGTGTGCTGTCACTGCCCTGACAGTGTCCCCTGTGCAGGGACGGGCTCTCAGGTGTGCTGTCACTGTCCTGTCAGTGTCACCTGGGCAGGGACGGGCTCTCAGGTGTGCTGTCACTGCCCTGACAGTGTCACCTGCACAGGGACGGGCTCTCAGGTGTGCTGTCACTGCCCTGACAGTGTCACCTGGGCAGGGACGGGCTCTCAGGTGAGCTGTCACTGTCCTGTCAGTGTCACCTGCACAGGGACGGGCTCTCAGGTGTGCTGTCACTGCCCTGACAGTGTCACCTGCACAGGGACGGGCTCTCAGGTGTGCTGTCACTGCCCTGACAGTGTCACCTGCACAGGGACGGGCTCTCAGGTGTGCTGTCACTGCCCTGTGGTGTCACTTGTACAGGACAGGCTCTCAGGTGTGCTGTCACTGCCCTTCTGGAAGGAGCAAGCTGCTAATCCAGGCCCTGCAAGGAGCCGTGGCTCTGGCCTTGGGCAGACCCTCCCCCGTGGGCGTGGGTGAGTTTATCCAGTTTAAAATTGACAGGCACATCCTTTATTATTTTCAGCTAGAGAGCTGCAAATCAGGGAGGGGAGACTGCAACCTTCGTGCTGGCCCTGATGCAACTGGGGCAATGGAAGTGACACTTGCTTGGTCCCAAACAGTCAATTTAACCACAGCATAGCTCTTCCTCTGAGTGGCAGGTGCTATTTTGTCCTGAATTAACGTGTATGTGGTGCTGCCAGCTACTCCACATTCTAGCAAAGAATTCTTCTGCTTCCAAGCAGGGCACATAAATGTCTGGAAATATCTAACAGCGAGCAGACAGTGCCGTAAATAAACAATAAGCTGTGGAAAAGGCACGGTGAGGCGTGTCTGTACCTCTGGGGCCAGGAAGCACCAGTGTTACTGTCTGGCTGAGCTCCTGCCACTGTCCCTGAGTTCTCCTGCAGCGCTGTGGGGATGCAGCCCGGGAGGGCTCCGGGCTCCTGGCTGCAATATCCAGCCAGGCTGTGTCCTGTCAGCTGCTCCCCTCTGCTTGCAGGTGCCTGTCTTGGCTGAGGGACAATTTCTGGAGTCATGCACCTGTGTTTGCCCTAAACACATGTGCTGGGTCAGGTACGAGCTCACCTGGGCAGGTCCATGGTGCCAGGGAGGGCTCTGGGAGGAGCTTTCAGCGCCAAACTCAAGGGAAGGTCAGTGGCCAAACTCTGCTGTAACTGCCTGGACTTGTGCTGGAGGTGTGTGCAGGCAAATCCCTGTGTGTCTGGGCAGGTGATACCTGTCTCTCTGCAGTGGAGAATCGTGTGCAACCCGAATTTTTGGTGTCATTTGATGTCCCTCAGTGTTTTGGTTTGACTGCTTTCCCCCTCCTCCCTGGGAACCCTCCTTCACTTTTCATTTAGTATGCTGGGATTGCCACCAGATTTCCATTGCTGCCCAACGCTTCCCTCATTTCCCTGGGAGCTGCAGTCTCACAGCAGGCAGGGTGCAGGAGGAGATGCCTCCCTAGTGGGGAGAGGTGCACATGGTTCTGGAGCAGGACTTGTGAGCTGGAGCTGGGAATTAAAGTGCTCTCCCACACAAAAGCTCCCTCCTTTGAAGAGCTTTGCACTGGATGTAACTTTTAATTTGGTTTTGAAAGCCAGGCAGGCTTTGGAAACTCTCCCTGACACTATCTGAACAAGGATATTGCTAGACTTTTCATACAAAAGACACTTTAATTAAACTCCCATCATGAAAACAATTAGACCAAATTTGCAGTACTTAACTAGTCAATAATTTAGTAGTTGGAGCTCATTAATAGACTTCTCCCCGTGCCTGTGCTGTGCTGCTGCAGCCCTGCCAGGGGATCAATCCGGGGTCAATACCTTCCCTGAGCCCCCCTCTCTGCGCCCTGCACGGTGCCACTGAGGGCTGGGGGAATGAGGGGGCTCCTGGCAGAGCTTTTTGTGCCGAGGTTTTGTGCTGCTCCCCTCCTGCAGCCCCTGAGCTCCCCCGTGTCCCACTCTGGGCTGTCCCCTCTGGGGACGTCCTGCTGGCCTGGGGGGACATCCCAGCCCTGGTTGCACTGGTGTTCCTCTGGCTCCTTGTGTTTGCTTTGGGGTGGTCACACAGGAGTGGAGAGATGAACCCCCTGCTCAGGGATCCATCCCAGCTTTCTCAGGCACAGTTCTCCCAGTACTTACTAAGTGGGCAGAAAAAGGAACGGGTGCTCTGCTCTGCCCCTGTTTCTTAGGACAGGCTCCTCACAGACAAGCAGCTGTGTGTTGGAAACTCACAGTCAGTTTTGGAAACACACAGTCAGGTGTGATGAGGTAAGTAATTCATTACTTGAATTTCTTCCCTGAATTAGATTCTATTTTTCTTCAAATCACCAGATTATCTGCGCTCAAAATTAAATTGATGTTTTGAGTCCTGATTCTTTACATCTTTTAATTGACAAAAAAAATGTTTGACCCTTTCTTTTGTCTACAGAGAATAAGCAGAACAGAAATGGATTTGCTTTTATTATAGTAATGGTTTTGTTTCAAATACATTTTAGAAGAGGGCATGTATAACTGTATCGGTTTCTGTAATTCATTCTCATTCCTGATTTCCCCCAGGCACTGAGGCAGTTCTTCTTCCTAATGCCTCGTTGTACTAGCTAATACTGTAATAACAATTTGTGCTTCTATAGCACCTTTACACTGAAGTAGTCAAAAGCAGGCCCTGGGAATTGATATCATGTCACACATCTCTCTGCAGCTGTCAGAGGCTTTTGCAGCTGGGTGTATTTGCTGCAGTCCCAGCCTCTTCCCCTCCAGCAGTTCTGGCCCTGCAGTGGCTGTGCCTCGGTCAGAATTAGGAACAGGGATAAGAGCTCTGCAGCAGAATTCCAAAGCCTTTGGAATTCCAAAGCCTTTGCTTCAGGGATTGTCCTGCTGCCAAACAGAGCTAACCCAGCCCACCTCTCCTGCAGCTGCCCTGGCCATGGGGGCTGCTGCCAGCCTTGCTCTCTGGAGCTTCGTGCTTCCAAGAGATTTGGGGGCTCAGGTCATGCTGTGCAGAGCCTAAATATCTGCGGGGAGTACGTGGTTAATTCTGATGGATCTCGGCTGGGTTTGGTTTGGTGTTTAAGGGGCTGCAGCAGTGTTCTGTCTGGTTTCCCACTGAGGTGGGCAGGGGTAGGAGCCCCGAGCCCGGCAGCACCCACAGTCCCCGTGGACACTCCTGGGGTCTCTGGATATTGCCACGGCCCCATGGACACCTCTGTCTGCTGGTGCAGGGCCCGATGGCCCCAGATCTCTTCAAAGCAGAGGGCAGGGTGGGCACTCAGCGGTGATGTTTGAGGTTCTGCAGTGCCCCTGGCAGGAGCAGCAGTGATGGACAAACGCTGTTCCCTCCTCATGCCCACCCTGCCCTGCCCTCTGCCCCTGGCCAGCAGCTCTGCCCCCTCGCACCCGCTGGGACGGGAGAGGCTGCTGGGCTGGCCTGGTCCTGCTTCCCCAGCCCAGCCCAGTCCTGCTTCCCCAGCCCAGCCCAGTTCTGCTTCCCCAGCCCGGTTCTGCTTCCCCAGCTCAGTCCTGCTTCCCCAGCCCGGTTCTGCTTCCCCAGCCCGGTTCGGCTTCCCCAGCCCAGCTCTGCTTCCCCAGCCCAGCCTGGTCCTGCTTCCCCAGCTCAGTTCTGCTTCCCCAGCCCGGTTCAGCTTCCCCAGCCCAGCTCTGCTTCCCCAGCCCAGCCTGGTTCTGCTTCCCCAGCCCGGTCCTGCTTCCCCAGCCCATTATTTTTGTAACTGAGATATGAGCCTATCCTGTGGGAAGGGTGTGGATTTTTTAATGCCTAATGGATTGCCAGTGCCATTTCACAGCTCCTCATATTTGTCACATTTCTCTTATTTTTATTAAAGTTGGAATAAAATATATGAGAAAAAGTTGTTCCGCCTCACTTTGGGGTTTTGTGGTATAAGTCATAGTGCATTTGGGTGAAAGTCACAGCATTTATATTTATTTTTATTACTTGTTCAGAAAAGGTGCTAATGAATGATGTGCACCCACATTATTGGCAGAAACTTTCTTTGTGAATAATTTGCGAGTCTGAACAGAAATGTCAGTAAATGCCAGCTACCAGCAGAGCCCAGTTGGATGCACGGGTGGAAGCACCACTTCCCCTGGGAGGGCAAAGGAGGCTCTGGGCTCTGCAGGCACAGTCAGGACAGGGTTTCCAGCCAGGAGGGTGTGGTAGTACATTTATGTACTTACCACAGAGGGGTGGTGGTGACCCGGCGAGCCAGGGCCGTGTGTGGAAGGCTTTAAAACTTTATTAAACGTGGCTGAATGAACCTGGCCATGTCCAAGGCAGGAGCTCCGTGCCAGGTGAGAAGTTGTGAGGGCAGTTCTGAGCCAAGGCAAGGCCAGGCAATAAAGAATCCTTTTGTAGGAGGAAACTCCTGCTGTGTTGGTACATTATTTATCCCCTGTAAGTGCTCCCACGTTTCAACCATTCTCACTCGGCTCCTTTTCAAGCTCCTTTTGCTTGACTTGAACACATGGAGGTGGCAACTGACTGCAGGACGGGCTGTTTGTTAGGGGCTGAGCTCCAGTGATAAATATTGAACTGAGCAGCGCTTAGTCCTGCTTACAAGAAGAAAGAAAGGTGTTGGGGGCTGTGGCCAGAGAGAGCACAAAACCTTCTGCTGGCTGGGGCCAGGCCTGGGCAGTGATGAGGGTGCTCCATGCCCATCACCTTCACCCCGGCCACTCCAGGCTGCAGCTGCTGGCCCTGTGCCCCCTCCACCCTGAGCTGAGACCCCACAGGCTCGGGGAAGGTGTGGGGCATGTTACAGGTGTGGCACAGCTGTGCTCCTGTCCCTGTCACCTGGGAGTCAGTCCACTCCTGGCAGGTTCCAGCTGCAAACGGGGCTGCAGAGAGCCAGAGCTGCTGGGGGCTCCGAGGTGCTGCTCTGCGTTTCCCTCGTGCTCCTGACGGGGTGGCCCTGGGGCTCAGTGACAGGGTGGCCCTGGGGTGACAGGGTGGCCCTGGAGCCATGGTCCTGGGGCCAGGTGAGTGGGGCCGGGTGAGGACATGGGTGGCAGGGCGGCTCTGCAGGAGCTCGGTGCCTCCTCCAGGGCTCTGCCCTGCTCATCAGGGGAGCTTTTAGCTGCAGCTGTGGAGTGCAGAGTTCAATGGGCAGGTGGGGTTCGCTCTGCACTGCAAGTGCATCCTTGCCCTGTGAGCAGCGACAATTTAGCTCCCTCAGGCCTGGCCTCCCGGGGCTGAGATTTGTGTTTGAACTTTACTTGAAAGGAATATATTGATCAGGCTTTGATTTAGTTGTTCCTTGCTGAAAAGACCAGGTAATGACTTTACCTGCCCTTTCCTATTTTCTTCCCTTAATGGAGTCCCCTCCTTCCCCTTCTCCTCCTGAGGACCACTTTGCCTGGAAGTCTGCAGCACTGTGAGGAGAAGGAGAAGAAAAAGCAGCTGTCACAGTGCCAAGGTGAGTGAGCCTAGGGGTGACTGCCCTGGCACACCTGTGAGGCCTCACTGGGGTCAGGGAGAGCTGCTCCTGTAAGCAGGGCACGGCCAGGTGGGACTGCTGGGCTCAGCTACCTGCTCACAGCCTCCAGGGCTGTGTTGGTGCTGCACAGGTGCTGTGCCAGGTGCCAGCCCCAGGACACGACATCCCTGGACTGGCACGGCCCTGGCTGGGCTGTTTGTGGCAGGTGTGCCCCGTGCAGGTGTACCCCGTGCAGGTGTGCCCATACAGGTGTGCCCCATGCAGTGTGCCCCGTGCAGGTGTGCCCATACAGGTGTGCCCATACAGGTGTGCCCTGCACAGGTGTGCCCATACAGGTGTGCCTCATGCAGTGTGCCCCATACAGGTGTGCCCTGTACAGGTGTGCCCTGTACAGGTGTGCCCATACAGGTGTGCCCCATACAGGTGTGCCCATACAGGTGTGCCCCGTGCAGTGTGCCCCATACAGGTGTGCCCTGTACAGGTGTGCCCGTACAGGTGTGCCCATACAGGTGTGCCCCATACAGGTGTGCCCATACAGGTGTGCCCATACAGGTGTGCCTCATGCAGTGTGCCCCATACAGGTGTGCCCTGTACAGGTGTGCCCCATACAGGTGTGCCCATACAGGTGTGCCCCGTGCAGCCCCAGCAGGGGCCACAGGAAATGGGGCACGCAGGGCACAGCGCTCCCCTCCTCACTTCTTGCCTTGGTCGGTGCCTGCGAATTGGGACTCTGGATGCTGAGCAGTAAATATTTACCAAATGTAATGGCCAAGACTAAACACATTCATTAGCATATTTATTCTTATTGAGCTGCTGCCTCGCGTGCCTGAGGAAATGATCAAATTGCTTCTATTTCAACTGCCATGTATCATTTTGGTCTGGCATTTTTAGTCTCACACCGCTCTGGATTTTGGAATTAGAGTGAGGAAGCATTTGTATCTGCCCCAGCCCTAAGTAAGTTTATGAATAGTAAAGGTTCAGTAAATCCATCCTCTTCTCCCGAGCCAAGTTACCCATCTGCTTGGAGCCAGGAACGGGAGGTGAGCACGGGAGAGACGGGGCAAAGGCAGGGAGCTGGGAATGAGGGAAGGGAGCTGGGAATGAGGGAAAGGAGCTGGGAATGAGGGAAGGGAGCTGGGAATGAGGGAAAGGAGCTGGGAATGCGGGCAGGGAGCTGGGAATGTGGAAAAGGAGCTGGGAATGTGGAAAAGGAGCTGGGAATGAGGGAAAGGAGCTGGGAATGCAGGCAGGGAGCTGGGAATGAGGGAAAGGAGCTGGAAATGAGGGAAAGGAGCTGGGAATACGGGCAGGGAGCTGGGAATGTGGAAAAGGAGCTGGGAATGAGGAAAAGGAGCTGGGAATGTGGGAAAGGAGCTGGGAATGTGGGCAGGGAGCTGGGAATGAGGGAAAAGGAGCTGGGAATGCGGGAAAGGAGCCGGGAATGAGGGAAAGGAGCTGGGAATGCGGGCAGGGAGCTGGGAATGAGGGAAAGGAGCTGGGAATACGGGCAGGGAGGGGCCGCGGTGGCCGCAGGGCTGGGACACGGAGGTGACCCCGACCTGTCCGAGGCCGGCCCGGCCCGGCTGGTGCCGCTGCTGGAATTTGCCCTCCGCAGCCCTGCTGCTCATCTCCACCCTGGCAGCAGCTGACAGCACCGAGCGCACCAATTAATGCAGTTCAGGGTGGCTGTGCCGTGATCTAAACCCATCATTTAAACTCCTTGTTCCCAGCCTTCAGTTCTGTGTGATTTTTTGCTGCGTTTATTTGGTGTTTTGTAAATCGCTTCCTGTCTGTCTCACTAATGGGACAAACATTCCAGCAGGAGTGGCAGGATTTGGGGCATTACCTGCTTTAATATTTGTCAGCTGCCAGATTTGAAGTGGTGCCGGAGCCCTGGGGAGCTGTGGTCCCGTTTCCCTTTGCAGCCAGGAGCCCCCGGGGCTGGTAGCCCAGGACGTGAGGCTGCTGGCCAGGGGACAGCAGGGTCCATCCCTGGGGCTGCCCGGTGCCTCTCCCTCAGCCAGGACACCCCTGGGTGCCTGCGGTCACTCTCTGGCTGCCCAAAGCAAATTCACACAGCGTTTGTATTCCTGGGTCTCTCGCCTCGTGGCTATTTACAGTCAGATTTTTCGCTGGATGTGACTGATTGTTTTGCTTTTATTCACAGAGAAGGAATTCCTGTGGGCAGGAGCTGGGCACAGGCAAGAGGTCAGTCATGCCAGGACACTCTGTCCCTCCGATGCCACCGAGCTGCTGTTTGCATTGCTCGAAGCTCCACAGTGCCCGACAAAGGCCCGGCAGCCCAGCCGGGATCTCCTGCACTCCTTGGAGCTCAGGTTCTGCAGGTGCTGAACTGTGCTGGGCACTACTGGGGGGTGGAATGAGACAGTCCTTAAGGTCCCTTCCAACCACTCTATGATTCTATGACAGTGTTTTCCTTCCCAATAAAAGTCATATTTTCAAAGGAAATAAAGTCTGCCCAAGACTGGATCCTTTCAAAGGGAAAATAATTCCATTTGCTCCCAAGACCCTTAGGCAGGGCTGGGAGAGGGAGTTGTGGCTGGGAGGCAGGATGTGTCCAGAGCTGAGCACTGGGAACTGGAAAACTCCCACAGTGGCTGCTGCCTTGTGAACAGAGGATGGAGAGAACATTTGTGGCATTTGGAGGGACGTTGCTGCCATCTCGGGTCACCCACCCTGGCTTTGGGACAGCACACACTACATTCCACTGGGACAGCACACACTACATTCCACTGGTTTTTTAAACTGCCAGACACCATTGGTGTGCAATAGAAATCATTCCAAGTGCCAGGAATTGGCTTTCCCTCATGCAGGATCGAATGTTTTGTTCTTCAAGGGCACGGGCAGGTGCCCTGGGGTCACCCTGTGCCTGCTGCCTCTGCAGGGTGTGCTGGGTGCCCGGGGCTGTGCCTTCCTCCCCGGGGCTCTGTCCCTCGCTGCTCCTGCAGACACGGCTTGAGAAAGGGTTTCTGGAGCAGAGGCAGGGCTGGGCACGGACTGGGCACAGACTGTCAGCGGTGACTTCTCTGATTGCTCTGTAAACTCCTTCATGCTTATTTTTCTCTTCCTGTGGCTCCCATTTGCTTTGACCATCAGAGAGGCACAGCCCGGGCCCCTTGGGCACCTCAGGCTGTGCAGATGATGCTGAGGCTGTGAAAGTGCCAGGGTTTTATACGAGTTTCCCATTGACACCGCGGGAAAGACCTTGCAACCCAAGTGCTCTGCCTTGATTGATTCCTTCTCATTACAGCCCTGAATTATTTGCAGAGGGAAATGACAAGGCTTTATTTTCTCATGGTGCTTTATCTTTCTACAAAATGCATCCAGCGAAGCTGCTAATGGAAAAGCTTTTAGCCCGGGGCGGAGGGTGATCCGTGTCCGGGTGAGGTGTGATGGTGCTGCTGACGGTGCTCGGGGCTGCTGCCACCTTCACACTTGTCCCCAGGGCACTGGGAGATGGACCAGGCAACCCAGAGTGATGGCACAGCAGTGAGGATGAACTGTTTGCTTCGGAAATTGAAGAGAACAGAAAAGACAAGCTTATTTCCTTATCCCTCAGAGGCAGGGATGCTTCACGGCGTGTCCTGGTTTCACCAGTGGGGTCCAGGCAGCCCAGGCAGCTGGAGGGGTGGTGCTGGCTGTGCTCCACGGCAAAACAAAAACACATTCCCAGGGGCATGGGAGGAATTATCTGCAAACCTTTCCCTTCGCAGCCAGGCAGGGCACAGAGGAGCTGGGATGGGGCACCTCAGGTGCATCCTGCGCCAGCAATGCTTCTCCTCCTGTTCCATCTTGTTGAGTTTTACTTTCAAGCCTGCAGCATTTTCTAATGATGAAAAAGCAGGCTGGCTGGCCATGCGGGGAGAGAGATGCAGCTCTGAGGAAAAAGATAAGGAGCTTCTGCAAATATTTATGTACAGAAAATCGAAGGAATGGTAATGAAGCTGATTTCCAGGGGAGCGGGATGTGTTTGTGTGGCTGGAGCAGGTGCAGGAAGGGGCAGCTGCTCCCCACGGACTCAGCTGGTTTTGGGGATGCCCAGTGACATGTCTGGAGAGGAGGGGAGGGGGTTCTGTGCTGTTCCCCGGTACAGTCCCAGGCACCCAGGGAAGTCACACTGGTTGTTTGCCCTCGGGTGATGCTGTCAGGTGCCTCTGTGGTGGCCATGGCACCATCAGCCTGCCCCCACCCTGATTTAACCCTCTGCAGGGGCTGGGCAGGTGTTCCCTGTCCTTCCCCGCTCCTGGCCTGGCAGGAGGGTGCAGGGCTCGGCTCTGCTCGCCCACCCACCCCAGGGGCTCGGTCAGCCCCCAGCACGAGGTAGGAGTCATTTAAAAGTGCATTTTTCATGGGGGTGCTAGCACTGTGTCCAGTGTCAATCAGTAACAGAAGCTCTGCCCCGGGGCTGGGCTGGGCAGTCCCTGGCACTGCAGGAGTGCGGGTGCAGGGCTGGAGGGGCTGTGCCACCCTGTCCCGGCGAGGGGACAGGAGGGGTGAAGGTGTCTTCAGGTGGTTTGCAGCCCTCTGGTGCTGGGGGAGGCTCTGGGAGCGGGAAGGGCTCCCTGAAAGCCAGAGGCCCACAGCTGGATTTCATGTTTTCAGATGACCCTGAGCCCATTTTCACCCACAGTGCAAATTTGTTCCCTTCAGTGTTTCTACTAAAAGGTGCAAATGTCTGGGAAATTCCATATTGTGCAGTGACCTACTTTACAGCTTTTTTTTTTATGTACTGGGAACACTGCCAAAAAGTCAAGTCTTAATTTTTCTGAGGCTGGGCACTTGCTGCTGCCTGTCTGCAGGAGCAGCGGCGGGGTGAATGTGCAGCCTGAGCCTGGTGTCCCTGGGGAGGCAGGAGTGCAGCAGCCTGGCTGCCTGGTGCCTGCCCAGCTTTCCAGCCAGCTCCTGGTAATAAAACCCAACATTTCCCTGCTGCTCCCTAGAGCCGAGGTGCCAATGGCCCTCGGGGCGTGGGGGTGCTGTGGCTGTGCCAGGGTCTGTCCCTGTGCCCATCCATCCATCCTGGGCCGGCCATCGCCTCCAGGCTGCCTCTCCTCTCTGGTCACTGCAGGGTTCTGACCGCCTGGAAGCACAAACAAGTTGTTGGGCTCATCAGTCGCATTAAATTTTCCTGGGTGCATGTGGTTGTTTGGTTTAGAAGGAAGCAAAAGAATTCAACTGAACGTGGCAAGGACTCAGAATTGTTTTCCACAGCCATCTTTGGGTCCTGCTGGAGACATAAAGGAGGAGAGGGAAGAGGCTGAGGGGCTGCAGTTCCAATTAGGGGCCATCTGCTCGAGCTCCTGGGCTGCGGGTGATTTGTACAAAGCACTCGCAGGGCTGTGGATGCCTCAGCTGGCTGGGGAGGGAAGGAGGTCAGTGCTTACCTGAGATGCGCCTGTTATTGGCTGTGCTGCTCGCTGTTTCTGCAAGGCATCATTTAAAAACAATTTTTCTGAATTGCACCATCTGGAGGGAGGAAGAAAATCGATGAAGTATTTACATGCGGCTGGGCACTCTCCCCACCTCGGGGCCCTGCCGTTCTCGGGTGAGGGCTGGGGCAGCAGTAAGGGCTGTGGGCAAACAGAGCCCAGGCTGGGCTGTGCCAGCTGCCCTGCAGCTCGGGCTGAGCAGCAGTCTTGGCTTCTTCCAGCTGCACCTCAGGTAATTATTGACCCTCCCTCAGCTCCTGTGTGATCCTTACTATCCTGACAGCGTCCAGTGGCTGTTTTCAGACAAATGAGGTCCCAGAACTTCCCCCCAGATCTCAGGGATGGAGCACTTCTGCCTTCATGGCACGAGAGCAAAACCTGGTGACAGGAGATGCTCGCGGTGGGCTGGGGCTGGTTTGGTGACAGAGGAGGCCATTTATGCATCATTTCCTCGCTGGACAGAGCTGCACAGGTCTGCAGCATTCCTTGTGCAGTTCTGTGCCTGAGGGTCTGCTGGGTGCTTTGAAACACCTTCTTCAGCTGTACCGAAATACCGCTGCTGCTTGTTGGCCGGGATTTCGGTTGTGCTGCAGCTGAGGGCAAACAAAGGGAGGATTTGAGCAAGGCCGAGCCCAGCTTTGCCTTTACTGCCTCCCAGCACGGTGTCTGACACCAGCTGGCAACGCTGCAAACACGGAACTGCGGCTGTAGTTATCCTGCTGAGAGCCCATCCTCTGGGATTGCTGCTGAATGGCACCCTAAAAACACCCCTAAAGCGAGCCCGGGGACACAGCTCCTCCTGCCCCGTGCCCAGCCTGCTGCTGCTGCCCCGGGCTGCTCCCCAGGAGCGTGGGGTGCGGGTGGGGAGCAGGGCTGGGGCGCCGAGTGATGGGGCTGGGGCACCGAGCGATGGGGCTGGGGCACCGTGCGATGGGGCTGGGGCACTGAGCGATGGGGCTGGGGCGCCGAGTGATGGGGCTGGGGCACTGAGCGATGGGGCTGGGGCACCGAGCGATGGGGCTGGGGCACCGAGCGATGGGGCTGGGGCACCGTGCGATGGGGCTGGGGCACTGAGCGATGGGGCTGGGGCGCCGTGCAATGGGGCTGGGGCACCGTGCGATGGGGCTGGGGCACCGTGCGATGGGGCTGGGGCACTGAGCGATGGGGCTGGGGCACCGAGCGATGGGGCTGGGGCACTGAGCGATGGGGCTGGGGCGCCGTGCAATGGGGCTGGGGCACCGTGCGATGGGGCTGGGGCACTGAGCGATGGGGCTGGGGCACTGAGTGATGGGGCTGGGGCACCGTGCAATGGGGCTGGGGCAGCCAGGGCAGCTCTGCCCTCCCAGCTGGGCGCTGCCCACGCGGGGCTGGCCCTGCAGGGCACCCACGGGTCCCACTGGGTTTTGACAGAGGTGTGGCTGTGCGGCGCTGGCCTCGCGCTGCTGCTGGGGAATGGCTGCTCTCAGAGCCTCTCCAGCTGCTGCTGTGGAATATTCTGCTTTTCTGTGCCACTTAGCTGGTGGCCTCGCCAGCAGCTGCTCTGTCCTTTTCCCACCCTGCAGCCTGGCAGAGGCTGGGTCGGAGCTGGCCCTGCCGGGGCTGGGCACCAGGAGTTGCCCACACCCCCGTTCCTGCCAGCCAGGACAGCGGGCAGGATAAATGCTCCTGTGTTTCACTGGCAGGGAAATGTCCCCAGGAAGGGATGGCCTGGGCAGCTCAGCGCTACCTGTGCTTTTCAGCTGATTGAATTTCATTGACCAGGTTAATATTGAGCCCTGTGCAATTACTGCCAGAGAATGGAATATCATTTTTTTTGCCTTGCTTTTGAGCTGTGGAAGGAAGGTTTATATTTCAAATGTTCTTTTAATCGTGCAAGCAGGCTCTTGAAAAAGTCCCTTTAATTTAGGGCAGGCTGGAAGAGTGCAGTTCATGAGGTTTTTCCCCAAGTAAAACTTTAATTTTTTTTTTTGATGCTGAACTATAGCTAGAGAAGGAATTAATCTTCATTACAGAATAAGCTTGATGTGAACCTGTGTGAGCAAAGCCATCTCACTGCGTAGCTCAGGGAGCAGGATTGGGAGGGCTGGTGGCTGTATCTAGCTTTGGTTTTGGGTTGTTTTTTTTTTCATTGTTGGTTTTATGGCTGTTCAAAATCTCACTGTACAGGTGCAGGATTCTTTTTAAATGGACATAATCCCTTCCTTCAGGTCTCAGCTGCACTAAGAGAGTCTGTTGGCAGGCTGGGTCTGCTCAGGGCAGGGATTTATGGAAAGGACAGCTGGCACCAAGCAGGGAAGGGGAAGGTGTCACTGAGGTTTCTGGGTACTCCCAAAAAGGGCCTCAAACAGAGTCTGAAACCTGCTGCTTTAGCATGACATTCGAATGTTGAATTTAAGTGAAATTTTGAACATCTGAGATCAATTGGAATATTCTCTGTGCTGAATCCGTTGCATTAAAAATAACAACAAACATGGAAATTGAAAACGATGGGATGCCTGTTTTGACACTCCTGACAGTGTTTAATGACACGTTGTCAATGGATCAGTCGAACGTGGTTTGAATGCAGGACCCACCTCCGGTGCAACCGGGTCCAGGCAGCGCCGCGGGAGGGTGGGAGCGGCTGCAGGGGTGCAGCAGGAGCCTGGGGGGCTGCAGGGGTGCTGCTGCAGGAGCCTGGGGGGCTGCAGGGCGCTGCACCCGGGGCAGTGGGGTTTGTCCCGCAGGTTTCCCGGGGCAGTGGGGTTTGTCCCGGGGCAGTGGGTTTGTCCCGCAGCTCTCCCGGGGCAGTGGGGTTTGTCCCGGGACAGTGGGGTTTGTCCCCAGCTCTCCCGGGGCAGTGGGGTTTGTCCCGCAGGTTTCCCGGGGCAGTGGGGTTTGTCCCGCAGGTTTCCCGGGGCAGTGGGGTTTGTCCCGCAGGTTTCCCGGGGCAGTGGGGTTTGTCCCGCAGCTCTCCCGGGGCAGTGGGGTTTGTCCCACAGCTCTCCCGGGGCAGTGGGGTTTGTCCCGGGGCAGTGGGGTTTGTCCCACAGCTCTCCCGGGGCAGTGGGGTTTGTCCCGGGGCAGTGGGGTTTGTCCCGCGGCTCTCCCGGGGCAGTGGGGTTTGTCCCGCAGGTGTCCCGGGGCAGTGGGTTTGTCCCGCAGCTCTGCGGGGCTCTGGCGGAGCTGAGCCCGTGTCGGTGCTCGCACAGCTCCGGATCCCTCTCCCTCCTGCCCAGCCCATCCCCTGCAGCCCAGGTCGCTGCTGTGAGATTATTTGTGAGTCAGAGCGGCGAGGCGAGAGCTCCGGAGCGCAGCGGTAGTAAACAGGATCCTGCAGACTGAGAAAACTGCTGACTTACAGAATGCAGCGCTTCCACCTCCCAAAAAAGCACCACTAATAAGTTTGTTTTCATGTTGTCTTTACACGGTTGCGGCTGATGAATCACGGCAGGTTCAGCCCTGGAAATCACATTCAGACACATGTGCTCGTCCCAGTCCAGGAATCCTAATTATCCAGGCTGCCTAAGCTTGGTTCCTGGTGTTTTAGCATTAACTTGTGTTAGTCTGTACGAGATTTGGGCAGCCCTATAATTGAGTAAATAGGTTTTTTAAGATTCCACACCGTTAATATCACTGGAACTTGTAATTGCAAATCTGTACAGTCAACAGCAGAGCTCACCTGGGGAGCGCTGCCGCCCTGCCTGGTGCAGACCTTTCCCTCCTGCACGTCTGCCTGCCACTCCTGCAGTGTTTGTTAATTTGGGCTGTCACTGGTTACACAACATCTCACTCTTGCTGCAGTTTTCAAGGTCAGGTTCGGGTTTTATCTGAACAAGCAGCAAGAGCCTGTGTGGGAATCTGGGTGGAAGCTGTGCGTGATGAACCCAGGATACCAAACAGCTCTTGCAGCAGTTGTCTGCTCTGGGTGTGTAGGGAGAATGACTTCAGAGCTGGGACTCTGCTCACTAAAGATGTGCTAAGGAGCTTGTCTGAATTCCAAGAGCTTGTCTGCTGGTCAGTGAGCTTTCCTACATCAGCTCCTCTTTAATGGCTTTACCTGCTCGCTGGGAACAGGGACAGGGCCGCTGGTTGTCTTTAAATACAGGGCAGGGAATGAAACCTGGCCGTGGGTAATTCGCCTTGACAACACTTAATTGTAAAACTGGGACAGGTTGGAATTTATCAACACTGAGTCATCTTCCATTAATTCCACCCGAGGTCTGCTGAACTTTGGGGTGCATCAAAGCTGTCCCTGTTTTCCAGTCGATTCCTGCAATGTTTGAAAGCTGTTGTGGCACCAAAAGCTTTGGACATCAGAGCTGTTCTTTATTCCTGGCTATCTGGGGTCTCTGCAAAGGTAAAGCCAAAGCCAGCTAAGGCCAAGTAATGCAGAGCAGTTTCTGGCTGTGGAAAGTGAAGGGTTAAAAATGCACAGTAAATAACAGCAGCAAAATCCTGGGCTCTGATGTATTCTGCCAAGCGTCCATGCTGTTTTCAGTCTCATGCAGCTGGCAGTTTTGTGTTCCCAATATCTTAAAAAGCGAGGCCGTAGAATTTCAATCACCTTCCATCTTACCAAGAGCCTGACTCCTCCAGAATAACTCAGAGGGATTGACTCAACCATATTTTTCATGTTTCCCAAATGAGCAGTGCAATGCCATGGAAATCAGGAAATAGGCAGCAGGGCCATCTCCATCTGAGGAGATGAAGGTCAAAGACACCTTCATTCTTCTCAGCGCTCCTCCTCCCAAATGAATTGTAAAAATGAGCACAGTGCAGGCAATTAATTGTGGAGAAAACCAATTCTTAAGGCATGTTAAAGGATGGAGAGGGGGTTCCTTTGATGGCAGGCTCTGTGTGTGGTGGTGTTACCTCCTGCTGTGTCTCGGATCTCAAACTGATCTACGTGAGGGGTAGCAACATTAAAACGGCCTCATGCATGCTTGACCCTGATGGTGTGCCCTCCACTTTTCCCCCTCTGTGGTGTGTTCTGCAGCATTCCCAGCCCCTCAGCGCTCCTGGGGTGTCAGGCTGGCAGGAGCCCTTTGTCCCCTGGCACACAGCTGTCACTGCTCTGTCCATCCTCTGTGCCCAGGGCTGTGTGCCAAAGCTGGGAACGCCCTTAGCCAGCTGTCACCTTCCCCTTCTGCTCCAGACAGCTTTTATCCTTTTGTGTCCAGTGCAGGTAAACAAGCCTTAGATTACACAGAACTCTACAATTTCAGAGTGTGCGGGTCAGGATCAGTCAGGGCAAACAACTCCCCCCTCTTACACTGAGGGCAAGACCTGTAGAGCCTCGACTTTGTCCACCTTTGACGAAGAACTGATACTTTTCTTCAATGAAACCTTCATCTTTGCATCCCTTTGCTTTCACACTCACTGTCTAGAGAAATCCCTACTCCTTCATGTAGTCTGAAATAATACCAATAGGCTGCCTGGAAAACACAATGAAAACCCACCTTCACCTCTCGGGTACCAAAGTTCCAGGTTAGCTCCTCCCGTGCCAGGCCAGGCCGCTCCTGCCGTGCTCTGCGGGATGGGGATCGCACCCGGCGGGTCACAAACAGCCTCTGCCCGAGGAGTCTGGGGTGATGCTCAGCCCTGCTGTGGCACAGCCTGAATGTGGCTCAGGCTGGGCGAGAGCTGCTGAGCCGCTGTCAGGCAGCAATGGCCCTTATGAAATGTTTTCTTTATTAAGAGCTTCAAAGAAGCTTTTTAGTTGTGGTTGCAAGTCAGATCTTCAGTTTTATTATTCTGAAAGGTTAAAAATCAGATGAATTATGATGGTCTTTCTTCCAGGGTCACTGTGCAGTACTCAGCCTGGAAAGGAGGGAGATGCTTTTCATCTCTTCTGAGGCTGAAGCTGGAGTTGCTTTGCAGTAGAAAAACAACCACAATAGCAATGCAATGGATGTTATTAAAAAGCCCAAAAAATGTATTTACGTATGACAAGTATATTCTATGTGCTCCATGTATTGCAGAGACTGATGAGCTGCTTGTATTAAAAATGGGCAGAAATTTATAAGGACTCTGTTTGTTTAAAGCATGGGAAAAAAGCTGAATATCAATTTAAGTTTGGGTTTTTTTTCAACTGTAGTTGATGGAAACTGTTTACTGAGTTTTGTGTGAAAACCTTCAACCTGTGAATTTCAATTTCATAGTTCACTCGGACGTGGGAAGTTAATTTGAGATGGGAGCAGCTGTGATCTGATTAGCAGGTCAGGAGCTCTGGCACCTCTGGATGGAGCAGCAGAGAGCTCTGGCTGGGTTCCGTGCGGGTGGGCACGGGGCTGAGAGTTCCCTCCCCAGGCAGCGTCTGGTTGCTGTGCTGGTGTTCCTCTGAGCTCTTTGGGGCAGTGCCACGGGGGAAACAGGCTGCAAATCATGGAATGGTTTGGCTGGGAAGGGACCTTGAAGCCCATCTTGTTCCACCCCCTGCCCTGGGTGCTCCGAGCCCCATCCAGCCTGGCCTTGGGCACTGCCAGGGATGGGGCCGGTTTCTCCTGCCTGCTGGGCAGGTGGGACAGGGGGAGACCCCCGGAGCTGCCTCTCTCCATATTCAGATCAGGCAATTCACATCTTGGTTTTTGGTTTCTGCCAGGAGCCTCAATTCCCCTTTGTCCCCACCTAATGCAGAACAGAGAATGCCTTTCCATGTTCATTACCCAGCCAGTTGCCGTGGCTCTCCCAGGATTTTATCCGAAGTGACTTGCTCCAGCCTCGTGGAAATTGCAATGATGGAAGATGCATCAGCAGTTTTCACTCCGATTTTGTTTCCAGGGGTGCCCATCAGCTGCTCAGCAGCGCAGTGAATGAGTTCACGGGGCTCCTCTGTTCCTCTCTGAAAGGAGACAGGTTTTGCTCAATGAGACAGGTGGGAGAGAGGCAAGGTGAACTGAAGTTTACCTTCTTTCATACATGTCTAACAGGATACGATTAAATATTAAAACTATGCAGTTAATTCTGCTGTATTTACCAAAAGAAGATTTTCTGAGGAGTGGTTGTTATGGAAACAGTAGCCCTCTGTCATTCCACTTGGAAAGGATTTATTTTAAGGGAGCTAAAACCCTTTAAATATTCAGCAAGTATAAAAAGGTGAGATCATAATATTCATCTTACATATTCTCTGCAAAGCTTCAAAAACTTCCCTGATACTGAGAAGCAGGAGAGGCTCCAGAGCCTGTCTTTAATGTGGGAAAGGGAAGGGACTCAAAATAAGGGAGCTGGGACGTGGGAGAAGGCAAGTGAGGCTGCTTGAGTGGGGACACCGTGCAGGAATGTGAAGGATGCTGTGGGACACCCCCGTTTTTAGGGTTTCTGTGGGACACCCCGTTTTTAGGGTTTCTGTGGGACACCCCCGTTTTTAGGAGCTCTGGAGCCTCGGGGCCGGGCGGTGCTGGGATCTGGTGCTGTTTGGGGAGCCTTTCCTCGCGTGTGCAGAGCTCACAGTGGCTCTCTGTGGGGTGTGAAAGGAATTTTGTGTTCGGTGAACCAGAAATCAGCGTAGCGGTGTCTCGGATGGCAGCTGCAAACGCTGTAATTTGCTGAACAATCACAGGCATTAAAAAAACCCAACAAACCAGCTCCTGGACTAATGGCGAAATAACCCACCTGAAGCTGCAGCAGGAAAATTGTTCCCTCAAGTATTTTCAAACTAAAAATCAAGCTTCAGCTTTGCTACATTCCTGTTTCTTTTGTGCTGGCTTTCAGAAAAAAAACCCAAACATTTAGAGCTCAACTATAGGTTAGAGAAGTTTTTTTCTCCACTGAAAATGAATGATAAATATATCTTGAATTGTAATTTTCTATTTCTTAACCTTTCTTTGGCTACAGCACACATACTAGTGTGTTGTGTTTCTGACACTTTCCTGGCTGGGATTTCTTCCTACAGCAGTTATTTTCAGGTTACCCCATGGATGTGGTGAATCTGAGCATTATAATGAGGTATAAACCTCGAACTGCTTTTTCTTTTGGACCAAATCCACAAGGATTAATTGTGCTGCTGAACCGTCAGGGCTTTGGGGGGTGGCGTGGGGAGGAGTGAGGGGGCTGGGATGGCAACCAGGGACTGGGACGGTCACCAGGGAGCTCGGGGGGAAGGGGTGCCTGTCCTGGGTGTGGGGTGCCTGTCCTGGGTGTGGGGTGCCTTTCCTGGGTGTGGGGTGCCTGTCCTGGGTGTGGGGTGCCAGTCCTGGCTGTGGGGTGCCTCTCCTGGATGTGGGGTGCCCCTCCTGGATGTGGGGTGCCCCTCCTGGATGTGGGGTGCCTCTCCTGGGTGTGGGGTGCCTCTCCTGGACGGGGGTGCCTCTCCTGGGTGTGGGGTGCCTCTCCTGGGTGTGGGATGCCCCTCCTGGATGGGGGTGCCTCTCCTGGACGGGGGTGCCCTCCTGGAGGCACGGGTGGTGCAGGGCCCGTCCTTTGGAGCGCTCTGGGCAGCGAGGCCCTTCCCCTCCGCTGCCGCCGTGCTGAGTGGGCTGGCAGCCCCCGGCTCCCTCCCACGGGCTCGCCACCAGCCCTGGCATCACATGCCAGGCACAGTCCTCGCCTCTGCAAGCGTTTTGATTTTAATTAGGAAAGACACTGCTCGCAAACTCTCATCTGAATTCAACTGGCAATATTTCATTGTGTGCCAGCAAGAGTTTATTAAGCTTCCAGATCAAACAGGAGCGGACGAAAGGATGGGAAATCAATGCCGCTTTAATAAATGTTTTGCATTTGAGAAGGGGAGAAGGGGGACATCACTTTCAGTGGGAAAAGTTGAAATTAGCCCTCTTCCAAACCCCTCCAAAGGCAGAGCTTTTGGTAGAAGTGCAGGCCCTGCAGGTGCAGTGAGGAAAAGGGAACCCTGCCCCAGCTCGGGGGCCACAGGGCTGCTGCTTCGAGCTCTCAGCGCTCTCTGCCAGGGCTCTGGGGCACTGGAGCAGGTGCCCATGTGCTGCTCCAGTGCCAAGCTGTGCCTGTGGCTCGGTCCTGGCTTCTTTTGTTTGGGTGTGACCTGCGGGCTGCAGAAGTCACCAGCGTGGCTCCATGCACTTGGCTGGTCCTCTGCAGAGAGGGAATGTCACCCACAGAGAGCAGAAGTGTCGGTACCTGGGGAGGGACAGGGGCTCAGTTCTGCCCGAGCCGTGCTGGGCTCTGCTCCTCGGGAAGCTCATCCTGGCTCCGTGCTTCCCTGTCAGGTTTGCCCCTGGAGAGAAAGACATCTGTGTGACTTTGAGGACCTTTGTCCCATCAGACCCGTTCTCTACCTCTGTTAAGCCATTTTTAAACACTGCTTTTTACGGTTGAGGATGGATTTTGAGTTTGGTGATAGGAGGTGTTAGCAGCAGCAGCAGCAGCAGCAGCAGGAGCCCAGCGCTGCCCTGCCGGTGCCCGCAGGCTCGGGGCTGGCTGGTTTATCTGCACAGGAGCTGAGTTCACTGCCCGCCTGTTCGTGCCCCTTTCCTCCTGAGCTCCAGTGACAAATGACTCCTTCTGAAATCCAAGATAACTGCTCTGGCTACTGCAGGGCTGATCTTCGCAGGCGGCCGGCATCGAAAACCAAATTCCACCCCAAGGTGCTGATTCTGCAGCAAACTGCAGAGCTTCACACTCCATTTGATAAAGTCCATTTTGGAGACTCTAGAACAAATGTATTTTGCTTCTCTGCTTTGATTAATTTTTCATGAGAAATAAAATACAATTGTTATTCCTCTTCTCTAAAGACAAGGTGCTCAGAGAGAACCTGTTTTAATCAGAAGAGTTTTAAAACCGAAATTTTAAAAATATAGGATTTTTTTTGTACCTTTCTTAAGAAGAGGGAACAGCTGGGCACAGACAAGGCTGGCTGAGACAGGGAAAACCAAACACCTCCAGCCCAGTGAAACTGAGCTGTTAATTGCTGTGTCTGCATCCTTTCTAGAATGTTTTCATGTCAAATTCTGAGGTGTGTGGTGCCGCTGTAGCTACTGCCGTATGTGATAGTCAACAAGAAAAATAATTTTCTTCCGTATGTTTTTGGAGTAATTTTGACTTTTTTTTAAAATATATGTGTGGATAAGGGTCATTCCAGTCTGGCTGTTTTATGTGTATTTAAGCAGGAAATGAAATCATGGAATGGTTCAACACTTCCAATTATTTTAATGGAATACTAGTTCTGACCTCATTGGATCAGAGCCTGGGAATTGAAGAGCAGCTGAGCTGAGCTCTGGGTGCTGCCAGTGGTTGCTCAGGCCGAGAGGAGCTCAGGGTACCCTGGCAGGGTCTCTGGTGTTTAATTTCATTAACAAAGGAACATTTGCAAGAGGCTCAGACCGTGGGGGCTGCTGTGGCAGGAAGGTAATGATGAAGAGAGCGATGGCCTCAGGAGAGGGGCAGCAGCAGGAGGAGGAGGAGGGTGGCTGTGCTCCGGGAGCCCCTCCCGTGCCCTGCCAGGTGGAGATTCGGGGCTGGGCAGGGGGCACTGCCCTGCTGAGGTGCTGCTGATCCTCCGGTGTGCCAAAACAAACCACTGGGCTGGACTCCGGCGAGGTTGGCAGCTGATTTCTGTCTCTGTCTCTTGGTTTGCATTCTCTGTCCTGCCTTCAGCCAGCCAGAAATCCCTGCACAGGCTGGGCTCCTGACTCCAGATGGGTTGGGCTGGGTTGGGTTGGGTTGGGTTGGAAGGGGCCTTAGGAATCACCCCGTGCCACCCCAGCCATGGCAGGGACAGCTCCCACTGCCCCAGTGCTCCCAGCCCCATCCAGCCTGGCCCTGGGCACTGCCAGGGCTCCAGGGACACCACAGCTGCTCTGGGCACCTGTGCCAGGGCTGCCCACCCTGCCAGGGAGGGATTCTGTGATAATTCTCTCCATCACCCACAAACAGCAGAGCTGCTCCTGGATGAGGCCCTTTCTGAATGAGGAGCAGCTTGGGAGCGGAGCTGGAAGGACAAACCCAGTGGGAGCTGCAATTCTGGCAGACAGCAGAAATAAATCTTCCCGGGCAGGGCCAGGACGGAGGAAGGAGCCACGAGCCCGACTGTGGGGTGCCCGAGGGCAGGAGTGGGCAGGGTGGGAGGCAGCCTGGGGGCAGCTGCTGCTTTTCTGCCCCTTCAAAGGGAGAATTCAGCCCAGTAGGGTTTTAGCACCAGGGTGCAGGGGCTTTTCACCAGGCATCTGATCCAGCCCTATTTGCTTTGTGAGGTCTGACAGGAGCCCCACATAAAATCTGATGCCTTCAGGCAGGTGATTAGTGCAAGCACTGCATATAATTAGTGAAGATGTTTATCGTGCAAATTAATGGAAATGAAAGCTTTACTTGTGCACATTAAATTGAAGTGTTTGTGTGGGAATAGATGTGCAATGAATTGTCTTCTATATATATGTGTAGTGGATTCCAGTTTTGTATATATATATGTGCAATGCATTCAATTTCAATATATGTATAAAATGTGCTATGAATTCAATTTATATATATCTATATATTATCTCTATATATAATGTACAATGAATTTTATATAGATATAAATATATTATCCCTATATATAATATGCAGTTAGTTATATATATATAATCTCTATATATAATGTGCAGTTAATTGTATATATATAAAAATATATTCTCTCTATATATAATGTGCAGTTAATGATATATATATATAACCTCTCTATGTAATATGCAGTGAATTGCAGCGTTTTCCCTGCCTGCCCTGGGGGTGGATGTGTGTGACTCCTCCCGCAGCGCTGCTCTCGCTGCTCTCGCTGTGAGGAGGTGGCACTGGAGCTCACAGCCCCTTTCGCTGATGCTGCTCCCGGGCCCTCCCCAAACTGCTCTGATAAGGCATCCCAGCAGCATTCCCTGCTCCTCCACTCTGGGATTAAACTTCCAAGCCTGCTCAAAGCTGGTTTTGAATTTTATCTTATTTTCTATTAAAAGCTGGGTAGGGGAAGGGAATTTGGAGAACCTTGTGTGTTTATAATCCGTTCTGTTGACCCTTCTTATCTTGCACATGCTTTGCCTTGGGAGTCAAGAATATTTTATTAGTTCTTAGGGTTTTATACCCTTCCAAATAAAGTCCCTATACTGGAAAGCTGCTGTCCAAGCATCCTGCTCATATCATCTCCATGAGTGTTGCTCCAGAAAAGGAATGTACTGAAAAAATGAAATTCAGAATGAAATATGAGATGTGGCAATAAACTCCTTGACCAGAAAAGAAGTTATTTTTTAATTCCGTCATTCCCTGGTGATAAAGTCATACCCAAAATAACTGCTCCAGACAGAATTTTGGCTGTGACTCAGAGAACTGCAGGGAACTCTCTGAAAAGTTGTGAGGATGTAGTTATTTCTGTTGCTTTTATGGGGGATGGACTTGGAATACACCATGGTAGAGTCGGATAAATAACTGAAAAAAACTTTTGGCAAAGTTAGGCCCAGAACTCTAAACCTGTGAGTCCAGTGCGTGCATACCAGACCTTTCCTCTTGCTCCTTCTCCTCCCAAGAGCCCGAGTTCTCCTCTCTGTACCCCGATTTCCCTGGCTCTGTCCCCCTGGGCTCTGCTCGCTGCCAGGCTGTGGAGGGCTCCCTGCAGTCAGAGCCTTGGCTCCTGCTCCCTCTGCACTCCAGAGCCCGGGGAATCGGGCCTGTCCCTGAGAAGGGCGGCAAATCCTGGGCTCCGATGATGCCAAGGGCTCTCCGGGGAGGTGCAGGGCTCTATCAGCTGTATTTTCTTATCGTTTCCTCTTTTCAGAGGCATAGCTTTTAATTGCTTCTTAATTTTTGGATTTGGTTTGTCTTTTTTTTATTTCTTTTTTTTTTTTTACTAGTCTACCTTGAAGCAATGCAGAAGGATGCTTTGGGGTGAAGGAGCATGAAGGTGTCTTGTTGCAGACTTCAAACAAACTGTGCCATGAGTAAATCCATATCAAATTCACATAAAATTGGTTGGCTGGAATGCTTTTGATGTTCCTGAGTTGGGGTACAAGAAGCACTCAGCAGAGATTACCCATGAAGATCTGCAGGTCAGTGGGATGCTGCTGTGAGCAAACCCAGCTGTTTTGGGGATGCTGAGGGTACCCCTAAAGATCTGTGGGTCAGTGGGGTGCTGCTGTGAGCAAACCCGGCTGTTTTGGTGATCCTCAGTCTGGCCGGGCAGCCCAGTGTGGGTACCCCCCGAGAACATGGGCTGTGTGTGACCCTGCTGGGGCTCTGAGCTGTGGGTACCCCATGAGAACACGGGCTGTGTGTGACCCTGCTGGGGTTCCGAGCTGTGGGTACCCCATGTGTGTGACCCTGCCCTGCTGGCTGGGGGCTCCGAGCTGCGGCTCTGCAGCGCCAGGGACAGCAGACAGTCCCCCAGCAGCGCAGCTCAGCTCAGCTCAGCTGCTGTGTCGGGAGCTGGCCCCGAGCTGGTGCCGGCCCCGCCACTGTCCCCTGGCTCTGTGCTGGGATCTTTTCCACCAGGCTGCACTGCTCTTGCTCCATTACATGGTCCCTTGCCTCCCAGCTGGAGTTATTGCCTACATGCATGGGTAGAGCCTTTGGAAAAAAACTAAGCATGTAATTAAGAGAGTCACTGTATTTTACGGGGCTAGTGACTAAAGGAAACAGCTTTTCACTCTGGGATTTGTGAGCGGCTGTCAGAAGCGATTTGTGGCGGAGGGAGGTCAGCTGGGAGGAGAGCGGCTGCTGAGGAGCGCCGGCTTCCCTCTGCAATGGGCGTCCTTGTGTTGGTGCCCATGGTGGCTTTTCCCTTTTCCAGCTGCTCTGCCTGCGGATGAGCTCGGGGTGCCCGGGGCTGCCGGAGCGGCGGCACCGAGCCCGGGAGGAGCCGGGACGGGACCGAGCCCCGGGAGGAGCCGGGACCGAGCCCGGGAGGAGCCGGAGAGGGCAGCTGCTTTGGGACCAGCCCTGACACTCGGTGGCCGAGTGGGATGTCCCCATAGCACAGTGGGATGTCCCTATAGCACAGTGGGATGTCCCCACGGGACCAGAGGGATGTCCCCAGGGAACAGAGGGATGTGCCCATGGGACAGAGGGATGCCCCCAAGGGACAGAGGGACGTCCCCACAGGACAGAGGGATGTCCCCATAGCACAGAGAGATGTTCCCACTGGACAGAGGGGGTGCCCATGGGAGAGGAGGGTGTCCCCAAGGGACAGAGAGATGTTCCCACTGGACAGAGGGATGTCCCCACGGGACAGAGGGATGTCCCCATAGCACAGTGGGATGTCCCTATAGCACAGAGGGATGTCCCCAAGGGACAGAGGGGGTGCCCATGGGAGAGGAGGGTGTCCCCAAGGGACAGAGGGATGTCCCCAAGGGATAGAGGGATGTCCCCAGGGGACAGAGGGATGTCCCCATAGCACAGAGAGATGTTCCCACGGGACAGAGGGGGTGCCCATGGGAGAGGAGGGTGTCCCCAAGGGACAGAGGGATGTCCCCACGGGACAGAGGGATGTCCCCAAGGGACAGAGGGATGTGCCGCGGCGCTGGGGACACTGCGGCGGAGCCACCCCTCTCCGGGACAAGCAGGGGGAAAGGCAGGGCATCGCTTGTTCAGCTCATGGCTGGGAGGTACCAGGGATCCGTGCAGCAGCTCTGACACCGTTCTCTTGTCTCCTTGGACAGAGCCATCCTCACGGTCCCGCTGCAGCATCGGCTCTGCCCGTCCCGCTGGTATTGTCCCCAAAATGCCCCGAGGGGTTTCCACAGGGGAATGTCACAGCGGAGGACGGTTGGGAAGCAGAGCCTGCCGCTCCTGGCAGCCTGCTGTGGTTTGAGATCTGCAACAGCTCCTGCCTCTCCAGTTGGTTTTTCAGAGCCTTGCACTGATTTTCTCTCCCTACATTAACAAGTGCTGCGAGGTCGTCAGGCCTTGGTATTTGCCGCTAACCAAACAAATTGGCCAATTTAGCAATGAAGGAGGAGAAGGGACTTTCAGGCCCTCTTGTGAAAGCCACGTGGAAACAAGCAGCAGTGACTGGATTAAACAAAAAAAAAAAAGTAGTTTATTTTTGAGTGGATTTGCTGACATCTATAAACAATGGCAACGGCAGACACACAGATACACAGATAAATAAAGACAAGGTAAAATAAGGAGCTTGCTGAATATTTAGGTGGTTGTGCTCTGCAAATACCTAAAGAAGTGGCATATTAATGTATCTTACTTGTTTTCCAGTAAGTCATTAGTCGCTTAAGTGAAGTTGCTCATGCCATTTTTCCCTTTCATTAAATATTCATGTTTACTAATGGAAATTGTCTTGACAAATTGGTCAAACTGAGCAGCTTATGAATTTATGCCATAGACTAAAAAAAGTTGTTTTGAAACTCCGAGTGAGCTGAAGTAATTCTTAAAATCATTAACACTTCATTGATTTTATAATTAAAAAAAAAATCCCTAGAATAAATAGAGCATCTTTTAAATGTAGCATGGTTGTTTATCTCAGTGCTTAGGATTAATATAACATTTTTTTCCCTGAAAATATCCATGAGCTTCTGAAGATGCTTTTTATTGCCAAGCCTTAGGATTCACTCCTCCCCAGCAGCTCTGCCTGGGGCTGTTACTGTCGCTGTCTTCAAGGGGCTCTTTGGTTTTGGGGTGTGGCCCACCGCAGTGCCAGGGAGCTGCAGATAATTTGGGTGCAGATAATTTGGGTGCAGGTCACTGTCCTGCAGCAGTGACCCCGAGCTGTGGGACACGGCCCTCGGGTCCCTGGGGGTGACGGGCAGAGCCCACCTGGGGACAGGTGGGGTCAGCGAGGGGCACGTGTGAGCCCAGGGGTGAGAGGGAGAGGGCACAGGGAGGGAAGGGGGCAGAGCAGGTCACCCTGGGGTGTGACTGGCACAGGGCCCCCCTGCCATGGGCGGGGAAACGACGGCTCCTGCCCGAAAATGGCCCAAACGGACCCCAGTGTGCCATAGGTAACAGCAGAAAATCTGCCTGGGCCTTGGGGGTCTCTGGGAGCCCCTGGGTGCGGCGGTGGGAATATCCATGGGGAATAAATTCAGCGGGAATGCAGCTGCTGGAGCTCCGGTGGCACCAGCCACCCGAGGCAGCAATAACGAGCGCTAATTAATGGTCTCTATCTCCCCGGAGCGCGTGTGTGGCCAAAGGCTCAGGATAAAGCCAAATGGGGTAATTTTTCACGGAGACTGATCTGGCCCATTAGCCAGTAGCCCATAACTAGTTTCACAAAGACTAATAGTTCAGTTCTGTGCCCGAGGCATGGCTCCGGGGTGTCTCAAGGAGAGGTAAGATCTTTCAGCGGACAGCACTGCTCTTTCTCTATTTGTATTTTCAGTTACATTTATTTCGGTTAAATTTGTATTTTGGTGCTAACTCAGGCCGAGCAGACCCTTCAGAGCCCAGCCTGTGGTGCCTGAGCGTGTGCCAGGGGGACCCTGTCCCTGGAGGTCCCCGGGGATGGGGAGCAGGGCTCTGCTGGGCTGAGGGGGCACAGCAGCTGCAGCCCAGCTCTTGTCTGCAGCCTGGAATGACAAATCGATGCTTTGCCAGCCTCGCAGAGCAGCAGCACCCCTGGGCCCTGCCCTGTGCCCAGCTCAGCCCCGCTGTGGCTCACAGCAGCTGCAGAAGCACCGGCGGTGGGAGGGCAGAATGTGTTCAGTTCCTCACTTCAGTTTCCTGGGATAACGAGCTCCTTTTGGCACCTTGATAGCAGTCTATTTCCTAATTAGCGTTCATCTGCCTGCAGATAATATTCCAGGGCCAATGGGGCAGCAGTGAAGCCCCTGGCTGCAGCTGGAACCAACCACCACAGAATGTCCAAACAGCCCCGCTGCCCGAGGAGCCCAGGAGCTGGCCAGCCTGACCTGTGTGGAACCTGCTGCTGTGGGCATGTGCACCCCCAGCTGCCCAAACAGCCATGAGATTAATAGCTCATGGTCAGGAAACTGGTTTTGATAAACAATTTACTTAGATTCTCTATAACACATGATTAGAGGACAAAGCATTCTGCACTAGACAGGGACAAATCCTGTTTAAAGTGTATTCCTGGGTATTTGATGAAATGGAAAACTTGTTTAACTGGCATTTGATACTTTCTAGGGTGGTTGGTTTGTTTGTTTTTCCATGTGAATTGCTTTTTCTCCAGACACTTCCATCTAGATTGGTTGATGAAGATCTCATGGAGCTTCACAGCTTTTCCAAGGTTGCTGTGTCTGGCTATTCAGCCTACTTTGGAAGGTTTCCAAGGCAAAAATGTCAAAATAAGCTCAGCATTAAGCTTTCATTCTGGTACTTTATATTTGGGTTCCTCAGGATTTTGCCAGGAGTCTCAGGATCCCATAGGGCTCAGTAAGACCTTACTAAGCAAATACTCATCAGTGTTCTATTCCTGCACATCATCCATGAGCACATGTTTTGTCTTTGCTTGTGTCTTTCTACAGATTTTGTCGATCTTTAGAGAAAGCACTCTGCTGAGCTTAGTTTAACAAAAACAAATATTACATAAAATTTGTTCTGGGTAGAAATGTGCCCCAATTCCAAAAAGATTGAATCTAGATTTTCTCTTTTTCACCTTTTCCTTTGAGAAGAAGGAAACTGTTGCAGGGAAGAGGCTGGGTTATCAAACCAGAGATTGCACACCTTGGAGGAGTCCATGGGAGCCTGGTGAGCTGCAGGAATGGTGAGAGCAGGTCAGGAGCTCGCTGGGCTGTCCTGGCGGGGTTCTGCACTGAGGGTGACCAGGTTACCCCAGTTAGGCACCTGCTCCCTCTCTGCCGAGCCTGTGGAGCCCTGCTGATGGCAGCTCCCACTGAGGCGTTCCAGAGGTGGCTGGGGGCTTGCCTGGCACTGCTTGGCCACGGTACCTGTCCCTGCTGGTCCCCAGCAGCTCCAGGCTGTCCCTGGCTCCCTGTAACACCCAGCAGCCAGTGCCACCCGCTGTCCCCACTGTCCCCAGCCCTGCTGGAGCTGCTCCCCTGCCTCAGGGGCTCTGGACAGACATGTGCTGATCACACAGCCCAAGTCCTGCTCCCCCCCAGTGCTTTCCCCTCATGGCTACAAGGGTTAATGTATCTCAACAGGCACAAGATCAACATTGAGCTTGAAATCTTTACAATGAAAAAAAAGGCACAAGAGTACAGGACAAAGAAAGGGGAATTTCTCCCTGGATGGAGACACTAAATGTCAGAGTTATGTAAGAACTTTCTGTGGAGTGAATCAGGACAGAAGTGCTATGCAATGTCTCAAATGCCATCTGCTCCAATTCAGCCGGTGCTGCTGAGCCCCGAGTGAGGGGCTGGGGCGCAGGGTCGGGCTGTGGCTGGGCAGGGGCTGGGCACAGGGGGGCTCAGCCCCTGTCCTCGGGCCCAGGGGGACCGTGGGACCGGCTCTGTGACTGTGGGACGTGATTTCCATGGCTTTTACTTTGTATTGCTCTGTCTGATCTGACTCATGTTTTAGCTTTCAACATGATAAAATGATCTTTAGTTTCCTAAGAGCAGCTGGCAACCTGAGCAACCTGGTCTGGTGGAGGAGTCCCTGGCCATGGCACGGATGAGATTTAAGGTCCCTTCCAACCCAAACCACCCTGGGGTTTTGTGACAGTGATTTTGTGACTTTTGGGATTCCCTGATCCTGGGCTGTGCCCGTGCTGTGAGTGGGGCAGTCCCTGAGGGGTTTCAGTGCCGGGCTGTGACTGGCAGGGTGCTGATGTGGGTTCCCCACTCACACCCTGGCTGCCCCAGTGCTGCTGCCCCCACAAAGCTTCACCCCAGCCATGGCACGAACCCTCCTGCCTGCAGGGACTGGATGTATGGCCCGGGAGGGGCAGGAGCTCCAGCGGCCTCCCCCCGTGCTCAGGGATCATTATGTGCTGCTCTTTCAGCCAGCAGAACTTTCATGTCTCACAAATTAAATTCCCGGGCAAAATAATTACATGGAAATGCTGCTGGGCTGTTATTCACAAGGGGCCAATTTTGTAGCCATTTGTTGGCATTTGAAAAGTCAAATTTCTTGTGCTGTAACATATGCAACATATAATTCAAAAACAGAACATGAAAGGCTGCAATCCAGCCAGCAGATGTAAATTTTGAAGAGAGCTGGACATCACAGAAAGAATAAATTACCCAAGTTAAGCCGAATGAACACTTGATTTCAGCTGTACTTTGTGCCCCGAGTGTCACTGGGCTCCACCCTGACAAGTGTTTTTCTGGATGTCTTTTCCAGCTGAAATCCAGCCTGTGCAGCTGGCTCAGGAGCTGGGGCTCCCTTCCCTGCCCTCCCCAGGGTGCAGCAGGATGCTCCCACCAGCCCCATGACCCACCAAGGCTGTTGAAGGTAAGGAATGATTTCCTACACGGGTTTGCATCCCTAAGGGTCACAGTTAGAAACAACGCTGCCCTAAGAGCAGCAGTGCTGCTCTCTGGAGAGCTGAGCCATGTCTCCCGTGCTGTTGGAAGTTTCATGGCTACAGACTCAATTTTTCAGGGATCTGGATTGGAGTTTTGAACAAACTCCTCAGGAAAAACAATACTTTTCTGTGAAAACAGTTGGCCTCTGCTGTTCTTGTTATTGTGGGAATCCCCAGAAAAGGCCAATTGCTGCCCAGTCTGGATGTTATTTAAACAATTCCACTCTGCTGAGTGCAAAGGAAAGCTTTAGAGATACACAGGGAGCTGGCAAAACGTGCTTGTGACTATTAACACAGTAGCATTTTATTAGAGCACGTGTTGTGTGTGATATTCTGCGTGGTATCACTTTTCCCTGTGTGAATTCAGAATGATTCTCCCGTGTGTGACCCGCTCAGCCAGCCAGCAGTGGGACCCTGTGGCCGTGTGCTGCTCCTGAGAGTGGCCAGCTTGGCCTTCACTGTCCCCCCGAGGCCTTTGTTGAGTTTTCTGAGGAAACTCGGGAGTTTCTGCTCCCACAAATCACAATACAGGCTGGCATAGTCCCTGACGGTGCAGTGACAGTCACCCCCTGGCTTTAGCAGTCGCTCCTGCCACGGGGATGTGCAAAGGAGCTCGGGTGGCAGCTGGTGTGTGGGATGCACAGGGATGGGTGCAGTGGGATGGGTGCAGTGGGATGCACGGGGATGGGTGCAGTGGGATGCACAGGGACGGGTGCTGTGGGATGGGTTCTGTGGGATGCACGGGGATGGGTGCAGTGGGATGCACGGGGATGGGTGCAGTGGGATGCACAGGGATGGGTGCAGTGGGATGGGTGCTGTGGGATGCACAGGGATGGGTGCAGTGGGATGGGTGCTGTGGGATGCACAGGGATGGGTGCAGTGGGATGGGTGCTGTGGGATGCACAGGGACGGGTGCTGTGGGATGGGTTCTGTGGGATGCACGGGGATGGGTGCAGTGGGATGCACGGGGATGGGTGCAGTGGGATGCACGGGGATGGGTGCAGTGGGATGCACAGGGATGGGTGCAGTGGGATGGGTGCTGTGGGATGCACAGGGATGGGTGCAGTGGGATGCACAGGGATGGGTGCAGTGGGATGGGTGCTGTGGGATGCACAGGGATGGGTGCAGTGGGATGCACAGGGACGGGTGCTGTGGGACGGGTGCTGTGGGATGCACGGGGATGGGTGCAGTGGGATGCACAGGGATGGGTGCTGTGGGATGCACAGGGATGGGTGCTGTGGGATGCACAGGGATGGGTGCTGTGGGATGCACAGGGATGGGTGCTGTGTCTGCGTATGCAGAGGACTAAGGAGCAGTAATTGCTCCCCAGCCCTACAGGAAGTAACTTCAGGAGGGGCTGAGGATTATCCAGCTGTATGTCCCTGGGAGGTTGTTATTGTGGGAAATTAATTAGCTCAGAACTATTAGAAATATAGAGGGAGAACTGAGGATTGGTAGGGCAGAGACAGAGCAATGTGTTTATTAAAAAATAGTAAAGACTGAGTGAATGGTGTAATTTTAACTTAAAATTGCTTCTTCCTCCTTTGGGACTTAATTGTTCTGAATAGAAAACCCTGCACTGAAGTTTCTAAGGCAAACAGCTTTATTCTCTTGTCCTCCTGAGCAAGGCATGTGTAGGGATGGGAGGTGACCCGTGTGCCATCCTGCTGGCTCCCGCTGGGATGAGCAGAGTCCTCTCCCAGGCCCTCCCCAGCAGTGCCCATGACACAGAGAAGCCAGGCAGACCCCACGTCTCCCCAGACTCGTGTCCACCTCCAGCTGGTTTCAGCTACTTAGCCTTGCAGGGCATTTAGGGTCCCCATGGAATTCCCTCTGTTGTATTTGTCCAATTCCCTTTACTCTCGTTTTAACACGAAATCTGACTGGGCTCTGTGCTAGATGGAAGCCAGTGTTTGCTGTGGTGTTTGACAAAGAGCTCAGGGTATAACTGAGGGGGGTCCAGCTGCCCTGGACCCTCATTCCACCCTGCATGCTGGGAGTGATCTGCATTCGGAGCGGGGCAGGGGAAGGAGATGGAAATGGGATCCCTCCATGGTGTCCTGCTGGGAGTGGCTGGTCGGTGAATCCAGCTCGGTTTTGTGCTTTGTGGAGGCAATTTCCATTTTCCTACTTTAAACTTTGAGGAGAAGAACTTGGGCAAATGTAAAACATGGCTGGATGGGGCGCTCAGGCCCCTGCTCTGAGAGCAGTTGTGCCAAGAAAATAACAGGCTTTGGGGTTGTTTGTTTCTGTAGGAGATTTAAGCAGCTCACTCAGGAGGGGCTTATCTTGGCAAGGGGGTAGATAGGGCCTGAAATGGATTTTCATGCTCAGAGCTTCCAAACACAAGTGCTGTGCAGCTTTCTGTTTGTTTTGCAAATCCTTATCATCCCACAGTTATTGCTTGTGAAGTGGAGCAAAAAATGAAAGCCAGCGAGGGCTGGGTGGCAGGACTCTGCTTTTTCTCCCAGCTTAGCTGTTGTGCTCTGGAAGAACACTCGTGTGCCTCCTGAAGCCTCCCAGACAGGAATCTGCACTGAGCCATTCGTGTGCAGGCTGAGCTTTCTGGGAGCTCGGCAGGAGCTGCTCACAGACAGCTTCTGTCTTGGGCTCTTCCAAGTGATTCCATGTCCCAGTAGTTTATTAATGCAATAACTGAATTCTCATTGAATCCCAGAATGGCTGGAGCTGGAAGAGACCCCAAATCCCACCCTGTGCCACCCCTGCCATGGCAGGGACACATTCCACAGTCCCAGCCTGACCTGGGCACTGCCAGGGATCCAGGGGCAGCCCCAGCTGCTCTGGGCACCTGTGCCAGGGCCTCAGCACCTTCACAGCCAAGAATTTCTTCCCCGTATCCCACTGATCCCCGCCTTTTTCTGCCTCAGATTTTGATTTGCTTTGATTTGAAGGCAGAAGAGGAAGAAGCAGAATTCTGCTACTTCTGAAATGTCACAACAGAGCTGATCTGGAGAGGCAGTGACGGGGGGAAGGAGGTGGGGCTGGTGTGTGAACAGGGGAGTTTGCTGTCCCACAGCCCTTCTCTGATGCTGGCAGGGTTTCAGGTGTGGGTGCAAAAGGAGGCTCCAAACGCGCCCTGGCCCGGCGGGTGCTGAGCTGTGGGTACAGGGGGTGCTGCCTGGGTGGCACAGCCCTGGCACAGTCCTGCAGCCCACCCTGCTGCTGGCTGCTCTGGGCCTCTGTGCTGCTGCTCCTGGCCCCTGAGCAGCTTTGAGCCTGCCCCTTCTCTCCCTCTGCACCTGCAGGGGCAGGGAACAGCTCTGCAGAGCCCGCCAGGCTGTGCCGGCTCCCATCCCAGCTGGGCATCCTACAGTTACAAAGATAAAACAAAAGTGGCACCAGGAGTACTCACATTCAAGGTGAACGTTTGATATTGTGTTTCCCAGAATGTGCATTTTGTTATTCCTTAGATATCTTGAGTAGAAGTTTTTGTGGGTAATTGAATCTTAACACATAATAACAGCACAATTTTACCAGCAGTTGAAGTTCTGTTGTAGCATCATCATTGTTTGGAAATGTGCCTGAACATTTCCTTCCCATCCCACCCTGTTAGGTGGTTTGTGGCTGTTCAGAGTGGCCGTGGCCTTCCTTCAGCCTCAGCTGGTGCTCCTCCTCACAGCCATGAGGAGACACAGCACCACCAGAACAGATTCTTCCAACGCTGCTTATCAGACAGATTGGGACATGCATGTACGTGCAGTGCATGGAAGTTGGAAAAGGATGCCCTTAGCAGGGGAGAGAAGAGAGTTTCTGCTCCCTCAGCTGACAAGGCTGCAGCCCTCATTAGAGAAAGAAGGAAGCCAAAGTTCTGATGCAATCCCAAAACTTTGGTGTTTGGGAATGAGAACACCTAACACCAGCAGAAAATCTGTCCCAGCTCTGCTGGTTTGGAGGTGAAGGCTGCTTGGTGTGTGTTTGCAGGAGGCTGTGGGGGGCACAGAGGAGCCTTTGGGCTGTGCCTGTGGGGCTGTGAGGACCTGGGCCACTATTCCTCAATGGAACAATTGCTTTACAGGAAGAGAGTGATTTCTGGTTTTTCCAACAAGGGTTTAATTTGTCTGACAAAGGCGAGAGGATATTCTGTTTACAGGGTGGCACAAGGCATCCATGGAGTGTGTGCAAATCGGCTGGAATAGGTCGTGGTGGCTTTGCAGTGGTGCTGTGTGAATGGTGAGCTCAGCCCCAGAGCTGGGGGTGCTCACAGGGACAGCAGCACGGTGTGCTCGCCCTGCTTTCACCTTGCCAGGCTGCTGGGTCTGGGGAGAGCTGAACTGGAGTCAGTGGCAGCAGTTCTGGAAAACACCAGCCTGGGCTGCTGCCGGTGCTCTGGCCTGCCAGCGCGCCTCCTCCTCCCATATGTCACTGCTGTTTGCTGGGCTGAGTGGCAGCAGATGGTTGTGGAGCTGGGAATGAATGCTGTGTGCAGGGTCAGCTGGGACGGGGCCTGGGCACACCCTGGGGATGGTCAGAGCCCTGGGCACACAGCGGGGAGGGTCAGAGCCCTGGGCACACCCTGGGGATGCTCAGAGCCCTGGGCACACAGCGGGGAGGGTCAGAGCCCTGGGCACACCCTGGGGATGCTCAGAGCCCTGGGCACACCCCGGGGATGGTCAGAGCCCTGGGCACACCCTGGGCACACTCTGGTCACACCCTGGGGATGCTCAGGGCTCTGGTCACACCCTGGTCACACCCTGGGGATGCTCAGAGCCCTGTTCACACCCTGGTCACACACTGGGGATGGTCAGAGCCCTGGGCACACCCTGGGGATGGTCAGAGCCCTGTTCACACCCTGGTCACACCCTGGGGATGGTCAGAGCCCTGGGCACACCCTGGGGATGCTCAGAGCCCTGGGCACACCCTGGGGATGGTCAGAGCCCTGGGCACACCCTGGTCACACTCTGGTCATACCCTGGGGATGCTCAGGGCTCTGGGCACACCCTGGTCACACCCTGGGGATGCTTAGGGCTCTGGTCACACCCTGGTCACACCCTGGGGATGGTCAGAGCCCTGTTCACACCCTGGTCACACACTGGGGATGGTCAGAGCCCTGGGCACACCCTGGGGATGGTCAGAGCCCTGTTCACACCCTGGTCACACCCTGGGGACGGTCAGAGACCTGGGCACACCCTGGGGATTCTCAGGGCTCTGGTCACACCCTGGTCACACTCTGGTCATACCCTGGGGATGCTCAGGGCTCTGGGCACACCCTGGTCACACCCTGGGGACAGTCGGGACAGCCCTGACTGGACCCAGTGTGGCACCCTGGGCTCTGTGGGACCCTGCCAGGTCTCGGAGCAGGCTCGGGGCACACCGGGGTTCCTGCCCCCGGGCTGTGCCCGAGCTGCCCTGGGGCACAGGCTGTTCTGTGCTGGGATTTTTGGTGGAGCTCCCCGAGCAGGGCTCCAGCTGCCTGCCAGGGGCTCCGAGTGGGCAGTGGGGCTGAGCGAGGGGCTGGCAGTGGGCAGGGGCAGCAGCGTGTGGTGCGGCAGGCAGGAGCTCGTGCTCAGAAGGATTTCTTTCAGACGTGGCAAAGATGAAAAGTGCACAGGGATGAAAGGCTGGGAAGAAGCGAGACTTCTCCAGCAGCAGCACTGTTCACACAAAGTGCCTCAGACAGAAAAGCATCTCCACCCGCCCCTTCTTCCCCTCCTCTGCCAGCGCCGGGCAGTAAATTACCCTGCTCATCCTTTCGCTGCTCATTGAGTGGTTGGGCAAGATGGAGTCAAATTATTTCCATGTTCAAAGAGAGAAGCTAAAACTAGACTGCAGCATATTTTATGGCTTTTATAAAATGTCGATGTATGTTGTTGAAGTAGATGGAAAGGCACCACCAGTGCTGGAGGGCAGAGCTCCTCTCTGGGAACCTGCAGCTGAATTAATGTGAGCAGAGTCAGGAGAAAGCAGGAATATGCGGTAAAGTTGGAAAAAATAAATGTTATATATTTATATTTGGACTGTGTAGTAAGAAAGGCACCTGAAAAAATCTGATTCCAGTGCAGCCTTAAGGTTGTATATTTAGCATTTATAACTCAGATTTGGACAGTTGCTCATTAGAAACCAGGAAGACAGAGTCTCAGGAAAATGGGAAGAGCAGGAAAGGGAAGGAAAACAAACAGTTCAAACAGTGTGGGGTTTGAGCTGCAGGCAGCTCTGTGCTGGTGGGCTCCGTGTGCTGCCCCACCTGCAGCTGCCGGGGCTGCCCTGGGGCCCTGGCAGTGCCCAGGCCAGGCTGGACACTGGGGCTGGCACAGCTGGGACAGAGGGAGGTGTCCCTGCCAGGGCAGGGCTGGGATGGAGCTCTGAGAATTGATCTTCCAGCCCAGACCATTCCGTGGTTCTGTGACTCTTGTGTCTTTGGGAGCTCAGGCAGCCCCAAGTTCTCTGGTCCTTTGAACTGTAGCCTGAATGAGTCCCCAATGACTCCCTCATGTGCTTCCCTCTCCAGCACATCCCAGAGCAAATCGTTTGTACTTAATAAGATTTTGTACCAACATTCAATATTTAGTATATCTGAATTTCATCATACTTCCTCCATGGTGGAGACCATGAAGAATAAAATAATTTTATTTTCAGCTTTACTGTAAATTGTTTGAAATATCATACCGAGAAATAAACAGGATTTATAATTAATACAGCTATACATTAATATAATAAGATATTATTAATTACAATATAAGTGTCATTATACAGGCACACACATACAGCTGCTTGGCTGTACATACAAGTGGGTTCTATGATTATGTGTGCCTATACATTTGTAACAGCTGCAACTTGCTGGTTTCAGGGTAGAAGAACTGGAATTGAAATGCTGGAGAAAATATGGAAACGCTTGAGAAGCAGGAAGAGCTCAAAGTGCTTTCCAGGCTGAAAACAGCTGAGAGCTGTGGTGCTCCTCTTACCCGGGCACACACAGGAGCCCCCCAAGCAGGAATTGTGAAGAGAATCATCTCTTGTTTTGTTTTCAATTGTAAACTAACAATCTGTCCATTTGCATATCGACATTCTCCGGTGCTGCAGCAGGAACGTGGCTGCTGCCAGGGGAGGCTGCTGTGAACTGCTGAGGATCTGCCACACCGAATTATGCATTTTTGCTGTTGTTTTAGTGAATAAATTCCAGGGAATGCAATCAGTAATTAGCTGCAATTTGGCACTGACTGGATGTGAAGGACTCATCTGCAGAACTTGCAGAACCCCGGCACGCACTGCGGGGACTCGTTGGCAGTGGTTCAGGGTGTTATTTGCCAGAAAGGTTCCTTGGGAAGGTAGAAATGAATTGGAAATGTGGGGATTCACTGTGATACACCTGCCACAGGTAGGCAGCGTGGGGATGGCCTTGGGTTTGAAGAGATGAAAAAATTTCCAAGCATATGTTAAACTGTTGTCCACATGAGCAAGTCTCTACTTTGATCACCACATATCTAATAAACCTGGCAGCTTCTCCCTTCATAAGTGACATCTTCATTTTGTTGCTTCCCAGAGGTGGAACGTCTGTCCTGGCTTGGAGGACTCGGCTTCTTGGGTTCAGGTGTGGGAAGTGGAGCCCAGCCCAGGGTGGGAGGATGCTGCAGGGACCAGGAGAGCAGCTGTAAGCACGGGCTGTCTGAGGTGTGTGCACACCTACAGGTGCAGGAAGGCAAAAATGGCTTTCCTAAAGCACTTCTGAGTGTGTCGTGATTGTCCCATCCCTATGAGCTAAAATGCACATATTGTTACTGGGTAATGTACTTTAAATCTGCTTTTTGAGAGCAACATGTTCTGCGGGGTCTGCTCCTTGTCCCTGGCAGCTTCCAGAGCTGAGGGAGCCCTGGAGGCTGGGGCTGGGCTTGGGCTGGGCTGGGGCTGGGCAGGGGCTGGGCAGGGGCTGGGCAGGGGATGGGCAGGGGCTGCAGGGCTGGGCAGGGGCTGCAGGGCTGGGCAGGGGCTGGGCAGGGGCTGCAGGGATGCTGTGTGGGGTTTTGGGGTGGGAGTCATCCCTGGTGCCCGTCTCACGAGGATCCTGCCCACCCTTGGTCCCTGCTGCGCCCGCAGCGCAGGAACCGGCGCGTGAATTATCCCCAGGATACAAAAGTTGTTTTCCTCCCCAGCCCCTCCTGCCTCCATGACCCAGTTACCGGCTCAGCACATGCACGAAGCCACGGGAGAGAAAAACACGTTTCTATTTGAATGAGAAAAGTTGATTACTATTTTAAGCCCCTTATCACGTAAAAGCATTTCGAGCTCAAACACCCCACTCATCTCTAGCTGTGAGGTAACCATAAAGGCTTCTCCCTCCTCATCCCACAGCTTGACAGCCCTACAGTTGCAGGCAATTAAAATCCCTGTGCGTGTCTCTGGTGTACCTGCTGTAGTCGCTGTGTTCTCAGCCTCTGCCCGGCCCTGAAACAGCCACTGCTCTTCTTTGGAGGAGCCTCTACAGCTTGTTTTACCCAGTTGGTGCAAGGCGAGTACTTCTGATGGATTAATTTATTTATTCAATGCCTTGCTTTGGGACAGAGGCAAGGAAAGCCCCAGTGCCAGTAAGCGGTGCAGCTAAAATGCTGATTCTTTTCCCTGTCCTTTAGAAGGAAGCTGCAGCTTTTCCACTGAGTCCTGGCTGGGCAGGTTACAAATGCTGGAGATACCAGTCCTTGGCTTCAGAGGATCAGGACCTGCATCTCTGGAATGCTTGTGTGGGGCAGGTGTGGCACTGCTGTGGGGCCCAGGTGCTGCCCTGAGGTGTGGTGGCACTGCTGCCCTCTCTGAGGATGGGCAGCAGCTCTCGGGGCTGTCACTGCCGCAGGGTCTGGGGCACGGGTGACACCGGCTGCTGTCTCAGGGACAGGCAGCACTGTGGGGCACTTCAGCAGGGAATCTGTGCACAGAGCACAGGGAAGGGCCCCTCGGTCCCACAGCGCTGCTCCGTTTGCCCTGGGATGCTCCCGGAGAAGCAAAGCAGTTTCCAGTGGCTCCTGCTTTCCCCAGGGTGTTGCTGGGGCTATTTCCGACTGAATGAACATGTTCTGCCCAGAGCCTCTGTCTGTGTTTGCCCTCCCCAGCAGCTGCACATCTGTTCCGTGGGCACCGAGGCGTGCGGAGTGGAGCCGAGCAGCAGCGATGTCGCTGTGCCCGTCCCAGCAGAGAGGGACAGCAGGACGAGGTACATGGCATTTTTGGTGTCACTGACAGGAGTGGCCCGGGACCCAGAACACAGCCCACAAAATATGCCAGGGACTGGAACGTTTCTGTTCCTTTTCCAGCGCTCCCACCCAGTAGTCAGGGTAAAACCTCTGCAGCCCCACTCCCGCACCACTGGGGACCCCTCAGCCCTCCTCTCTCCCTGCAGAGGCTCTCCCGTGGGAGCAGGGAGGCAGGAGGAGAGGGAGGCCGTGTGCATGTGGCAGCGTGTGACACCCAGCGTGTGACACCCAGCGTGTGACACCCAGCGTGTGACACCCAGCGTGTGACAGCGGGAGCACCAGGGGTGCTCCTGACGTGCTTCCAGAGCCGTGCACAGATTCAGATCAGCCACGGCGATGGGCACAGGTGTACAGCACTAATTCTATATTGCAATTTCATTCAGATAGATTACTCCGGTGAGTTCCTAATAAAAGCACATGTTGGCTTGTGTCAGAATTAGTGAACAACTCTGATAACAGGAGCAGCTATTTTTAGTTTGGTGTTATCCTGGTTCAGCCTCCCATCAAGCTGTATTAAATGTGGAAGATACAAATTGGATCCATGCTGGGTGTTCATTTCCTTCAAAGCATTCCTGCGGCATCTCCCGTGCTCGCAGGGTGGGTGGGATGAGGGGGCGGCTGGCTGGGAGCAGGTGATCTGTCAGGGCTCAAGCAGCACTTGTCGCTCGGTGCTGCGGCTGCTGTGGGAGCATTAATTAGCGAGCTGCAGCCCAGTAACGAGCACAGCACCGAGCACAGCACCCAGCAGAGCGGGCGAGGAGCGTTCCCTGCAGGGACAGCCCGAGGGCAGCGCCCGGGGGGACAGGGGAGGCGTTCACTGAGTGCAGATCCCCTGGCACAGGGAGGATGCAGGGATGGGGCAGGGATGGATCCCCTGGGACAGGGAGGATGCAGGGATGGGGCAGGGATGGATCCCCTGGGACAGGGAGGATGCAGGATGGAGCAGCAACAGGCAGGGTGCAGGATACAGGAGGGATGGATCCCCTGGCACAGGCAGGGTGCAGGGATGGGGCAGGGATGGATCCCCTGGGACAGGGAGGATGCAGGGATGGGGCAGGGATGGATCCTGCTGGACAGGGAGGATGCAGGGATGGGGCAGCAGGGATGGATCCCCTGGGATAGGGAGGATGCAGGATGCAGGAGGGATGGATCCCCTGGCACAGGCAGGGTGCAGGATACAGCAGGGATGCAGGCCAGGGCACAGCAGTGTCTGTGCCCTTCCCAGTGCCACAGGATGCCAGCATGGTTCGGGCTGGAGGGACCTTAGGGCCCATCTCATTCTCCCTGCCCTGGCAGGGACACCCCCGCTGTGCCAGGCTGTGCCAGGCTGTGCCCGGCTGTGCCAGGCTGCTCCAGCCCAGCCTGGGCACTGCCAGGGACGTGGGGAGCCACCCCCTCGTCCTCCTGACGTGCAGCAGATATTTGGATTTATTCCATGCAATCCCAAGCCTTTCCAAGGGCACTGCTCTGTGCATGGTGGGGTTTGGGGTGCTGTGTGGGAGGCACAGCTTATCTAATGAAGTCCTGATCTGTTCCAGACTACAGCAGCTTTTTGGAGACTTCATTTAATAATCTCAATGGTTACCATTTGGAATTATACAATATAAAGTTTCATTTTCTCCCAAAGCAACCTAAGTGAGGGGAAATGCAATGCAAAACCAGAAAATCCCATTTCCCCCTTAGTTTAGAACACAGAGAATGAGCTTCATAATGATTCTTGAGTTCAATTTCACTCACTCCCTTTCCCAAAATTTTAGATTTTATTGACTAATAGTTGCTTTGACATTAAGGGCGCTGCTGCAAAAAACTCAATCTATTTCTACCAATTTTTCTTTGTGGAAAAATTATATTTCAGCTCATTATTTGAAAGTGATTTGCAGAAAAAGTGCTATTAGGAAAATGAGGCTGATGGCACTTGAGGTGAGTTGAACACGCTGTTAAGCAAATCAGAAATTAGTGTAAGTTTCTTTCATTTGGCTTCATTTGCTGTGGATTAAGTTTGATACCAATGATAAAAACCAGATCAAGCTTTTAAAAATATTGAGTAGTTTCTGTGCCGTGAAACTGAAGTAGAGAAACAAAACTTTGGATATTTTATTTTTCTGATCTAAATTGGAATAATTTGAATAATTCTATTGTCTAATCAAGCCAAAGTATGGTCTTGACTGAGAAGAAATATCAGAAGCTGCTGCTGACTGGCACAATAGCAATAAATACATAACACAGAAGGAGGATATGTATAAATATATAATATTTTATTCTAATATTAATATATAATACAGAAGGAGGAGAGGGAAAACATGTGGAAGATACTGGAGTGCCCAAGAACATTCCTGAGGTGTTGCCGCTTGGATGTTCCCCAAAGGGAGTTGGCTGCAGCAGGAACATCCAGTGGGGCACTTTTGCCTCAGAAAGCAACGTGGTATTTACAGGATCAAGGATAATTTCACATTTGCTCAGAAGCCCTTCAGCTGTGCTGTGCAGGAGCGAGCCCCGAGTGGAAGTTTGGAGCCTGTGCTGCCCCAGGTCTCATTCCCTGGGCAGCTCCTGCCTGCCTGGGTGCTCTGGGAGGTGCTGGAAGGTTGTGGGGAGCTCTGAGGAGCTGTGGAGAGCTCTGAGGAGCTGTGAGGAGCTGTGGAGAGCTCTGAGGAGCTGTGAGGAGCTGTGGAGAGCTGTGAGGAGCTGCTGGTGCAGCAGGAGTGTCAGTGCCCGGGCACACGCAGGGATGGTGCTGCAGCCCCCGCTCTTTCAGCCCGGGCTGCAGGTGAAGCACAGCACCAGATTCATGCTCCCCTTCCTCACCCAAGTGCTCAGGGGCTGCTTTGCCTTAGTTTCCTTCCCACCCCTCCATCAGACGTGATCGGACAGGAATTCTTCCATCTCCTCCCTCAGTGTAAAACAAAATGTACTTTGATTTGAGAATGGGATGTAATTTTAACCAGCATAGTGGAAAGCATGTCGCTAGTGTAACAGCTGTAAAATTAGAAGGAAAGAAATCCCCTAAGAGACAGGAAAATCGCTGCTATTAAAAGGATAGAATAATCTTACCCTGAGATGGTGCTCTGCAGCTTGAAGCAGCTCTCCTCAGCTGGTGTCTATCAAAGCCTATCAGGATGGAAGGTGACATTATGAAGTCTCCAGATGTATTTTCCTGTCATTTAGCTGATTTGTGTCATTTGATTTATTCCATGTTTGGAAAATCGATGTTCCTCACTGCGTGTCCTGTAGTGCTTTGCCAGCATCGAAGTGCTGTGCTGGAGGCAGCAGCAGAGGTCTGTGACAGGGGTCACCTGCTGGGACCCCTCCCCTGTGACACCCCCTGTTCAGTGCCAGCAGGCTGGGTATGAAACCACGAGCCCTCAGTTTGGTTTGCTGCCATCTCTGCTGTTTCTGTGCCGCGAGGTGAGGGGGAGAAGGAAGTGCCAGGCAGGGCAGGGCCCAGGAGCTCTCTGCTGCTGGCACGGGGCAGGGACGGGCTGGTGGCTCCTGCTGCGAGGGCAGAGCTCCAGCGCTGGGCAGGTGATGGGGCAGGGACCACACTGGCCCCAGTGCTCCCCTCTCCTCCTGAGCCGAGCACAGCGTGGCCCTGGTGTGGGACCCAGCACACCCCTCTGGCTGCCCCGGCTGCTCCAGACCCTGGCAGGGGCTCAGAGACCCTGGCACCAAGTCACAAACACCCGTGGGTTCCATCCTAGCCTGTGGGAAAAGCTGCCAGCTCTGCATGAGGTATTACAAACCACAAGGGTTTAATAGTGTGATATTTGAATTAACACGGGATGGAAAAGTAGAATTTTGGGATTTTATAGAATGAGGTTCAAGGGAGTAAAAGATGGGGGAATCTGGGGGTGCCCTGGCCTTATTCTCCTTCTTCTTGTCCTCCATGTCTTGGTGTGATGGTGACACTTTTCTGGTGGTTTAAAGTAGAGATTCACAGTCCAACATGGATGATGGGAATTGGTAAAGAATTTATAAACACAGACATGTAGTTTTGAGTACATAATGTGGGAGTTGCCCAGGGCTCAGGGCAGAATGCCATGGCTTCCTTTCAGGACGGAGCTCCCAGGTCAGAGAAGGAATGTATAGGAAGGAAGAAAAAAACAACCTTGAAAGTGCAGGAGCATTCCAGGCTCCTTCTTTGGCTGTGTTTGGGCCAGGGAAGCAAAGGCCTCTACGAGCTCTTTTGGGGTCACCCTGACTGGGAACCCCAAGAGAGAAACCCACAGCTGGCTCCAGGGAGTGCTCAGCAGTGCAGAGCTGCAGCACAGCTGGGCTGAGGGCTGCGCTCTGCTGCACCAGGCACCCCAGTGCAGTGCTGGGGGGCGTTTGATGTTGGCGGATGAATGCCATGAGTAGTCCTGTGAAGGTTTAAATAAGTTTGTACAATAAGCTGACTTGGAGAGGAATTTTTAAGAGTTATAAGTTAGCTCCAGATGCAAAGTTCAATGGCTTTCCTGATGACCCAACTTAGTGCCTGACTTGTTTAGTAAAAAAATCCCTATAAAAATACCATTTAAAAGTGAATTTCTAAATACTTGTATCAGGAATGGTGTTTGATCACAGATAACATGTATTAAGTAATAATAGTGTGCAGCTCTGGGCTGGCTGATTTTCAACACACCAGTGGTGGGTGGAGGATTTTAACAGCATCGCTTGAGCTGTGCTTCACAGTCAAGACCACATCTACTGAAGAAAATGTGCTCCGTTTAAATAATCCAGATGAATAGACTTCGTCCCTTATTGTAATTTAACTGAAGTTTTGAAATGTGTCCTTGTTATTCCAAAGAGGGAGAACAGTATCAATAACTCAGAAATGTGACATTGCATAATTAAGCGTATTTCTGGCTGTATCCATCTATCTAGCTGTCTATCAAACCCCGCTGCTTTCCCTCCCTGGAACAGCAGAAGGCTGCCAGTGCTTTCCACGCCAACGTGTTGGAAGCCTTGGCTGGGCCCCTGCCATCCTAGCTGCTGGGTGGGAGGGAAGGCACAACAAATTTGGTACCGGGCCTTTGCTGCCAGAGAAATGAAGAAGATGAAGTTTGTCAGCCCACTTTTGGGGAAAATAACCCGAAGATATTTAGAAGAAGTGAATTAAAATTCATCATCCCCACCTGCCTCTTGCAGGGAGGTGTTTCCCATCCTGTAGCCGAGCTCTGCTGTCAGCTGCTGGGGGGGCAGAGGCGCAGGGGGGACAGAGGTGCAGAGGTGCAGGGGGGCAGAGGTGCGGGGGGGCAGAGGTGCAGAGGGGGCAGAGGGGCAGAGGTGCCTCGCTGCCGTTTCTGGAGCTGCAGCACCAAAGGTGTCAGTCACACCCTCACAGTGAGGGAGCTGCAGGTGGGAAACGCCGACTCCAGAGAGTTTCCAGTGGCAGGTTGGATGCTGGTTCTGAGGCTGGTGGGATGAAAGCACAGCCTGGTTCTGGGTCAGCAGTGCTGGGTGCAGAGCAGCTGCAGTGGTGTCCATGAGCATCCCTTGTCTGGGGCCCTGCCCACCCTGCCAGGCTGGGCTGGGGAGGGTTCAAAGAGCTGCTGGAACAGTTAAAGTGGGGTAGGATTTATAAGGAAATAGGAAAGAATTAAGCATGTGTTGCCTGGCTGAAGGATGACTTTAGGGGCAGTATGACTCTTTCTGAGCATTTCCAGGCTGCAAACACCGAGGCCCATGCAGCGCATTGCAGGCAGAATTGCTGAGAGGAACATGATGATACTCGGGAAAACGAAATTTCAAATGCTGCTGGGACCACTTGATCAGGCTTAGGTGTAAAGGAAAACCCAGGTCTAACAGCCTGGAGATGACAGGGATGTCTGAGAACTGTGGAGACCCTTTTTTGATCTCCAGAGTTTTGATTCCCTGAGTCTTTGCAGGGAGAGCTTCCACTCTCAGAAAGGTGGCCAGCTCTCCCTTTCCTGGTGGAACAGGAATTATTCTGAGTTAGATCTTCTGAAGGTAATGGAGATCGGGCTGAAAGGTTGTAGTGGATTTAGTCTGGGTTTTTTTTTCTGAAGCCAATGGGATTTTTCCATTGTATTCCAAGGCTCTGCAATTAAACCTGCTGTGGGCTCCTCCCTTAAGCAGTTTGAATTTTTCCTTAACTCTCCCCAGCCCCCAGAGAGCCTCACTGCAGGTGTCCCACATCCCCTTCCCAGTCTGAGGCCCGCAGGGGTGCAGTGCTTTGGTGCCCGGGCAGCAGCAGCGCCAGAAAAACCTGCGTGTGCTGTGACAGAGGGGGCAGGACGAGGTTTCTGCTGGAAGCAGCTCTGTGCAGATAAAATTGGATGCATTTCTGTATTTGTCTTTAGGAAAATGAAGCTCCTGGTAGCAATCCCCAGCCTGCACGGAATTGTCAGCAGATTACTTTGGTGCTTTGGTGCCATTTTTCCTCAGCTGTCCATAAGGTGAGCAGCGAATTTTCCGTGCCCAGTCGAGGTGCTGAGACCCAGATCTGTGCTGGGAGCAGTCTGTGACAGCCTTTGGAGGTGGTGGGGCTGTGGGAAGGAGAGCCCGAGCTGATGGAGCCGATAGATCCTGCACGGCCACCCCGACCCCGCTGCCCCCCACCCCATTAGCTCCTGTCAGATCCACAGTTACATTGACAGGGTCCCAGACTCCCAAGGATCTCTGTTTAGTCTTAGAAGATTAAAGGGTGGCAACTATTTTCAATATGATTATCATCATTATCGCTGGGAGATTTTATACTTCAGAAGTCAAAGTCATAATAGCCCAACTCACTGCAATTATTTGCAAATTGCCTTAATGTATTTTCCAGAAGCTATTTTGGCACTTTGTAATTTATTTATTTGCTAAGCCAATAACACGTTAAAATGCTAAAATGTCTCAGAACCTCTGTGAAGCCCGTCTGGTGGGAGCTTGCATGGTCATTGCCAGCAGCCCCTCTACCCACCAGTGTGTCCACTCTGTTTGTGTTAAAATACCTCTTGGTGCTCTCTGATAACACACCTTGAAGGACTTCTCTTTTCTTGGTTAAAACTAAAGAGAATCTGATTATGTTGCAGTAACTCTCCATGCTGATGGAAATTCTTATGAAAACATAGACTTAAACCAACAGAAAGAAACATCCAGACACAAAAAATTGTTTCTCAAAAAAAAAGTGATTTTTTTCCTCGATGTGTGTTTTGAAGAGAACTCTCAATGTGGCAGGGCTGGGGTGCTGCAGGAGCAGAGGCAGTGGGGCTGCCTGTCCCGTGTGTCCCCTGCAGGAGCCCCGGGAGTGGCCGGGCACAGCTGGGCACAGCTGGGCACAGCTGGGCACAGCTGGGGAACGCGGATTTTGGGTCCCAGCCCCGTCTGGGCCCTTTCCTCTCGTCCCTAATGGGGAGCAGAGAGCAAGAGCCACGGTGCCCCGTGCATCGCACTGAAACCAGCCCAGAGAGCTTCCCAAACACACTCGGCCAATTGTTCCAGAGGCATTTACAGCCCGAGTTAGGAGCAGTAATTGTGAATAATGGGGAGACCGCGGCAAAAACAGTAAATAGCTCACAGCCATTTTGGGAACAGAAAATGAGGCTAAATTCATTGAATAAATTAATTGCTATGGATTATTCTTTTAGCTTTAATCTGCAGTCTGCTGAAGGAAGTCTGTGTAAATGGCAAAGCTGGTCCACAGCTTTCATGCAGAAATGGGGCTGCTTCCTGCTGAACAGGAGAGAAAAGAGGCTGGAAGGGAATTTGCCAGGTTATAAAAGTGTGTCTGGCCTGTATTGCAATGTTCACCTTCACAGTTTTACTTGCCCTTTGGGAGGGGGCAGTTTTATAATCCCATTTTATTAGTGAGCAGCAGATGGAGGTCCTGCAGGGAGGAGAGGTGGTTTTTCCCAAGGCCACGGTGTCTCTGGCAGAATCCAAGTTGCAGCTTGGGATTTTGCAGTTCCTGGATGATGCTTGTGATATTTTTCTCTTTGAAGACGTCCCCTTTCTGCAAAAACATCTGTGCTGGGGGCTGAACAAAACAACCCTGAGCAGATTTGAGACTTTACCAGTGAAAATGTAGAGAAAAAGAAGGAATGAGGAACCACATCCCCCAGCTTGTTTTAGAAGATCAATTCTAGTAAAGAGGAATTATATTTTAAGAACCTGACAGATTGTCTCAGATTTACTATCTTAGAGGCCAGCAGTGAAGGTGAAGTATTTTTCTGTCAGGATTACGATTGCCTGACAGGGTCTTACCGTTACCAGGAGAAATGACCCTGATTTGGAGAAGATCTGTTCATTTGTAAGCAGCTGTTGCTTTTTAATAGCACTACTCTTCCTTACAGCTATTAGTGGCAATATTTAAAAATAAGACTAAGGCCTGTATTTTTACTTGCATGAAATTTGTGATTTAAAATGAAGCTTAGAGAGCCTTGTAGATCAATCCTGGGATTTTATAAGCTGCTATTGGTGATTTATGTGGGTGGAGACCACAAAAGCTACCCACGTTCTGTGCATGAGCCGTTTGTCAAGTTTTAGCTTCTGGCAGCCTGGATTTTTGTCCCTCCTCAATCTCGTGCCTGCAGCAGCTCCTCAGAGCCTGGAGTGTGTGGGGCCAGCTCAGGATGAGCCCTGTGCTGCCAACGGGGTTTGGGGTTCAGGGCAGGGTCTGGTCTCAGCCCTGTGCTGGTAATGGGGTTCAGGGCAGGGTCTGGTCTCAGCCCTGTGCTGGTAATGGGGTTTGGGGCAGGTTCTGGGCTCAGCCCTGTGCTGGTAACAGGGTTTGGGGTTCAGGGCAGGGTCTGGGCTCAGCCCTGTGCTGCCAACGGGGTTTGGGGTTCAGGGCAGGTTCTGAGCTCAGCCCTGTGCTGCCAACGGGGTTTGGGGCTCAGGGCAGGTTCTGGGCTCAGCTCTGTGCTGGTAATGGGGTTTGGGGCTCAGGGCAGGTTCTGAGCTCAGCCCTGCGCTGCCAATGGGGTTTGGGGTTCGGGGCAGGTCCTGGGCTCACCCTGAACACCCCTGCAGGAGGCTGCAGCTCTGGCCGTGCTGGCTCTGACACCCCAGCTCTGTTTTTGGGGCACGGAGCAGCTCCAGCAGCTCTCCCCGCTTGCCCCAGCCCCGGGTGAGCTGCAGAGCAGCAGGGAAGGGCTGGAGCCTGAGCTGCTGCTGGGAGCTGTGCTGTGGGAGCACTCTTACCCCATCTGGCTTCATCATATCCGCTCGGTTTATCAAAATAGATTTTTCCCCTCCATTTGGCGGGGTTTAATAGAGCAGAACAAACGTGCAGATGTTAAGGCTGCCCGTCAGGTGGTGGCAGGAGGTGCAGTTACCTCAGCTCGGGCAGCCCAGCAGAGCCCAGGCTCCGGCTCTGCCCGTCACCAGGTGACCCCGGGGTGCCCTGGCACACCTGAGCCCTGGGTGGGGACCTGCTGTGCCAGGGGCACGTCCCACCTTCGGGGCACCTTCGGGGCACGTGCGGGGATGGGCTTTGCTCCTGCAGGGACTCTTCACTCTCCTTTTCTGTTTCAAACATTGACTGAGAGTCAAACTTCTGCCTTCCCTTGAAATGACAGCGGCATAAAGAAATCAAAATACGTGTCTTTTCAGGACGTGCCCGAAGCCATAAAAAGGGTTGTATGCAAAATCAGACTAGATAAATCAGAATCCTTTTCTCCACGTTTGGGAAGGTTAAACCTCCAGCAGCAATGGCAGCAAGACATCGTGCTCCATTTTGCAGACATAATGTCAGTCTTTCATTTTAATACACAATGCAGTTCACCCTAAATTACATTTTCTTATTTTAATTTATTTTCATGAAAACGATAGCATGGCATAAATCATCTTGTGGAGGTTGGTGGGTTATTTGCATTTCAGAGGTTGATTTTAACTTTGTATTATAAAGGAATTTGCAACCGAGAAGCTCTGGGAGGCATTAACTTGCAGTGATGGTGGTTCTCCAAAGGTGATGAATGACGTTCATTTGGCTCAGGACAAACAGCCTCCAGTTTGTGTCTTTCTGAAAAAACTTGTCAGAGACAAAGAGTGCAAGCCCGTGAGTGATGCTTTCGTCTCTGGAATGGATCCCTGCGGGAAGGGTTTGGGGGAAGGCAGCTGTCAGCACAGCTCCTGCAGTGAGCCTCTGCCCGGAGGGGCTGGGGGGGTTCCCGGGGCTGGGGGCTGCCCCTGCTCCAGACAGGGGGATCCTCACGGGGTCCTGCTGCTGCTCTGCCAGCCTTGCTGCCGCTCCTCCTCACAGCACATGTTTAATGCCACCTGACAGAGGCCAACTGGAAGCCTGGAAGACTTTAATGAGTCTTCAGATGTCTATTTTCTGCTAAGAAACGTGGCAAGAAGCTCTATCTTAAATTCAATATAGCATGGAATGCTCAGGGAATGAAACAGCAGAGTAAAACGTATTTTATTAGCGATGAACTGAGGCTGCACATGAAAGAACCCTTTAAATATCTGACATGTTAAATGCATTATTTTCCCTTCAGGAGAGAAGGAGTCAAAGGGACGGGGCTGATGAACTGTGCTCATTAACCTGAGCGATGGGAGCGGCATTGGCACGAACGCTGTGCAGACTTCAAACACGGCTCCTGCCGGCTGGGCCTGCAGCCCTGCTCCAAAAACAGGAATTACTGCAGCCACTGTTGCAGCCAGAGGCTCACCTGCAGCTGGGTCAGGAGTCAGACTGAACAAAGCAGTGGGGCACAGCCACAGAGGGGCTGCAGAGAGGCAAAGCCAGCCCTGCTGCAGGGCACCTGCTGGAGGAATGAGTCCCTCTGCTCCTGAACACATCCACAGCTCTCTAAAACATGGGGAACTCACTTCCTGCCCCATTAGCACAAAACCATGGGATGGTTTGGATTGGGAGCGACCTTAAACCCCATCCCACCCCACCCTGCCATGGCAGGGACACCTCCCACTGTCCCAGCTGCTCCAGCCCTGTCCAGCCTGACCTGGGCACTGCCAGGGAACCAGGGCAGCCCCAGCTGTGCCAGGGGAGTGTTTTGTGCTGGAGATTTTGTGTTGGGGAAGTTGGTCACAGGAGTGCTGTTCCCATCCTAGGCAGGAGCAGACACATTACACCCCGAGTGCAGGAGAGGATCAGAGCTCAGGAGCTCAGCCCAGTCTGAATGCATTGCCCACATTTTAGACAAAACTTAGTGTTCTAACAAGTCTTAACATTCTACATCCCACTGGCTGCCTCTGACACTGACTCAGGAGGTGGCACACAGCAGAGGATTCTCACAGCTGTGGGTGAGCCTGTGTCCAATGTCCAACAGCAGCGAGCAGCAGCACCAAAGCTGCTGTGCCCTGGCCTGGGAGGGGCAGGAGCTGAGAGCCCACGGGTACAGCTGGGGAGTATGGAGGAGCAGATCCTGCCCTGGGCAGGAGTTGAGAGCTCACAGGTACAGCTGGGGTGGGATGGAGGAGCCCTGGGCAGGAGCTGAGAGCCCATGGGTACAGCTGGGGTGGGATGGAGGAGCCCTGGCAGGAGCTGAGAGCCCACGGGTACTCCTGGGGGTGGCCAGTGTGTGCACAGAGGGGCTGGGACAAACCAGGTGACCCTGGAACTCTCTGTTAGCTCCCACTGAAAACATGGCACGAGGCACCTCAGCCTGGAAATAGGAACTTTACAGTGATCATTTGAAGTATGAATATGAATATATTTTAATCTAATGTCATTATAACAACACTTTCTTAACTAGGGAAACAGAAGTTTCAAAGAGAAGACTTATTCCTTGCCAGGGCATTCTTGACACCTGGAGGATGGACCCCCTTTTGGTACAGCCCTAATTTTTGTGTTTTTAGTTGTGTTCGAGCTGCAATTCCTGCATAATCTCCAGAGGAGTGAGGGTAGGGTTTAAGAAGAAATCTCTGCACAGGGAGAAACACAACCTGATAACTCCTGACTGATTGATGGCTTCTTCCTTCACCTCAATCTATAGATTAGCACGTCCGTTTCCTTCTCGTGGACATGTTTGTTAGCACTGCATGATCGAGCCTAATCTGTGTGGGAAGTTATTTATCCAAGGGCTGGGGGGCATTTATACAGTTCACTTGTCACCAAGAATAATGGAGAGGACAGGTAAGATAATTCCAGCTGTATTAAGGGCTGAGAGATGACTGTTTGTGTTTTGGTAATGGGACACTCAGAGTGAAGGATCTGAGATGGTTTTGTAACATATTTGCTGGAAACACCCATTTAAAATGGATTTAATTCCTTTTATTCCCCTGTTTCATGAGGGTGCCTGGGGTTGCTCTGGGAGAAGGAGACATCAATTGCCACAGAAGGGTGGCCCAAGGACTTGTGAGGAAAGATGTGAGTGCCTGGGGGTGTCCTGCTCCCCGTGGTTTGCTGCAAGCAGCCCCAAAGCGAGGGGCCAGCCCTGCTGGTGGGATGGGGGCACCCAGGGGGACGGGTGGGCAGGGGGGCGTTGGGCAGAGGGGATGTCCCTGGGCAGGGGGGGATGTCCCTGGGCAGGGGGATGTCCCTGGGCAGGGGGGGATGTCCCTGGGCAGGGGGATGTCCTTGGGCAGGGGGATGTCCATGGGCAGGGGGGGATGTCCCTGGGCAGAGGGATGTCCCTTTGCAGGGGGATGTCCCTGGGCACGGAGCTGTCCCTGGTCATGGAGGCTGTCCCAGGAGCACAGGTGGGTGGCAGCTGAGCAGGGGCTCCTTCCCAGCCCTCGGGGGTGGCTGATCTCCAGAGCCCTGTCCTGGTCCTTGTGCTGTGGCAGCTCCTTTGCAGGCCAGGCTCTGTTTCAGAGCTGCTGTTTCCCATCCAGGCACCAAAGGAGCCTTTCCTGCCATCCTGCTGCTTTGCCAGATGTTCTCCATTTGCTGCCTGTGCAGTGATTTCTCCTCTCTAGGATCCCGAACTGCCTTCATCTCGCTGATTTCCAACACTCCCACGGCATCAAGAGCACTTGGAATTCTGCTCCCGTCCTCCAGACTCACAATCCCTCCCAGCCTCCTGTCACCCACCAGCGCCAGCAGCCTCTCCTCTGCCCAGCCCAGAGGGAGCAGGAGCTCCCTGAGTCCCCAGCAGCCTCTCACCTTCCCAGGGACCCCGTGCCCAGGGCTGCTGAGGCTCAGGGACTCATTCTGCCCCTGTGAGTGGCATTTCCCTCAGACTTTCTGTGCTTGCTGAGTTCCCTGGCAGTGTGTTTGAGGAGCTCTGTCACCGTGGCACACCCTGGCTCACACGCCCTTGGTGGTGGCCATTTGCCCCCCAGGACCTTCTCTCCCTCCACCTCCCTGACCAAGCCCTCCTTAAAGTTGCATTTTAGTTTTTATTATTTATCCTCAAGAAATTTATAAACCTCTGCTGGCTCTGTCTCCTGGGCCACCATCTAATCTTCCAGGTGATGACAACTTGATTGGTGAATAATAGATTCCAGTCTCTCCCCAGCTGCTGAATGGAGCTATAATTTCTAAATGCATCCTTGAAGAAGGAGCAGAGCTTGTCCTTCTCCAGGGGTTGGCTTTTAATCAGCCCAGTTGTCTTTTCAGTGTTGAAAACTTCTTTTCATTGTAATATGCAAAAACCCCAAAGCTGGAAATGAACCATTACCTCGGATTAGTGTGCAGATTAGGGCCCCAGTGTTTTGGATGCTGCAGAAATCCTGTAAGTGATATTCTCTGCCCTGTAAAATTTAACATTAAGCAGCAAGGTAAGCAACTGAAAAGACTGAAAACAGACACCAGGGGATTGAATGAATTGCTGGGGCATAGATCAGTGTCACACTGGAGATTAAAAATCAGTCTCTCTGAAACCCAGAACAAAACTTTCCTGTTGCTCTGATTGCTTTTTTTTAATGGGCTGTGGGAAATAGAGAAAAAGGAAACTGGTCCCTTGAAAAGATTCCAAGTTGGAGAATAACATGGAATGGGATGGGATGACCAGGGGACAGGGATGGGATGGGCTGAGCAGGGCTGGTTTGGGCTGACCAGGACTGGTTTGGGCTGACCAGGACTGGTTTGTGATGACCAGAGCTGGTTTGGGCTGAGCAGGGCTGGTTTGGGCTGACCAGGACTGGTTTGGGCTGACCAGGACTGGTTTGTGCTGACCAGAGCTGGTTTGTGCTGACCAGAGCTGGTTTGGGCTGAGCAGGGCTGGTTTGGATGACCAGGGCTGGTTTGTGCTGACCAGGACTGGTTTGTGATGACCAGGACTGGTTTGGGATGACCAGGGCTGGTTTGTGCTGAGCAGGGCTGGTTTGGGATGACCAGGAGGAGCAGCCACAGCACCTTTTCTGCCTCTAAACATCTCTCTTCTCAGGCTGCCATCCTCCAGCAGGGAAGGAAGGGCTTCCCTGCCAAAACCTTTTCGGTGGAAAAAGGCCATTCATTTGACAAGTCAATTTGCCATTGAAAAAAAGTCCTGACCTTAAAAAATTAATTCATTTTGTAGGTTTGCTGAAGGTTCTTCCCTAAGTCCTGCACTGCCGAAGTCCACTGGGACCCTTCCTTTGACTTGAGCAGGAGTTCAAGCAAATCTTCTGTCACAAAAATAACTGGAATCAATACTCAGACTTCATCCTGGAGAATGGGAAGTGTGATCATGTGGTAACTGCAATTTTCACTCCTGATCTACTTTTTACATTGTCAGAACTGATGAAGCATTTTATGGGAGGAAAGAGAAAAACCAACAAATCAGGGAGTATTCCCCTAGGCTGATGAGCGCATGTGGTGTGATAAACTGCTGTTATTAATCTCAGCTGGGGGCAAATAATGGCTTCAGAGTAGGGAAAAAGGCCACGAAAGCGACCCCCAACCTCTTGGAAGAATTTCTTGAACATAAAAGCAAAATAATGGCAGTTGTTCCATGAGGCTTTGTGTGTAATGGTCCAAAATACTCCAGGGCACTGAAGGAGGGTTTGGGTGCAATTATTGCATTAAGAGCAGCGCTGGTACCAAAGCATTCCACACCAATACCCCTGCAGTCCAATCCTTACGGGGTACCAAAGCATTCCACACCAATACCCCTGCAGTCCAATCCTTACGGGGTGACACGGGGCTGCTCTGGGGCTGGGGCTCAGCCGGGCTGCCCAGGACAGGGCTGTGGGGGACGCTGCCCTGGGCTCTGCCTGCACATCTATAATTCATTTAATCTCCAATCAATGTGCAGTATCAATAATGAAGCACTTCTTGATGGGCTTTGCACTGGCCAGTGGCAAGGCAGATTGTGCAGCCTGGGGGGAAAGGAGAGGAGCAACTCCCTCCTTGGGTAAGCTCCTTGCAGATCACGAATAAATCTTCTCTCTAGCTGGCAACTCCCTCACACTGCTCTGAGATTTCTGAAGTAACTCCCCCCTAATTTAACTTGTGCCTGAGCTCTCAGAGCAGCCTCACCCTCTAAAGAAAAAGCACCTGATTGATGTGCTGCTCTTAGCTTTTGTACAGGAGCAGAATAGCAGAAACACAGAATCTGGGGCTGTGCAATCCTTCGGGCTGGAAGGGATCTTTAGGATCCTCAATGCAGGTGCTGCCCTGGGCTCTGTGCACGGACTGGCTGAGCTGTGCTGCTCTCTGAGCTCTCGCATCCTCCTTCCCAGCTGAGCTCCCACTGCATCTCAGGGCCACGGGAAAATGACTTGTGCTGCTCCTCCCGTTTCATATTCATTCATCATTTCCATATGGTGACTGCAGAGTTGTGCCATGTGTTATTCAGCACAGCCCCACAGAAAGCTGCTAAAGATAAAATCGATTTTTTTCTCAGAACCAGAAACTAGGAGCTGTTTCTTGTCACGCTTCAGGAGAGTGAAAAGTATCACTGGCTCAGACCTGTGGGCTGCAGATCTCCCATTCCTCATATGTCCTTGGGATATCAGAAAGTTTTCTTGCTCATACTTGATTGAAAGTGGGAGTTTTGAAGATTTTCTTGGGAAAACAAAAAAAAATTATGCCTGATCCATCCCCTCGGAAGGATCACAGCTGGAGGGGAGCTGTGTGTGACCTGCAGAGTGGCAGGGTGGCTGCTGGAGAGGGGCTGGGGCACCAGCGCTGGCACCAGCCCGTGCTGGGGGAGGTGGCCTGGCCACCCCGATGGTGTCACCATCAGCCCGACAGCCTCAGGCAGGGGCTGCTCCAGAGCCAGCTGCAGGAAAGGCCGGGGATGCTGAGGGAGGACCAGCTGCAGGGATGTGTTTTCCCACCTCAGTGTCATTTGTGGGTTGATGAGGAGCTTTAAAGGCACGTTTTTTTCCTGGAGAAGAGGCAATGGGAACGGAGGTGGGGAGCAGTGACGGCAGAAGGTGGGTGGTGAGTGCTTCTCATGGCTTTCCAGCACAGCCAGTTTCTGCCTGCACCCCCAGCGCTGGGGCTCCAGTCCTGCATGCACAGCTGAGGTTGCTGTGGGGAGGTGGATGAGGAGGGATGGGCTCGGCAGAGCTGCTTCACCTTGGATTCCTTCATCTTCAAGGTGTTTTCCAGGCTGGAAGGGTTCTGTGCCTCTCTGGCTGTGCCGTGCCCAGGAGTGGGCTGGCAGCAGCAGCAGCAGCAGCAGCAGCAGCAGCAGCAGCAGCAGCACTCCCTTCCAAAGCAGGAGCTCCTTGTGCCACGTGTGGGAGCTCAGCTCCCCAGGGCTGCTCCTGCTGGGTTGGGACTGGCACCGGGAGAACAGCCTGGATCACACTTCACTTACCCATCAGAGCTGCCGTGGGCCCAGCAGGGCGACAAATGTTCTGCAAAACACAGAGAAGCAAAGACAGAAGATGTGGAGGAAAAAAGAACATTTACATTTTTTACTTGGAGGAGTAAAATAAACATGGGAACGCTTCCCAGGAGAAGAGCTTGTTGTGGTGTCGATGCAGAGCTGCGGTTGCTGCCTGAGAGGATCTGCAGGAACGTGCCAGTCTGCTCTGCTGTGGGTGCTCGGGCACCCCAGGCCCCGCTGTCCCCACACTGCCCAAGGGCATCACCTTCTTCCAACCTTTGAAGGTCAAGAAAGATCAAACAGCGAAAACCAGGTTTCAGTTCCTTGGTTATTGTTTTGCTGGCATTTCAACCAAAAAGACAGCATCCTTGAGCCTACTGAAAGAGCAATATTTGGTGTTTGCACTGCAGCAGCGCAGCCAGCTCGACTGGGCAGGACGGCTCTTCGTGGTGCTGTGCCAAGGCAGCTCGGGGAGGGCAGCTCGGGGTGGGCAGCTCAGGGTGGGCACCACAGCAGCTGCTCCGTCCAGCTCAGGGTGGGCACCACAGCAGCTGCTCCGTGCACCCTGGGTCAGCTCCCGTGCTGAGGACTCGGCGCTCAGCCCTGCCTCGCTGTGTCCTGCTTTCAGCTTCTTGTGGCTGTAGTGCTCCATGCAGTTATTTAGTACAGGTAATTATGGGAACAATAACTTGGGAAAGGTTGAACTTGATGAACTGGGGAATGAACTTTTGGCATAGACCTGGTGAGCGTGGTGCTGGTACTCATTGGCAGGAAACTCGCAGATTCGGTGCATTTTAACCCAAAGCACATTTCCGTCTCATGGCAGCTCTTTGATTAGTGGTGCTCAGCTCGGGGTCAGAAGGTGGAGAGAGAATGGTCAGTGCGAGGCTGAGCGGGGAGCGGGCAGGGAGGGGATGAGGCAGGGAGGGGATGAGGCAGGGAGGGGATGAGGCAGGGGGGGGGATGAGGCAGGGAGGGGATGAGGCAGGGAGGGGATGAGGCAGGGAGGGGATGAGGCAGGGAGGGGATGAGGCAGGGAGGGGATGAGGCAGGGGGGGGATGAGGCGGGGGGGGATGAGGCAGGGGGACTCGAGCCCCTCGGGCTGCCCCGCTGCCCCTGGTTTCCCAGGCTGGGATGAAGAGCCCGGCAGTGCCGAGGTGCCAGGGGCTGCTGCGGTGCTGATCTCTTTGCTGTGCCCTGTGAGGCCCAGCACAAGGAGCTGCTGGGTTTGACATCCTTTGGTGCTCCCTGGGGTGATGCTGGGACATGGGGCTGCCCTGGGATGGGAGCTGGGAGGAGCAGGAACTGTCCCAGGAGGGGCTCTGCTCTCAGGCCCTGGCATCCCCAGAAGAGACAAAAGGAGGTGTTAGCTGTTAGCCTGGGCAGGGACAATACTCTGCCCCTGCACTCCTGATTCTGCGATCAGCACACACCACGGAGCAGGAATTCTGGGCATTCCCAGGAGCTGTCCTGAGGCACCACAGACATTTCCTGCGTGTCCTGCACTGTCCCAGTTAAACTCTGCTGGAGCTGGGCTACGGAGGAATGAGGATTCCGTGGTGAAATGCCATCACTCCCCGGTCTGTTCTTGACCATGCCAATTCCCTATGGAATTGAGATAAGTTCTTTCAACTCTGATTTGAAGAGGTGGGACAATAATTCCAACTCATCCCTCATCCCACACCCCATACCCCACATCCCAGACCCCACACCCCTCATCCCTCCTCCTGCATCCTGAGCTCTGGGCAGGCACCGTCCGTCCTGTCCCAGGATGGAGAGGCTGCTCCAGCGGGGCTCCTGAGCAGTGTCTGTGAGGAACCTGAGACAGGAGATGAACAGAAGGGAGGCAGGAGGTGGGACTGGCCCAGCTGGGGCTCCTGCAGACACCGCTGGAAACTGCCCAGCCCTGCCCAGCCCCGCTGACCTGCCCTGCCCTGCTGCCAGGAGGGTCAAGTGTCTGAGATAAAGACTATGCTTTAGACAATTTTTATTGCCTTTGACATTCACTGCTGCTCTATCAATTCTCAGACACAAAGAACGTGCTCTGGCTCTCAAAATCTCTGCTTTGGAGCCTTTTCTATTTGCCGAAGGACTTGTGGTCCAACTGAAATGAGATAAAATTAAATCGTGCGACTGCCAAGGGGTTAAAAGCAAAAGGAGGTTGTTCATCACTGAAAAACATTAAGGAAAAGCCAGGCCTGAGCCTGGCCAAAGCCGTGTCTGCGGTGGCAGTGCTGGGTGTCCCTTTCCCGGGACAGGGCTGTGAGCCCGTCCCCCCAAATTCCTGCCCGAGGAGCTGAGCCAGCCCCTGTGCTGGGCTGGGGACTTTGCTGGGCTCTGATTCCTGCTGCTCTCCCTGGGCAGCTCACAGCACGCTGCTCTCTGGGAATAGCAGGAGCAGCTCCAGGAGCCCCAGGAGCTCCTCTGGGAATAGCAGGAGCAGCTCCAGGAGCCCCAGGAGCTCTGCCCCAGCAGCGGGCTGTGCCCTGGGCACTGCAGAGCCACCGCAGAGCCTGGGGACCCCGGGGCTGTGTGAGCTCAGCCTGACCCAAATGGCCACTGGGGCACATCACAGGGAGAGGATGAGGATAAATGGTTCTTATTCAGCTTCCAGACCCCACAACCACACCGCTGCATCCATCAGCACAACCTTTGCCAGGAGTTTTCCTGCTTGTTTGCTGCACACACTCACACATGGTGTCTTTTCAAAGCATTCTGTGGCACTGAGCTCCAAAACCAGTTACATCTATTTCTTTTTGGTTTAGGCCTGCTGGAGTAACCTATTGCTATGTCCCTTATGCTTGTATTACACAAAGGACTCATTTTTTTTCCTACTCACCTTTACTCTGCTATTCTTAATTTTACAAAGTTCATCAGTCCCTCCCCACTCTACACAGAAAATGATGATCTAGAGCTCACGTGGCTTTCGCATGTGATAAGCCATCAAATGTTAAAATAAAAGAACCATCCCCATAAGCTGTAGCATCAAACAATCCCCAGCTGGAAAAAGCTGGAGATTTGCACTGACTCCAGCTCTTTTGGCCAAACTGCTCAGCCTCTGGGCAGATTTACACCTGCAATTACAGAAGGAGATCTTCCCGTGTGCAGGGGTTTGGAAAAACCAAACGCAGCCAGGCTGCGCCCGTGCCCTGCCCAGGGCAGGGCTGGGAGCTGGTCCTGGTGTCCTTTGCCACAGGCACGGCAGGAAATGAGCAGCACTGACGTGATTAACATGGAATGACTAATTGGAGCAAACCTCTGGAGAGAGAGGTAAGGATTAAAGATAAGAGAAGCACAAAGCTTTGTGTTTGCTCTGTTCAAATGGAAGGCTCCTGGTGCTGAAATTCCCCCATTGGTATTCCAGGTGGGGCCCTTCCTCTGCTGCTGTGCACAGACATTTGCAGGGGTGACCTTTCAAGTCACTTAATGGATGTGCCACGTACCCAAATATCAATTGTTTCTCCTAATGAAACGCTGGTTCTGCTGTGTTTTGCCTCCTGGGAAAGGATGTTGGAGCAGGCTGGAGGCAGCACAGCTGGGCTGGGAGCTGCAGCCTTTGGAAACCACTACTGCTGAGGAAAAGGGATCCACATGAAAATGTTCTCTTGGACGGACGTGAGGGCTGTGAACACCTGAGTGTGTGTTTGTCTGTGCACAACAGATTCAGAGAGGTGGGAAGCTGCTGCCTGCCTGTGGAGCCTGAGATTCCATTGTTTTCCTTTGCTGCACAACCAGACCTTGCAGTGGTTGGAAAGGTGAGGAAGGACAGGCTGCCAAGGGTTAATTTCTTGGTGGAGGGGGTGCTTGAGCCTGGGGTGGGGGGCCTGAGCTCCTGCCCCTCTGCCAGCTGGGCACAGTGCTGGGCTCCCTGAGCCCCTCAGCCAGACCAGCGCTTCCATCCAGCAGCTGGAAAGAGAATTCCAGTGGAAGATGCAGCTGAAATATTGTCACAAGTATTTCCCCTACAATAAATCAGCTTTGGGGCAGGAATAGAGGATCTGCAGTGTCTCTGCTGGGCTGGATTGTGCCAGAGCCAGCTCTGGTCCCTGGGCTCCAGGCCCTTGGCTCCTGCCCAAGTGTCTGCAGGTGGCCCCAGGTCTGCTGGGGGGTAAAGCAATAAACCAACACAACTATTTAGGTGTGATCTATCTGCATTTTTCCTATTTCTTTTTTTTAATAACCATGATAGTGTAAGCGCCAGCTAGCAGCACACAGCACAGATGATGAACAGCATTCCCCTTTGGAAATTGGTATTTTGAAGTGCAATAAAAATAAGAACAAATACACTGAAAATGCCCAGATGTGAAGCATTCTGGCTGGTCTCCTGGGCAAGGGGAGCTCCTTAATGTAGACGAGGAGAGAAACAGGTTTTTCAGAACCTGTTTGATTTGAGATTTGAGAATCCTGGTGCTGGGACGCAGAAGCAGTTTTGGTAGTCCAGCAGGTCCTGGCTCTCGGGGTCCAGTGGCAGCTCCAGTCCCCATTTTGAGCCAGAGGAGCTGCAAGCTCCTGCTTTGGCTGCAGCACTTTAATCTTCCTCCCCAGGCTGGCCCCAGGAATCTCCTGCCTTGGGGCTGTTAAGGTCCATGTGCTGCAAATGCAGGTAACTCTCCACAGCCTGCAGCAAATGCAGTCTGACAGAAAAAGGGACGTGTTGCAGGTCTGGGCAGTCGTACCCTGAATCACAGCTTGAGCCAAACGAGAAATGCAGGCATGGTCTGATCCCCACTGACAGCGCTGGTCACTCCCAGCTCGGCTGAGAGGAACATTCAGGGGCTGCTGAAGCACTTCAGCTTCAGAGGATAAAGTATTTCAGCCTCCCTGATCACAGAGAGCATCTCCAGTTACCAACCAGAGAAATATGCTTCAAACCAAACCCTGTGTTTATTCGGAAGGAAAGAAGCTCAGCTGGTGGGAGAGTAAGAGCTCTGCTTTACTTTTTTTTTCCTGGAAAATGAAACAGCCCATTTATACATTGATTTATCAAGCTTATCCCAACTGTCTTCCAGCCAGGATTCACAAGGCCAGCTTTTTGTTTCTCTGCATGCTCCAGCACACAGATATGGCTTTCAGAGTGGAAATCAATACATCTGCAGGACGCCTCTGGTGCTAGCAGAGTCCACAGCTTCTTTGATTAAGCTCTACTAAAGCATAATTGTGTGGAACGCCTTGCCATTTCCTTGGCACTGCTCACACAGCGTTCCAAGCAGGAAGCATTTTCACAGGGCACTGGAGCCCCAGACAAGCAGGCTGCAGAGGGAAATGCCCATCCTCGGCCAGGGAAGTGTTTGTTAACAGCAGCTGATGGGCAGCAGCCCCGTGCCTGAGCCTGGCCCTGCTTCAGGCAGAGCCAGCTCCCACCAGAGCTCCTTGGCAGGCTCCCTCAGCTCCCAGGGAAAGGGAGGGAAATAAAAAATAAATCACCTTTCCTTGGCCAGCCCTCAGCCAGCCCAGGCTGGGGCGGACAATCCGGGGCAGTGGCAGCAGAGGAGGAGGATCAGCCCCCAGCAGGACCTGGGGTACCCAGCCCGAGCAGCAGCAGCATCTCCGACCACCCTGCTGCTCCCTCCAGGGAGCCTGCAGTGTTTGCTGCGATTTCTTTTCATTCTGTGAGACTTTAAAGCAATTCTGCTCTGCAGCTCAGTTCAGCTGCTGCAGCTTCTGCATTCCGGACTGCCCGAACATGATGGATGAGAAATCCTAACGGTGAGCCACTCCAGCCTGCTTGGGGTTGAAGCTTTACTGAAAACGGATATAAACAACTCTATCATCAGCAAAATAAACTGGGGGCCTTTTGCAGCTGTACCTCACTGCACAAGGTGCACAGGGACTCCTTTCCTCCTGAGGTCACTCATTTCTTGTTTATGTGAGGCATCAAAAACCTGCGTGTCCTGCAGAGAGAGACCTGCAGCCAAAAGCAAAACTCAGGGCTCACTTCAGGATGCTGCAAGTGAACTTGTGCTGCTGATTTTGCCTTTGTGGGTTTTTTCCAGATGACCAACACCAGTAGAAATAATGAGTAATTAACATATAATGGAAAAGGGGATACCCAGGGATGTGCAGCCAGACAGGAGAACTCTGTAAGAACTCGTGGAAAGGAGCGTTTAGCCTGGTGTGCGAGGCTGGGAGATCCGAGTGGCCTGTTCAATAACTCCTGTTGGGAAGGGATGTGCAGCCAGACATGAGAAGAACTCATGGAAAAGGAATATTTAGCCCAGTGTGTGAGGTGGGAGATCCAAGTGGCCTGGTTCAATAACTCCTCTTTGGAAGGGATGTGCATTCGCCCAGTGTGTGAGGTGGGAGATCCAGCAGCCCGGATCAATAACTCCTCTTTGGAAGGGATGTTCGCCCAGTGTATGAGGTGGGAGATCCAGCAGCCCGGATCAATAAGCCATAACTCCTCTTTGGAGGCTCTGGTGCCGCCGGGCAGCAGCTCTGAGCAGAGGCTGCAGGGGACCAGCCCAGCCCAGCCCAGCTGAGCCTGCAGGGCTGGTCCCAGGGCCCTGCCCAGATGCTCTGGGAGCAGATCCCACATGTGTCCCGTGTGCCGTGGGTGCCCAGGGGATGCTGGTGGCCCTGCCAGCAGCCTGGTCCTGCTCTTCCCTCAGGAACCTCCTCTCCAGGACAGCCCAAGGCCACTGGAGCTGCTCCTGCCTTTCTTCAGTGTGCCTTTTAGAAGCTGTTAGTCTCTTCCCTTGGCTGTAGTGCTCGGCCAAGCATCATTGTAGGGAACATTAGGTTGTGTTTGGGATATTCAGTGCTTTAATAGTTTCATTCTTGGCCTTTTCTCAACCCTTTTCTCTTGGGTGAGTGTTATGCAAGGAGAAATGCCATTCCCCTTTCCACAATTTCTCTATCTGTACACACAGTAAATGGCAACAAGCCCTGGTAATTCCTGTTAAAAGCCCTGGGGTCCTGAAGTGAACCCCGAGACAAGAGATTGAAAAGGCAACAATTAGGGGAGAAGGGAGAGGGACAAAAGGGATGTAAACAGGTCCCTGCTGCAGAAGCCACAGCTGCCAGCCAAAGCATCACAGGAGCAGGGGTTCAAGAGGCTGGAGGTTTTTGGATGTTTTTGAAATATAAGCTTAATAAATATTAGAAATCATCTTTAGCCACATGCTAGGTCTCTCCACTCTCAGTGTTATTTTTTGACATTGGCTCTTTGTCCCTCATTGAAAGCAGGAGAAACTCTGCAAATCCTTGTTTATGGCTTGGGAGGGACAGTACTTTGTGCTGGTTGTATTTGTGGGGATTATTGGTTGGGTCTGTGTGCTTTCAGACGCTGTTCCTTGCTCCTCACAGGCAGCCAGGCACGATTGCAGCAATGAAATGCTCACAGCAGCTGCTCCCAATGCCTTTCCATTGCCAGTGGTTAACTTCTCCATGGCCAAGGAACAATCTCTGAAGTGTTTTACAGTTCCGTGCAATAGCCAAAGCTCCCCGTAGCAGAAGCTATTAGGACATTTTAACAGAAATGCTGATTTTCTCAGGGCCCCTACAGCATCTGCTGACCCCTGGGGGTGCCCCTGGGGCTGCTGAGGCTGGTGGGGACCCTGGGGTGTCCCTGGGCAGCAGCTGCTCCTCGGCTCCTCATCCCTGCTGCTGTAGCCCTGATTCAAACCCTGCATCTCTTCTGCTTCCCTGGGCCTGCACATCCAGCTGCCAGCCCATACCCAGAGCCCGTGACACGTTTTGGGCAAAAACAGACCAGGGCAGCAAATGGAGGGAGGGCCATGGGCCGAGCCACTCTTCCCCTCAGGTCTGTAAAGCTCTGTTTGTGCCACAGAAGCTCAACACATGGGGATTGCAAAATAATTCTGTGCATCTGGAAGAAAAGAGAAATCATTTCTGCTCTCAGAGTCCTGTTTTTCTGGCAATGTTGGAGTTCATGGGCTCTGACCACTAGGCCAGACCTGGACAAGAAAGGGACAGAAACTGGTATATTATGGCAAAAATGTGGGTTTTTTTCAGAGGTAAAATTCTGTACTCCTGAAGGTCTTTGAAGTCTGGTTTTGCCACTTGTTTTGGGAGAGGCTTTGAGCATTTAAATGGCTCCTGAGGGCAGTTTTCCAGAGGGTATGAAACCAGCAGTGCCACCCAATGTCACACGTGGCTCTGGGCACAGGTTTGTGCACCCAGCATTTCCTCAGGAGGCTCGAGGGGCTGTGGGCACCAAGCTGGGCACGAGCCTGCAGTGCAAAGGCTGCTTGGCCAGTTCCTTGTGGCACCCAGCTGGAGAAGAGGCAGAGCTGAGTCCAGTGGAAACCCTTTCATGCAAGGACTGTGCTTTTGTATTGATTTTGTAAAGCACCAGTTAATATAGGAATAATAGCTGGGTGTTTTTTCTTAAAAGGGCCAGACTGTTCTGCCAGGAAAACTAGGATTCGTAACAGCCTTGAGATATTTTTTCATTTGTTCACAATATCAATGATATTTCAATTAATATTCATGTTGGAATAAAATCTGAGGGGGCCTTGGTAGTAAACCAGCAAACAAAGCAAGGAAAAATGGCTTTTTATGATTGCATAAAGATGCAAAATAACAGGGGGATTGGGAGCTTGTTTTCTTCTGTCACATCTCCCAGGAAAGCAGAGCAAGTGTTCTGTGCCTGTGTTTTGTTTTGCCTTTGCCCAGGGACATTAATTATCCTCACGCAGCAGGGGTGGCAGAGCTGTGTGTGCCCACACGGGACACTGGTGGGGTGAGAGCCCGTGCCAGGGAAAGCCTGGAGGTGCCCAGCTGGGACCAGCTGTGGGGCTGGCACAAGGTGGGCTGTGTGCTGGGATGACCCAGGAGCCTTTCCTCTCTCCTTCCTCCTGAGCCAGCAGTGGCACACCAAGAGGTGCTGCTGCTCTCTTTGAGCCCCTGGAGAATTCCTGGGCAGGTCCCCCCCTGGCAGGAGCTGCTGGCCATGAACTGAGCTGATGAGTGCCCACCTCCTGTTCTATCACCCAAAAATAAGGCCTGAACCCAGATGAATTACAACAGAGCTCATTTGTGCAGAGCAAACAGCTCTGAGGAGTCTGTATTTGCTGTTGGGGCAAATCCTGACCAAGGAAGGCATTTCACAGCAATTAATGCAAGCTGAGCAAGGATTTTTCTTCCAGCTGGTCAGTAACCGTCACAAACTACTGCAGCAGCTCATGGTTGGTGTTATCCCACTTCCTTCAGGGAGTTATGGTGCACTCACAGAATCCCACATCGCTTTGGGTTGGGAGGGACCTGAAAGCCCACCCAGTGCCACCCCTGCCATGGCAGGGACACTTCCACTGTGCTCCCAGCCCCATCCAGCCTGCCTTGGGCACTGCCAGGGCTCCAGGGGCAGGCCCAGCTGCTCTGGCACCCTGTTCAACCTGTCATCCCTCTGTCCTGTGCCTCCTGACTGCCTCCTGGACGTGCAGCAAACCAGCAGCGGGCCCAAGGCCATCTGCTCCCTCGATGCTGGAGAAATCCGCTCCTGAATTCCAGCTCCTGAATTCCAGCGTTCCTGGTTGTGTTCTCAGGCTGCACCAGTGGGAGGAAGGGCAGGAGACAGGAAAGAGATGGAGGAGGTTTGTGCTGAAGGATGTTATCCTGCTTGTCTTGTACACTCTTTGGGTTAATGGAAATGTCTGTGTGCAAGTTTAGATTGGGAACGATGACCTGGAGGACTGGGAGGAACAGGCAATTCCCTGTTCTCCATCTCTATTTGTTCACCCTTTAGGGTCTCTCTGTGAGTTGGAACTGGGCTAGGAAAAGAGTCCAGGGTTATGCCATCTATGCACAGCTCTCATGGGATTCAGATGATTTGGCTCATTCACAAAGTTAAGAACACCCTAAACCCTGCCTTTTCTTGCTTCTGCATTGAGGTATTGCCCCAGTGCCTTGCTCTTTCTTCCCTGCACTTGGGAGCCAATTAACATACCCCCAGGAAAAAGTGGAAATAAAAATAGCAGCCTAGATGAATCTATCCATACAGCTAATGAAAGGTCTGGCTGCTGCTTTTTAATCTGCTTTGAAGAAGAAGGACACTGAAGGAGTTTGTCATGTGGCCACATGAGAAGCCTCCAGAGGCCTGATGGAGAGGAAGCAGCTGAAGAGGCTGGTGCCTGTGCTGGGCATGGACAGGCACTCGGGCAAGGTGGGGAAGGAGCCAATTCTGCTCCACAGAGCCCTGACAAGGGGTTTCGTGGGTGCACTGACAGGCTGAGCCAAAAGCTGAACTTGCCATTAATTCCAGCTCATGAACTCCAGAGCTGCTGCAGACTGTGCTGGAGACACGGCCATGGAACAAAGCTGCTCCGGGGGCTGCAAGGAAAGTAGTAATGGCAAAAAGCAGAAAACAGCTGTAACTGCCAGGAAATGATAGAGCAGCCACATCAGGAGGCATTGAGCACAGGGCCAGTTGCTCAGGAACTTCTCTGGCACACGCAGCGCGTGGCTGCAGAGCTGCAGAGGTGCCACCAGCGCTGTCCCTGCAAGGGGCTGTCGGCACTGGGCGGGCATCAGTCTGCTCGGGGCATTGCTGCAGAGGCAGCTCAGGCTGTGCCTTTGGGCTGGGGCCCGCTCTGGGGGCTGGAACACCCCGGGGCGGTGGCTGGCACTGGGGACCGGGCAGGTGCCCCACCTGTGGCACTGTGGGGAGCAGAGAGTGCCCGAGCCCCTCTGGCTCTGCACCACCGCTGCCCCTTCAGCTGCACGCAGCCTGGGGGACATTCCTGCTGTGCTCCCAAAGCTGCCCAGCTGTAGGGACATCACTGATCCCGCTGCTGCGGGTCCGCTGGACCAGCCCCGGTGGGATTGCCCCAGTGCCTGAAGGGCCCTGAGCTGCTGGGCCACTCCCATGACCCGGGTCTGGGGTTCCAGACAGGAGCTGGGAGCTCTGCTCTGCTTCAGGCATGCTGCTGACAGACCTCTGCAGCACAGGAGCCTAACTTCCAACAAAACTGTGCCATAATGGGCAGTGAGAGCTGCCCCAAAATCCAATTGCCTCGCTCCTGCCTCTGAGGATGTGCTCTCTGGGAGCTGGCTGTAGCAGTGGCGTGGTTGTGACAGAATATTCTCCCCGTCACCAAGGGCAGGGAGGCAGCAGGGAGGCAGCAGGGAAGCAGCATCCTTTCCTGCTGCCCTTCAGCTCTCAGTGCAAGGTTATCGTTGTAAAACAGGGTGAGGAAACGCCTCCTTTGGGAGGCTCAGGGAAAGAATCCCTGGGATTTGAGTGGGGGCAAGCAAAGCAAACATTTCCTTCATGGCAGATGTTCATATAACTGCTCTGAAATTTGCTTATTTTCATCTTGTGGGATTTCCAGTTTCAGAATTAATTCCCCCGTGTGCAGTCTCAGCTGTCAGAAGCTGGGGTAGAACAAAAATACAGGTAGGATTTCTCACAGGGGAAAAAACTCTACTGACTACTGAAAAACTGACTGGCAGTCCTGCCAGTGCTGCTCAGTCTGCTCAGAGTTAATATTTTTTCACCCTATTTCCTCAGAAATATGACTGTTATTTTTTCCCCTGCTTTCATGAACCAAATTTGCATCTGAGATGCATTTTCTGGGACCTCAGCAGTGATGGGACTGGCATTGCCTCTCTAAACAGAGCACCATATGCTTCCTTCTGTGTGTGTTTGCTGCCTGCTAAACCCTCCCAGATAATCTCCCCGGCTGAGTACATGACAAAGTACCAGAAAGGCGTTAGCACACAAATGCTGACACTCCTACAAAAGGGGAGAAGTGATAAATGCTTTCCCGTGTAGAGAAAAAGATAAGGATGTATTTTTGGGAAGGAGCTGATGCTTGCAATACCTGGAGTATTTCAAAATTGAGATCGGGAATGTAAGGCAAGGTAGATAGAGGCTATCATTAAATCTGCATTGGTTTATTTGAAAAACAAACACTGGATGTTACTTTCAGAGCTCTCTTATCAGAGATGCAAAGGAATTGCATTGGGGCTTTCAAATGCATCTGAAGATGAAGGGCCTTATTTCATTTCACATGAATTTAGCAGGAGTTACTCCCAGATCATACCTGGGGCTTTTCCTCTTAGAAATGGAAATTCTTGTTTTTCAGTCAAGCAAATGGCAATTCAAGTTTCAGAGAATACATATTATTCAGCAGGAAAAACCCAGCACACCTGAGGGATGGCTCAGTAAGAAAAGTGTTGCTTTCCAGGACGCCTGCCTGGCCCTGTCGGTCCCAGTTCTGAGGTTTTAGGGCTGAGTGGCCCTTGGGGAGCGCTGTGTGGATTTGGCGGTGTTTGGCTGGATCTGCTGCCTGCCAAGGCCGGCTGGCAATGGGCTGGAAGTGCACATTTGATCGGCTTTGGTTACACGGAGCAGCTGCCGCAGGGACACTGTCCGTGAGCCCCTGGCCAGGACGGGGACAGCGGCTCCATCCCACCCCCAGGGCCGGGACGGGACAACGGCTCCATCCCACATCCCACCCCCAGGGCCGGGACGGGACAGCGGCTCCATCCCACATCCCACCCCCAGGGCCGGGACGGGACAGCGGCTCCAGGCAGGAGCGCTCCGGCAGGGAACGATGATAAATCACCGGCCGTGCCCCGCTGCGGGGCTGCACAAGGAGCATCAGCCCTCAGCAAGCGCAGCGCTAATGATCGCATCCCGCTCCCAGCTCCCTCGGGCTGGGCTGTCAGCAGCCGCACAGGGGAAGGGCTCCTCGCAGGAGGTGTTATTACTGTGTCAAATCTGCTAAAGGAAGAAACATCACCTGCATTTTGGCAGGCTACCACGAAGAACAGGCGGGTGTTAATCCCCACGGGCAGCAGGTAGGGCTGCACAGGTGTTGCTGCTCTTGTGGCTGGCCAGTCCTTTGCCAATTATCAAAGCACAGAGATTTCCCTCCCTCGTTCATTCTGCTCAGCTTCTCCCATCAGGATCGTTTATCTCTTTCAGAAACACTCCCGCTGCTGTTAAGAGCAGGGGCCGCAGTTTTACATTTGTAATCCGTGGGCTCTCGCTCCCAATTTGCCTCCTGCCGCCGCTCATTACCGCGGGCTGCGCTTCCAGGAGCACTCCAAGGTAAAGCTGTGCTCCAGCTCTTCCCAGGAACAGCCTCACTGCCAGGAACAGCCTCATTGAAAACAACAGCTTCATTGCAAAAAACAGCCTCACTGCCAGGAACAGCCTCACTGCAAAGAACAGCCTCATTGCAAAGAACAGCCTCACTGTCAGGAATAGCCTCACTGCCAGGAACAGCCTCACTGCAAAGAACAGCCTCATTGCCAGGAACAGCCTCACTGCAAAGAACAGCCTCATTGCCAGGAACAACCTTATTGCAAAGAACAGCCTGACTGCCAGGAACAGCCTCACTCCCAGGAACAGCCTCACTGCCAGGAACAGCCTCACTCCCAGGAACAGCCTCATTCCCAAGAACAGCCTCATTCCCAAGAACCTGCTTCTGCAGTGTCCTGCGGCCCTCCTCCAGGCACCCCTGCGTCTGACGTGCCGTGGGTTATCTGTGGGTACAGGTGCCATGGAATCCCAGAATGGTTTGGGTGGGAATCCCTGAACCACCTCTGATCCAACTGGCCCCATCAGTCCACGTCCCCAGATGCCACATCAACGTTCTGCTCAACCCCTCCAGGGACGGGGACTCCATCGCTGCCCGGGGCTGGGCAGCCTTTCCATGAAGGACAGAAATTCTCCTCATGTGGGCTGGAGCCGTCCATCCCTACGTGCTCGGGGCACCGATGGATCTCCCTGGTAACCCGAGCAGCTTAGCCCGGCACTGCCAGGAAGGCAAATGTCTGTGCTGCACTGCGAGCTCGGGTGGGCAGAGGAAGCAGCTGCTGTGTGAGAACTGAAAGAGAAGTGGGAGCATCCTTTCGGAATGCTCCTGTGGCTCCCGTGCCCGCACAACAGCGTTCCAGCCCTGGCTCCTGCCAGCCCCGAGCGGGCAGCGCTGCCCAGCTGCCAGCCCTGGCTCTCTGCAGGTCCCCTCGCAGCGACAGGGCCATTAGAGGGGTTTGTGTTTCTGTACCAGGAGCATCACAGCTGTGAGCAGAGCGGCCAGGCCAGAACAGCCGTGCTCTCAGAAGCAGACAATTTGTGACATGCTCCTGTTCCCATGACAGACAGCAGCAGCTTAGCCACGAGCTGGAAAACTTCTTGAGTTCAGAAGTTGCTTCATTAGTGAATAGCCCCAAAACCTCCCTGAGAAGGAAGTAATTTGGGCTTCAGATGAAGCATTCAAGTAATTCAAAATAGTTTCATTTGGAAATTAATTTTATTGTAATTTTGGAAGGATCTGCTCAGGGAGCAGAGCTGTGCTGCTGAGCACAGCCTCTCCTTGTGGAGCTGCTGGACAATGAGGACCAACTGGTGGCATTTTCTCTCCTAGTTTTGGGTTTCTGACAGCTGCTTTCATGCTCAACTCCTCCTTAAAGCTGACCTTTCTACTCCAGACTCCTCCATGAGTGCCTTTCTGATGGTGCTTGTCTGATTGAGCTGTTGCTCACTAGTGTCAGTGGGAAAAAGAGATAACAATTGGAGCTCTTCCATGTCTTGCCTGCTTGAAGCTCCTGGAAGCTCCACTCAGTGCATTTGTTTTGTTATGATGTTACATCAATGGTTGTTTTTCAGGGAAAATCCCCCTCGGTGCCCTTGATTTCACTATTTTGGTCTCTGGGTCATTGTGCTGCTGTTGGAAGCACAGGGAGGCATCTCTGGGAGCTTGCAGGGCTCCACTGGGATGTGCTTGGGGATGGGGTGTGCTAATCTGCCCCTTGGCACAGCCTGCACAGGGCTGCAGCCCCTCAGTCCTTGGAGCATCTATCCAAGGACAGACATGAGTCACGGTCGCTTCCTCTCGGCACAAGGACGTTTAGGAAGATAATAGGTGGGAAAAATAACAGTTGATCCTGAGGCTGAAACTGGAAGCGGTTTCTGAATATAAATTAGAATGTGACCTCAAACTGTCCTGGTTCCTGTCTGCTTGGCAGTGTCTCTCCTTGCCCGAGTCCAGCCTTTGTTCTTCCTTTGTCCCTCTGTCACTTCTGCTTTGGAACCCTCTTATTTGTGCTGTGACTGGCACAAGCCTGTGCCTACACGTGCAGGACGATGCGGCCTGCCTGGGCACAGGTGCTGTCCAGCCTGCTCTGTGGGGACAGGAAAATCCCACGTTAATTCTGAGGGGTTGGCACTGGGCTTCCCTCTGTTTTCCATGGGCACGGCCGTCTGTGGCTGTAATGGAGTCCCTGAAGCCTCTCCCGAGGCAGAAAAACAGAATTTGTCACGAATGGGAGATGCTGCAACCTCTGTCAGCTGCTGCAGCCGTGCCCTGGTGCTGCCCAGCGAGGAGGACATGGGGCAGGCAGGGTGGGCACGAGGTACAGCAGGGTGGGCAGGGTGGGCACGGGGGCTGGCAGGGTGGGCAGGGTGGGCAGGGTGGGCACGGGGGCTGGCAGGGTGGACAGGGTGGGCATGGGGGTGGCAGGGTGGGCACAGGAGTGGGCAGGGTGGGCACGGGGGCTGGCAGGGTGGGCAGGGTGGGCACGGGGGCTGGCAGGGTGGGCACGGGGGCTTGCAGCACCAGTGGCACGGCTGGTCCTGCACCTGCAGCAGCAGGAGGGGTTTGCTGTGTGCCCACCATCCTGGGGACACCTGCAGAAATGGAGGAGAGCACAGGGCCGGCCTGGCCTGGGCCCCGCTCTGCCCACTGAGGCTGGGGAGGCAGTGCCAGGGCAGCAGGACCACGGCGGGTCCGGGCTGGCCCTGGAAATGTGTGTGTGACATAGAGGGTCTGGCTGGCCTTGGAAATGTGTGTGACATGGAGGGTCTGGCTGGCCCTGCCTCATGTCCCCGCAGATTTGGGGAGGGTCTGGGCTGGCCCTGCCTCATGTCCCGGGTGTTTGGGGAGGGTCTGGGGAAGGTCTGGCCGGCCTTTCCTCGTGTCCCGGGTGTTTGGGGAGGGTTTGGCCGGCCCTGCCTCATGTCCCGGGTGTTTGGGGAGGGTCTGGCTGGCCTTACCTTGTGTCCCCGTGGATTTGGGGAGGGTCTGGCCGGCCCTGCCTCGTGTCCTGGGTGTTTGGGGAGGGTCTGGGGAAGGTCTGGCTGGCCCTGCCTCGTGTCCCAGCAGTTTGGGGAGGGTCTGGCCGGCCCTGCCTCGTGTCCCCGCAGATTTGGGAGCACAGCCCGGCTCCCCCCGCTCCTGTCACTGCCATCAGCGGGTTTCCGTGAGCTCCTCGTGCTGCTGCGGTCCAAGCAGTGTCAGTGCAATCAAACAGTCACCACGGCCCTGCCTAATCAGAGTCTACAGTTTATTTTTCTGCATAGTAAATTTGCTATGATCTAGGTCAGTGCTTGTGACACCAAATTCCCCTTCCAGAGCTGTTTGTTAAGCTTGAAAACCCCCACAAAATTCCACCTTACAAGGGCTTTCAGACTTGCAGCTTGTAGAGTGGCCCTTGCTGGGTTTTGGCACAGGGCTCTCCAGGGGAAAAGTCTAGATTTCTTTTTCTGGCTTACGCTGACTGTCCTTTGTTTTGCCAAGCTCAGAGTACCGAATTTGCTTTTCCTCCCACAATTTCATTAATCATGAACTATCTTTTGTTTTAAGTAAGAGAGATGCAAGGAGAGCAGTGGTCAATAAGCACAGGCCAAAGGAGTAACTAGGAATATTGATTGGGAATGAAGGCCTGATGTAATAAACTGCTGGCTGGAAGGAAGGCTAAATGCACACAGAAGGCCTCGGTTGCTCTTCCCACAGGCTGTTAGAACAAAGTAAGGTTTTTTTTTTTAGGTTTTTTTTCCTTTGGAATTAAATCACTTTGTGGTAATAAATTACCAAATATTCTGTCATTGCAAAGCTCATTCCCCAAAAGTAGGACTTGGCATTTTTTTCTTCCCTCAGGCTCGGTTCAGAGCAGTAGCCTGGTGTGCTCATGTGCAGCTATTTGTCCTTGCCCAGTTTCATCCTAATTTGATGTGTCACCATAAAAATGGGGTGACTGAACAGCCTCAGTTCATGGCAACCTGGATTTAATGGATCTGGTGAGGAAAGCAAGCAGTAAAATTTGTTTCCTTCAGTGAGACTTGGCGTGGCCCCCGGTTTGTCAGGTCGGATTCCTCAGTGCTTGTCACATCAGAGCTGTGGGGCAGCAGGCAGGGCTGGGCTGTGGCTGCAGGGCACTGCAGGGCCCCAGGGGCTGCCCAAATTCCCAGCGTGGTGGCACCTCTGCTCCTAGGCTGTGCCTGCTGGGGCTGGCAATGCTGCCCTGGGCTCCCCTCTGCAGGACCCTGTCCCAGGGAGGGCTGGGAGGGACCCCATCAGTCCATGGAAACATCTCCAAGGGCTGGCAGAGATGGTGCCAGGCGCTGCTCAGTGCTGCCAGTGACAGGACAAGGAGCAATAAGCTCAAACACAACGAGTTCCACCTCAGCACAAAGAACTTCCTTCCCTGGAGGGTGGCAGGCCCTGGAACAGCTGTCCAGGGAGGGCACGGAGCTGTTTCTGTGCTGCGGTAACAGCTCCTGCAGCAGCACTGCTGTGTGCACATACCCATCCATCCCTGTGCTGCAGGAACAGCTCCTGCAGCTCCTGCAGCAGCACTGCTGTGTGCACTCCCACACCCATCCTGGAGCAGCCCATGGTCAGTACCCGTGGCACGGTGCTCACTTGCATTATTATTATTCCATTTTCTGTCTATCTGAGCAATGTTCCCAAAAAGGTGTTGTGGCACTGAGATACCATCTCGAATCCCAGTGGCTTCTCTATTTTTCTGCAAAACCATACAGCACCTTTTTTGTTAATGAGTGTCATGAATAATTCAAACTAAATTGCAGCTCTCAAAAGAGGCAAGTGGAGCAGAGTGAGCCTCTCTCCTGCTTCCCTGGCATGGAAGTGCCAGAGCTTCACTGTCCATCTCACTTCTCTTCCACAGAAAAAGATTTTAAAGGCTCTCGGGCAGCATTTCAGGAGCCATCAGAGTCAGGGCACTGAGGGCCTCCATTACTGTTGTGTTCTCAGGGCTGATCTATTATTGCAGCCTCTTGCACTTTGTGCAAACCAATTAAAATGAATAAGTGTACTCTGATCTAATATCCAAGTCACTTTTTGGCACACAATCATTCATCATAAATGCACATAAAACTAGAATTCAATTAATCAGCTCATACAAAGAGCCCGTCTCTTGCTATTTTTTCCTAATACATTTTTTCTTCGAATAAAAATGTAATTGTCAGTGCAAAATATCAAACCAGAGCCACATAACAAATAACTATGGATTTGTAATTAAGCCAAATAAAGCCTAAGATGGAGTATAAAAGGCAGAGAGCTAAAATCCAATTAAAACTTATTATGAGAAATACAATGCCGGGATTTTTTTCAGGTGGAGAGCAGCATACCCTGGTCTGGAAGAGAACACTGTTATTGGATTTGGTAATGAAACCCGAGGAGTGTTGTGTGAGTGTGGAGCAGACAATGAAGGGCAAGAGGAGCCAGGGACAGAGGAGGCTGAGGGCCCCTTGCAGTTATCTGCTGGTTTTATCAGAGCATCCCTGGCCAGGCAGAGTTATCTCTGCTGCTATCAGAGCATCCCTGGCCAGGTTAGGGCCCCTTGCAGTTATCCCTGCTGGTACCAGAGCATCCCTGGCCAGGCTGAGGAATCACTTGCAGTTATCCCTGCTGGTACCAGAGCATCCCTGGCCAGGTTAGGGGTCACTTGCAGTTATCTCTGCTGGTACCAGAGCATCCCTGGCCAGGTTAGGGGTCACTTGCAGTTATCCCTGCTGGTACCAGAGCATCCCTGGCCAGGTTAGGCCCCTTGCAGTTATCCCTGCTGGTACCAGAGCATCCCTGGCCAGCCCCTCCCCAGGGCTGCCCTTGATCAGGAGCAGGCTTTTCTCTGCTCTGGCTGCTGTCTGTGTCCAGGTGAGCAGGGAGCTCATTCTCCTTCCTAAGGGATGGTGGCCATTGGTGCAGGACACCCAGAGGGACACGAGGGCTGGGCTGGCAGGAGACAGGGGCAGGCACGAGCTGGCAGCTCCTTGTGATGAGAGTTTGATCCATCCCTCATCCTCCTGCCGTGCCTGGCTCGGGCTCTGGGCTGGGGAGGGATTGGCACCATCGCTGCTGCCTCTGGGAAAGGAGGAAAACAAAAACCTTCAGCCTTGTCTGTGACTGACTTCCCACACTGGCCTGACTAATCCTTATTTCTCAAGTAGAAATGGTTACAAATATAAATGGGTTGGCGGGGTCATTTTTCTTTCACTTTTTTCCCAGTCTGAAAGACTCTTAGACATGGAAAATAAATGTGTGAAGTTAGCCTAGTCTGAAAGCAACTGGACTTTGTGCTTAAAATGAAGAAAAAATAGATTAGATTTCTCTTCCCAGAATTCTCATTGTTCCAAAATAACTGTAATTATTCCCCTTTTTATTATTGAGTTCTTCCATTGTGTAACACGTAATTCTCTTAACTAGCAGAATATTCCTGGTCTTGCATTTTATTCTGACCCTATCCGTTTTAAAAAATATGATTATAGGTACAACTCCCATGTGCCTATTTTATGTCTTTGTAGCATTAATGGTCTGTTGAATAATACCCATTGCATTGTTTATCCCTTTTATTCTTGCTAACAGCTGTCACTGCTTTTGCAGCTCGGTGTTTCCTCCTCTCTGTGCCTCTGGTGTGGACCAGCCTGGGCAGGGCTGAGGATGGCGAACGGGGCAGAGCTGGGAGCCAACCTCTCCCCTCCCGTGGCCAGTGCTTGTCCTGCAGCTCCACAGCTGGGCATCTCCCTTCCCACGCTCCAGGTCCAGCTGCCACCACGGCCAAGGTCAGCCCCAGGAGCCCTCCAGGCCAGGCCCAGCAGCTCCAGCAGCACGAGGGACACGGGGGGTGCAGCCTGCCCCTCGCTTTGCTCCAAGGGTGGCACCCCAAAGTGGGCTGGGGCGTCCCCTGGCACGGCTGCATCCCTGAGATGTCGTTGTGAAGCCTGGGGAAAGCTGGGGTGCTTTGCAGGAAAAGGATCCTGGGCAAAGCTGGGTGCTTTGCAGAACAAGGATCCTGGGGAAAGCTGGGTGCTTTGCAGGAAAAGGATCCTGGGGAAAGCTGGGGTGCTTTGCAGGAAAAGGATCCTGGGCAAAGCTGGGGTGCTTTGCAGAAAAAGGATCCTGGGCAAAGCTGGGGTGCTTTGCAGGAAAAGGATCCTGGGCAAAGCTGGGGTGCTTTGCAGAAAAAGGATCCTGGGCAAAGCTGGGGTGCTTTGCAGAAAAAGGATCCTGGGCAAAGCTGGGGTGCTTTGCAGAAAAAGGATCCCTCTCGTTCCCAGGGCACTGCCTCTCAGCAGTGTCCCAGCCATGGTGCCCAGAGTTTCTGCTCCCGTTCCACGTGCTGGGAGCAGCTGGAGCTCGGGCACCGGGGTGGGCACGGAGCAGGCAAATCCGAGCCCTCAGCTGGGCTCCTGCAGCCCCAGCGCCAGCGCTGCCGCCAGCCCGGCTCAGGACGGGTGGCACGGGCACGCTGCTGCCCTGGACTCACCCACCCTGCTCCCTGTCCTGGGCACCCCAAACCCCGTCCTCACCCTCACTGCTCAGCCCTCGGCCCCACAGAGAGAACCCCTCACTTGGGCACTTCGCCCTGGAGCAAACAGGACAGAGGGAACAGGCACAGACACACAGACGGCTCCAGCTGGCCCCAGCTGTGAGCAGCTCTTAGGAAAGCCTCCATTACAGTTCACTTATGACATAATCCCTCTTGCTTTTTTAACAACAGCTGGAGCGAAGCAAAAGGGGAATGAGGTGACTCTTCTCACCAGATGGCGAGTAAGAGACAAAAGGTACCTGAAATCAGAGAGGGAACGAGATCCCATTTGTGGCTGAACTCAAGATGGGAAGAAGACACCTTCTTTGAGCAATTTGGTATTTTTTGTATTGAAACAAAATACTGAGCAGTCAGCCCAGGAACTGTCAAACATAGTTATTTAGCATAAGAGGTAAATGACAAGTATTAAAGTTGTCTGGTGGAGACAGCAGGAAGCTGTAACTCTTGGGTAGAGACTGAATTCCAGCGCTCAGCTGTTTGTGCCTTACAGGCAGATCCACCCCAAAATGTCTCCTGCCATCTATTAATGCACTTGCCAGACCCTCCCGTGCCTGCACGGTGACCCTCGTTTGGCAGCTCCAGCCTCGGTGTCCCTGGCAGTCAGTAACATCCCCGTGCAGGTGCTGCTGACGCGGGATCCATCCTGCTCCGCGGGCCCTCGGTAACAATTAGCAGCATTAACAACGCTCTGATGGGTGTCAGCAGCTCGCTCCTCACCGGGGGCTGTGAGGGGCTGTATTGGAGCCATCTGTTTGAAGGTTTCTGTTCCCTCCAGCTTGCTGCTGGAGCTCACGGAGAAGAATTCCATCCCCAGGTCCCATCTGACCCTGCATCCCAGTGCCCGTGCCCCCAGCCCCCTCATCTCTCCTGGGGACCCTCTGTGCCCTGCCAGGGCTCTGGGGTCTCTCTGGAGCCCTCTCTTCCCCGGGGAGCAGCCCCAGCCCTGCAGCCTGGCTCTGGGACGGGTGGTTGGTGGCTGGTGGCTGGCAGTGACTCCCTGGGGCCGAGTCCTGGTGGCTCCGAGTGTGGCTTGTCCCCCGGGCCGAGCAGGGGCAGGCAGGAGCCTGCCTGGAGGGTGTCTGACCATGCAGACAGTTCTCCTTCAGCTGGCTGCAGCCCTGGAAACACAGAGCTGCCTGGGATGGAATCCCACTCCCGGCCTCTCTGGGGTGGAGGGAAGCTCTCCTCCCTCTCAGGGGTTCCAAAGGCTCTGGCAGAGCTGCTGCCGTGCTGGGCAAGGACTTCTGGGCAGCACTGCTGGCTGTGCCCCTTGGCAGACACCTGGGGATGCTCTGCCCTCCCTGGGAGAATTGCTGTGCCCCTGGGGATGCTCTGCCCTCCTTGGGAGAAGCGCTCTGCCCCTTGGCAGACACCTGGGGATGCTCTGCCCTCCTTGGGAGAATTGCTGTGCCCCTTGGCAGACACCTGGGGATGCTCTGCCCTCCTTGGGAGAATTGCTGTGCCCCTTGGCAGACACCTGGGGATGCTCTCCCCTCCTTAGAGAATGGCTGTGCCCCTTGGCAGGGCACCTGGGGATGCTCTGCCCTCCTTGGAGAATGGCTGTGCCCCTTGGCAGGGCACCTGGGGATGCTCTGCCCTCCCTGGGAGAATCCTTGTGCCTCCAGCCCCAGGCTGCTCCCACCCCTGAACCCTGTGCAATTATGCATGCGAGCTGCCTCTGAAATTAGCTGCACATGTTTATATTAACATGCAAATAAAGCAGCTTCAAATAAGCCAAAATATGAAAACGTCTCTTCATTAGGTTGGGGTTTATGGCATAATTGATTTGGGGGGTGCAAGGCCCTGATTACCTTCCTGGCGCTGAAGGGATCCACAACAATCACACTGATAACAAACCATTAAACGTATTCTATTAAATTACTGGTAATTCTGAAAAAGCTCAATATTGCACATGGGTTCATTTAATTTTTATGTAAATTTTATCCCTGATTTTGCAAAGTCTTAATAGTTTAACAGCAGATTAGGCTAAATTATTTTAATTGAATTTTATGTGAATTTTTTCCTTCTGCCTTTAAGGAACCCATTCATAAAGGTTTTTCTTTCAGACATTGTGCACGGAGAGAACTGGATGCTGGTGCCAGCTCTTCCGGCTTCACTGTGGGCCACAATGCCCACCTGGATTTGAAATCCAAGTAAATCCAACTGCTGCTCATTTCACATTGGATGTTCAGGAAGAAAATACTGAATTTGGAAATAGAGCTGGAGGAGAGCAAAGGAAGCATCAAATTTGGGAACACTTTTTCCAGAGGGTCAGTACCCTAAGGGTTCTTTTTATCTTCATTTTTGTTTCTTCATCCGGTAGACTTTCTCACTGTTGGGACCGGATCAGAATTCTTTCCCTGTTGTTCAGGTGATGTGCTGCGTTTGGGGCGTTTCTCCCTGAGCACTGGCTTAGAAACAGCATCAGAACTGTGCCTGAAGGTGGGACCCACCTCCACGGGCTCCCTTTCTGCTCCCTTTGGGGTTCCCACAGGCTGCTTTGGGGTTCCCCTGGGCTCCCTTTGGGGTTCCCCTGGGCTCCCTTTGGGGTTCCCACAGGCTCCTTTGGGGTTCCCACAGGCTCCTTTGGGGTTCCCCTGGGCTCCCTTTGGGGTTCCCACAGGCTCCCTTTGGGGTTCCCCCGGGCTCCCTTTGGGGTTCCCACAGGCTGCTTTGGGGTTCCCCCGGGCTCCTGCAGCCCTGGAGCCGGGAGCAGACCCCAGATCGCGCCTCAGGAGGTGCAGCCCCTGCTGTGGCCCTGTGCAGCCAGTGACAGGGACAGGGACACCCAGGACTGGAGTTTTCCTCTTTGGCTCTCTGGGCTTTGCTTTCTGGTTGTTTTTGTCTCTCTTTTTCTGTGGTTGTTCTATTAGTGCAATATTTAAATGTCTTAACCAAAACAGTGTCAAAGGATTTCTCCTTGGGTAAGTGTGCCAGCAGTAATCACGCTACGTCTGGAACAATTGGAATAAATGCTGCCAGGGCTCCCTCCCTGGCACTGAAATCATCTCTGCACGTATTTCAGCTGCTGCTGGCTGTGGGCCGGCTCTGGGGCCCAAGAGCACAGTGCAAAGTGCCCAGCCTTTGCTCCGTGCCCAGGGGCTGTCCTCAGCCCGGGGCACCAGGGATTTCGGGGTCCCTGAGCTCCCCGCAGTGGGAACCACACCTGAACCCCCGGGCTGGGTCCTGCCCTCTGCCTTTCCCTTTGTGCCCTTGCACAGGGACTCTGGGCTCAGTTCCCCTTCCAAAAGCAGCTGGGATGTCACCGGGCCGGGTTGGAGTGGCGCTCTCAGATATTCTCTGTCATCACCCGTGGAATCAGACACTCGTGTAGGGCTGCAGCTCTGACAGGGCTCAGCCACAGCCATGACTTAGGTCTGGAAATGCCTCTGAATTATTCAGTGTAAAAAGGCCCCCAATTACCTTAATTGCGGAATGAGCGAGTCCGTGGAAGGCACCGGGGGCCCCGCCGGGAGGGGGATCGGGGCCGGGAGGACCCGGAGCCTCGGCCGAGGGAAGCTTTGCTCTCCGAGGCTGCTTCCTTCCCGGCACGGCTATTTGCGAGGCTGTCCGGATAGCAGAAGAAGGTTATTTTTAGAGCCATTTAGAGGTGCTTTTGCACGGTGCATTACGGAGCTCTCCCCGAGGATGCTCCGGAGGACGCGCCCGGGCACAGCCGCACCTCCCGAGGGGTTTGTGCAGCCCGGCACCGCTCCTGGGATCCTGCCGTGCTTGGCTGGCTGCAGCGAGCTGCCCGAGGAAAAATCCCTCTGAGGCACGTGCTGATAACATTTCCAATGTGATATATGTCCCAACACAATGCTTGCTTTAGAAAGAAAAAATAGGAGTTTTGAATGAAGTCACAATAAGCAGAATATTTTCAAATGTTCAATCCAAATCCGGCTAGAATTTGGTTATTTTCCCTCAGGGAAGTAAATTCAATTTTAGATGAATTCAAAACGTTAGTTGCATACTTTTAAAGCACAAAGACTCCTGCAGACATAGGATGAGCCCGGCTGGGAGCGTCCCCTCTAGCTGGGCAGGTAAAGGTGTTTCTCGCCCCGCACGGGGGAGGGGGCACACTCGGGAGACACGAAAACCTGAGCAAAACAGCTGCTTCGGGAGGAATTTTTGGCAGATACATTTTTCAAAATAAATGTGAAAATATATCCACTAACTTGGCAAAACACAACAAGCTGTGAAGATTACCAGGCGGACAGGAGGAAAACGGACTTTCTCCAGCAATGGTTAAAGAGTAAAATGTGAACACCGAAAGAGCCAGGGATTTGGGACCCTGGTGGATGTGGAAATGAATGGGCTTTGGGCTATGTTTTGCCTTTTCCTGCCCGAGAAGCAGCAGTATGGAAAGGTGCGAGCCTGCGGAAGGCTGTGCTGAGCGCTGAGAAGTGGCACCTGGGGACATCGGCAGGGGCTGCATCGATGTCCCCAGAGCGAGGAGGGGTCACAGAGCGCGCCAGGAGGGAGCGCAGCTCCTGTTGGTCGGAATGTGACATTGAGCAGCTGCCTCCTGCATTTGCTGGGCTTTTTGTTGCGAGCTTCTTTGTTGTTTTTGTCTTTTGGCTTTTCAGTAATTTTTTCAAGTGCTAATTAGAGAATTAGGAACACTCACCTCCCACACATCAATTTGTCATGTTCTGCTTTGCCACAGTAATTCCAAGAAAGGATTTTGTAATCTCCCAGTGAAGCAGAATCAGTTTAACACGGACACACCTGAAGCAGAAACGCGGGATTTCATTACAGAGGCACACGGGGAATGTGAAAACACGACAAAGCCGTTCAGGAGAGCTTGTTTCCACACGGGGACACCTTCCCACGGCTGAGATGGAACGGAAGGGTTAATTCTCGTACCGGGGGCTGTGTGCGGTCGGGAGGAGCCCCCGGCCCGAGGGTTCCTGGCTCTGAGCTGTGTCACTGACAGAACCATCCCAGCGGCTCAGTGCCAGGGCATTCCCTGGCAGCTGCCCGCGGGTGGCACAGGGCTGGCAGGGCTGGGAGAGGCACGGATGTGCTCTGCCGTCTGCTCGCTGGCCATGCTGTCAGATTTTTAATATCATTTAATTTTGCCATTACTTTCTAAAACCTGTCGTGTCTGAAGGCCTGTTTAATGATGATATATCCAATCTTCCTGTTTCTCCCGTTGCGATATTAATTCTTGAGAATGAAAATTAAAAAGAGGCAATGAATGTTATTTCAGTGAATTTACTGGAAGCAATTAAACTACAAACACTTTTTTTATGACTGCAGAGTGTAGCCAGTATTAGGAGACATAATTTTTTTCCCTCTGCTGACTATATTTTCCCCTTCAAGCAGAAGTTGAATCTATCTATAGAAATGATGGTCTTTTTCAGAATTTTTTCCTCATTTAATTGAGTGTTGCTTTTGTACTTGTATCTTGTGCAACGTTAAATCCCATCCTCTGATCCAGAAAATCTTCCGTAGGTGTGAAGGTCATTAATTTTAATTCAATGGAACTTTTTGACACTCGCTAGAAAACGAGGATAAGTCTCAATGAGTTTCATTAAATAAACAGAGCAAATTAAACTTTGTAACACAGCCCAGAGCAGATGAAAATCGTCTCCTCGAGTGCAGTTAATGGCAAGCAGGAGCAGCCCATGGCCGGGGGGATGGAGCGAGGGCGCTCCCCGCAGAGCTGCAGAAACCCCTCGGTGCCAGGGCAGCACTGGGGAAAGGGCCGGAGCTGCTGGAGCCCCTCTGGAGCCAGGCTGGCAGAGCTGGGGGGCTCCCCTGGAGGGGAGAAGGATCCAGGGAGAGCTGGGGGGGCTCCCCTGGATGGGAGAAGGCTCTGGGGGGGCTCAGAGCCCTGCCAGGGCCTGGAGGGGCACCAGGAGAGCTGTAGAGGGACTGGGGACAAGGATGGAGGGACAGGACCCAGGGGATGGCTCCCACTGGCAGAGGGCAGGGCTGGATGGGACATTGGGAATTGGGAATTGTTCCCTGGCACAGCGTGCCCAGAGCAGCTGAAAAGCTCCAGCACAAATTTATTGCTGAGGTTTGAAGCTGTTCCCTTCAGAGCAGCACGGGCTGTTTGTTTCCTTTCCAGATGCTGCTGGGCTGTGTCTTATGGGGCAGCGACTCCTTCTGATGCTGGGGGGGAAGGTGGGGAGCTGGGGAGATGTGGGGGGATGCTCAGGGGTGAGGCTGGGGGAGATGCTGAGCGGTTGGAGGGATGCTGGGGGATGCTGGGGGGGTGACACTGGGGTGATGCTCGGGAGGGATGCTGGGGGATGCTGGGGGGTTGGGGGGATGCTCAGGAGGGATGCTGGGGGATGCTGGGGGGTTGGGGGGATGCTCAGGAGGGATGCTGGGGGATGCTGGGGGGGTGACACTGGGGTGATGCTCGGGAGGGATGCTGGGGGTGACACCGGAGGGTGACACTGGGGGACGATGCCGGGGACGCTCAGCTCTCCCCTGGCTTCCTCGGCCCCTCTGGGAGCTGCTCGCTGTCTCCACAAACCCAAGGGTCCTTCACACCGCCCCTGCTGCTGCTTCGTGTTCCCTCAGCCCTTCCGAGGCTGATCCCTGCCTGCTGGATCCCCTGACACCTCCTGGGCCCGCTGGGGTTCGGTGGTATGGAAATCCAAGCAGTTAAACGCCCGGGGCTGGATTAGCACTACAGTAAACCTGCTCTCCTCTGCCAGCCATGCTCTCCCTCCCCGCTGGCACGGAGTGGCTCCTCTCAGCAGTTCCTTTGCGCTTTGGCACCCCTGGTTTATCTGGTCAATAATGCACCAGGCTGCTGCAGCTTCGTGCCCCGGGAACTCCTGCATGTCCTTCCTGGGAAAGCCCTTCCAGCCCGGCCCTGGGCTGTTCTGGTCACTCCTGCTGCCCAGCGCGGGCACCGGCAGAAAACGCTTTGCCAAGTGAAAGGTAAAGTCTGATGGTCGTTTGCCTTCAGCCTCTTTGGGTTTGAAAGATGTGGTTCAGCGTTTCCGGGTGAAGTTTGATGTTCTCTGCAAGAGAAACAAGCCGGTGTGACTGCGGCAGCTCAATGTCATCATGGAATTGTTCAGTAACGACGCTGCTATTCCTGGAAAATAAATGGAGCCCTCAGCACCTTTGCTGTGGGTGCCACGGAACAACATCTGTAATTCTGCACCTTGCTGGCGGCGTTGGGAACTGCTGACCCAGCCAGAGACACACAGCCCTGGATCAGCAGCCTGATATTTGTGTCTGGGCTGGGAGCGTGTGTGTGCTGGGATCGTTTGTCTCTGCAGAACAATAGCTGTACTACATGGAAATACATTTTCTACCCTTCTCCTTCACCCCGCTGCTGATGCCACCTGAGCTGCCCGTTCTGCTGCCATCTCCCTTCCCTGGGCCTGGCCCCTGTGCCAGGACACTGAGGGGATGCCTGTCAGGAGCTCCCAGCATCCCTGAGGCTGCAGGAAAAGGCTCCGAGGTGCCCCTTGGCAGCCCCTCCACACCCTGACCGTGGCCTCTGGCTGCCTTCAAAGAGCCCGGATCCACTTGTTTAGTGCAACAACATTGGAAAAGAATTAAACTGCAAGTCTGGTGAATCAAAACTATCATCTGAAAATGCCAAGGCAAACTAGTTTGACTTTGTGAAAATTTTTTAATATTAATTTAGCAAATATTTTGATCAACTTGAATTTGATTTGATTTATTAATTCTTTTTTTTTTTTTTTTTTTAACAAAGGGATAAAAAGTTTTAGCTCAGTTGTTCCCCAAGTTCCAGTTAGGCTTTAACAGTTTAATGGTAGAGCTCTAAAAGCATGTCCAAACACTTCACTTGCAACAGGTAAATTCTAGAATTTATTCTCACATCCATTTATGTTGGGTTAGTTTATTTTTTGTCTGGCAATTTTGCTTGGTTTTAAATGACCCACTGAGCCATTGATTTGCTGTGTGAAGTCTCTTTGTCTGACAGGAGAGCAGCATTTGCTCCACAGCAGGACTCAACTGTCAATAATCAGTAATTACAGAATTTTAGAAATGCAGATTTGTTTCTCTACAACTGAAATAATTTTAACCAAAGCGGCTTAAAATACAGGAGAAAGGAAAATTTAGCAAGGATGGAACTGGGAGAAATCAATATTTGCAGGGTGACTCCTGAGTTTTGGCCAAGGTGGACAGGATCTGCTGGGACCTTTGATTAAACAGATTCAGCTGCAGGGAAAGTGAGTTGTGGGGAGCAAAATATCTGTGCTTGGGGTTTTGGTGCTTTGGGCTTTTGTGCTTTGGGGTTTTGTGCTTTGGGGTTTTGGTGCTTTGGGCTTTTGTGCTTTGGGGTTTGGTGCTTTGGGGTTTGGTGCTTTGGTGCTTTGGTGCTTTGGGGTTTTGGTGCATTGAGGGTTTTGTGGTTTGGGAGTTTTGGTGCTTTGGGGTTTGGTGGTTTGGGGTTTGGTGCTTTGGGGTTCTGGTGCTTTGAGGGTTTTGTGGTTTGGGAGTTTTGGTGCTTTGGGGTTTGGTGGTTTGGGGTTTTGGTGCTTTGGGGTTTGGTGCTTGGGAGTTTTGGTGCTTTGGGGTTTTTGGGTGAGCAGCTGCTGCCGAGGTGTGCCTTCCCTCGAGGGCAGCTCTCACTGCGCAGAGTTGTTGAATGGCTTTGGAAATCACGGGAAGTGAAATAATTTTGGAAAGGGACCACCAGAGAGGTTTAACAGCTGGTGCAATGCAAATGAGACTTTCTGCGAGGGCTGCAGCTCGTACAGAGGAAGGAGCTGCTGCCCAGCCTCTCCTGGGGAAGGAATCTGCTCACTGGGATGCTCTGGCCAAGCCCCGGGGTCCTGCTGGGGCTGTGGGCGCCAGGCAGGAGGAGACAACTGGAAAAAAAAGATTTTCTGGTGGAATTCCAGGGGGCAGGTGGGGAGCAAAGAGCTCTGCAGCTGGGGCTGTGGACTCCCCACCCCTGGCAGTGCCCAAGGCCAGGCTGGACAGGGCTGGAGCAGCCTGAGCTGTGGAAGGCGTCCCTGCCCATGGCAGGGGGTGGAATGAGATGGACTTTAAGGTGTCGTCTGGTCCATTCCCCTTAATTTTGAGATAATTAAGTCACTAATTTCCTTCAGCTACTTAGATATGCAGAATGGAATGCAGAAACCTGGGTGCAGCCTTTCCAATATTGTTTGAAGATGGATTACAGGTTTTTTTGGCCTCTTAAAAATGCTTCTGTAGATTTGAGCAGATTCATTCTTGGCATGACTCTATTAACTTACAAGTGTTATTATCAAGAGTACCAAAATGCCAGCAAGCTGTGGGTGACAACGAGCCAGGGACGTACAACAGAAGTGATTAAGGAGCTTGAGGAACTCGGAGGGAAAGATTAAAAGAACAAAATGTTTAAATTGGATAAACAGCAACAGTGGCTGTGATAATCAGCTGCTGGTGTGTGAGGGGTGCGAGTGCCAAGAGTGTAATTTTAAAAGGGATTTAGCTCGAAGTGGGATAAACTTGGGATGTGGATGAGAGATTTTTCTTTTAATATTTTGAGCTGTTAGAGAGCAGGGCCAGCCGGGAGCATGGCATGAAGGTGGGTGGCTAGGTGGGGTGCACCAGTGTTTCACCCTCTGTGCAGTGCCCTGGGGCTGCCCTGGCACGGGAATCCATGCTGGTTGCTCCTAGGGCAGGTTCCTTTCCCGATTGTGTTCCCAGAGCAGTCCCGGGGGTGCAGCTCTGCCCAGGCACCCGCTGAGGGGGATGGATGGAGGCTCGAGTGTCTGCAGCTGCTGCTGTGAACTTTATTATAGTTACTGCACGGAAATCCTGTGCCAAACAGCGCTGTGCTGCTCACGGGAGGGTGGGGATTCGTCGGGAATGGCCACGGTGCAGGAAAATCCCCGTTTGTGCTGATGTGGTACCCATGGGACAGCAGCGAGGAGGGCAGGGCACGGCAGTGGGTGACACCCTGTGCCAGCCGAGCTCTGGACTCGGGCAGCCGGGGACGTTCCTGTGCTCCTGGTGGGCTCTGAGCCCCAGCAGTGCTTGAGCGGCCCTGGCCAGTGCTGGGCCCGTGCCAGGCACGGTTCAGGCAGGAGGGATGCTGGCACTGATGAGCAAACCCCAGTGAGTGGCCAGGGCAGGGGTTGGGAGCCGGGCAGGGGCTGCCTCAAGGGCACGGGCTGCCCCAGGGGCAGGGGCTCTGCTGCCCGTGCCAAGGCTGCTGCCTGGCACCTCTAACGCCCGCACCTGCTGCCAGGTTTGTGGGCTTTGTCCTGTCGGGTGGGAGCTGAAACAAAGCAGATCCCAGACCCAGAGGGAGCAGCACACTCCGTATGGCCATGGGCAGCGTGGGCAGCGAGGCTGTGCCAGCTCCGGTGCGGCTGTTCCTGCTGCTGCGGGGCTCGGCACTGCCGTGTGCGGGTGGTCCTGGCCCAGCCCAGCCCGGGTCTCAGCGCAGGCAGTGCGGTGCTTTTCATCAGCAGCGCTGTGCGGCTCAGCAGTGAGCAGATAGGCATCTTTAAAGAGAATTGTAATCGCGATTCTGAGCAGGGCGAGATGAGAATTAGCTGCCTGTCTAGTGCTTTTCTGTTTATCTCCAAATGTCAGCACTCGGCACGGCAAGTTGTGATAGGAAGGCATCTGCTGCTCCCGGCTGCGGAATTAGCGAGGAGGGAATGAGGGTGTGGGGAGGGAGAGCAGCAATGGAATCAGACAGCAGCTCTGGAAATGCTCCCGGCAGGTCCCGGGAACAGCCAGGGCGAGGCCAGCAGGAAGGGAAGTCCTGTGCTGCCAAACTCTGGGGATGGAGCTGGACATGGGGAATTCTGCACCTGACCTGGGGCAGGGAAGGCTCCTGGGGCTGAGCACACGAGCTCAGATCCACCTTCTGGCCCTGACCTCAAAGCTGCCTTCTGGAACATCAGCCACAAGTGGCTGCTGGAGCAGGAGGTGCGGGGGTTCCATCCCTCACTGATTTTCCCGTGGCCTTTGCCATGCCTTACACTGGCAATGACAGATTTACACAGCTTCTGGGGGAGGTTCAAGGGGATGTCAGCAGCCTCACAAGCTTCCAAGAATGTGAAATCACAATTTCACAAGGTCCCTCTGTTACTCTGGGAAAGTTTTGGTTCAGTGTATTTGTGCTGCCGTGGCAGGGGCTCTGTCAGGAGCGGGTGTTGGATCTCTGATCCTTTAACCCAGAGCCAGGAGCTGGTGTTGGATGGAATGCTGCAGTCCCTGGCTGTGCTGGGAGCTGTGACTGTGCCCGCAGCCCCACGGGGACCAGTCCCCTGACACACCCCACAGCCCCGCGGGGACCTGTCCCAGCCCCACAGGGACCTGTCCCCTGACAGACCCCACGGGGACCAGTCCCCTGACACACCCCGCAGCCCCATGGGGACCTGTCCCAGCCCCACGGGGACCTGTCCCTGGCTGTGCCAGCGCGAGCAGCTCCAGACCTGCTCCCCCAGAGCTTTTCCCAGCATTTGGTTGCTGTTCTCACACACACAAACCTCATTCCTCCCCCTGTGGTTTTCAATCCCCACTCCCAGTGGGCTGTTTTATTTTTAATGCCTGTGCAAGGCTGGAACTTTCTCCAGGCTCTGCGATCCCTGGTACCACCCCAGTGGTGCTATTTTTACCAGGAGCTGAGAAATGCCAGCGCAGCACTGAAAATTTTATCATGCCAACTGTGCAGCTGTATCTTCTCAGATCTTTGTTGCATCACTGAGCTCCAGCTCGGGCCCTTCTTTGCAGGCTGTGTATTTCATTATTTACAGCACACATTTTCTGACCCAAAATCAGCCTCTCGGTTCTCTCGAGTCACCAAACTGCTCTAGGCCGCACTGAGGGGGACAGGCGACTCTCAGACTGGGAGATGTGTCCCCTCCTGTCCTGTTCCAGTGCTGGGAGAGCCTGCAGGGAGTTGGACACCCGAGGGCTCCATTTCCATGCTGAGCAGCCCCTGTGAAACCGGAGCAGCTGTAACACAGCCCAGGAACCTGCACGTCCCTCTGTGCTCTGAATGCTGTGACACAGCGCTGGGGCTCTGCCCCGGCCCAGGCTGTGCCTGTGTTGGTGCCTCAGCTCAGGGCAGGGATGCTGCTGCCTGTCCCTCAGTTCTGCTGCTGCGTGCCCCTGAGCTCTGTCCCTCAGCTCAGTGCAGGGATGCTGCTGCCTGTCCCTCAGTTCTGTCCCTCAGCTCTGTGCAGAGATGCTGCTGCCTGTCCCTGTCCTGCCTCCCCCAGCTGCTCCACAGCTCTCTTTTCTCTCCCTGTTTTCCCATTGCTCATGCTGCAGGTGTGCAGTGCTGTGATCAGCACTCCCTGGGGACTGCTCCTGCTCCTTCCACCTTCCTCTCACCTTCCTTAGCCCCAGTATTTCCCTCTTGGCAGCAAAAAATAGAAAGACAAATACAAAGCAACTTTTTCCTTTAAAATCCCTTTAACAGCCTCTGGCATGAGCTGAAAATGGGACAGGAAGATTTGTGTGATCCTGTGCTGGGATGGAGAGCAGGAGGGACAGGGACATTGTGTGATCCTGTGCTGGGATGGAGAGCAGGAGGGACAGGGACATTGTGTGATCCTGTGCTGGGATGGAGAGCAGGAGGGGCTGTGCTGGGGCTGGGCACTCACCCTGGACCTTCCCGAGGAGTGCTGAGCTCTGGAGGGTGGGAGGGGACTCGGGGAGTTGTTTAATCGGGTGATGGAATGCAAATACGATGAAGGAGTTGGTGAGGAATTGAATTCTGTGTGCGTGTGCAACCTGCAGAACGTTCCTGTCACAAGGCTGATTTATTGCAGAGCTCTCACAGAGAAGAGGAGTCACAAACAGCAGGGATGAGGGGCTGCTGGGCTCTCCTGGGGTGTATCAGACCAGGATCCATGTCCAACAACCAATTAATGTCAGGGAGAGCTGCACGAGAGGGAAGCAGAGGGGAAGGGTCTGAGGAGGTTTTTTAAGAAACAAGAGTAAAAGCAGTCTTTGCCAAATTAAGGGGAGGAAATGGAAAGGTCAGGATTAAAAGCTGTGTTTTGGAAATGTTTGTAGCAGGATTTTCTCAGGCAGGGGTAAGAAAACCCCAACAAAACGGGCTCTGTGGTGTTCTCAGCTCCTTCTCAGGGCTGCTGCGGCAGGAGCCCAGCGGGGAATGGGGATGGGGATGGGAATGGGGATGGGGATGGGGATGGGACTGAGGATTGTGATGAGCATGGGAATGGGGTGGGGATGGGGCTGGAATGGGGAATGGGGATGGGGATGGGGCCGGGAATGGGGATGGGGAACACAGGGCTGGGGAACAGGGCTGGGGAACAGGGCTGGGCAATGGGGCTGGGTGAGGGGCTGGATCTCGCTCTCTGGGGCCGAGCTCCTCACAGCCCCCACAGCTGGTGGAGCACAGGCTGGCAGATTCCTGCAGCCCCGGGGGCTGTGGGCAGTGGCAGCACCGGGAGCAGCAGCAGCACCCCGAGCTCACGTCCCCTTCCCTTCCCCATGGCAGCAGCACAAAAGGATGGGAAACAGGAAAAACCTGAGTGCTGGCCTCCTCCCCTTGCCTTTAGATACATGTTTCAGAAATGATTTCCTTCTGTACAAACCCTGGCTTTTATAGCTTTTTATTAAACAAAACCTGCAAATAAGTTTCAGCTGCTTCCCTGCCTTGCCTAATCCCCGTGTTTTGGCACAGATAAATCCTGTATAATTAGCTGCAGCCTGGGGAGCCTGATGGGAAAGGAAGGAAAGCTCTCCTCCAGCAGCAGTGAGCGTGGGGCTGGGCTCTGGCCCCTCAGCCCTGTGTTAGTTTGGGTTTGGGTGGCAGGACAGGGACAGCTGGGGCAGGGCCGCTCACTGGCTCAGGCCTGACCTGTGAAATCCATTTGGAACAGATTTTTGATTGAACTGTGTGGTTATTCATTTTCTGTGTTGTGTATCTCCTTTTTCTTTTAAATCATTTGTGCTTAAATTGATATTTTATCTGTAAACTGAATATTTAACACAGATTTTATGGGTTTTCATTGCAAATCACAGCAGTGAGATGTCAATCATTTGCTAACTAATTCATCTGTGGATCATATGAAACATTTACAGGGACTTTGCTGGTGCAGGAAAAGCTTTTTGAGTTTTTTGTGTTTCACATAGACTGGGACTTCTTTTACTTTTGGTGGATATGTGCATTATTTTTCAGACATTTCACAGATACTTCCAAACTCTTGAAGAAGAGGGTTCCAGCTGGGTGAGCGGCTGGACTCATGGTGGTACCAGCAGCTGCCCTGACAAGGTGTGGGAGTTTTAGGGGTGAACTTTGTGGTGAGTTCTGTTCTCTCCTGAGCCGGGGTGTCGAGTCAGCCTGTGCCAGCTGTGCCAGCTGTGCCAGCTGTGCCCTCTCCTGTGCATGAGGGTCAGCACGGGGGCAGCACTGCAGGGTGAGCAGGGAGTGTCCCCTCTCAGGGCAGGGAGTGTCCCCTCTCAGGGCAGGGAGTGTCCCCCATAGGGCAGGGGGTGTCCCCATAGGGCAGGGAGTGTCCCCTCTCAGGGCAGGACTGTCCCCCCTCAGCCCCCTCGGGGTTCCACTGCTGCCCCACTCTCTGGCTCTGCTAAAACACTTTCAGAGGAGAATCCTCGTGCTCTGATTGTGGTCCCAGCCCTGTGCAGGGGCTTCATGGGATCATGGAATGTGCTGGGCTGGAGGGACCTTAACGCCCATCCCAAACCATTATCCCATTACCCCATCACCCCATCACCCCATTAACTCATAGCCCCACCACCCCATTATCCATTATCCCACCCCACCCTGCCAGGGCCACTTACCCAGCCCCGGCTGCTCCAGGCCCATCCAGGCTGGCCCCCAGCCCTGGCACAGCTGAGCTCCTGCAGCCCCTGCAGCTCTGCTGGGCTGGGCACGGCCGTGCCAGGCTCTGCTCCTGCTGCTGCTCAGGGCTCTGCTGGGCTGGAATCCCTTCCTCGCTCCCCGGCGATGGGAGACGGGCACAGGAAATTAAGGAAAAGAGGAATTGGCAGCAGTGGGGCAAAGTGCAGGACTCGGGACTGCCCTGACCCGGGCACACTTCAAAGCTCCCGGGCACCAAACCAGCCTGGGCCGGGTTCAGCGCAGCATTTCCACTTCAAACTCACAAGCTGAATCTTTCCCAAGGAAATTCCATCTCATCGAGATGCACACACATATATGAAAGAAAAGAGGGAAGAGGGATTGAGAATCAAATCTCTTGTTTGTGGAGCAGGAAGGGTCATGTTGCTCTTCACTGGGGCAGTTTCTGTAACCCCAAACTCTCTGTGAGGGGCATCTCCTGCCTCTCAGGAGCTCCTGGCTGACTCCCATCACCATTCCTGAATTCTGCATTAACTCTGTCTCTGATACCATGGACTCTGCTAACTCGCTACCCAAGAAGGGTTAAAACATTCTGTGCCTTCGTTTCAGCTCTGATTGAGCTGAAAATGAGAAGTTCCAGAAAAAATTAATTTCTTGGTGAGGAAAGGGGCTGTGTGAGTGACCCCTCTGGGCTCAGGTGTTTCATTCCCTGTGCAGTCACTCTGGTGTGAGAGCTCAGGCTGCACGAAGGAAAAAGGGAATTCTGTTCTAATAAGAACATGGCAGAGCAGCTGATAACATTATCCAAGAGATGAAACTTTTGCAAATGCTGTTTAGCCCTTGCCTTCCTTCTCCCAAAGGTGAGAATGAATCATGAGAGAGGACAAAGCTTATACCCTCTGGTAGCCTTTCCTTCAGGTCTGATTTGGTTTCTCTGCCATGATGTCCAGGATTTCTGCCTGGCTGAGAGTTCAGGAATAAATTCAATAGTACAGGAGCAGGAGTGGAGCCCAGGTTATTTCACCTGTGCTTGGCTCTGAGGCGCAGGGGGCTGGGCAATCACTCCCGTGCTCTGAGCTGCTCCATCCTTTCCTTCTGGGCAGCCTCTTTGTGACTCCACCTTCCTACAGGCCTGGACCGGGCACTTTTAGGAGAACTTGACAAAATGCTGTAAATAATTTGGTTTATTCAGCTGGAGCAGAGGAGTGTGAGGTCAGAGCTCACCTGGGGCTGCAGCTCCAATCTCTGGGGCAGGGATGGGGCTGGAGCTGTGCCAGGGGAGGTTTGGGTTGGATTTTGGGGAAGGTTTTTCCCCAGAGGTGCTGGCACTGCCCAGATCCCCAGGGATGGGCACGGCCCAAGGCTGCCAGAGCTCCAGGAGGGCTCAGACAGCGCCCCAGGGATGCCAGGGTGGGGTTTTGGGGCTGGGCAGGGCCCAGAGTTGGACTGGATGATCCTGAGGGTCCCTCCCAGCTCAGGAGGGTCTGTGCAAGCAATGCACTGGTGCTGATGCTGCATCGACAGCTGCACCTCTGAGAGCCTGGGAGGCCTTTGCCAGCCTTGGATCTCTGCTGATGGTGTTTGGGAACGCGGGATTTTCTGGTGTAGCGCTGTCAGCACAGGACTTGTGTGTCCTCGGGCGTTTGTCAGGATTTCTGGGGCTCAGATGAGAATGGCACCGTTTGTCCTTCACCAGAGAGTCCCCGTGTGGTGGCTCTGCCAGGGCACTGTCCCACGATTCTGGGAGCAGCAGCGGGGAGGAGGGGATGCTAAATCTTCAAAACGAAGCTGAACAAAACGTGAATGCATTCCAGCAATAATTGCTTTCTGTACGCAGAGATAAGCTGCCAAAATAACAAGACTGGCATTTGAAATGCTGGTTTCCCTCCTGCAGGAGCTGTTGGGACCATCCTCAGCTGGAGTAAGAAACAGTGGAATTCCGTGGGGGTAGCAGTGCTGTGGCATTCCCATCAGCTGCTCACGGCCGTCCTGCTTGGGCATAACCAAACCCATCGGGGCCGGTTCCTGGAATGGGGCTGGGAACAAATCCTTAAAACCTCCTCTGTGAGCACGGCCAGGCAGGACAGAGCCCAGCAGAGACGCTGGTGCACAGGGAGGAGGAGGAGGAGGATGGAAGCCCTGAGGGGGGACAGGAGAGGCTCTAGAGGAGCAGACTGTGGCTGGGAGGTGCTGGATGCTGGCTCAGGGGTCCCTCGTGCTGCCCCAAGCCCAGCCAGAACTGGGGATCCCCCTGCTCCAGCAGGGCTGGACTGAGGCTCCAGACCCCTCAGCCCCAGGGACTCTGTGGCTGCCCTGCCCAGCAGAGGAGGTGGAATTTGGGCAGATCTTTCCACCAGCCCCGTGCCGAGCTCGGGGCCGGTTCTGCTCTCCGGGGCTGTGTCCATGGACATTCTCTGCGTTCCCTCAGGTGCAGAGCAGGGCCTGGAGCCTGGCAGGAGCTTAACCAGGACACTGGACGTGTGATGTCCTCAAGGCTCAGGGCTGCCCGGGGGTTCCACGTACCCAACTCAGCGTGCTCAGGGTGAAAATGATGAATTCCGCGTGCTTTGGAGGGAGGAGCACATCCTTTCTTTTCCCTGGGAAGGGGCTCCCCTGACTCCTGAACTCAGACAGGCTGGGATGGTGGCTGCCGTCCGTGTGCTTCCACACACCTGGAGCTCTGAGGAAGGGCTGTGGTGTTTTGGTAATCCTTTAGCTGCTCCTAAATCAGGCGCTGAACTCCAAGGAGCCTCATTTGTGCAGATTATTCTCCTGTCTTTTGACCCCACCTGTTCATGAAATGCCCCATCCCTGGGCAGGCCACCCCCAGGAGCAGATGTGCAGAGCTCAGGCTGGCATTGCCCGGGTTGTTAGAGACACAAAAATGCCATTTAAATTATTTTAAAAGATGCTTAGTTTAATGCACAGGATGGGGACAAGTAGGTTTTTCCCTAACACACAAATCCTCTGCATAAAAATGAGTTGGAAGTACCCAGCGATGCGTGGAGCAGAAATAAAGAGAACTTGTGTTTTGCTGCCCTGCTTTCATCCATCTCCCTCAGTAATTGCGTGTGTCGTTCCCAGAGGAGAGAGCAGCAGCTCACCTGCTGCAGATCCGGCATTAATTGGCACAAATATTCAGAGTATCTTGGGAAAAGACGTTTGGGGTGGGGCCGGTTTTGGTCAGAGGTAAATGAGCGAGGAATTGTGAATTCTCTGCGCTGGCAGGTCTGGCAAGGCAGAGGCTGTGAGTGCCGCAGGACAGTGGCAGCGTTCACCTGCCAGGACCTGGCGCTGGTTTCTGGGTGTGGGTCCCTGCTCCCCTGCCCGGGATGGGAACAGGCAGGGGGGTTTGCAGTCCCTGTGCCTGGTACTGCTCCAGCCTCTCCTCCTCCAGCTGCCAAGGGGCTGCTGAGCCTCCTGGCTTTGTGCACAGCCTCTCACAGCCCTGCACGCTCCGCTGGAAGGGGGGCAGAGCTCCCAGTGCTCTCACAACACAGAGTTTTCTCTCTCTGTTCCCTTGATGTGGCTTTTGCTGGTGGAATCTGACCGGGGTCTCTGGCTGGGGGAGCCCAGTGAACCCAGCAGCTTCAGTGGATCTGGGTGGGATGGGAGCTGCGTTTGAACTGGAGCAGGAGCGCACGGGTTTATTGAGAGGGAACGGCCCCAGGCTGGGCCAGGGCAGGCTCAGCTTGGGCAGCAGCAGGAATTTCCCCGTGGAAAAGGGGCTCAGCCCTTGGAACTGCCCAGGAGGTTCGGATCCCTGTCCCTGGAGGTGGCACTTGGGGCTGGGGACAAGGTGGGGATGGGCACAGCTGGGGCTGGGTGGGCTGGCAGGGCTTTTCCACCCTTAAAGCATCCATGGTTGCTGTCCCCCAGCAGGATGGGCTGGCAGGGCTTTTCCAGCCTTAAAGCATCCGTGCTTGCTGTCCCCCAGCAGGACGGGCTGGCAGGGCTCCCAGGAGAGGAGCCAGCAGGATGCTGTGCCCGGCTGCAGGAGCCCGGCTGGCTCATAGAGAGCCTGGGGAGAGCCCTGAGCTGGGATTTTCTGGGCTGGGGCAGTGCTGGGGCTGAATTTCACCCCTCTGGGGCAGCCCCGGGCTCGGAGCCTGCCTGAGGGGATCAGGCACTGCCAGAGCTGCTCTGCTCTGCCCAGGGCTGCTCCCTGTACCCCGTTAACGTTCCTTATCAATGTGTGTTAGCATTAATTTGTTCAGAAATTCCAGCTCCAGGAGGGCAATGAAAAGGCAATTATGGAGCTGGCAGATCCAGGTTCCCCACCCCGGAATCTCATTTCTGTGGTGGATTGCAGCCTTGGAGCTGTGATTATGGTGAGAGAATACAAAATAAATCCCATCCCGGATTTGCAACTGCAGCTCCTGAAGTGCTGTTGAGGAATTTCGGTGGATTGCTCTGCAAAATCCTGAGGTGACTTTTAGCAGCTTTTATTTTGCTGGTTGGTGTGAGGGTGGAACAGGAGGTGTCAGGAGAGCTTCGGCCACATGTGCAGTGGTGATTCCAGGAATATTTGTGATCTTTGTATCAGTAAAACACCGACTTGAAAGTCACTGAAAATCTGGTGTTTTCTTTATGCAAATGTAATTGCCTAATCCTGCAAACTGGGCTTGATTCAAAACTGCTCTAATGTCATTCCCTGTGTGCCATCCCCCATGTGGCATTCCCTGTGTGCCATCCCCCGTGTGCCATTCCCTGTGTGCCATTCCCTGTGTGCCATCCCTGTGTGGCATCCCCCATGTGCCATTCCCTGTGTGCCATCTCCATGTGCCATTCCCTGTGTGCCATTCCCTGTGTGCCACCTCCCTGTGTCCCTGTCCCCGGGCAGTCCCTGTCGGGCGCAGCAGGTCACGGCTGTGCACAGGGAGCAATCCCAGCCCCTGTGTTTGGGCAGCCCTTTCTGATGCTTTGGGGGCATGGGGGCACTCCTGTGTTTGCTCTCTCGTCCTTGCCCGCCCTGGCTCCTGCCTGGCTGCCCTGAGTTCCCTCTCTGCCCTCCCACGCTCTGCCATCACCTCCTGGTTTGCTCCCTGCTGCTCACAAGGGCTGCTTTCCACGGTTTGGCTGCATGTTGGTGTTTTTCAGCGATTTCTCCCTTTTTTGTCTTTCTGTAGGATTTTTTTCTGTGCTTTCCAATAGCTCTTCATCAAATATGATTAATCTGGACTTGATTCTTTGGCTACTTTCCTCACTCATTTCATTGTGGGATTGGAACACATTTATTGCAGTATTGGGGTGGGAGAAACTCTTGTTATTGTTTATGGTTTACCTGTTCTTTGGAGAAAACACTTTCATCTCCAGCACCACCAGACTTTTATAAACATTAACTGTGTTAATGAGAGTGAGAAAAGAAATTGCATTTATGCCAACAGTGGGAACAGAATGTGTAATTTCTCCATTAGTCGATCAGGTTTGCTCATGTAAACAACATGATTAAATTTGTCTGCGTGCACCGTGCTATATGAATAATAATGATCATTAAAAAGCCATGCAAGGTCCGGAGATAACAAGATTGTGTTAGGGAAGAGCTGGGAGGGGGTGGCAGGGCTGGAGCAAACAAAGCCAGGCTGGATTTGTCAGTGCCAGAGCCAGCTTGGCCATCGGGGCTGGTGGGGCCCCTCGGGGCTGCTGAATCCCCAAAGCTGAATTTCCTCCCCCCCAGCTCGGTGCCAAGGAGTCAGGGCTGGGGAAAGGGACAAAACCTTGCTCTGAAGGGACACTGCTCGTGTGGAAAGCAATTTCACACAAGTGGAAGGCTTTGAAGTTGAAGCCTGCTTCTTGCTCAACACGCCCTGAGATGCCTCCAGCCCTGTGCTGAAGGGCCAGGAAAGGTCAGGAGCTCCTTGTCTTTGCCTTAGATGAGCTGTGGGAGGGAGCCCACGGCTGAGGCTCTCGTGGAAGGAAGGCTCAGGCTGCTCTCAGGAGGTTCCCCAGCTCTGGCACCTCTCTGCAGCACTGGGAAATGGCTGTCACCCCTCCCTGTGGCCTCTGCTCCAGGGACAGTGAGGGGACAGCGAGGGGACAGCCCAGGGACAGCGAGGGGACAGAGAGGGGACAGCCCAGGGACAGCGAGGGGACAGAGAGGGGACAGCCCAGGGACAGCAGGGACAGCAGGGACAGCGAGGGGACAGTCAGAGGGACAGCAGGGGACAGTGAGGGGACAGCCCAGGGACAGCCCAGGCTCAGCAAAGCTCCATCTGGGTTTGGTTTGGAGCAGAGGTCACTGGGTCACAGGCAGCTCCAGGGTGTCCCCCTGTCCCTGTGTCCCCCTGTCCCTGTGTCCCCCTGTCCCTGCGTCCCCGTCCATCACACACTGCAGAGCCTCGGAGGGAGTTTTGTCATTCCTCCAGGAAGGAAATACCCACACGGCTGTTCCCTGATGGATTCCCTTTCTTCAGGATGTTTGTGTAAATAATATTATTTATTTAGCAATCCAAAAACTCCGTGGATGCCTGAGGGTTTGCTGCACTGTTGAGAATTGAGGTTTTTATCAGAATTCCTCTCAAACTCTGTAACAGAAGATAGGGAAGTGCCACGAGGACTCTGCAGGCTTGGGGCCTCACTGAAAGCCAGGAGGGTTCAGAAGTCGCTGCACTTCCACGGAGGCTCCTTCATGTTTGGGGCTGCAAACCCCCAAACCTCCGGAGCCAGTGAGGAGTCCATGGAGCACACAAAGAGCAGAGGCTGCACCTCAGCGCTCAGTGGGAACTGTAAGAGGATCACTGTGTGAGATGAGCAGTAATGGATGTCCCCTCCCAGGGGCTGTGCTGTGAGGGCAGGACCACCGAGGCACTGCCAGCCCCCTGCCCAGGGCTCAGGAGCTGCTCCTGGGCATCACAGCTCTGGCCCTGCCACCCCAATCCCCATTTCTGCCATCTGTGCCCTTGTCCTGCTTTGACTGTGAGAATTGCAGCAGCCAGACAATGCCAGCGCTCCCAGGGATGCCAGCCCCATCCCTGGGCTGGGGCAGCGCCTGCAGCCCCGGCAGTGCCCAGGCCAGGCTGGACAGGGAGGGTGGCGGTGTCCCTGCCAGGGCAGGGCTGCCGTGGGGTGGCCTTTGGGGTCTCTGCAGCCCGAGCCATGCGGGATTCTGGGCTGGAGCTGGAGCTGAGCGGGGTTTGCACCCTCTGGGGCAGCCAGCAGAGCCCACGGTAAAACGGAATTGTCTCCTTTGGAAGGGCTTCATTAGGAAGATGAATGAGGTATTATTTTTCCCTCATTCACTGTCGTGATACAGAGGGGACACAGTAATTTTCCCAGCTGTGCGCAGCAGCGATTGCTCCTCCCCAGGGTTCCGGCAGCGCTGCCTTGTCATCAGTTAAACTGCTCAATCCTAGCAAGTGTTATTTGTCAGCTTAATTAGCCCTAAAGGAAGCACTCGTTTCAAAACGAGACAACAGTTTTGTTTTTCCCTGAGAAAGACAAAATGTTCTTAGCAGAGGCAACTTGTTTAAGTGGAAGAGCTTTTAAGCTGAGTTTGGTGTCATTTTTCGGTTGTTCCCCACCCCGAGTGCCCAGCTTGCCTGTTCCCTGTCCCCAGGAGCCACCCCAGACTGGCAGGGACGGTCACACAGCAGAGAGGTGAGACAGCTCCTGGCACCTGGGCAGGCTGGCACTGTCCTCCCTGCAGGGCTCAGCTCCACAGGACCCCGAGATCGCTGAGCTGGGAAAGCACCCCCAAAACCACCATCCCCACCCTGTCCCCAGCCCAGAGCCCCCAGTGCCACCTCCAGCCCCTGCTGGGACACCTCCAGGGGCAGCGATTCCAGCTGGGGCCTTTCTGTCTTTGGGTAATTGTAGGAGAATCCAGAATTGCTTATTTTACTGCTCTTCCAGGGTAAAACATTCAGAAGGAAGCTTGGGAAAAACCCCAGAAGTCCTGACTGGTGTCTGATGCTTGCCTTGGTGCATGACCACAGGAATCACTCCAGCTGAAGGCAGCAGGCGAGTGAGGTTTTAGGTGAAATTAAACCACGTGGGAGCCGGGGAAGGGGTGGAACTCGATAAGGGGGTCAATAACCAGATCTGTGCTCCCTTTGCCAGCCTAAGGGAGACATCTCCAACAGACTTCCTTCTTCAGAAAATTACCTGATCTTTTAAAAAATCCCAACAACCCCCCCACAAAAACTATCTTTCAAAAAGCCAGTTCTACCTGAACGCTCATTCTATTTCAGTCAAGAAAATGTCTCCTCAGTTTCAGGAGCTGGGCTGTAATTAGGATCCAGCTCTGCATCTTTTTCTTATTTATTATGATTCACACTAGATGTAACAATTGACTTCCATTCAGGGGTTTTTATGGTGTGCTAAAACCACCAGGTTTCCAGCTGAGGTGGCTGGTCTGTGCTTTCTGCCCTCAGCAGTTATTTGCCAGGTGAGAGCTGCTGCAGATGGAGGGGCCATTTTCCACAGGCACCAGTGGGGTTGCGTGGGAGGAAGGGCAGGAGCTGCCTGCTGCTGGGGAGGGAGGATGAGCAGCAGGGGAGGATCCAGTTCCTCCTCTGGTGGCCTGGGGAGGACGGTGGCTAGTCCTGAGCGGGAGGGAGGGCAGGGAGGATGGGGTGGCATGGCCGTGTCCGTGTGTCTGTCTGTGCTGCATTTGCTCGGGGGACAGAGGGGAGCAGCAGCAGCAGGGACAGCTGGAAACCTTCCAAACCCTTGCATGAGAGCTGAGCTGCAGAAAGAACAGTTCTGAAAATGCCTTTATTCCTTGGTGGATACAAGGAACTCATTTCTGGTGTCTTCCCATGCGTCAGCTGGTGCAGTCTTTAATTAAATTATCCCCAAGTGATGCAAAGCCAGGGGCTCAGACAGAGCCCGTGCTGCCAGGCTGGGCAGTGTCCCCTGGCTGGGCTGGGCTGGGCTGGGCAGTGTCCCCTGGCCCTGACACTGCGCAGTGTCCCCTGGCCAGGCTGGGCAGTGTCCCTTGGCTGGGCTGGGCTGGGCTGGGCTGGGCAGTGTCCCCTGGCCCTGACACTGGGCAGTGTCCCCTGGCTGGGCTGGGCAGTGTCCCCTGGCCCTGACACTGGGCAGTGTCCCCTGGCACTGGCCAGGGTGGGCAGTGTCCCCTGGGTCCCCTGGAGCTCTCCTCTCAGGGCCAGCACTGCACACAAGATGTACCATGAGCAGTGTGCTCAGCTCAGGGACCAAGAGCTCAAGAAGACTTTGATCCCAGCTGGTATAACTTCTCTTTTAGGAGATTTTACTTGCCCAGCTCAGGAAACACCTCAGGAAAAAGCAGGTTCATCCATGCACCAACTGCAGCTGGCTCTGCTCCCAGTTTGCACATTCCCACCAGCTGCTCCAAGCCCCCAGAGACCCCTCGGGGGCACCACGGCAGCCTCAGCTCCCAGCCAGTGCCCAGAGCTGCAGCCACGCTCGGGAGGGCTCTGGGGTGATACCCTGCCCTCGCAGCATGCTGAGCTTTTCATCTCCCTGCTGCTCCCCTGCATTAACCAATAAATCTCCCAGATCCAGAGAGTGGGAAGTGCTGTTATTCTTGGTTTATGGATGGCAAAATGAGATGCAGAGAGGTTAATAGCAAGTCTAATTGGACAATAATTACCCACTTACCACACTGAAAATTAAGAAATAATCCTGCCATTGTCATTACATCAGCAGAACAAGGCGAGAGCAGTGTTCACGTCCTCCCCATCCCACCATTTAGCCAAACAGCTGACATGCAAATGAAAGAAAACGGAGCACAAGAACAGATAAATAAATTGTTCTTTCCTTGTTTAACATCTATTTTGCACCACTGAGTCACTCAGGATAGAAGAAAATTATTAAATTTCCTCTGGAATCTATTAGGACATGACAAAACAAAGGCAAGCTCCATTTGTAGAACACATCTGTTGGAAAAGAAATGGAAGAAATAGGATTTAATTACTGCTATGGACTGGCTTCACTTCATTTTTCTGGGGAGGGAAAAATGTAGGATAAAAATTTCTGCCTTAAAAAAGACCAGAGCTCTGATAATTCTCTTTCTCCTTATGTTTTGTCTTTCCTCTACCAAGCAAATAAGACCATTATAGCAATGGCACCCCCTGTATTGATTTATACTCTGAATATTGGGTCTCAGTTTACAAAGGGGATTTTTCTTCCAAGTCAGCACTTAGAAGCTGTTTTAATAAGCACTGAAACTCCAGTTTCAGTGTTATGAATGAAAAGAAATCATAAGACACATTGGAGAAAATATTTTATTTCATTTTGGGTTAGCATTTGAATTTAAGTCTTGCTTTCCTTTCCTTTTTTAAATGAAAATGTCTGTTTGGAAGACGACACTTAAAAAACCATTTGTAATGAGACAGACTGACTTAAGACTGACGTGGGAAATGAGGAATTGAGCTGGAATTTTGATTTCAGTGGCTGAGGGCCCTCAGCACACACCAAATGTGAGCCAGGCCCTGGCTGTGCGCTGAAGTGCAGCTCTCACACGCTGCAGCACCAGGGCAGCTGCAGCTCTGCTGCAGGGCAGCTGCAGCTCTGCCATGGGTGGCTGCAGGGCAGCTGCAGCTCTCACACGCTGCAGCACCAGGGCAGCGTGCTTGAACTGCGCTGCTTGTGGACTGGATTGTGATCAGCACCACCGGATTTATCTGGGAAGGAAACTTAGGAAATGCAGAAGAAACAGAAAAGCACTTTGCAGGTTTTTCAGAAGTCCCTAGCACCCAGTAGAAAGGGATGGTCTCTATCTGGTTGTGAATTGTGTAGCACAGATGGAGCTGCAGATTAAATCCCATAAAGGCGATCGATAAATCTGCAGAAATCCAGTATCTGCAATTAAATCCGCTCGAGCTGCTCTCTGAGTACACAAATTGGGAGCTCAGAAAGGACCTCTGCCTCTTGATGCTTCATTTTTTGCTGTGAATGCTCCTCCTAATGAAAAATGATGGCAAACAAAAATAGATTTTCTGTCACGGGGGTAATTGTTCTTCTTCTTAGTGGACTCCAAATATTTCTGTAAAGCATCATCTGCTCTTTAAACACATATTGTAGAACATCAATGGAGGTCAATACCTATTGTCAATGAGTAAAATATTAGAAGTAATGAGCTGACCTGTTTCTTATTCAGCTATTGATCCTGCCTCTCTCAGGCTGGTTTGCCTGAGACGTGCAACCTCGGGGATTTGCTCTGAGAGCCAGGCAGGGACCCAGCCTCTGCCCACAGGAGCTCATTCCAGGGTCATCCCCAGGCTGCTGGGGGAATTAAAGGATTCTTAAATTGTCCTGAGTAAAACAATCAATGAGGTGCTGAAAGGTAGGGGCTTCTACTGATTTTATTTACACTGATGTTGCTGTTAGTGGGAAATGGTACTTTTGGTGTATAGATTTTAATTAAGGCTGCAAGCAGCCTCTCAGAGATACAACTAAGATTGGAGGGGAAAATTAATTTTTGTGAGTCTGAACTGCCTGTTTCAGTAATTGTGAAGATTAAAAATTGAACTGGGCATTGAAGATACTAGATTAAATAAACAGCAGAGTATTTGAAGTTCTATTCAGTGCTGCTGCAGTGAATTGGGTGAGTGGCTGGCCCAGGAGTGGAAGGGAGGGAAGCAATTGTTGCACCTTTGGTCACACTTCTGAGGCCTGACCTGTGCAATTCATCCTTAAAGGGATTAATCTGATGTGCTCTTGGAAATGCTCTGGGCAGGTGCTGCTCCGGGAGCCCCCGTTTGTGTGGAAATGAAATTCCTCCCCAAAGGGCTGTTGTATTGGAAATGCAGGTGAAGCTGGTGGGAAGAAATGCTGATGTCTGACTCCAGCTCAGAGGCTGAATGATTTCTTTATTATGACTGTACTATAATACATTAATACACTATTTAAAGGAGATACTAAAACTACAAACCTGCTTTTCTAACTACCAAATCTGACTCACAACTCATAACCCTCTCTGAGAGCCCAGCCCCAGGTGGGTTGGATTGGCCATCGGGTTCAAACAATCCTCACCAGAATCCAGCCAAGCAATCACCCCAGGGAAACAATTCTCCAAGCACATTCCACATGGGAAAACAAGGAGCAGAAATAGGAATGGTTTTCTCTTTCTTCCCTCTATGCTGCTCTATGAAAAGCCCTGAGAGAGGAGCATGTGCCTGGCGCAGTGGGGCCGGGGCAGGGCTGTGGCACTCAGGGACAGGCACTGGTGGCCCTGGCATGCAGGATGGTGGCACTGAGGGCTTGCCCTGCTGCAGGGGTCCCTGGTGTCACCCTCAGCTGTGTGAGCAGCTCGGCTGTGCTGGCAGGGAGGGAATGCACAGCGCACAAAGGGGGAGCAGAGCCCCAGAGGCTCCGGGGGTGAGCCCCACGGGCTCTGGCAGCTCTGCCCAGCCCGGCCAGCCCTGGGTGTGCAGGGATGGAATTCCTCTGGAATGCTTCTGGAGACAGCTCTGCACCTGGGAACACCTGAGCCTGCTGGAGGCAGTGCAGGGAAACCAGGCTTGCAAACATCTGACAAAAACACGCCTTCCTAATCAATATTGAAAGGCTCCCTTCCCAGAATTCGGCCTCTGGCACTGGTTCAAGCCTGTCTCTCATCGAGTGATTGATTTCTTTATTTCTCTCCTCTCCTGCCAGTTCCTGGGAATGTGATTGAGTTAAATCTGGAGAACCTTAAAAGTGCAGTGGCTTTGTCAGGTGAGGGAGTGAGTGAGGGCTCCTGGCTGGAGACTGGGCTGGGCTGGGCCCTGGTCAGTCCTGCAGGACAGATGGATCCTGGAAGTGCCCCTTGGGAAGAGGCTGGGGCAGGCTGGGCTGTGAGAGGCAGGCTGGGGACCCTGGGGCTGTGCAGGGACACCCCTGGGGCTGTGCAGGGACACCCTGTGCTAGAAAATGTGGTGCCCAGGGACTGGGCATGCCTTGGGTCTGCACTGGCATCACTCAGTTCCTGGCACGGAGCTCTGGAAAGCCATTTTCTGTTTTGTGAGAAGATGTGGTGCCAGCCTGGCAGGGCATTTCCACCTCCTTACACTGGGTAACACACGGGGCAGTGAGCCTGTCCACCAGGCAGTGGCACAGGGGACACCAGGCAGCGGCACAGTGACACCAGGCAGTGGCACAGGTGACACCAGGCAGTGGCACAGGGGACACCAGGCAGTGTCCTTGTTTCCTCTCCCAGTTCCCTGTCCCAGGCTGTGGGCTGGCAGCTGGCTGCAGTGTCCTGAGCCATGGCCAGCTGCTGGGGAGGGCCAGAGCTGACCAAATGGCCAGGAATTCTGCATACAGCCAGGAACTCTGCATACAGCCAGGAATTCTGCATAAAACAAGGAATTCTGCATACAGTAAGGAATTCTGCATGCAGCCAGGAATTCTGCATACAGCCAGGAATTCTGCATACAGCCAGGAATTCTGCATAGAACCATTTTCGCGTGGTCAATACACCAGTAAGTACTTAAAGTCTTTAGAAAATCTGCACTAAGCTCATCTGAAATTATGGTTTTCTCACCAGAACGTTTTCAGCCATTCTCTTTTTTTGGTTTATTCCTCCAAAAGTTTTATGCTTTTATATACTGGGATTCTTTCAATACCTCACAAGAACTGGAGATATTTTTAGGTGATTTTCATTAATATTTGGGTCAAGCCTTACAGTGAGGCTGAACTGTGGTGAAGGCCAGGGGGTAATTTTGGATTAACCCTTTTCCTGCCAGAACAGACGGTGCCTCCGCCACAGCAGCTCCATCCCTTGTCTTGGCCAGACCTGCTCCAGGAGTGTGGACACCAGTTCAGGCACAGACTGCTGCCAGGCACTCCAGAAATAGCCACACACAGAAGGGATAAGGACAAGGTCACTGTTTGGGGGGTTTGGACTCCCTCCCATCTGCTGTCAAGGTAAAGTCTCTCCTCATGTTGCAGAACTTCCAAATCCCCAGCAGAAATTGTGCGTGAAGAGGGGGAGTTATTGGCAGTTTAGCAGTGATGGAGCAGGAGAGAGAGTAAATGTTAAATGCACTTTACTATACAACAGATTTTCAGTTTATGGCATCCCAATGCATCAAGAAAAGTTGCTCGCTTCTGGCCAGGAAAATGCCATTCATTTGCTATTCATACTGCTTGGAAAAGTAAGTGCTGTGCTGACGGTTATTGACATTGTCCCAGCTCTGGGAAGGGCTGTTTGCACCTCCCCTCCCGTGCTGGGGAGTTCCTGCTCTTCCACCAGAGCTGCTCTTCCAGGACCTGGCTCCTTCCCTCGGGAGGGAGCGGCAGGAGCAGTGGGGCTGGAGCCCAGCTCTGCCCTGGGGATGGGCTCTGGGGGGCTGGCTGCTTTGTGCCTTCCCCACAGCACTGCTGGGACCTGCAATTTGGGAATTGCAGCTCTGTGTGCCCTGCTCTGGGGGTGGGCTGCCCTGGGGATGGGCTTTGGGGGGCTGGCTGCTTTGTGCCTTCCCCACAGCACTGCTGGGACCTGCAATTTGGGAACTGCAGCTCTCTGTGCCCTGCTCCCACTTCCCCTCCTGTCCAGGGCTGTGCTGCAAACCTTTTCTCTGGGTTTGAGCTCAGTGCCGTGCTCACTGTCTGTGGGGCTCAGACAAACCTCTCCAGAGAGTATTTACATTGTTGAAGCCTCTGCTCTGCTTTTCCAATCTAGGAAATTATTTATTATCTTAGCTTTGTCACGTTGGGGCTCTGGGTATTTCGGTCTTGCTCTGAAGTTTCCTACTTAGACTGCTTCAGGTCAGGATCAGGTTAATGATGTGGTGCACGCTGCGTGGCAGCTCCCTGCTCCAGACAGGGGGATCTGGACAAAATGCCCAATTCCCGTGTGTGTTTGGCACTTGGAGCTGAGCACAGCTGGGGACTATAACAAACATCATAAATAAAGCACAGTCCCCTCCCCAGAGCCCTTTCCAGCCCCCTCCCGTGGCCCTGAGCCCCGTGGGACAAGGACAGCAGTGAGTGCTGTGCCTGGGACAGGGTGCTCATCCTGGGCTGGGACCCCGAGGGAGCCAGGGCTGTGCAGGGAAACGTGGCTGGCAAGGATCCCTCGTGGATTCGCTGCTCCTGATGCTGCTGGCAATTACTGGAGTGAGATAAAAGTGTTCCAGGAAGAGAGAGCAGGAAGGGGAAAACAACCCCTCCGAGTGTGCAGAGGAGTATCTTGGTTTTACAGCTGCACACAGCATCGATCAAAATGCCACCTGCACAGCCTGGCTGCTACCTGGAGCTCCACAGATCCCCTGGGCTTACAGCATGCATAAAATGCACATTTAATGAAGCAGGCTCTGTCTCTGGATCCAGGAGGCTTAACAAGTGGAGTACAGACTATATATGTCCAGTCCTGCTCACAGCAGAGGAAAAGGGGTTCCTTTCACCAGAGCCACCAGCTCTAATTCTTACAGCTTAGCAGGTGGCGTTCTAAAGTGTTCAGATGCTCTCGGGAGTCCTTTGAGGGATGTGCAGATCCCCGTAGGGTATTTAGTGACACTGGGCAGGCTCAGTCAAGGCAGATGTTGGGGAATTTCAGAGGTGTCTGTGCAGAATCAACCCCAGACTGGTCCAGGCTGGAAGGGACCTCCGAGCTAGTCCTGTCCCCCTGCCGTGGGCAGGGACAGCTCCCACAGAGCTCCAGGCCCTGTCCAGCCTGCTGGCCAGTGTCCCTCTGCAGGGGCCAGCCCGGAGCCCTGGTCTGAGCAGCTCTGTCCGTCTGTCTGTCTGTCTGCTCCTCACAGCCCCAGGGCCGAGGCAAGAATAGGCTATTTTTATTTCAGAGTGCCTCAAATCCTGGATTTATAACTTATTAATGATGAGTTGATCTCGGGAGATATTAACTCTGTATTTACAGAGTGTTTAGACATGCTGAGGGCTGTTTTAAATGTACCAGCTGCTCAGTGCTGATTTAAGTGCACAGATGTTCTTATTAGCATAACATTCAAATTCGATGCCCTCCTTATCTGCATCCTGCCAAAGCACAGAAACAGCGGCTGCACAGCCCGGGAGCTCCAGGCAGGAACAGCCCTGCCTCTCCCAGACCTCGGGAGCTTCTCAGCTCCTCGTGCCGTGCCGTGCCATGCTGTGCTGTGCCGTGCCATGCCGTGCCGTGCCAGGCTCCCCGCAGGTGCTGGGGATGGACAGAGGGGGATCTTCGGGGTGATTTGGTGGAGCTGCTCGGGCTCAGGGCTGAGCAGCCCTTGGGTCCCCGTGAACCGAGGGTGGGGGTGAAACCTTGGCGAGGTTTGCAGCTGTTTGCATGCAGCTGTTTGCAGGTGTTTGTGTGTGTGCAGGTGTTTGTGTGTGTGCAGGTGTTTGTGTGTGTGCAGGTGTTTGTGTGCAGGTGTGTGCAGGTGTTTGTGTGTTTGCAGGTGTTTGTGTTTGTGTGTTTGCAGGTGTTTGTGTGCAGCTGTTTTCAGGTGTTTGTGTGCAGCTGTTTGCGGGTGTTTGTGTGTGTGCAGGTGTTTGTGTGCAGGTGTTTGCAGGTGTTTGCAGGTGTTTGCAGGGGCTGGGACAGCTCGTGCTTGTGGCCAGGCTCAAACTCCCTTCTCCAAAACCACTCTTCTCCGGGGGCCACGGCCCTCCAAAGGACCTTCTGTCCTCATTTCCACCGTTCCCTTCCAATTTCTGCAGCGTGTCACCGAGAAACAACCAGCTAACCAAATCTCTCAATGATCTCACCCTGCCCACAAACAGGAATTGTGTGCAGTGTCACCAGGAATCTCCATTCACTTCAGCTCGGCCTTCCGGAATGTAGCAATAACCACCTGGCCTGATGAGTATTTTAGGCCACTATCCAATTTTGACTTAGTTTTAATTTTTTTGTTTTTTTTAATTTGCCTTCCAGCATGCTTCATGGCTGTTAAAGCCCTTTGGTCCCCAGCCCTTCTCTCCCTGGAATATTTTATATATTATTTATTTATTTATTTATTTATTTATCTGTGTATATGTATATATATATATATGTATTTATGTATATATATGTATGTATATGTGTATATGTATTTATATGTGTACATGTATATACACATATATGTGTATGTATGTGTTTATATATGTATACATATATATGTATTTATGTTGGTATATATATATATACATATATGTATTTTATATATGTGTGTGTGTAAAGATCTCTATTCCCACAGCAGTATTTTTGTTCTCAGTCGCTGCTCGCAGCAGCTCGGGGCGGCCCCGGCAGCTCGTGGCTCCTGCCTTGGGCTGTCCCCGCCTGCTCCCGCTCCAGGACCAGCACAAAGGCCCCTTCGGTGCCCCTGGCCCCACAGCAAATTCCGACACTACACCGAGCCACGACAGGGACAGGAACGGGAATGGCTCCAAAGCCAAGCTGGTGCCTTGGAAAGCGGAGGGGACGCTCCAAGGGGATCCAGCGGCCGCAGGGGATGTGCCGGGGCTCGAGCCGGCGGTCAGGACCAATGGGGACCGATGATGGGGACCGATGGGCACTGATGGGCATTGATGGGCACTGATGGGGACTGATGGGGACCGATGGGAACTGATGGGGACCGATGGGAACTGATGATGGGGACCAATGGGCACCGATGGGCACTGATGGGGACTGATGGGCACTGATGGGAACAGATGGGGACTGATGATGGGGACCGATGGGCACTGCTGGGCACCGATGGGCACCGATGGGGACCGATGGGCACTGCTGGGGACCAATGGGGACTGATGATGGGGACTGATGGGCACTGCTGAGCACTGATGGGCACTGATGGGCACTGATGGGCACTGATGGGCACTGCTGAGCACTGATGGGCACTGATGGGCACCGATAGGCACTGCTGGGCACATCGGCACCGGGAGCGCACGGCGGAGCCCCGGCACCGGCAGCTCCCGGGAGGGGAGGGGAGGGCAGCACCGCCCGGGAGCGCCCCTGCTGCCTCGGCAGCGACTGAAGGGGTCGTAAACAGCAGAGAGAAAATTTCTGCCTGGTGACTGCAAATAAGCACCCAGCAGAGCTGTTAAAAGTTGCTTGCTGAAGAGAAAAATATGATTCTTCCAGTTTTATGGGCCATGTTCAGATAGCTCTTACTCCTGTGCCATAAATCCAATTTTCACATAGATTAAATGGAAAGGCAACAGAGGCTCTGCTGAATAATGCACGGATGGTGGTGGCTCTGTGAGGGGCAGGGACTGATCTGCTCCTGCTCACCCTGGGGCTGTGACCGGCACCCCAGATCTGCTCCCAGCCACCTCCCCATCCTCAGCCCCCAGCCCTGCCCGTGCCTTTTCCAAGGTTTTGTGTTCTCACAGAGCCCAGGGGTCAGGCGGGGCTGGAGCTGGCCGGGGTGGCCTGAGGTGTGGCCGCTCCTGCAGGAGGATGCTCAGACAGGCTGCACAGCCAGCACGGGCACACAGGCGTGCCCAGGGCTGGCATTTCCCAGCCCGTGACTTGTCTGTGCCAGCAGCAGCTTGGCGGTGCTGGGGGCACGGCCCTGTCCCTGCCAGGCTGGGGGGCACAGCCCTGAACCTGCCAGGCTGGGGGGCACAGTGAGGCACAGCCCTGTCCCTGCCAGGCTCAGAACTGGAGCACACACGACGCTTCGCGGTGGCGTCCAGCGGAGAAGATCAGAGGTGAAATTCCCCGCTCTGGGGTTTTCCTTTGGCTGGAAATTAATACTGAGTTAATGAGTGAATTAATTACTGGAAGTGGAATGGAATACTGGCAGAGCTTTAGCTTTGGTGTTATCCCTCTGGAAATGCAGCTCAGTGCCAGCTCAGCCCAGCAGGGATGGGGCTGCATGGAGCAGCTTCTCCCAAAGGAAAGCTTCTCCTCTTGCATGTGCCAGGACATTTGAGTTCAGGGTCCCTGGGCCTCGCTGGCAGCCCGATGGCATCACCACAGCCAGGCTGGCTGTGAGTGAGTCCTGCAGCCTTTGCTTGCTGAGGAAGCAGCACTTGAGCATGGCAATAATTCATGTTTGTAGTTCTCTGGAACAGCTTTCATCTCTCTGCCACTAAATGTCCCACAAAGCCACGACCGGGGAGCGTATGGTTCCTCTCTGTGAGCAGAGGCTCTGCCTGTCCCCTCCCTGCCCCTCCGGACCCCCTTGGGGCGGTGGCTCTGTCCCCTGTCCCTGGCAGTGCCTGCTCTGCTCTCTGTGCTGTTCCCTCCCTGTGCCAGAGCCCCCTGCCCTGCCCCGGGCTGCTCCCTGAAGGGGTTAATGTGTTCTGAGCCTGTTCTCCCGAGCTGGGGCTGGCTCCCAGGCAGAGTGCAAAAGTGATCTGATTTCCCAGTCTGAGTGTGGCAGATGTGTGTGTGGGAGGGCTGTGAGGGAAAGGGGGGCGTTGTTGTTTGTAAGGTGACCAAAATCTGCTCCACCAGATTGAATCTAACCCAGTTCCAGCCTGCTGGGCGGTGACAGCTGACACGGCACTGCTGGCACGGGCGAAGGGGGGCACAGAGCATGGGGGACCCCAGCCATGGGGGTGAGGGGCTGGGGGCAGAGGAGCAGGTCTGGGGTGGGAGCAGCTCCCAGGCACCAGTTTGGGGTGGGAGCAGCTCCAGGGCAGGTTTGGGGTGGGAGCAGCTCCCAGGCACCAGTTTGGGGTGGGAGCAGCTCTTCACATCATCCCTGATGCTCAGAGCTGCTCGCCCAGCCCTGGCCGGAGCTGCCTCGTGCCCTCCCTGGCACAGACTTTCTCCTCGTGCCCTCCTGGCACAGACTCTCTCCTGGCACAGACTCTCTCCTCGTGCCCTCCTGGCACAGACTCTCTCCTCGTGCCCTCCCTGGCACAGACTGTGCTCTTTGTGCCCTCCCTGGCACAGACTCTGCTCCTTGTGCCCTCCCTGGCACAGACTCTCTCCTCGTGCCCTCCTGGCACAGACTCTCTCCTCATGCCCTGTGCTGCCCTGGGCTGGGGGCATCTGCAGGTTGTTTGCCTGGAAATGTGTCTCACTTTAAGGTTCATTCGATGCTGTGAAGGTCAGAGCCCTGCCTGGAGCTGGGCCTGGCAGGTGAAAAGCTGTGCCAAATGCCAGCTTTAGAAAGTTCTTCCACTTCCCCCGTCCGTGCAGGGAACACTTGGCTGGGGCCTGGGCAGGAGCTGGAGCAAAGCTGAATTTTCTTTGTCATCCTTTTCTTTCTGTTCTCCTTTTAGAATAATCTGTTATTAATAGATAACTTAACAGACAATGGTAATAGATAATAATCCTATTAGAATAATTAGAATAATTCTGCACAAAACAATCTTTACAAACAGCATCTTTCTTTAGGCTCTAAAACGAGTCTCTGCCTGGGAGCTGTTGGTGAGGGAGCACGGAGCAGTGTGTGTGCCTGGCAGGGGCTTCTCTAAATGAACAAATTCACATTGTTCCTCCCTTTGGGAGTCCCCTCCCACCCTCTGTGGGCTCGGGCTCCTGGCTCTGGGTCTGTTTTCCTTCCCTTAAATCAGCACAGGACTGCTCTTGTGCCACTGCTGTGGCCAAAACTGCCAGGTGCCAGGAGGTTGTTTTTGGAGCTTGTTTTTGCTCTGTCCCTTTTAACCTTCTCTGGTTTTACAAATTAAAAGAATCTTTCCCATTCAAATAAGTAGTGTTTGAGCTGGGGAAAAACTCTTCAAACTGCTCAGGAATTGAGCAGTAAATCAGTGGCAGAGCCAGTTAGTGATGCTGGGAGACCAAGAGAGTCAGGGATTTATTGGAAGGGTTTTGGGAACACGCAGAGGAGGAAACCTCCCCTTTTGGGGTCAGAATTCAGGATATTTACCTCTGAGAAGCTGACTCTTCCTGGATCTTTCTGGATCCTTCCAGGGCATGGTGGTGTCTCCCTGAGAAGGCAGCAGGACCTCGTGCCTGAGACTCCCCAGTTTTTTAAGGTTATTTAAGGTTAATTAGGGCTATTTAAGGTTATTTAAGGCCACTCCAGATTTTCAGCAGCAGATAAAACCCCACAGCCAGCTGGTTTCCACAGGAAACACTCATTTTTTGGCTCTGGGGGAGCAAACCCCTCCGTGTGCTTTTTCACGGGTAAGGAATGTCCCTAGTGTTGGGGTCAGCTTGTTGGGACCCCAACAGGGTACAAGTCTGTCTCTGGCCCGACACAGCCAAGGAAGGAGCCTGGAATCTTTGGGTCATGTTCTCAAGGTTGTTTATTTTCCCTTATCTATAACATTCCTTCTCTGCCCTGCTGAGCCCTGGCTAGCAAGGAGCCATGGCGTTCTGTCTGCCCTCAGGGCGGTGTTTGCCTTTTATATCAAAAATTACGTATAGACTGTTTATAATAATGTGCCAATATCTAATATCTATGTTGGACCGAGTGTCTCTGCCTCAAACCAACAGAAAAGTGTCACCATCACAGCAAGACAGGGAGGACAAGAAGAAGGAAGGAAAGGCTGGGACATGCCCAAATGCCTCCATCTTGTCCCCCTGAATCACATTCTAAAAATCAGGCAGCAGCAGCAGCAGCATTCCCTTCTCAGGGCAGGGCTGGAAATGATCCAGTCCATCAACACCGCTCCTGGCAGGCACGTCAGAACCGGATCACAGAGCTCTGCAAGCAAGATCCTCTTTTATTTGCTGAACAGCCCCAGTGCTGTCACATCCCGACCCTCCTGCACCTGGGGGCTCCTGCTCAGGTTCCCTCTGTTCCCGCCCCGTCCCTCAGGTAATCCTTCATCCCTGCACAAGCCCTCAAATGTCATCTCCTGTGCTGGCTCAACGTGTCTGGTTTGTGATTAATCTGTCTCATGCCTGAGCTCTGAACCCATTTAAACAGCCTCAGCAGCCTGGGACTTCCTACAAGCTTTTCCATTTTCTTTTCTTATTTACTGTAGAAAATTGCTGATGGAAGAAAAAAAGAAGTTCCCCTTTGGCTCACTGCCCACAGCTTGAAGGGATGAGGAGCTGAGGTTCATCTGGCTGAGATGGGAAGGCAGGAACAAAGAGGGACAGATGAGAGTGAGAACATCTGGATTTGGGTCCCAGAGTGTCCCTGTGGCAGATTGAAGCCCTGAAATGCCAAACCCACCACATGAAGTTGTCCTGGTCTGTGTGGCCCCTGCTGAAAAACAGGGATGGAGGGAGGGGAAGGAAGATAAGCAGGGAGTGCATAGAATATTCACCCAGCAAGTCTGGGTTTCCTCTGGAGCCAGGGAATGTCCCCACCCTGCCAGCCTGTCCTGGTGATGTTGGCAAGGCTCTTCACATGACCCTGCTCATATCATGGACTCCTTAAGGTTGGAAAAGACCTCAAAGATCGTGGAGTCCAAGCATCCCACAAGAGCCCTGGGTGGTGCTCGGGAGGTGCAGGAGCTCCCACAGCTCAGTGCAGTGACCTTATCAAAGAGTTTTTCACACTGGAACACTTGGAGGTGACTTAGAAAGCAAATACATAACGTTTTTATGGCTGGAGTGTTTATCACCGTGTCTCAGCAGTATCCCATGACGTGAGTAACACTTCTAAAAGCACTTGGAGCTTATTTGACAGTAAATGTTTTGTGGCCATTCTCTGTTTCTTCCCCTTGTATTTTAAGCTGCTGAGCTGTGCCACCAGTGTTGATGAGCAGCCGAGCCCGGTGTGCAGAGCTGTGACTCTCTACTTTAAACCACCAGAAAAGTGCCACCATCACACCAAGACATGGAGGACAAGAGGAAGGAGAAGAAGGTCAGGACACACCCAAATTCCTCCATCTTGTACGCACATGAACCCCATTCTAAAAATCCAAAAATTCTATTTTTTCACCCTGTGTTCATTCAAATATCACACTACTCAAACCCTTGTGGCTTGTAATTCCTCATACAAAACTGGCAGCTTTTCCCACAGGCTGAAATCGCAGCCACAGTGTTTTTGACTGTGCCAGGGTCTCTGAACCCCTGCCAGGGTCTGGAGCAGCCAGGGCAGCCAGAGGGGTGTGCTGGGCTCTGACACGGCACCACCTCCCTGGGCTGCTGGGACCTTCCAGGTGGGCACACGGGCTGCTGCTGCTGCTGCTGGCACATCTGTACTGATGGTGGCACAGGGCTCCGTGCTGAAACATCTGGAGCAATGCTTGCTCTCAGAGCTGCTGGCCTGGAGCCGTGATCCTTCCGAGGTGGGGGGTGAAGGAGCCTCAGTGCCCGTCCCTGGAGGTGTCCCAGGAAGGGCTGGAGGTGGCACTGGGGGCTCTGGGCTGGGGACAGGGCGGGGATGGGCACAGCTGGGACTCGATGGCCCTGGGGGTCTTTCCCAACCTCAGTGACTCTGGGATTCTGGGGGAGCCCCCTGTGCATCAGACTGCTCCTCATTAGTGCAGCAATTAAATCATGGAGTAATTCCATAATCATGGACAAGCGTGTGGAGAAAGGGAAGAAAGTCTGAGTACAGGGGGTATAATTTTTCCCCTGTCTTTTTGAGTAAATGTTGTGGAAATCAAGGGAAGGTTTAGACGGCAGGCACTTAACCACTAAAGATTTTTGCAAGAGTCATTTCCACAAATGTCTTACAGCCCTTCTATAGATTGGGAGCCCGTGCTTTTAATGGACTGACAAATGTACACCAGCCCCAGCTGACTGTTGCTCCATTGCCTGGCTATCCAGATAAGAGGAATGCTTTCCTTTGATTGAGATCTTAAATCAATTGTTCCTTTACCCTGTGGCTGGTGGTTATTATCCGAGGAGAAGATAAAGTTCAGATGGTAAATTGTTAATATTGTAAGAAAAATGTCTGTTGTGTCCTGCTTAAAGTTTCCTGTCTGGATGAAATACACTCTGCTGTAATATTTCCGATTGTGTGCAATCCATCAGAGCCTCGTGCAGCAGCGGCAGTGCTGCCTGCAGCCCTGCACTGCCTGCAGCCCTGCACTGCCCGCAGCCCTGCACTGCCCGCAGCCCCGCAGCCCTGCAGCCCTGCAGCCCTGCACTGCCCACAGCCCTGCAGTGCCAGCTCCAGGGCAGAGCAGGGGCTCCCTGCGGGGCTGGGGCTCTCCTGGCACAGGGGTGAGCCACAGGGACGGGGCATGAGGGGCAGGGACAGAGCTGGGCCACACACAGCCCCTGCCCAAAAATGTGCCACATACAGACAGCCCCTGCCCCAGAGCTGCAGCCCCAGGGCTGGGGGAACCCCTGGGGTTATCCCTGTGCTCTGCCCTGCCCTGCTCTGCCCCTCTCTGCCCCACCCTGCCCTGCTCCGTCCTGCTGTCCCCGTGTCCTGCTGTCCCCATGTCCTGCTGTCCCCATGTCCTGCTGTCCCCGTGTCCTTCTGTCCCCGTGTCCTTCTGTCCCCGTGTCCTGCTGTCCCCGTGTCCTGCTGTCCCCATGTCCTGCTATCCCTGTGTCCTGCTGTCCCCGTGTCCTTCTGTCCCCGTGTCCTGCTGTCCCCATGTCCTGCTGTGTCCTGCTGGACCAGCTCTGGCCCCTGAGCCACCAGCACGAGGAATGTGGAGTCCTTAAATGCTTCCTGGGATTACTCACTCATTATTCATTGCCTTTTTGAGTTCCATGGCTACAGTAAGAACTGAAAACTATTTGGAGGCTCTTCCCTTATAGCTGTGTTACCAAAGATACCAAATTTTCTCTCGAGCACTCAAAACACATCGTCTCACATTTGCTTCCCAAATGAGCACCGACTGTAATCCCTCATCTACTCATCCCTCATTTAGCTGGGGTCCTAATATTTCACCTCCCTTTGCTGTTGAATTTTCACCTCTTGTCATCGAGAGAAATAGTTCTGTTATTTTGTAATGGTGACTCATGTTGTACCTTATGAACTTTAACTACTCTCAGGGTCATTCTCCTGACAAATTGCTCCAGGCTGTTGCAGTAATTATTTGTCCTTGGGAAGATGCATATGCTGTACCAAAGGTACCCTAAGAATAAAACAAGCTCCAGTATTAAAATGCCTGGTCTACCAGCGGAAGATTAAATGCTCCTCCTTTTGACCAGTTCATGCCTGTCCTTGAGAAGCAGAGATCAGCACCAAAATCGCCTCCCTGAAAGGCTGTGGGGGAAGGTGTATAATTAACACGAATGCATATAATTAGTTCTGATACATTCCTATTTTCATTTCAGTGTTGTGTTTCAGATCTGACAGCGATCACCAAGGAAACCAAAATCTGCTCTGAGTGTTCCCATGCCCAGAAAGGCGAGCGGGAGGCTGTGCTGGGGACGCTGCCCTTCACCTGGGCAAGGACGGGCAGCCCAGCGCTCCCGGCTGGCATCGGCCTTCTCCGGGGGTTTGGGGTCCCTCCGGGGGTTTGGGGTCCCTCCGGGATCTCTGGGGTCCCTCTGGGATCTCTGGGGTCCCTCTGGATCTCTGGGGCCCCTCTGGATCTCTGGGGCCCCTCTGGATCTCTGGGGTCCCTCTGGGATCTCTGGGATCCCTCTGGGATCTCTGGGGTCCCTCTGGGATCTCTGGGGTCCCTCTGGGATCTCTGGGGTCCCTCTGGGATCTCTGGGGCCCCTCGGGATCTCTGGGGTCACAGGTGACTTCCAGCACCCCCAGGCTGGGGCTGGAGGAGGCAGGGCAGCAATTCCAGGTCCTCTCCTGGCCGAGTGCCCTGCCCAGGTCCTGGGGGTGTCCAGCAGGCTCTGCCTGCTGCCTTTGGGCTCAGGGAAGGAAAGCAAACCCCACTTCATCAATAAAAGCAAAGTCACAGCCTGGATGTGGCCCAAACTGGGTGAGGGGGCAGCAGGGAGGGAAGGAGCCGTGCCCTGGTGGATCCCAGCTCCTGCAGCCCCACAGGGAAGGGGCTGGAGCCTTCCCCTCCCTCTGCGGCTCAGACCAGGGCCCCAGCCAGCCCCAGGTCCCACAGTGGCCCCTCAAACCCCTCTTTTTTTCCACACTGGCCCCTCAAACCCCTCTTTTTTTTTCCACACTGGCCCCTCAAACCCCTCTTTTTTTTTCCACACTGGCCCCTCAAACCCCTCTTTTTTTTTCCACACTGGCCCCTCAAACCCCTCTTTTTTTTTCCACACTGGCCCCTCAAACCCCTCTTTTTTTTTCCACACTGGCCCCTCAAACCCCTCTTTTTTTTTCCACACTGGCCCCTCAAACCCCTCTTTTTTTTTCCACACTGGCCCCTCAAACCCCTCCTTTTCCCACAGCAGCCCCTCAAACCCCTCTTTTCCCACAGCAGCCCCTCAAACCCCTTTCCTTCCATCTCTTTAACCCGGATCTGTGGCCTTGCTGCTGCTGCTGCTGCTGTGACAGATGCTGAGGGAGGCTGACAGCATTTCTGGTGTGAAAAGCAGGATTTCTTTGCTGACAAGCTGTTAAAGGAAAGCTTTACTGTCATGAGGCTGGCTCCCCTCTGGGTGGTTTTTGAGAGGGAATAACTCTGGCTGTGTTGGCTGGGGACGTGCAGGGGTGTCTCCCCGCTCTGGCAGAGGGGACAGGGCAGGCTGGCACCAGTGCCACCCCACAGGAACAGGAGGGTGTCCCATTCCACCCCTTCCAAGCAGGCTGCTGGATTTCTGGAGTGCTCACCCTGCAGGGTTTGTGCCTTTCTGCTGTGGCCGTGGCAGGATGGCAGCTGTCAATGCAGACCATCTCCCCAGCGCTGGATGACAGCCTTTCTGTTCTTCACAGGCACTTTGGGCATTGAATGATCTTCTTGACTGCTAACAGAATTTACAGAGCTGTGCAGCTCCAGTTGCAAATATTCACCTGCAGTGTGGCTCCCTCCGCTACCACATTCCTGATGTTTTCCATTGACAAGGATCAATAAAAACCTGTATGAGGAGACAGATAAATAAATGTATATCTGGATAACGAGGGGTAAATGGCTCTTCAGAGCAAGTTGGCCTCATAAATTTCTACTTGTCTGCATTTTTTCACATTTTGGCTAAATATTCAGCTCTGCATGCTATCCTCCTCACCCTGGATGTATCTGGACTCTCCAAGCTCTCTTCCATGTGCTTTCAGCGTTTTGCAGTGTCAGATGCTGCTCCCAGCTGTAAGAGCAATTACCTTTTATACTGTTTAAAAGGCAGAGCAATTTCCAGCGTTTCCAGCTGCAGGAAGAGGCTCCTGAGGGGCTGGGCTGGGCTGGGGGCTGGTTTGGCTCTGCTGGGGCTGCCAAAGCCGGGCTCGTGCTCGGGGCGTTGATGAGCCCCTCTCAGGCAGCCTGCTCTCCTTCTGCAGGCCCTCATTATTCACACCAATCTGTCTCTCAGATCATCTTCCATAGACACTCCAGATTAAATTTTCCTCATTATCATGATAGAACTGGATGAATAAGTGGCACATCTGTTCATGAAGTGCTTTATTATCTGTTCTGATGAGGTTTTGGATGAATAGCGGGATGACTTAAACACGGAGCAGAGAAATGCACACAGGTTTATGCATCATCTTAAATTCATGGCCAGTAGTGCCAACTCAAGGCACCTCATTTTATACAGAAGAGGTAATTATTAATTAGTGATTTGGGCCGATCTATCACGAGGACCAGCTTAATGAAGTGACAAGAGGAGACAGAGCAAACCTGACTGTGGAACAGCACTGATGGAGCCCCACGCATTGTTAAACTGGTCCTTGTTCCATCACTGCAAAGGAAAACTCCATAAATATTTTATCAACACTCCATTCTGGCCGTGTAAAACCAAATTGCACCAATAAATCTATTTATCCAGAAGTTATTCCCTAATCTCTTCCAGCTGCATCCCTCACAAAGGAGGACGCTGGTCGTGTGTCTGTCAGAGAGACAAAGGGCTGAGTGTTCCACGGACTGTGGAGGGGAGATCCCCTCTGAGCCTCACTCAGGATCCTGCTTGCTCCAGGCTGCTCTCACAGGCAGCAGAGCCTCGGCAGCCAAAGCTTGCCAGCTCAGGGCTCCCTTCTGGAGGGGGGATTTTTCTCTTCCACAAATTTTGCTGGACGCCCTGAGGAAATGCCCCAGTCCCAGTAAAGGAAGCCTGCTGCACTGGAGTGCACTGAGCACAGCCTGATACCAAAATCCCAGAGTGGTTTGGGTTGGAAGGACCTCAAAGCCCACCCAGTGCCACCCCTGGGACACCTCCCACTGTCCCAGGTGCTCCCAGCCCTGTCCAGCCCAGCCTTGGGCACTGCCAGGGGGATCCAGGGGCAGCCCCAGATGCTCTGGGAACCTTTGCCAGGGCCTTGCACCCTGCCAGGGAGGGATTCCTTCCCAAATCCCATCCATCCCTGCCCCCTGCAGTGGGAAGCACTCCCCATGTCCTACATGTAAGAGTTAATAACCAGTGATTATAAAAATGGGCCCTGCAGAGGAGGCCAGACAAAGGCTGAGACTGCTGTGTGAGCTTTAACTCCTCACTTTGGGATGTAAGCTCTGAGAACCCCAAAGGCTGCAGGGGTGCAGAATGCCCCTTTTGGGGTGGGACAGCAGCACTCGGCCCTGGCGCTTTGACAGGGTCTCTTTAGGGCAGGAAAAATCTCGAACCCCTCCTGTTGTTGCCTGGATAGCAGGAGAACAGTGAAGGGGTTTTGTCAGCTTTTATGGCAGAACAAACCTGTGAGCCTGCCCTGAGAACACCAAAAGCCCCGGGGCAGCAGGAGGGATGGACAAACACCAGGAGGAGGCTCCTCACCCCTGTGGCCTCTGCCAAGCCAAGTGCCCACCAGGGAGGGGATCCTCAGGGATTCCTGTGGGAATTCCACAGCAGAGAAGGGCAGAGAGCGGGTGTGGGTGGGCTCTGCTGCACACACAGAGCCAGATTTCTCATTTAATAGAGAAAGAATCTCATCTAATCCCTTCTGATGGTCTTTTGCGGTCTTGAACTATGTGAAAATATTTAACTTCCGTCTGAAAATATATAAGGAAAGTTAATTTAATATATCACTTAAAGAACAGGTCATTGTACACTCAACTCTCTGCCTTACTAAGGCATTAAGAGCTTAATTTTGGGCTTGAGCTGGGATCTGGGAGAGCAGATGCATTCCCTGCCTCCAGGCTCAGGCCTGCAGAATCGCTCCATTAAAACATGTTAATATTTAATTTTAAAATATCAATTGAATATTGGCACTTTCAGAAACTGCAGAAAATGCAGCTTGCCCCAAACTCTACTCAGGCTATGCTGTTGCCTACAGATTTTGAGATGCTTTTCTTTTCTCATTGTTTTCCCAGATTTAGAAAAGGTCTTTACTTTCCAAATGAAGTAGGGCTCAAAACTGCATTGCTGTTGTAGGAATTTTAAATTTTTTGGAAGTGCTCTGTACTGCTCAGTTCAGACCATTGTTTTTGAGGTCTGCCACAGTGGCAGATCCTGCACAGAACATTTTTGTCTCCTTCTGAAGATAGAATCAATCACGTCTGCTCCTGACAAGCCCTGAGGAGAAGAACATTTATCAGTATCTATTAGAAGAGTCTAAAAAAATTCCAGAAATGACATTTCACAGTGAGGGTATGATCTGGTTGGAAAATAGCAGAAGTTTGATGCTTTCCCTCAAGAATTCTGTGCTGCCTCCTTATATAGCTGCTGTCATCACACCCTCCCCACACCTCACTGCTCTTACTTCACCAGCTCCTTTTTATACATTCCCACGTCAGTGCAGGGGAAGTTTCCAAATGGGGCCTGAGCAGGAGCCCCCAGCCCCAGGGCGCTGCTCCTCCTCCCAGGCCCCTGGAGCAAGGATTTGGGGGCTGTGCCCGGCTGGAAGAGTGGGCAGCCCTGGCACAGGTGCCCAGAGCAGCTGTGGGTGCCCCTGGAGCCCTGGCAGTGCCCAGGCCAGGCTGACAGCACTGACTGGGACAGTGGAGGGTGTCCCTGCCATGGCAGGGGGGCACTGGGTGGGATTTGGGGTCTGTCCCCCGGAGCAGGCTGGGTTGGTTTGGTGGCTCTGAGGCACAGTGAGGGACACAGCAGTGTGGCAGGCACATTTCTTCTCTCTCTCAGGACTTTTCATAGAGAGACACAGAGGAAAGAAAGAGAAAACCATTTCTATTTCTGCTCCTTGTTTTCCCATGTGGAATGTGTTTGGAGAATTGTTTCCCTGGGGTGATGCTTGGTTGGATTCTGTGAGGATTGTTTGAGCTGATGGCCAATCCAACCCACTGGGGCTGGGCTCTCAGAGAGGGCCAGAAGCTGTGAGTGAGTTAGATATGGGAGTTAGAAAAAGTAGGTTTGTAGTTTTAGTACCTCCTTTAAATAGAATAATAATGTATTATAGAATAGTTCTGATAAAGAATCATTCTGCCTCTGAGCTAGAGTCAGACATCAGCATTTCCTCCTGCCTTTGCACACAGCAGAGTCCCTTTGGCTGTCCCGGGGCCCTTTGCTGGCACACAGCAGGGCACGAGGGGACAGTGTCACAGTGTCCCTGGGCACTGCTCTGCAGCACACCCAGCACTGCCCAGACCTTCCTGTGCTTCAATTCCCCACCACATGCATTTCTCTGGAACAGTAAATTCAGCGGGCCCATTAAAGCAGATTATGCACTAATAATTATGCAAATATTCCTTCAGTGAAACTATAAAAAATCTCATGAAGGTTTAGCACATGGCTATTATGGGAGAGGAATATGTGACAAATGAAAATGAAGATCGTCGTTAACTTGAAGGAGCTCAGGGAATTTTTTGCCATAATTTAAATCCGTGATTTGGGACATCTTTGCAGGTTTAACCCGGAGGAGATTGCTCATAGCAGTGCTAAAATCCAGCTGCAGGGTGGGAATGTGTCTTTCCTGGAAAAGAGAGCTCAGTGTCCTCGGGAAGAGCTGCAATGCTGTGTTAGGGCATCTCCACACAGCAGGGTAAGGTTTGTGCTGCCAGTGGGCAGCCCTGGGGGAACACCCCCACTCCTGGCCCAGGGCAGGGCTGGGGGCATCCCGGGCTTGGCTGCTGCCCTGCCCTGCCCTGGGCTGTGCCAAGGAGCCCGGCCCAGAGCATCCAGGGCATGGGCACAAAGCCCTGGGGGAAGGAGAAACCTGCTTCATTTCCTGCAGCTGGCTCAGCATCCAATAGAACGCCTTGTCCTTTATTAACTGAGACCTCCAGGGGCTCTGGGGCTGCAGGTACCACAGAGACAGGAGAGTGCTCAGGGCTGAGGGGTCTATCCCAACGGAAATCCAAAAGAAGCAATTTTTCATTATGCTTGGATCTATCCCAACAGAAATTCAAAAAAAGCAATTTTTCATTAAGCTTGGGCCCGGTGATGTCAGAAACCTAAAGGGTGACCCCAGCAAGGCTCCAGGGCTGCTCACGGGGAGGCAGGGAGTGTCTCATGGGCAGCAGGAGGGGCCAGCTGGAATGGTTCTAATGAATAATGATCCATGTTTTATATGATTAAATTTTGTTATTCTGTTTCATATTAATAATTATGCATATAGATATAGACTATATAGATATCGATGATAATACAGATCTAGATATAGAGATAGATATAGATATATATATATACATATAGATAGATACAGACTTGTTCTCTTGGCCTTGTGATGAAAATAAAATCTTACAGCTCCATGAGTAGAGCCATTGAATTTAGCACTGGGAATAGCACTGAACACCCATTCCCAGCACATTATGTTAAAATTGCACATATTACATGCCTTTATTGGATTAAAAAAAAAAAAAAAAAGGTAGCTTAATAGCAAATTCAATAGAAGAGGCAAGCCCACAGAGAAAGCAGAACTCACATTTTGGCTCCCAGGTATCCAGCTGGGCCAGAGCAGGATGGAGTCAAGGCAGATGCCTGGGAGTGACTGGAGAGGGGAGCTCTGGATTCCTCCTGGAGCTCTGGATTCCTCCTGGAGCTCTGGATTCCTCCTGGAGGTCCAAGGGCATGGTTGGTGCTGCCAGCAGGCACGGTCCCTCGGCCACGGGCAGCATGTGTCCTGGCACTGTCCTGGCACTGTCCTGGCACTGTCCTGGCACTGTCCTGGCACTGTCCTGGTATTGGAAATGCAGGTGAAGCTGGTGGGCAGAAATGCTGGTGTCTGACTCCAGCTCAGAGGCCGAATGATTTCTTTATTATAACTATACTGTAATACATTAATATTCTATTTAAAGGAGGTACTAAAACTACAAACCTACTTGTTCTAACTCCCATATCTAACTCACTTACAGCTCCTGGCCCTCTCTGAGAGTCCAGCCCCAGTGGGTTGGATTGGCCATCAGCTCACACAATCCTCACAGAATCCAACCAAGCACTCACCCCAGGGAAACAATTCTCCACACACATTCCACATGGGAAAACAAGGAGCAGAAACAGAAATTGTTTTCTCTTTCTTTCCTCCTGCTCTCCCAGCTCTACCCCCGGGGCCACTCAAGGTCACAGACATCACTGCCCCCTTCAGTCACCACCGAGTCCCAAAATCAGGAATCTTTTCCTCTGGTAAAAACCAAGTCAAATTTGCTAAAGGGTTTGGATGTGGCGGCCTGGAGTGGCACGGGCACAGCTGCCCAGGAATTTGGTAAGAGGAGGTGGCTTTTGTCCCTCCTGGCTGCTGCTTCCTGGCATCCCTGGGACAAAATAGCCCAAAGAGCTGAGCCTTGTTTTCTTTTCTCCTCCCATAAAGTGGGCATAATAATAAAAATACATCTGGAAACTTGCAAAATGTATGCCACAGAGAGGATGTTTGTAGTATTAATGGTTTTAGTGATTTTTTTAATGAGTCTCTGATGAACCCATTTTTCTCAAGCTTTTTTTTTTTTGGAGGCAGCTCATTAAGATGCAGTTTAATTACTGCAAGTTTTGCTTTTCTTGCTGTGCTTTACAAATCCCGACCCTTTTGGGATGATTTTGGAGCCATTAGTGATGTTTGTGTCACCCCAGCCCTGGTGGGTGCCAGTGTCACACCCAGAGCTGGGGCAGCGTGGGGCACACCCGGGATGGTGACAAAGCTCAGGGCTCCTCTTCCCACGGAGCTCAGGGCACGTTTTCCCTTCCTCCCCTCCATTTCCATTTCCATTTCCATTTCCATTCCCATTCCCATTTCTATTTCCATTTCCATTCCTATGTCCATTCCCATTTCCATTTCCATGTCCATTTCCATTTCCATTTCCATTCCCATTCCCATTCCCATTCCCATTTCCATTTCCATTTCCATTCCCATTCCCATTCCCATTCCCATGTCCATTCCCATTTCCATTTCCATTTCCATTCCCATTTCCATTCCCATTTCCATTCCCATTCCCATTCCCATTTCCATCTCCTCTCTGTGTGCTTGGGAGGAGGCTCCCCGTGAGCCAGGGCCAGTCTCTGTAGATGCCCACGAGTCACACAGACCACGCCAAACGCCGGCTTTGTCTTTGGCCGAGTTTTATTTATCAAGAAAACAATACTACAAAACATGGGAAACATCTGCATCAAGTAGAGACCCGCAGACACCGCGCCAGTTTTTAACCTGCTGTATTTACAGAGTTCTCCCTGCGGAGCCCCGGCACGGCCCCGGGAGAGAACCAGGGCGAGCAGGGGTGTCCGTGCCCCGAGCCCGGCCCCAGCCCCAGCCCCAGCAGCAGTTCGCTCCCGGCCCTGCTCGGCACAGGGGCGGCTGGAGGATGCTCTGCTCCCCCGCCTCGCCCTCCTGCCCCAGGGATCCTCCTGTGACGGGTTTGGGCACGGCAGGAGTTCAGCCCCAGCCTGGCAAGGCCAGCGGGACCTGCAGAGTCACCCCTGACCCCTGTGACCTGCAGGGTCACCCCCAACCCCTCACCCCTGTGACCTGCAGGGTCACCCCTGACCTCTGTGACCTGCAGGGTCACCCCCGACCCCTCACCCCTGTGACCTGCAGGGTCACCCCTGACCCCTCACCCCTGTGACCTGCAGGGTCACCCCTGACCCCTGACCATGACCTGCAGGGTCACTCCTGACCCCTGTGACCTGCAGGGTCATCCCTGACCCCTGACCATGACCTGCAGGGTCACCCCTGACCCCTGACCATGACCTACAGGGTCACCCCTGACCCCTGTGACCTGCAGGGTCACCCCAACTCTGTGACCTGCAGGGTCACCCCTGACCATGACCTGCAGGGTCACCCCCAACCCCTCACCCCTGTGACCTGCAGGGTCACCCCTGACCCCTGACCCCTGTGACCCACAGGTTCCCCCTCCCTCCTGCTCAGGAGCAGAGGGTGGCACAGCAGAGGGACTGGGCACAGCCTCCCCAGGCCCAGCTCGTCCCAGCTGTGGGGTGCTGGATCAGCCTTTGGGGGTCGGGGCTGTCCCTGGGATGGGGCCCCTCTCCTGGGACACGCTCTGGTTTGTCTCTTGCTCCCAGCCACTCGCCCTTATGCCAGCAGCGGGCAGAGAGTAGGGCCAGCACTGCCCGCCCTGCTCCCAGCCAGAAATACATCGTGGGGACATAGATAGATAGATAAATATTCCTATATATAAGCTCTCTTAATTAGATAGTTGTAAGGCAGATTTAAATCATTTTCTGGTATCACCTGGTACCGAAGGGAATCTCTCCTTTCCGTGCACATCAGCCCGTGCTGCGTGGGGGAGGCAATTACATCCTCACTAATTATTGTGCAGGTGTTCCACCCCAGCACCCGCTGCTCCTTCACACCTGCCCTGAGGTGCCAAGCAGACCAGGCAGCGCTCAGAAGTGCTCAGCTAACCAAAATCCTCTTGCTGCTCCGAGTGCCAGCGGCAGGCAGGGAGCAGAGCCCTGCTCAGACCTGGGGCTGTGCTGGCCGGGGCTGAGCCCCGCTCTGCCCAGGGGCAGAAGGGTGCCCTCCGCTCCCCTGCGCTGCCCCAGCCCCTGGGCTCCAGCCAGGGCTGCTTCGTGGGCAGAACTGCCCCAGGGCTGGCACCCGGGAGCACAGGCAGGGCGTCCTGCAGGGCTGTGCCAGGACGGAATCCTGGCATCTCCTGGCTGCCAGCACCGGGCTGTGCCACAGGGAGCTCAGCGAGCATCCCTGTGGGAACATCCCCTCCCCACGGGGGACACAGCTCCCACAGCCCCCACGGGAGCAGCACTGCAGCACCCACAGCCAGCCCGGGGCGGCACCACGCTGGGAAATGCTCAGAGATGGAGCCCGGGGCTGCTCCCGGGAAGGGGCAGTGCAGAGGGCTTTCCCCCGAGCACAGCCAAGCACTGCAGATAAAACAATATTAACCAGCCCAGAAATGACCTGGGGAGAGCCCCACTGCCTTGGAGGGAGGGTAACACCCGGCCAGCTGCAGGGAAGGGGTTACATGAGCCAGTGCTAATCCCCTGTGAGCAAGAAAGCCTGGATGGATCCATGGGTGCACCTCTGGCAGTGTGTGTGACCGCTGAGGGCTGCCAGCGCAACCTTGGTGCTGGCCTGTGCCCTCCCTGTGTGCACCCACTGCGAGCTGGGCTGGCACACACCAGTACAGATCAGTCACTGTGAGCTGGGCTGGCACACACCAGTACAGAGCACCCACTGTGAGCTGGGCTGGCACACACCAGTACAGAGCCCCCAGAGCTGAACTGGGCTGGCACACACCAGTACAGAGCCCCCAGAGCTGAACTGGGCTGGCACACACCAGTACAGAGCCCCCAGAGCTGAACTGGGCTGGCACACACCAGTACAGATCAGTCACTGTGAGCTGGGCTGGCACACACCAGTACAGAGCACCCACTGCGAGCTGGGCTGGCACACAGCAGCTGCCTGCAGCTGGCCCCAGCACACCCAGCAGGGCTGGGCTCCCCCGTGCAGGGTCCCCCCGCCCTGCCCCAGCCCCTGCCCCAGCCCCAGCCCCTGCCCCAGCCCGGGGCAGCTCTGCTCCTGCAGCGATGCCAGAGCAGGGGTGGCAGCAGCACCTTCCCTTCCACCTGCCAGCCTCTGAAAATGGCATTTTCAGCTCTTGTAGCACGGCCACCCTGCTCAGGGCACAGCTGTGACTTCGTTTCTCCCAGACCTCTCTCTTTCCTGGTACTCTTTGCACCAGGGCAATACAGCAGGCTAAAAGCTACAGGTTTTTTCACATACCACAGCAGAAACAGTCACCGAGTTATATTTGTCAGAGTCACAGTAGTTTATGCATATTTGCTATTCACAGACTGCAGAATATTGCCAATAACCTCACTGGTGGGACTGACAACACGGATACATGCATTCAGGTGAGACCATTAGCAAGGATGTCTATACTGTATTAAGCACATTCATTTTTTTAAACACCTTCCAGTAAAATCGATTCCTTTAAATTTGTAGTTAAAACTTTTTGTTTTTTCCACAATTACGCACAAAAGAACCTGTAAACAGTTTGACATTACACTTATGTACAAGTGAACCACGTTGGAAAGTCGAGAGGTAATTCAGTGGGTGCCACTTAATCTACATCAATGTGCAACAGACCGACTCGGCCTCAGCGGAGTCATTGGTGCTGAATGAGGTCTGAAAACGTACCGAAAGCAATGCCCCAGCGATGCCCCAGCGATGCCAGGGGCACACAGCCCCCTGCACCCCGTGGCTGGGGAATATTGCACTGGCAGTGCCCCAGCACAGCCCCACGGCCGTGGGCAGCCGGGGGACCTTGCAGGGACATCGTCCCCCTGCCATCATCAGCAGCACGCCCGGAGCCCGCGGGGCCCTGCCACCCTCCCGCTTCACCTCGGTCCTTTTCTCTGTGGAACTCCAACTCCTGTCTGCTCCAGCATTGCTATAGTTCAAAATCTGCAATATCCTACTTAGAAACGGATTTTTTAGCCAAGTGACATCAATGCCAAGAAAAATAAAGAATGTCTTTTTATAATATAAATAATTTAAAAGTGCTTTTTTTTTTTTTTTTTTTTTTTTTGTGTTCTTTTACTATTAATCTACAAAACCCCGCTGGGGCATAAACTATCCATAAGACTGGACAATTATTTTGTACCATGATACACATGGGGCCTTATGCATAAAGTACTCTGAAATCAAGGCCGTACTGGCAGTGCTGGGGGCTTGGGGAGGGCAGGGGGCTGGGGAGTTCCTCCAGCCTTGCCAGGGTTGGGAGGGCAGGGAAGGACACGGCTGAGGGACTCGGTACGTGATGGCCATTGCCAGGAAATCCCAGCCCTGTCTTCTCCTCCAGCCCGCAGCGTGCAAATCCAATGCACAGATGGACTCCCCAACTCAACCCCAAAGCGCTGGGCTCCCCAACTCAACCCCAAAGTGCTGGACTGACTCCCCAACTCAACCCCAAAGCGCTGGACGCCTGGCACTGCCCCACGCCTGGCACTGCCCTGCCCCAGCCCCACGCCTGGCACTGCCCTGCCCAGCCCAGGCTGCCTTTCCCTGCAGGCTGGGCCGGCCTGTGATTCCTGCAGTTGAAGACCTTTATTTCTGTAGCACTGGAGAGCAATAACCATTTCATCTCAAACTGCACACACGAAGGCCACATAAATCAAACCCACTTGGGTGCGTTTCATTTGGTCTAATTTTCCCCCAGTGATTAATCATGGAGCAGGCCCTGTCCCTGGAACACACACACACACTCACACACACAGTCTCACTCACACTCACTCATACAGACACACACACACTCACAGACAGACAGACACACTCACAGACAGACACACTCACACATTCACACTCACACTCTCACTCACACACCCCAACGCCTGCTCGTCTGCCCTGCACAGCCGCCTGCAGCCCAGAGCACTGGGGATTCAAAGGGAACATCTGCAGTGCCAGTGTGAGGTTTGAGCTGCAGCCTCCTGCCGAGGACAAGCTGAGCTGTCCTGAGGCCGTGCCCTGCCGAAAGCTGGAGGAGAGCTCTGCCTGCTGCCCAGCTCCTGCTTGGTGCCAGGGAGAGGGGGCACAAGGTGCAGGACACGTCGGATAGGGAGAGAAAAGTGCTATCAGCTAACCACGGAATAACTAAGCAGGGCCAGATCCGTGGAGCTTGTACAAAACACTGATTTCCGTGGGCAGGTTTGAGCCTGTGAGCGGAGGGTGGCACGAGAGCCTGAATTCCAGAGGGAGGGAATGTCCTGAGCCCCCGGCTGGCCCTGGCCCAGGCCCAGCAGTGCTGAGCCTCTTCAGGGAGCGTTTCCCAGGCACAGCTCCGGCAGGGGCAGGCACGGCTGCTCCTCCAGCCCCAGCACCCAGAGGTGCCCCAGGCTCACACCCCACCCTGCAGCTGCATGGCTGGGAGGGGTCCCTCCTGCAGCCAGCTCCTGCCCACCGACCCCTCAGGACAGGTATTGCTTCCCTCCTCAGCTGCTGCAAGGTGCACCCGACCCCAGGCACAGCTGGGGGCTCCTGGGGACCCCAGGGCTCCCGGGCACCCTGCCCAGCCCGGGGCGATGGAGCCCCGTGGGCACCGAGGCTGCTCCGGTGGAACTGCTCCGGGAGCGCAGGACAGCGGTGCAGGCAGGGCAGCAGCTCCACTGCAGCGTCTGCGCTGCAGGAGGGGAGCCCTGGACCCTGCAGGAGCTTCACTGAGCCAGAGTCCGAGCTACCAGCGCTGGCACTGCCCACTTTCATTGTCATATATATATATATATATATATATATATATATATGGATATATAAAATCTTCTTCCCGTGCCTCTGGAAAACGAATGATTGCTCCCAAATCCTCCTGCTCCCAGCTGGGGCTCTGCAGCGTTCTGTCCCTCCCAGTGCCCAGCAGCCCCAGCCCCCGGCCAGCCCGGGGGTCCCCACGCCTGTGCCCAGCCCCAGCCCCTCCCTGGCCAGTCTGTGCCCCCTCCCCTGTCCCGACCTGGGGCTCGGGGCAGTGCAGGAGCAGCCCAGAGCTGCTTTGCTGCAGTGCCAGCACGGCACTGGCACGGCTGGCACCCGCGGGCAGGGCCGAGGGAGCTCCTCGGGCTGGTTTTGGGTTTGCTCCTGGCACAGCCCCGCTCCTCCTGCAGCGGCGCTCAGAGCCTCCGGCTGGGCAATTTCGGGGGCAGAGGGGCCGCGGTGCCCGCTGTCCCTGCCAGCTGGGACAGCCGCTCCTGGCACACACACCTGGCACCTGCAGAGCCAGAGTCGCCCCCAGCATCCCCACAGGGCCCGGAGCCAGCCCTGCGGCTTTCCAGCACTCCTTTAACAGCCGAGAGCCTCGGGGAACACGGGAGGGACAGAGCATCCCCAAAAACGGGATACCTGCTGATGGTGACACACACCCAGGGACTGCCCCCTGGTCTCCACGGGGACACGTTTCCAGTGCCCCAGGCAGGGGGAGCAGAGAGAGACAGGGAGATGGATTTCTACGGTTCAGCCCTCACAGGCCTGGAGAAAAAACGGGACATCCACAGACTAAAAAAATGCTCTTTTCTGAGAAAGTGCAGTTATAAGGAGAGAGCCAGAAAATCTTTAAGCAATATATATTGATATATATATACATATATATATATACACAGAGATATATATACACACATATATATATATATGCACATATATAAATACACATGCTTAAACCGCCGGGGCAGGGCTGGGGCTCTGTGCTGTGCTGCTCCCTCCTGCTCTCGCAGAGGGCACGGAGCCCTCGCCAGCCCGCCCTGCCCGCTCCGGGGCCACACCAGCGTCCCTCGGGTGGGCCTGGCTGTGCCCTTAAGGTTTTCAGCTTGTGTAAGACTCGAGTTTACAAACAAAAGCGTTTGTCATTGTGCTTCCAGGACTGCAAAAATATCGTCCCCTACGAATAGAAACGTTAAGGTGAAATAGGCAGATCAGGCAGTACTAGAGATGGGTTTTGGTTTTGGCGACCTAACAAACAGTTATTATTGGGAATTGCTTTCGTGTCGCTCAGGATCTGCTCCAGGGTGAGGAGGCCGCTCCCTGCCCGCCCGCAGCCTACAGGTGGTACTTCCGCAGCAGTTCGGATTGCCAGGGGTGCTTCCTCTCGGGAAACCTCTCGGGGATTTTGATCTTGAGGAAATCCTGGATACATTTTTCCAGCTCCTCCTCAATGGAGAGCTTCTCCTTCGCTGCCTTTTTCTTGCCGGAGTTGGACTCGCGGGAGCCGGAGGTGAGGGTCCGGAGCAGGTCGCTCTTCCTGCGGATCTCGGCCTGCTGCAGCAGCTGCACCGGGCCCTTCTTGGCCGGCCGGTCCAGGGTCTGGATGTTGGGCTGCCGTGTGACGGGCCCGCAGATGACGGTCTCCTGCGGGGAGCTGGCCTCGGACTGGCTGTCGCAGCTCGACGTGGACAGCTCGTTGCAGGACGTGCCGCTCTCGCCCTCCTTGTCGCCCTTGCCGCTCTTGCAGCAGCAGTCACAGTGGGACGAGGACCAGCGGGAGGGCTCTCCTGCAGGGGGACAGAGAGCCCGGGGTTACGGCGGCTCGGACCCCCACACGGCCCGGGACAGGCTGCTGAGCCCCCCGGGCCAGCAGGGCAGCCCGGCCCCAGGAACCTGCAGGGGGACAGAGAGCCCGGGGTTATGGCAGCTCGGACCCCCACACGGCCCGGGACAGGCTGCTGAGCCCCCCCGGGATGTGGGGCAGGAGCAGGGATGGAGCCGAGGGGGCAGAGGGACCCACCAGCTGCCGTCAGGCACAGCTACAGCAGAGACTTCATTACCACCGAACAAAGTCTTTGTAAGCCAATTAAGACCTATTAGATGCTAATTTCACTTGATGAATATTCACCAACAATGGGCACATCGCGGGTAAACCAGGAGGCAGAAGGGACTTTGCCCCGATAACCAGTTTGGTTGGAGCCCCGGGCCAACCTCAGTGCCACGGGTGGGGCTGGGGTGGGGGCATTGGGAGCCTCTGCCCCCCACGGGAACGGGGCTGGGGGCATTGGGAGCCTTTGCCCCCCACGGGAACGGGGCTGGGGGCATTGGGAGCCTCTGCCCCCCACGGGAACGGGGCTGGGGGCAGCGGGAGCCTCTGCCCCCCACGGGAACGGGGGTGCTCAGTGTGCCAGGGCCGGGCAGCTCCGGACCGGGCTGGGCACGGCTGCAGGGGCACACACCTGCCCGGGCCGGGCTGGGCACACACCTGCCCGGGCCGGGCTGGGCACACACCTGCCCGGCTGCTCTCCTCGGAGCTCTCAGGGTGCCAGCCAGCAGCGGAGGGCTCCAGGAGCCGTCTCGGGGCCCCTCAGCGCTGGGGAAGCAGCAGCAGCAGGAGCAGCCACAGCCCGGGCTGGGCAAGGAGGGGCTGAGCCCGAGCCCGGCGCCACCACGGCAGCAAAGGAGCATCGGCTGACTTAACCACAGCACGCGTTAATTAATGTCTAAATGCTTTGAGATTCTTAGATAAAAGCGGCTAATTAATTCTGGCCTGGCTTTCCTGCTTTCCTCCCCGATCTCAGCACATTTCTCTCCCAGTGCCCTAATTATAATAATTATTATTAGAAGCTTCTGAAGCAGCAGCAATGCCTCTGATGTATAATTGACACACAAGCCAGCAGCCACCCAGTTTTCCCCTTCCCCTCTCCCTCCTTCCCAGCGAGCAGGCTGCAAGGAGGGAATGGGAAATCCCGGCGCAGGAGGACAGATGCTGTGAGAAAACCGGGGAGGAGCGAGGAGCTGGGACGGGAACCAGACTGACAAACCCAGTGAAGAGTTTTCACGGTGAGAGGTGGCCCAGGGAGCCTCCCCCAGCTCAGACACCACCGGGCAGGGTTTGAACTGGGAGATGCTGAGCCTGGGACAAACAGCCCAACAGAGGCAGTCCTGGGGCACGGGCAGGGCCCCCTCCCCATCCCTCCCCATCCCTCTGCCCCCCAGCTGGCAGTGCCACCCCGGCAGCAATGGGGCTACAGAAACCCTGGGAGGGGCCTGAGAGTGCCCCCAGCCCCGTGCCCACGAATACAATGTTGGCACATTTCAGAACAAATGTTACAAATTTCCACTTTCTGGGAAATCTCAACATTTCCATTTTTACTCCTGTTTAATTTGGACTGACAGTGGCAGCCCTGGTAGAGCGCTCACTGGGCTGGGGACTGGGCTCTCCCCCAGCTCTGCCCCCACGGGCTCCTTCTCACAGCAAAGTTCCTTTTATTCAGCTTCTGCAGCTGGCACAGCCTTTTCCCTGAGCTTTGCGGCAGGCTGGGCATGGTGTCACGGCTGGGAGGGACAATGTCCCCAGACAACAGCCCAGACACATCTGGTGCCCGTTTTTGGGGCAGACAGGGATATTTTCTGTACCCAGATGCCCATTTACCTCCACGTGTGTGGCTGTACCCCCCTCCCAGCCTGTGATCATCACTTGAGTTGCTTTCCTGCTGTTCTCAATCCCCTCTGGTCCATTTATGTTGTCCTCTTACCTTTCATCCCTTTCCCCGCCTCTTCTGCTTTCGGGCTTTGTTGTTGCTTTGATTTATTTCTGTTTCATGCTCCTTTTCTCCTTCCTGTCCCATGACTTTCACCTCTCCTCTGCCCTGGGTTTTGCTGCTCCTCCTCCCTTTCTGTCCTGCTGGGGCTGATGGCAGTAGCTGATCCCCTAATTACCCACCAGGTAATTAGCACTAATTACCCCCCTGCCAGGGTGGGCAGGGCTGGCAGGGGGGGACAGGGGGTGTCCCTGGCTCTGGGGTACCCCTGGTCAGCTCTGTGTCGGCTCCAGGCCACCAGAGCCCTGTCAGCGCCTTGTGCCCCCTCTGTGCCCCCTCTGTGCCCCCTCTGTGCCCCCTCTGTGCCAAATCTGTGCCCAATCTGTGCCAAATCTGTGCCCCCTCTGTGCCCCCTCTGTGCCAAATCTGTGCCCAATCTGTGCCAAATCTGTGCCCCCTCTGTGCCCAATCTGTGCCCCCCTCAGCCCCCAGGAGTGAAGTGTGGGAGCTTCCAGACTGATCCTTGATGTTCATGGGATTGGTCTGAGCTGGGTTTGCCAGGGCTGGGTTTGTCAGGGCTGGGTTTGTCAGGGCTGGGTTTGCTTCAGCTGGGTTTTCCAGGCTGGGTTTGCCCAGGCTGGGCTTGCCAGGCTGGGTTTGCCAGGGCTGGGTTTGCCTGGGCTGGGTTTGCCTGGCCTGGGTTTGTCAGGGCTGGGTTTGCCAGGCTGGGTTTGCCTGGGCTGGGTTTGTCAGAGCTGGGTTTGCCTGGGCTGGGTTTGTCAGAGCTGGGTTTGCCTGAGCTGGGTTTGCCAGGGCTGGGTTTGCAGGGCTGAGCTCACGGTGACACTGGTGCAGTGCCAGTCTGATTTAGGGCAGGCACCGGGCTGTGCCCAGCGCCTGTGGCTCCACATCCATACGGGAATCGAGGGGGTTGGGATCGGTGAGAGACCGAGCTCTAATTGCTGTTTTAATGAGCACATTCTGACTCAGTTAGGGGTAGATTGAGCAGCACAAAATGCCCCAGTCTCAATAAAATCCCCCGGGTGAAGCTGAGGAATGCAGACAAACTCCAGGCACTGAGGGGCTCCAGGACCTGTCCTGGCAGCAGCACGGACACCCCGGGGTGTATTTGCTTTTAGGATCAAATATCTGCAGTAGGATTTCAGTGAGAGACAAACCCGGGAAGGACTTGGCAGAAACGTTTGAACCCTCCCATATGTTCAAAGGCAGCAGCGAGGGGGGCGAGGGATGGGGAGAGGAGGGAACTGGGGAGGAGGGGAACCGAGGAAGGAGGATCAGGCAGAGCCGTGCCTGTTCCAGCTTCCTTAGGAAGCTCACACAAGTTTTACCCTTCTGGGGGCAGCTGGGGACACCTGGATGCTGCCATCTGATTTGAATCCAATTGAAATTTAAATTAAAATTTAAAATTTCTAGTTCAAAGTGTTTTCCATTTGAATATTCGGAACTTGCCTACCCAGTATAAGCCCCAGAATTGCTCCCTGGTCTGTCTTGTTCGTGCACAGTGATTTTCAGCCAGTCCCCAGCAGCACACAAACTCCATCAGGAGCCTCCCAGCACATTGTCACTTCACCAGCACTCCTGCAATCCTCCCTAAAATCTTGGTTCTGGAAGTGAACTTCTGTAAGAGTACCAAATCTGTTTGAAAATAAAAATAAGTTCCCCAAATGGTGAAGAAAAAGAGACCTGGTGTTAAAATACCAGAAGGCATATTAAATGAGCCAAAATATTTATATAGGGATCCTCTCAAAGTAACATGTGCTGAAGTTAAAACTGGGAGAGGAGGGAGCAGCCTGGAGTGTGAGCAGCAGGATGGAGGCACAGGGAGCAGCTGCTGCTCCTGCCTGGGGCTGTGGAGCTGTGGGGCTGTGGAGCTGTGGGGCTGTGGGGCTGTGGAGCTGTGGGGCTGTGGGGCTGTGGAGCTGTGGGGCTGTGGGGCTGTGGAGCTGTGGGGCTGTGGGGCTGTGGAGCTGTGGGGCTGTGGGGCTGTGGGCACCCAGGGTTCAGACAGCTCCTCCTGTGCCATTCACCCTCCCGGGCTGGGCAGGGAACGGTCTGGGCTGGGCAGGGAATGGTCTGGGCTGTGAAAGGAATGTTCTGGGCTGGGCAGGGAACAGTCTGGGCTCTGCCAGTGCTGAGCTGGCCATACCTGCACAGCCAAGCCTTCCCTGCCAGCCCTGCACCCCAAATCCAGCTGTGATCCCTGCACCCCCAGGCTGCACCCCAAATCCAGCTGTGAGCCCTGCACCCCCAGGCTGCACCCCAAATCCAGCTGTGAGCCCTGCACCCCCAGGCTGCACCCCAAATCCAGCTGTGAGCCCTGCACCCCCAGGCTGCACCCCAAATCCAGCTGTGAGCCCCCAGGGTGTTCCCCTTTCCAGGGCTGTGAACAGAAACCACATTTGGCCATCAGGACTGAGGCATTTTGGTGCATTTTCCCTGGGAAAATGCTGTTGGTATGAAAACCTGGCACTTCAGCTTTCCTCTGCCCCACAGCATTTGCTCTTTCTGCTCTGCCAAGCAGCTCCAGCTCGGGTAAGTCTGGAGCACAGAGAACTCCCAGCTGTCACTGTTTGCATCCTCCTCCTCCAGCTCAGCCCTGCCTCCTCAATGTAAGGCTTTTCTGAGACTTTTTTGATTCCTCAATGCCGTATTAACCCAATACCTTAACACAGCCTTTCCTTTTGCTCTCTGTTACTTCCAATTTGCGCTCAAGACCTGGAGAGTGGATTTTGATGGAAAGAAAGCCTGGGCCCAGGAGCAAGGGTTTCCTGGTCCTCTCGGGGTGAGCCTGGCGTGCCCTGGGCAGGCTGAGCTGCAGGGCACAGCCAGAGCCCCGTGCTCAGCCAGCAGAGCAGCAGCCACACAGGGAGGGGGTGCAGGGACAGACTGAGCCTCCTGTTAGCAGAGATCCAGCCCTGTGTGCATTAAACACGGGCACAGCCACCTCAGCCTCAGCAATCAGAAATCCCCGGTGCTGCCCGGCCCTGGAATCGCTCCCAGGAGCTTTGAGGGCAGTGTCAGCCCAGCCCTGCCCAGGGGCACCTCTGGGGGTGGGACCCACAGCAATTCCTGGGTATTCCATACCTGGATGGGCCCCCAGCTCCCATTAAATGTCCCATTTGGGACACCTGCTTTAATTAGCAAAGCCAGGGCGTTTATTGCTCCTGCTTCTCCAGGAGCTGTGTGAGAAACTGCCGACAGATGGTTGTGGTAATGTGGGAGCCAGAATTCTTGGATTTTGGAAATTAGAGCTCATGAACTCAAAAATGCTCTGGAGATCTGAAGCTATCATGTCAGCCTATGTTGTTCCAATTAATTGCAATCAATCGCTAATTGAGAGCTATTTTAAGACTTGTCATTACTCTGAACATAATGGAGAATAAATTGCAAGTTCCCCTTTAGCCCCAGCACAAGTGACATCAGTGCAGAGAGATCTCAGGGAGCAGGGTGAGGAAGAGGAGCGGGATTGCTGATTTCCCGCTGTCCCTGGCCGGGCACGGCTGGGCTGGTCCCTCCTGGCACCAAGGGAAACCCAGGCTGGGCAACAACCAGCCCTTAACTGGGGAGCTCCTGCTGACAGCAGCCAGGGAGGCAGCGCTTCATCCAGCTGTGCTTCTGCTGTCCTTTCATGGTGCTTTATTTTGGATACAGCTGGAACAAGCCCAGCTCTCCTTTTACAGGGCCCAAGTTTCACTTTTTTTCTCCTGATGATTGAATGCCATACTCTGTTCCCTTTCATTTCCCTCCTGGCTCTCACCACACTGTGCAGAAATCTGTGTCTCCTTGGGTCCTGGTGCTGGCCTCTGCCTCCAGCCTCAGGGAGAGATTCACCCCTCTCACCTCCTGTTTGTTCTGCTCCTGCAGTCGCTCCAGTTTCCACTCTCTCATCTTTTACTCTCGGGATCAAGTGATTTGCTATTCTTGGAGCGTCCTCCCCTTGTCCCTTTGTCTCTGCTCCAGTGCTGTTCCCAAAAGTCACCCTTCCCAGGAGCTGCTCCAGGGCTCCTTGGCCAGCCCTGCTGGGCCCTGCAGTCCCCTTTTCCTCAGGCTACAGCTCCTTTCCTTTCCTTTCCTTTCCTTTCCTTTCCTTTCCTTTCCTTTCCTTTCCTTTCCTTTCCTTTCCTTTCCTTTCCTTTCCTTTCCTTTCCTTTCCTTTCCTTTCCTTTCCTTTCCTTTCCTTTCCTTTCCTTTCCTTTCCTTTCCTTTCCTTTCCTTTCCTTTCCTTTCCTTTCCTTTCCTTTCCTTTCCTTTCCTTTCCTTTCCTTTCCTTTCCTTTCCTTTCCTTTCCTTTCCTTTCCTTTCCTTTCCTTTCCTTTCCTTTCCTTTCCTTTCCTTTCCTTTCCTTTCCTTTCCTTTCCTTTCCTTTCCTTTCCTTTCCTTTCCTTTCCTTTCCTTTCCTTTCCTTTCCTTTCCTTTCCTTTCCTTTCCTTTCCTTTCCTTTCCTTTCCTTTCCTTTCCTTTCCTTTCCTTTCCTTTCCTTTCCTTTCCTTTCCTTTCCTTTCCTTTCCTTTCCTTTCCTTTCCTTTCCTTTCCTTTCCTTTCCTTTCCTTTCCTTTCCTTTCCTTTCCTTTCCTTTCCTTTCCTTTCCTTTCCTTTCCTTTCCTTTCCTTTCCTTTCCTTTCCTTTCCTTTCCTTTCCTTTCCTTTCCTTTCCTTTCCTTTCCTTTCCTTTCCTTTCCTTTCCTTTCCTTTCCTTTCCTTTCCTTTCCTTTCCTTTCCTTCCCTTCCCTTCCCTTCCCTTCCCTTCCCTTCCCTTCCCTTCCCTTCCCTTCCCTTCCCTTCCCTTCCCTTCCCTTCCCTTCCCTTCCCTTCCCTTCCCTTCCCTTCCCTTCCCTTCCCTTCCCGTCCCGTCCCTGTCCCTGTCCCTGTCCCTGTCCCTTCCAGGGGCCCAGGAGGGCCGGGGGGCACAGGAGGGGCACACAGGAGGGTCGGGGCACACGGGATCCCTGGCTGGGGCTCTCTGGAGCAGGGCACGGTCAGAGCTGCCCCCGCTGCTGCCAGGGCAGGGGAGGGGAGGGATGCTCCGAGCTGGGCTCTGCGCCGGGGCTGGCACTTCTCTGGGACTATCAGATATCCCTTCCCACCGGGGCACAGGCTCGGTTTTTATGAGCTATTTAAGACACCCTCTCTGTAAGTTTTCTTATTTTTTCCCTGTCTGAACCTCATAAACCAGACTTCTGCTCCACAGAGATAAATTTGATTTATGTGAGAAACATTCCCAGGCACAGTGGGCTTTGCCTTAAACCTGGTATCTCGCTGCTCAGCGGTGCTGTGCCTTAGCTTGGTTTATTTTCTATCCTCCAAGTGGTGAATTGAACTTTCAGAAATGAATGGTCTGGTTTATCTGATTTAGCATCTTGAGCAAAGCACTTTTGCATCAAATAAACGCAGGCAGCGGGAGACCCTCCGGACACTGCTTTATCCCCAACATCCTCAGCACCGCTTCCAAGAGCCATTAGGTGACCCATGGCTGGGCAGTCCCGAATGCTCTGGGATCAGGAGCTTTTCCCTTTTGAGGAGCTACGAGGGGATGAGGAGGGGCTGAGCCGGGGCAGGGCAGCACCACGGGCCCCCGGAGCTGCCGGAGCCCCCCTCTGCTGCAGCAGCGCCCAAAGCAGCGGCTCCTGCTGCTCCTGCTGCTGCTGCTGCTGCTGCTGCTGCTGCTGCTGCCCCTGCTGCTGCTGTTGCTGCTCCCACTGCTCCCAGCTGGAGCCGCAGCAGCCCGGCCATCAGCTGAGCTTGGCAAGCCTTGGCCAGGCCAGGCCCTGCCCGTGCCCTCAGCCGGGTTTGGGCAGCAGGTTCAGCTGCTCTGATCACCCCCAGAGCTTCAGGCATCCCCTGTCCCCTTCCCTCCTGCACCCTCTGGGCCCCTTTGCCATCAAATCAGCTACACAAACAAAGGCCTTTGGCCAGGGAAGGGAGGCACAAGGAGCAGAGCCCAGGCAGGTCCTTCCACCCCTTGTCCTGACAGACAGGCTGAGCCCAGCAGGGCAAGGGCTTTCTCTGCTGGGCAAGGGGGAACCCCAGCAGCCCATGGCTGGGCTCAGCTCCCCCCAGGTCAGCCCCAGCCGTGAGGAAATGGCCCAGAGCTCGATTTTGGGAGTCATTTCTGGATGCTGGCATGGGGAGCAGCAGCTCAGGTCGCACCCATTGCTTTATTTCAGCTTTATCTGGTGGAAGCCAAATGCTGCAGCCCAGCTCCCTTGCTGAGGAAAGACAAATGATGCTGTGAACACATACCTGACCTGCTGGTCAAGAGGCTCCTTGTCGTGTTTTATGGGCATTATTTATTGACCCACTGGGAGGTCTGAATCTGGTGCTTGGAGCTCTCAGAACCAGCCTGGAGCTCCAGGGGGGGACACACTGGGCCATGGGGACCCCTGGGCTGCAGGGTCCGACCCCAGGGCTGCAGGGTCTGACCCCAGGGCTGCAGGGTCCCACCCCAGGGCTGCAGGGTCTGACCCCAGAGCTGCAGGGTCCCACCCCAGGGCTGCAGGGTCCGACCCCAGGGCTGCAGGGTCTGACCCCAGGGCTGCAGGGTCTGACCCCAGGGCTGCAGGATCTGACCCCAGGGCTGCAGGGTCCCACCCCAGAGCTGCAGGGTCTGACCCCAGGGCTGCAGGGTCCCACCCCAGGGCTGCAGGGTCCCACCCCAGGGCTGCAGGGTCTGACCCCAGAGCTGCAGGGTCCCACCCCAGGGCTGCAGGGTCTGACCCCAGGGCTGCACCAGCCTCAGCCCAGCATCCCTGCCCGGCCACAGGCACAGCCCAGCCAGCAGAGAACCCGTGTGTGAGCACAGGAGGGGGGTGCATAAACAGAGCAAAGGCCCAAACTACAATTTGAGGAGTGAAAATGTTCCAGCTTCAGCTCAACACCTGAGTGAGTGAGAAAAGCTCCTGCTCACACCGTGCTTGGCTTCCCGAGGGCACGGTGGTGCTGCCTGGAGCTGTGGCACTTCCCAAAAGCCCCGGGGGCTGTGGCTGCGAGGAGAGGAGGGGGCAGCCAGCACCTTTGTGCCAGGAGGGAGCAGCTTTTGCACCCTCGGGCTCCGGGCTCTGGGGTCATGGACGCTGCTGGATTTATCCCCTCACTAGGGCTTGATATTGCATTTCACTCTCAAATTCAGCCTACTACTTTCAGAAAATGGAGCAAACTCTTACTCAATGGGGGGAGATTAATCTGTAACACAAAATATTTAATTAATGCAGTGAAATTTCATTTCATGGCTGCTTGCATTTGTGCTGTGATAAGCAGTAGCTGAAGATCAGGGATTCACCGGCGACAAAGGAATTGCCTCTGCACGGCAGTCAGGCACAGCAGATACCCAAGGAGTATTTGGCATGGCTGTAATGTTTGCTGTATTAGTCCTGTACATGAATAATTTACAGCTGAAGGTCTGTCTCGCTGCCATCACCAAATCAAAGCCATTTGCTCTAGTTATGATATCACAGTGACAGCTTGGCTCCGGCAGCTTCCAGCCTCTCAGCTGATGGGTTTCACTCACTCTGAGAGATTCTCTTACACATGAGGCAGCCCTAAAAGGAACAGCAGCATCAGCAGTGGCTGGGGCAGTGTGGCTGGGGCAGTTTGGCTGGGGCTCAGTGACTCTTTGGGGGGCAGCTGAGCTGAGCTGAGCTGAGCTGAGCTGAGCTGAGCCCTCGTCACCAACAGGGCAGCCCTGGGCTCCATCCTGTCCTCCCAGCTCGGAGGCTGGCACCGGGCTCACCCCGTGGGGCAGGGGGTGCCAGGGGCTGGGGCAGGGCAGGGGGTGCCAGGACGGGCAGGGCAGGGGGGTCCCAGAACTCTGCCAGCCCATGGGGCAGAGGTGCCAGGGGCTGGGGCAGGGCAGGGTACCCAGGACAGGCAGGGCAGGGACCCAGGACCCTGCCAGCCCAGGGGGCTGCCCCACCTCGGCGTGTGCTGCCCCAGCCACGCTCCCACTTCCCGCAGGGAGTTTGTTCTGGAGAAAGCACCAGAGACCCCAGAGCAGCGCAGCCAGAGCCTCATTTACACATTAAGCCTTTTTATATCTCTCTTGCTGCATACAAGGGCCATAAAGCAAGCAGCAAAGTGATTTACTTGTGTTTCGAGGCCCCTTTACAGACACAAAGTGATTTATGGGCCCCCGTGCACATGACCAAGAGGTCCTTAATATTTAACAGCTGTAAAAATCCTGCACGAGGCTCTGCGCTGCCCAGGCCTCCAAACAGATTAAGGTAACTTTGCATACACCCTGCCTGGTCAAATATTAATCACTGAAAAATTTATCCTGCGAATTTATTTTGTTTTAAATCTTTCTGCAGATAAATTTGCCCGCTCCAGTGCAAATACATATTTATGATATGGTTATTGGTCTAACGTATGTTTTCTGGTATCCTGCTTTCAGGATACCCATAATAAAAGCCAGATCTATCCCGAGGAAAGGAAGGGCGGAGAGCCCAAAGGAAGTTTTGTACCAGGGCTGCAGGGACAGGACAGGACAGGACAGGGAACAGGGACAGGGACGGGGACAGGACAGGGACAGGGACAGGACAGGGACAGGGACAGGACAGGGACAGGGACAGGGACAGGGATTGGGACAGGACAGGGACAGGGACAGGGAGAGGGATTGGGACAGGACAGGGACAGGGAGAGGGATTGGGACAGGACAGGGACAGGGACAGGACAGGGACAGGGACTGGGACAGGACAGGGACAGGGACAGGGACAGGGACAGGGACAGGGATTGGGACAGGACAGGGACAGGGACAGGGACAGGACAGGGACAGGGACAGAGCCTCCGTGGCAGCGCTGCCAGGCAGCAGCCCCTGTCCAGCTGCTCCTGCACTGCGGGATTTCGGTCCCAGGGAGAGGCACAAAGGCCGTGCTGGGTGAGACTCGGGATAATCAGGGACAGCCGGGTCCCTACCCAGCATTATGTGCTCAGAATCTTCACTTTTGTGCTGAACAGATTGTTTCTCTGGCTCTCCTCTTGATTAACAGGAATCACAGAGAAACACTCACACATCCTATCATTACTGGCTCAGGAGCTCTGCAATTACAGATTTTAATTAATATCCTGCCTCATTTCAGGGGAACTCTGGCTTTAAGTCTACGTTTTTGGGGACGCAAGAGCAGCCATGGCATAGATGGAGAGTTTTCCTCTGGCAGCCTGGGGAAAAGGCAGATGAGACAGAGCATTGCTCAGGGTGACTTTGTTCTTTTCCTCTGAAAACTTCTTTTCCAAACCAAAGCTCTGGATGTAACCAAGCCAAGGGGGGATCTCCTTCCCCTCCCCTCACGCAAAGGCTCCTTCTCTGCAGTGCCACAAACGCCTGTGTGCAGTTTTTGGGGAGGCACCACGACAATCCCAGAGTCATTCTGCCAAGACTCCTGGAGCAGATGCCAGCCCTGCCCCACTGAGGGTGGTTCCAGCTGGTTTCAGCTCTGTGGCACATGGCACAGACTCCCAGCATCACTGAGCTGGAAAAGCCCTCCCAGCCCACCGTGCCCATCCCACCCTGTCCCCAGCCCAGAGCTCCGAGTGCCACCTCCAGCCCCTGCTGGGGCTCCCCAGGGATGGGCACCCCACCCAAATGGGTCAGAGGGACCCCCGAGGATCTGGGAGCTGCTCTGGCCTTGGCCGAGGAGGTGAGGCGCTCACCTGGCCTCAGGTGGGTCTCTCTGAATGGGAATTGCTTTCCCTGAGCCTGGCCAGGAGCTGGGGGATGCTGCAGCTCCTGCAGGGACAGCCTCCCTTCCCCTGGGCCGTTCCCTGCTTTCCTCATCCCTTCTCCCCTCCAGGGCTCCTTTTTCCTGGGGCTGCTCCTGTCGGTGGGGAAGCAGGAGCTGGGATTTTCCCTGCAGCCAGGGACAAGCAGCCTGGAACGTGCCCTGGAGGAGGAGCACGCAGGCAGAAAAGGCACGAAGGGAGCTGTTGTATTTTTAAAATAGGGGAACATTTCTGTGGGGAAATAGAAATTGCTTTCGGGCTTGAAATGTATTTTTTTTCTTTTTTTGCCAAGGCTGCCCGTGTTAAAATTGATGGATAGGCTTATCTGTGCACAATCTCCTGGCTGTGCTGGGAAAACAACCGGTGCCCACTGCCGAGCTCGGAGTGAGGGCTGCCCGTGCTGGCATCCATCTGTCCTGCTGCAAAGGGGCACTCAGGGCAGCTGCAGTTCTCTGGGCCCCAGAGAGATTTTTATCCTAAATGAGAACAAGCCAAGCAGCCACTGAAGCCACAAGTGACTTGACAGGAGCAGCCACTGAAGCCACAGGTGACTTGTGACAGGAGCAGCCACTCCAGCACGGCCTGAGGGCTCTCCCTGTGCCCAGCCCCAGCCTCTGGCCTGGCAACCAGGGCCAGGGGCTGTGGGCAGGACCCCCGCAGCCCTCGGGGGCTCCTGGTGCCCTCAGCACAGCCGGGTTGGCCAGGACAGGGGTGCCCATTGCCAGAGCCCTCCGGGTGCCAGGGCTGCTCCCTGCAGTGCCAGCCACAGCCGCTGGCACCCCAAAAACTCCGGGTGTGCCACCAAAAGCACAGCAGAACAGCCAGGAGCAGTCACTCAATGGCTTTGATCTGTGCTCTGCTGAGAGCCATGGAGCATAATTATATTCTTGCTTTAAAAAGAGGCAAGGAGAAAAAAAGGCTTTATTTTGATGTTTTAGTGTTTGCTTCCCAGAAATATGTGCTTAAAGGGAACTATGGTAATTTATCTTTCCAATTCCTGCTTTCTACAGCCGAAAAAAGCAGGAATAGCTCCTGTACATTTGCATTTCATTTTTAGCTCAAGCGCCTCGACGAGGATTCAGCCAAACAAATCAGCGCCATTTGCAGCAGAGCAGCTCAAGGAAATAAAACCCCCAGGGATGCTGACAAAAACAGGCATAAAAATCAGGATCTGCTCCTCCACAGGGAAAGGAACCCAGTCCTTGGAGCAGGTTCAGAGTTTGCTGAACTCCTTCCCTCAGCTCTGCAGGTTCTGCAGGGCCCCCAAGGCCAGGGAGGGACTGCAGAGCCTCTCTGCAGAGCCCCTCTGCAGAACCTGCCAGGCCAAACTCACCCTGGCACTGAGCCACCCTCGGAGGGCACAGGAGGGGAGCACGGGGCCCTGGATGCTCCCGTGGCATCCCTGCTCCCTGTGCAGGGCTCAGGAGGGATCAGAAACTCCTGGATGCTCCCGTGCCGTCCCCGGGGCAGCGTGCCCAGCTGGGCTGCTGGGGCTCTGGGGGCAGCCAGGTGGCCCTGGTTTGTTCAGGGCGGCTCTGTGAACGTGGACAGTGTCCCTGGGAACATGGAAATGCTCCATGTTCCGCTGGCAAAGCTGCCCAAAATCCCCATGTGGGACAGCCCAGCCCGGGGGCTGCGGGCGCCAGCTGCACTCAGCAGGAAAACTCCTGCCCACGGCTTTTATTGAGGATGGAGCAGCAGCAGGCACCGCTGGAGCCTCCTCTGCACCTGAATTTGGGCACTGGATCCCTCCTCAGCACCTGAATTTGGGCACTGGATCCCTCCTCAGCACCTGAATTTGGGCACTGGATCCCTCCTCTCTGCACCTGAATTTGGCCACTGGATCCCTCCTCTGCACCTGAATTTGGGCACTGGATCCCTCCTCTCTGCACCTGAATTTGGCCACTGGATCCCTCCTCTGCACCTGAATTTGGGCACTGGATCCCTCCTCTCTGCACCTGAATTTGGGCACTGGATCCCTCCTCTGCACCTGAATTTGGGCACTGGATCCCTCCTCTCTGCACCTGAATTTGGGCACTGGATCCCTCCTCTGCACCTGAATTTGGGCACTGGATCCCTCCTCAGCACCTGAATTTGGCCACTGGATCCCTCCTCTCTGCACCTGAATTTGGGCTCTGTGGTCCAGCCAGCCCGGCACTGAAAAATCCGTTTGTGAAGCTTGCCTTGCTCTCACTGCGAACCCTCCCACTCAGAGCAGCCTCATCCATTGGACGTTGTTGTACACCATCAGACCTGGAGCACATTCCAGAGGGGACTGGGAGGGCTCCTGGCATTTCCAGGTAATGGTGCAGGAGCTGTGTGCCAGCAGCACCCCCAGTTCACCCTCCTGCAGGTGGAATTTGGCCATTTCCTAAGCAGACAGGTAAAACAACCCAAGCATTTCATTTTACTAAAAAAAGCTTCATAGAAGAAATCAGTCTGTCTTCCTTGGAAGCACGGTGGCTGTTTCTCTGAGCCACACGAGGTACGTGACACAAATAGCTGTGAAGGATTCTTTTCCGAGAGCACCTGTGTGGCCATTTTTACCCGAGACAGGAGGCAGCAGCAGCCTCAGCCGCAGAGAATCTTTGGTGAAATATCTCAGGAGCACTCTGAGCTAGCAATGACTACACCAGCTCCCCTTCAGCAGCAGATTGCTTTCTAACCCACAGAATGCAAATGCAGATGCTGCTCCTGGCGCCCAACCAAATTAGTGCACGACACGTTTGTTCCTAGAGGAGCAGCATTTAATACAGCAGGAATAAAAGGGAAAACAATTCCTGACATCACCTGTGCTTGCCTGGGGTTGTGATTTCTGCACATGACACCTCAAGGAGGCTGAAGTGACAGCAAACAGCAGCCCCGGAGGCAGCCCAGGCTGGCCTGGCAGGAATGAGCAGGGGGAGCTGTAACAGGGATTTAGGATTTCCATGGGGCCCAGCGTTGGGCACTCCAGGCATTTGGGGGCACTTTGTGGGGTGGGGTCACCCAGCATGGCCCTGCCCAACTCCTGTGGCTCAGCTGGAGGAAAATGGTGAAGTTAAAATCTTATCAGAGGCAGCGATTCAAAGTCTCCCACGTCCCTGGCATTTCCAACACCTGAGCTTTTTAATGGCAAGGCTCACCTTACTTCAGCTGTAACATTTCCCCCCTTGAAAGGAGCTGTTCTCCCCCCAGAATTCACGGCTGGGTTTTCTCCCCCACAGCCCCTCTCCCTGCAGAATTCCCTTGGAAAACCAGGGATTGCCACCTTGCCAACCCCTCACACGAATGGCCCCCAGTCGAAGAGGCACTGGAGTACATAACACAATTACTCAGAGAACAATTTTCTGGTGCCAGAGCCGCTATTTTACATCTGCCACTGTGAGTACACAGGGACTGAAGTGATGAGTGAGCGGGGATCTGCCACTGCTCCCTCCCTGGGGCTTTCCCCCCTGCTCCTGTTGCGCTCTCAGACTGAGCCCTGGCTGCATCAGGGCAGCGCTGCCCCCATGCAACAGCCACTTGGTGCATGTTTTATAGCCCACATTGACAGCTGCAGGACATGCAGGTGTGGTGTTCTGCACTGCTGGGCGCTGAAGGCTCTCTGGTGTTTGAGTTCACCAAATTGACCTGAATTTTTAGGGGCCTTGAGGGGCATCCCACAGCCCTGGGAACTGGATCCTGCTCATGCCAGGTCCAGTGACACAGCCCCCAGCCCAGAGGGTGTGCTGGCAGCTCAGGCCACTCACAGTTCTCCTCAGGCAGCCTCACCTTCCCCTCCTTACTCTCAGTTAATTATAATATCCAGATTTTTATCTATTTATCAGATTTCTATACATACAATAACCTTATTTACCCAGGCAGGATGGTGGGGGCACCAGTAAGAAAATACTTGTTGAGTATTATCTGAACTTTAAATGTTATTCCTAGTAAAAATGTCAGCTTGAAAATCAGTTAAGTCCCGTGGAAGTGGATTGCCAGTGGAGAAGAACTGGCTCATTTCTGGGGAAGTCAATGAAGTTAAACCAGTTTCCACAGCCCGAACTCCACCCTGGCTGCTGAACAGCAGAAATGGTCCGTGCTGCCCTGGCTTTCAGCAGAAACCACTCCTGCTGTGAAAGAGAATGCTGTGCTGAGATAGCTCCTGAGGGTCTGGACTGAAGGAGCTCCACCTTTCTGTTTTTGGGACAAAGTGGGTTGTGAAGGCTTTGCTGAGATCAGCGGCGCTCCCGGAGAGGTTGGAAGAGCCTCTGTGATCCTGGACCCCCCAATTCACCTGCAGCCCCCACTCCTGGGGCTGCTGCAGCCCCTGAGCCCCATTTCCTCTCTGCTCTCAGCGCTGGGCAGCAGCGTGGACGTTCTGGACCAGAAATATTTCATTACAGGTAGCTAATGAAAACACTGACGTTAATCAAAACCTCAAGGTAACATGCACAAACCCAGCAAGGGACCTTTTTACACAGAAAGGAAAAAATAAGACAGCAAATACTCTGGGCAAAACTTTTAATGCCGCTTAACTAAATTCATTCAGGTTAATTAAATCCTTTCCAAATCATTATTTGTTTCCTGTTTGTCACAGAACACATCACAAAGCGTGTCCCCCCACTCTGCAGTTACCCAGCCTTGCCTCCTGTGTCACAGCTGAGGCTTCCCAGGCTCCTGCAAAGCACAGGAGAGAGTTTAGTGTCAGCCCCCAGGAGCTGAGACACTGACCTCGGCTTAAAGGGAAAATCAAAAGTCCAACAAGGTAAAGTTCAGTGAGAACTGGGGCATTTTCCAGGGAATCTCCCCTCCCCTGGGCTGGCAGGGCTGGGCATTGCTGCAGCCAGGTAAAATGACATTTTACCATCCCTGCCTTTGGGACAAGCAGGGGATTCAGGGGCACAAAGAAAGCAAGTGGAATTCCGTGTTTCAGCACATGCAGTCTCTAACAGACACCATTCCTGTGCACAGCCCGTTCCAGAGTCACCTGGGGAGGAGATGAGGTTTGCCTCTCCCTCCAAAGCACCTGCGGGGCCCACGGTGCTTCTGCCCCAGAAACTTCCCCTGCTCTTCCCCCCCAGTAACCAAACTTCCTCCAGTGCTTCCATCCCAAGGGCTTTTTCTCTGAAATTTGAATTTACACCGATAGTTGTGGAAACCCACAGTGGCTGCTAACTAGGAGATCCAAGCAGAAATTCAATATAAAGCACAGTGAGAGGGGCTTCTCCACTTCTGCTTTTAGGATGCGGTGTCAGGGCCAGGAGGGAGCCTGGGGCCTCCCCTGCCACACCTCTCCTTCATCCACAAAAGGTTCATCACTACCATTTTAAGAGACATAAAAAACTGGATTTTTAAATTTCACAGTTAGGAAATTCAGAATGGGCCTAATTGTGGGAAAGAATAATTTGGCACTGGCTGGAGAGTCTAGAGGGGAGTGGAGATGAGGATTTGTCACACTCCTCACACCTAAACATCCCCTCTGCTCAGGAAATGGGAGATTTAAACGAGCTTAAATTCTTCAGTGGCTTCAGCACAGGTTAATGATGGCTCCTGAGGTGACCTACGTATTATTCATGAACCCCAAATTACTTTTAACTACTAAAAGTAATTTCTTGAACTTTGCTCAACACTAGACAGACTCTGGTCGGGTTGACAAGGTGATGATTGGTCAAAGGTTGGGCGTGATGGTCTTGCAGGTCATTTCCAACCTCGATGGCTCTCTGCTCTCATAATCTGAAGCAATTATGGGCAGACAGGAGCCAGAACCATCAGCAGTGAAACGGGGCGGGGGCAGTGAAGGGCTGCAGACCGCAAACAGCAGCAGCCCTTCCCAAAAAGCACTTCCATTCGCTCTTGGTGGCTTTGGAGCCACTCGTGCCAGAGCTTCTTTCCCCAGCTTCCCTCTCACAAAGTGCTCCCAGCAGCCTCGGGCCTTCCCTGCCACCAGCTCCTCTCACGTGTTATTTTTGTGGTGAAAAGGGGAATAGAGAGGAATCGGTGAATGCAGACCAGCCCTCCACCCTCTCTGCTGTCCCTGTACAGATGTATTGTTCTCCTCTGGGCACAGGGATGGCCCGTGGTGGGCACAGGGATGGCCCGTGGTGGGCAGAGGGGATGGCCCGTGGTGGGCACAGGGGATGGCCCGTGGTGGGCACAGGGATGGCCCGTGGTGGGCACAGGGATGGCCCGTGGTGGGCATAGGGATGGCCCGTGGTGGGCACAGGGATGGCCCGTGGTGGGCAGAGGGGATGGCCCGTGGTGGGCACAGGGGATGGCCCGTGGTGGGCACAGGGATGGCCCGTGGTGGGCACAGGGAATGGCCCGTGGTGGGCAGAGGGGATGGCCCGTGGTGGGCACAGGGGATGGCCCGTGGTGGGCAGAGGGGATGTAGCAGTGTGGGAAGAGCAGCTCACCATCACAGCTCGCAGTGCAGCGAAGGAGCAGAGCCCAGGATCCCATTCCAGGCCTGTACCCACACTATCCTGGCACGGATTATGCCTGACAAAGAGCATTTCTACATCTCCCCAGCTCCTCCCAGCCCTCGCATGCTTCTGCCAGCACTGCCATTGCCCACAGCCCTTCCCACGGGCAGCACGCTGCTGCTGTGCTTGTCGTGTGCAGCACAGCCATGCCACAAGCAGGGACAAGGAGGAAACCACCCCCTTCCAACAGAAAATGAGTTTAAGGAAGCCTGTTCTCATCGCAGTGCTGGATCATCAGTGCCCTGTGGGCAGAGTTTGTGTGGTTGTGGCAGCCATGAACATCAGAGCAGGAACTGCCCATGGCAACGAGCTCATGTTTCACTGTCCTGTCTCAGAGGAATTTATTAACACAGAGATTGCAGAGCTATTGGGATTATCCCATTCCCAAGGCTAGGAAGGGCTGGTGTTGGTGGAGCCCTGCCCAGCCCTGGTGACAGCAGGCACAGGGGGACAGCGGGGACCCCAAGCCCAGGACAGCCACGTCAGCCTGTCCCACCAGGACCTGCTCTCCTGTCCCAGCCTGTCCCTTTGCAAACAAAGGAACTTAAAATCCCAGGGTCCCTGAGGCTGGAAAAGCCCTCCCAGCCCATCAAGTCCCAGCTGTGCCCATCCCCAGCTTGTCCCCAGCCCAGAGCTCCGAGTGCCACCTCCAGCCCTCCCTGGGATGCTCCAGGGATGGGATCCAAACCTCCCTGGGCAGCCCCTGCCAATGCCCATCCTCCCTTTCCAGGAAGAAATCCTTCCCAATGTCCAACGTGTCCAACAGCTCCACAAAGCCAGACAGAACACTCCTGGCCCAGCTCAGCATCACCCCTTGGTGTGGCCACTGTTTCCAGCACCAGAGATCCCTTCAGCCCCACATTCCCCACCCGGACACTCCCTGTCCCACAGACCAGGGGAACGGGGAATGAGGAGCTGGTGACTGATCCTGCCCCAGGCACAGAGCCACAGGAGCTGAGCAAAGGGAAGACACAAATGCTGTAATTGGAAGGTGCCTGGGAGTTGTCAGTGCTATCAACAGAAAGGCAATTACTGTTTGAAAATTAATCTTTTTTTTTTTTTTTTGTTACCCTATTGTTATTCCCTTTTTAATGTCAGAATGAGCAAAACAGGAGATTACCTGGCGTGCTCTCCCCCGGGGGGAAAATGCAGTTAAAATGGAAATGAGCAGCAGGCTGGCAGCACCTGCTCCTGCCCAGGGACAGGAATCCCACACCCGCTCCATGGCCAGGCTGAGCCCTGCACCTGGACTCCTGTGCCACTCTTGTCCCAGCACAGCTCCACTCCTCCACTGCCACCAGCAAGCCCAGCCAGGGAGCCACGTCCCTGTCACCCACCTAGTCTGCTCCTGCACTGTCCCTGCTTCTCCAGGGCCATTTACAGCTGCAGAGGTGTCTCAGCTGTGACATGTCCCTGCTGTCCCTCCCACCCAAGCTCCCAGTGCCAGTCCTGGCCACCACTGCCTGCTGCAGCCTCTCCTGGCCCCGCTGCGCCCACAGGAGAGGAGCACCTCTGGCAGCCCTCCAACACAGGGCTTCAGCAGCTCCTCTGCCCCAAACTCTACCTCTGACACCAAACCCCTCCTGAAATCCATCACTGGGCACTCCTCTCCCACAGCTGCCCTGCCTTTCTGTGCAGTTCTCAAACTGCCTTGTCCGTCTTTGCTTCGCCTTCGTTCCTGCGTAATTTCATCCCTCAACACATCTTTAATTAACAGTTCTGTGCTGGTGACTCACAGATGCATCTTCCAGCTCCAGACACCCCTGCTTCTGTTCAGGCCCCAAACCCAGGCACCCTGGCAGCCCTGGGGAGGTCAGAACAGCAGGGCTGGGACCCTGCCCCGCTCTCCTTGCAGCTGCTGACACTTCCCTGCACCGCTGGGGCCAGCTCCTGATCACTCAGATCACTCAGATCACACAGCTCCTGATCACACAGATCACACAGATCACACAGATCACACAGATCACTCTGCCTCCTGTTCCTCACAGCCAAAACTGTTTTTCCTCCTTCCTCTCTCCTGGAATGGGCTTGTCACAGAGTGCCAGCCTGCTTTGGGCTGGAAGGGACCTGACCACTGCAGCCCTGCCAGGCAGGACCACCCTCCCCTGGCCCAGGGCTGGGCACCCACGGCTGCAGACCTTTGGGCAGGGGGTCCCGGGCTGCTGGGGACAAGCCTGAGGCTGGCACCCGGGGCAGGGGCGCTGGGGGGGAGCTGCAGCCCCTGCCAGGCCTCGGGGGTGGCTCTGGGCACCAGCAGCCAAGTCACCCACTCTGCTGGCTGGCACTGCCGTGGGCAGCGAGGAGAAGCCGCAGGCGCCAAGGCAACTCACTCGTGACTCAAAAAAACTGCGTGGGGGCGGTGGGGGCGGCTTGAATTCACACTGATGCCATGCAAGTAAAAGAAAAACTAAACTTTGACTCCTTCAGCAAATCATCCAGTTGGGGACCAGCACCCAAAACCAAATAGAATAAAAAATTATGTTCTTGATGCAGCAGAGGAGGCTGACAGAGAATGAAGAGATGCCAGAAAACACAGGAGGAGATGAAAAGCTGCACTGGCTGAGGAGGCTGGGAAGGAGAAGCAAGCAAAACTGAGAACGGCAAAAGGGAATCATGAATGATGCCTGTTTCTTGTAAAAACAAATTTAAAAAAAAATCATCACTTCCAATCCATAGAGATTTTGGAGTCGGCGCTGTAAACAGGCTCAGGAACACAGCAGATGCCTCTTCCTGCACTCCCCCCAGCAGGGACCCGCAGCCCCTCGGGACCACAAGCAGATGATGGGAGAACAGATTGCGCGGTGCCAACCTTCACCTTTCTCCGGGATGGAGCAACCAGGGACATGGGATTGTTGGAGTGAGAACGCCGCTGACGACGTGTCGATGAACACAAAGTTAATTTTCCGATACATTTCCTGCACACTGTTTCTTTAGGAATTCTCCTCGGAGCCGGGGAGCAGCTTGCCAGAGCCGCTGTTGGCTGCTGATCATTGCGGAACAGGGTTTGGGTTGTGCTCCCCAGGGCAGGGCCGGGGGGCTCTGCGGGAGAAGGGCGCAGGAGGGACCCGGACCCGGCCAGCTCGGCCTGTGCGGGGCTTCTCCTCCCCAAAAACCTCCGGAGGAGCAATTTCCCGGGCTGGTCAAGCCGAGAGTGGAAATTCAATAGGAAATGGAAATATCTGTCAGCGGTGACCTGGGGACAAAGGGGGCACAGGAGGGGAAAGGCGGCCCGAGCGCGGCCGAGTGCGGGTGGGGACGGGGCACAGATGGGACTCCATGGCTGGGAGGGCTTTTCCAGCCTCAGGGATCCTGGATTCTCCTCTTTTTCCCAAGGCCCTCACCTGCTCCCATATAAAATTCATTTTCATTTACAGTTCATGACCTGATCTTTGATTTTCCCCAACACTGAGATATTTGCAATCAAGGGTGGGGCAGAGACAAGGAACCCACAGCACCACCAGCTGAAACACTTCCCATTCTTTCCATTGTTCAAGTCCTGATGGATCCCAGCTACAGGACACCCTGTCCTTGTGCATCACTCACATCTACTCGGGTATGACATTTATTTTCATGTAACAAATGGAATGTGGAGGAGAGGAAACAACCAGATCCATTTTGTACTTTGGATTCCATTTTACTTAGTAGATTAACTAAAACCATTATGACTCCTCTTTAAAATAGTCATACTTTTAAAAATGAAAAAAATCTCACTTTTTCCTTTAAAATTAAAATTCACTGATGATACACACTCAGCAGTGAAACAGCTTAATTTTGCTCATCATCATCAAGAATCTTTTGAGTGACAGAGTCAAGTTAAAAAGCCCTGATTAGCACATGAAATGCCATAAAAGATCCAAACAAAGCAGAGCTTCAGATCCCTCAAACACCCCAAATAAATAAAACGTTGGTGTTGGCAAAGCTCGTTTGTGGGATCTCCAATTCAGGAGAGAAAAGAAACCCCTTTTTCTCCCAAGAAGCCTCAGGTGTGGCTACACACGAGCCAGCAATAAAACCTGATCTGGCCAAGCAAGAGGGGTGACCTGCAGTGTCCCTGTCCCCTCAGCCTGCTCAGGTGATAAAGGAAATTATTGCAGCCTGTGGAGAGCCCGGGGGGCACCGGGGCCGCCCTGAGCCTCCTGCAGGCAGAGCTTTCCCCAGATCCATCAGTCCCAAACTCCTGTGGTAACTCAGCATCTTCCCTGCCCTCCAAAGGACACCGGCTGGGATGTTTCCAGAGAAAACAGCCGGACTGCAAAAGGGAACTCGGAGAGGAGCAGGAGAAAAGCCCAGCACAGAACCGCTCCTGGCACACCCCGTGTCACCCAGAGCCAACCCAGCGGACACAGCCCCAGAAATTCAGAGAGGGAGCAAAGAGGAGCAGAAAAGCAGCTCCTGCTCCTCCTGAGGAGCGCCAGGAGCTCTGCAGAGCAACAGCAAAAGGGCCTCATTCAGATTTAAAGATCGCTAAGGCCTCTTGTTCTAATGGGTTGTCAGAGTTTAAAATGAAGCAGATCTGATGTGCTCAGCTGAGCTGCCTCCCCTGGCACCCCAGGCTTTTAGAGCTCAGCCCATGCTGCTAAAAGTCCATCAAATAATTACCAGCACTGGGCTGGGGGTACAGCTTTAACCCCACACTGCATCGTCGGAGGAGGAATTCAAAATCCAGCCACGGCCCCTTGCCTCTGAAGGGGATTTTAATGGCCTGTGCCACTGCTGCCACTCTCCTGCTTTGTCTCCTGGGTGTTGCTGGGCCCCACCTGCCCGGGCACAGCAGAGCCCCAGAGCCCAGCGCTCGGCCTGGCTGCTCCCAAGGGACTCACCCCTGGCTGGCACCCAGGGAGGAGCTGCTTTATCAGAAATGGGCACTGCAGCAGTGCCAGCCGTGTGCCGCAGGGCAGCTCTGACCCTGTGCCACAGGACAGCCCTGACCCCGGGCCACGGGACAGCTCTGACCCCGTGCCACAGAATAGCTCTGACCCAGTGCCACCCCTGTGCCACAGGACAGCTCTGACCCCGTGCCAAAGGACATCTCTGACCCATGCCACCCCCGTGTGGGACAGGAGGCTGGGGACCCTGGGGCAGCCAGGGCAGCCAGCACTGCCCCCGTGCATGCTGGAAAGGCCGAGGCTTTCTGGATGCCACAACGTGCTCCCACTGTGATTTCGGCATGTGGATGGAGTAATTGTTTGGATTTTAATATTGAGTCTACGTTTCACTGATTTGCATTTAAATGTGTTGTCAGAGAACTTCCAGAAGTCTTTAATAAGAAGGCCGATTTGCATTTTAATGTGCACTTAAAGAATTTGAAGAAGTCTTTTCATGAGCTGTGTTATCTGAGCAGCGCTGGCGCTGGGGGGATGAGAGGTGCAAGAAAGAGTCTGAAAAACTGCGGCTGTGGCCCAGCCCAGCCACCTGCCCTGGCAGTGCTGCCACCTGCCCTGGCACTGCCCCAGCACTGCTGCCACTCTGTCCTGGCACTGCTGCCACTCTGCCCTGGCACTGCCACGGGGCTGGGCAGGGACTGGGGCGGCTCTGTGCCCTCCCTGCCCTGCCTGGGTAGAGCAGCTCACCCTGTGCCCCAGGAGTGGCTGCAGGATAAATCCCAGGAGCAGTCAGGCTGGAATCCCACCAAGCCTGACCTGTGATAAATCCCAGAATGACAGAATATTCTGAGTTGGAAGGGACCCCCAAGGCCCATCGGGTCCAACCCTTGGGTGGATGGCACACGCAGGGACTGAGCCCACAGCCTTGGCATCATCAGCACCGTGCTCTGCCCCGCTGAGCCAGTGCCAGGGCTAAATGTAGATATGTGAAATATAAATAAAAATACCGAAATATATACCCACATGTCCAGCTGCTGCCCTCCTGCAGAGCTCTGACCAGCCCATATCCCACAGTGCAACCCAACGTTTAAAAACTGCAATTAACCGAGGGCAGACGTGCAGGGAGACAGCACAATAATTAGAGCAAAGCAAGGCGGGTACCTCCGAGTTTCCATTCCATAGCACAGAATTGGTGCAAAGTGAGAGTGTTGGTTTGTTTGCTCCGAGCGGGGTCACCCACTGCTGGCACTGAACAAAGCTGTCACGGGGCTCAGATGGAACAGGCTTCTGCTGCTTAAGGCAATTATCTTCTCACCAGAGATCAGAGCATCAATAAAACCCAACAAATAAACCATTTCTGATCAGATGAAATATTGGTTGTGTGGGGGTTTTGTCGTGTTTTTACTGCAGTAAACAAAGGCAGTGTCACATCCAGGTGGCACTGCCAGCTCCTGGGTGCTCCTGGGCTGCTCCTGGGCTGAGCTTTGTCCCCGTGCAGCTGCCCACAGTGAGGGCATGGAGGAGAAAACACGGTGACAAGAGCGTCTTGTGCCACCCTGTACTTAACCAGCAGCTCCCAAACCAAGGGGACTTTGCCTTGTTGTAGAAAGCAGAACTGCCTCTGGTGGGGCTGGATGGGCACAGTGGCACAGGGGGCACAGTGGCACAGGTGGCACTGTGGCATTTGGCACACTGTTGGCAGGGTGTGCGGTGCACAGCAGCACAGCCTTCGGCTACAGAGGCTGAAAACCCAATAAAGTCTCACCGAAATGATTTTAGCCCCACTGTGGCAGGCACATTATTCTCTCTGTCAGGATTTTTCATAGAGGTGCACAGGGGAGAGAAAGAGAAAACCATTTCTATCTCTGCTCCTTGTTTTCCCATGTGGAATGTGTGTGGAGAATTGTTTATCTGGGGTGAGTGCTTGGTTGGATTCTGTGAGGATTGTTTGAGCCCAATGGCCAATCCAACCCACTGGGGCTGGGCTCTCAGAGAGGGTCACGAGTTGTGACTTAAACATGGTAGAAAAAGTAACTATATAGTTTCAGTACCTCCTTTAAATAGAATATCAATGCATTATAGTATAGTTCTAATAAAGAAATCATTCAGCCTCTGAGCTGGAGTCAGACACCAGCATTTCCTCCCACTGGTTCACGAGCATTTCCAATAGCCCCAGGTGGATGAAGGCTCAGCAGCCCTGACCTGCAGGCACGGACAGCTCCATCCCTGTCCCTCAGCACCTCCTGGCTGGGCACAGCAGCCCCGAGCTGCTCCCCAAGCCAGGGCTCCTCACGTGGACTCAGCCCCTCGGGGACACAGGGGACACGTCCCTGTCCTGCTCTGGGTGAGCTTTGGATCCAGGGGACGTGTTCAGAACAGCCCAGTGAATATGTGACTCCTGTACACCCAAACAGTTTCTGGCAAGGCCTGTCGCTCTGCATTTATCAGGAGATGGGTCTGGAGTGGCTGGGGCCCTGTGCTGGCTGGCACAGAGCAGGACAGAGCTGGCAGTGCCAGCCCGGGCACCGAGAGCGCAGCGGCACACCCGGGCCAGGGCAGGGCAGGGCAGGGCAGGGCAGGGCACAGCCCAGGGCACACCCAGCCCAGGGCAGGGCACTGCAGCACACCCAGCACAGCCCAGGGCAGGGCACACCCAGCTCAAAGCATGGCACAGCCCAGGGTAGGGCAGAGCACAGCACACCCAGCCCAGCCCAGCCCAGGAAAGGGCACCCAGCCCAGCCCAGAGCACACAGAACATTCTTTAAGGTTTATCTTAATCTCTTCGTTTCAGTCACTGCATCCCTTGGGAATAGGCACATTAAAGCACTGATGATCTGTACAAGCAAGGAAAGGCATTACAGTGCCATTATCAATACAAACCAATTTCAAATCCTTCCAATATTTGGAGAAGAGCTACAGCACAGTTGCAAACAAAATCTCTGATCACTTTTCCAAACAATATTTAATCTGTCCTATAGCCATGGTCTGTAAAAGCTGCAACTGCAAACAAAAAATAGTGTGGGACCGAGGCTGCCCCTGCAGCTGAGCAAACACTTCCCAGCAGCTCTGACATTCCACTTGTGATTCCATGACCTGACTCACCAGAACACTCTGATGGCTTTTCCGTGCAGTGGAGGGAGCTGGCAGGGTCGGGCACAGGGGATTTGGGTGCAGGAAATTCTGCAGCCCCCGAGTGCTGCTCCATGGCACCGAGAGCCCAGGGACACTCGGGATGCAGCTCTGCTCCCCTGGCACACGCAGGGCACTGATGCAGCTGCCTGGGCTCCAGCCCGTGGGCATGGGCATGGGCATGGACAGGCAGGGGTGTGTGGGGAGAGCTGAGCGGGGTGAGAAGGGCAGGGCACTGTCGCTATAGGACACGAGAAAGCACAACGCGAGCCACCTGCCACTTTGCAAGGTAAAAGAGAGAGTTTATTTTCTGACTCCAACTTTTATACTTTTCTAAAGGTGACAGTGGATTGGAGAGTGAATGGGCCACCTCTCCAAAGACATTGGACAAACTACTAGTACATCAAGTCTCTCCACCCCCATGGAAGAATGCAAAACAACACAGCCCTTGTGGGCAGGGATGAGGGCAGGGGTGTGGGCAGGGGTGTGGGCAGGGACACGGGCAGGGATGTGGGCAGGCACCCCGAGGCTCCCTGCAGCTCCCACCCAGCACCCCCAAACTCCTCAGTGTCCAGCAGCACAAAAGGCAAGGCAGGGCTGGGCCGGGGGTCCCCGGTGCCTCTGTCCCCCTGCTGCGGGACAGAGGACAGGGAGCAGGGGGAGGTTTATTGCTGCTGTCCCAGGCACTCGGTCACAGCCAGACCTGAGCAATAAGTTCCTTGTCAGGAGCAAGCTGGGCAGGCACTTCTCCGTGCTTTAACCCCTGGGAAATGTTGTTTTCCCAGCCACAGATCTCAAACAGCCCCAGCTCCTTCCAGCCCTGGGGAGCTCTGGGACTCTCCTGCTCCCTGGACTGGGCTCTGGATGAAACACCAGCAGCAGCTGCACACAGCAGAGCTCCCGAGGAGCAGCTCTGTGTGCCATGGCACCCTCAGGAACCCTCCCAGGGGCTGCCAGGAACCCTCCCAGGAGCTGCCAGGAACCCTCCCAGGGGCTGCAGCCCCAGCACAGCCCGGGCTGGCACAGGGCACGTGGCTGCCAGGGAGCTCCTGGTCCCTCCCTGGGCGTGTGGCACAGACAGGGGCACCGGGCTGGAAAATGAACTCAGGGGCTTTGTGCCAAGCACTGAGGCCTTCGCACGAAAACTGGTGCTGTGTGCTGGCTGTGAAATATTCAGGTGGGCATTAATAATTTGTAGCAGTACATGTCTTTTCTTTCTATAAAAAACGAAACGAGCTTATAAATGATGACAAGAATACAGCCTCGTGTTTCATCACAGGGTTAGACAAACACACCCTCACTGGTGTGAAGGTGGGGGCAGCCTGGCTGACTCCAGTGCCAGCAGGGGCAACAGCCTGCCCTGGCACCCCCAGCACCCAGGGGTGCCCGCCCTGCCTCAGGTGTGGGGTCAGGGAGGGCTGGGAGCAGGGCCAGGAGCTGCCCTGGGCACGGGGACAGCCCTTCAGAGCTCAGGCTGAGCCCGTGGGAGCAGTAAATCAAATAAGGGAGAGCAGTCTCGGGCAGAAATTGGGCTGTGCCAGTCTGTCATCCCATGGAAAAGAGATTCTGTGACTTGTACGTGTGCACACACACAAACACACTCAGGGAGAGAAGAGATGACAAGCAGAGCAGCAACAACAATAGTCAGAGAGTAATTTGTTCTTAACCTGTTCAAAACAAAAATAACTGGTGAACAAGTTCACTCCTCAGCCCATCTGCGTCTCCTAAGCATAAGTTAAAATCCTGACACCATCTGTTCCACGGGAATTTGAACGCCTCACCAATCTGCCAGCGCCAATCCTGCAGCAAGGACAGCACCCCCTCACCCCCCAGCTCTGCTGCTGGGCTGGGCTGGGCTGGGAGGGGAGACCTGGAGCCAGCTCAGCACACAAACAGCTCAGCACAGCTAACCAGAGCTAACCAGAGCTAACCAGAGATAACCAGAGCTAACCAGAGCAAAGCAGAGCAAAGCAGAGCAAAGCAGAGGTAACCAGAGCAAACCAGAGCTAACCAGAGCAAACCAGAGCTAACCAGAGCTAACCAGAGCAAACCAGACCTAACCAGAGCAAAGCAGAGGGGATCAGCCCTTCCAGAGGGGCTCAGCCCTTCCAGAGGGGGATCAGTCCTTCCAGAGGGGGATCAGTCCTTCCAGAGGGGTTCAGCTCTGTCAGAGGGGCTCAGCCCTTCCAAAGGGGCTCAGCCCTTCCAGAGTGGGATCAGCCCTTCAGAGGGGCTCAGCCCTTCCAAAGGGGCTCAGCCCTTCCAGAGGGGCTCAGCCCTTCCAGAGGGGGATCAGATCTGTCAGAGGGGATCAGCCCTTCCAGAGGGGCTCAGCCCTTCCAGAGGGGGATCAGCCCTTCAGAGAAGATCAGCCCTTCCAGAGGGGATCAGCCCTTCAGAGGGGATCAGCCCTTCCAGAGGGGCTCAGCCCTTCCAAGGGGGCTCAGCCCTGCCGTGGGTCCCCACCACCACCCGCTGCAGGTGCAGTGCCCTGGCACCCCCTGTGCCCTGTGCTGTGCCCGGCCCAGGGCTCCTCTGCCAGGCTCCAGCCTCACTCCCCTCCCTGGCTCTGGCTGTGATCACAAACAGATGCTGAGATCCCAGCCAGGGCCAGAGCAGCTGCTGTTGTGAAATCAGGTATACATTTGGATTCCATGGCAAAAATGTCCTGTGAAGTGTCTAAAAAACCTGCTCTGCTAAATTAGCCAAGTAAGATTTATCCCGTCTTTTAATTAATCATTACTAGAGAGGCTGTTGAAAGTCTTTGCACATTTTTTTATCGGTCCTAGTGGGAAGAAATCCATTTTAAAATGGAAATTAATATAATTTCTGCATGGCCTTCTTCAGTGATTTCTTTTTTTTGCTTAGCAATATTGTAGAGTTACAAACCATACATCATGTCCTGTGCTGCTCAGAATCAATTTCTTCACAGAGGAAAACCAGAAATGTGCTCCCTCACCACTGCAGGATATAAAGTGAATGAAGCTGAGGGAGGGAAGAAAGGCAGAACACAACCAAGCAAGTAAATCTTACAGACGTAGCCCATATCCATTTTTTCCTGATCAATGGAACTCTGTAGGCATGTTCACAAAATTTAATTAAGTTCTGTTCCCCCAGAAATCTGTGTGCAATGTTTCCCTGCAATTACTTATTTACTGTCTGCCATGTAGCTTTTAGCTTTCCTCGGGAGAACGCTGAATTTCTGCTGCATTTCCATCAGCAGAGCTGCTTCCAGGGCTCTGGGGGAGGGCTGCTCTTCCCTCCCCGGTGTGGGCTGATTGTCTTCTTGCAGAGGAAACCTGTGTGTGCTTTTATTGAGTGCCACAGAGCCACGGATGGGCTGGGCTGGAAGGGACCTCAAAGCCCCCCCAGTGCCACCCCTGCCATGGGCGGGCACAGCTGGGTGTCCCTGAGCTTCCCTGCTGGAATTCCAGGCTGGAATTCTGATGCTGTTCGTACCTCGGCCATGGAAAAGCAGGAAAAGCACAGCCCAGCTGAGCCCAGGCTGCTGCACTGCCAGCCAGGGGTGCTGGGGAGCCGGGGCTCTGCTGCCCGAGCCAGCCTTGCTCTGAGCCCCTGAACCCCCCTGGCTGTTGTGGGATCCACTGAGTGTGGGCAGTGAATCTGCCAGGGCCTGGCACAGCCTGCAGCAGCACCCACAGGGGTGGGAACTGTCCCTGTGTCCCTGCCAGGACCTGCCACAGCCTGCAGCAGCACTCACAGGGGTGGGAACTGTCCCTGCCAGGGCCTGGCACAGCCTGCAGCAGCACTCACAGGGGTGGGAACTGTCCCTGTGTCCCTGTCAGGACCTGGCACAGCCTGCAGCAGGCACCCACAGGGGCGGGAACTGTCCCTGTCAGGACCTGGCACAGCCTGCAGCAGCACTCACAGGGGTGGGAACTGTCCCTGCCAGGACCTGGCAGCTCCCCCCATGACAGGACAGAGCAGCCTCAGCAGCCCCGCAGCCTCTGGTTATCTGCAGAAGGGGCTGAGGGATGCTCGGGGAGGGGGCAGAGCTGCCACCCTCCCGCACGCAGGGCTGCTGCCAAGGTGCCACCTGCGACCCTGCAGCCGCGGGCACACGTGGGCTGCTGCTGCTGCTGCTGCTGCTGCTCTGCTGCTGCAGGAGGGAGGCAGTTATTGACAGTCCCAGTGGATCAGCTCCAGCCCTCCCTGTTTCAGCACACCAGAGATTTTCTGGGCTCCTCAAACTCACAAAACTAGTGTAAAGCCAGCACCGCTTCTCCCTAGGGACAAGTCAAGTGTTTTGAACATTTAGAAATGGAAATAAGATAGAGCAGGGCTTGATCCTCCCCATCAGTGACCTCCCAGATCTGGGCCTGGGCTCTCCCCAGCCCTGGAGATGTCACTGAGTTGTGAAAATTCTTCCCACACACCAGACTTAAATGAACTTTTCAATCCCTCTGCATGAAAAGGCACCTCTTGACTTCTGCCTTCACCTACAGGACTCTCACCAGCAGGTTCTTTAATCAAGTCTTCACCAGTGAAAGTATTTTTATCAGCATCCTTATTTAAATATTCTTTGTCTACACAAGGGAAGGCAAAGAAGGTTTCTGCCTGGAGGCTCTGCTCCGAGGGAAGGGAATGGTTTAATCCTCACGTAATGCATTGGCTGAGAGAACAGAGGGTTTGTTCTGAATGCTCACAAATTAATGCAATCAACAATACCTGGGAACTGCTCTTCTCCCAGGGAGAAAGGAGAGGTTTTGCACCCTGGTCCTTGTGGCTGTGCCAGGGAGGGCGAAGCCACCATGGGCTGGGTGAAACAGTGCCCAAGGGATCTGTTCCCAGGGAACAGGAACAGGAGCACAGGGAACAGCCCCAGGCTGGGCAGGGCAGGCTCAGAGTGGGCACAGCAGGAATTTCCCCATGGAAAGGTGCTCAGGGTGGGCACAGCAGGAATTTCCCCATGGAAAGGGAGCTCGGGCCATGGAACTGCCCAGGGAGGTTTGGATCCCCATCCCTGGAGTGTCCAAGGTAGGACTGGCTGTGGCACTCAGAGCTCTGGGCTGGGGACCAGGTGGGGATCAGGCACAGCTGGGACTCGATGGGCTGGAGGGGCTTTTCCAGCCCCAAAGATCCCAGGATTTTTGTGTCATGGCCAACCTCCTGAGGCAGAAGGAACCCAACTTCCAAGAAGTTTTCAGCAATGTTTTCCCAGCAGTGACCTCCCAAGGCAGCCCAGCTGCACTTAAGCAGAGCACATTAAACATATTCCCTGTGCACCAGGAGAGATTCACACGGCAGCCTCTCCACTCAGGCAGCCCCCATGGGAGCACACGCTGCCAGGCAGGGCTGCACAAATGCTGGGCCAGCCCTGCTGGGCTCAGCTCAGCTCCTGCCAGCAGCCTGAGCTCCCCTGAGCTGCTCTCCTGGCTCTAAAAACCATCAGCAAGAAAGGGCATTGATAATATAATAAATTGCATTATTTATGCATAAAAATTATCCTACCACTGACCACCACTGGACCATTAATTCAGAAAAAGGTTCCCTCTGCAATTCCACAGGAGGACAACGGTCATTTATTTTCCCCACAATTATGCTGCAATATCAAAGCAGAGGAAAAAGCACCAGGCAGCCCCTTGAGGCCCAGTTCCCTGCACTGACCGATGGTCGGGAGAGAAAAGCCAAGCAAACCAAAGCCAACATACTTCTAGAACAAGCAGTTACTCCTCAAACTCCTTTTCATTGCTTCTGGCAGGTTAGACCGAGGGGGTTTGAGCTGTTCAGTGAGGCCCCTCAGTGTTTCCCCTACACTCCCCTGCTACAGCACAGCACACTGAGGCAATGGCCCTGCCAGAGAAAATCCTGTTCCAGTGTCCAGGAAAGCCCCATCTTGACTCCTGCTGGCAGATCTAGTGTAAGTGGTGGTCAAAAATCACATTTTCATAGGAGCATCCGAGGGCAGATTTGCAGTAAGCCACGATCACCTCCCTGCCTCGGGCTCAGCCTCTGGGATCCTTCGTGGGACCAGTGAAAGCTCTGAGCTGAGGGAAATCCAGTGACATTCCCTCTGCAGGAGCACAGACACTTTCCCAAGCTCTCCAGTGGTGTGCTCTGTCCTTACTCAAGCTTTGCTTGGAGTTTTTGGCTTTGGAAATATTTAAAGTGCAAAATTCAGTCAAAATCAGCATGTTCCACTGGATTCTATTTCAGCCTGATTTAATTCTACTGTAAAAATACACTCTGATTCAGACTGATGGAAATCCAGTCTGAAGCCCTGCAATGAGTCTCCTCCAGAAGGTGCAGAGAGGATTTTTTTTTGGGGTTTAGTTTGGGGCTGTGCTGCTCACTCCAGCATCACAGCAGCAGGATTTCCAGCACGGGTTGCAGACCAGGATGGCCACAGTTCTCCTCACTTTGTTCCTGGTAGAGGAATTTTTCAGCTGCCCTAACAGCTAATCAATGAGCTCCTGGAAATCGTTAATCACCTCGTTAGGAGAGTCAGAGGCAGTGCAGGGAAATGTGTAACAGAATGATGTATGAACAGCTCCTGGATGGGAAGGACATTAGTGAGAGTGATAGGGAGGGGTCACCAGGGCAGCCTCCATCGACCAATTTACATTTATGGGCATTTCAGCTCGGCTGGGACCAGCCACTGAAATGCAAAACTGGAACAGCTCCAGGCTGCTCCTCTCCTCCAAACCCTGTCAGAGAGCTGAGACAGCGAGCTGCAGTGGGCAGACTGAGGGGCACAGCCCAGCAGGGCTCTGCTGCCCTTCTCTGTTCATTCCAGAAGCCACAGAGGCTGGAACCATGGCATGTTGGGGTTCACTCCACGCCCTGGTGAAACTCCCTCTCTGTAAGCCCAGAGGGGCTGGCAAGGCTCAGCCAGGTCCTGCCCTGAGCCAGGAGGGACACCTGGGGCACCACTGGGCTCTGTGCCACACCTGAGTCCTCAGGGATGGAGCCGGGGGGATTCCAGGTGTTCAGGACTTCCCAAACCACCCCCACGCCGCCCTCCCTCCCTGAGCAGATCTGAGCTTCAGCTCCTCTGCTCCTCAGCACCGGGAGCAGCTTCAGGAGGCCCAATAATGGCAGCAATGTTGGGGTGGACTAGTAAATTCCAGAATTTACTGGAGTGCATCTGAAAGCAGCAGGGGAATTGCTGCCACAGGATTCTTGGTTCTGGCCAGCTCAGGCAACATTACACCTCAGTGACAATTGCAGTGATTCCACCAAGCCTAAAGCACTTCAGTCTATTTTCTTCCTTCATAAAAAATACAATTTGGGCAAGGAAGCTCAAAGAAAAAAGAGTTCTTCATTCTGTGTGCAAAGATGTAATTTAGATTTTGCTTTGTGTCTCTGTATTTATTGTACGCTAGCCTTGAACTTGAAAAGTCGAAAAAAAAAAAGAGGAGAAAGTGAGAAAATATTGTGGTTATAAAATTAAACAAATCCAGGATGGCTGGACAGAAAAAACTCAACCTGCTGCAAGGAAGTGTTTGTCTGTGTGCACAATATGTTGCTGGTATTTATCGAACGGCGAACGTCGGGTTGTGTTTTCTCATTTACAGTCCTTCACTCTCTCTGGTTCTGCTTTCTGAGGCCCAGAGCTGCATTTCAGCAAACCCTGGGAAGGTCAGGCTGGAGGAGCTGCAGAAGGGGCAGCTGGGGCCGTTCTCCCCCTGCCCAGGGTCAGCTCCAGCACTGGCACCGGGGCAGCAGGGTGGGCATTCCCTGTGCCCACAGCCCTGCTTAAATCAGGTCAGCCCAGCAGGAGGAAACGCTGGTGTCTGCCTCCAGCTCAGAGGGAGAATGATTTCTTTATCAGAACTATACTGTAATACATTAATATGCTATTTAAAGGAGATACTAAAACTACAAACCTACTTGTTCTAACTCCTATATCTAACTAACAACTCGTGCCCCTCTCTGAGAGCCCAGCCCCAGTGGGTTGGATTGGCCACCAGGCTCAAACAATCCTCACCAGAATCCAACCAAGCAACACCCCAGGGAAACAATTCTCCAAACACATTCCACGTGGGAAAAACAGGAGCAGAAATAGGAATGGTTTTCTCTTTCTTGCCTCTGTGCTGCTCTATGAAAAGCCCTGAGAGAGCAGCGTGTGCCTGTGCCACAGCCCTGCCTGGCACAGCTCTTCCAGCACAGCAGCCCCTGCCCACCTCCCAGAGGGGCCGTGGGGCTGCCAGTGTCACCCCTGGCACCTGGCCAGCTCAAGGCTACACTTCCAAATACAGTGATTGTTATTTTCCCTAAATGCCAGCTCTCCTTGGCTAATCCATTGTTCATTATGGTCTTTCCCTGGATCACAGAGCAGCAGCACTGAAGTGCCGGGGCGGCCGTGCCTCCCGTCCCTGCCTGGGAGCCTGGGCACAGCGAGGATGTGCCCACGGCTGTGCCCACAGCCCTGCCCTGGCTTCACCAGCCCCACGGGAGCGTTTGCAGTGCCCCTGGAGCTTGGGAAGAGAGGGAACACACACAAACTGCGGCCACAACCTGCCCAACACATCTGCAGGCAGTGCTGATTTATCTGCTGAGCCACAAAGCCCCTTCCTGCCCCAGAGTCACGGCACAGAGGGACAGAGGGACAGAGGGACAGAGGCACAGAGGGACAGAGGCACAGAGGCACAGAGGGACAGAGGGACATGGCTGGAGCCTGCCTGCCTGCGGTGCAGCTGCTGGGCCCGGGGGTGTCCCATGCCCACGAGGCGCTTGGCCAGGGGGACAGAGGTAGACAGAGCCAGGGCAGTCCCTGAGGGTCACACCCAAGGGTCACTGAGCCCTGGGCAGGGACAGGGCAGCAGCCAAAGCCACCCTTGCTGCCCCCTCAGCACCACTTTCTGTGGATTGTTAGAACAAACTCTGAGCCCTAAATCCAACCCTTTCAAATCCAATCCAAATCTTTCATCAAGGTTTGCTGTGCTTGCTCACCGAGCAGCAGATTCTTGGCGTAATCTGACAATCAGATTTGACACAACTGGTTTCCAATAAATAACAGCCTTCCTCATCTGTGGCATAACTCGAATCAACAACTCTGCGGGTTTTTCAGTCTGCCCTGACAAACTGGGAGAGCAGAAAAGCTTGGAGCAAGGTCCTTCAGCCATGAACAGCCTGACAGAGCTGGCTGGCTGCAGCCCCAGCACCTGCAGATGATCATCCTGCTGAGAGGGTTTGCTTTGGCAAGAGCAGCCAGAGGCACCAGTGATGACAATAATTACCTGGAAACAGAAACATCTCCTGCCAGCGGGGAAGCAGCTTGCATTATTCATTGGATTAGACTTCATTTTGCTCACTTAGGGGTCATTTTGATCTTCAATGATTTAAAATCAGACAGAAGCAGCTCCTGGATCATGTGGCAGTACTGGTTTAAAGAGAACTGGGTGATGTTCCTTTCCCACATCTTGCCCGTTTGACAGCGCAGCTGTGGGTGTCACTTTGCAAAGGCTGCTCTGTTTTGTGAGTCAAATTTCTGCCTCACAATGAATTTATGAGTCAGTGGTAGGCACATCAGTATGGGATCCTTTAGCTCAGCCACACACGCACAGTGACAGGCCCCAGCTGGCTGCAGCAATCCCAAATGGATCCCCTTGTAAAGCAGGACCAGGATTATCCCAGGGAATGGCATTCCTTCTTCCTCCTTCACGTCCCCAGCCGAGGGGATTGTCTGTTTGTGCTGGGGTGCTCTGGAGCCCCGCTCACAAACACCTCTGCCCATCAGCCTGGTGCCAGCAGCTGTGAGGCACAGCTGGCCAGCTGTGCACGGAACAAGGGGAGCCCCAGCACCCCTGGGAGCCAGCGGAGCCAGCAGGGGCTGCAGGAGCACCCTGGTGCCAGGGCTGGCTTTCAGAGCAACGGCAGCAGCGCTGTCCCACCACAGCAGCAGCGCTATCCCACCACGGCAGCAGCGCTGTCCCACCACGGCAGCAGCGCTGTCCCACCACGGCAGCAGCGCTGTCCCACCACGGCAGCAGCACTGTCCCACCATGGTAGCAGCACTGTGCCACTGTGTCCTGGGCACCCCTGCAGGCTCTGAGCTGCTCCTGCCTGCAGCTGGGGAGGGGCCGGGGCCAGGACGGGCTCCAGCAGCTCACACAGCCCTGCTGAATGCCAGCCCTTCTCAGAGGGACCGGGGACACGGCTCCAGGCTGTGGGGCAGCAGCCGTGCCACATGGGGCTGGCAGGCAGTCTTGTGCTGTGCCATGCTGTGACATGCCATGCCATGCCATACTGTGCCATGCCATGCCATGCCATACTGTGCCATGCCATGCCAGGCTATGCTGTGCCATGCCAGGCCAGGCCATGCCATGCCATGCCATGCCAGATCATGCCCTGCTGTGTCTTGGCTCATTTGGGGCTGGCAGTGCCAGGCTGTGCCCCTGCTGTTCCCACGCTGGGCTGGGCTCAGAGCTGGCGGTGCCAGGCTGTGCCCCTGCTGTTCCCACGCTGGGCTGGGCTCAGAGCTGGCGGTGCCAGGCTGTGCCCCTGCTGTCCCCACGCTGGGCCGGGCTCAGAGCTGGCGGTGCCAGGTTGTCCCCCTGCTGTCCCCACGCTGGGCCGGGCTCTCTCCAGCCTCAGCCCGGGGCTGGCAGTGCCAGGCTCACCCCGCAGGGCTCCTTTCGGGAAGGCTCCCCTCGGGGGCTCTCTGTCCTGTGCCCAGCTCTCCCAGCACACAGACAGGCCCTGGGGACGAGGGCTGTGCAATATTGATGGGGCAGCGCTTTGGCAGCACACGCCTTACCCCATACCCTGTGAGAGCTGCTCAGCCCACACCCCCTCCAGTCCATCTCAGCCCCTTCAGATGGATTTGCACATGAAAAATGCTCTTTATCTTCCTGCCAGCCACAGGCATTTACCTTCCCAGTGGAATTTGGAGCGCACAATGCATTTGGTGTATTGAAACATCATTCCTCCCTGCATTCTGCCTCCTTTGGAACTGATCCTCCATTCCCAACCAGAAGATTTCCTCCAACAGGCCTTTCCCAGCAGCTCGGGAGCAGCCTGCAAAGACCCTCTGCCTCTGCCTCTGCCTCTGCCTCTGCCTCTGCCTCTGCCTCTGCCTCTGCCTCCCCAGCTGTGTCAGACCCCCCCAGCTCAGGCCCATTAACCTGCTGACAGCAGCTCGATGGATCAATGCTGCACAGACACAGCTGGCAGCACCTAAACAAATCATTCTGGCCAAGCAGCTGCACGGGAGATGTCGCGTTCCGCTGCTAAGCCAGATGTCATTTTATTGCTCCTCCAAGCTTCCCATGGAATGGCTGTGGGACAATAGGATGGAATTATTTCAGGAGATCTGGAGAGGAGCTGCTTTGCTGCAGGTGAGTGCTGGAGCCTGCTGTCAGCTGCAGTCACCAGCTGCTCCAGCCCCGAGCGTGGGGCAGGGAAGGTCCGCAGCCAGAGCTCCAAGGCAGCAGCAGCAGCACCGGGCAGAGCTGAACCCCACGGGCTGGGACAGAAAGGGTCATGGGGCACCACAGCCATGGCTGTGGCTTCTACTGGGGAAGGACCCTCTGAAAAACCCTCCTCTGAAACCGTATCGCTGTCAAAACCCCCCAAAACCAATCGGAGCCAAATCCAAAGCCTGCTGAAATGGATAGAAATCTTTCCAGGAACTGCAGTTGGATTGAACTGATGAGAGAAGATTTTGTGACACCTGCTATGGACTTTCATTCTCCAAAATTTCTACAGTACCTCTCCTCTTGGTCCCTACCCTGTCTGTAGTGATGTGGGAGCAGTGAGCAATCCTTTAAGGTAAAACTTTGAGAAATATGAAAATCAGGAGTCTGTTTTGTTAATTCAGGGAAAGTCTATGTTCATCCTCTCTTCAATTAGCAGATATCATTGTGCCTATAAAGAACTTATATATTTTCCTTATTTTAAATAAAAATGCCAGCACAATTTTTCTAATCCATTCCTTTACCTACATTAAGTCTCCTCCTAGAACTTGTACAAGACACTGTAATTTCAAGCAGAAGCTTCTTAATAATGCAAATCATCTATTCCTGTTGGAATATAAGCGGATCCATGACCTTAGAACTATTTTGCTAAGAAATCCAGCTAGAAAACTAATTTTAAGTACATCTACAGATGTCAAAAACCCAGATGGCTTTTCAGGATGCTAACTTAAGCTTCATTTCATAAGCAGATTAGGGCTGCCTGTTGAGCCCCACACAAGAGTAGATGGCACTGAATCCACGGAATTGCACCCAAAGTGTTCCCTTCCTGATGCATCTCCCACCAAAAACTACTGGCAGCTCCCCATGCCAGGAGCCTGCTCACTGTGAGCAGCACAGCCAGGGGGGCAGCTCTGCGTTCTGCTTCTGTCTCTCTGTCCTTCTGTCCCTCTATCCCTTTGTCCCTCTCCCTCTGTTCCTCTGTCCCTGTCCCTCTGTCCCTCTGTCCCTCTGTCCCTCTGTCTCTCTGTCCCTCTGTCTCTCTGTCCCTCTGTCCCTCTGTCCCTCTGTCCTTCTGTCCCTCTGTCCCTCTGTCCCTCTGTCCCTCTATCTCTCTGTCCTTCTGTCCCTCTATCCCTCTATCCCTCTGTCCCTCTGTCCCTCTGTCCCTCTGTCCCTCTATATCTCTGTCCCTCTGTCCCTCTGTCCCTCTGTCCCTCTGTCCCTCTGTCCCTGTATCCCTCTGTCCCTCTGTCCCTCGGTCCCTCTGTCCCTCTGTCCCTCTGTCCCTCTGTCCCTCGGCCACCAGCCAGAGCAGCAGCTGGCTACACTGACGGGCAGGGCGATTGTTCCATCCTTCATCCTCCTCAAGGGAAGATGGAGGCGAAGAGCCTCTGAAGCTCTGGGATGTTTCACACGGAAGACGTGGAATGGTTCCTGGTTCAGCCCCGTGGGATGCGGATTGCCGCGTGTTACCCCTGGAAACCGGCGTGTCCCGGGTGCCAGCGCTGCAGCGAGGGAGCCCCGGGCTGCTGCAGCTCCGAGGGGAGCGGGGAGAGGGGCAGGGCACTGCCTTTGGGGCAGGGCACTGCCTTTGGGGCACGGCTCCTCCGGGGCAGGGCACTGCCTTTGGGGCACGGCTCCTCCTGGGGAGCACACTGCCCTTTGGGGCACGGCTCCTCCTGCGTGGACACTGCCTTTTGGGGCACGGCTCCTCCTGCGTGGACACTGCCTTTTGGGGTACAGCTCCTCCCGCGTGGACACTCCTTTTCCACGGGCGGTTGCGTAACGCGGCCCGGCCGCTGCCCCTCCGCTGCGATCCCTCATTCCAGCACAGCGGCTGAAATGCGGCCAGAGGCTGGAATTGTGCTCTCCCCTCCCTGCGTGGAAGCGTGTCAGGGCTGCTGACAGATGGCTTGGCTGCCTGTGCCTGCTGATTACCAAGCCTCTATTACCTTTGCAACGCGAATCCCAGCGGAAGGTTTCTATGTAATGGATTTCGCGGTGTTTGCACCCTCGGTTCGTGTCCCGCACGTCCCGGGAAGCTGCTCGGCGCTCGGGTGCCGATTTACAGCGCCGGAGGCACCGCGTCCTCCGGGCACGGGCACGGCGCGTTCGGCAGTCTGTGCTGCCACCTAGCCAGGCCCGGCCCGCCGAGCTCAGCCCCGCTCCGCAGCTCCGGGGAACGGGGAAATTGTCCCATTGTGCCCCGGCTCCGAGCGCAGCCCCGCCCGGGCACGGCACCGCAGCCCCGCTGCGGGAGCGGCCGCAGCCCCGCGCTCCTTCCCCCGCGCCGATCTACTTACGGTAGAAGACATATTCGGTGTAGCTGGACCAGACCTTGTCGTCTGTGTACTGGTTGACGAAGGAAGCCGTCACCGAGGAGTTACAGGCCACCATGTGGAATCCGCACTCGGACAACATGTCAAAAGCCCTCTCCAGGTGCTTGAACTTGAGATAAAACCTGGAGGTGTACCTTTCTGGAGCCCTGTCCGGGTCTCTGCTTTCATTCAAACTTTCTCCAAAAACCTCTTTGACCAAAGAAATCCTTCCACAAACCAAAATCCTCGGGACCCTCCTGAATTTGGCGTCTGCTTGGCTCTCCCTGCCGATAGTGCAGGAGCCGCGGTAGCCGATGGTGATGAATCCCCACTTGCGGTCCGGCGGCAGGAGCGACGAGGGGGGGCATATTCTGGTGTCACTGCCCTGGGACACCTCTTCGTAGTCGCTGTGGCAATAATCGTCGGGGCTTTGCTTGCTGTCGTCGGGAGTCAGGAGCTTGACCAAGTCCGGGAGCTGGAAGTACTCAGCCTCCCTCTTGAGCCTTCCCCTCTCGGGGAAGTGGTCTGGCAGAACCACTTGCTTGTCCCTGAGATAGTCCAGAATATAGCGGAAAAGGAAACCATCTCTGTCGATGAAGAATCTTCCCTTGGAGTCCTTGGCCAGGTCGTTGGCCGTGTCTCTCTTTGGGGTGAACATTTTCCAGAGCAGGGAGTGGGGGGTGCCAACCAAGGTGGAGTGGCGAGTGAAGTAAACCTGGCCGCCCACATTGAGCTCCACCACCTCGGGGAAGGAGTGCAGCCCCGGCCCCTGCTCCCGAGCAGGGAGGTAAGTCCTGCAGTTGCCACTTAGAGCCATTGTAGTTTAAACTGGAAACCAGCAGCGCAGAGAAACAGGATATTATCAATCACATCAGAGGGTAGAATAAAGCTCCCAACATTAAGAAGAAACAAGGGGGAAACGAGAAGCGAGAAAATAAAAGTAGCCAAAAGGATTTTTTTTTAAAAAATCTGAATAGTCCATGAGTGACAGTGTGGCAGAATTGGTTTATACACTGAGCCACGGAGGCTGGAGGCTGGAGAGCAATCACCTCATGACATGCAATCACATCATCAGCTCTTTCAACAAAGCCATCAAAATCAAGGTCAAGCCAAGTCTGTGGTCATTCACAGGTCTGTGAAAAGGGAAAACAAAACAAGGCTCAAATTACTCTTCTAAGCATCACAGCTGCAGCAACAGAGAAAAGCAGAGCAGTTCGTAGAGCCAAGCTAAATCTGTTAAATAGGTCTCTTTTTTTTTGGCAAGTTCTACACTTCTATTTCACAAGTATTCATCAATGGAAGCGCTACATATGACTCCACTGTTTAAAAGAAACTGCATACTTCATCTTTAAAAAAACATCTAAATTAGACATGCACACGAGGGAACGAGAACGGGGACTCTTACCTTGGTAACAATTAATGCATAGCTCTTGTAAAGAAAACCAAAATGTCAAGACACTCAGAACACACATACAGGCACACAGGGTCCGGGTAGCGTGAATCCGATCCAAGCAAGGGACAGCAAAGGCAACAGAAGTGCTCTTAGCAGCATCCACGGAGGTCTCAAGTGTTAAACCGAGTCACAGGGAAGTTAACCGTGGCGGGTGACGAGGAAACCAGTACATACAGAAAATAATGAAAGCAGACAACGAAATAAATAAATAAAACAATTCCCGAGTGGATGGCCGGGCCGGGGCAGCGGGAGGGCAGCGGGGCGCGTCCGCCGGCCCCGATGACTTGCAGAAAGCCTCAGCCGCGCTAGGCACTGCCGGGCTCCGGCGGCTGCCCCATGGCCCGGCGGGACCGCCGGCAGCGCCGGGGCCGCGCTCCGCTCCGCTCCGCCCGCTGCGCTCCGGCCCGCTCAGCGGCGCGGGGCCGATTGCATCATCTTAAAGGGGTCGGGCCGGGATGGGCGCCCGCGTCCCGCGGCGGCACCGGGGAGCACCGGGCAGCACCGGCACCGGGGAGCGCCGGGGAGCACCGGGCAGCACCGGGCAGCGCCGGGCAGCGGCGGGCAGCACCGGGGAGCACCGGGCAGCACCGGCACCGGGCAGCACCGGGCAGCGGCGGGCAGCACCGGGCAGCGCCGGGCAGCGCCGGGCAGCACCGGGGAGCACCGGGCAGCACCGGGGAGCAGCGGGCAGCACCGGGCAGCACCGGGCAGCGCCGGGCAGCGCCAGCACCGGGCACAGGCGGGCACAGCAGGACGCGCACGGCACCGGGCAGCACCGCGGACAGCGGCAGCACCGCGGGCAGCGCCGGGCACCGCCTCGCCGGGCCGGGCCGGGCCGGGCCGCCCGCCGCTCACCGCCCGAGCTGCGCCGCGGTCCCCCCCGCTCCGTCCCTCGGCCGGCAGCGCCCGTCCCCTGCCCGCCCGCAACGTGCCTGTCCCGGCTCCGCGGCGTCCCCGCCGGCGATGCGGGCGGGCAGCGCTGCCCGGGGGCTCCCGGTGCGCGGGGCCGCGGCTGCCGGGCAGCACCGGGACGCGCTCCCGCCGCCGCCGCTCCTCATCTCCCCGGAGCCGGCAGGGAGGGGACCCGCGGGGCGCGGGAGGGAGGAGGAGGGACCGGGGGCGGCTCCGGCGGTGCGGAGGAGCCGCTTTACGCGTGGGTCTCTAACGGGGAGAGCCGCGGGCGGGCCGGCACCGCCACCTCGTGTCCGTCCCCGCCGCCCGGGCCGGGCGCTGCGGGAGCGGAGAGAGGGGCCGGTACCCCGAACCAGCGGAGGGGCTGCGGGAGCGGCTCCCCGGCACCCCGAACCAGCGGAGGGGCTGCGGGAGCGGCTCCCCGGGCACCCCAAAGCAGCGGAGGGGCTGCGGGAGCGGCTCCCCGGTACCCCGAACCAGCGGAGGGGCTGCGGGAGCGGCTCCCCGGCACCCCACACTGCCGGGCATCGGGGAACGGGGCAGCACCGCCCCGTGCCGGCTCCCACCACTTCTGGGCAAAAAGACTCTTCTCGGAATGGTAACAGAGGAGAAAAGAAAGCCTTTCACTCAAACGTTGACTCAGAGCTTTAGAGTGAAGTCTCTGTGTGATGGAGTCACCATGCAGGGGTAGATTTTGCTGACTGCACTTAAGTTCACAGATTCACAGAATATTCTGAGTTGGAAGGGTCAAGGATCATGGAGTCCAGCTCTTAAGTAAATCCACATGGGAATTGAATCCACAACCTTGTTGTATTAGCACCAGCTGAGGCTGCAGATACTTCAGTGAGATTCTTCTGAAAACATGGCTGTAATTTAAAACAAAATAGCCAAAAAGAATAATTTTCAAGGCTAAGACAGAAAATCATTACTTATGTACCTACAGACTTTTCAAATTAAATCTGAGAACTGAACAGTTAATCAAACCCTTGATTTTTACCTTAATTCATTCATTCTGAAGCAACTGCTGCACTCCTGAACAGAGTCTGTCTCTCACTTCAGGATCCTTATTTTCAAACCAGCAGAATCTGGTGCCACTGCAGGGTGTGCTGGTTGTGCCTCAGAAAAGCCCAAGCCCTGTGTCCTGCCCTTGTGTCTCAGCAGAGCAGCTGAAGCAGCACAGGTCAAGTGCTCCATAACCCCTGCACAGAGGATTTAAAGGTGCCATGTGAGATCATGTTCACTTAAATGTCTTCATTACCTTTTTAAGAGCCTGGCACAGTCGGTGCAGACAGGATTTAACACCTGCATGGCCAGGCAGAGGGAGTGACAGATGCCTTTGGGAGTGACAGTGCTGTCCCTGTTAAAAGCAGGGAGAATTGCATCAGCTTTTGCAAATTTTGAGTTGGCCATGCTAGTTCATATGCAATTTTAATCTAATTAAAATCCATTTTTATAAAAGCAGGGGTGCCAGAGTGGCAGGGCTTGAAGGATGCATTCCCTGTCCCCAGTAAGAGCTGGCGGTGTCCAAACCAGCATGGAAGAAGCGTTTGTGATTCCCTGTGACAGCACCAAAGCCCGAGGCTGGGCTGGAGCTGAGCCCGGCACTGTGGGGCACCACACGAGTGGGATGTGCAGGTGCTCGGTGAGAGGGGACAGGAGTTACCCACACCTGGGACTCCTGGCAAGCTCTAATGAGCATCAGCCACAGATTCCCTGTGATTAGCCAGTACAGACAGCTCTAAGCTCGAAGTCTTTTTGAAACATTATCATCAGAATTGCTCTTTGAAAAGAACAAAAACCACAGAATTTTAATCACAACAGCTTTAGAAATGCAACTGCACTTTTCAAATAGCAATGAAAGCAATTCAGCACCTGCTTTTATTTCTTCACACGGGGACATTCCAATCATTTCACTGTAACACAATTTCCTCTGATGAGATGACTTCAGGAGTAAAAGCATCACGTAATGCTCCCCAGCTAAATACAAGCCATGGACCAAATGCATCAAAATGCAGCCTGAGAGAGCGAAACTTTAAAATCTGGGCTAAATACAGGATGACCTAAATGTAAAATATGTGTCAGAACCACACCGAGGAGCAACTACAGTTCTGATGGAAGAGAAAAGCAGTATCCATCAAAGGGAGGATGAAGCACGTCTCACTTCTGACACATGCCTTCATAACTCTCAGCACAGGCAAGAGAAAATTTAGCCTGAGCTTAAAGTGTACGCTCCAAAAGTCCCAACATAGCTGTGCTGGAAGCCAATCCATTAATGCAGTGACATCATTCACAGGTTTGAGGTCATTTCTTATGACAAAGTGCTAAATTGGCATTTCAGGAAATCATGGAACAACTGACTTTATGGAATGTGGGGGGTGTTAGAAATAGGTGTCGGAAAAGCAGCAGCAATGAGTGCTAGAAAGGAAGGGCAGCGTTACCTGGGCTGGAGTAGCAGAGTGTGTGTGTTTGTGTGTATCACCTCCCATCTCCAGAGGAAACACACAGGCTGGAAATTCCAATCAAGTCGCCCACACGTAGTGAGAAACATGGAAGCTGTTTATCAGCAACAACACAAGAGCTCTGAGGTGACTGGAGAAGGAGCAATTGAAAGGAGAAGACACTGAAGTAGTAATTCTGAGGGAAAAAATATATCCAAGCTGGATTTTGGACAGAAGATTCCACCTAAAAAGCCACATGAGAACTTTCATCACTCTGTGTGATCTTTACACACAATAGTTAAAATAAAAAAGGAAGAAAGAAGAACAGCACTTCCAGTTCCAGACTGGCACTTTGATTCAGGAACGACTTCAAGGTGCCACCTTAGGATGGATGAACCGTCCTTCAGCCCTGTTCCCTGTAACATTCTGTGCTTCTCAGCAGGCTGTGTCTGAGTCCTGAGTCCTGAGCCCAGCAGCATTTCCCAGGGCAGAACTCCATCAAGGCAGCGAGAAGAGGGCAGTTTCTGAGAATGGTGCCATGGCAGAGGAATAAGTGTCTGCACTGGGCCTGTCATGAGGGCAGTGGCTTCCCCGAGAGGCAGAAACGGTGTCCTGCACTTCTGCTCCCAGCCAGGACTGCTGATCCAGCCTCAAGCCACACAGAGAACAGAGCCTAGGAGGACCCATCTCAGACTCCTGCGAGTTCAGCCCTCCAACCCAGGCTCCTCTCCCGTCACCCAGCTCCAGAGCCTGAGCTCCCTGCAGGGCCAGCCAGGCAAGAGCAAGTGACACCGAGCTAAATCAGAGATTAGCCCCTGATCCAGCAGTGAGAATTACACACAGTGAAATTCTCATCTGCTCAAATCCAGCGGTACGTGCAAATGGGAAGCCCTAACAAATATTTCACTTCGAAGAAAAAGCATAAAGCAGCACTAAATGGCTGAGTGTCCCTGAGAAAGGATCTTCCAGCAAAGAGCGTGAGTGCCATGAAGGCGGGTTTATTCACAGAGCAAAGCATTACACAGATTTGCCCTTGATCTTTTATTCATAACTCAAGTGCATAATGTATTTTCATCCCAAACAAGCAAAGGGGAAGAGCAGCTTTCCCAGCTGCTCAGGATGTGAGACAGGCTGGGAGCAAGGCTCAGATGGAGACACGACATGGCTTTTTGTCATCGTCTGTCACACAGAGAGGGGTCACAGCTCCTGCACAGAAACCCTTTGCTCCTTCTGGCGAACACCAGACCCACAGCACGCGCACAGCGCAAGGTCTGAGCCTTCCAAAAGCCGACAGTGCGAGGGAATCATGTTCCAGTGATCTCCAAATCCATCACTGCACATCAGGGAACATTCTGGAGAATAATTGATATATGTGTGCTGACAACTCCTTTGGAACTCCATGGCCACTGTTCAACAAAGCAATCTGCTACACAAACAGCCCTGACCCTGCAAGAGAGCCAGCATGTGCAGGCAGGCAGAGACCTCACGGACACATCAGCAACCAAGGATTCAAATCAATCAAAAATAGCAGTTTTCAGCCTCCCCTCTGCAAGGTGCTTCCTTCCTCCCTTTTGAGTTCTGCCAGAAGAAGGCCTGTTTCAGCAGACATCTTCCTCCTCCCCCTTTCTCCATCCTCCCCTTCCTCCACAGTTCTTTGAATAATACTTTTATTCTCAGTCTGATTCAAATTATTCTGGTATTAACACCGGTGTAATTAAAGTGTGTTTTTAAACATTACAGCTAAAACAAACTCTGGTAGCACTATCATGATACCAGCACTGTGTAACCCATGTATAAGTGAGTACTTTAATGTGTGCTTTTACTCTTCCCAGATTGCAGCCATTTCAAGGTCTCTTGCAAATCCAAATTCCCTGTCCAGGTGGTGTTCAAGGCCAAGTGGGGCCTGGAGCAATCTGGGCTGTGGATGGGATGAGTTTTAAGGTCCTTTCCACCCCAAAGCAGAGTGGGATTCTGGTACTGTGTGGTAGCCCCCAGTGCAGCTGGAGCTGGTGCCCCACCAAAGGGATGGTGCTGGTGTTTGGTGTTTGGTGCCTCCAGGCTGCAGCTCCAGGCTGTCCATGGGCTGCCCTTCCCAAAGCATCGGGAAGGAGCAGCTGTGCAGCTGCAGTGCCCGCGCTCTCCTTGAGCCCACAGGCTGTATCAGGGCAGCCCTGCCCCGGAGGGCTGGCATCCATGCTGTGATTCCCGACAGCAGTGCTGAGGTGCCCGCTGCAGGGACAGCTCCTCAGCGAAAGCTCCACCTAAGCCGCCAGGAAATCCTAACAGTGGAAGCAAACCCAGACAGATTCCTCGGCAAAGAGCGTTTCCCCAGCAGGGCCCAATGACACAGCCCAGTGCCTCGCTGGCTCTCATTTCCCTGCCCAGTGAGCCGCAGCGGGTCCCACAGCTCAGCCCGGGGCACTGAGCCGCAGCCATCAGGTGCACCCACACACCGTGCAGGCCTTGCATGAACGCTGGCACCGCTGCAGCCTTCAAACACTAATTCTGCAGCGTAAATCTGCATGAAGCAGCTCACGGCACAGTCACTGATCTCTGTTTTCCATAGCTGGAACTCTCCATTCAGCTCTACAGCGACACATTTCCAGAGCCTGTTCTCGGCAGTGCCGCGGACTGTGCACCATCAGATCTGCTTTGCAGGCGAGGCTCGGAACAGGGCTGCAATTTAAATGCAGTCATTGCACCGGCAGAATATTACACACACAGGTTTGTAACAATATTACTGTAACTGCGTCCTGAGCCAAAATGTATCTAAAAAACCAAAGTGTGAAAAATGTATATTATATAGCTGTATGCAGATAGTTACTACATGTATTAAGTTATATTGATTAGCTGTGCTTTTGTAGTTAAAATGAAGTTTTAGTAGTTAAAATAGAGACTATGTATGTGGGGGGAGTTTTTTTTTAGGAATGAAATACTTGCTTTGAGGAACACCTAAATCTTCCAGAGGGGAGGAATTTATGGCTTTCTTATCAGAAGAAGCTGATTTCTTCAGGCCTTGCTCAGACTTGAAGACACCATGGGGATTAATGGAAATAGCTGACATACAACAGACAGAGTTTATTGCTTTAAATTGAATGTATGCATAACCATAAAGGATGTATGAATATGCAACAAGTGTATTGTTTTAACGGCGATTCTTTTGTTCACAAGTTATGCTTTTTGTGACTTAGTGTCCAAGAGCATCCGGACGTCCATAATTCTTTGCTTTTTATTGTCTTGTAATTGTCCTAACTCTAAAATACATGAGAGGGTTAATAAAAACAAATTCTAGTTAACAGGCTTCTACAGGCTGCTAAAATCCTTTTCCCCAGCCCTGTTTATAAACAGCGAGTGACCCCAGAAGGAGCTTCTTCACGAGTGTGTTCACAGTGCCAGTCACGCTTTCCTCAGTTCCCCCGTATGCCCAGGTCCTGCAGCTTATTTGGGAGGGGTGAGCCAAAGCCGGGCTGTAACAAAACAAGAAGATTCACAGCTCGAGCAAAGCTGTTTTCGTGCGGCCACAGGAGAATGTTTCATGCGGACATAGGGAAGGGAGCGAAGGCGCTGCACAGGAGCCACACCGACCCCGTGTGGCTGAGCCGGGCCGAGAGAGGGGCCGGGCTGAGGGAGAGCCGGGCTGGGGGAGAGCCGGGCTGGGGGAGAGCCGGGCTAAGGGAGGGCTGGGCTGAGGGATGGCTGAGCTGAGGGAGGGCTGAGCTGAGGGAGAGCCGGGCTGGGGGATGGCTGAGCTGAGGGAGGGGATGAGGAAGAGTCGGGCTGGGGAATGGCTGGGCTGATGGATGGCTGAGCTGAGGGATGGCTGGGCTGGGGGAGAGCCGGGCTGGGGGATGGCTGAGCTGAGGAGGGGATGAGGGAGAGTCGGGCTGGGGAATGGCCGGGGCTGGGGGAGAGCTGGAGCTGAGGGATGGCTGAGCTGAGGGAGAGCCGAGCTGAGGGAGAGCCGGGCTGAGGAGGGGATGAGCTAAGGGATGGCTGAGCTGAGGAGGGGCCGAGGGACGGTCGGGCTGAAGGATGGCTGAGGGAGGGCCGAGCTGAGGGAGAGTCGGGGCAGATGAGCGGCTGAGGCTGAAGCTAAAGCCGGGCTGAGGCGGGGCCGGGGCTGAGGGAGGGACAGAGGGCCGAGCTGAGGGAGGGCCGGGCTCAGAATAGGCTGAGGCCGGGCTGCCGGAGGGACAGAGGGCCGGATGGAGGGAGGGACAGAGGGCCGGGCTGAGGCGGGCCCGGGGCTGAGGGAGGGACAGAGGGCCGGGGCTGCGGGAGGGACAGAGGGCCGGGCTGAGGCGGGCCCGGGGCTGAGGGAGGGCCATTGCCGGGGCCGGGGTGCGGCGCGTGCGCGGAGCGGCGCGCGGTGTCCCGGAAGCGGAGGCGCGGCCGTGACACGTCGCAGGGGCCGCGGCGGCGGGAGCGGGGCCGGGCCGGGGCCGCAGGTGGGGCCGGAGCGGCACCCCGGGAGGGAGCGGCACCCCGGGAGGGAGCGACACCGGCACCGGGACCCCGGGAGGGAGCGGCACCCCGGGAGGGAGCGGCCGGCAGCGCGGGGCACAGCCGGCGCGGGGAGCGGGGAGCGGGGCGGAGCGGCGGCCGGCGCAGCGCGAGGTCCGGGCCCGAGCCGCGCGGGGCTGGTTCGGCAGCGGCCCGAACGCGCCCCGCTGGTTTCTTGCAGAGGAGGCGATGTCCGGGTTCGACGGCTTCAACACCGACTTCTTCCAGACCAGCTACAGCATCGAGGAGCAGTCGCAGCCCTACGGCTACAGCGGGCGGCCGTACAGCAAGTAACTCGTGTGCCCTGCCCGGGATCGCATCCCGGGGCTCGGCGGGGGGAGCCCCGAGCTCAGCCCGTCCCTCCTGCCGTGGCAGGGACACCTCCCACTGCCCCAGGTGCTCCCAGCCCTGTCCAGCTGGCCTGGGACACTGCCAGGGCCTCACAGCCTGCCAGGAACAATTCCTAATTCCCAGTATCCCATCCAGCCCTGCCCTCTGGCAGGGGGAAGCCGTTCCCCTTGTCCTGGCACTCCAGGCCCATGTTCAAAGTCCCTCTCCAGCTCTCCTCTAGGCTTCCTTAGGATACTTCTGGGACAGTCTGTATCTGCGTGTCAGCCAGCTGCTGGTTTCTGGAAATGAGTCCCAGTTGTTCCGATGGAGAGCTGAACTCATTGTCTAAATGGAGACCTGAAGGAATTTTGTGTTCAGCTCTCTGCCTGCTAGATTTCAGAGCAAGTGTTAGGGAAGATTGAATGACATGTTATATGAACAGTCTTAATTATACGAGTGATCTGCATGTCCTTGGGAGAAGAAATACTGTTCTTCTGCAGCTCCATATCCAGTCACTCGCTTGGGAACTAGAAATTTGTGTTGCCTAAGTGAGCCTGCAGTGTCCTGGTGACTCTCAGGCTGCAGCAGGGAGCTGTGCTGGGTGCTCCTGGGGCAGGGGGATCCTGGCAGCCCTGTGTGAATGTCCAGCCTTGGGCTGAGGGCTTGCTCCCTCGTGTGCTCCCTGAGACGGACGGAGCAGGTCAGTGCCATCTGGGGCCTGAACAAATATGCCCCCTGTGCTGGGGCACAAGGAATTCTGCATTCCCCTTCTCTTCCCATAGTTAAAGATTTTGGAAGTGTTTCTGGAAATCTCTGTGGTTAGACTTGGGGTAGATTAGTGGCAAGAACACCTGAAGACGTATGCTTAGGGCAGAGGGTGGCTTTGGTTGGGGTTTTTTTGGAGGACCTGTGGGGTCATGTTGTGGAACTCCTTAAGCCCGAAGGAAGGGTTTGCTGTGACGTGCTGACTGGAACAAGCTTTGCCTTGCAGGAGGTGTTTGAGCAGCAGCTCTGGCTGTGCCCTAACGTGGGGTTGTGCTTTGCAGGCACTATGGAGGCTACGAGTACCCCCAGCAGGCTGGCTTTGTGCCCCCTGACATGATGCAGCAGCAGCAGCCCTACACGGGGCAGATCTACCAGCCCACACAGGGCTACACTCCAGCCTCAGCTCAGTCTTTTTATGGAAGCAACTTTGAGGATGAGCCTCCACTGTTAGAAGGTATAACTTTGCTAAAGTGGCCTAAATCCAGAACTCCTCCTAGTTTGGGGGTAAGTTGGTAGCAGTGTGTGGATTCCCTGCTGCTGGGAGTGCTCAGTGTGTTTGAAATTCTCATTGATCATTTTTTTAACCTGTATTTTGGCATGTGAAATCCTTGTTCTGGTGTGAACTGCAGTTGGAAATTTGTGCTTTCTTACTTCACACCAGCTGCTCCGTGGCAGTTAAATCAGTTAACTGAGAGACCTGACTTCATGGCAAAACACTTAATATTGCTCATGTTGCAAATAATAATTGTACCTGCCCACTTTGTAAAATAACTGCCTGCGGGTGCTGCGAGTTGATTCGTGGTTGGAACGGGAATGTTTCATTGCTAACAAGGAATGCTAAACACTGCAGAAATGCCTGTGTGGAGTACAGCCTGTGCAGAGTGCCAGGCTGGATATTCAGCTAAGTCTGGCTTGCTGGGGTCAGTTTCCAGCTTATTTCTGTTATTTTTCAGTTCCAAGCAACTGAATCAACTGTCACTCACAGAGTGGAGAGACAGGCATCTGTCACACCTGTCACCTGTCCCCAGGCATGACGCCTTCCACCCCCTGGGCTTTTTTATTAATTACTTTATTTATGGAAAGGACCCATAACTCTGTGCTTGGGCTCTTCCCTGGTCCTTCAGAAACCACCTGGGCCTGGGAATGTGTGGAGGCAGCAGGAGGAAACAGGAGGGCTCAAGTTCCTGGTGCCCACTGTGGATCTGGGGGAGGTGGGAAGTGGAGAGAAGCAGGGAAGAGGGGGGGAGCCAGGAAGGGAAGAAATGAAATCCAATGAAATCTATGTTCTGTTCACTTTCAGAATTGGGGATTAATTTCGACCACATCTGGCAGAAAACACTAACGGTGCTGCACCCCCTGAAGGTGGCCGATGGCACCATCATGAACGAGACGGACCTGGCCGGGCCCATGGTGTTCTGCCTGGCCTTTGGGGCCACCCTGCTGCTGGTGAGGCACTGCCAGGGGGCTGCTGGGCACGGCTGGGCTGGGAACACACGGGCTGCAGGGTCACTGCAGGGTTCCTGCAGCTCTGGGCACGGGGGCCAGCAAAGCTCGTCCTTTCCGTGGGTGTCCTGAGTGGGAAGGGACCCCAGGGAGACCAGAGGCAGCTCCTCACCCTGCACAGCACAGAAACGTGTGTGTGCATGGGAGAGGTGCTGGGCCTCTCACACTGCTGGCATGGACGAGCTCTGGCACTCCAGGTGGGGCTTGGGTGTCAGCTCGCTCTGGGGCACACTGCTTCACACTGTTTGTGTTGCTCACGGGCCTGGCACTGCTGGAGCCTGGCCACTTCTTCTAACTGAGCTTAACTGGGATCATTGTGCTTTAATGGCTCATGATGACAGCACTGTTCCTTGGCATTGAAAGCTTCAGGGGGTTTAATCTGTTTTAGCTTTAAATGCTTCAGGCACTGCTTGTCATTTCTGCCTAAAATTTCACGTTGTTTTGACAGTTAAAACACACTTTGGTACCAAGGGGCCTTCAAGCCTACTTTAATAAGTAACTTTTATTTATGGAAAGTAGGCCAGTCACATTAATGAACATGTTTATAATATATACATTTGAATTTGCTTTTCCTAAAAATTTAATTCTCCTGTTTGCTCTTTAAAAAAATCCATGGAATGTGGTGAAAGGAAGTGGGCTGAGCATGGCACAGAGGTTGCAGCAGGTGTGATTGGTTCCTGTGCTGCCTGGGGAGCAGGAGAGCTGGGTCTAAGCACATCCAGTTTGGAAGGTGTTGGAGGGGACACCCTGGAAGCTGCCCAGCCCCGTGCCCTGCACGGGTGCCTTGGGCAGCTGCTGGAGAGGGAGCAGCAGTCTCAGCGTGGGAAAACCAGGAGATGGCCTGAATACATGGACATAACCCACATGTGCTTCCCCTGTGCTTGTGAGCAAGCAAAGTTTGGGTTTGGCTTTTTAAAATCTCCCTCAGCTAATCCAGAGCTCAGCCTCAGCTGTTCCTGGGATTTTTTTTTAATAGTTTTCCTTGTGCTATAACTTTGTACATTCTACCACAAATTAAAGGACTTCAGCTCTGGGTTTGTCAAGAACTTCCTGAATTACAGTTTTTTTGTCTTTACACCTATTTCTGTAAAGATCATTATTGCAAGTAATCAATCAGCATGAGAAGTCCTTGATTAAACCCTAAACAGTTCCTGGGCTGAGATCAGAGAAGAACAATCAGATTAGAACTTGTCCATTAGGATCCACAGAATCAGGAGGAATTCCAGGCTCCTGGAGCATGAGGTGTCCTGGGACTCTGGGGGGAAACACTCTGTGTGGGATGGGAGTGAGGGAGCTGGGGCTGGGGACAGTGCCTGTGTCCACCCCTGCTGTGTTCCAGGGTGGGTAGATGTGCTCCCTGTGCTGGATCCATCCTGACCCCAATCCTGTGCTGGATCCATCCTGACCCCAGTCCTGTGCTGGATCCATCCTGACCCCAGTCCTGTGCTGGATCCATCCTGACCCCAGTCCTGTGCTGGATCCATCCTGACCCCAGTCCTGACTCCATCCTGTGCTGGATCCATCCTGACCCCAATCCTCTGCTGGATCCATCCTGTGTTGGACCCATCCTGACCCCAGTTCTGACTCCATTCTGTGCTGGATCCATCCTGACTCCATCCTGTGCTGGATCCATCCTGACCCCAGTCCTGACTCCATCCTGTGCTGGATCCATCCTGACTCCATTCCGTGCTGGATCCATCCTGACTCCATCCTGTGCTGGATCCATCCTGACTCCATCCTGTGCTGGATCCATCCTGACCCCAGTCCTGACTCCATCCCGTGTTGGTTCCATCCCGACCCCATCCTGACCCCATCCCGTGCTGGTTCCATCCTGTGCTGGTTCCATCCTGACCCCCATCCCGACCCCATCCTGGTTCCATCCCGTGCTGGTTCCATCCCATCCTGGTTCCATGCTGACCCCATCCCATGTTGGTTCCATCCCAACCCCGTGCTGACCCCTGGTGTCCCCGGCTGCAGGCTGGCAAGATCCAGTTCGGGTACGTGTACGGGATCAGCGCCATCGGCTGCCTGGGCATGTTCTGCCTGCTGAACCTGATGAGCATGACCGGCGTGTCCTTCGGCTGCGTGGCCAGCGTGCTGGGCTACTGCCTGCTGCCCATGATCCTGCTCTCCTCCTTCGCCGTCCTCTTCTCGCTGCAGTAAGTGCTGCCCTCGCCCCTCGGGCACACCTTCCTCCTGCCGTGGGAGGGAATCCCCGAGGGGAGCTCCCACCTTCAGTGCTGCAGCTCTGGGGCATCTCCACGTAGGGCAAGAATTCATTATCAATGGCTTCAGGTGTTTTCTGGGGGAAAGGGGGGAATCCTGCTTTACCTCATTAAACAGCTTTTGAATACATAGGCTCCAGGAGCAATCTCAGGCTTGTTTTCAGCCAGCTCTGAATCTGACAGGTCTCAGCACCTGTAAAGTCTGAAAGTAATTGTTATTGAAGACACAAATTAGGATTTTACAAATGCGAGAAAATAAAGATGATTCCTTTTGGCTCTGTGAATTTAGGGACTGAAAAGAAACAGCTTGGTAAAAATTCTTTTACTCTTTTACTCACTGCTTTGAAATTTTCATATGCATAATTTTGAGGAGCTTTTCTACCATCATAATTGACTGACATTGTTCTAAAATTCTAGAATCCCCGAATGGTTTGGGTTGGAAAAGCCCACCCAGTGCCACCCCTGCCATGGCAGGGACACCTCCCACTGTCCCAGGTGCTCCAAGCCCTGTCCAGCCTGGCCTTGGGCACTGCCAGGGATCCAGGGACAGCCACAGCTGCTCTGGGCACCTGTGCCAGAGCTTCCCCAGTGCTTTCAGTGGGAATATTTCACTTAATGCCAAATGCTGAAATTGGTGCCAGAGCCTGCGAAGGTGTTGGATGAGTCCAGGTGTGACTCCTGTAGGTGGATACCCACAGGGCTCAGGAGTTCTGTTCTCTCTGCCTCTCCAGGGGGACGCTGGGGATCATTCTCACGGCTGGAATTATTGGCTGGTGCAGCTTTTCCGCTTCCAAGATCTTTATCTCTGCCTTAGCCATGGAGGGCCAGCAGCTGCTCGTGGCCTACCCCTGCGCGCTGCTGTACGGAGTCTTCGCCCTCATCTCCGTCTTCTGAACTGACTCTGGGGGCCAGGGGGAGAATCCCAGCTTGGAACATGGACTTGGACCAGAAACAGCTGCAAACAACTGTCTCGTGTTGCTATCATGAAACTTAGACCTGTTTGAATCACCTGGAACAATGGAAATGTCTCGTGTTCACTTTTTTAGGACCTTGAATACTGTTTTCAATGACCTGGGGAGTTCAGAGCTTTAATACGTGTTCATGCTTATCAAGTTCCTGTGATTTCTTTCCCATTCCTAGATATTTAGAAAAAGTAACTTTCGGTTGTGATTTTCATTCATTTTGTTTTGTTTTGTTGGGGAGGGCGAAGGGTTGCAGCTACAAATTGGTAGATTTTTATCCAAACAGTTAAAGAAGCTGCCGTGAATTTGGGGGACTTTGGATAAATCTGCAGGAAAGAGGAACCTGTTTCCTGACCCCTCTCACCAAAAATGCACAAATGAACAAAAGTAATTAGAGTATTTCCTGTATTGTAGCCAATATCTTCCTAAGCTCTCCAGTCTCAATTATTTGTCCATTTGCTGTGAGAGTATTTCAGGATTTGAGATACTTAAATTATGATGTAGAAAACAGATGCTTAAAAGTGAAAAGGTATCTGAGATTCTGTCACACTTGAAACATGACCACATTGGAGTGTCTGTAGCTTTATGTTAACTGGGGTTTCTGAAAGATGTGGGCAGAGGTTCCTTCCCTCATGGTGCACATTCTGCTGGATGGGTGAAGAGGAATCTCTCTCACAGTGCTTCCAAGGAAAACACCATTTGGAAAACGTTATGCTTGTCAGTATTGTAGTTATTGTAAAATAATTTAAGGCATATTGATTAAATTTTCCTTAAATTTTGAAAAAGGTGCTTGATTTTCCTAACCTTTATTTTTGATGTTCAGTTACTAAAATAGAAACTTTCATGTTGAAACAAAATCACATTTAAAAGTGAATTCATTGGGTGGATTTGGTGTTTGCTACAGTGAGTGAAGAGCAGGAGGGAGTCCTGTCCTGTGTCTGTGCAGATCAATAGCATTGATTGCCAGTGATTTAAATTAACACAGTTCTAGGACGCAGAAGAGCTCCCTCAGCTGCTTGAGCAAGGTTCTAACACTAATACTGTACTTTGGGAACAGCTAATTCAGCTTGTCCTGCACATCCAGAGGGGAACTTGTTAAGGCCTTGCAGTGGTTCCATCGGCACCTTCCAGGGTGATCACCTGGGCGTTCAAATACTGTAAGTGATGTTTTCTTTCACCACAGCATGAGCAAACTTCAGTGCACGGGAAGAACAGCTCGGTGTTGCCCTGGCCGTAGAGCTGCTGAATTTGGAGAAACCATAGGAAAAGGGATTGATTTAGATTCAAATGCTTACAAAGCAGTGGAGGACACTGCACGTCCTGCTCCAGCAGCGAGGGTTGGGCCTGGAGTTTCCTCTGCACAGAATTCAGCAGTTTGTAACTGAATTTCCAAGTGGTCTCTGGGGAGCAGAGAGAAGCAGATGAGAGCAGGAGGTCAAACACTTGACTTCATGGAGGACTTGATAAAAACCAGTGTTATGTCTAGAGTGGTTGTCTTAAAGATCCCAAACTTCTGCCTCAGTAATTAATGTGATTGCCTTGACTCTTTATTGCCTTTCCAAAATCAATCCCATCGATTTTCTGTAATGAAGTTTTGTCCTAGTTCTTGCTTCAATTTGAGCTACATTTCAGATGATTCAATCTCCCCCTCCCATGGAATGTCAGGACTGGAGGCTGTAGTTCTGTACTCCCACATTTGCCTTTCTCAATTAGGACTTTTCTTTCCATGTCTGAACTTTCCCCACTTCCCCCACCTTCTCACCTGGGTTCAGACGCAGTGCCAGCACCACTCTGTCCTGCTTTGGCTTTGTGCTGCTCAGCTTAAAGCACTCCAACAAACGCTGCAGTTCCTTTTCAAACCCACTTTTCTTACTCCGCCAGTCTTCAAATGCTGCCCTGCCCTGCCAGAGCTGCGAGTTCCCTTTCCCAGTTTGTCCAGGCTGCTGCTGATGTGACAGTGGCTCTGGTTTTCAGGTCCCCTGTGCTGTGAGGCAGCTGCTGCCCCGCTTCTGTTCCCATACCAGGGAATTCCAGTGCCAGCCCCGTGTTTCCATGTGCCACCCACCCTGTGGGTCTGGGGCAGCCCGAGGCTGCGGGGATGGCTCTGGAAGGCTGAGCTGGGCTGAGCTGGAGCTGTGCCCGGGGCCAGGGCTGGGCTGGCACAGCCACCGCAGCCCGGCTGCTGCCCGGACACGGGGGCCAAGGCAGAGCGCTGCCCCGAGCCCCCCGAGCCCCCCGTGTCCCCCTTGTTCCCCGAGCCCCCTGTGTCCCCCGAGCCCCCCGTGTCCCCCGAGCCCCCCGTGTCCCCCGTGTCCCCCGTGTCCCCCGTGTCCCCCGTGTTCCCCGAGCCCCCCGAGCCCCCCGTGTCCCCCCAGCCCCTCGTGTCTCCCGAGCCCCCCGTGTCCCCCGAGCCCCCCGTGTCCCCCCAGCCCCCCGTGTCCCCCGAGCCCCCCGTGTCCCCCCAGCCCCCCGTGTCCCCCGAGCCCCCCGTGTCCCCTGAGCCCCCCGAGCCCCCCGTGTCCCCTGAGCCCCCCGTGCCCCCCGAGCCCCCCGTGTCCCCCGAGCCCCCCGAGCCCCCCGTGTCCCCCCGAGCCCCCCGTGTCCCCCCGTGTCCCCCGAGCCCCCTGAGCCCCCCGAGCCCCCCGAGCCCCCCGAGCCCCCCGTGTCCCCCTTGTTCCCCGAGCCCCCCGAGCCCCCCGTGTCCCCCGAGCCCCCCGAGCCCCCCGTGTCCCCCGTGTCCCCCTTGTCCCCCGAGCCCCCCGAGCCCCCCGGCTGCCGCAGGGCCGGGCTGCCGCTGTTCGCAGCCTCTCCGCTGGGTGGGTGTGCAGCACTCCCGATGAGCTCCGGAGCAGCGCCGGGGAAAACCCTCCGGACCGAGCCCCGGCTGTGCCCGACCCCACCCTGTCCCCAGCCCGGGCATTCCCTGGGCACCTCCGGCGATGGGGACACAAACCTCCCTGGCAGGGTTTAAGCACCTTCTCCTCGCAGAAATTCTGCTGGATCCGGGTCCGTGTGTACGAACTGCCCGGATCCTTCCAGCCGCGATGGGGATGCTGCGGGGCCGGATCCCTCCTGGGAATGGGGATGCTGCGGGGCCGGATCCCTCCTGGGAATGGGGATGCTGCGGGGCCCGGATCCCTCCTGGGAATGGGGATGCTGCGGGGCCCGGATCCCTCCTGGGAATGGGGATGCTGCGGGGCCCGGATCCCTTCCAGCCGCGGTGGGGATGCTGCGGGGCCCGGATCCCTTCTGGGAATGGGATCCTTGGCTGTGTCTCATTCCTTGGGTGGTAGGGAATAGTTCTGAGGGGATTTCAGCACCGACAGTCAGAATGCATCGACGCATTCACATGTCTGCACAGTCAACATGACAATTCTAACACCATGGGGTAGTTTATTTCCATTCATTTATTTAATTATCTGCTTTAAACATCAAAGTCTGTGTGGGGGTTTTGTTGGTTTTAATTGCATGGGCCTCTCCTAATTTCACTTCTTCATCCCTGGTGATTTCCCTGTCATTGCTGGATATGCCATCAGAATTAAGTTTCCAGTGTGCATATTGACAAAAAAGAAGATAATAATTACAATAATTACAAATGATTGATCAGTGCAATCACTGATCATTGGATTAATTCTTCCCTCCTTCCCACCACTGTTAGTTCAGAATAAATTTGCAGCAATCAAGAGATCTTCACTCGTGTGCTGATGATCTTCATGTTCTGCCTGAGCTTTAATTGAGCTTAAAAGGCCTAATTCTGCCTCAAATCTATTCTTAGTGTTGTTCCAGACCTGAATGTAGAGTTTGAATTGGAAGATGTTCCTCCTGCCTGCATCCAGCCGGGATCAGTTCCCCACCCAGTTGGAGATGCCACTAACCAGCCCCATTCCCCCATTCCCCATTCCCGGCAGGGTGGCTGTGCTGGATGGAGCTGATGGATGAAGGGGATTGCATCCCCACTCCTCAGATCCACTGCAAGGCTCAGGGGCTGGCAGGGGGTGCCAGGAGGAAATACAGCCCCAGGGCTGGGGCCTGGGGAGAACTCAGCAGCGCAGGGAGCTGTGGGGTCACCCCGAGCACAGAGCCGAGCGGGGTTTGCCTTCAGCTCCCTCCGGGCTTCTGCCTCTGCACGTTCCCCGCTCGCTCCCCGGGCTGCTGAGCAGTGATGGGGTGACCACGGACTCCCTTTCTTGGGCCTTCATTTCATGTTTTCAAACAAACACAGGCACGGTTCTGGGCGCTGGAGGAAAGGCAGCGAAGCTGAGGTTGGACCTGCAAAGTGCTGGCAGCAGCGAGATAACACCCATTAAAGCCATCAGGCTGGAGCTCTGAAACCTCGGCAGTTCACCCAGTAATTTGTCTGGAAGGCTGTTCCGAGGGAGCTTTTTCCATGGAAACCTGCAGTGTGATCCCCCAAACAACTCGGTGCGCTCAGCTCGTGTTTCGATCCCAGCCAGCTCTGTTGGCCTGGTTGCCATGGCCCCGTTTTCTCTGCAGACCCTGTGGGACGGAGCCCAAAGAGAGCTGGGCACGGGCTGTGCCCGTTCCGTGGGGAAGGAGCTGGGCAGGAATGGGCTGGAGGGGCAGAAACGCTGCCAGCCCCTGCCCAGCCCCTGCCCAGCCACTGCCCAGTCCCTGCCCAGCCCCTGCCCAGTCCCTGCCCAGCCACTGCCCAGCCTGTCCCTGTCCCTGCCCAGCCCCTGCCCAGTCCCTGCCCAGTCCCTGCCCAGCCCCTGCCCATCCCCTGCCCAGTCCCTGCCCTGCCACTGCCGAGTCCCTGCCCAGCCCCTGCCCAGTCCCTGCCCAGCCTGTCCCCAGCCCCTGTCCTGCCCCTGGGCACTGACACCTCTCCCTGCAGAGCAGCTGACAGAGGTGTTGGTTAGTTTTTGTGATTTCTGCATGGCAGAGGGGGACTGGGGCACAGAGAAGGGGATGTTTGTTGGGAGGTCACTGAGCAGGACCCTGCCCAGGCCCCAGGACTGCTGGGCAGACAGCCCCAGCACAGCAGGGTTTACCTGTTCACCTTCTGCTCACCAACCCTGCTATCAGCAATTCACCTGCATCATTCTCTGCACCACCAATCTCTGGCTGCTTTTGCATTGCCGTGCTTCTCGATACTTCTCACTGCTTCCAGGCTGGACTTCAGCACATCTCCAGAGGGTTCTGCTGGTCAGGCACCGATCGGGAGGGCAGATGTGCACAGATGTGTAACTCCAGGCTTTACAGACGGGCTCCACCCCCCCTTAAAGCATCATGCCAGCTGGGGCACCCTGTGCCCGGGAAAGGGACCCCTGTGGGGCAGGGACAGCTCTGGGGGCACTGGGGGGACGGGCAGGACCCCGAGCCCTCAGGGGGCTGCAGGGGCAGCAGTGCCCGGCCAGGGGCAGCAGTGCCCGGCCAGGGGCAGCAGAGCTGGGCACGGGGCAGCAGAGCCGGGCACAGAGTAGCCGGACCCGGAGGGCACAGGCGGGCACGGAGCAGCCGGCTCGGAGGGCAGCGCTGGGTGCCACTAGATGGCAAGCGGCACATTCCGATGGGCGAGTCCCGGCCCGAGTGTGCTGCGGGACCCTGCGGGACAATGTGGGATGCTGTGGGATGCTGTGGGACGTTGTAGGATGCTGTGCGGTGCTGTGGGATCTTGCAGGATGTTGTAGGATGCAGTGGGACGCTGTGGGATAATGTGGGGTGCTGTGGGGTGCTGTGGGATGCTGTGGGATGCAGTGGGATGCTGTGGGATGCAGTGGGGTGCTGTGGGATGTTGTAGGATGCAGTGGGATGTTGTAGGATGCTGTGGGGTGTCCAGAGGGTCACCGGGGGGCCCAGAGGGTCACTGGGGTGCCCAGAAAGTCACTGGGGTGCCCAGAGGGTCACCGGGGTCCCCAGAGGGTCACTGGGGTGCCCAGAGGGTCACTGGGGTCCCATTCCAGAGCCAGCTCGGTGCCACCCGGGGTGCAGCCCCGGGGCATGGGGCACGTGTGCCCCCAGCTCCTCGTCCTCCCCACAGAAGCTCCAAGTCCTCTGCAGCCCTGCTAGAAAAGCCAGAAGGGGCTGGGGAAGATAACGGGTCCTGGCCAACGCCACTTCCCTGAGCAGGGAAAAGTTCCTGGCTGTTCCAGTGACCTCCACAGTCATTTAACCAGCTACACTTAATTATGCTGAGTAATATAAAAAATTCCTTATATTCTGCAAGCAAATGCCTCCTTGGTCGATGGAAAACAGAAATCCAGCGGAGCAGGAAAATGCCTGTGCCTGACAGTGCTGCCTTATAATCTATTTTTAACTGAATTTCTCCCTCTCCTTTGTAAAGAAATAACACTCCTTCATTGCCTCGGGCCATAATTAATGTGCCGTAACTCAAGTCCAAGAGACATCTAAAAGCAGACTTTAAACAGAGCATTAGCTTTCAAGCAGAGCAAATAATTTTGGAGAAAACAGTGTTTTCTATACTTAAAACCTTTCCCCCTGGTTTCCATGAAAGCCCTTCAGCTGCTCAGCCAGGGAAGGAGCTTCCCCAGCCCTGTGCTGGTCTGAGCACGGCCCTCCCCAGGGGCTGGGGGTGCCCAGGGCCAGAGCAGCCTGTGGCACTGGGGTTTTGCACTCCAAACGCTGCCCGTGGGGCATTTCTGTGCCCCTTAGGCAGGGGCAGCTCTGGGGCAGCCCCACAGCAGCTCGGGGATTCTCTCTGCATTTGGTGCTGTGACCCACCTGTGCTTGGTGTGGCTCTGCCCCTGTGCAGTGCAGGAGATGTTGCCCCATCCAGAACACTTTCCAGGAGTAAATTCGGTGTTAGACGTGCAGAAAAGGACAGGAGACGTTTATTGACAGCTGGGGGAGGGAAAGGGACCCAAGGGGAGCAGGCTCCATCCATGCCCTAACTGACAGCAGTGCTTGGAAAGCTGCACCATTCCTGCCCACCCCGTGTTTTCCTTGGCCATTTTCTTGGCTGAATCCCAACTGGCTGTTGGATAAAATCCTGGTTTTTACGTCCATGGAGGTTTGCAGTGCTTGGGTGTTGGGTTTGCCCTTTTCTGTTGCCGGTTTGGTTTTTAACCGTTTGCCTGGATTGCTGCAATTCTCCAGGCTGGCATTCCCAACCCTGGATTTCTGGGCTAGGAATTGGTACAGCACCAAATGGAGCTTGGCAGGAATTCCCCCCCTAAACCAGAGTGCATCAGCCTCCCTCCCTCCCTTCCTCCCAGAGCAGGAGCAGCAGCCGAGGCAGGCTCGGGGCTGGAGGGGTCAGGGGCAGAGAACAGCAGCATCATCCCAGGGCTGGAGGGGGAGGCAGAGCAGGGCTGTGCCTGCCCCTGAGGAGCAGCAGGGCAGGGCTGGGTGCTGAACTGTGTTCCAGAGGCTTTCCCGGGGGGCTGAGAGCAGGGACTGAGCCTGCAGCACACAGATTCCCTGACAGAGAGCAGAGATCCGGGAGGAGCATCCCCAATAACAACAGCAGCCCTCTGTGAGCAGAGCCAGGCACCCAAACCTTCCTTCCTCTCCCTGGGCTCCAGGCTGCCAGGTGGGGTCTGGGGGTGTTGCAGCCGGTGCCCCCCGTGCCCCACACATGCCAGGGCACAGCCAGCCTGCCTGGAGTGCAGCTGCCAGCACTGCTGGCCGGCACGCTGCTGAAATTAAGGACAAATAGGCAGGAGTACATTTTGTGCATGTAGTCTCTGCTGTTGACTCAATATTTCAGCTAAACATATTTACCTGAATATTCATAGTCACTTAGAGTGGCTGCATCTCCTGAGCTCAGCTAATCATTTAAATTCTGGTAATGGAGCTGCTTCTCTCCAGCCCCAGTGCTGCTTGTTGGGTACCCACAGCTTCCAAAAACCCCAAAGCAGCAGCAACAGCACGCCTGACACGGGCCCAGCAGCCTGCCTGAGCTTTCCCTTCCCTGTGGAGGTCCCAGATCCCACCTGAAGCTCAGAAGTCCCACGAGGGTCAGGTCAGGAGCCCCGGGCAGCGGGAGCTTGGGGGAGGCACAGGGCAGAACTGGGCATGGAGTTGGAGATGAAAAACAAACACAGATCAAAGTCACTGAGCTTCTCCAGGTCTGCATTAAGGAAACTGAGGAGGAGGAGGAGGCTGTGGTCAGGTGGGTCTTGGTCTCTTCTCCAAGGCCAGCAGGGACAGGACGTGAGGGAACAGCCTCAAGCTGGGCTCAGGGTGGGCATCAGCAGGAATTTCCCCATGGAAAGGGGGGTCAGGGTGGATATCAGCAGGAATTTCCCCATGGAAAGGTGCTCAGGGTGGGCATCAGCAGGAATTTCTCCATGGAAAGGGTGCTCAGGGTGGATATCAGCAGGAATTTCCCCATGGAAAGGTGCTCAGGGTGGACATCAGCAGGAATTTCCCCATGGAAAGGGTGCTCAGGCCATGGAACTGCCCAGGGAGGTTTGGATCCCCATCCCTGGGGTGTCCCAGGAAGGGCTGGAGGTGGCACTGGGTGCTCTGGGCTGGGGACAGGGTGGGGATGGGGCACAGGGTGGGTGTGGTGATGGTCCTGGAGCTGTTTTCCAGGCTCAGGGATCCTGGGATGCTGCAGTGTGCCTCGAGGCACAGCTCTGAGGGGACTCAGAGCCCTGTGCCCTGCTGGTCCCTGGGTGACAGCCCCTGTGTGTGCCCGCAGGGGTGGCACGTGCAGCCCTCACTCACTGCTGTGTGCCCTTTGTGCTGTACAGATAAAGGAAATCCATGAGACATCCACATGAAAACTGGGATTGGGATATAACTGGGATTGGGATATAACTGGGATTGGGATATAACTGGGATTGGGATAATAACTGGGATTGGGATGTAACTGGGATTGGGATGTAACTGGGACTGGGATAATAACTGGGACTGGGATATAACTGGGATTGGGATGTAACTGGGATTGGGATATAACTGGATGTGGGGAGGGGAAAGGGAGCACATTTCCTCTCCAGGCCATCCATTGGCATGGATCACTTGTGTACCAGGCATTGGATTCTTCCTGCCCAGGCTGTCCTGCAAAGGCAGATTTCCCTGGCTCAGAACAGGGACTTCCAGGTGTGTGCCCTGGATTTCCTAGAATTTTAAAACCAAGGCTGATGAGCTGTCAAATAAACAATAATGCTGCTGTTTTAAACCTCTGTTCAGTGCTTGAATAGGGGCTGATTTCCACTGGTGCTGCTGGCTCCAATCATCCCAGCTGGACCTCAGGCCCTCCCAAACCTCAAAATTAGAGATAAAATTTCATTCTTCCATCTATAGTGAAAAGCTGTGAAAATCTTTGTGATTCCTATCACTAATGACACTTTCACTATCGGATTTTTTACTTTTTATATAGCTGGGGAGTTCATTTTTAAATCCTTGCTTTTTCTATAGTTTAATTGCAGCAATTGCAGAGGAAAATCGAGTTGTAGTCGATAGCAGAGCGCTTCAGAGCAGTGCAGAGAGGAACAGAGCCTGTGTGCCCCGAGGGCAGCTCTGCCAGGGCTGGCTCAGCCTCGGGCACTGCCAGGGTGGCCAGGCTGGGCTCAGGGTGAGGGCAGAGCCCCCAGACCCACCAGAGCCCCCCAGACCCACCAGATTTCTGCTGCTGGGCCCCAGCCCAGGCTGGCAGTGCCAGCTGTAGGTGAGCTGCAGGGGTGCAGGAGGCTTCACTCAGCACGACTGCAAAATAATCACATCCAAAAAAGCTTGATGGACTTGCATGTATGAATTTATTGGCAGTGATTTGCATTTTTCCTCATTAAGGGCTGATTATTCTGATAATAAAGAATAAACTTTGCCATCGAGCATCTCAAGGCTGAACAGTCCTTAATTAAAGATGATAATTGGCTCAGAAGCAGGTGAATGTTATTGCCTATCACAGGAGTGCAGGCTGGGGCTGAAGAGCACACGAAGCTGGTTTCTGGGCTGGGCTGGGTCCGGGCTGGAGGGGCTGTCAGTCCATCTCTCCGTCTGTCTGTCTGTCGGGGCTGCTGCCACCCCCAGGCTCAGCCCCTTGGCTCCCAGATCCACAGCAGCGTCCCAGGGTGGACGCTGAGCCCCTCCAGCCCAACTCCATCCCTGCAGGGCCACCGTGAGAACGGCCCTGAGCAACCAGCCAGGCCAATGAGTGAGAGTGCAGAGCTGCCCTGCACGGCACTGGCTGATCCCTGATCAATTAGCAATGGTGGGACAGGACCCGAGTGATTCCTGATCAATTAGCAGTGGTGGGGCAGGAACCGCTGATCCCTGATCAATTAGCAATGGTGGGGCAGGACCCGAGTGATCCCTGATCAATTATCAATGGCAGGGCAGGACCCGGCTGATCCCTGATCAATTAGCAATGGTGGGAGCAGGATCCAGCTGATCATTGATCACTGATCAATAGTGGGGCAGGCAGGGAGCAGGACCCAGCTGATCATTGATCCCTGATCAATAGTGGGGCGGGCAGGGAGCAGGACCCAGCTGATCATTGATCACTGATCAATAGTGGGGCAGGCAGGGAGCAGAACCCAGCTGATCATTGATCCCTGATCAATAGTGGGCAGGCAGGGAGCAGGACCCAGCTGATCATTGATCCCTGATCAATAGTGGGCAGGCAGGGAGCAGGACCCAGCTGATCATTGATCCCTGATCAATAGTGGGCAGGCAGGGAGCAGGACCCAGCTGATCATTGATCCCTGATCAATAGTGGGCAGGCAAACACTCCCTCCCTTGGGCAGTTGTGATCAGCTCCTGTTCAGCTTTGGTCGCTCTGGCGAGGCCCTGGATCAATTTCCATGTCCAACCCATCCCCAGCTCTGCTCTGAATTAGCTGAAACGTTTGCTAAGGTCTTCAACTGCAAATATCTCATTTCTTATTCAATATTCCGAATTCCAAATGAAATAAATGATCTGTTTACATGCAGCAGTCAGACCATCTGGTTCCATAGGAGAATTCAACAAAGAATCCATTAATTGTCACGCATGTTTATTCATCGTTCTTAATTCATAATTCTTATAAATAATTAAATCAGAAAATCTTCCGCAAATAAACAAGCCAAGTGATTATTCTGAAGCTCCGACTTCCATACCTACAAGAAAACAAAATTAATAGCTCATGTGAACATCCAAGAAAAGGAAAACATTCAATTTGGTGAGTACATAAAGCGCTGTGATTTTCTGCAAGCGGCTCATCCCTTTCATCTTGCATTTAAAACCATAATTACCATTGCCAGCAGAAGGGGAAAACAGAGTCAGGGGAGAAGGTGGGGAGGTAAAGGATGTGAGAGCACCAGGCCCATTTACCACCCGGGCTCTCCCCAGCACAGCCTCGGGCTGTTTGTACCCTGAGCCGGGCGGTAAAAGAAGGAGCACAAATGTCCTCTGCTGAAGGCCCTGGGGGATGAAAAGAAAGGGGTGCTCGTGGTCTGGGAAGGAAATGTTGAGGCACATCTCGGTACCATCCCTGCACCCCTCCAGCTGCTGCACTCCAAGCATTATTTCTGGAAATCAAGAGTCCTTGGGCACACAGTGCTTTCACTGTGAGTGACTTCAGGCTGGAAAATGTGATTCACGGGAGCTACAGTGGGATTTTCAGAACACTCATCTCTCTCAGCTTATCTTCTGGGGGGAAGAGACATCCTGGCGTGTCGGGGCTGAAAGGGCTGGGACCTGCTCCACCGCATGGAGAGCGTTTTATTCCTTTCACATCTCTTATTTTAACTTCCTTGTCTGACACAGCATTGCCTCTTCAGGGATGGGGTTTTGAAAAGCATTGGGAGCCGTGTACCTGGAGAACAGCGAGCCCCTGTGATGTCAGCCACAAAGTTCCTAAAGCACCTCTGCTCTCCTGCCAGGCCCTGCACAGCTGGGCCGCCCTGGCCTGATGGTTTGGCTCAGCTGCTCCTGCCCTCACCGCATCTCCAAACCTGAGTTGTGCATTCCTTTTCCTCAGCTGCCCCTGCACTCTCTGCATTCCCCTGGCAAAGAAGGGCACAAATCCACACTGATTTTTGGCTGTGCCGCTGTGCTCTGATAATTTGAATGAGCACAGTGCCAGAGACTGCTCCTGAGGGGTGGCATTTGGGGGTCTGCACGGGCACAAGGCACTTGGAGTTTCTGAGCTTCCACTCAGTGTCAGGGCAGCAGGGCTGGCCTTCAGGTGGGAGGGCTTGGCAGGGGTGTCTGCTGTTCCTGCAGCTCCCAGGGAAGCTGCTCCCAGCAGCTGGAACAGCTGGAACAGCTGGAACCTCTGGCTCAGGGCTGCAGCTGCCATGCACAGGCGGGCACTCGTGCCTGTGCCAGGCAGTGTGCCACTGCCACGGGCACACGGCTCTCCTCAGGCAGGAAAACCCCTGAGCCGGGGCTGTCCCGCTCCCTGATGGCTGTCAGTGATGTCTGCCTGCCCATCCTCCTCCTCCTCCTCCTCCTCCTCCCCTCGCCCTGCGGGGGCTGCAGGGCTGCCCGGTGTGGTTGAACCACTCGGGGTTCCTGTGGCATCATCTGCTGCTCTCGGGCTGACTCATGCCAGCCTTGTGTGGGCTTTTTACTCACCCTGGTGTTACTGGAAAGTTCTTTCTGCAGAGGCTTGGAATATAAAACTGAGAATGTTCTGGTTGTACACTGCTCAGATAACAGCGAGGCTGCTGGTGCAGCAGGGCCTGGCGCTGCAGCAGTAATTGCACAGCTGCAGGAGCAGCAGCGAGTGCTGCACTCCTTCCTGCTCCAGGTCTGTGCTCTGGGTGCTGCCAAAATTGACATTCTCATCACAGAGGAGTCGGGAGGCGGCCTTCTCCTCACATTTAATTCTTTTCAAGTTGAAAAACAGTCTTTTAATGTGCTACTGCTGGGAGGTTTGGGTACTTTCTCCAAGATTATGACAATCCGAGAATTCAAGGATGTGGGTGGTTATAAACTCTCCCTTGAAATGTGCCATAAAGCAGCAAAGGAAGCCAGAATTCACATTATTTCCTTGTTACACCCTACAGGAGCTGTCATCCAAGGGGTATGTGGCTGTTGAATTAAAGTTTAGCTGAAGAGATTTCAACAGTACTGGGGGTTTCTTTTTGTGGCTTTTACACTGATTTCTCTCTTCTACCCTGGTTGTGTTTCTGAATTTTCCATCTTTAGCTGGCTGTACCCTCCTCCTCGGGGCTCCAGCTCCAAATGGGACATTCTTCCTTTAAGAAGGATTTCCCTGAGGAGCAGGTTTCTCTCTCAGGATTTCCAGACTGTAGTTTTAATGTCTAGAGTGTTTTCCTTCTCCCTGCGAGCTCCTGGCAAAGCGAGCAGCTTTAAAACACAAATATTTATGGACAGAGCAGTGTTTGGATTAGGGAATGAAGAGTCTGGAGCAGCTGCTTTGCTTATCTGGTTCAGAGAAAGCCTCTGAGGAGCCCCTGGCGTGCTCTGAGACACCATCCCAGCCTCGATTCCTTGCAGAGCAGCCCAGAGGGAGAGAGGCTCATTTTTCAGGAAGAATTTCTACATGGCAGGGAATGTCAGGCGCTGGAAGTGCCCAGGGAGGTTCGGATCCCCATCCCTGGAGGTGTCCAAGCAGTGCCTGGAGGTGGCACTCAGAGCTCTGGGCTGGGGACAGGGTGGGGATGGGGCACAGTGGGACTGGATGGGCTGGGAGGGCTTTTCCAGCCTCAGGGATCCTGGGATTCTGTGATTTTACAGCTTCCTGCAGAGAGGCAGCATTTGGCACCATTTCCCAGCTCCTTGGCAACGTGGGCCTGCCTGGGAGACAAGGTTTTAATGCAGAGACTCCTAAGGGAGGGCTGGGTTGGGAGCTCCCAGGTGCCAGCAGCTCTGCTGGGCTCCAGTGGGTGCCCGTGGGCCTGGGGCACAGTGGGGCACTGGGCACCGGGCACAGAAATGGGTTTTGGCCCCACATCCCACCAGAGCCCAGCCAAAAGCCTCTGGCTTCAGGCAGAGATTGACAATTTCCTGTGGGTAAACAGAGAGCCCAGCCGGGCTCTGCCAGTCCAGCCCTTACAGGCACTGTTAAATTAACTTTTAGAAAAATAACAAAAATTATGGCCCAGTCTAATGAATCCCTGAGGAATTCTATAAAAGGCCTTGTGACACCTGCATTAATAGCAAATGAGTTCATAATGATTAATGATATTAAAATAAACGTCATGGGGATGAATAATGGCATGGCCATTATTTTAAAGTGTTGCCACTGGATCTAGAAAAGCTCCTGAGTCAACCCTGGGGAAGGAATTCTGCGCATTCATGTCTAAAACCTGTGGGGAATTCAAATTTTTCTGCAAAAAGAGCCCCAGAAATCCGTGGGAGGCTGTGTGAGCTCTCTGAAGGACTGAGTGAGCCCTGACCTTAACCCTGACCCTAACCCTAACCCTAACCCTAACCCTAACCCTAACCCTAACCCTGACCCTGACCCTGACCCTGACCCTGAACCTGACCCTAACCCTAACCCTAACCCTAACACTAACCCTGACCCTAACACTAACCCCTAACCCTAACCCTGACCCTAACACTAACCCCTAACCCTGACCCTGACCCTGACCCTGTGCCTCACAGGTGGAACGGGAGCATTTCTCACCTGGGAATTTCTTGGTGCTTGAGGATGATTCTGGAGTTGTGTTTGTGCTTTTATCAGGCCAGATTTTTTTTTATTCTGCTGTTTTTAGGGGGGGATTTGTCTTCCTGGCTTTCAAAGCACAGCACAACAGTTTTACAAACATCACAACTTATCATTTCAAAAAAGAAAAGGCTAAGAATGAAAATATTTATATTAGTGACAGGTAAAAGTAACTATTTTCAGTGTAACTATTTTACCTATGCAAATTTTTCAGCAACTTGTGAAGCCTTAGGAGAGATGTTCTTTAGCATCTTGATTAAAATCTCAGCTGGAATAAAATATTTAGCAAAAAGATGTTTCTCTACTCTTCAATTGCTCCTTAATTAATCATCTTTGTTAACTGGCTAGAGGACATCTTGCTTAATTTTTCCTTTTTGGCTTAGGATAATGTATGTAAATTAATTTTGGGCTGTATAATCCCATCATAAAACAACCCAAACAACCTTGCTGCCACTGATAGCGTGTTGTCAGTGGGATAAAAGGGAGCAGTGCTGGTCCTGGTGGTGGGGGACAGTGACAGGCAGCGTGGTGGCACTGAGCTGGGACAGAGGGGGCAAAAATTGTCCAAAAAAACCAATGGGAACCCGAGGAAAGAGATTGATGGATGGATTGACTGACTGATTGATTGGTTGATTGATATCTGACTCCAGGTATTGCCACAGCAGCTCAGGAAGGTTTCTGAGGAGTGTTTTGCCAGGGAGTTAAAGTCACCAGGGCTGTGAGGAAGGCAGTGGGGGAAGTCTGTGTCGTTTCTATAATGATTTTTGAAGTGATGCACTTGCCCGGTCACAGAACGGTTTTAGCTGCAGTGACGTAAGGTCCAATTAACAGAATTACACTGGGGAGGAGGTGTAAATCTGCAGGGTTTACATTTCAGTGCTGCTGCTGCTGCTGCAGGGACAGGGGCACGGCCAGGCTGGGCTGGGCAGAACTGGGATTTGGGCTTTGCTCACTGCCTGACCTCGAGGAGGACGTGGGGGGGCCGAGTTGACAGTTGGACCTGATGATCCTCAAGGTCTTTTCCAACCTTACCAATCCTGGGGTTCTGTCTCAGGGCTAAAGATCAATTCCCAGAAATTCCAGCTGAGAGGTGCCCCCAACAGCTGCAGAGGTTGGGAGCAGGAAAAGCAGGGAAGGACGAGGGTGCAGGCCAGCATTGTTTTAACATCCAAACACACGTGTGCACTTTGTTGTTGCTAGGGCCTCGAAACCCCTAATTTCTGAGGAGGTGTTTAATTTATTTTCCTTTTGAATGAAGGCGGTAATGGGAATGACTCATGCACCCTGTTTACCACAGGGCTTTGCTTTGCTCCTGGGCTGTTCCTGTGGATGTCTGAGCCGTTCTGGCGGTGAGGGGGATGCTCTCACTGCTCTGTGGGGGCAAGGTGCTGCTGAGGCAGCCTGAGAAAAGCAATTGATTTTGGGTGCAAAGCACAGAAAGGAGTCCCAGAGGCTGCTGCTGGGGCTGTGTGAGCAGCAGGGTGAGCCCAGGCTGGAGATGCTCTGACCTGTTTGCTCTAAGTGGGTGCAGCCGTGCTGTGCCTGCCAGATCTGACTCGCAAGTTCTTCCCCCCTGGTTTCTTGACTCTGCAGAAACATTAAACTCGGCTCGAGGATGTGGCAACCCCCCTTATCTTCCTGTTCTGGGTGTCCTGGTGCTGAGCAGGCAGTGGCTCTGTGCAGATGCACACAGCTGTGTGCGTGCCGTACCCCGGCCGGAGCTGGGAACCAGGGCAGGGACAGCAGCAGGAACAAATATTCACGTTTCTGGGGCAGTGCCAAAACTAGAGGTTGATAATTTAATCTGCGGGCTCACAGCTTGAGAGTCTACACAAACATCCCCCTTCTTTCCACACAGGATGGATCACGCTGCCATGGGTGCTGGGAGAGCCCAAGGAATCAATGGGCTCCTGCAGTTATTAAATGTGATGGTTGGCATTCAAACCCAGGTCAAATATCTCATTCCTCAGCTTCAGCATTGTAGTAAATATCTCCAGTTATTTCTGATTTATGCAGCTGTCGTAAACGCTCCTGCCCATGGAAACGTGCAGAAGTCACACTGAGACCTTTGGGGAAAGCCACAGATATTTCCTCAGGCTGGAGCTGTTTGATGGAACACCAGGTCCCTTTATGTGCCTCCTCCGGGAGCCGTTTGTCATCTGCCACCAAACCTGGTGCCACCTGTGCTGGTGTCCCAGCCAGAGCTGGCAGGGCTGTTAGAGGGGGTGACACCCTGCTGTCCCCTGCTGTCCCCTGCCTGCTGTGTGTGTGCCTGGGGACACCCGGGCTGCAGGGCCATGGGCTCCGTGAGCAAAGGGCTCCTTCCACCCCAGGGGCAGCAGGGATAGAGCTGCACCTTGCAGGATCAGAGCTGCGCCTTCCAGGGACAGAGCTGCACCTTCCAGGACCAGCAGGGACAGAGCTGCGCCTTCCAGGGACAGAGCTGCACCTTCCAGGACCAGCAGGGACAGAGCTGCACCTTGCAGGGACAGAGCTGCACCTTGCAGGACCAGCAGGGACAGAGCTGCACCTTGCAGGGACAGAGCTGCACCTTGCAGGGCCAGCAGGGACAGAGCTGCACCTTGCAGGGACAGAGCTGCACCTTCCAGGATCTGAGCTGCACCTTCCAGGGACAGAGCTGCACCTTCCAGGGACAGAGCTGCACCTTGCAGGATCAGCAGGGACAGAGTTGCACCTTCCAGGACCAGCAGGGACAGAGCTGCACCTTGCAGAGGCAGCAGGGACAGGAGGTGCCCCGTGTCCTCTGCTGGAATCAAAGTTTTCCTGCCCTAAACCAGGGTATAAAATCTGGTGCTGCTTTGTGCATTCAGCGCTGCCTGCCTGCCCTTACATGGGTTTCTTTACAATTTCTGGTCACGCAAGGAGCTGCATCGTTTACAGGCAGGATCCGCAGGAATGCGGCTCTGCCGCTGCCGAGCAGCTGGAGGACACCCTTAAATAAAACAGGATCCTCCCCACAAGCTGTTTCATGTTCTCAGGAGGGCTGGGAGATAGAGAGAAATCCTTGCTGGCCTCTGTGACCCTGCTGGCAAGCAGTGACAGGTCCCTGCTGGGCTGGACCCGGGTTCCTTCAGCATTTCTGGAACCTGGGGAGCATCGCTCCCTCCGAGCACATGGCTGAGTACAAAGGGAATTTAATCTCCCCTCACAGCTCCAGCTCCCAGCTCTGACTTCCATCTTCTCTTCATGGGCTGCTCCTGCAGCCTCCCTGCAAGAGGCAGAGGGCTCTGCACACCCAACTGCTCCCAAAGCCACCCCAAAACACCAGCCAGAGCCCCGGAGCTGTGGCATAGCGCAACATGAGCTGTGGGTTCCTCCCCAGGAGGGCTGTGGGTGCTGGGCAGGTTATTCTGAGCTGCAGCCTCCCCACTTCAGGTGTTCTTAACAGGGAAAGGGGCTTTTCCACGGCTCAGGGCAGTGCCCGGTGCCAGACCTGTTCCTGGGCAGCTCGGGGTCACTGCTGGGCCCAAGAACGCCCATCACTCGGGTTCCTCCAGCCCCAGCCCGAGGGAGATGATGGGGTGCGTGGCACTAACACCTGGGGAGGGTTTTGGTGGCTCCAGCCCCAGTGTGTCCTCCTGGCTCCTCAGGGCTGGCTTTGGTGCTGCACCTGGAGGGAGCAGAGCCATTTCCTCTGCAGCCTGTTGTGCTGGGCAGCACACAGACAGTCCCTGGGATCTCTTCATTTGCCCACAGCCACCTTAAGATGGTTTTTTTTTTAGAGGTAGTTTTGGGATTTTATTTCCCTTTTCAGGGCCCCCACACTGCATGTGTCTAACCTCATATTCCAGTTATTGAATATCTAAAGGGTGCACAAAGACATTTTAGCAGGGCCAGGATGCGAGGAGACATTAACAAATCTATCACCTAATGTTCTCCAAACTGTGTCAAACTATGGAAGCAGCTCTGCACGGGTTCAGCTCTCAGCTCTGCTACTGACAGGAGATAATGAAGAAATCATTGAGCTCCAGGTGGAGATTGAGGGAGGGAAATATTCTGCTGTAAGAGCTGGAAGTCAAAGATAAGCAAAACAAACTTTGAAATTAAGGTATCCAGGCAGAATTAAGACAAAGGCAGAGTGAAAAAAGCCTCCCACTCCAACAGCATGTGCAGTTTTGGGGCTGATTTGACTAAATTGAGTTGAACAGGCTCTTTCAGACTCAGTAATTCAACACAGCCTGCTGCTGGTGCTTGGTAAAAATCCTGGCCAGAGCTCGGTAGGATGGGGACACAGGGAAGGGTGTGGAATGAACATATTGGATGTTGCATGTGAATAACCAAAAAAAGCAGGGCCAGGAGGGCCTGGGTGAAGCACACCTGCTCACCCCACTGCTCATCCCACTGCTCATCTCACTGCTCATCCCCTGCTCACCCCACTGCTCATCCCACTGCTCATCTCACTGCTCATCCCCTGCTCATCCCACTGCTCACCCCACTGCTCATCCCCTGCTCATCCCACTGCTCATCCCCTGCTCATCCCCTGCTCACCCCACTGCTCATCCCACTGCTCATCCCACTGCTCATCCCCTGCTCACCCCACTGCTCATCCCCTGCTAATCCCACTGCTCATCCCACTGTTCATCCCACTGTTCATCCCACTGCTCATCCCACTGCTCATCCCCTGCTCATCCCACTGCTCATCCCAATGCTCATCCCCTGCTCATCCCCTGCTCATCCCACTGCTCATCCCGTGCCAGAGGCAGCCCCTGGCAGGGCCACTCCTGTCCCCTCTCAGGCAGGCTGGGAACAGGGAACCAGCACGGGGCTTGCTCTGGTCAGGGCAGCTTCTCCAGCCCTCCTCCCCAAACCATTTCTGCTCCCAGAGCCGTCAGTGACTTTCCTCATGGCTGATCTTTACCAAATTCAGTCAAGGATGGACATCAAGTGTTCTGCTGCTTGCAAACCCTTTCACACACCTCTCCTTTTAGCTCTGCAGGGCCCTTAATGAAGTGTAATAACAAAGTTCAAGCTTTTTGGAGAAGGTTTTGAGGTGCTGCTGCCAGCACGGAACGTTTGCAGTGTATGAGCTCAGCAATGCTGGGATCACATCTCTGAGAAGCTGCCCCACCAGCTGGGGCACGGGGAGCTCTGTTCCCCCTCCGTGCAGCTGCTGGAGGGCTGGAGAGCAGGAAAGGTCCTTCCCCCAGATGTGCTGGCACTGCCCAGATCCCCAGGGAATGGGAATGGGCACGGCCCCGAGGCTGCCAGAGCTCCAGGAGCCTTTGGACAGCGCTCCAGGGATGCAGGGTGGGATTTTGGGGGTCTGGGCAGGGCAGGGGCTGCACTGGATGATCCTGTGGGTCCCTTGCAGCCCCTGTGATCCCGGAGCCCCAGGGCTGAACGGGGGCACAGCCCGGGATGCCGGGACAGCCCCGCAGCTGCCGCGGCCCCGCTGTGGTTTGGCCGCTGCTGGGCTGTCTAGACAAGCCTTGGAGAGAGCCCTGCTCTGGTTCCTATTTGATTATGAGACAGGCTTTTTCATCTCTAATGTAAACACGCCCGAATAACATAACTCTGCCGTGGCATTTCTCGCACAAAAGCCCCTTTTTTGGAAGGAGCGATTCGATGAATGCATTTCCATTCCCCACGACGGATATAATTTCATCTTTCCCATTTAGGCACTGGGTTTCCTGAAAAAAAGAGCAGGGCGAGGTGAAAGTGCTGAGCCCCTCAGAAAGTGCTCGTACGTAGCAGGGAGCTGCAGCTGTGCAAACACGGGCCTTTGCATGGAACAAGTGAACCGAAATCCACCTGGTGCCACAGCGGCCGTCCACAGCAGCCCGGGGCTCTGCCCTCCTGCTGGATGGGCATGGAGGGATGATGGATGGGTGATGGATGGATGATGGATGGATGGATAGATGGATGGATGGATGGATGGATGATGGATGGATGATGGATGGATGGATCCATGGATGGATGGATGGATGGATGGATGGATGGATGATGGATGCTGGATGGATGATGGATGGATGGATGGATGGGTGATGGATCCATGGATGGATGGATGAATTGATGATGGATGGATGGATGATGGATGGATGGATGCTGGATGGATGGATGGATGGTTGGATGGATGGATGGATGGATGATGGATGGATGATGGATGGATGGATGATGGATGGATGATGGATGCTGGATGGATGGATGGATGGATGGATGGATGGATGGGTGATGGATCCATGGATGGATGATGGATGGATGAATTGATGATGGTTGGATGATGGATGATGGATGGATGGATGATGGATGGATGCATGGATGGATGGATGATGGATGGATGGATGGATGGATGGATGGATGATGGATGGATGATGGATGGATGGATGATGGATGGATGGATGGATGGATGGATGGATGATGGATGGATGATGGATGGATGGATGATGGATGGATGGATGGATGATGGATGGATGATGGATGGATGGATGGATGGTTGATGGATGGATGGATGGATGGATGGATGGATGGATGGATGGATGGATGATGGATGGATGGATGATGGATGGATGGATGGATGGATGGATGGATGGATGGATGATGGATGGATGATGGATGGATGGATGGACAGGTGACGGATGGACAGACAGACACCTCCCAGGTCTAGGGGAGCACTGCTGTGGGCAACCCCCCTGAGCAGTGCCCGAGCACAGGGAGTGCCAGGGCTGGCGCAGCACCTCCCTGTGCCTGCAGCAGAGCCAAGTCTGTGCCCCTGGCACAGGTGCCCAGAGCAGCACCTGTGGATCCCTGGCAGTGCCCAGGGCCAGGCTGGCCACTGGGGACAGGGGAAGGGTGGATGTAGAGGATTTTTAAGGTCTTTTGCAGCCCAAACCATTCTGGGGTTCCGTGGAACAGGACAAGAGAGCAGCACATCAGCACAGGAGCCTGCACGCCCTCGGGATGGCTCTGAGTGCCCCCGGGCTGGCAGCCAGGCCAGGGACAGGGACCAGAGCCCTGGACAGAGCCAGCAGCTTCTCCCCACAAAGGGTCTGAGATGGGGGAACTGGGCTGCATCATCGGGAGCTAAAGAAATGAGAGATTTTTCATTTTGAAACGGGCTCTTTGCCAAGCATTCCAGCTGGGGGAAAATCTGCTCTCTGCACTTTTTCTCAAGACTTTCTCTGCTCTTCTGTTGCCCATCCTGTTCTTGTTTATGAAGTTCGAATGGTGTTGAACTCATGTGTTATTGAATAGTCCTGAGCGTGGCTTGGCCCTAAGTGAACATAAGGTAAAAACCACGATCAGTCAAGGAAAGCACAGGAATTCTCTTTGTCGGGGGGAACAGCCCTCACCTGGCTCGTTCTGGGAGACAGGGACATCTCCAGACTCTGCCAGCCCTGTCCAGCCCCATCCTGCCTCTGGATAGGATCAGCTCTACAGTACATCACACACTTCACTGAGTTTCCCTTTGTTTTTCCAGCCTAGAATACAAAAAGAATTCCGTGAGACAGCTATAAATCCAAACATAAAGACTTTTGTTGAGCAAGAAAGAGGAATTAAGGTTCTGAATGATCAGAATTAAAATTTTAGAAGGTCTGTGGTATCACTGCAGGACGAGGAGCTATTTGTCAGCTTCCTCACTCACAACTCAGAAATTGGTTTGAGGATTGAAATGCAGTACAACAGCAAATCTGCTGCAGGTGCTGTTCATAAAAGCAACATTTAGTTACAGAGTTATTGGATCTTACCTGAAAGGGCTTTTACAATATTCGTTACCCAGTCCTTCCTGTAGCAGTGTTGTCAATGTGCTTAAATATTTTTTTCCATTAGATTACCCGTGTTCATGTCAACAAACCCCAGGAACTAAAATTATTCATTGCACAGAATCCCAGAATGGTTTGGGTGGGGAGGGAGCCCAAAGCCCACCCGGTGCTACCCCTGCCATGGCAGGGACACCTCCCACTGCCCCAGGCTGCTCCGACCTGGCCCTGGGCACTGCCAGGGATCCAGGGGCAGCCCCAGCTGTACACGGCACAAGTTCAGTTTATTTATCTCTCACCACTCACAAGAAAGGATTTCAAATAATAATAATAATGATAGTAATAATGATAACGATGCTGCAAAGCATTTCTCATCAGCAGGGCAGGAAATGGAGCCGTGTTCTGTCAACAGCAGCGATGCTCTGGGTGAGGAAATAACTCCCCAAGTGCCCCTGGGGTCTGAATTTAATCCCTGTATTTGTATCAGGTTTAATAAGGAGATTTATATTGGACACCAAATGTTAAAATTACCTAAACTTGAAAGGCCTGCCTATGAAATGAGTCGGAATAGATTCTCCGTGGAAGTTACTGCAGTGCCAATAAGGATTAATTAAAACTCAAATGTTCTTCATTGTCTGTTAATTGAGGAATTGTTATTCAGTCAACCTTCTTGATTTTTCTCTGTGTTAAATAATCATGGCAGTATTTCACCTAGTCTCACTGTTTATTTAACCAATTAATTAAGGGAGGGGATATTCTGCATTTATTACTATTTTAATTGGAGAATTTTATTCCCGATGGCCTAAACATCTACATATGCTCAGGTGTGGTGTTTAGCTTTTTTATCTTTTAAATGACCAGTGTTCCTGGTTGTACACACTGCAGACTGGAGGAAAAAAAGCTTTCAAGTGCTCTGCACAATTGAACTTCATTAGAGCTGGAAAAGTGGGGGCCAGGTTTCCATCTCAGCTGTGCTCATGTCAGACAAAGTAATTCCCCACTAAATAATGGATTTGCTTTGAGTTGGTGCTGGTATCGAGATGAGTTTGGCCTCTGTCACTTAAATAATTAGCGTGCACGCTGTGTAATGGTGTTTAGCAGTTCAAAGCATTTTATTTAATGATTATTAATTTATACAAGGTCACTTCATAATGTTTTCACAGTTTAGTAGGGGCCACAAAATTCAAAGCTCCATAGAGAGCCCTCCTGTAGGCAAAATGTGATAGAATCCTCACCTCAGAAGGACAAAACTCCCGGGTTTGTGGGGTTTTCCTGTGTGACCCCACTCCAGGTGACACCACACGTGCCCCTGGATCCCTGGCAGTGCCCAGGGCCAGGCTGGACACTGGGGCTGGGAGCACCTGGGACAGTGGGGGGTTCTCCATGGCAGGGGTGGCACTGGGTGGGCTTTGAGGTCCTCCCAACCCAGACCAGTCTGGGATTCTGGGTTGTTATTAAAAAACAAAACCCCAGCCTGGGGTCCTGTAGAATCACAGATATTTGCAAATCTGAAACGAATCCAAGTACTTCAACATTCTGGTCTCCTTCCCTTCCCCACCTTCTGCAGGGAAAGGCAGCAAACCCCAGCCCAGGTTCCTGCTGACACTCCTCATTCTTCGTGCTCTGTTTTCAATTTCCAGCTGCTCTCACCCTACAAATACATTTTTCCTCCTGACTTCACCAGGCCTTTTTATTTCACTGGGGAGATCAAGGCAGAGATATCCCAAATAAAGTAAGACCTTATCTTGCACAGAATAATATGAAAAACAAAAAGCATGTCCAGTATCTCTTAGTTTCTTCACACCAATGCTGAGTGATTTATGGCCACAATTCTTATTTCCCTGACATGTAAAGTGGCTTTAGATTAAAAATTTGGCAAAATAAATGTATTTTTTCTGTAAAATCAAAGATTGATGTACATTTTTTAAAGCCCATGTTCCAATCGTAGTGCCTGATTTAACAATTAGGATGCAGTTCCATTAGAAAATTGGAACCAGCCCCTCAGTCAGGGAAGCCCTGAGGTGAGTGCTCAGCTCCCACTGGATTTACTGCCTTGGGAGTATTTGGTAGAAGCCAGGGCAGTGTGATAAATACAAAAAGTCAGATTACAGTCGCTGCCCTGGTGGCATCCCCAGTTGAGAGGGCGGCACTGACACTGGAATTTCTCACTCCCCTTAGCAGAGCCTTTCCAAGCCTGCCTCAGCTGAATGTCCATGGGGAGTTTCTTACCCCTGGCTGATGATTTCCCCAGTGCCCAGCCAGCAGCTCTGCAATGTCAAATGTTCTGCAATAACCCCAGGGGAGATGCATGAACACCCAGAGAAGGAGGAGGGAGGGAAAGCCAAGGGGGCCAGAAAAGACCTGGGGACTAAGGACTAAGCAAAGGAAGAGCAGAGAACAATTCATGACAAAATCTGGGAGGACTTGGCTCTGCTCTGCTGTTCATGGCACTGAGGGGAGTAGTAAGAGCTGACACTGAGTCCTGGCAAAGAACCAGAACTGAATATTAGGGTGAGTCAGAATCTGAGGTTTTAACAGAAGAGGAAAAAATAAATCCTGTTTTATCCATCTCCCAGTGCCCATCCATCCAGATCTGCTCCTTGGAGACCACTCTCGCTGCCTGGGTAATGGCTTTCCCTGAAAAACCCTCTTCCATGGAAACACTGTCAAAACAAGGGCACCTTTTGGGTCCATCAACCTTGGCAGTGTCCTCTGACATGATTAGCTGAATTCATCAGCTATTAATGACAGCAAGACATAGAGGATAGACTCTGGTTAGCACTGGGGGAGACTTTCAATCCACTCCCAGCTCTATTTATTAATTTAGGCTAAATGGAGTTATTAAAGGTCATGACTTCATTTCCAATGTATGGGGTGAAAATACTTCCCAGTGTGACAAATAGAGGACGCCACCTGCAACAAAAATTAAGTACTATCTATCAGCTTCTTTGATTTGAAAAGACATTTCCTCAAAGTTTTCCTTTTATGAACTCAGTGCAGGTGGGGTCTGGAGAAGTGAATTACAGTGCTTAATGCCCACAGGAAAGGAGTGGGTGGCAATAATGAATTCGGGGACTTTGGGTTTTCAGCAAAGAAGATTTCCTCAGCACTGAGTGACAGGGAAAGCCTGGAATACAATAACCCCCATGTGCAGAGGGCTTTCACAGGGAGGCTGTGATTTCACTCTGTGCTCTGAGATTTGCCTGTGGAACACCACTGAGGGAAGAGCCCCCTGTGCCCTTCAGTCCCTTCAGCAGCATCCGCCCTCGCTGCCTTTGCTTTTCCCGTGGCTGTCCCTGGCAGTGCTCTGGACGAGGCCCTGTAGCGCAGCTCACACACCCTGCTAAAGGTGGTAAAGCCTGATCCAGCCTGCTTTCCCCAGCAGGAGCCTGGGATGCCATCTGCAGCCCTGGCTGCTGCCAGAGCAGGGTCACCTCTGCTGGCCTGAGCTGCCCCCCAGCACCCCAGGGAGCCCCCGAGTGCAGCCAGTGCTGGTGCTGGCCTGGAGAGGATTCCAGCCTGCAGCAGCGTCCTGCGGCTGGCTGCCAGGACCCCAAAAAAGAGATGGAGAGAACAGAGGGGGTGATGTGCTGACCTTGCCAGGAGAGACCTGGCCCGGGTGAAGATGATCTGCACAAGTGGAAATGAACCCCTGTGCCCAGGAGGAGATGGAGCAGCTGCAGAAGGATCCTGCCAGGACTGAGCTCATGGATGTTACGGGATCCCTGAGGGATGACAGATGACGTGTCTCCAGGTGTAATCAGACATTCAGGTAAGATTGATCTTAGTCCTACTTTTTGCGCTGAAAAGTGGATGATGAGAACAGAAAAAGCTCCTGAGTCGCAGTTGGGTGAGGGTCACTCCTCACAGGCACCTTGGAGGGCTGGCTGAGCAGCCCAGGCTGGCAGAAGCAGGTGCTGCACGCCCACAGCTCCCAGGGGCATCAGTGGGATAAATATCCCTGCCCACCTGACACAGCACAGCCTGCAGGGCCCCCCTGTGCTGCCTGTGAAAGTTCAACGGATTCCCTGAATAATTTTGCTCGCGTTGTATGAGAAAACATTGTGTTCCCCAAAAGGAACGTGGAAGAATTGTGGTGTAACTCCAGTTCCTGCCCTGCTCAGGCAGGGGAGGGTGGTGCAGGCTGGACTGCGGGGTCCCCACCCCTAGGCAGGCTCCTTCTGGGAGCACAGGGGCTCACCACTGCTGCACAGCCAAAGTCTCTGTGAAAAACTGCTCTGAGAACATCCAGACATGTGGGCAAAGGCAGATGTTGTGTGTGCTGCATCAGATCAGGATAAAAGGGTGCTTTAGACAGAAAATAGGTCTGAGATGAGCAGAATGCCAAAATAACACAAAGGCCCCTTTGTGAGCCTTTATCCAACAGTCTGGGGCTCTGTGCACCTTCATTTTGTTGGAGCTGTGTATTTAGTTCTCCAAACACTGTAACACAGAAATCAAGCTGTAATCAAGCAGATCGTCTTTCTGTAGCTGCTGTTCCCCATGGGGTATCCACACAGTTATTGAAGCAAGGAATTAATCTGGGGAGGAGGCTGAGGTCTTGGACTGTATCTGGGCACCACAATGGCAACCAAAACCTCTTTCCTGCAGGGTGCAGTGCAAGGATGCTCCAAAGGACATGGGATGGTGTCAATGCATGGTGTGATTCCAAAGGACATGAGATGGTGAAAATCCATGGGGCAATTCTGAAGGGCATGAGATGGTGAAAATCCATGGGGTAATTCCACAGGCCATGAGGTGGAGTATATCCACGGGGTAATTCCACAGGCCATGAGGTGGTGTAAATCCATGGGGTAATTCCACAGGCCATGGTCTCCATTTCCTTTGGAGGTGACAAGGCCACTCCTAATCCCAGGGATCCTGGTTGTGCAGGGGCAGCTGCAGCCCAGTGAGAGATGCTGGGCCAGTGCTCTGCAGGTCCCTGGCAGAGCTGTCAGGGCCAGAGCCCCGTCCCGAGCCCGGTTCCTCACAGCCATTCCTCTGCAGACACCCACGAGGGACACTGCAGCTCTGCTCCGGGGGCCTGGAGCTGCCTGTGGGCTCAGGAGAGGGGCCAGGGAGATGGAGACTGGGAGCAGGGGGTGATGGAGACTGGGAGCAGGGGGTGATGGAGACTGGGAGCAGGGCGTGATGGAGACTGGGAGCAGGGGGTGATGGAAACTGGGAGCAGGGGGTGATGGAAACTGGGAGCAGGGGGTGATGGAAACTGGGAGCAGGGGGTGATGGAAACTGGGAGCAGGGGGTGATGGAAACTGGGAGCAGGGGGTGATGGAAACTGGGAGCAGGGGGTGATGGAAACTGGGAGCAGGGGGTGATGGAGACTGGGAGCAGGGGGTGATGGAGACTGGGAGCAGGGGGTGATGGAAACTGGGAGCAGGGGGTGCATGGGGACCTTGGCTGGCCAAGGGTATTGCACAAGGGTACTGCACAAGCAGTGGCTCGTGCTCCAACAGGACCACTTCTCACTGGAATGAGGATGTTCCTCCTCTGTTCCTCCTCTGTGATGGAGGAACAGAGCAGTGGGATCCTCGGGGTAACCAGGGTCAGCTCCCATGGCTCAGGGTCACCCCATTTCCCCTTTCCTCCCTAGGAGGAGAGGCCTGGCTCAGGCTGCTGGGGAGCTCCACTCTCCCTGGGGGACGTGGGCTCTCCTTTGGGGATCAGCCTGAACTTTAGGAATGGAGTTTGTCTCTCCAGGATGTTCTCTCTCCCTTTGGGGTTCACTCCCTCCCTTTAGGATGCAGCTTTTGGCTCTTCTAAAAAGGTGACTATCAATTAAATATAGTTTTGAATTGCAGCCTTGAGTTTCTCTAGACTACACCAAGCCCATGCAAAGATAATTGCTACAAATGCTTTGAATTTCCTATGTGCAGGTACCCAAATCACAACAACATTTTCACTGAGCAAAGCTGGTGAAAACCAAAAGTCTTGCAAGGATGTCCTGCTCACAACGTTTTACCCACTTCTGGCAAAACCAAGCTCCCTCTGTTAGTAATGAAGAGTTCAAATCCAGTAATATCCAGATTTTCACCTGGAAATAAAGATGAAGTGAAAAGGGAGGAGTAATGAATATGTGGGGGTTTTTAATAATTTCTCTGGCACAGTAGGCAGTAACATGTAAGGAAAAATGAGCTGAAAAGAAAATCCAGGGTAATTGATTTTTACACCAGAAAAAGTAGGGGCTGCTATTTCTAGAGAAAACCCCAACATTTCAGGCTGAATTTGGCATTTGGGGATTTTTTATTCTGTGTGAGACTTTGAGGAGTAATTGTTGCAAAGGCAGTGGTGGCATTAATCTACCCACTGCTCCAAGGTCAAAATTCTTCATCAGATTAAGGGATTGCAAAACTTGCAGAAGATCGATTAAGGTCATGCCAACGTTTTAGTGATTAGATTTTATTTCAGTGATTGCTAAAATGATCCAGCAGGTGCTTGTGCTCCTGCACAGGGCAGCACTGGACTGGGGCTGTGGAACCACACAAAACCCTCCTTGGGGTGTCCCCCAGAGCCTTGGGGTGGCTCCTCAGGGCCTGGAGCTGAGCAGGGCACAGACAGGGCTGATGTGGGAGGGGGGCACAGCTGGGACCCCTCCAGATCCCTGCTCCATCCCGGGGCAAGGTGGGATGGACAAAGCCGAGTGGGTGAGAGAGGAGAGCCTCGGGGGGAACTGCCTTCTCTTCATCTGGGGATTGCACTCTAATTCCTGCTTTCACATTCGGCCACGTAGTCCCTAATTAAAGTAAATAAGTGCATGAAAGACGCGTTGAAAAGTCTCTGTCTGGCTGCCAAAGGGATGTGTGAGATTCCGGGCAGTGCGAGCCGCTTTGCTGGGAGTTTCCCAGTCAGTTGTGATTTCGCGTGCTTCCCTGTGAACCGACTGGTTTGTGCAGTTGGAGAGGAAATATCCGTGTGGGAAAATCCCCCCAGCAGTGCCCCACGCCGCGCTGCTGTGTCCCTGCTGTGTCCCTGCTGTGTCCCTGCTGCAGGGCTGCCCATGGCCTCCTGCCCTGCTTCTGTACTGAAAATACTCCTGAAAAGGTTTGGGTGCTTTGGGGATGATGATGGGACAGCCACCCCTGCCTGGTGTGAGGGATACAGCCAATGTGCTACGAGAGCACCAGCTCCCAAACTGCAAAAAACACTGCCTGATGTCCACGGTGCAGAATTGCTCCTCGTGTGTGCAGCAAAGCCACGCTCAGGGGAAAAAAAGAAATATTCATAAGCAGGAGAAACCAGGCAAAATTTTAGCTTCAAATCTTGGAAACTCAGCGTTAGCCTGCCTTAAACTATGCCAGAGTGGGAGTGTGCACTGCTGACATCCCTGCAAGCATCGCTTGGCATTTAAATTTAGGCTTTGTCCGTGGGCGAGGCTGAAGGCGCCAGGAGTGTCTGCAGAGCAGTGGCATGGCCCTGCCCGTGACCTCCTGGCAGCGCTGGGCAGCAGCACCCTGCAGAGCTGCAGCCAGGGCCCCTGCCCAGCCATGGGCAGTGCTGCTGCTCCTGCGCTGGCACAGCTGGGCACAGCTGGGAAGAGGGAAGCAGCCAGGCCGAGCCCAAACCCCCCGTGCCCTGTGACACAGCTGCCCCCGCAGCAGAACATGTCCTGCAGGGTCCTGTGCCCGCAGGATCCTGTGCCCGCGAAGTCCCGGTGCCCGTGGGGTCCCAGTGACTGCCAGGACAGCTCTGCTGCCCGTGCTTCTCTGTGCCTGAAACTGGGACCTCCAAAAAGCTTTCCAGGTGAACAGCAGCAACTTCTGAGCCCCTCGGCCTGAGGTGCAGTGAGGTGCAGGCAGAGGTGCAGCAGAGGTGCAGTGCAGCACAGCAGAGGGGCAGCGAGGTGCAGAGCACTGCAGGCAGAGGTGCAGTGCAGTGCAGCAAGGTGCAGTGAGTTGCAGAGCACTGCAGGCAGAGGTGCAGTGCAGCACAGCAGAGGTGCAGTGAGTTGCAGAGTGCTGCAGGCAGAGGTGCAGAGCGGTGCCAGCATTGGCGCTGGCTGTGCCCAGCCGTGCAGGGACAGGTTGGCACCGGGACTGCAGGAACGCTGGCTGCCCCGGGGAGGTTCCCAGCAGAGCGGTGGCACTGCCAGGCTCAGAGCGGGGCTGGCTGTCCCCGGGCTCGCAGCAGGTCTGGCTGGCACCTCCTGCAGCTGCAGAGCTGTGCCCAGCTGAGCCTCCTCGGGTTGGCATCCCCCCCAAAGCCAGCGGGCAACTGCCCCTGCAGGATGTAAACATTGTACAACACTGACTTTGCGAGTACAGGGATCTAAATAATTGATTTGAACACTGTTTGTACACCTTTTTTTTTCTTTTCAACATGAAAATGAAAAGCTGCCGACATCCTGGATAATTGGCTCCACAAATTTTTGCTGGGCAAGATGACGACCCAGGGAGTTGTTTCACTGCTGATGTGTGAGTTCACAGGAGTCACAGTGGTTTTAAATCCTTGACAGATGTGTAAAGTTGTCAGAACAAAAGGCTTCCTCATGTTTCTCCTTGCCATTTCACCTTCTTTTCCCTTTTAGTTTGATTTCATTGGTATCTATATCTATATACAAATAGAGATATTTGTATCTTCTCATAGTCAGGAGGGGACTGAGTTAATAACATGGAGTGAAAGAAATTTGGGGTTCTCCGAGTTCTTCTGTTTCCCATCTGTCACTGTTGAAAGTAAGACTGAGAATGGCAAAGACATCTTGAGCCTTACAATAGAAGAAAAATGGGAAAGGGAAAGGTAAATAAGGTAAAAGGCTTTGGAAAGGGAGATGAGCTGGAAGCTGGGTAAGGTGAGGTAATCAGGAGTGTGAATAGGCTGGGGGAGGTGGACACAGATTAGGTGCTAGCACACGGTAATTTATGGCTTTTGGACAAAACCCAGAGCGGAAGAAAATCGCCCTTGGGACTGAAATGGCAAAGCAATAGAAAGGAGTGGATGGCTGAAGTCTGAAAGCCTCTGTGACTGATATGCAGAGAAATGAGCGCTGACCCATGTCAGTAAATCACTGCCAGCATGGAAGGGAGCTGAGCCCAGCCCAGCAGGAGGAATTCTGAGCTGAGCTCAGTCCAGCCCTGCAGGAGGAACCCTGAGACCATCCCAGTCCCAGCCCTGCAGGAGGAACTGCAGCCCTGAGCCCAGCTCAGCCCCAGCCCTGCAGGAGGAACCCTGAGACCATCCCAGTCCCAGCCCTGCAGGAGGAACCCTGAGCCCAGCTCTGTCCAGCCCTGCAGGAGGAACTGCAGCCCTGGCCCAGCTGAGCCCGGCAGGAGGAACCCTGAGCCCAGCTCAGTCCAGCCCAGCCCAGCCCAGCCCAGCCCTGCAGAGGGAACTCTGGCCCTGGCCCGGCTCAGGTGTTCACCGTGATCAATTTGGCAAAATGAAAAGTTCCTTGTGCCCCTGGGGGTGCTCAGCACCAGCTCAGTCCTCACTGCCATGGACATCACCAACAGCCCGTGGGTGCTGTGCTTTGCTCATGGATACACTGGACTTCAGCTGAAATATTAATTAAATTCCCTCCTACTCTCAGGAATAAAACCGTACCCAGGAGCAGATGAATTATTTCTCACTTCTCTCATTCTTGCAGACTGTATTGCAGATCTCCTCTCCTACTTAATACTACATTTTATTTTCCTTCCTTGTGGGGAGACATGAGGAAGGGAGAACGGGGGTGCTGCGGCAAACACCAGAGCCAGGGAAAGTCACAGAATTAGTGAGGCAGAGCTCGTCTCCCACAGCAAGGAGGGGACGTGATACCGAGAGAGGGACGAGGGATCTGCGTCTGTAATGCCAGAATTCCCAGAACTTTCTCCCAGTGGTTTTTGTTGTGCTCCTTGGTTGCTGGGGCTGGGAGCAGTTCAGGCTTGGCAGATCAGAGCAGTTGTCATCTCGTTTTCAAGTGCTTCAGTACTTTGTAATCTTGGCAAAAGGAAGGTGCTGAAGGGGGTCTGTTCTTGAATTTCCAATCCTTGCCTTTCCAGTGTCAATTAAACAAGAAAATCTCCTGCAAGCCTCTTCTTGTTGGATTCTTCAGTCCTATTTCAAGATCAAATAGGCTTTAAAACAGGTCTGGATAAGCTCACAGACTTAATCTGCTTGGAAGGAACAGATTGGGCAAGAGGCCGACGATCTCAGGTGCCTGTGGCCTGGAAGGGCTCCTGCTCCTGCTGCTGCTGCTGCTGCTGCTGCTCCTGGACACTGGAGTGGGATGGGACAGGACAGCCCTGCCCTGCCCTGCACAGCTCCTGCCACCCCAAGGCAGTGCTTGAACGGAACACTTTGCATTTGCTGCCGCTCATACTTGAGAGGGATCAACATTACTGAGGATAATTAGAATTCAGAGAGAACTGATTGTTCACCAGAGAGGGGGTAAATGTTCCGCAGAGCCCCGGGTTTGGTAGAACTATTTCACATAATTAAGCAATTCCGCATCTTGGCATTTTATTGCTCTTGTTATCGTCGCACTTTGTTAATAAGTTTTTAATTGCAAATCATCTCTGTGACACAAATTACACTGTGTTTACTGATCAGCAAAAATGCCGTGAAAAGCAGCCTGGGGGCCAAGCCTTCTGAAGGATTGGCTGCCGGGGCCTGTCTCTTACATGGTCTGCCATCAAAATCTCTTCAGGCTGCCTAAAAGAAGTCCATTTCTGGTTTCAAGTGTTCTGAGCAGCACAGATCCTTGGCTAAGGCTCTGGGAGCAGGGGAAGAAAGGCTTCCAAGGCCAAAAGGAGTTTATTTGTGTGCTGTAGAGCAGTTTATCTGTGTCCTGCAGATGCTGTTTATATCCTGCCCTGCTGTGTGTACCTCAGGCTGAGGAAAGGTGGCTCTTCATGCCATTATTTAGGAGTTAAAGCCACAATTGCCTGTGCAGAATTCATGTCAGGCTGAGCGATAGCCATATATCCTAAAACTGATATTATTTGTTTGTCTTCAATGGAGTGTCCAGGCTGAACTTCTGAAAAACATCTGCTTTGTGCTGACAAGGAAAAGGCTCAAAAAGCTGAAGTGGGAAAGGTCCTTCCTTGCTTTTAAAATCCCTAAGTATCCCCCTCCAGGACAAATGGACAAGCCTAAATGAATTTTTAACTGATTTCTTCTATAATATATGAAGGCTATATGTGAATATCTATTAAATCTCAAGTGGGAAGTTCCTATTCAAGAGAAAAAAACCTGTTTGGGACTTAAGCTAGCAATTATTTTCATTTTTAAAAAAGGGGGATAAAACTTTCAGAAAACCTCAACGAGGCTTTTGTTTTAGAGAGGGGTTTAGTTTTTGAGATTTAAAAAAATGCAGAAATATATTTGAAAATTGTTTATTTCCAGAGTTTATATGGATTTAGCTATCAATCAGCACCTAAAAAAAAAATCCAACATTTGATGTCAAATGAAGTATTTCATTCAAATGAAAATAAAATTCATTACCCAGTAGTGGTAGGAATTCCAAAGGCAGGAAAGCAGAGGTGCCCCTGTGTCAGATTACAATTATATTTTGTGTATATATATTTTGTATACCTGCGTCAGTGTCCAGTGGGGGGTCCCTGCCTTTCTGAGGTGGATCCAGCACAGCCCAAACCCTGGGACTGGGTTTCCTGGGAGCAGCTGTTAGCTGGAGCAGCAGCCCGGGCTGGGATTGCTCTGATCCCAGAGCTAATGACAGGGCAATCAGGGAGACCTGGGTCTTTGTCCTGAGCTCTTGACTTTTTCCTGAGATCTGGAGCAAACATTTGTCCCTCCTGGTTAAGTGACTGCAGCTGTGCAATGTTAAACATCGCTCCACCAGCCATGGACAGGGGTTTGGTGGCTCTTCTCCAGGTTCATCTTCCCCTTCTGCTCGTGGCTGGGTTAGATGGGCACCCTCTGATACCTCCCCTTTAACTTGGACCTCACCTTTAAAGCCTTTAAAAGCAAATGAAATCACTCCAGCTTTAGGTTACCTTAACGTGCCTCTTTCTGTCAGGTTTGGAAACACTTCTTGTGCTTCTTTTTACCATTTGTGCTTCTTTTTACCGTGGCCATTGTGCTCCAAGTGCCCCCTCGGCCCCTGGGGTGCACTACAGCCCCTGAAGTCATTTCCAGCTCTGCTTGGCTGTCCAAGGGCCCCCGGCTGCAGAATTAGAGAGAGCAGATACAAAAACTCTGCTGGAGCTGACTTCTGCACCACTCCTTATCCATTCTGTGCCTTCTCCCTGGGCTCTGAGGCTGGGTGGTCCCAGGGGTGATCCCAGGGGATGTGGCTGTGGGTGAACCCAGGGGTGATCCCAGGGGTGATCCCAGGGGTGATCCCAGGGGTGATCCCAGGGGATGTGGCTGTGGGTGAACCCAGGGATGATCCCAGGGGTGATCCCAGGGGTGATCCCAGGGGTGATCCCAGGGGTGATCCCAGGGGATGTGGCTGTGGGTGAACCCAGGGATGATCCCAGGGGTGATCCAAGGGGTGATCCCAGGGGATGTGGCTGTGGCTGGTCCCAGGGGTGATCCCAGGGGATGTGGCTGTGGGTGATCCCAGAGGTGAACCCAGGGGTGATCCCAGGGGATGTGGCTGTCCCCTCCTGCCCACAGGGACACCCTTTCCCCTGGCCCAAGGACAGACTGCCTCAGCAGCCTCCCTCGAGCCCTTTCCTGAGAGTGGAGGGTGAGCCAAGCTCTGAACACCCAGGGCTTGGCTCCAGCTGATCTCAGTTTGGTTGGGAGCTTGTTTCAAACACTCCTCCCTGCTTGACCTCCCCCTAGATCCCCCTTTTGGGGCAGGTTCCTCTGGAGAACACCCAGGTCACTGAGCTCTGGTCCCACACGCCCATTTCCCTCCTCCTCAGCCTTCAGCAGCTTTTCTGCTCCCCTGGTTCAGAGGAAACTGCTCTGGCCATTTGGGCTTTGCTGCACTTTCCCAGTTCACAGCTGCTCAAGACCATGTGAAAATAAACACTGGAGTTACCTGAGCCCTGCAGAGGCTGAGTGTGCTTTGGCTTTGATACCCAGGCACCAGGGAGAGCTCCACAAGGCACCACTGCCCCCATGTCACCCCAGATTTCCTCTGGGTCACTGCACAGAGGGGTTTCCCTGGTCAGGGCTGAAAACATCCCCTTAGGAAACATCATTTCCCAAAGCTGTGTGCATGTAAGCTGAGCACAGATTGTTCCAAAATATAATTGTAATCTATTGAACACCAAGGGCAACAAAATGAATACAGATACAGTCTCACCTCACTTAAAAATAAATAATGTCTTTGAGTCCTCGGGCTGGAATTATTCCCCACGGGTAATTCCTTTGAAATCCAGACTTTGAAATCCCAACCACAGCCCGTGGGAAGAGCTCCATGGCAGGTACAGACAACCAGCTTAACATTCCTAGAAGGCAGAATAACTAAAAAGTACTGCTACGGGGACTGAGGTCCATTTAACTGGGTGCAGCTAACTGGACCAGAAGTGAGAACAGTGACTGAAGTCCAGGCTGTTGAGGAGGGAGAGCTCCCCAGGCCATCAGCACGAGCCCATGAGAATTCCTGAGCAGGTCACTGTGAGAGCTGTCAGCAGTGCCAGTGACACATCAGCCACTGCTGCTCAGAAATTCTGGGTTTGCAACAGCAAACACATAACCCACAGCTGGCCATAACCCAGCCTAGAGGACAGCCTTGATCTCTCTGTTCTGGGGGGAGCAGGAGGAAAGCAAAGGGAATAAAACAGAAAAAAACTTTAGAGAGTCAACACTGGGGAATGGGACTGTTCATAGAAACCTTGGATTGATGCAGAGTTCATTAATGAGGACGGAGAGGAGAGGAGAGGAGAGGAGAGGAGAGGAGAGGAGAGGAGAGGAGAGGAGAGGAGAGGAGAGGAGAGGAGAGGAGAGGAGAGGAGAGGAGAGGAGAGGAGAGGAGAGGAGAGGAGAGGAGAGGAGAGGAGAGGAGAGGAGAGGAGAGGAGAGGAGAGGAGAGGAGAGGAGAGGAGAGGAGAGGAGAGGAGAGGAGAGGAGAGGAGAGGAGAGGAGAGGAGAGGAGAGGAGAGGAGAGGAGAGGAGAGGAGAGGAGAGGAGAGGAGAGGAGAGGAGAGGAGAGGAGAGGAGAGGAGAGGAGAGGAGAGGAGAGGAGAGGAGAGGAGAGGAGAGGAGAGGAGAGGAGAGGAGAGGAGAGGAGAGGAGAGGAGAGGAGAGGAGAGGAGAGGAGAGGAGAGGAGAGGAGAGGAGAGGAGAGGAGAGGAGAGGAGAGGAGAGGAGAGGAGAGGAGAGGAGAGGAGAGGAGAGGAGAGGAGAGGAGAGGAGAGGAGGATCAGAGTGTCTTTCTTGGGGCTGTGTTGTACCCCTGGAGTACAAACAACGTGACTCCTGCAAACATACCTCCTTGCACTGGTAACTCAGAACCAGTGTAGCAGAGAAAGCTTCTGCAGGACACCTCTCTTAGGAGAAGGTGAAGGTCTGCATTTCCCAGCATGAACGGCAGCGTTATTTTGCCTGTGTTAACAGAGACAGCAATTATTGTTGGCACCAGGCTTGTTGTAGTTCCTGCAGGATTTTCCTCGCTGCCCTTGATGGATTGTCAGCTGGGAGGCAGCGAACAGAACAGAGCTGGAGCACGGAGCTTGGCAGCAGAGGTGCTAAGAACAGAGCTCCTGGGGCAGCTTGGTGGCTGCTCAGCACTCAGAGGTTTCCAGCAGAATTCCCTGTGTGCTCCTCACCGTGGGCAGCACCGGAGGGGTCCCAGCTCCCCCAGGAGCCAGGTTCTCCTGGAGCAGTGCAAAGCTCATGCCTTGGCTGCAGATGCTGTGTTTTCTCTGGATCGATTGGCTTGCCAAAGCGTGGAAATTTCAGAATGTTTCACCACGATGCAGTTGAAAGGAAAACTTTTTCTGCCTGCTCAGGCACAAGGATACAGGTACAGGGTGTTTCATCAAGGAATGTTCTGGACTGAAATATTGAGTGAGTACAGGCTCCCAGAGCCTTCCAGTGCTCAGGCTCTTGAGTTTTTTGTATCTGCAGAATTTTTCTGCCCAGTCCAACTGCGAACGGAGCAGCACAAACAGATGGTTCCATATGGGAATCAGGGCTGTTGCAATGCAAAATCTTGCTCCATGCAGACAGGAGAAGAGTTAACTTCAAATGGAAGTTAATAGCAACAATACGTGGAAAGAATTTATTAATTGGTATTTAATGATGCATTAGTATTTATTTAAAATTTTGCATAGGGATTGTAACCATAAACCGAAGCTTTAAATAACTGTGCTGTAACGAGAAGTGGAAGAAAAGCAGCAGTAGAGAGATTAAAAAATTAATGTCATGCAAAAGGAAATTAGTTCACCTGAGAAAGTCTCTTAAATAAAATATTTTCTGTTATTTTTCATGCACTAGCACCTTATCTCCATCCAAGGCACGTAGTCATTGTGATAATGAAAGCTGCTGCCATTTATCCATGAGAACCACGGGGAGCTGCACTTCTATTTCTGCTCTTCCTGAGAGAGCAGAGCTGGGGAGAAAGCCCAGGTCCTGTTTCATTTCGTGCACACTCAGCTTGGTTTCCCCCTTGATTTCCCAGCTCGTTTCACTCAGCTTGTTTAAGCATTACACAATTATGAAGGTCTTGGAAAGCCTCAAGTCCTTCCCACCAGTCCCTTCTTTCCCTGGGTTTGGAGGACCCCCCTGCAGGGCCACCCACTCTGGGGCAGCTCTGAAACGTCCCCGATTTTCAGTGAATGGACACCAGGAGCTGCTCATCAGGGGCTGGGAGCACTGATTCAACGAGCCTTAGCATGAAATGCAAAATCTTCATTAATTTTCAAAGGAGTGAAACCATTTTTTCCAACTTCTCTCATAAAATGATGAGGCTCCAGCTTCAAAGGCAGTTCCTGGAGCTGGAGGGTGCCCGTGCAGGATTCAGTGAGAATGAGATGCAGATGTACCTCGTGTTCTCCACAGGCTGCTGCTCGGAGAGCTTGCCAGGGGGAGGTGACAAACCCGGGTCAGAGCCACTGGTGGCACTGCCCTTCTGCCCCCAAACACTGTGCCTGTCCCACGGGGAGGAGATAGCCCCCCTGCACCCAAGACAAGGCTGAGGGACCCTGCAGGGGACGGAGGGAGGGCTTTGGGTGGTTTAAATGAAGCTGCGCCACGTGGGGCTGCACAGAGCAGCGCATTAGATCATCCCTCCTTCTGCAAAATTGATGCTGTGCCCATTTATCACCTCCTACATTCACACTCAGCTCATTCCATTTGCCTTTTCTTATTCTTCAGATGTGCATTTTGCACCATTCAAGAGATGCGGCACTGGGGAAAATGAATAAACATTTCAGTAAATCCCAAGGGTTTAACTCACAGCCCTGAAGCCAGGGGATGAAAGAGGAGAAGGAAAATGGGGCTCAAACCCTCTGGCTGTGTAAATTGACATCTCTGGAGTTGGACATGCTCCATTTTCCTCTTTGCTAAGAATGCAGGGATTTCTCTGCAGAAACCAATGGAGCTTGGTCAAAGTAAAAATGGAAACAGCCTGTCTGAGTTATAAATGGCACTTGCTGCCAGCAGGATAAAAATCGTGAGGAATGGAGCTCCTGCCATGGGGAGCCAGGAGAGAGGAGCCTGTGAAGTGAGAATGGGAACAGCAATTGCTCTGCCATCACACAGATGTGACCTATGGCATGTTTATCAAGCAATAATCCATTTCTGACCACTTCCTCAAAGCCAGCAGGGCTTTATGGAGAAGACCATTTCCAGCCCTGGCACACCTGGGAGTTTCAGGCGCAGCCTCCTCCCTGAGGGGCCTCGGTGCCAGCCCTGCTCCCGGCACTCGGAGTGGCTGCTGCCACCGCAGGGAGCAGGGAAACTGCTCCACTGGGAACCAGGTTCCTCTGATCCTGCAAACCCATGCTGGGAGGGAGGGGAGAGCCCACTCAGACCTGCAAGGCAGCTGAGAAACACTCCAGTGGGTGACTGGGATGGAAGAACTTCATAGGAACTGTGAAGGGTACGGTATGGGGCAGGCTGCAAACCCTAGAGACAAAGGGGACAACAAGACCAGGGCAGGGCAGGGCAGGGGACACTCCTGGGGCAGCCCTGAGCGGGTGAGTGTGGCCTGGGGCTGCTCCTGGGTGCTGCAGCTCCGGGGAGATGTTGGGTGCCCTCTCCTGAGACTGGCACGTGCAGAGGTGAAGGACAGGTCCCAGGGGTCCAGGGCAGCAGGACCAAGCTGCTCCTTCTTCCTCCTCTTCCTCCTCCTCCTCCTGCCACTGCAAGGGCAATGATCAGCCCTCTGGAAGAATCTAAGGGCTGTCCTGACTGCCTTGCCATGATGTAGGAATGGCTTCTTTTGCCTGCTCAAAGAAGAAATCTGCACAAGCTGGCACTGAAGGGCTTTTAGGGAAGAAATGCATTTAGAAAAGACAAGTTCTGACTTTGACAGAGCTTCAATTTAACAAAAAATAGCTGTTTACTTTTTTAGAGAAAAGCCTGTTTAATTTGTGCTTCAATTACCTCCCCTCCTGTGAACATGCACAATTAGGATCTTAAAGTCCATTCCCTACCACACTGCTTAATTATGGATGGAAGGTGTTAAGCTAATTAAAGAACAATTGCAGTTAGCTGCCAGATCTGCCTCAGCAGCTGAACGTGTCCTGTTCCTTCAGCATGGCATGGGCAGGGCAGGGCAGGGCAGGGCTGGGCAGGTGGCAGTGGTGGCAGTGGTGGCAGTGGTGGCAGCGGTGGCCGTGGTGGCAGCGGTGGCAGCGGTGGCAGTGGTGGTAGTGGTGGCAGTGGTGGCAGCGGTGGCCGTGGTGGCAGTGGTGGCAGCGGTGGCAGTGGTGGCCGTGGTGGCTCCAGGGTCACCACAAACCTCAGTGAGGCCTCTGAGGGTGGAATAACTGAGGTGGCAGCTCTGGTTTGTTTTGTTCCCCCTCCTAATGAGTTGTTATTTCTAATTTATTTCTAATTTTGCCATCGGTAGTTATGGTGTCTCTCCAAGTATACTGAGTATCAGGAAAAGAATGGGGATTTATTTTGTCTGAGTAAAACAATGCAAGCCACGCTCCTGTTCTGGCTCTGAGGCAGCTGAGGTCTTGCTCTGACAAGTTCCTGTGCACTCGAAGGGGCTGTGGTTTTGCTGCTCTCCGTGATGATTTCCCTGGGTGCCTCCCACCTCTGCTTCCACAGCCATTCCCAGGTTGGAAAACCTTCCCTGCTCCCCCGGGACTGTGTCTGCCCTCCCAGCGAGGGAAAATCCCCGGAGCAGGGCCAAGCCATGGGACCAGGGGCGGCCGTGGGGGAAAACTGACTGTGTGAAAGGCACCTGCACCCTGGTGAGCCATAATGCAGTGAGCAGCACTTCACAAATGCATTTCATGAGAGGATTCCCAGTGATTTTGACTGTTGCTGTGTGTGGTTCAGAGCTGGAGGTTACAATGGGGCACAGCCTGCGCTGTCAGAGATGACTGGCTTCAAGGTTTGCCTATTTTATTGCTGGATTCTTGTGTTGGAAAGGAACTTTCTGAAGGTATTTTTGATACTTTGGGAAGAGCAGAAGGGAATTTGATGTTCCTGTGCAGGAGGCTGTAACTCATTTCCAACAACTCTTTAAGCTGCAAGACTTCCACCCTTCAGGCTCTTGAGCATGTGTCCTGTCTATTAGTCCCAAATAGTGAAAGCAGCAGTGAAAGAAAAAGTGGAATTCCTGGGATGGTTTGAAAGCTGCAGCCCCCAGGGGTCTGGCACAGCGTGGGCTGAGGGGCTCTGCAGGGCTGGAGCCCCCTGGGGTGCTCTAGGTCCCAGACCACAGGCTGCACCCCAGTGCCCAGCAAATAAAGAGTTGGAACCACTGCAGGAAATAATGTTTTGCTGTAACATATCTAAGTACAGGTATAAGGGAGTGGAACAAGATGATCTTTAAGGTCCCTTCCAACCCAAACCATTTGGGATTCTAAGCGGTGCCTCAAATGGGGAAAGGGGTAAAGGGATGGTCCCGTCCCCGCTGAGCTCCCGGCTGGGGCTGGAGCCCTGCTGGGCTCCACTGGTGGTGACTGGGGTGAAAGGTCCCTGTGAGATGTGAGGGAGCCTCTGTTGTAGCAGCAGCTCTTAGCAACAGCCTCTCCAGGAGGGTTTATTTGAAGTTTTAGAGGTGGTTTAGTGAACCCACATGAGGGGCAGCGATGCTGGTATATTTGCATCCATGTGGGATGTCTCCTGTTTTTAAAAATGCTGACATTTCCGTGGCTCCAGAACACTCAGTGTAAATGGAAACTCCATTTCCAGCGCTGGCTGGAACTAACACCAGGCTGTGACCAGACATTTGCCTGCTACAAAAGCACGTTTTACCCAGCCTGTGATGAAAACCCTTCCAAATGACCCAGATATGGTTATCAGACATGAAAACAGAGCAAGAAGTTGCTAAGACAAAATCGACCTGAGGGGGCCCACAAAGCTGTTCTGTTTTGGGAAAAAGCCACCATTTCATCATGTAAAAGTGGCATTTTTCAGTAACAGCTCTGAGCTGTGGTCTCCCTCCTCTGAAGGGAGGCAGAGCCTGCCCAGTGTGAGCCTGCCTGCAGAACCCAGCACAGTTGTTCAGAGCTCTGGTTAATGCAGAGCTGTTAATTGTCTGACCATTAAATTACTTGGCTTCTACTTAGTCCCCACTGGGGGCTAATTTTAAATTCAATTAGCACAGAATTTAAGGGATATAGTTGAGGGATTCCAGAAAGCTGTGGAGATATGAAATCGTGTTTGATAAGATGCAGCCGGGAAAGGGAAGCTTTTAATCTCCATTTCAAGCTTTGAAACCAGGAGAAACTCCAAAAGAGAAATTAAATTCTCTTTGAATACATGTGCACAAGTGACATTCCTTTATGTTAACGTGCTGTAATTTCTACTTATTTTGTTCTTTCAGCCAGAATGTGAACCAGCCAAGGAAGCCTTTGGGAATTGGAGTCACAGGGGAGTATTTGTAAGCTCACACGTTGTTGGATTCTTTAGGTACTGGCTGGGACTTCCAAGTGTCAAACACCATTCCAGTATTTTCACTCCATCAAAACCAAGAGGGATGAGAAATCACACTTGGTGCTTGGATGTCCACGGGCTGTGGGTGCTGTGCTGTCCATGGGCTGTGGGTGCTGTTCTGCCCATGGGGCTGTGGATGCTGTTCTGTCCATGGGCTGTGGGTGCTGTTCTGTCCATGGCTGTGGGTGCTGTAGGGCAGCAGGGACCCCACCTCAGCCCATCCCATGGGACCCCCAAGAAGGCCCAGGGCTCTCCAGCCTCTCCCTCCAAACCTTTCTGGTCCTGGGGGCAGCGCTGTGCCCGGGCTCCGGGTCCCTGCAGTGCCAGGGTTCCGAGGAGGAGGAAGGAGCCTTCCTCCTGCTGCAGCAGCTCCCCAGCTGCAGGGAGGGAGCCGGGGTGGCACAGGCGAGGTGGCACAGGCGGGGTGGCACACGCGGAGCACACCCAGAGCACACCCTGGCACTGCCCAGGGCCAGCAGAGTTCCGTGGGTGCCCTGCATGCAGACTCAGTCCCTGCCCTGCTGCTCTGGCAGGACTCTGGGCATTCCCATTTTAGGGTAAATGTTGGCACAGCCCTGCCCTGCTCAGAGCTGTGTGCTGGGATGGAGCCTGTGCCCGGGCAGACAGCAGGGACAGTCCCTGCCCTGTGCCAGGGCAGCTCCTCAGGGATGAGCCTCATTCTCGTGCCTTTATTCTCCTTAACTCCTCTCCATTCCATATTACTTGTGCTGTCCACTTTTTTTTTCCTATTTTGATGTCTGCGTATATTTTTGGGAATAGAGCCCTATATAAAAATAGCTTTAATCAAAAATAAATAGTTTTTAATAGTACATTAAAAAAATCAAAAACCAAACCGCAGAATAATTAAAATTCAATTTAAAACTTTTTAAAGGATGGCAAGTTTATTTTTCTTCACTTTTCTGGCACAAATCCATTCAGAAACAGAGCCTGACAACCCATCTTAATTTTGGATAATTACATTTTTGCAATTTCTAATTTGCTAATCTATAGTAATTCTCCTGTGATTTTTAAAAGGTAGAAGGGGGAGTATGGAAAGCTGATTTCTGATCAGAGTTCTCCCTCCTATAATTAACTCCATCTAAAAAACCATAATTGATGCCTATATAGCTCCCCAACAGCATCTCTTGAATTGGAACACGCTGCATTGTAAACTGCGCTTTCTGCTCTGAAAAGATTGATTTGCAGCCACTACCAATCTGTTGCTAAGCACTCGGTGACGGCACACGCCGAAGTCCTCAAGGACAATACGGAACAGCCAGAATGTTTTTCTCAGTATCAAACCGTTTCCCCCCGTCTCCTGAAATATTGCATCAGTTGCTCCTTAATCAAAGCATAAGAAATGTTGCCAAGGCAATGCCAGAGCGCAGCTGGGGCCGGGCTGGCAGCGGCACTGCTGGGCTTGGGGCACAGCAGCAGAGCGGGGCTGGCCCTGGGGCTCAGCTCGGGTGGGATGTGGGGATGGGAGCTGGGCCAGGCCCTGCTGGGGCTGCACTTCCTCAGCTGAGGCTGGACACCAGAACAGGAGAGCCAGGGACGTTCCTTGGGGAGCCAGGGACGCTCCTTGGGAATGATCAGGCAGGTTCCTTGGAGAGCCAGGGACGCTCCTTGGAGAGCCAGGGAGGTTCCTTGGAGAGCCAGGGACGTTCCTTGGGGAGCCAGGGAGGTTCCTTGGAGAGCCAGGGACATTCCTTGGAGAGCCAGGGACACTGCTTGGAGAGCCAGGCAGGTTCCTTGGAGAGCCAGGCAGGTTCCTTGGGAAGGACCAGGCAGGTTCCTTGGAGAGCCAGGGACGCTCCTTGGAGAGCCAGGCAGGTTCCTTGGGAAGGACCAGGCAGGTTCCTTGGAGAGCCAGGGACATTCCTTGGAGAGCCAGGGAGGTTTCCTGGGAAGGACCAGGCAGGTTTCATTTGAAGGACCAAGCAGGTTCCTTGGGAAGGACCAGGCAGGTTCCTTTGGAGGCCAGGCAGGTTCTTCCAGAAGGACCAGGCAGGTTCCTCCAGGAGTGTCTGTGCTCAGCAGCAATATCCATTCCAAACATCCCAGAAACACAGAATTCTCCCCCAGTCCTGCCGTTCCTTTGGGACCATGGGGGAGAGACAGTGGGAATGTGCATCTGCAGCAGAGGAGTGATTCCTGCACACCAAAAAACCCAAATAAAGCCCCAAACCAAATCACAGTGCCTATCCACCTGTGCAATTTATTTACAGATGCAAATTGAAAACCAGTTCTTAAAAAGGGATCCTAAACCATCCGGTCAGGAAAGGTTCCAAATGCTGAACTCTCTGCTTGCCTGTTCTACTTTGTTATGAGGTTTTAATAAAAAGGCAGAGAAGAATGCCAACTGAGCTGGCACATCTGACATTTTGATAACCTCGTCAATAAAAGTTATTTTATTTTAAGCAGCTGCAGAACTCTGCCTTATTGTTTAGCTGTCTGTTCATTCTATTCCTGTCTTGTTGATAACAGTAAAAGGATGATGAGTAACGGTGGCAATCAATAGAAAGGCATGTTTCTTCCTCTATGACCATGAACCCAACTCTCCAAATTGCATCTTCAGATTCCAGGGTCTCTATTTCATCATAAAGAGATACACAGGGGGAAAACATCTGTGTTTCTAGACGGTTTTATGAATGTTTGTTCCCAGGTTTTCACTCTTCTGCACAACTTGAATTCTTTCAGAAGCAAAGCACAATGTTTGTTCCAGGTGGGGAGAAGCTTTTGAGCTGCATCACAAACATCTGATGGGCAGGTGACCACCGAGGGGGCTCCCAGCAGTGCTGCAGCCCCAGCCAGGCTCTGCCCCTCTCTGGCCTCTTCTGGCTCACTCCTGCCAGGACAGCTGAGGGAGCCTCTCTGGTCAAAACTATTACAGCTGCAAAAGTCAAAATGCAACTGAATGCTGCTCTCATCAACACTCAATGGAAGTCTGAGTGTCAGGTGTGTGAAAGTGCAGCTGGGAGCACAGAAATGGAGGTTCCTGAGCCACCAGCAGATCCCAGCTTGGAGCAGCTCCTCCACAGGCATACAGGGTTGGATGTATTTCATGGGTATACACGTGGAAACTGTAACACCAGAACGAAATTTGATTTATTGTTTTAAAGCACTACCTTCTGCCTTATGAAAATAATTTTAATAAAGTTTAGAGCCCCCACAGCTGCATTAGGGATGGATAAATAATGCAGAACTGGGAGCTGGGGCTGGCATCAGCAAATGGGGAAAAGCTCGTGAATGGTTCCTTTGCAAAAGTCTCCGTGCCCCTGGAGCCCTTCCCTCTCTAGGAACAGACTCAGGAGCCAGAGCTGGCAGGGCAGGGGGCAGCAGGAATGACACCCTGTGTGGGCAGCACCAGCTCTGGGCACACCTGGGGTGAACAACTGAGCTGGGTCACACTGGGCACACCTGGGGTGAATAACTGAGTTAGGCCAGCTCTGGGCACAGCCAGCCCAGGCTGAGGCACAGCAGGGCTCTGAGCTGCCCTGGTGCTGCCCTGTGGCTGCCCTGGTGCTGCCCTGTGGCTCTGGGGGCAGCTCTCAGGTCCTGTGGTGGCAGAGGAGCTCCAGCACCACCAGGGTCCCTCCTTTAACCCAGCTCTTACCCTTTAAGGGACCAAACTTCCCTGTGGGCTGCTGAAAACAATGGTTTCTGAGAAAAGATGATCACAATGCATCTCCACAGGAACATAATCTTTCAGCTCATCCTTGGGGGAATTTTTTGTCCCTGTTTGTGTGTAATTAGAAACTGAAAATACAGGCAGAAGGCTTGTTGTACATAAATTGACGTGCTCGGCTTTGGAGGCACATTTGAGTAGAACAAAAGGGACTGAAAAGACTGAAAACCGTTCACCTTGTGTGGAATAGGAGCAGAATGTACTCAGTGAGAGGGAGAACCAAGCAAACCAAACCAATGGGAAAGAAACCAACTGTTCCAACCTGCACTTCTGGGCCCTTTGGACTTTAACAATCTGGAAAGCGTCTTCTAGAATTAACCTATAGAACTTGATCTCTGTTGCTCTAATTTTTCCAGTTTACTCTATTTTCCTCCTCCTCTAATACCAGGATAATATTTTTCCCTATTTTTATTTCCTTGAGTTAATTCTGAGTATTTTTCCGTGGTTATTTAATATTTTCTATTCAGACTGTGACAGTTCTGCCTGTAGTTGAAAAAGCTCATGTTGTGTTGCCAAAAGCAGCAAGAGAAGCCAGGCTGCTTGTGTTAATATTTGCATTTGAAAGTGCAAAACTGAATTTTCTCTAGTACCAGACACTTCTCTCCTGGTAAAAGTGCTGGAGAAAAACATTTGCTGGGTAGGGGGAAAGATGCAAAAAATACTTATGGAAAATACCACTTATTGAAAGGTATTTTCAAAATACAGAGTCCTTGGAAATGTCAGCAATCTGTGGAGCAGCTGAAGAAGTTATGCTGTGGTTCAATCCCCTAGAACAGTTTCCTATTTACCTTTAATGCCACATTCAGCTCTTAGGGAGGAAATCCCCAGCTCCATAATGGCTTTGGGGCTGGGGGCACTCATTCGTTGGGTTTGGCTCTCAGTTTCCAGCCTTGCCAGGGGATTTGGTGATGAGATTTGGTGTTTGCCTGTCTCTGGTGTGAGGGGGCAGGAGGGAGGGTCCCTCCAGCACAGAGTGTCTGTCAGTCCCTGGCCTGGGGTCCTGCTGGGGTCCTGCTGGGGTCCTGCTGGGATCCTGTGATCTTTCTGGGATCCTGCTGGGCTGCTGGAATTCCTGGATGTGATTCACCCTGGCTGTGCCTGTGTCACCCTGGCTGTCCCTGCTCCCCCTGGCTGTCCCTGGCTGTCCCAGTGTCACTGCAAGGTCCTCTCCAGCTCCTCAGTGGCCTCTCCACCAGGTCTCACCATGGCAAAGGGGCTCTGCTGGCCTGCCCAGGGTCGAGATGTCCCTCTGAGCCTGGCCAGTGTGTCCCCTGCAGCCTGGGACACTCCTCCTGCTCAGGCTGGTTCTGGGGGATCCCTGTGGCACACAGAGCCCAGGGGATCGGGCAGGGTCTGATGGAGAGCACCAGATCCTCCCCAGTCTGTCTCCACATCCATCATAATTGCCCCGAGTGTTTCTCACTGGGACTGGTAACATAATAATTGTTGCATGATTTGCTGAAATCCACGTTCTTTTTTAAAGATGTCATTTATTTGACAAATGCTTCTTTGCACGCTGTCACAATAAGAGAGAAGAAGAGACTTGCAGGGTGAAGCTGTGCTCTGAGCAGCACTGATTTAGTGATTAGTGTCATGTTCGTCTTGGATTTTGTAATTCAGACTCATTAACCTGAAAATATTCTTGCAATTTTCTTCTCCTAGACTGGTTTGAAAGTACAAAAGCAATCTCTATTCATTTCCAAGGAATCCAAGAGCAACTGTCTCTAGTGAGGCACTGAACAAGGAGGGGGCAGGCTGAGAGTCACAAAATGGTATTTAAAGCATTACTTCTAGCATTTGTTTCAAATCTCGATCAAAACAGTATTTATGTGCTTTGCTTCAGCAGTGAGACTAAATCCCAGTGCTGGAGGGACCCTCTGCACTGCCTGACTGATGGGGTCCCCAGTGGGCTCCTGCTGGGCCTGGGGCTGTCCCAGTCCCACCGACAGACAAACTGGTCTGTGCTTTACGGGGCTCTGGGCAAGAAATTCCAACTCGCTTTGCTCTCCCTCCCAGCCCCACTTTTGGGGCCAGGTTGTGAGCCTGTCTGTCCAAACAGCACCCCAGAATATTCCAGAATGTGGAATGGATTCCCCCATGTGCCACTGGTGGCAGAGCAGAGTTGGGCTCCCTGGACTCTCCCGTTTTTCTGGCATCACTGGTGCAGCTCCTGGGTTTTGCACCGAGCAGCTGTGAACGCTTTTCCTAATGGAACAGTTTCCTACAAACGAAATCCTTAATTTGTGTGTGCAGATCCCTTTTAATATAATCAGGCTCTTTGTTCAAAGAGCAGATCTGATGAAACATCCCATTTCAGCGAGGGCAGTTTAGGCCAGACATCAGGAAAACCTTGCTAATGATTAAAATGGTGAGGCACGGCCTGGGCTGCCAGCAGAGCTTAAGGAAACTCCATCATGGGAAGTCTTTAAGAATAATTTTGGCAGTTATTATCAGGAATGATTTAACTATAATTGATCTTGACTTGGAGCAAGAGAATGGACTGCATGATTTCTTCTTTCTTGTTTTGCATGATTTCCAAGAAATTCTCAAAAAATAGAGTTGAATTTAGATGGTTCAGTATTTCCAAATGTTCCTTCCCCTCTTTCTAGGGGAATTTTTTACTACATTTCAACTGAGCGTGCAAATAGTTGGACACAATTTGTAATTTCGCACATGTCAAGGTCTGAACCTCTTGGGGATGTAGCTCCACCTCTCTAAATAAATATTTAAATATTTTTCCTTCTCCTGTCCTTGGTGGGTTTGTTGTGTTCCAGAGTGGCCTTGAGTTGGGTTTCCCCAGAGAAGCCAAATGTGGGGATGGGGTTGGAAGGAAGAGCTGCAGCCACTGTGCAGAGCCAGGCTGAGCCAAACCCTTCAGCTCCACAAAGAAGAATTAGAATAGAGAGGGCTTTAAGCAAATTCTGCTTGAGTTAAGTGAAAGGAAGAGCTGAGCATTCAGAAAATGACTCAGTGAGCAGCGAGGAGGGGGCTCTGCCTTGAGCTCCTGTCTCAGGGCTGCTTTATTAACTCCTGGAGTGAAGTGACTAACAGCAGGACTGATGCACAACCTGATAATGTCCTTGACCTTAGAAGCCTCCATGAAAGATATCATTTGCTCATTTTCTAATTTAAAAAAAGCAGTTCTATTAGTCACCCTTTACATTTGCTCCTCCAGACTCTGTGGAGATAGATGGATGCAGATGCAGATTCACACTTGCTGTGCTCAGCACGGGCATTTCAGCCCTGTGTGAGGTGATGTCCCAGCCTGCTGGGGCTGTGTGCTCTGTGCCTGCCTGCAGGATGGGCAGGGGCACCCAGAGCCTGGGGGCAGCTCCCTCCCACCCCAATCCCACTGCAGGGCACTGCCAGGCCAGAGCTCAGCACATTTCCCCTCTCACACATTTCCTTCATTCAGGCTGGACTCTCACCGTGACACAGATCTGCAGCCTGACAGCAGATACCCCAGCTCATATTCCCTGACTGAGCTGGAGCTGCTTTCCAAATCCCCGTGACTTTGCAAGTTGGAATTAGAATATTTAGGCAAACCACACAAGTGATTTTGGCTTCAGGATGTGCAAAACTTGCCTGGTGAGCTTTAGCCAAATAAAACCACGCTGGGTTTTATTTCCCGGCAGCTTTTCCAGGCAAGGATGCTTTTCAGAAAATGAAACCCATTGAGCCAGGCCAGGCCAAGCAAAGAGGGAAGGGTGTGCAAAGGTTATAACCGTGGAACACTGCAAGGGTTTTGCTCCAGGCCTCTGTGCTTTCACTGAGTCCAGCAGAACTCAGCCCTGGGCACTCAGGGGCAGCCAGGAGCACCCGAGAGCTCATTTCCACCTCAGACTGTCTCAGTCCTGACAGGCTGTGAAACACCTGAATGAGCTGAAATGTTCTGTACAAAACCATTTTGTCCTTTGTTAGTGAATGGCTGTGTCCAGGTATTGCCATCCCTGGGCTGCTCCAGGGAGCAGGAGGACACGGCTGTACCTACAAATCAGACTGCCAAAGGTGTTTGTTGTCCATGGAGCTCTGTGGTTGTCCATGGAGCCAGGTTGGAGGGGACAGGGTAAGGTGTCCCTGCCCATGGCAGGGGGTGGCACTGGGTGGACTTTAACGTCCCCTCCCACCCAAACCACTCTGGGATTCTGGGGTTTTCTGTATTCAATTCACAACACAGGTTAGGCATGGGGAAACAGCTGATGAGGAAGCAGTTCTGCCCATATCTGATTCTGGTGTTTAATTCAGTATTTCTGGCCAAATCAACCTGGTTTTGGCATCAAGAGTCCCAGCCCCTCCTCCCCCAGCTTCAGAGCTCAGAGAGTCCATCTTTGGAGAAAACCAAAGAATTGGCATCTCCTGTTGTTTCTAATTTCTTATCTGCACACAGGTGACTCCCAGTTCCCCACCTGCCCTGGGAGCATCTGTGTCCTGGCTGGAGGAGCTGAGCTCTGGGGGCACAGAGCAGTGCCTGGTCCCTCCTGCTCTGCGGGATCAGCTCCTGCAGGGTTTTGCCCAAAGTCAGTCCTGCCCTGCGGGGTCTGTGAGCCTCCAGCAGCTCCCTGGGACACTGAGCTGCAGGGAGGAGAAGAGAGGCTGTGGAGAAGTGCTGAGCTGTTCCTCCTCCCCTCCTGGGCTCAGCACTGCCCAGGCAAGGCAGCATCCTGCAGGAATTCTCTCTTATATGGCTTAGCTTGGCTGAAAACTTCACGAGCCTGAGCGGAGTTTGGGTTTGTGATCCCATCCAAAGCGGGAGATGTTTTGCCAGGGGTTGCTATGAAAATTGCTCCCAGCTCCATTGACTGCCTGGGCTGCTCTGCGGCATCAATTCTATCCCTGGCTGACACCTTTGATTTTGGAATTGTCTCCATTTTCCAGAGAAAAGTATGTACATCAGCTATTTTTGGATAGCATATATTTAATCTCCTGCAAGAAATGGAGCAAGTCTCTTGTTCCTTATTTCCAGAGCCATTACATTTCTCTTGGTGACAGCTCCAAAGAGCAGAAATCCTTATCTTCTCTAATGTCTTCATTTGGGTGATCCAAAGGCACTAGACCAAAGATTCCCTCCCGTGCCACTGTGGGGTAAATCCTGGGCAGCACCACCCAGGTAAGGCAGCTCCTCCCTCATGCTGCTGAAAGGGAGCGTTCAAAAGGAGCCAGGCTCTGGATGGTTCTTGTGTCTGCCTGGAAGCCAATTTAAAATGCTGTGGGCTGTTCATCATCTTCTCTGGTCATTCTTTTCTTTTCTGCCTAGCTGAGGATAAGCTGTGGTCTTTGCACCATGTAAAGTGCGTTTGGACTCTGCGCTGGAGTGAAAAACGAGCTGTTATCTGTGCCAGTACTGAGGAGAGAGGGAGAAATCTGGGACAGTCTCGGGGGCTGCCAACGGAAACAAGCGTGGAAGATGTGACTGGTTTAATAGAAAACACAGAGCAGAGGCACTCGCTGCAGGCTGCTCCTGTGGAAACGCGCCCAAAAGTCCCAGCAGCTTCAGAGGGGCTGAAGGACACGGCCTGGGGGAGTCCCTGGGCTGTCCCCAGCCCTGCTCTGGTCATGGGGAGCTGGGCTGAGGAAACCTTGGCAGGGTCTGTGCTGCCCAGGCTGGAGGGGCTCACGCAGCCCCAGCGCCCGTGGGCTCTCTGCCTTGCCTGTGCTGCCCCTCCTGCTGCGCCTGGCACCAGGGCGAGGGGAATCCTCAAACCTGGACATGTGGAGAGGTCACCCAACAACCCAACAACGGGACATTGCTGTCCGGGAGTTTTGATGTTAAATCTTTTTCTCTCAGCAGCACCAGCAGCCAAAGGGTGGAAGAGCAGCCCAGGAATGTTGTGCCATCCCCAAGGAAGGGCATCCCCTGTTCAGAGCTGTGCTCTGCTGGGACTCACAGCAGGGACACCAACACTGGAATCAGGAGGGGCTGGATAAACACCCCTGTGCTGCTAAGTCCAGCTCAGCTGGCAGAGTGCAAAGTGCTGATAAAATAGATTTTTCTTCCTGACAGGACAGGTCCTGCAAGGAACGTGGAGCTGGACTCAATGATCCTTATGGGTCCCTTGCAGCTCCAGGTATTTTCAACTCCACTATTTTACTTTCTGCCTGGTTTCTAGTTTACCCTAAGTGCATCTGATTGGGTAAAAGCACCCAAAATGCAGCAAGCTGCCATTTCCCTGCCTGGTGTTTGCCAGCCAAGTGGGACAGCCCCCTGAGCCCGGGCTGCCCCGGGGCTCTCACATTCTCTGAACAGAGACATCATTCTCTCTCTCAGAGTTTTCTCCTGGAGAAGCACAGAGGCTAATTTTGGCTAATTTTGGCTAATTTTACTCACATAACCTCTCCTGTGGCTTCCCTGCAGCTGTACCAACGTGGTGGTGTTGGGGCAGGAGCAGGTCCTGCTCAGAGAACCAGTCGGATCTCAGACACTTTAATTGTTGCTTTGTCAGAGGGCCATGGAAGGGTTCCACGGCCTCTCTGAGCTTCAAGGGAAGAATTTTGGCCCAGTGGTGAATGTGAAGTAGGAGGAAAGGCTGGCTCTGAAATAGGGGTGATCTGCACAGGAGGCGAGGTCTGCCCTGCCTGGGCGGATGATTTCTGGGGTGCAGAGGAGCGCAGTGCCCAGCCTGGGGGAGATCAGTGCAGGGAAAAGGGCCAGCCTGGGTCAGAGCTGCTGGGCTGCTCTGCTGAGGGCACATGCTGCTCTCTCAGGGCTTTTCATAGAGCAGCACAGAGGGAAGAAAGAGAAAACCATTCCTATTTCTGCTCCTTGTTTTCCCATGTGGAATGTGTGTGGAGAATTGTTTCCCTGGGGTGTTGCTTGGTTGGATTCTGTGAGGATTGTTTGAGCCCAAAGGCCAATCCAACCCACCTGGGGCTGGGCTCTCAGAGAGGGCCAGGAGCTGTTAGTTAAATATAGTAGTTAGAAAAAGTAGGTTTGTAGTTTGAGTACCTCCTTTAAACAGAATATTAATGTATTATAGTATAGTTCTAATAAAGAAATCATTCAGCCTCTGAGCTGGAGTCAGACACCAGCATTTCTCCCCACTGGTTTCACCTGGTTTCCAATTCTCTGCCCCCAGCAGGCTCGGGGTGCCAGGGATGTCCTGCTCCTCCCTGGGCACCTCCTGGGCACCAAGGCAGCGCCTGGAACACGCAGCCACGGTTCCATCCTCTGCAACTGCTGCCATGTACACACAAAGGTCAAATTAACAGCGCCACCATCTCCCAGCCTCTGCTTCTAATTAATTAAAAAGAATCAGATACTAATTAGCATTCTTAATTGGGCTTGTCAGTCCCAAATGAGCCCAATGGAAACCAATAAAATCTCAGTTCAGGCCTTCATTACCAGAATGAGAAGTTGTTTATTTTTCTTACAAAATAAAGCATCTCCTCAGAATTTCCATCTGCCTTTGCTGGAAGGAAGAGCTGTCTGTGAATCCTCCCTGATGGTTTTGGGAACCTTTAGCTGTTTTCTCCTCAAGAGTCTGAACTGGCACTTTTGGGTGCTTTTGGGGTTTGCTTTCCCATCCTATTTTATTAGCAATTACATTTTTCATATCTTTGCTGAAAAATTACTTCACAAGCGACTTCCATGTCATTTTTGACATCGAACAATATTTGTTTCTCAGGAAAAGTTGTTCTGCTTGTCCAGACAATGTTCAGGGTTCTTAAATAGAGGTTTTATTCCCAAATCAGTGCTTCTACCTGTTCTTGTGTGGCATAGCATAAGAGGCATGGCATAATGCTTCTACCTGTTCTTGTGTGGCATGTGCAATTGGGGGACAGAGGTTCCCTTGTGTAACTATTAATCTTTAGCGTGGCAAATGTCCTTTTTGCCAGCAAAGCCAAGCCCTGAGCCAGCTGTCTGTGTCCTAGGCACCACTGGGCACTCGTGCTCAGGTGTGCTGTGGCAGCAGGACGGGGATGCCCCTCTCTGTGCCAGGGCAGGGCTGGCACGGGCTGCAGCGTGGGGAAGAGCACAGAGATGTGCAGAGGAGGAAATACCTGCACCCTGAGCACCCTGGCAGGGAGCATCGGGTGCCAGAGCTCTCGGGGCTCGGGCATAGCCAGGGGGCAGAGCCAAGGTCCTCAGTGCCCCCCCAGAAACCTGGAGCTACTGGAAGTCACCTTTCCTTCCAGCCACATCTGCCAGGACTGAGTAAGGGAAGAGGAAAAAGATTAACTAACTGTTGAATAAGGATTTCTGTTCATTCTTTCTACTTCAGACTCACACTTAAGCCTCAAGTGAGCTCTGCAGGCTCAGCCTGTCCCACGGACGCTCCCGGACACACAGAAAGCCCTGGGGCAGGGCTCTGTGCCAGGCTGGCACAGGGCTGGTGGCCCAGGCTCTCTCACCAGCAGAGCTGGCCTAGCAGGAGCAGGGGTTTTTGAATATATGGAAGAAGAAATTGACTTTTATTTTCATTGGAATCCCCTAAGTGTCTTTGACAAGCATGGCCATAATGTTGTTTATACAAGCAGAGGTACCAATATCTGAAGTATGGAAATATTGCCACAGTATAAACACAGGGCTGGGCTGAGCTGAGATCCTCTCCAGTATCGATGGGACACTGCCATCCTCCTGACATATGGTAATGGTTTCTCCCAATCATCTCCTGCAGAAGGAGTTCTGGGCCAACCACTCATACGTTCAAATTCCATAAAATATATAGCAGAGTTTATAAAGTTATTAGAACAGAAATGGGTTTGGAGCTCTCATTTCATTGTACAATGTGCGGCTTCAGCAGAAGAAATCTGTAAACAGCTATTTTAGCTGAATACAAAACTCTCTTTAATATTTACTCTGACAATCTTAATGGTGGAGCTCAGCCAACGTGTTTATGCAGCCCCATGCCTGAAGGTTCTGCCTCAGCCTCACAGCTGAATGTTTTCCTGTGTGATGGACGATGATTTCAAACTGCTGCTCTCCCCAGTCCTCAAATGCAAGACAGTTTTTGTTGCAAGCTGTCATTTCACTGTGGAGGCAGATTCCACACAGATTTCGTGTCAGTGTTTGTACATGAGGAGCAGAGCTTGGAGGTTCCCTCTGCAAAAGTAACAGAAGAACAGGATCAGGTCCTCCAGGGCTCAGTTAAAGAGTAATAAATAACATTGATGTGCATCCTTGAAATAATTATGTTTGCTAAACAACCAAACTGAAACACTATACCAGAATCTTTATGGCAGTTAAAATTCAACATTAAAATTGCTTTTTACAGTTGTTGCCTGGACACCCAGCACTGGATCAAGCCTGGGTAAAAGTCAAATGCAAACAGCTTTGTTTGGCTCTGAGTACTTGTTACTGTCTCCCAAACTCAAGGGATGCTTCAGGAGAGAGACACAAACAATTCCCTAGTAACTGGCTCGTCGATGCAGAGCTAATCAATGCAATTAGCTGAACTTGGCTGAGTGATTAGTCTCAGCTTTGAGCAAACCCCTGTCACAGGCTGTGTTTGCAGCCCTGTGCCATCAGCAAAGTCATAACACCCACAGCTCTTGCCCATCCTTTGATGCCAGTATTAAATTACCTTCCCTTCCATCTGCACAAGCCAGGCTGATATAAAATGATGTGAGAAGTGTGCAAAGAAATAGGTTTATAAAGGTAATTTAAACAGAGTACCCTGTGAAAGGCCTAAGGAAATGCTACTGAGCAGTGGGGAGCAGTGGTGTGATAATGGAATAGAGGCAAAATTATGGAAATTGCACTTCATTGAGCATTTATTCTGAATATAACCCAGCACTCTGCCCATCTGTAGGAGGTGTAAAGCAGAGTTCAGAGTGGCTGGGGCACCTGTACTGCTCCAGTTGCTTTAGTGACTGATGGTGAATTTATACTGAGGCTGGAATTTCAAAAGGGCTCTCTTCCATTTTCTTGTTTATATTTAGTGTAAATCTAAATAGAGAAGCAATCAAATGATGAGATTAACACAAATTTTGGTGCACTTTTACTGATTGCCACTGTATGACCTTCTAATTATTCCATGCCTCCAGCTTAGGCACCCTGAAAACTCCATGGTTTTATTAATGGGGATTCTTCTCCTTTCAGAACATCATTCCCTGAACTCCTCCCCAGTTTCCTCCCTGTTCTCCAGCCCTTGGTGCTTGGCAGCCTGTGCTCAGTGCCAATAAAGGTGACATGAGGGACAGCAAGGGCACTGCATGAGAAACGATGGCCTGGGGAGGAGACCCTCAGGGGAGTCACGCACCCCTCTGTGCAGAGCCTGTAGAAATCAGGAGGGAATAAAAAACCCCAATTACGTCACAAATTCTCAGCTCTGCAACTGAAATGTCAGTAGCTGCAGTCTGACTGTAAACATCAAACTGCTCTGCATGGAGTTTTGCCTCCACGCTGTTGTAGGGCTGCTGTAATTTTGGGCATTTGGACTGGACAAACGAAGTGCTCAGGTGGGCACAGGTGGTCCTGGTGCCTGGGCTGGCCGAGGGGGTGGCACAGAGCTGAGGGCTTGGGAGAGGTGTCAGGAAAATGGGGCTCCAGGGGCTTTTCCCTGCCACGACTGAACACAGTTTGTGTTCAGCAAATATCTTCATGTGCTTTATTCCAGCCTCTGAAACCAAACCTCAACTAAACCAATGCGACCTTGCCCAAGAACATGTATTTTGGTTTGGTTCCTAATTTTAACTTCTAGATAAAACTGAAGAGATTTGGCTTTTCCCATGGCTCCTCATTCCGAGCTGGCGTCTGCCCTCGGTGAGTGAGAGCAGCCTGGCTGCTCTCCAGGAGCTCCCTGAGCTGCACCAGCCTGAAACATCTGATTATTATTATGTGGCCTTATTGCCACTCCGCTTCCAGAGCCCCTGAACTGAATGGGAAGAGACAGTTTTAATATCCTCTGCAGGAGGATTTTCCAGGAACAGAGGTGTGTGTTTGGCACAGGGAGGCTCTGCACATCACCCTGCAGGAGGCTGCCAGGCTGAGCCCAGGGCAGCCCTTGCTGAGCAGAGTGCTCCATGCCCCAGGGCACAACCCTGGGGGAGATGTGGGCTCCTGCCAGGGCTGGCGTGGGCACAGCAGCTCCCCTGAGCACCATCCCACAGCTCCTGCTGCTCACCTGCCCGTGTGCCCCTCTGGGGACGGGGCTGGGGGCAGCAGCAGCCCGTGTGCAGTGTGAAACGCAGCTCATGGCTCCAGACATCTGAGCTGGAAATATATTCACTCATGATATCCTGGCTTTCATAAGTCTGAGGCTTTCTGATGTTTTGGGGCTGTTGTCATCTTGATTTATTTTCTGGGCTTGAAAGGCTTGAACTTGGATATCCATCTTTAGGTTTGTGCCTGTCTGCTCAGCACTTCCCTGAGTTGCTCTGGTATTTTATCTTCCTAGAAGATTACTCTGCTGGAGTAAATGTAAGGATGGCAAAACCCTCTGGAGGCAGTTTGGGCTGGTTTATTTAGAAAGAAAAATGTGGCAGATTTTCAAAAACGCTGCTGTGGGAAAGAAGGGAACAGTCTCTTTTGGAAACCTCGTGCTCAGGTGATCTGAAGGATCCCGTGGTGCCTGCTCCCACTGGGACCTGCCCTGAGGACAGGCTGGGATGTGGCAGTCAGGCACTGGCAGTGAGCTGGTTTTAAAGGTGGGGAGGGACCCGTGCATTCCATTGCTGTATCTGTTTTCTCCATTTCCGAATGGTTTGGTCTGGAAACGGGACCGGGAGCGGTGACACGAGGGGGACATGGCCCCGTGGGGACAGGGCCCCATGGAGACAGGGTCTGTCTGCAGCTGGACACATCCCTGTGCAGCCTCCCCCAGCCCCAGCTTGGCCTGCCCGCCCTGCCCGGGGCACACAGAAGGTTCTGGAAGCTCTGGGCCATGGCAGACAGAAGGTTCTGGAAGCTCTGGGCTGTGGCAGACAGAAGGTTCTGGAAGCTCTGGGCCATGGCACACAGAAGGTTCTGGAAGCTCTGGGCCATGGCAGACAGAAGGTTCTGGAAGCTCTGGGCTGTGGCAGACAGAAGGTTCTGGAAGCTCTGGGCCGTGGCACACAGAAGGTTCTGGAAGCTCTGGGCCATGGCAGACAGAAGGTTCTGGAATCACTGGGCTGTGGCAACGGAAGGTTCTGGAAGCTCTGGGCTGTGGCACACAGAAGGTTCTGGAAGCTCTGGTCCGTGGCAGATGGAAGGTTCTGGAAGCTCTGGGCCATGAGGGCTGACCCAGTGCTGATGTGCTGCCGCTGCCGTCACTCGCAGGGCAAGTTTTAAAGACAGACCTTGGGGCCTGGTTTGAATATTTTGCAACTGTCAGATTTGCTTTAATCCCCATCTTCTTTGAGCAGCAAAGACTGTAGAAAAGAATTTATTTCCTTGTCTCTTTTCCCGCCATCTGTTTGATGCTGCTCCAGCACAGAGTGAATCAGGGATCCGGGCTGGGAAGGGAGAGCCAGATCTGCCTTCTTGTCTTTGCAGGCGCGTTTCGGGGTCAGCTCCTCAGCGCCTCTGAAACGCGGCTCAGGAACACTGCGGCTCCTGGTGCCAGCAGAGCTTTGTGGCAGCCGCTTCAGAGAGCTGAGGGAACTTTTTCTGAGAGAAATCACCACCACCGCTTTGACAGCAAATATCCATCTTCAGCCCAGAGCGCTTAATGGCCATGAGCTAATCTTCATCATAAATACCAGTTCCAATTTTGCTTCCAACAGGTGGAATGGCAAATGGTGAGTGTTGGCCAGCTGAAATTAGCTTGATCTCAATCAGAACTACAGTGGGAGCTCGGGCTCTGAGGGCAAACACAAAGATTAAGTGTCACCCTGCAGAAAAATGATGGATTTGCTGCAGGGGAAGAAAGAAACCGAACTCCTCATTTCCAAGACCCCTTGCTGGAATTGTTCCAGGTAGACTTTGGCTGCTCTGTGCTCGAAGCACACGGGTTCTGAGGTGTGAATTTCAGACAGATGAGAGAGGGACTTGCAGCTGCAGGGAAGCAGAGTGGGTGCCCAGCTCCTCAGGCCAGCCCCGGTGCCGCCGCTGGCTCGGTGGGCACGGGCTGGGCAGGGCTGCCCGGCACTCGGGGCTGGTCAGTGCCACCAAGAGCCGCTCTGCTCTCCACCCCACACAGAGGAGCCACAGCTCCTGCCCGCCCGCCCTCGGGCAGTCCCTTGGCTGCTGCCTCAGTTTCCCAGCTGTGCCAGCAGCACCAGGAGGCCGGGGCAGCTTCTCAGGGCTCCGATTCCAGCGTGGGGAGCAGAGGCTCCCCTGCCCACGGAGCTGACGGGGCACAGCTGGGGTCCCCAGGGCTGTGCTGGGCATGGGCTGTGGATGTGGGGACAGAAATTCCCAGTGCCAGCCCTGTGCCACACAGCTGGCGAGGTGCTGCGGCTCCCCCAGCTCAGCCCCAGCTCTGTGCCATTCTATCTTTTATATCCTTTGCCCCAGTTCCCTGTGAACTCCTCCAAAATTAACGGGCTCTGTGTTTCCCAGCCTTTTACCAGCTACCAGAATGGCTTTCTTTGATTACTAAAAGACTTCGAGCTTCCCAAACATCATCAGGCATTAAAAGCATAAAGGAAGGCGCAGGCTGTGCTAGGGGGACTTCACAGGCTGATTTCTTTGTAGCAGTGAAACGCTTTGAATCGAGCTGTGATTGAGCAGTGACTAATACCGAGCACAGACATCTCTTCTCTTATTTAGATCTCGTGCACCACTTTTATAACAATGCTGAATAAAATCACCAGTGCTGTATTGTGGCTTCTCCAAGGATTTCAGTTTGTTTATTAAAATTGCTGCACCAATCTGGACGGGCTCTCAGGAAGGCAGAATGCTTTGGGAGATCAGCGTTCAGATCGGGATTAAAGAATGTAGGGGAGAGCCGGAGGGACAGTGGGACAGAGGGACAGGGGGACAGGGGGCAGTGACAGAGGGACAGAGGAAGGGAAGGGAAGGGAAGGGAAGGGAAGGGAAGGGAAGGGAAGGGAAGGGAAGGGAAGGGAAGGGAAGGGAAGGGAAGGGAAGGGAAGGGAAGGGAAGGGAAGGGAAGGGAAGGGAAGGGAAGGGAAGGGAAGGGAAGGGAAGGGAAGGGAAGGGAAGGGAAGGGAAGGGAAGGGAAGGGAAGGGAAGGGAAGGGAAGGGAAGGGAAGGGAAGGGAAGGGAAGGGAAGGGAAGGGAAGGGAAGGGAAGGGAAGGGAAGGGAAGGGAAGGGAAGGGAAGGGAAGGGAAGGGAAGGGGGCCAGAGCCGCTCCCCGGACCCGGACCACCGGGACCCACTCCGTGCCCCCACCGCGGAGGGTGGGAGAGAAGGGCTCCAGAGACCTCCTCAGCAAAGCGGGGGGGCTCTGCTTCCTGCAGATGTGTTGTTTATAAATACGTGCTGTACTTAGGAAAGTGCCGCTCAATTTACCAATAGCGCTGGATTTATTTTTCCCAGTTGTCTCCAGTCGCTGAGCCAGAGCCGCGCAGCCCATTGGCCGCCTGCGATGGTTTCTCAGCAAACTGGCAATTAAGGAGCAGGAAAAACGCCTGTGAGCCACAGATACCCAGAAACAGGCCGGGGGGATTGACTGGGCTGCGGCGGGAGCCATCGGCAGGGCCGGGGCCCGTCTGCAGCGCCGCCGTGCCACGGCCGGGCTCGGAGCACCGCTGGCACCGCTGGCACCGCTGGCACCGCTGGCACCGCTGGCTGCCAGGAGCGGCCGCTCCGGGGTTGAGCGCTGGTGCAGCGATGTCCCCGGCAGCGAGGGGACGCGGGGACATCTCGGCACACCTGCTGCAGGAACATTGCTGGCCTGAGGAAGGCTCGTCCCTCTCCTCTCTCCGAGCCTGGCACCCCTCAGGGCTCGGCACTCACAATTCATGTTTTGGGCATGGTCTGAGCTCGCTCCGTGCTCCCGCAGTCTCCTTGTCCCCAGCTCTGCCCTGGGGTGCCCCCAGCTCCCCGGCACAGCCCGGGCACCAGGAGCCTCCTGCAGCCCTGGCACCCCATCCCTGGCACGCCTTCTCCTCCCTCCACCCTCCAGGGAGGGCAGGGGCAAAGCCGGGGCCTCGCAGCATCACCCAGAGAGGGCACCAACAGAGGGGAGACCCGTGCAGAGCCTGCCAGGGGCCATGGTGGGCACTGCCTCCTGGCCGGGGTGCCACTGGCACCCACTGGGTGGGACCTTTGGCCCCACTGGCGGTGGCCACCAGCGCTGGTGGGGCTGCGCCGGGCCCGTGGCAGCCTGCGCCCAGCGAGGCTCTGCAGAGGGTGAGGCACAGCCAGCAAGGGCTTCTCGAGCTCTTTTGCTATTTATTCCCCAGCCATTGGAAAAGCGATTGTGTCCTGAAATAATTCCTGTGCTGTCATATGGGGAGCTGATGATAGAACCAGAAATAGCTTCCCCCACGGTAATGCCTCGTGGTGTGCTGCAGCACAGCCCTGCGCTCTTTTCTCCTCTCTTATCCCTCAGTTCTACAGAAATACTCAGAAATTTGGGGAAATTTCTCCTTTTCCTTCTCAGCCTGTCTCTCAGAGCTGCACAAAACTTAACTCCTGGCAGGGCTCCCATTATCGGTTTTGTACATTCTGATATACATTAGTCTGGAATATAAAAATCTTCTTTCGTATTAAAGCTAATCTAGAATTTTGATTTAATAAATTGGATCATGCTCAAGGAAATCAGAGTGAAATATCAGCTTGTTAAGTTTCGTATCACCAGCTCTCTGATAGGTATAATACGGCAATTTCTGGTGAATAAATTATCAAAAAGTTTTATGTGCTGTGTCTAATCTCAATTTCCATCAGAGAGAAATTACCACCTACCTCCCAAAGGATTTTTTATTATTATTCTTCTGTACAACAGCAAAATTAATTATGTTGTTTGGGGTGGGAGTTTAGGAAAAAGACACAGAGGGTGGTTCTTAGGGAATTATCTTATTAATGTTACTTCAGCCACGCAAATAAACACGAGGGATCCACTTGAGATGAGGCAGAGTCATCAACTGCTTTGGTTCAGTGGATCAACTCTGCCCCACTTCAAAGTCTCACCTTCATTATTTGGCACCGGCTCTCAGCTTTATCAGTTTTTAAATGCCCTCCTCTGCTCAGCACTTTGGAGATATTTTCCTGAGCGGGTTGTTTTTTCCACTGGCCCTGCTTGAGCTGCATCATTATTCCACATCTTAACGGCACTCTAATCTTCCTCCTAATTACATGTAATGAGTATTTTGGAGTTGACAGAAGTACATCAAGACATAATAATAAAGAAAATTACTAAATTGAGTCTTCCAATTACATTCTATTAGCTCAGATGGTTGGCATCTAGTAGAAATAAAAATAGACATTATTAAAACCCCTCCATTTCCCCTTGGTATTTTATCCCAGCCCCACATGGTGCTTCCACAGTCACACCCCCAGCAGGTTCTGTGTCCAAGCCAAGCCTTGCAGAGAAGAGCAGAGCAGGTTCCTGGCTGTGCTGGAGAGGCCAGAGCACAGCTGGCTGCCCTGGGAGCAGCTCCATCCCTCAGCTGGGAAGCCCTGGGGCCACGAATTGCCCCCAGGGTCTGAGGGTGCTGTAAATGGTGACCCCCGGCACGGCAGCAGTGGCACTCCGCCCCTCTTAGGATAAACTCCACTTTTCTCCTGTTCCTTATTGGAGGAAGCAAATTTTGTTCATTCTCTGACTGGAGGGTGGAGGCTTTGCTCTTGTTTTCTTACCACATCTTGTATTATTTATGGCCTCTTTCCACAGTGCTGATTTTAGCATATATAGAGGAAATGTCATAATTACCACAGCCCTTCCATCCACAGAGCCTGCTGAGTTTTGTCACCTGGTGATGCAGCCGTGGGTCAGTGCAGGGTGGGCACTGCAGCATCTGCCACTGGGGCCTAGGCAAACTCTGCAGCACCTTCATCCCCTGTCCTTGATCTGGTGTCCAGCCCAAGCCACAGCAGCTGCACCCAAATCCTCTCAGGGTGGGTGGTTTGTGTTGAAGCTCCTCTGCCTTTCGGATCTAAATGCAGACATTGTTCCCAGGGTTTGTGTCACCCCAGGGTTACCTTGTCCTCACCTTTTTCTTCTCTTTTTGCTTCTCTTTTGTGCATCCCACAAAACAGCCTTCTCTTTCTCTTCATGTGCATCCCACTACAGAGGGGTTGAAGTTTCAGAAAAGCCCCTCCCAACAGAGAGAACAGCTAGAGAAGAAAATCTAAATATTTGATCATGTCCACAGCTGTCTTCAGGACAGTCTCAGGGTCTCGAGTCCCTTCCTAGGCAGGGGAAAGTCCTGCCAGGCTGCTTTCCCTGCTCCCCCCTCAGCGTGGCCTCAGCTCCGGTTTGGAATGGAATTGTAGAACTCAGAATTCAGCAGGAGTCAGGCTGCAGCTCTCTGTGGCTCCTGGGCCAGCAAAGCACGCAGATGTGAGAGGTCTGACCCCCTCCGCTGCTGCGCTGCTCCCACCAGGAGCTGAAGCTGAGCAGCTGAGCCCACGTTTGCCACAAAGAGCCACGGGCTGTGCTGCCATCACTCAGGAGTGCCATCCCTGCCATCCCTGAGGAGTGCCAGCCACGGGCTGTGCCTGCCATCACTCGGATGTGCCATCCCTGCCATCACTCAGGAGTGCCAGCCATGGGCTGTGCTTGCCCTCACTCAGGGGTGCCATCCCTGCCATCCCTCAGCAGTGCCATCCCTGCCATCCCCACCCATCCCGGTGACCTCCGGCTGTCTGAGGGGCACCTCCCGTGCATGGGGCTGCAGGAACACGCTGCATTGGAGGTGCTCCCTCGTGGAGTGCCATTTGGAGGCAGGAGTGTGATCAGACTGAGGGATTGCCCATTACTGCTGGAGTGCTGGAAATGAAACCTGTGAACAGCTCGGCTGCTCCTCCGGAGAAATGGCCCCGCTGTGCTCAGCCCAGCTGATCCTTCCTAAAGACCATTACAGCATGCAAATATTTATAAATCACCCTTTCTTTCTTGCCTGTTGATATGTTAAACACAACCTCTGTGTTTCCAGTTAGGCCTGAACAAACTCTGCCCCTTATCCATCGTTCCTGAACAGGGACACAGGTGCTGCTGGGGCCTCAGGTGTGTCCTGGGCTGCCTGGGGCAGCCAGGATCACATCCCCACATCCCCCCATCCCCACATCCCTCTTTCCCCCATCCCCATCCTGCTCAGCCTCTGAGAGGGGGGCTGCAATCCCCCCTCTGCCTTTCAGAGGAGCAGGATGACATCCTCCTCAACTTTTCTGTGATGCACTGGGAGTATGGAACAAGAAGAGAAAATGTCCCTTCAGAGCTGCAGGTGTTTCAAAGCAATGGAATCAGAGTCATTTGCCACTCCCGGTGCCAGCAGTGCCATCCTCCCCTCCCTCTGCCCACCCAACACTAACCCTGTCCCCCAGCCCCTTTGACTGCAGTTCCAGCACCTCTCAGCCTGGACCCGGTGTGGCCTTGCGGGATGAGGTGGCTTTGCCTCTCCACCTCTGCAGGGCAGAAGCAGGGAAGTGTCACTGTTTGTGGCCATTGTCAGGAGCTGGGTGTGGAAGCCAGACCTGCAGGGGCAGCGTGTGGTGACTCCTCTGCTGCTGCAGAAAGCCATGATCCCCCCAGAGCCATCCCTGGTCTTTGGCAATGACCATCCTCCTCCTCCTCCTCCTCCTCCTCCTCCTCCTCCTCCTCCTCCTCCCCAGCCCTGGGGCCGGCAGCCAGGCCAGGGCTGGGGCTGAGCGCTGCCTGAGCCTCGGAGCTGGCCACAGCAGCCACGCCGTGATTTACACATCCTGTCCCCAGAAATGGCTCCAGCAGAAGAAAAGCGCCGATTGAAATTGCTGCTGTCACTTCTGCTTCCTGTTTATCAGGCAGGATTGGGTTACGCAGATGTCAGCGGTGGCACCGCGAGCGCCGCGTCTGCCCTGGCTCAGGTACGGGAAAATAAGGGAACATGAGCTCTCAAATCACATTTTGGTGCCAATATCTTCCCTAGCAATAAGGGAAAGAAGGAAAACAATTTCAGGAGAAGGCAGTATATAAGGCACAGTGGCTGCTGGAGCAGAACAATTATTGCTGCTATAAAGGAACCTGTGATGCATCATCTGCTCCTTAACAACCCCTGCGAGAGAGGAGGGTTAGCGGGGGACTCGGGGGGCAAATCTCTAACCCCAGTCTTTAATAAAGAGCTGGAAAGAAATCAGGAAATTATACACTTGTAGGCTTGATCTCAATGGTAAATGCGAGTCTACAGAAATTAATAAAGGATGAGGTCACCCAACAGCTGGAGGAGTTCGTGTTGGTTTGAAAAAAATACTCCAGATGGCTTTTCTAATTTATTTTTTAAAGGAATAAGGCCTTACCTGACAAAGCTGTAAGAATGCTCTCAGCAGCTGACAGAGGAAGCAAGGTGAGATGGGCAGTGACAGCACCTGGATGCAAAGATACCTCAATATTCCTGCAGGCTCGGGCAGAGGGGGCATCCCCACGGGAGGGGAACAGCTCTGAGCCACAGTGCCCTGCTCCAGCACTGCCACAGAGGTTTAACCAGCCAGGGGCCAGTTACACACGAGGAAAAACCCTTCAGCCATGCTTGTGGGGAGAATCCCTCCTTCCTTTCCCTGTGGCAGCCAGCCCAGGCCGTGGTGGGCATGGCAGAGGGTCCCCATCCCTCTGCAGAGCTGCTGGGCATGGCAGAGGCCCCCCATCCCTCTGCAGAGCTGGTGGGCACGGCAGAGGGTCCCCATCCCTCTGCAGAGCTGCCAGGGGCTCCGTCCCTGGTCATCCAGGTGCTCCTGCAAGGCCAGGGGACAGGAGGGCCCTGCCCAGCCGTGCTGAGGAGCTCCTGGGCGGTGGCAGAGCGGTGCTGGGCTGGCACAGCCTGGCCCTTGCTGCACCCCAGCACGGGCTGGCCTTTGAGGCTGGAGCCAGATGGGCTGGGAGATGCAGCCAGCCCCAGCTCAGAGAGAAAACAGCGCTGGGGCTGAGCTCAGGGCTCTGCCCGCTGCCTTTGGGGAGCACTGGGACCCTGAGTGGCTGTGGGCTGAGCCCTGAGCTGCTCTTTGAGGCACGGGGCTGGGTTTGGGATCAGCAGTGCAGGGCTTGGGAGAGACAGGACCTGCCTGGAACCCTCAAAGTCACTGCTTCATTCTGAGACCGGAGAGGAGAGGAAAGGCTGAAGGTGAAGGTGCTTGACCAAATGGTTTCATCCCCTGTGGTATCCCCCAGGACGTTCTACAGGGAAAGAGCTCTCAGCACGCAGGAACCGGATCTGCCCCACGGGAGATGCCCCACTGAGGGCAGAACTCTGCCCTGGGATGAGCAGGGACGGTGCCTCCAGCTGGGGAGGGTTTGCAGCAAGGTGCACCTCTGCTCTCCAGCCTGCCACTGACCACGCTCAGCCTGGGGATGGCCAGCCTGGGAGATGTGATCAGCAATTTCATGGCAGTGTTTCCTTAGCTGACAACACTTCCCTCAGCTCCACTGCCAAGACTCATGCAGTACAGGGATTTATTTTGGTTTTACTACAACGTACCATTTTAACCTATTACTTCAGCCCCCAAATTGCAGTAAAACCCCTGTGAGTGGGAAATGCAGAGAAAAGAACCTGCGGGAAGTTTGCCCAGCTGGGTGGTCTGTCCGTCAGTCCTGCAGCTCCCACACTTTCCACAGAGAACTTCTGGTGAACTTTTAGCACTGAGCTAATCCTGAGCTGGTGTGAGCAGCTCTGGGGATGAGAATAAGGTTTTACAAGCCAGGGATTCTCACAGCAGTCTGCTGACCTTTCTCTGCCGAAGGACCAGCTGACTGTTCGGGGCACAAAAGTGGGTCACCCTCAGCCTCCTTCTTGCTCAGCTGTTGAAAGAGATGTCATAAGTAAATAAACATTTCAGCAGCGAGTGAACAAGATGTTTCTGTGCTGAGGAATCCTAGCAGCCTGTGGTAACTGCAGAGGCTGTAATTAGTCAGCAGGAACCACTGGAAACCAACACCTGACCCTCCGTGTGCAGGCCCTGACACGCTTCTGCCACCCAGCTCTGCTGCTTTTGGAAAAAACATGTTGTTTTTCAGCTGGTTTTTAATGCCTTATTAACTTCTGCATCTCTGATGTGTGGGGAATGGACTTTATCCTCTGGCTTTGCTTGTCTGACTCTGGGAGAGCTCTGAGCCACCAGCCCCACGCACGGACAGATTTCCTGGGCCCTGCACACGAACACATTTACTCATCTGTTTACTAATCCATTCTCAACACATTTGCTAACATATTTACTAATTTATTAACTACATATTAGTAAATATTCAGACTGATTAGCTGGAAACTCCTTCTGCTGGGCTCTTTCTCCATTCCAGAGTGCTCCAGCAGCAGCCAGAGCTGGGGGCCACCAGCCCAGGAGCCACCCAGGCCTGGGACACCTCGGGTCTCCTTGTCACCCTTGATGGACGAGACTTCAGACTGTGTCCATGTCATGTTTCGTAATCAAAACCATAATTTTGGCCTTTCTTTTGGTCTTTTGCTCCTAATGCCTGATAATGGATACATGGGGTGGAAAAAGGAGAAAACCTCAACATTTGACCAGTCCCAGAGATTTCAAATCAGGGCAACTTTGACGCTTATACAAAGAAACTTATTTAAGATTTTTATCTCTTTCATTTCCATTAAAAAGCTGACACACAGGTCTGTGTGCCCACCCATTGTCATCTTTCATGTCTTGGCCCGTTTTGATTTCCCTTTTATTTTTACCCCTGCTTTTATTCTTTCTCTCCTTTATTCAACAGTGACAATTAAACCACCTTATTTTAAGATACATTGCCAGGTCAGTAAATCACAATACACACTTTTTAAAGTTAGGCTGCAATGTGCACGGCCATAAACAGCCAATAAATAAATGTATTGGCATCTAAAGGTGTCCTGTCCCAACAGACTTTCTTACAGTCATTTCCTAATTTTCCTGCTGAGTGACTTACCAATGTCGTTCTTTCTGTCCTGAGGAGGAAAAGAAAAACTTCTTTAGAACTTCTTCCCAGTGGCATCATGTATTTCTGCTAAATCAGTGGCAGGTCACCTTGGCTCAGGAAGAGCTCTCCTCATCCTCCCAGCCAAAATGAACCTTGGCTATGAAAAGCAGCATGGTTACCGTGAGATTTGGGAATGTTGGTAGAAATAAACAGGGATCAGGGCAAGGTGGAGCCAGAGATGTGGCTCATCCCCCTTCGTGTGGCTGCAAATGCCTTTTTCTCCACCATTCTGGAGAAGATGGAAGAAGGCAGGAATTATTACAGTAATGTCCCTGTCACTCTGAATAAAACATGAACAAAATTAGTTACTCTTGCCTCAGATTGAAGCAATTATTTCATGTCTCCTTGCACGAGGCCATGTGTAACCGATTGCCAGGCGCTGCAGACGAGGCCGTAAAGGATGGAGAAATAACAGCTGGGACTAATTGGAATTGTGGTCGTCTTGATTCACTCCATTTATTTATTTATTTGTGCGTGTGCAGGGCGGGGAGGGAAGTTTCCCTCAGCGTGCAGAATATTTAAAGGGAAAAGAGCCGGGCAGGTCTGCCGGTGAGCTTGGCTGCTGTAATCACCCTTTCCACACAAACCCTTCCATTCCCCAGTTTATCACCTCGGTAACACCCCACTGGTGCCCTGCCTGTCCTCCCCACCCTACACCAGGCTGGCACTGCCAGCTTGTCCCCACGCCCACCGAGATGGGCACACGGCATCGCTGGTGCTGCCAGCCTGCAGCCAGGGGCTGTTCGCAGGGAAAGCCTGTTCCTGGGCAAACTGAACCTCCTGCACTCTTCATCCTTCCATGTCTGGTTAGTCCTGGGCATGGAGAGGCTCTGAGAATATACAGATAGCTCAGGCTGCACCAGTGCAGAACCTCCTGCACTCTTCATCCTTCCGTGACTGGTTAGTCCTGGCCATGGGGAGGCAGCTCTGAGGATATTCAGGTAGCTCAGGCTGAAAATTCCAGGTGCCCTGGTGCAGCCCCATGCCCAGCCAGGCTTGGGGAGCTCAGGAGGGATCCCCTTCCCAAGGGAGCTCAGGAGAGGGGAAATGGCTGAGGAGCTGTGGAGAATGTCTCGAGCCCAGCAGGTTCCTCCAGCCTGTTTGGGCTCTGACCAAGGGATGTTTTCAGCCCAAACTGCGTCACTCATGTCAGCCCCCAGCCTTGGGATCCCCCAGGGCCACTCTGGGTCCATCATGGTGGGACCTGGGGTCTCTGGGCTCTCTGGGGTCTCTGGGGTCTCTGGGGTGTCTGGGAACCAATCCCACAGTCTGAAAACAGCAAAGTGGTACTTGGCAGCACTGGGGGAGTGCAGAGCCGGAGTGTTTGCAGGATGTTTCAGAAATGCTGTAGCCTCCTGGCTATAGATAGGTACAGAACCCACTGAGGCCGTTGGGAGCAGAGCACAGCTCATTTTGGGACATTGTGGGTTAATCTGGTGGTTTTTTTGCCCTACTTTTTTTTTTTTTTCTTAAGATGTGGCAGGATGCTGCTGAAAATGTGTAACTCAGGGCACTGGAAAGAATCCTGTGAGCTGCAGTGAATAAATGCAGAGCAGGGAGTATAAAATATATGTGTTTTTTAATATTTAGTCATAGATTAAAAAGCCAATGTGGTGGCTGAGATGAATGCTAAAAACTTTAATTAAAACCAAAACAACAACACTCTCTTTCAGTTGCCGTAGCAGCAGAGAAAATGCAGGTAAACATCCTTCTTTCTGAAAAATGATCTTGCTCCTAGCAGAGCCCACCACCTCCCTTTCCCAATAGAATGTATCACCCTGCTGAACTGAGCCGTGAAATGACACCGTGCAAAGTCCTCGGAAGTCAGCGCAAGGCTTTCTGCTGATCTTGCTGGACACTGGATCAGGAGGTGGAAAATCATCTCATTTCATTAATTAGCTGGGAGAAAATTAATCATCTTCTGGTGCATGAAATGTTGAATGCTGATTTCCCCTCTCCTGGGCTGTCTGTGCCAGGGTTTGGGGAGCTGTGGCTGCCTGAGGCCAAGCTCAGCTCAGCCTGTGCCAGGGCCCGAGGGCTGGGACCCAGCCTGGGCCGAGACCAGAGCTTCAACCCTGCCTGTGCTCCCCGTGGAACCAGGGCTCACCAGTGGAGACCAGAGCTTCAACCCTGGCTGTGTTCCACGTGGAACCAGGGCTCACCAGTGGAGACCAGAGCTTCAACCCTGGCTGTGTTCCACGTGGAGCCAGGGCACACCAAATGCTCCTCACCAAAACCACATTGCACCAAACTGCAACACCATGAACAGCAATAATGGATTTCAAGATGGGGGCAAGCACCAAACATGGTCTGCTCATTTGGGTTCCATCGCTGGGGGCTTCTCCCCTGCCCGTGTCCATCTCCCAGAGGGAGGGATGGATGGATGATGGATGATGGATGGATGGATGGATGGATGGATGGATGGATGGATGGACGGATGGATGCATAGATGGATGGATGATGGATGGATGAATGGATGGATGGATGATGGATGGATGATGGATGGATGATGGATGGATGGATGGATGGATGATGGATGGATGGATGATGGATGGATGGATGGATGGATGGATGGATGGATGGATGGATGATGGATGGATGGATGATGGATGGATGATGGATGATGGATGGATGGATGGATGGATGGATGGATGGATGGATGGATGGATGGATGGATGGATGGATGATGGATGGATGGATGGATGGATGGATGGATGGATGGATGGATGGACGGATGGATGCATAGATGGATGGATGATGGATGGATGAATGGATGGATGGATGATGGATGGGTGATGGATGGATGATGGATGGATGGATGGATGATGGATGGATGGATGATGATGGATGGATGCAGGGATGGATGAAGCTCCCTGCAGAGCTGACCCCCAGTCCAGCGGATGCCTCTGGCTGCCCCCCTCCCGTTTGTCCCCACTTTGGGCACTTCCAGGGATGGGGATCCACAGCTTCTCTGAGCAGCCGGTGGCAGTATCCAAAACAGGAACTCCACTAGAACTTTTACCAGCCTGTCCAGTGTCTTCAGGCCTGTCTTGGGCATGGTGAGCCCTCCCCACCCTAAGAGTGCAGACAGTAACTCACACCTGGATTTAAACATGTTTTATGAGCTGTAGGGGAGACCTGAGCTCCTGCATGTCAGAATTAGAAACCATTACTGCAAAGTTTGACAAAAATCAACTCAACCTTGACTGTTCATAAACATGGCCTGACATTTCCCTCGCTGCCTGTACACAGTGGGCAGGCTTTTAAAGACTCAGCCCTGTATAAAGGCTCACTGTTATGAAAAATAATTTACATTGGTTCCTTTCCCAAATACATCAATTACAACCTCAATAAGAGCACACGGTGTTTGCATTTCCACTTCCCACCACGTGTTCTTGTGAGTGCACTGCAGTAGATGGAGTGCTTTATTCCATCCACAGACCTTGATAATCCAAGGTCCACGGGGCCCTCCTTATGGAAAAATCTGTTTCAAAATCAGTTTTCCTTCCCAAGAGGAGACAATACAAATAAAATAGTTCATACAGTCTAATGTCACCCAGAATGTTGGCAACTAGAGTGGAATAACAGAGCCACAGGATGGTAAGGAACCTTAAAGCCCACCCAGTGCCACCCCTGCCATGGCAGGGACATTTCCACTGTCCCAGCTGCTCCCAGCCTCAGTGTCCAGCCTGGCCTTGGGCACTGCCAGGGATCCAGGGGCAGCCACAGCTGCTCTGGGTAATATAATATAATATAATATAATATAATATAATATAATATAATATAATATAATATAATATAATATAATATAATATAATATAATATAATATAATATAATATAATATAATATAATATAATATAATATAATATAATATAATATAATACAATACAATACAATATAATAATTTAGCTTTAGGTTGCATTACGTATCAGCAGGTAAAATACCTATTTGCTCATTTTGCCTTCAAGTCATGAAGAAACGAGCACTTAATTTACTTCCTTCATTTACTTGTCAGCTCTATTCATTATAGATGCACATTTTCTAAGTTAAGTATCCAGATTTCATGTCTATGTTATAATCAGGACTGGGAAAATGTAATGGGTGCAGGTATCATTTAGCCCTCCTACTCAAATTACTCCTATTTTCAGCCAGTGGTTCAGGAGGGCATTTCCAGGAGCATCCAAGTTGCTACATTTTCCTGCATCCCCTGTAACGGTGCTAAAAGACATTTGGCCTTCTGCTTCCACGGACAACAGAAATTGGCTGGCTAAAGCAAAAATCCCCTTAGGGCTCAGGTGTGTCCTGCGCTGTGAAATGGGAGGGGCTGGGGGTGGTGGAGCTGTGACTGCCAGGAGCAATTCCCAAATAGTCGTGGGGACACTGTGGGGTGACAGGGTGGGGTGACAGGGTGGATGTAGAGGTGGCAGTGTGGAGTTGGAAGTGGCAGAGTGGAGGTGACACTGTGGAGGTGACACAGATGAGTTCAGGTGATGTTCAGTGAGTGAGATGATGGTCAGGTGGGTGAGATGATGTTCAGGTGAGTGAAATGATGCTCAGGTGGGTGAGATGATGCTCAGGTGAGTGAAATGATGCTCAGATGGGTGAGATGATGCTCAGGTGGGTGAGATGATGTTCAGGGATGTGATATGATGCTCAGGTGAGTGAGATGATGCTCAGGTGGGTGAGATGATGCTCAGGTGGGTGAGATGATGTTCAGGGATGTGAGATGATGTTCAGGGGTGTGAGATGATGCTCAGATGTGTAAGATGATGTTCAGGGGTGTGAGATGATGCTCAGGTGAGTGAAATGATGCTCAGGTGGGTGAGATGATGCTCAGGTGGGTAACATGATGCTCAGGTGAGTGAAATGATGCTCAGGTGGGTGTTTGGGTGGAGCAGCTTTGCTGCTGTTGCTCCAAGGGCTGCCTGAGGAGTTGCTTGTGCAGCCAAGCAGAGTGTGGTGGTGTTTGAAGGGGTGGGAGCATTCCCAGCCCGCCCTGGCTGGGGCCTGGCTGTGGGATAAGCTGTGTGTGGCACAAGCACCACCTCTGCTGCCCCTCCCTGCCCAGCAGGCAGCACCTGTGCTTTATATCAAACCTTGCACGCAGCTCAATTGCCACAAATGGTGCTGATAAGGAATAGGGAATAGCAAAGGAAAAACAGGATAGCATCCCTGGAATTATGTAAATATCTGATTGAGGAGTGTGGTAAAGATGAACTTCTTCCATGTGGGTATATTGAGTATTTTATTGTATTTGGAATCGCAGCCTCTCCTGGGGCTTTTCTAACGCTGTGGTTTGTATGTGCTGCACTCCAGCCTAACCAGCTGTCTGCATGCCAAGGACATTTTTTTTCCCGTTATAAATGACAAGATTTTGATTTCACACCACAGTTATATCAATATTCCAGTCTCCCGAGAGCCTCTAAATGCGATGACAATCGCAATATTAGTTCAGGCTGTTAATCCCAGGGCTCCTGTATTTCAGCATCTCCCCAGTCTCATCAGAGTTATATTCTTTCAAGAATATATTGTTGTGTTTACCTTCATATGTATCCCATAAATGATGCTGATGAGCATCCAAGCCGTAGCCAGAAGTTTCCAGGGGATGTGAGGAGCTGTGCGTGGCACATTTGGCATCCTGCATCCATCCAGGCCAGGCTGTTTCACAGGCCACCCCTGCTCTGCTTCCCCGTGTGGATCTCTGTTCTTGTACAGAGAGGAGCTGCTTGGTGTTCCCTGCAGTCTCCAGAGGGAGCTTGAGGGGGAAATCCACCCTGTGCTGCAGCCCCTCGGCAGGGAAGGGTTTGGATCCCTCCCTGAGAATTCCAGGGCAAAGCAAAAGCATCCCCGAGTTATAAAACATGGGGGTTACTTCGGTGCTGTGTTTGTTGTGGTTTGGGGTTTCTTCCAAAAAGTGCTTTCTGTGAATACCTTGTATAACTGTGAGTCTGCTCGAGGTGGGTTTGTGCTGGGTGAGGCTGAGCCGTGCAGGGGCTGAGGGCAAGGCTTTCCTGCCTGGAGAAGGGTTGGTGGATGTCTTTCTCACAGGAATGGCTGTGATTTTATCATTAACCAGATAAAGTGGTGCTGCCTGAAGCTCTATGAATAATCTCACCACCTTGCAGTGTCTTCTTGTCTGGTATTTAATTAGCTGGGTTTTTTTATGCTTCAGGCAGAGGACAGATCTGGCTGTAACTTCAGGAATACTGTGTGTAACCCCAGGAATAACACTGCTGAGTCTGTTAGGGATGGTCCTGTGCCACAGCTCCTCTGTGCTTCTGGGAATTTCTCCTCGACCTCATGAATTAGGCAACAGCTGAAGGAAGGTAGAGTAGATATTGCAGCATGATGGCAAATCAGAACCAGCACACACAGTTGTCACTTCGTGCTGTCTTCATTTTCTGGCTTCAAATCACTTGTTGCTTAGCAGAAAAGAGGGAATGTCCCCGGAGGAGCAGGGTGGGCGGGAGCTGGCACATCCCCTCTGTGCAGCTTGGGGTCCTCCCAGCCTGGCTGGGTAATCCAGGTGTGCTCCTTCCTCTCTGCCACTGCTCATTCTGCAGCCGGGGCTGGAGTCACTCCCTGGCTGCTCGTGTCTCACCCCAGCTCCCCCACACCCCTGCCCACCTCCCCCTGCCCATCTCCTCCTGCCCATCTCCCCCTGCCCATCTCCCCCTGCCCATCATCTCCCCCTGCCCATCTCCCCCTGCCCATCTCCCCCTGCCTACCTCCCCCTGCCTACCTCCCCCTGCCCATCTCCCCCTGCCCATCTCCCCCTGCCCATCTCTTCATGCCCCTCTCCCCCTGCAGCACCCGAGGGGAGCACAAAGCCCCTCTCCTGCACAGCCCGTGCCCCAGAGAGCTTCACTGTTCCTGTTCCAGAGCAGGAGTGTTCCCTGAAGGGTCTGCTCCTCATGCTGGTAATGCTCTTGCACAGCAAGAAACAACTTTATTATATATATATATATACACACACACACACACAAACACATGGGCATACATATGTTTAAAGAAGACTGAAAAACTTCTCCCATACTACTGCCTAAGTCTGGCAGAAACTCAAAATATTAACCATGCCCAGGGCCAGTGGAACTTCCAGGGCTTCCTCAGCTGGATGTGGGGCCCTGGCAGGCTGGGGTCCCTCTCCTGGGCAGGAATGTCACTGTATTTACAGCTCTGCACTGGAAACAGCCTCTGGGTGCATGTCCTGAGCCCATGCACAGGCAGTGCCTCCCATTCCCTGTCTTTGCACAGAACGAAAGCTGCAGCCTCCTGCTCAGACTGGAGTCTGCAACACAGAACTACATCTCTTTAGTTTAGAAAAGGGACTCCACCTCCACCAGAATGGTGATGCAGCAAAGCCTTTTGTCTGCAGAAAACCCCACAGAAATACTTGCAAAGCTCTTCAGAAATTCTGCAAGTGGCCCGGAGCTTGCTTTGTCAAAGAATTTAAACATGCAGTCTTGACATGTAAATATTTCCAGAAATATTTCCTGAATAAATAAGATTCCTTCCAAGATGACCTCAGCCCTTGGCAGCAGTGGGAGCTGTACTGTACATCTTCCAGACGGATTCATCTGCTGTGCTGGGCCGTGGAGCCCCTGGAGCTGCTGCCAGGAGCTTGGCACCTCTCTGGGCTGGGGCACAGGAGCCTGGAGTGTGTCACCCCTGCCGAGCTCTCGCCTCTAAAACCTCCTTTTCTCTCCTAATCCCATCCTCCCCCCAGGCCTGCAGCACCTCTGATCCCCACCATGTATAGTCAGATGTGGGGAGGCAGAACTCAGCATCCCTGGGCTTTATGGACCATAAATCATTTGGGTTTTATAGTTTCTATAACTCATCTGGCACTCCAGATAAGCAGGGCTGGAAGCTGCTTTGCCTCCAGTTTCTGGGGCAGGTTCCTGGGGGCTCTGCAGAGCTGCTCCCACTGATCTGACCTTCCAAACCTCATGTGGGCTTGTCTCCATGTTATTTTTGGAGTTTTCCTTCAGGGTGAGCATCTGTCCCTGCAGCCTGTGCCAGCTCCCCCCGGTGTGAGTGTTCACAGATCCCTGAGGGACAGGGACAGTGCTTCCCCTCCAAACCTGCTGGGGACAGGCACTCCCTGGGGATGTGGGGACACAGAGACAAAAATAACTAAATAAATGTTCATCACAGCCCTCTCGTACTGCCTAGAGCTATTTCCCACTTCTGCATCTGGGAATTTCCCCTGCCCCTTCCCTCTGCCAGTCCTTCTCCTCCCCAGTACTTGCATTTCCTCACACCCCGGTGTGTGGCTCCACCTCACCCCTCTCCCTGTCTCAACATCGGTGACTTGCAGCCAATTTCTTGCTGAGCTGAGCAAAGCACGAACTATTCCTGCCAATTAAATCTTTATCCAATGATCTTCAGTTACTTTTCAGTTGCCCAGAGAGCTGCAAAGTCTCAGTTCCCCCTCCTGTTGGTGAAGGAGCTCTGAGGGGAGCAGTTCTGCCTGCATAAAACACTGGTTTTTCTCTCTGCTTGTCTAAAGTTGTAAAAGTGATAAAAAACTCAACTCATTTCTCAAGTTTGAGGAGACTGTAAAGAGTTTCCCAAAGGGCATCTCTTCAGAAAGGGGAATTTTAAAATCTGTTTCATTTCTTGGCCAATTTGTTGCTCAGCCCTCACTGTGTTATCAAAATACTGAATTTGCAGAAGTGAGCAGGGCTGGCTGGAGCACAAGAATGTCATTTTTTGGAAAGCTTTTAGACTGAAATTTGTTTGCGATGCACATTGAACACAACCAAATGCTTTTTGGGGGGGAAAAAAGGAAAATACACACACTGTGCCTCCTGGACAGGCACAGTCACCCCAAATACCAGCAGCTAGTGATGCTGTGCCCTGGCTGAGTGAGAGCTGCTCGCTCCTGGCCCCAGCCTGTGCCCAGGGTGACTCTGGGGCGTGCCAGGGACTGGGGGCATTGCACATCTGGGACACAAACCCTCTGGGCAGACTCTGGGGTGTGCCAGGGACTGGGGGCACTGCACATCTGGGACACAGAGCCTCTCTGCACATCTGGGACACAGAGGCTCTGGGCAGGGCTGCTGGAGCCCTGCAGGGGGGTGGCATGGGTTGGGCTGTGACCCCGGGGACGTGGGCAGGGACCCTCACCCCAGTGAGCACACATGGGCCTGATCATGTCTGAGCCCATCCCTCGTGAGCAGGGCTGGAACCCTGCTTGCTGACCCCTGACGTGCTGCCTGCACAGCACCAGCCCTGCTGACCCTCCAGGACACGGCCCCTTACGTCTCTTTTCCACCTATGGCTCCGTGGCTGCTTCCCCTCTTGGCTAACTATTGCAGTTCTTTTTAAATGATGCATTTCCTATTGATCTATGGATTTGAAAAAAGATTTTTGTGCTTGTCGCAGTTGGAAATACGTTCTGGCCTGGCTTGTAATTCCCTCTGCAGCCTTGTTGGAGTCAGGTAATATACCTCAAATATGAAGTCAATAAAATTGTACTGTAAGTCACTGCAGATTTAAAGATTCTTTTTTTTCCTTTTAATGAACAAGAATCCCAGGCATCCAGAAATAATTACAAAAAACTCCAAAATCTAATTAAGGAAATCATTGAAGACTATTTTGGGATGTAAAAATACGCCAAGGGCTGTGACGGGCAGGGGGCTGAGCACAGCCCCGTGAGGGCTCTGGCCCCTCGTCCTGCTGGGATGGGAGTGGGAATGAGGGCAGTGCTGAAGCTGCTCTGGGCAGCAGTCAGTGCGTGCGGGGATTCTCCTGGCAGCAGGAAAGCAGAGAGGGAACATCCATCCTGTGCCTGGGAGCTGGAACACAGCATCCCTGTGCCTGCCACGGCTGGGGAAAAAAGGAAAGGATAGGATAGGATAGGATAGGATAGGATAGGATAGGATAGGATAGGATAGAAAGGAAAGGAAAGGAAAGGAAAGGAAAGGAAAGGAAAGGAAAGGAAAGGAAAGGAAAGGAAAGGAAGGAAAGGAAAGGAAAGGAAAGGAAAGGAAAGGAAAGGAAAGGAAAGGAAAGGAAAGGAAAGGAAAGGAAAGGAAAGGAAAGGAAAGGAAAGGAAAAGGAAAGGAAAGGAAAGGAAAGGAAAGGAAAGGAAAGGAAAGGAAAGGAAAGGAAAGGAAAGGAAAGGAAAGGAAAGGAAAGGAAAGGAAAGGAAAGGAAAGGATAAGGAAAGGAAAGGAAAGGAAAGGAAAGGAAAGGAAAGGAAAGGAAAGGAAAGGAAAGGAAAGGGAAAGGGAAAGGGAAAGGGAAAGGGAAAGGGAAAGGGAAAGGAGGAACATCCATCCCTGTGCCTGCCACGGCTGGAGCTGCGTTCTGAGCTCCCCGTGGCCTTTGGGACCCTGGGCAGGTGCCACCAAACCTGCAGCTAAATCAGAAAAGTGCTCGGAGCAGCACCAGGAGCGTGACCCAGAGCAGCTCCCGGCTGGGAGTGCAGCTGGGCTTCCTGTGGTGATGGAAGTTCCCACTGAGCACCCCAAGGTGCTGCTCTCCAGCTGCCAGGAAAGGCTTGCAGCAGCCCTGCGAGCCCTGGGTGAGCCCGGTGAGCCCCGTCAGAAGCACCTTCCTGAAAAACCAGGGTGGGACACTTCAGAAATAATATTTGTGTTTCACGATTAGTTCCACCTAACTCAGAGTTCCACTGACCTCAAGCACAGGTAAATCCTTCCTTAGGAAAGGAAGACTTGGCTGTGGTTGGAAGCATCTGTTTTGTTATGTTTAACCCAGGAGTGTTTAATTTTGGAGATAATTTGAAATCGTGTATTTTGCTTTAGAGATAACTTGGAAAGAGTAATTCCAGTAGAAGGATCTGTGGTCATAGCATTAGGCTTGTTTCTTCAGAGCTGATAACACTGGTGGAGTCAAAGCTTGTGCACTCTCATAAAGCAAATGAGTGATTCACAGGCTCCATCTCTGCACAGCGACTCTATTTATATGATCCCAGAAATTATATAAATACTGTGTTCATCATACCTCTGCATTCCCTTTGATGGCAAGGCAATTATTTCTCCCTAGCACAGTCCCGTTCAGCGACTTCCTAACGCTCCAGAGATTATTGATTTCAGAAAAAAAATGCTAAATCTGCTTTAAGTGCTCAACACGGTATTGCCCATGGTGTCCCTGTCACCCCAGGCAGGGACAGGCGTGTCTCTGCAGCTGGTGCTGCCATGGGCTGGCACCTCCAGGTTCTGCCAGGGGCTGGCACATCCAGTTTCTGCCGAGGGCTGGTACCTCCAGGTTCTGCCGAGGGCTGGCACCTCCAGGTTCTGCCAGCCTGAGGCAGAGCAGGGTCACAGCACAGAGCTCTCAGGACAAAGGGCAGCCAGGGCCACACCTGGAGTTCATTTTCCTCTGTCACCTGAAGGCCCAAAGGCTGATTTAGTCCCCTGTTTCCCCCCAGGCAAGGTTCTCACTGCAGTCTGGGCTGGCAAAGCCCTGTGCCCCTGTGCCCCGTGCTGTGCCATGGCCCAGCTGCTGCCACTGCCACTGCCAGTGCCACTGCCTCTGCCATGTCCACTGCCACTGCCTCTGCCAGTGCCACTGCCACTGCCATATCCACTGCCACTGCCTCTGTCACTGCCACTGCCTCTGCCCCTGCCAGTGCCACCGCCACCGTCCCTCCTGCAGCCGCCTCCTGAGCCCTGTGCCCAGCACTCCTCCCCTCCCTGCCCTGCCCAGCAGCCAGAGCATCCCTCCCGGCCGTGCTCCTGCCCCCGGTGCTGCGGGGCTGAGCCGCCTGCACGGCTCCATCCCCCCCACATGGGCTCCTGCTCCCTGAAGATGAAAAGAGCAGCTTCCTTAGAAGTTTCTTATTAAATGCATAATCTTGTGGAGCAAAACCATCTTGATTTTTAACTCGTTTTAAGGGCCTTTCATCGCACATTTGTTCGTGCTTGATCTACAAAGTGCTTTAGCTTTTGCAGAATTCCGTGGGTGTCGAGGGTTGTTTGCTCAGGATTTTGTCTTGGGGAGATTGGAATGGGAATTATTGCAAAGACAAAGAAAATGTCCCAGCACCAGGCAGGATCTTCAGGCGTTTGTGGCCTCAGACTTTGCTGTGTTACCTTCTCCCAGTAAATAGGTCAGGGCAGTCCCCAAAATCCGGGGTACAGATGGGACCCCAGCCCTGCTGGACTCTGCACAGAGAGGAGGACTGAGAGTTTTGGGCTTCTGTTTAATTGTAAACTGGAGTCTAGGAGGTGGGAAGTGGTGGGTACCAAGCTGTGAGGGTTGCTCCTGCCTGCCCTGCCCCATCGTGAGCAGCCCTTGCCCAGCTGAGGGCAAAGCTGGTTCCCTGCTATCCCTGGGCTGGCTGCCCTGCAGAGCTCCTGGCACAGCAATGGAACAGTGCCCTGGGCATGAGGTGCTGCCCTCGCAGCTCTGGCTCTCCTCGTTCACCGTGCTGGGCTCTTGCCCATTGCCAGGATTCATCCCAGCTCCATTTCTTGGGAAAGATCTCTGCAGGAGGGGCACCAGGGCAGGCTCAGGCTGATTTACTGACAGCATCCTGCTGTGGCAAACAGGAATTTCATTGTAGCTCCTTAAAGGAAAAACAGAGCTGATACCTAGACCAAATATCTAGATTCTATCAAATATTAAGGTTGTTCAGGTACTAGTTTAAATTACTTAATCTTTATTTTTTAAAATTTTTTTCCCAGCACTAATTAATATCTCTCTAAACCCTTGGAATTCATACAATTTCATATCTATCTTAGCCAGGCAAAAGCCTTTAAAAATATTCTCCTACTATGTTAGGGAAAGAAAAAAAAAAGAAAAAGAAAAAAGAAGAAAAACAATCTACCAAAGGAAGGCTGTTGTTAGATTACTTCTGCAGCCAGAGACCATCTTGCTCTCAGACCATGTGAAAAGCCCCTCAGTGAACTGTGTACATTCTGTCCCCAGAGGTCTCGGGGCAGCAGTGACCTCAGAGGGTCTCTGCAAGAGAAGCCCTTTATGTCTGAAAGGGTGTCCTGACATGTGATGAAGAGATTGCCATGGCAAATCTGCATTTCTTGCTGTAATCAGAGAAAATAAGTGAATAAACCACATAAGTCTGAGTCATAGTTACTGCTGCTCAAGGCTGTAGCAAGCCCTCGCTCCTGTTGCATGCCCAGAGCTTTTCTAATTTAAAAAAAAAATAATAATAGATTGTTAAATTCAAATAAGGCTGTTTAAATCCAGTTGTGCTCCCTTTGCCTTGCAGATTTAGAAATGTTCAATTACAGCACAAAGGAGCCCAGCCCCAAGAAGCTGCTCCTGCAGGTCCCAGCACACACAGAGCGACGGGCCCCTGGTGCTGAACCCCATTTCCCAATCCCCTTTGTGCTGAGCCCCCTTTCCAGGAGGAACAATCCCCTTTGTGCTGATCCCCCTTTCCCAATCCCCCTTGTCCTGAGCCCCTGTTCCAGGAGGATCAATCCAGGAGGATCAATCCAGGAGGATCAGTCCAGGAGGATCAATGCCTTTCCCAATCCCCTCTGTCCCGAGCCCCATCCCAGGAGGATCAATCCCCTCTAGGAGCACTTTGCCTTTGGCTCTGCTGTGCAATGACACCCGCAGCCATCTCCTGATGGTGTCCCCACAGCACAGCCTGCTCTCAGAAATTTGCCCTCTTTGGGCTGAGCCCCCGCAGAGCTGCCAAAAACTGCTTAACCCTTGGAACCCTGGGGCAGCAGGTGGAGAGAATCCTCGTTGTTTTATCTAAAATGACGGAGTTTTAGTCCGTTCTCATGGTCCAGTCCCAGGAAATGCTAAATCTTCAAGGCACTCTGTAAAGGAAAGTGAATTTCTGATTCTGCCACCGGGCTGTGACTGCTGCTGTGTGGATCTGGGTTAGCAAAGTCCCAAATCACTGAGAGGAGAATGATCCCATCATTGTCTAATGTGAGACCTGCCTCCACAAGGAGACAAAACAGGATCAGGCATTAAATCAGTAATTTTTTTCAGTCTATAATTGCAAAAGTGAGGAGAGTTTTGATGAATAAAGTGGGCAAGAAAATACTTTTTTTTTTTTTTTTTTTTTTTTTAGGCACTGGGGGCATTCCTGGGGTTTCCCTGTGCAGAGCAAGGAGCTGGATTTCGAGAGCCCTGGTGGGTCCCAGTTCATCCTGGCTGTGCCTCCCATCCCAGGGCTGCTGGGTGTCCCTGATTTTCCTGCTGCATCCCTGCAGGATTCCAGCCTCACCCGTCCCCGGATGGCTCCAGCCAGGACAGGGAGTGAGGAATGGGGATGTGGGCAGGGACTGGGCGAGCTCTGCCAGGCCAGAGGAGCAGTTTGACTCATGCAGGAGCTGGGAGGGTCCCAGAGGGTACAAGCATTCCCCAGTTAACGCAAAACTCAACTCAGCAGAATGATTGGAAGCCTCTGGGTATTGGCAGATTGTTTCTGGAAGCAGAGAAATGGCAGAGTAATGGGAATGGCAGGTTTTCCTGGAATTCTGGATCTTGTACAAAAACAGCTCTTTTCAGACCCAGCAGACAGAAGCAGAATAAAATAGGGTTTTTGAGTGGAAAACTGCCAATTATTCCAGATTGTTGTGATAGTTTAGTGATTCACACAAGACTTTCGTGGATTGCTAGAGAGAACTCCTTCTCCAAATGCTCTTCAGGGTACAGAGCCTGTTTGGGAATAATGCACCCTTGGGAAGAACTCTGCCATGCAGTTTTTCTGTTTCCTGAGGCCTTCAGTGTCTCAGCAGGGTGGGAAGGGGGTTCCACCAGGGTAACCCCTGGACATGGCCAAGGCCCTGATAGGTGGGGTTGTGAACAGCCCAGGTGTGCTACTCACACCCCAGGCAGGCTGGGAGGAGTTTTACCTGCAGCTCTGTGCCTAAATCAGGATATTAGCAAAAAAAAAAAAAAAAAAAAACCAAAAAAACCCCCACTATATTGATTAATTTTTACCTTACCTAAACTTCTCACTGAAATATGTGAGTGATATAACGTGCATGTGGCATCAATTCTGTTATAAATGCCAAAAAAATTTTGTGCAGTTTATAGAAACCACAACAGATCTTTAAAACAAATTATTTTGGTGGTTTTTTTCTTTACAATTTTGCAGTGTTGGCAGTTTAAGGAATCTGAAAATTGAATCCATCCATCTGGCACTGGGAAAACAAACAACATATTTGTCTCTGTTCTCTCTTCACTCCAAAGCTGAAAGATGTGAAACACAAGCAAGTAAATATGACATGGGAGGGGAAGGGAAGGCTGAAATCCCTTACCCCTCGGGCTGTTAGCTTGAACAGGTTCTAAAGACAAGATTTGACTCATTTACCAAAATTCCTCCTTGCAACTGAGACATTTCAGAAGTTGCAGAAGATCTGAGAAGTGCAGAGGGTGTAAATCCCAGGAAGGGAGCTGGGTCGGAGCAGGGCTGTGTTCCCTGGCACAGGGGGACACAGGGACCCACCCGGGCAGCTTTGGGCTCCATGGGGGCTTTTCCAAGGCAGCCCAAGCACAGCAGTGCTGCTCCCTGGTCAGTGTTTGGAACACAGTGACCTGGAACTGCTGGCTGAGGTGCCCTGGCTGCTCCACGGCGATGCCCTCACCCGCAGCATCCCCCATTCCCCTCCACCACGCTCCTCAGCCATCTCAGGGGCTGCTGGAGAGGTGCTGCCATCCCTTTTTCATGTTCTGGACATGGCAGGAATGACAGAAGAGGGATGGTGTCTCACCAGTAAGTCCAACTGGTCCCTCCACAAGCTGTGCTTATCAGGAAATTCCAACAAGCCACTGATTCTCTTATTCCATGTGCAGAATGAAAGAGTTCCAGCAATTCAGCCCCCCCTGCAGTGACAGATTCCCTCAGGGCTTGGTGCACTTGGCTGTCCCTGCTTCCAGAGGTGATTTCTTTAATTTTTCTGTTCTGGGCTCTAACAGTTTAAGTCCATCAGGAAAGCTTTGGCTGTGCAGAGCAGGTCCTGGGGCTGTGTGTGCCCTGAGCCTGTGAGCTGGAAATCTCATGGAAACTGGGCTGAAGATCCTCTCAGAGCGAAGGATAGCCCTGATACTGCTTCCCTCTGGGAAGGTGTTCTGGCCTTGCACAGAAGGAATCACTTTGTTCAGACACTGATTGCATTCCAAGGACAGCAGGCGGAAACTGAGGCTGTCAATTTTCCCTCCTGGTTCAGGTCGGTTGGGAATGGATCACTGGGCACTTGCTCAATGACAGAAACTGCAAAGAGTTAATCTTTATCAGAAAAGCATAAGCACACTTAAGCACACATAATGGCCACATTATTTCCATTAAACTCCCTCCTCCCATCTATAACCTTGGTCACATAATCAGGAATGAAAATCATTATCTATTTCATTCACATCTGTTAGTAATTTTTTTGAAACCTCCTTTTAATCTGATTAGAACGTCTCCTCTAAACCAAACAAATTCTAAACTCAAGGCTAAAATATCAGCTCAGCTTAGTATTCCACGTAATATTTTCATTTTCTCTTCCTAATTGAATTTGTACGTTGATCCACGTTACTGTTCTCTGGCCATTGTTATCAGCTGTTTCCAAATGCTGAGGTGTGGGATGCACTGGGAGCACACTGGGACACACTGGGAGCACATTGACTGCCAGCACACTGACTGCCAGCACACTGCTTTTCCAGCTCCTGCATCCCTGGCCCTGCCCAGCCCATCCCCTGCGTTTCTGAAGGGTGAGAATTGGAAATGCAGGTGAACCTGGTGGGAAGAAATGCTGATGTCTGACTCCAGTTCGGAAGGCTGAATGATTTCTTTATTATAAGTATGCTATAATACACTAATATACTATTTAAAGGAGATACTAGAACTACAAACCTACTTTTCTAACTCCCATATCTAAGTCACAACTTGCGGCCCTCTCTGAGAGCCCAGCCCCAGGTGGGTTGGATTGGCCATTGGGCTCAAAGAATTCTCACCAGAATCCAATCAAGCACTCATCCCAGGTAAACAATTCTCCAAACACGTTCCACATGGGAAAACAAGGAGCAGGAATAGAAATGGTTTTCTCTTTCATTTCTCTCTGTGCTCCTCCATGAAAAATCCTGAGAGAGAGAAGCATGAGCCTGCCACAGGTGAGCTCTAGAGGTGAGCCTGGCGAGGGCTGTGAAGGGACATCCCATCCCTGGCAGTGCCCAAGGCTGGGCTGGACAGGGCTTTGACACCTGGGACAGCAGCAGGAGTGGGGCAGGGAGGGCTTTAAGGTCTCTCCAGCCCCACATCCTCAGGTTCTGTGATTCTGAGGGAATACCCTGCCTGGCAGTGGCAACGCAGATGGAAAGAGAGGGCAACGCAGGGCATTGTCCTCACCTCCTGCGGAGGTTCACTTTTGGTTCTGCTGGGGAGAGCAGAAGCCCCGGGCAGCTTCTCTTTCCCAAAGCATCTGAGGAGCCCAAACGGGAGCTGGCAGCGCCCCGGGAGCCCCCGGCAGCCCCGAGCCCCCACTCCCGGCCGGGAGCCGCAAGTCGCTCCCATCCAACTCTCCAACTTTCCGCCTCCATCTCAGCCCTTCGGGGGCTGCAGGCACAGCGGAGTTTTGGCAGGGAGACACGCCGTAAAGCTTTTATTTGCCTTCTGCAGTTGTTTCAGGTCCTGTTCCTTGTTAAGCAGTAATGGAAGAAGTCAAACACTGACCTTTGTGTAAGCACAAAAGAGCCTTTTGGGGCACTGTAAAAACCCCTGAGGACTCCCGTGGTTCTTTACAAGTCTCGATAAAAGTTACTGTTCATAATCTGCTTTCTGCCTCCTCTCTGAAGATGACTGAGTTGTTTTAAATTAGTATTTATCGGTTTATTAGTAAATATTTCTCAGTCCCATCCATTCATTGGGGAGTAACCTCTGATACTGCTCATTTAAGGTGTGCAGGTGTCCCTGCCCATGGCCGGGGGTTGGATCAAAATAATCTTTTCTGGCGTTCCAGCCCAAACCAGGCTGGGATTCCCTAACTCTGAACATGTCCTTTGGCTTTCCCAAAAAGAAATGCACTCTGTGAGCACTCAGAACGCCCTGAGGAGGCTGTGCCCGTGGACCTGGCAGCTGTGCCCGTGGGTGCGGGTCCATGGCAGGGATGCTGATGCACCACAGACCCTCTCCTGCAGACAAATGATGCAGCAAGGCTCAACGCTGGGCTGCTCCCAGCGCCCAGGGAGCCTCAGCTCCTGAGAGACGTGAGGAACTTTTGTAATAATTCCCAGCGAGTGCCGAGCCTCAAGTTCTCTTCATCTGTGCTAAAGCCTATAAATCATCACACCTGCAGCACCTCTGCCATCACGCAGCCCCTTCGGCTGTGACAGCAGGGGTGTGGCTGCCTCTTACCTGCAAATTAACGACGAGTTCCACACCATACCTGAAAAACCAGAGAAGACTTGTTTTCACAGGAGAAATATTTTTTTTTTAGGAAGTTTTGCATTGATACAGGAGAGTCCAAACCTGCAGCTTCATTAGTGCCTCTAAGCCAATTAACCTCGCTCATGTTCTCTTGGGGAGAAGTTTGCAAACTGGGGAGTTTAAATCCTGCCAGCCAGTCTGTGCTTGGGCAAAGGCTGCGGCTCCTCCTCGCTGCTGCTGCTGAGGGTTTGTGTCTGCAGGGTGAGTCAAGCTCAGCAGGAATCTCTGATCTCCTTGTGCTGACACCCACAGCAGAGCTGGGCCCTCAGCCCTCTTTGCCAGGTTTTAATAAAAGGTCAGGCTCCTTCTCTGCTTTCTCGCCCCTTCATGGCAGCTTTCATGTCAGACAAATTGAGCTGCCCAGGGAAACGGAGAGCATCCTTTAAAGGGTCAAAAAGTGCTTGAAATGTGGAAGAAAAAGGTAGGAAGAAATAGATCATTTCACAGCTAAGTGGAGTCCCACAGAGATCTCTGCCATTCCAAATACTCATAAATGACTTGGGAAAGGAGAGGAGGTGGCAGGAAGTGACAAAGATATCTGCTGAAAATAAATTATTCAAAGCAGTAAACCCAAAATCTAACTGTAAAGAGCTGCAGAAGTACCTGATCAGTGTCCAACCTGAGAGTGAACAGGTGATCAAATGCCAGGCTGAATTTATGATGCACAGAAGATTATAATGCACACAAGGGGAAGTAAGAAAACAAATGAGCGGTAAATTAGATATTGCCACTGGAGATATGGAGTTTTTATGAAACAAATTCCACTCTGGCTTTCAGAAAAAAATCAACTGGGCTTTTCAGAATGATGAGGGAAGGGAGAGAAAAGAGCTTTGTGTGACCATGTCTGTGTGCTGTGTGTGCTTTGGGTCACCCCTCTCAGCGAGTGTATCTAGAATGAAAAGGTGTAGAAAAGATCCAGAAATGGGATTAGGGCAAAACAGCAGCTTTGGAGAGCTCCCACTCCTGCTCGGCTCCGTGTGCTGGAGGCAGGGATGAGGCTCTGACAGTGGGCATCTGCCCTGGGAGCTCTGTGACACCAGGGGTGATGTGGGACACGAAGGCGTGACATGGGACACGCCAGGTGTGACATGGGACACGCCAGGTGTGACATGGGACACAGAGGCGTGACATGGGGCATGCCAGGTGTGACATGGGACGTGTGAGATGTGACACGGGACACACCAGGTGTGACATGCCCGGTGTGACACGGGACATGCATCCCCTCTGCTCCCATGGCCTGGGAGCGCTGCCCCAGCCGCAGGCAGGGCTGCATGCAGGGCTGCAGGCAGAGCAGGAGCTGCAGGGGCTGGCTCCGAGCTCTTGCTGAGCAGCACCAGGACAGGCCCCGCTCCTCTTTCTGAGCAGCACCGGGACAGGCCCCGCTCCTCGGGATATTTTGAGCGAGGCTGTTTCTGACAGAGCTGCTGCTTGTTCACACTGAAATGCTTCAGAGCTGCTCGCAAGGCTGGGTTTCAATGCTGCTGGCAATGCAGGAACTCTCAGGTGGCAAAATAACCACCTGTTCTGGGGAGCTTTGTGTTACCAGAATGTTTAGGCTGTCTCTAAATTCATCTTTAAATAAGATAAGACAATATGATTTTCTTTTTATTTGTTTTCTCTTTTCAGCGCCAATTTCTGTGATGTCAGTCTGATGCCAAGCACAATCCCACGGAGGAAATACCTTGGTAAGTCTTCTGTTTTTCTAAAAGATCTCCCAACTAAATCATGTTTAAATCAGCAGTGCTTTGAAAGTTATATCCATGTAAATACTGGAACAACAAAACACAGGGAGTAAAGAGGATGGAGCTCAAAGGATAAGGACAATTAAGCACTTTTTCCATAAGAAATTAAAAGATCAAGACCTTGCATCAAATTAATTTCTACCGTATTCCCTTCTTGTCTGCAGAAAAAGCTTTGTAATTTTTTATGTCCCAACTCCTCACCTAACTCCCTTTGAATTCTCCCATTTTGGATATGTGATATTTAGGAAAAGGTTTAAAAATCCTTTCTTCATATGGCACTCATACTGCAAGTCCAAGCATCCTTCCCCTTGCCCTCTGGGGTTGCCTCAGGCTCTAATTTAGGGCCCATCCAGGGTAGTGAACATGGCAGAGTTTGGAATTATGCTTTCAGTTTGAAGAGGTACTATATCTCTTGCTCTAAAGGCAGGTGTTTTAAAAGGCATGTGGCATTTCTTAAAACATGCTTTTAGTGGTAACATTTTTGTTTTGTTCATACCTTTACTTACATTTTTCACTCCTGAGTCCGAGCTGAAAGCTCTGCCACTGTCACAGCTGAATTTGTTTCATCAGTGAGCCCAGCTGCACATAACTCTGTGTTATTGCTGACAAGGCCTGGATTTATAGAATTGGTTTGAAATCACCAGCACGGGGACGTAGGACTTGCTTTAAAACAAAATAGGTGTCAGCCTGCTGTGTGACGCACTTCTGCAATGGATCTGCCATGGTGGAGTCACAAGGGAATGCAGCTCCAGAGCTCTTGGGAATGCAGAGCCCTTGGCAGCTCCAGAGTCCTTGGGAACACCCAGCTGTGCCCACTCTGCCTTGGCAGTGCCGTTCATTTGCCCCTTTGCAGCAGCACCACCACAACATTCCAAAACAAGCAAAGAACTCCCTGCTCTGTCGCTCATCATTTCTGCTTGCCGGGCTCCTTGCACGTGGCAGTTCATGGAACGGGTGGGCCAGGTCAGGCCTTCACTGGTTCACCTGCCCAGGTAACTTCTCCCTGTCCCCAAGGACAGCTGAGCCAAGGTGGCCCTGGGAGCTGCCCTGGGAGCTCTGTGCCACGGGGAGCCCCTACAGCCCCCTGCCCATGGAGGGGCTGCCTGGGCACTGCCCCAGAGCCCAGACTCCACTCAAACCTGTGTGCCACTGGCTACTGGATTCCAGCAGGCATTGTGCTGCAGGAAAAAATACGGCTGCAATCAAAGGTGGTTCTCTTCTTGCAGGCATCCTGTAATTAGCTCAAGTTTTCTTTTTTTCATAGAGAGGTCTTGATGCATAAACCAAAGGTTTCCTCTTCCTTGCATGTTGTTGCCAGATGTTTCTGCAAAGCTTCAGAACAACAAAGTTGTTTGTGTGTACTTGCATATGACTTCACCCCATGCCTGTCACAGAGTGCTCCTCCTCCTCCTCCTCGTCAATTAACCCAATTAATTCCTCTCCCATTCTCCCCTCCGTTTCTGACCACTGCATTTCGCTGTCTGTCTGTCCCAGTGGACTTTCGGCCCTTTGTCACAGCTCCCACGGGAATGGGTTGAGCTCCAAGGTCCTTTCCAAACCAGACCATTCCGTGATCCAAAGGGATTCGGGATGAAGCAGATCAATACATTGAGAGAGGAAGGAGCTGGGAAGGAGAATGGCACAGAGGGAGAACTACAGAGTTATTCATGTAGAAGTGAAAGATCTGGTGGGAAATCAAAGCACAAAATAGACCACAACAGACAAGGGCTACCCTGAGAAATACAGGGAAAAACATGATAAAAATAGGAAAAATACCAGGAGTCATTAATGCAAGGAGGAGTTAGGAGGGCATGGCCCAGCCCCTCTGTGCCTCACTCGGTGTCTGACCACAGCTAATGGCAAAAGCACACTTGGAGTGAGCTCGGAGCCAGGAGCCTCCCCTGACAAGCACGTGGAGGATGCTGTGATGTCCTGCTGGTACAGCAGCAGCTCCTGAGAGTGGGACCACAGCTGGGGAACATCCTTATCCCATCCTGGCTTCCCTGCAAAGCTATTGACAGGCTGCAGGCACTGCCTCAGCGACTTTGATGTATGCTCAAGAATTAAGCAGAATTACTCTCAAGCTGATAGGAAACAAAACACAGCTCCTTACAAGGCAATCAAGATCTTCAAAGATTTGGGCTTGGGAAGAGCCTTAGACACGGGGCATGCCACTGCCCTTTTGGGAGAGAGCAGATTGCGGAGGGAGGAGCAGTATAAAACTATAAAACTATAAAACTTTGCTTTATATGAGCTGTCTGAGGCACAGCTATACAACTGGCATTTCATTGGAAAAGGCAACACAACCCTTACTTTTGGAAGTACTTCCAAGTAGGCTTAAGGACTTTAGGAGTTATTATGTGTGGAGTCCATACAGCCTTCATTCTGTAAGTGCAAATTCGGATCTTTCCCTGTGTGACTCCGAGATGCTTCCTGTGGCCCACGTTCTGCACGCTCCCTTCTGTCAGATGTGACAGGAGCTGTTTATCTCCAGGTGCCCCCATTGTCCGTGCTGACCCCAGGCAGATTTATGTCAGCATCTGGCAGCCACAGGAGTTCCCTTCAGATGTTCTTTCTGACCTTTGGAGCGCTCCACACAAAGCTCAAAGCGGCTCCTGCTTCCATGAATTGCTTGATCTCCTCAACGAGAGCCATAATTATGTTTTAATGATTTAATAATATTCTCCACTTCTATATTTTAAAGTCTATACTTAGTGTTTGTTAAGGTCAAGCCTCATTTTCTCTGCAGTATTATTACATTGTGGCGTAGGAATGTGCAGCCATTTATAGATTTTTGATATTTGTAGTATGACAATTGGCACCACTCTCCCTGTGGCTCCCCATGTGACTCTGGGCTCCCACCGGATCTGCACTTACTTACCTCGGCACGGGGGCACCCCCGGCCCGGGCAGAGCCTGCCCCAGCTCCCGGAGCCCCGCAGAGCTGGAGCCAGACGTGCCCGCTGCACTGGGGCTGCTGCGTGACTTCCCAGGGTCACAGCACATAAAACACCTCATTGCCAGCCCTGCCATGGCACGGACACCTCCGGCTGTGCCAGGTGCCCCCAGCCCCATCCAACCCTGCTCTGGGCACCTGTGCCAGGGCTGCCCACCCTCCAAAGGTACAGTAACATTCTGTATAATAACTAAAATCATATTCTTTTGGATCAAAGGTGACATTAAGATAAAGAATTATTCATTAGAGAAGGAGCGTCCTCCCCATTACTGAACAAACCCAGCTGTAATTAAGCACCTGAACGGGTGTTTATAAACAGATGTTCTCATCTAAATGTCTTAGAAATAAACAGCTTTGTTATTCCAGCTTCCCCAGACTACAGAAGGAGCTACAGCTCTCCTCCAGGCTGATGTTCTCCCCCATGTACCCAAATATTTGAGTTCCCCAAATTGGAGTGAGAGGCGTCCCCAAACGCAGGACAGCTTCTGCAGCAGAACACTCACAGAGCAATAGAGTAAATTTCCCAGGGGTAGTCCCAGCAGCACTTTAGGATTTCATGCTTTGAGAGACGTCATTGCCTTTATTGAACAACCAGGACCTCTGCAACAGCCCTGCAGTGGTGCCAGAGGTTTCACAGCCTCTGTGAACAGTCTAACTTCTGCTATTCCAATTCCCTCACATGGGAAGACGCGTTTCCTGAGAGCTGTAAATCCATTGCATCATTCAAAATGCACCACAAGACAGTTCTGAGGTCTGCTTTAAACACATCTTTCAAAAATGTGGAAGAGCTACAATTTTTAGAACCATTTTTCATAACTTCTGGGATAAAAAAATAATGTTAATGTAACATTGTGCGCATGTGTTTTGTATTTTAAAAGTAAAACAGCTTCTAAAAGTCAATATGGCCTGAAAAAAACTTATAACTTAAAAAAACAAGAGGACATATAATTGTGCTGTAAAATCTCATCATCTTGTCCAACCCTCTCCCAAGGCAGGGTCACTTGGAGGTGACACAGGAACGCGTCCAGGTGGGTTTGGGATGTCTCTAGAGAGGGAAACTCCAGCCCCTCCCTGGACAGCTGTTCCAGGGCCTGCCACCCTCCAGGGAAGGAAGTTCTTTGTGCTGAGGTGGAACTCGTTGTGTTTGAGCTTATTGCTCCTTGTCCTGTCACTGGCAGCACTGAGCAGCGCCTGGCACCATCTCTGCCAGCCCTTGGAGATGTTTCCATGGACTGATGGGATCCCTCCCAGCTTCCCCAGACCAACCCAGACCAGCTCCCACAGTCCCTCCTCCGTGAGAAAGATGCTCCAGACCCCTCAACATCTTCGTGGCCTCCGCTGGACCTTCTCCAGTAGCTCCTTGTCTCTCTGGCAGAGCAGAACCCAGAGCTGGACACGGGCTCCAGCCGTGCCTCGCCAGGGCCGAGTGAAAGCATCTCCTCCCGACCTGCTCTGCCCTGCCCGCTCTGCCCAGCGCTGTCTGCTCTGCCTGGCCCAACTCTGCCCGCTCTGCCCTGCCCGCTCTGCGCAGCCCTGTCTGCTCTGCCCAGCCCAACTCTGCATGCTCTGCCCAGCCCTGTCCACTCTCTGCTGCCCAACTCTGCCGGCTCTGCCCTGCCTGCTCTGCCCAGCCCTGGCCAACTCTGCCCACTCTGGCCCAGCCCTGTCTGCTCTGCCCGGCCCAACTCTGCCCGCTCTGCCCAACCCTGTCCACTCTGCCCTGCCCAGCTCTGCCCATTCCGTCCCACTCTGCCCTGCCCAGCTCTGCCCATTCCGTCCCGCTCTGCCCATTCTGTCCCTGCCCAGCCCTGCCCGTCCCGCTGCACTTTCCCGGCTCGGCCAACAGGTAGCACCGTTCCCCCTCGGCTGGGCTGCCCCCGGAGCCGGGCGGCGGGGCCGGGGCCGGGCTGGGTACGGCAGGCCCGAGGCGAGCGGGGCGCAGAGCAGCTCCGGCCGCGGCCGCCCCTCGCCGAGCCGGCGGCCTCCACTCCCTCTCCACGTCGGGGAGGCGGAGGGAGGGAGGGAGGGAGGGGAAGGGGAGGAGGCGGCCGCCGCCGTCCTCCATTTTGTGGCGGGGGCAGAACCGCCGAGCGCGGCGCTGCCCGGCGGAGCGGCGGGGCGGGGAGCGCGGGGGGGCGAGGTCCGCGGGGGCAATTAGCGCTAATTAACGGAGGGGGCGCCGCGGCGGCGGGCGGGGACGGGTCAGGGGCCCGCGGGAGGAGCAGCGGCAGAGCCGGAGCAGCAGCAGCGGAGCGGGGGGAGCGGTGCTGCCGCGGCCCCAGGGGCGGCTGCTGACCCCCCCAGCGGTGCCGCCCCCGCCCGGGGCGCCATGGCCGTGGGCGGCTGAAGGAGCCCCAGCGCCCTCCCCCGGACGAGGTAAGGGCGGCGGGGGTCCCGCGGGGGCTGCGCTTCGCCCCGGGAACTTGCCGAGGGGTGCGGCGGTCCCCGCAGGAATGGCCGGGGCGGGGGGAGCCGAGCCGGGCCGCCCCCGGAGGAGCCCGGGGCGGGGCGCGGGGACCCCCGGCCGGGCCCCCGCTGTCCGCGTCCCGGGGGAGCGGGGGGCGCGGGCGGGGAGCGCGGGGCTGGTTCTGCCGAAGTGGGTGTGCCAGGAGACGGCTCAACAGGTCCCGACACATTTCTCTGAAAACTGTACTTTGCAAAGGCGATTTTATGGCAATCCGGCGGTTTTAAGTATTTGCAGCGCTTTCCGCCCTTGGGCAGACTCTCGCAGCTGATTTCTGACACGTTTCCTACGCTGGATGATTCGCTGCCTTGTTTTTTCTGGGGCGTTGGGGGAATTGTCAAATGAAAATAACTACCTTTTCCCTCCCCTTCGCGTTAAAAAGGAAGAAGGCAGCGCTGGAGGTATTCTTGTGTTTTCTCTATTTTTTCCGGTCGCTGCTGGGTGTCCACCTTAAGCAGTTGGGGTGCCCGCTGCCGCTCGGGGCCGGGCTGCGGCTCCGCGGGCTGCGCTCGGCCGGGACCCCGCGCCCGCCGCCGGCGCTGCGCCGCTCCGCCGGGACGAGCTCGCCCGGGCCACCTTAAGGTTTTACACGTGGGGCCTTTTTGTGGCTGGCAGCCTCAACTTTGCACCCAGAGGCAGCGGCGGGGCCGGGGCTGCGGGGAGCCGCGCGGGGAGCCCGGCCGCGGGGCTGTGCCGGTGCCGCCGTGCCCGGCACGCCGGAGGGGACAGGCTGGCAGTGCCCCCCGGACTGCGGCAGCGCGGGCTGGGCGCTGCCCGGGGCAGGCCGGACACCGTGTCGGAAGTTTGCCGAAGAATTTACAGTGTTTCTCCAAATATTTATGCTCTCCGCTGGAGAAAAAAAAAATGTAGCAAATACAAACATCTGAAACTTACGAGGTTTGTTTTCAGCGTTGGGTGTGTTTGGAGAGTAGCCGTGAACGGGTAGAGTGCTGGAAGCTGATAAAAATCCTGCTATATTTTTAGCTAGATTTTATTTATAAATTTGAGATGTATTTAAAGAATTATGCGGAGTTTACTGCGAAGTGGGTGGGTTGCATTTCGAGACTGAAGCCGTGCAAAGGTGACAAACGCTGTGTTTTGTGGTGGGGAGGTCAGGTCCTGGGGAATGCCAAACCATGGCGGTGCCGCCTCTGGGAGCTCCGGACCTGCTCTGCGAGGGGAGGGCTTACTGGGAGAGGTGGCAAATGTCCTTTTCCCTGCTCAAGGTGCAGTTAAATACCAGGGAAATATACCTGGCAAAATTTGTGAACTGGGTCCTTTACCAGTTCTTACAGTTTCTTATTGCGGGGATGGTGACAGAGCTGGAGAGTGTGCGCGCAGATGTCACGTGCTGTAGCTTGATTCTGAGTTGTATGCAGGCAGATTACTCCTTCATCCAGGTTTAATAAAGTTTAAAAATGCATAGTTCCTCCTCATTAGACAGAAACCAAAACCTAAAAGCCCTCGAAAACAAGTGCAGTGTGTCTGAGTGACGTGGCACGTGTCAGCCCAGAGCCGTGGTGTACCGTGCCTTCGCTCTCACAGCAGCTGAGCCAGGTTTGCCAGGCGAAGGATTTAGACTTTTTGTTTTAAAACTATTGTTAATGTGTGTTTGCTGTGCTGACTTTGACTGCTTCTCATCTTTTTATAGTTAATGGTAAAGTAATGGATTCCAAAGAACTGCTTAACCCGTTGGATCAAGACGAAACCAGGAAAAATGCACTCATCAGTACCAAAGGAGGGATTGTGATGGACTTCCATCCACCCTTCAGGGGTGGAGCTACTGTCCAAGCCCCTGTGTCTACATCTCCTCTCCCTGCATCTTCTCAGTCAGATTCCAGTCAGCAACCTGCTTTGGCTGACTTTCCAAAAGGATTAGGAAACAGTGTGCCTCAGCCAGACCTTTCCAAGGCAGTGTCGCTCTCGATGGGACTGTACATGGGTGAAACAGACGCGAAAGTGATGGGAAACGACCTTGGATTTTCGCACCAGGGCCAAATCGGCATCTCTTCTGGAGAAACGGACTTCAGGCTCCTGGAGGAAAGTATTGCGAGCTTGAACAAGTCCTCGAGCCTGGCCGAGGACGCGAAGGGAACCGCGTCTTCTGAGGTGCCGCTGGAGCCGGATTTCCCAGGCATGGCCGGGCGCAGCGTCCCCATGGAGTCGGGAGCTGCAGTCCAGAGCCAGGTGGGCTCGAATGGTGGCAACTTGAAGTTGTTCTCTGAAGACCAAAGCACCCTGGATATCCTCCAGGATTTGGAATTGCCGCCGGTGTCGCCGGGCAAGGAGCCCAACGGGAGCCCGTGGCGGCTGGACCCGTTGCTCGATGACGGCGGCTTGCTCTCCCCCATATCCGCGGAGGACGCCTTTCTCCTGGAAGGAAGTCTCGGCGAAGACTGCAAGCCTCCTCTTTTATCTGACACTAAGCCTAAAATTAATGACCGTGGTGACCTTTTACCCAGTTCCAAAATGCCAATGCCTCAAGTGAAAACAGAAAAGGAAGACTTCATTGAACTGTGTACTCCCGGCATCAAGCAGGAAAACATGGGCCCGCTGTACTGCCAGGCCAGCTTCTCCGGGCCGAACCTGCTGGGTACGAAAGTCTCGGCCATCTCCATCCACGGGGTCAGCACCTCTGGGGGACAGATGTACCACTATGATTTAAATACTGCGTCGCTCTCTCAGCAGCAGGATCAGAAACCAATTTTTAATATCATTCCGTCTCTTCCTGCCGGGTCAGAAAATTGGAATAGGTGCCAGGGATCGGGGGACGAGGCATTGGCTCCGCTGGGAACGCTCAACCTCTCTGGCAGACCTGCTTTCTCTAATGGCTATTCAAGGTGATTCGTTTGTGTTGCTCTTTATTAAAACGCTACAAGTGTGTTTAGCATAACTCCATGCATGCTGGTTTGTTGCTCGGGCTTTTTTTCCTTTTTTTTTTCCCTTTTCTGTTTGGTATGTGTGGCTGATCAGACATCACTGGGGAGTGTTTATCCCACAGTACAACATCAGCTTTAAGCAACTACTCGATTATTGGTATTAAAGGGAAGAAAACTGGAGGGGAGTTGGCATGCTCTAAAAAGTAAATAATTAAAAATAAAACTTCCAAGATACAACCTAGAGAAAAAAATGGAGTATGTGGTAGCAGGATCCATACACAGGCAGTATGGAAGGAAGTATTTAAATGTATACAAAAGCTCCTTCGTTTCCAGGGGTTAGAGGATCAATCACTGTGGGCTTTTTTTTCCTTCCTAGCATTACTTAAAATGTTATGCACAAAAATAACTTGGTTGCTGGGTAAATTTCTAGAATTACATTTAAGCTGAACTCAAGTTTTCGCTGTGCTCGGTATCGCATTTACCTTACATGGACAAGAAGATTCCGAGTGGGAAATACTCAGCAGCTTGTTCAATAACTGCCTGTAAAGAGATAAGAGTATTTGCAGTCAGGCTTAAACATACCTGGAATTTAACTCCAAGTAGAACGGCAGGAGGGGTGTGGGTGGCTGGTTCCTACCTGTGGCCAGTGCCTTGGTGGTTGTGTTTCCTGGAGTAACGCAGAGGTGCAGCTGTTGCAGGGGTAATGCAGAGGTGCAGCTGCTGCAGGGGAGCGCTGCTGGAGGAGCAGCATGGCTGGGACAGCTCTGGGGCAGAGGAGGATTTGTGGTTCTCTTAGAAAATGGCCCTGCAAGTGCCTGTACAGAAACCCGGCATTTGTAGGCTTTTAATCTGGTTTAGCATTCTGGGTTTTATTGCTCTGCTGACAATTGGATCCCCAGGGTGTTCCCACCAGTCCCGGGGCTCTCCCTGCACGATATTTGCTCCATTTTCCCATGGCTGGAATGAAGTGTGCGAGGATTCCTTCTTTGTTTCAGTTAGACAACTTTTAGCTTGCTTTCATTCTCAATGTCTTTCATAGATTTTGATTTCTGTTGTAAATGTTGGGTTTTTCTCTTTGAAGTGTTTAAAGCAATTTGTAATGTAAGAGATCCAGAAAAGAAATCGGAATCTGTAGCTAGACTCCACCTTGATAGGTGAATACTGAGCGTGTCTCGCCATTTATTTCGACAGACTAGAAATGCTTTGTGCTCACCTTTTGCATGATTAGTCCAGTTCTGTGTTGTGTTCAGTTTGTTTTGTGGGGGCTTTTTTGGGAGTTTATTTCCTCTCTTCTCACTGTATCTTCAATAATAATCATGAACTTTGTGTCAAAGCAAGAAATGTTTCTGCACTGCGGAGGAGGCTTTCAGGGACAGTTTAAATAAGCAGATTGCCCCGAGGTAATGCCAGTGTCATTTTGAGGGTAATTCGAGGAGGAATAGGTCGGCAGAGCTGTGTTGGGGTGGGCAGCAGGAGATATGTGCCCAGCCCTGGGGAGCTCAGACACCGGCGGCGTGTCCTGTGTGTGATCCCAGAGGGATGGGAGCTCCTCTGGGCTGTGAACGTGGCAGAGCTGCTCCTGGAGGGAAGGGGCAGGCAGGGGGAGATGGTTTGGGCTGTCTGGAGCAGTTGGGGCAGGGCTGGCAGTGCCCAGGACAGCGCCGGGTCCGTCCCGGAGCATCCCGGCACCGCTGCCTCCTCCACTGCCCAGGGTTATCCACGCCAGGGCTTCAGCAGTGACGTTCTTGCTTCCTGCAAGGTCATCTTACACTTTATTGCTTCCTTTTTGCTGTAAGATAATGGATTTTTTTTTTTTTCTTTATGGAATGTGTAAAGAATTTCGAGGTGGCTCGTCGTAAAGCTTTGCATAAAAATGCATTATTCACAACTTTGTGGAAGCTGTTCTTGCTTTCCAAGGATTTTTATACACTTCAGCTACAAAGTCCTTTTCTAAAAACGGCATTGTTTGGGTTTGCTTTATTATTTTTATTCTATAACATTCAGGCAAGTCCGTCTTCCTTTTACAGTGTTTGAGGTATTAATGAACCCTGGGTTTGAAGCAGGAGTTTTATTTCTTCTTGAACCTTGCCAGAAACATTTGGTCTAAACTGGGTTAGTTTAAGGTGATGTATTGTGGATTTGTTTGTTTTTCTTGCAGAAGACTTAACAAAATTGGCATTTGTTTTAGAAACAAAGGAAGGACTCTCTTGCCAGGTTCCCGTGGTCTGGTATTTTTAGGTACTAAATGTGAGAGGTAGAGGCTGGGATTTTGAGAAGCTTCAGTTTCCAGGAGGAAATACTTTTTGGTGTTTGTAGAATTATTTGTCTACTAATAACATATTAATTGTAGACTGAACATAGGGGAAGAAAAGCTGCAGTTCAGCCCTGGTGTTCAGGTTGTATTTAATCTGCCTGTTAAATGGGAAACCGGGAATGTCCCTTTCTATCCACTCAGGCTGGAATTGATGTCATGCCGTTTGTGAGTGCTTTTGCTCCTCCAGGTAGCCCAGCACGCTGGCTTTAATGAGAGAAGTGATAATCAGGCCCAAGAAAACCAATCAATTAGCAGCGAACTGCAGGAGGGATCCAGAAGTTAACAAGCAGAATGCAAACTTCAGGAATTTGATGAATGGGAATGAATTGGCAATAATCAATAAGCTGCTGTCTGTGGAGGAGCCAGCCCTGAGCTGCAGCTCCTCAGACTCCAGATCTGAGCAGCGGGAGCCTCAGGGCAGCTTTGGGATCGCTCGGGGTCTCTGAGCGAGTGCAGTCCGTGAAGAAGGACAGAATGAAAGGGAGGAAAAAGTAGTCTGACATTCATTTTACCTTAGATTTCCTCAGTGGCAGTGAGACAGCAGCTGGAAGAGGAGCACATGGCGCTGCAGTGCTTCACTGAAGGGCTGGAGGGTTTGCTGGCGTCCGTCTCCGATGGGATGCTGCTGTGATTTATTCCACAAACCCAGGGAAAACCGTCCTGTTTCAAGGAAAGGCTTTTAGCAGCGCACTCGTGGGGCCTTTGCATGGTATATACATTAAATCCTTCGCTCAGCTCCTGTTGCTCTGACTTCCTGGAGATGTGGCTTGTTGTGGAGGGAGTGAAGGATGCCGAGAACCAGCCCAGCAATGCAGGGTTTGCTCCCACAGCCAGAATTCACAGAAGCAGGGCCCCACTGGCAGTGTTATGGCTTCTCTTATTACAGTTGAAATCATTCCTAGTACTTAAGCTTGTGGGGGATAAGGATCATTAAGGAAGTTTAAGAAAGGGCAAGAGCTGAGAGAAGCCATTAAAGAGGAGGAGAGTCTGGAAGGAGGAAGAGTTTCGCTGGTCGGTCCCAGTCCAAAGCCTTGCTTCCAAAATTACCCTTCTGCCCTTCCAGTCTTGCCTCTGCAGCTGGGATTCTTCTTGGGCTCAGGTGCTGTGGGAAGGAAGGGGAAGAGAGGGATTGTTTGCCAGCAGTGGTAAAGGTCAGTTGTCCGTTTGTCTTGCCGATTTGTTTCCCTCGGCTGCGGGCCAAGGCCGGTGGCTTGGCAGGGCTGGATGCAGGGCTGGATGCAGGGCTGGATGCAGTGCTTTCAGTGCTGCCTGACTCAGCAGGGTGTAATGTGTGGGACATCCACAATCAGGCTTTTTTCATCATTCTGGTTTGATATAAAACCCAGCCCTGGTGTTCGGGGTGCTCGGGCTTCCACTCGTCTGTGTTGTCATTTGTCAGCTCCATGCTGTATTCAGGGCTGGACTCTGGAGGTGCATGGCCAAAAATCCAATTGTTTTGGCAGAAAGGGATGAATCAGGAATGTCCTGCAGAATGTGCTCTGAGGTGCTGTGAAAAGGTAACTGGATAAATGAGAGGTCATGCAAGATGTAATCCACTTTTCCCAGTTTTGGCTGATCCTTCCATTGAGTTCGTAGCCAAGGAGGTTGCTGGAAGTCCAGTCCAAATGGTTAACTTCTGCAAATTTATTTCTCCTAACAACGATCTCTATTTTAAACTTAATTCTGGTTATAAAGCAACCTTATTTTTGTTGTCTGTACAATATTTTTAAATTTATCTCCATGGTTAAACCCCTTGTACTCTCCTGCTGCCAGTGAAGGCAAAGCTGTGGTTGAATGAGTCCTGCTCACGAGTCTTCCCAGAATTGTGAAATACAGGAATTATCCAACTCCTACATTGTATATTTATCATGCTAAAGATTACTTTTACAGTGGGAGCAGTTTATCTTGGGAGAAGCAAATTTCCCTTCTTCCTTTGATTATTGCTGCTCATTCTGGAAATGAACAAGTGGTGCATAGTCTGCGTGTATATGTAACTGCAAACTGGAATTATTTCTGCACTTCAAAAGGTTCCCAAGTCCTCTTTGGACTAGCATTTATTTTTGGAGTAGCTGGAGCCAGCCTGAGCTGCTGTCCCACCCCGAGGTGCTGCTGTGTGTGCATTCTGCAAACAGTCCCCACGGCATCCCAATAAAATCCTTTTTTCAGTCCAAGTTACGAGCAATGGGAAAAGCTTTGTAGAGCTGTAGTTACAATTACCTTGGGTTTGTGCTGTTAAAATAACTGAGTGTCACCTCTGTGTAGAGCAATGAACTTGGAAATGCCTTTGTAAAGTGATCAGCTTGGAACTCAGGAGCCCAGAAGTGTGTGTGAAGGTGGTTTCTGGGCAGAGCACTTGGATGTGCTGAGTGCCCCGCACCAGACCCTGGGAGTTTGGGTTAAGCTCTCTTTGGTTTCTCAGCCTTTGTCTCCCAGAGTCTCAAGTATACAGAGATTTTAATCTTATTTACTGAAGAATTAGTGTGTGGCACTGTTGCGTGTACAGATGATTGTTCTCATCCCAGGGGTTTTCCGGCTGATTCACTCTAGTGCGAGATCCATTGATAACCATTTGCAGCAGCCACCATGGTGTGAGATCCACTGATGCCCTTCTGTAACACAGCCTTTGCTGAAGCCCTGGCAGAGCAGGAGTTAATCCTGTTCTCAGTGCTGGCTTCTGGAAATACTGGTCAGATGCTGTCAGTGGATGGCCCCGTCCCCCTGGGACAGGAGTGAACCAGTACAGCTGGAACAGATGACACATGCAAAAAAAGAATAATTTCATCTCATTGTCTTGGCTCTGACTCCAGAGCAGCTCTTTTGGGCTATCTGTGGGAAAAAACCAAAACACACAGCCGATGGTTTCTTTGTGAGGGTGTGGCCGGTTTTGGCTGTGGCATCGCTGGTCATCTGCAGAGGGACATCAGCAGGGATCACCTGCACGGAGCGAGCTCCATCCCTGGGCTGGAGCACTTGGTACCCCAAGGGGGCAGCTGGAAGGCTCTGGCCATGCAGCTCCTGCTGCCCGTGGGCAGGAGAAGCAGCAGTGTGGGCTGTCCCCGTGTATAACCAGTCCAGCACCCGGGTCCTTACTGGGGTGTGAGTGACTCTGTCCCCAGCAGTGCAGGGCTGGGCTGGGAGGACAGTCCAGCACAATTACTGTGCCTCTCCTGGGGGTTTTCCTCCTTACCTCCCCTTCACTCCAAAGAAGCTGTTGTGCCTGTGCCTCCCACATCCTGGCCTGACTCAGCTCCCGCGAAGCTGTGCCATGATGTTTCCTGCTGGGATCCCATCCCTGCGTGGAGCACTTGTCTCCCTGTGCTCAAGCCGTGTGAAGTGGAACCACGGAGCGCCCTGGCAGAGGATTTTCCTCCCTCTGCCGTGGGTCACCTCCGTGTCCCAGAGGTGCCTGGCAGGAGCAGGAGGAGCAGCTGCAGCTCCTCTGGCTCGGGGAGCTGCTGTGGAATGCAGGGGATGGAGATGAGGTCGGGTTTTCTCACTGCTCCTGTGTGAAAGGCGAGTTTGGACTCCAGGACGTGCTGTTACCTACCCAGGATATCATGTAGAGTTCTGTAATCCTGGTGCCTTAAATCAATAATCACCACAATTGTGTGGATTTCTGGAGGAAATTGTGCTCTTCAGAAGTTGTCTTGACATCGTGTGTGGAGAATGTTTCTGTACCAGCCCTGCCTCTTTAATCCAGCCAGTGCCAGTGGGTCACCATTAAACCTCCAGGTTCCAGCTCCACCTGTGGAGCTCCCAGCCTATGCTAAATCTTCCTAGAAAATTACAATCCTGATGCATTTTGGAAATTAATATCCCACAGACTGCCGATACTTTGCTGTGGGGATGCAATATCGTACACAACTTCCCCTTTTTGACCAAATATCTTGGTTTTTGTGACGTTGGAAATGCAAAAGTACTGTTGGGGAAGGAATTCTAAAATAATGATCATGTCTTTCTTAAATTCAGTTCACTGCTACTGTAATTTAGTAAAGAAAACTAGTTTCATATTGGATTTTACAGTAATACATTCTTCCTACTATTTGTAATGTGTTTGTACAGTTAGTGTGTGTCAGAAAGCAGCTGGAGATCATCAAATTTCTGCACCACGGTCACACAAGATTTAATATGAAACTTGTGAGCAGCAGGGTGCCATTTACTCTTGTTGCTTTATTCAGATACTTCTTTTTTCCCATTGCTTGTATTTGTGTAGCTGAGTTTAAAGTTAGCAAGTATTGCTCAGGATGGGACTTTTTATAAGGAAATGAGGGCACAAATGAGTAGTTTGCCTGAAAACACTACTTGAGAAACTCAGAAATGTGCTGTAGAGTCAAGGAGGAGCAAATCATAAAGTATCACTGAAGTCTGTCATCTATTCTAGAAGCAAATAATGGAAGTGATTTCATAGCTCCCTGGCTTGGTTTTCTTTTTTCCAAGAAACCTGGAAAAGGTCCTGTCATTGTCCTTGCCCAGAAGATCCCTTGTGGTGCACTTCTGGGTGCAGCAGGGACTTCAGTCTTTTCTTACTAGAAGCTTTGCAGGCAGGGGTGATTTGGGGGTTTTTGGTGTGTGTTCCTGTCCCTGAATGTTGGAATCCCTTGAATCCCTGTTCCTGCTGGCAGTTCTCCTGGAGAAGAGGGGCTGCAAGGCTGGTGACGAGTATGCAGCAGCCTGGCTGTGTTCACTGGTGAGAGGGATGTGAAAATAGCAGATCTGGGGTTAGAAATTCGGTGACATTTTTACAAAGTGAAAATGGGGTTAACTCGTGACTTTTCCAAGCTTTCTGAAGCACCACAGCTTCCGAAAGAGGAGAAGTAGCAGCAGTAGTGGAAGCTGGTGGGTCTGCTCGTTGTGTTCTCATTTACTGTGTTTCTCTCATGGTGCTTCCTGGGTTTTTTCTTAGCTGAGAGTCCTGCAGGCATTGCACAGCTCCTTCCCAGCTGTGTGAGTTGGGTATGACAGGGGAGGGCTTCCCTGGATCTGCTCCTTCCCAGCTGGCAGTGGGAACATTTTATTTGGGATTTCAGTCGCTTTTTGGCTGGTCAGATGCTGTGAGTTCAGAATGGTGTATTTTAAACGAGCACACCTATCCGCAGGCACGCTGCCCATTGCTGTGTACCCATATACCTTTTCCTCTGGCTTGGTTTTTCCCCTCCCCTAAGAGTTTCTGTTACCTTTCTGAAGCAATAACTTCCTAAAGCCATCAGCAAGGTTTTGAATTAATCCATGCTGAAAACGTGCACGTTCTGCATGCACATGTGTGGATTTGTTGTGCAAGAATGCAGTTCAGGCTTGTTAACTTCAAAAACAAAAACCAAAACTAAATAAAGAAAAGAACTGGCAGACTTGATAGTTTCATGTGGATTTCAGTTTGCATGTCGATTGCAGTTTCCTACTACCCGGCTGTTGTTTTCTCTCTTGTGTTTTTTTTCTGTGGGTTACTTTTGCTACCAGGGCCTTTGATGGTTTATTTTGCCTGTTAATTTCTGTTAATCTTATGTTCTGTATGAATTTTTCCCAAATCAATTGTGCTGTCCCCATATGAAGGTGATGTAGGTATAATTAGACTTTTTTTATAAAGGACTCTGCATCTTGGTTCTCTTAAAATGTGGACTAGATTAAAACATAAGCCAATATGAGAAAAACAGTTGTATCTGAAAACTGACCTTTAAAACAGCTTTAACAATTAGAAATCTTAAACTTCGTATGCAGAATAGTTTTTGGATGCTGAAGAGATATGGAATTTAATTTCATTTCACACCGTAATTTTAGTAAGGTAATACATGTTTATCACCTGTTTATTGGAACAATAGCATAGTGGGGGTTGTCCTACTGTTGGTAAGGATTGGCACTGACACAGTGATGGCATTTGGGGTTCCCCAGACCTGGCTTTTATTAAAAAATCATTTCCAAACAGAATCATTTTGGTTGGAAAAGCCCTCCTGGACCCTCGAGTCCAAGCTATGCCCAATCCCCCCTTGTCGCCAGCCCAGAGCACTGAGTGCCACGTCCGGGTTGTTTTCAGTACCTCACTGGGATTTCCAGGCATGAATTAAAATTCGTTTGTAGGGAACGATCTTCCATCTTTGCCTTTTGATTAAAAAATGATGTAATCCCATTTGGGGGAAGAGGAAGACGTGTAATGCTTTTGGGGTTATTTACTTTGACCAAACAACCCTGATAAGCTGCAGGTTTAAAAGAAAATTGAAGGTTAAATTTCTGCTCTCATTTGGAGCAGCACGAAGTGTAGCCGTGATCCTGGATCACAGATAGGCTCTTTAATCCATATTTCAGCAAAGGCTTTTTCTCTGACCTACTTTGTCCTAGCCCAGCCCAGGCTTTTGGGAGGTCCCTTGGCCACCCTGCCTGTGGGGGAATTTCTCCGGTGTAGGGTCCGAGTCCTGCTCTGGTGTGGGTTCCCTGGGTTTCATTTTCACCTCGCTTTACAAATTCTGCCCTTCCTGGACACGTGTTTCTGCTAAGCCCCGCACATCTGCCATTTTCTGGTCTGGAAAGGAAGCTTCTCTGACACCTTCTTTTTCAACAAAACCCATCTAACAAGTTCTGTGCTGACTTGGTTTCCCTAGCTGGAGAAGACAAGTCTGTTCTCATGCAGTGCCAGGTGATTTGCAAGTTCTGTGCATGATTTGATAAAAAATCTAGTGCTGAAACTCCCTCATCTAAAATGTAAGTGTTGTAAGAACCTGAGAGCTTGGAATTCTGTATTATGAGTAGCAGAGCATTCCTTTTTCAGCTCTTATTGAAGGGAGCAGTTAATATTAGGATGCCTGCACGACAACATCCTGAGTCATCCAGATACTTGACAGCTACTTTCCAACCAGAGCAACTGGTTTGACAAATGAGCTTGGACTTATTTTATCACTTTAAAGATAAATCTTTAAAGACTCTTTTAACACGTTAAAGGTTGAGAGATGTGATATTTTATTAAATAACAATCTGGAGGTTTCCAAGTCCACTTATTTTAGTGGCGGAGCTTGTTCCGTGTTGCAGATCAAAGCTGGCTGAGTCGCACGGCATAGCAGTGGGGAGGAGGAAGTGACTGGGTTTCTATTCCTGGCTGACCCCAGCCTCGGAACCGAGGAAGAGCTTTAAAGGAAATGCAGCATTCAGCTCTCTGAATCTTTCCAAGTATTCATAAGTGCTACCAGCACTGGCTTCCTGCTTGCGACGTTTCGCAGCGTGGACATCTTAAAGCTGTCCTAATTTCACAGTGAAACAGGGGTAACAAGGGAAGCCCTAAAATTCATGGAAACAGCAAAACTTGTAATTCCAGATTTTATCAAGAACATGCGGACCATCCTATTTTTACCGGGCAGGTGGCTCTGCAAGGCCAGGCAGGGTGGGAGGTGGGTGGGAAGGGATGGCCCGAGCCCAGGGGGCTGCTGGCACACGGCCTGGTCAGTGCAGAGCCAGCCATGCCCTGGGCTGAGTGGCTTTGCCCAGCAGACCTGGAGGAGCTGCCAGCTCTCCAAGATGTCTGCAGTGGACCAGCACCGTGATGGGGCTCCTGGAGTACCTGCAGTGTCCCAGGACCTGGGCAGTGGGTTGGGAGCCCAGCTCTGGCCCTTGGCAGAGGGGGAGGCTGTAAACCTGTAAGGTCACTGAGCACGTGGAGGCTCTTGCGAAAGAGCTGTCCTTGCTCCTGGAGGAAGGAAAACATCCCCTCAGCCAGTGCCCTGGGCTTCTCTGAGCCTGTGCGTGAGCTGGAAGTCCAGATTGGACTTCCAATCCAACAGATTGGAATCGCTTTGTCTCCTTCCTTCAAGGCTTGGACACGATTCCTTGCCAGAGGCCATTTCAAAAGCAAGAACCCAAGAACCCCCAGGCGGTGCTGGAGCTGGAAGAGCAGATTTTTGTGGGTTGGAGAGCTGGGCCGCGGGGCAGGTCTGGGGGTGATGCAGAGGCTGAGGGGTCAGCACGGGGCTGGGCAGGGAGCGCACCCTGAGGTGTCTAGGTTAGCTGATCTGAGCTGTGCTGGGTGCTGGGTGCCGAGCAGAGAGGGAGCTGCAGCTGGAATGCAAGGCTGGCAGCCTTGGGAATGCTGTCCCTGCCCTGCTTGCACAGGACGGAGCTGGGAGCTGGCAGTGGGGGCTCGGGAAGGGCTCTGGGCTCTCACTGATCCTCCTGGGACGCCCTCAGCTCGCTGTGAGGGTGTTTGGCAGCAGGAGGGATGGAGGGGCAGCTGTGGCTGTGCTCCCATCCCAGCACTGCCCCTTCCCCGCTGCCCGCTCCTGACAGGGCTCCAGGAGCTCCTGACTGGCACCAGAGCGCTGCTCTGGAGGGGTTTGGCTCCAGGGCTTGAGAGATTGTTCCCAAATTCCACCAGGTAAGCAGCCAGAATGGAGGGGGGCAGTGGCAAAGCCAGGGTGGGTGCAGTGATGTCTTCCTGCACAGCACTTCTTTCCTTTCCTCGTTTCTGATACTGGGATTCACATGTTTGTGTATTCCCCCCACCCCATGTGTTAAATTCCATACTTCATTGTGTCTTTAAAATTTCAAATAAATCAAGGTGATTGTAGAAAACAAGCTCTGCCAGATGCTGCTGAGGGGAAATTCCTAAGGGCTTGAAAGCCATCCTTCACTTCTTCCATGCTGTACTCATCGTTCCAGAGACATCTAGGAAATTAAAATCTTCTGTTATAAAGATGGGTTACTCTGTCATGCATATTACCATCAGTAGTTTCCCTGGCTGTATCTGTCGTCCCCACACGCTTTGGATTGCTGTACCAGCACTGAGGAATGTTCTTTCACTCCTGTGCTGCTGCCATGGGTGTGTCACCAAAAGCAGATTGATTGGCAAAAATCAATTTTTTTCGCTAGTTTAACTGCAGGGGGGTTGTAGTGAATAGAATGAATATCAATTTAATAGAATTAATACAATTTTGTAACTGAAATGTAATATTTTGAAGTATTTTCTACAAACAAAGCAAGAAAGAACATTAGTTGTTCAAGAAAAATGAGAACTTGACCATGTTCTAGCCATCCCAGTAGTTTAGTTTATTTTATTTTCCAGCTGCCAAGGATAGAACTCGGTGCTCTCCTCTCTCTAATCATTCTTTCCCAGTGATTATATTTGTTGTTGCTGTGTTAACAACGTGCTGTGGTGCTCAGACTCCTGGTTGTGAAGGTGCATTAAATGTGGGGGGTTTGCAAGGTCAGCAATGGGGCTGCAGGCAGGAGCTGCCTTTTGGGGTGTGTTGGGAACAGGCTGGGGTCTGGGGGATCCCAGGGCAGCTCAGATCCCTGCTCAGGCACTCCGTGTGTGCAGCACATTGTGTTACTGCTGTACATTTCCCAGGGTGATGATGAATCTCAACAGTTTTCCCAGAATTGTAGTTTTAGTGAATAAAGCTGTTCTCGATGCCGGAGCGGGGAATGGTGTTGGGAATCCTTGGTGTCTTTCTGCCCTGAGGGGCTTTCTAATTCTTTCCAGTAGAAAGTCATCATGCAGATACTGCAGAGCATTAATTGCTCGGACTTAGCCTCGCACAACATGTGAAAATTAACAATAACACAAACAAGCTGGTGATGAGACACTGCCCTGGGAGATGTTGTGTTAAAATGCAATCACTGGCTTCTCCAGCCCGTGTTTTGAAGACCTTTTTGTGCCCATGAGTGAGACCGGGCTGGGAGCAGCTCTGTCCTCCATGGCTGCTGCTCTGCTCCAGGGCACGCTGCTTTGCTCTTACTCCTGGAGCTCGGTCAGGCTTTCAGATCAAATCAAAGCAGTATGTTTTTGGTTTCAGTCGGTCTTTGGGCAGGGTGTCCTTGCTGTAGGATGGCACAGTTTGTGCACAGAGGTGGGAGAGCAGAGCTGTGTCCCTGCACGCTGGAGCAGAGTCTCAAGGAAGGGCTGTCCCTGTCTCACTGCCCTGCACTACCTGAGACACTCCTTCTCACAGCCTGTCTCTTGGCCTGAGTGCTTGAATTTCTCTGGAGCTGTTCTAACCAAACCTGCTGCTTGTTGCTGTTATTTTCCATCCACGGAAGATCTGCAGAACGTTATTACTTTCCTCTTTCTGCAGGTGGCTGAGCTGCCACCTGCCTTTATTAATTCCTTTGCAGTATCACGCTCATCAAGCTGCTGCTGTCTGGGCAGGGGCTGTGTCTCTTACCATCCTCCATCTCAAAAAGTGGAGTCAAATACTTGATAATTTTGTAGCACACCAGCACTGGCACATTCACCTTTTATTTTGGATCCGTGAGTTGGTGGAGTCTTTGCTTTCTTATTTTTATTATTGCTGGCACAGTGAAGACAGGATCATAGAATGGCTTGGATTGGGAAGGATCTTAAAGCCCATCCAGTGCCACCTCTGCCATGGCAGGGACACCTTCCATTGTCCCAGGCTGCTCCCAGCCCTGTCCAGCCTGGCCTTGGGCACTTCCAGGGCAGCCACAGCTGCTCTGGGCACCCTGTGCCAGGCACTCAGCCAAAATCCCATCTAACCCTTCCCTCTGTCAGTTTAAAGCCTTTCCCCAGGCCCGTGTAAAAAACGAAAGCGCCTTTTGTCTCCTTCTAAGTAACCTTTTGCCAGTCCAAGTTTCAGTTTTCAGGCCAGTCAGTCTGGATTTTGCAATTGCCTTTGATAAATAAGCAGTGTCTGGGTTTGCATTTGACAGGACAGGCGTGTCGGAATTCACTTGGTGAATCCTTTTGGCCTGTGAAAACTGCTTCTTCACCCTAGTGATGCCTTTTTCTGTTAAATCACCAGCTGTGATTATATCTCTTACCATATGCAAGTACATTTTAAATTTTCTGTTATGAAACTTGTATCTACTTAGATTAGAAGGCAAATATAGATGGTCTGTATTTGATATTTAATATTTTTAGAGAAGTAGTGTGCCGGTTTTGTGTCGGGGTAGACATGCAAATGTAAGACAAGCACTTTGAGTCACAGGTTGGAAGGCTGTTGGTCAGTCCCAGCCTGTGGGACAAGATTAGAGTGTCTGGTTGTGAGAGGTGGTCGAGGACCGAGTCTTTTTCTTAACAAACCACAGGTTTTGTAACTGTCCACGTAAAGGCAGGGGAGAACTCAGCCACTGTTGCCTGCCAGCTCCTTATCAGCTCTGCTGCAGCCTGTGCCTCTGGAATCACGGAGCAGGATTAGCTGGGGCTGACGTGCAGCTGCAGACCCAGCCCAGCAGCACCTGGGCTCGGGGACCCTGTCCTTGTGTGGGCTCAGGGACCCTCTCCCTGTTTGGGCTCAGGGACCCTCTCCCTGTTTGGGCTCAGGGACCCTCTCCCTGTTTGGGCTCAGGGACCCTCTCCCTGTTTGGGATCAGGGACCCTCTCCCTGTCTCCACATGGCCACGGAGCCCCTCAGGCTGGCCAGCAGCAGGAGCCGTGTGCTGGCCATGGCTCCTGAGCCCAGGCTGGCTGCGTGCAGCGAGCTGAGCTGGGCTCAGCCTGCCAGGGGAGCTGGTGGCAGAGGAGAGGTGCTGGTGGCAGAGCCCCTGCTGTCCCTGCAGCTCCCAGAGCAGCTTTGTGCTTTCCGTGGCTACAAGGGGGGAGAAACTGCTTGGAAAAGGCACTGCTCCCTGTGGCAGGTACATTCTTCTCTCTCTCGGATTTTTTCAGAGAGAGACACAGAGGAAAGAAAGAGAAAACCATTTCTATTTCTGCACCTTGTTTTTCCCATGTGGAATGTGTTTGGAGAATTGTTTCCCTGGGGTGAGTGCTGGGTTGGATTCTGTGAGGATTGCTTGAGCCTGATGGCCAATCCAACCAACCTGGGGCTGGACTCTCAGAGAGGGTCACGAGTTGTGAGTTAGAAAAAGTAGGTTTGTAGTTTTAGTACCTCCTTTAAATAGAATATTAATGTATTATAGTATAGTTCTGATAAAGAAATCATTCAGCCTTCTGAGCTGGAGTCAGACATCAGCATTTCTTCCCGCCGGGTTCCCCTGCATTTACAATAGCTCCCGGCTCGTGAGGGTCAGAGGCCCTTCCCAAAGCCATGCCAAGGCTCCAGCTCCCCTGGCATGTGGCTACTGAAGCTGGGGCCTGGCCACCAGGGCTGTGACTCCCAAAGGACATGAGTGGTGAAGGTGCCATGTTCTCTGTACACTATAGGTCTTGGCTCGTGGAATACTTGCCAGACCCTATCAGCAGGGTTTTTAACTTGAATTGCAGGATTAAGATGAGTCTTAAATAACTGAGAGCTCCTGGAAGGAAGCAAAGATCTGTGTTGTGTGTCTGCTTCAGGTCTGCATGTGCTCTGTATGTGTGCTTGCTCTTGTCAAAGGAGCACGGAATCCTGAGAGCTGGAGTTTTACATGGGGGCATGTACATAGCAGCATTATTTCTCTAGGATAATATCATTCCTGCTTGTTTCTAAATGCTCTTGCTGGTTTGATACGTAAGAGTTTGAATTTGACACTGGATTCTTTAGTCACTGTATATATTCTGAAGTGAGTGTAGGAGCCATCAGCAGTGAATATTTTTATTCTGCTTTGTTCTCCCTTCCTCTCTGACCAGAAAACTTGGTTCTTTTCTGGATTTGGGGATGCACTCTGGAGTTATCAGTGCTTAGACAACAAGTAAACACGTACTGTACATGGGCTGCTGGCCAGCTGGCCCAGGCAGCCGGCAGCTCGGGACTTGCTTTCAGCCCCAGAAGAATGCCTGTTTGCTTGGTCATTTCCTTTCCTTTCAAATACAAAAAATAAAACTTTTTTCCTCCAATTAAATTGCTTTCCTGGCCTAAATATTGAAATTAAGGAGAGGGCTCCTCAGATATTTGAGCTCGGGCAATTTGGGAGGAAGCTTTTGAGTTTGCACAGAAGCCCTCAAGAAACAGTTGCTGGGCTGGGAAATGACTGGGCTTGAAATTAATTTTTTTTTCTCCTTTCTTTGTGGGGGAGTTGAACACTGAATTTTTCTCCCTGGCTGAGGCCTGCATTGTCTGTGGCAGCTGTGCTTGCCCCCAGAGTGGTGTTGGGGCAGTGCCCTGGGCTGTGTCCCTGAGGCTGAGATTTTTCTCTGCTTGGAAAATCCCCTTTCCTGCATGTTTCGAACTCCAGGGTGGGGAAGGCAACTCAGAACATGACCTGAAGCACCCTGGGACATACCTGGCCACAGTATCCTGGTGTTTCGTACCACTGTGACGAGTTTTCATCCAGTATGTGAGCGATCACATTTCTGTAATGTGGAGTTAAAAATGTCTGTGCTGTAAGCTGGAGAATAGTTAGACTGCATGCATGCCTGTAATTGATCTTTTTTGCTGGTTATTATGCTAAAGACCTGCCAGGAAATTTGCTTCCTTTCCCGTATCCCTTTCCTTCTCCCCTCAAAATGTGCTCAGAAACTCCAAAACAAGGGAAAGCCTCAGCACGTGAATCGAGGCTCGTGGTGGTGGCTCCTTCTTTGACCTGAGGAGGATTTTTTCAGGGGCACCAACACAGTGTGTGTATTATTGCCTCCAGCCCTTAGGTTCTTCAGCCTGGGATAAGGTAGGGGCAGGTTTGGGAAGAGCTGCCCAGGGAGGTTTGGATCCCCATCCCTGGAGGTGTCCCAGGAAGGGCTGGAGGTGGCACTTGGTGCTCTGGGTTGGGGACAAGGTGGGGATTGAGCACAGCTCGGTGACCTTGGAGGTCTTCTCCAGTTTGAAGGATTCTGTGGTTTTGATGGCATCCTTTCACCAGTGTTACATAGACCAAGGAGTTACGTTGGATGCTGGAGTAACTCTGCTTTTGCAGGGGACTTCACGGTAATTGTTTCTTTCACAGCAGTCTCAGATACCATCTCTCTTCTTGACTCTAGTTTGAGGTGAAAAAGAAATCAGAGGGTGCCTTGGCAGTGGGATTGAAACAGCAACACAGGTGATCTTGGAGTTAATTTACTTATTCGACAGAACCCTGTTTCCAACTTAATTTTATCTCTCCTCCAATCTGCTGTCTCTGTCCACGCAATGCAGTTTTGCAATAGCAGTTGCATTTCTGGCAACTCCCGGGCTGGTTTTGCCTCCTTGGGGTGGCGGAGCTGCCTCTGCACAGCTGCAGCTGCCCCTGCTCGGTGCAGCACTCGGGAGCCTTGGGGCACTTGGGGCACAGGGATGTGTCTGCTGAGCTTCCCGAGAGGCTGCAGAAAGCCTGAGCAGACATCCAGCATTCTGCATCTTGGGAAGTCAAAACTGCGTTCAGGAGGCTTGCAGGAGAGTGAAGGCTGATGATAGGAGCCACCTTCTTTTCCAGCTGCCTCCAATAAATGTCAAGTAAAATGTTTGTTTTACACACCAAGGGTGTGAGGGAGTTTGCCTTTAAAAAGTGTGTAAAAACTTCCTTTTCGTATTGTAATTCAAGACTGAATTTAAAGGCTGGTTTTGAAATCAGTAATACTTAGTGGAAACTGGGTTTGAGTATTTTGAATAGTTTTCTTCATTATTAATTTCCATTTGAGCACTTTGAAGCTATCAAGTCCATTTCCTGTCTCCATGATCGCATTGAGATTACTTGGTAGTTTCTCTGATCTTCTCAGGGCCTTGCTTTCTGTAAATGACAGTCCCTGTGGTATTTATAAAACTGTTTTTTTACTTGGTGGTGTTATTAAAAAATGTCGAGCAGAAAAAGTGAATCTGGGAGGAATGAATTTGGCTATTTCTGACTTTGCAGCACTCTTGGGTGGCTCTCGCTGCGGGGAGGAGGAGGCTGGTACTGAGCAGGAGAGCAGTAATGTGGGTTTATTCTCTGTCCTGGGAGCACATTCCTGGCTGCAGTTAAGGCTGTAACGAGCCCTCTGCATATGGAGCTGGGATTTGTCACCTGGTGTTAGCACTGAGACATGGAATTTGTTCTTGCTTCATCAAACTCCATTAAATATTTCAAGTTTTTCTTACAAAGCTTAAAAACACTACCAGGTCATGGTTTGAGGTTCAACTTAATAGTGAGATTTAGTTGGTAATTTCCTTTATTTCCAAATACAAAAAGTCAAATTTTTTTCCTCCAATTAAATTGCTTTCCTGGCCTAAATATTAGAATTAGGGAAAGAGCTTCTCAGATATTGGGGCTTGGGCAATTTGGAAGGAAGCTTTTGAGGTCTTTGAGAAAAGGTTTGCAGATCACAGAATTCCAGAGTCACTGAGGTGAGGAAACACCCCCAACACCATCGAGTCCCACTGTGCCCCATCCCCACCCTGTCCCCAGCCCAGAGCCCCGAGTGCCACCTCCAGCCCTTCTGGGACACCTCCAAGGGGACTCGGATGGGTACTCCAACCCTCCCTGGGTAGTTCCTTCCAAACCTGTCCATACCTTATCCCAGGCTGAAGCATGCAAGAGCTGGGAGCAGGAATGTTTGCTTTTCTTTCCTTTGTGCAGCAATTTAAGCCCATTTTCTCTCCCTGGTTGAAATCAGAAGTGCTGCTTTGTTCTTTAGCTCTTCTGCACATATATTTCTCAGCCCAGAACAGATTTTCTGAGAAAAGACAGATTCTCTTCATTGTCAGCCCTTAAGTGAAGCTGAAGGAGAAGTGCCAGATGCTGCAGGATTTGTGATGAAAGTTGCAGGAATAAAAAGTCCAGGGGAACACTCATCATTGTCTCTTTGGAAAGGCCGACCTGCTTATCTCTTATCTCCAGCAGTGGCTCCAGCTGAGGTGAGGAGCTGCAGCCTTTTACCTGCATCTGGTATTTCCTTGTGGATTGTTGCAGGGGAAAATGGGGTTAACTCGTGACTTTTCCAAGCGTTTTGAAGCACCACAGCTTCTGAAATACGAGAAGTAGCAGGAGTAATGGAAGTTGGTGGATCTGCTTGTTGTGTTCTCATTTACTGTGTTTATCTCATGGTGCTTCCTGGGTTTTTCTTCCAGAACCAGATGTGGGTTCCACATACAGAATAGGGTAAGAGGAAAATCTGTATTACAGGTAGGAAAAGCTGTAGGTAATGATGGTGTGTTCAGCATCACCAATAAGAAAATACAAAACTTAAGACATTCCTTCCTGTCACTTTGATGATAAATTATATTCAGGCATTGGTTAATCTCATCTAAATTCAGACATGCTGAGGATTCAAATTTAAGAGCATAATTATCCTTAGTTCAGTTTTCTCTGAGAGGCAGTGGGGAGGAGAAACAGGCTTGGATTGTTCTTGGCTGTTCAGTGTTTCTCTGTATTGCCAGGTGAGTGTTCATTATAGCCATACTTCTAAAATTAGTACCTCTTTTGGTTCCTGAAGAGAGATAAAATTAATCTGGGGGGTAAAAATTACTCTAGATTTTTTAAATATATATTTTGTTCTTAGGAGGTGTTAGTTCTTTCATTTTTCATTTTCTGTGGTGGTGGTTTATTTGTTGATTGTCTCAATTATACTTTACAGATTGGACGTTGAGACACTGAAATGTGATGACTGTATCCATCCTGCATGATCCAGATGTTGTCTTAACCTTTAACCTGGTTTGTCTCTCAGCCAGATCCTTTATTACCTTGCCACGAGTAGATTGAATAGTGGAAACTTCCCTAGGTAGGGTGGAGAGGAACAGCCTCAGGTGTGGTGGGATGGCTCCATGAAAACCAGGAGCTCCTCCTCTCCTGGGAGGGGCAGTGGGGTGACTCCATAAAAGCAGAGGGCTGCTGTTCTCCTGGGAATCACTGGGATGGCCCCACAGCACCAGGAGCTCCTGGGAATCACTGGGATGGCCCCACAGCACCAGGAGCTCCTGGGAATCAGTGGGATGGCCCCTCAGCACCAGGAGCTCCTGGGAATCAGTGGGATGGCCCCACAGCACCAGGAGCTTATCCTCTCCTGGGAATCACTGGGATGGCCCCACAGGACCAGGAGCTCCTGGGAATCAGTGGGATGGCTCTTTGTCTCCCAGGAAGGGCCAGCACAGCAGATCCCACCTGACACCCTGCAGGTCCTGCTGCAGCCCTGCACCTGCAGCCACAAACCTGTGCCGGGTGAATCCCTGTCCAAACGAGGCTTTATCTGCAGGTTCAAGCAGAGCCCTCTCCTCACAAAGAGTTAAGTGTGCAGTCAGAGCTGGGTTTGTTCCTGTTGCAAACGTGTTGGTCAGCGTGACCTTTGTTTAATGTTTCTCAGACAGGACATGTAAGTGACATAAGAGCAGTTGGACATTGTCAGACGGATTTGAGCCTGGAAATACGGCGAGGCTTTGCTCATACATGTATTTATTGCACCTTAGGAATACTCCTGGGGTGGCTGCACCTTCTGGGGGTGTTCAGAGCCTGGGTGGCAGCGCTGTGCTGGGGAGCCAGGCTGGTGCAGCCCCTGCTCTCGGAGCCCTGGCCATGCTGACCTGTCTGGGGTCTCACCTGCTGCTTCGCCCTGAACCACTGTTAAAAAAAGGAAAGATTAACCACTTTGCTGTTTCCTAAATGTGCTTGTTTTGGGTTAATTTCTCTAAAGCCCCACAAATCTGAGAGAAGCTTTTCAAGGGTAGAAAAGCTGTTTTTCTGAGGGAACCTCATTCCAGCATTGCAGTTGGCTGCGCCATTGGATCAGAGTCTCTCAAAGATGAAGTAGCAGTTGAAGTTATTGTACTGTTAAAGTAAGACAGAAATGCGTGCTGAAACCAGGATGTTGTGTTTTAGATAAAAGTACCCCCGTTTGCTTTTCATTTGTAAACCGAAGGCTTTGTGAGTGTCAGCATCCCCTGTTATTTGGAAGCTTGTTTGGTGTGTGTGATTGCACCTGTATGGGGTCTGCACCCTGGTAGTTTCAATGCTTCTTTGCTTTGTTTCTCTGGTACTTGCTGCTGAAAAAGCTGATTATAAAGCTGAGACCGAGGTAAATGAAGTTGTACCCCAGTGAGGTCTTCTCAGTAATGTCAGATTGAAATTGATCTTTTTTTCTCCTTTGATTTATGTTAATATTTTTTAAAGGTGAGATTGTTGGATTGACTGATCACCTGGTGGGTTGAAGGAATTGGCTGATGAACTTTCGTTTTTTCATCCCCTATCCTGAGTGTGGCTGTGTCAGATTTTTGTCTCTGATACACTCTTCAGGTGCCCATAGCTTTGAAACCTTTCCTAGCTGCAGCTCAAAAAACATTTTTTGATATTTTTATATCGTTTGATTTCATCAATAATATGGGAAACAGATTGCCATACCTGTTCTGTCACCTCCTGTGTAATTATGCTTATGTAAGGATATAAGGACTTAGACACTAATACATAATCTTAAAACTGAATTAAACACCTGTTTTCTTCAGGTGCTGAGTAGAGTGAGCTCACCTCCGAAACCCAGCATGCAGTGAATTCTGCCTTTCCCACATTTCAGTAGTAAGAACCCAGTAATTTTTCCGTGAGAAATACAACAGCTCTCTTACGGGAGCAGTCTTTAGATGACTTCAAAACCTGTTGCAGCTGTGAATGCAATACATACTCCATTGAGTAAATCTTGAGTAATGACCACAGTTAAAATGCGTGAGCTGAGCTGTTGTGACATGTTCTAACTCAGGAAAAGAAAAGAGTTTCCCAGCAGGAAAGTTTTTAATGCTTTTCAGAATGAATGGTGGGATTGCTGCTGTTGGACGCTTGCAGTAAGTTCAGCTCCGAGGTGCTCTCGGAGGAGAGGGATGGTGTGGAGGACTCAGGGTCTGTCTGTCCCTGTCGTGGTGGCTGTGTGAGAGAGGTAAACAGCCCATTAATGAAGTTTACAGATGGAGTTTAATTGGGAGGGGTTCCCAGTGCTGCTCAGGAAGAGAAAATACACAAAGAGGCAGAGACAAACAATGTGGCCAGGAAACAGCGTGAGGTTCAGCGAGGAAGGAATAGAGCTTCCTTCAGCTGACAGGGAGGGGAGAGGACAGAGCAAAGTGGATAAAATAATCCCAGAAGTCCAGGAGAGGGAGAGAAGGCAAGAACTAAAAGTACCATGGGCGGAAAAAAGCTCACCACAAAGGAGCCCAGAGCCCCAAGGTGAGAATTGCCCACGAAGGGGTGGGCAGCAGGAGGGATGTGGTGAAACATCTTCATAGTCTTGAGTGTGTGACGTGGATGCCAAGTGGAAATGAAAGCAGGTAATGACCTACTGTGGGTGCATGTTATAGCAGAAATTGTGTCTGTAATTGCTTAACAGTGTTGACAAAAGTAATTACAGCACTCTACCGGATAATTCAATAAAGTTGACTTAAAAGTGCCTTGGAAATTACATGCAATCTGCATGTCATACAGGTCTGGTAGCTACTCCTTGCTTGGCCTTCTGAGAATATGACACAAGTTTCTATGGCTGATTTTGTGTCAATAAGCAAACTTAGGACGTGCTTTTCTTTCTGTTCATGCGGGGAAGAGTGGTTTCGTATTTGTTCTTTGCATCCACTGTGTCAGGGGCCAGTTAACGTGAAGTGAAATTGTGTTCTGAAGGGTGGTAAAACTTATTGTGAGCGTTTGGGAAATGGTCTTTAAACAAATTCACTCAGTTTTAAGCTCTGTTCTGTAGACACACTGATCTAGATATGAAAGATAAAATGCACCAAGAAGCAAATGTGAAACAGGAAAGAAAAGCTTTTTGTAGGGCTTGGGGGGAAGCCTTGGCCTCTCCCTCAGGGCCCTGAGTCATCGCTGTGCTTGTCCGTCAGCAGCTCTCTGATTTTTTAAATCACCAGGAATTCTGAATTCGCTCCTTGTCTTTCCTGCAAGAATTCCTGTTCCCTCTGTGAGATGGTAAAAAAGAATCTCTACCCTTTCAAGTGACGCTGGTGCTCATGACTAAGTGGGGAGCATAATCCACACGAGCTGGCGCTGCACCTCGGCTCGGGCCTGTGGCGCTGACAGCAGCGTGCAGTCGTCATCCTTGTGACTAAGATCTCAAAATCATCACAAGTATTTTTGTCTTCCAGCAAAGTACCCAGGATATGATGTTTTTATTGGTTTTTGTTTGTTTTTCATGCTCTTGGAAGCCGTCACGAAAGCTGATTCCGTCCTGGCGGGTTTATTGTAGCAAAGCCCAGTCTCCCTTCCCACTGCTCTTCTCATTAAAGGCAGCTCAAGCTCCTCCTCGGCGATTGCTTTAGCTGATGATGAAAATAAGTGGATGTAACAATGATTTTCCCTCTCAGGGGATGAAAACATACTGAATACATACCTGAAATTAGAGTGGAAACACAGTGAGTTGAGTAAACAGTTTGAAAACAACAGGAATGAACCTTCAGTACAGATTCCTGTTGGTAAATGCAAATTATCTGTGTAACAAGCTCATTTCATGTCACATCCATGTGGAAACAAACCAGTACAATTCATGGGCTTCGCTTCTGCCAAACAGAAGGGTGTCTTCTATGCTGAACCAGTAACTTCTGGAGGTTAAATCTTTTCATTTTCAGTTGTAGGTTGAGCATTGGCTGGAGCAAATGACCAGTGTGCCCAATGCCCATCCAAAATTTCAGGAATATTCTGCTGTTAAAAATATAGTTCTCATTCACTGGTTGATTTATTTTGGGGGAAAATGTTTGCTTTCCTTCCTACAGATATTGGGAATATATGGGAATAAACCATGAGGTAGATTTTGATTTTTAGTAGTTTCTGCTAAAAGCAAATGTCATTTAAGGAGAGTATTTTTCTTGCTTACAGACTTTGTTTAAGCTCTGTTTTGGCCTCTTTCTTTTTGGTCCACTGGTGTTTTTTGAGCTTCTGGACTTCTGTTCAAAGTTTAAAGAACAATAACCAGTCAAATGTGAAATAATGTCAATTGAACCAACCGATGACTCAACAGTTGACCAAGTCATCCTGGCCCTGCACCAAATGGACCCAGGCCAAAACCTAAAGTTGGCACTGGTCCCCGTCCCTTTCTCCATAGATTTGCAGTGAAGCAGAGCCCAGAGTGCAGCACGTTGGTTGATATTCCATAATGAAGTGCTGCACGTGTGAGTGTGTGCCTGGATTGAGAAAGCCCGAGCGGGGGAGGACCCCTCGTGTCCTGCAGGGCTCCTTCCAGGGAGACAGGGAAATGGGGAAACGGGTTTGTGCTCCGAGGAATTCAGCAGCCTCAGTTCTTCAGTATCACTTCCCCTCTGAGCAGAGCTTTCTGGAAGGGCTGGAGGAGGAATGAAGGAAAAAGCATTCCTTTCTGCTTCTCTTGCCCTCTCTTCATCTTTCCCTTCTCCTCTTCTTCTTCCTGCTCAGAGTTAGGGTGTTATTTCTGCTGTGTTATTTGTGTTTGAGTTACATTACTTTTAGTTTCTTTCTTTATATTCCTTCTGATTTTTGTTGTTGTAAATCAGGAATTAGCTCTGCAGTGCAGCTGAAAGCATGAGCTGGTGAATTAAATCTGTGTGTCCACATTGATACAACTCTGGGTCCAGAGCACTGTTCCACTGGCAGCAGGAGAGTCTTGATTTTATTGTGTTTTTTTCAGAGTAGAAGAAATGAACTTCCAAATTACAAGTCTAAATTTATTTATATCTTGATGGTTATGTGACTGTGGAAAGACTATACTGCAGCTTTGGAACTTTTCAGCCTGGAGAAGAGAAGGCTCCAAGGGACCTTGAAACCCCTTCCAGTGCCTAGAGGGGCTCCAAGAGAGCTGGAGAGGGACTTTGGACAAGGGGGAATGGCTTCCCACTGCCAGGGAGAAGGGCTAGATGGGACATTGAGGGTGGGCAGGTGCTGGCACAAGTACCCAGAGCAGCTGGGGCTGCCCCTGGATCCCTGGCAGTGCCCAAGGCCAGGCTGGAGAGGGCTTGGAGAACCTTGGGACACTGGAAGGTGTCCCTGCCCTGGCAAGGGGTCTTTAAGATCCTTTAAAATCCAGACCATTCTGGGATTCTGTGATTCTACTGCAGTTTAGTTTAATCTCTTACTGCCTTTCTTTCTGTATCATTAATATTTTTCCATGTATGTTAGAATCAGCTTTCCAGATGTGTCTCTCCTTTCCTAGCAGCATCACTTTGGCAGCCTGCACACAGTCCTGTGATTGACACGAGCACTGGACACAGCTCACGCTGAGGTCATTAATGGAACAAGTCCTGTTTAATATTTTAAGTTCAGTTCCTCTGGTACGACATTAATGTGTGCTGGAATAAGGGGTCAGATCCGATCTATGCTGACTGTGGAGGAAGAGCCAAAATGCTGTGGCTGCTCTGAGCTCATGAATCTCTTGTGATCACTGCAGAATGTCTCGGTGCAGACCTGCTGCTGTTGAATTCCAAGTGCTGGCCCATGGACTTGGTGAGTTAAAGGGTCAGTGTTAACACAACGCATTTTTGGGCAGTATCTTGGCTCTTGGTGAGTTTGCAAGGTTCAGAAAACTAAAAACCTGCTTCCGAGAAAGGTGAAGCAGCTCTGGGGATGCTGAGATCTGAAACAGAACCCACAGAAGCTGGAAGAGACTTTTAATGTTATCGAGTCCCAGCTGTGACCAATGCCTACCTTATCCCCAGCCCAGAGCACCAAGTGTCACCTCCAGCCCTTCCTTGGACACTCCAGGGTTGGGGATCCAACCTCCATGGGCAGTTCCAAGGCCTGAGCACCTTTCCATGGGGAAATTCCTGCTGCTGTCCACCCTGAGCCTGCCCTGGCCCAGCTTCAGGACGTTTCCTCTCATCCTGTCCCTGTTTCCTGGGAGCAGATGCCAAATCCCACCTGGCTGCTCCCTCCTGCCAGGGAGTTGTGCTGAGCCAGAAGGTCCCTGTGGAGCCTCCTTTTCTCCAGGCTAAGACATTTCTTGGGATGCACTGAAAATTAAAAAAAAAAACCTAGTTCTACTCAGACTTTTGCACTTTATTGTGGAGTGCATTGTTTTGCAGCTGTCCTGGTCCTGGCTCACCTCAGTCTGTGAGCACGGAGCGTGTCCCTGTGCCTTCAGGTTTGAGATGATCCGCAGGCAGGTAGATCAATAGCTGTTTGGTCATCCAGCAAAGCATAAGCAATTTGTATGGCCCAGGATAATTTGATTCCATATTTTTATGTAAAGTTTATATTTCTGTATAGAGATGGTGGCTTTTGTCTGGGTCTTTTTTTTTTTTTTTGCTGCCTCTTTATTTAGGGAAGGAAGGGTGCACAATGAAATTTAAAAAAACAGCACAAAGTTTTGGAAAAGTATGCCTAAATTGATTCATATAGAAATGAATTCTGCCCTTGAAGGTAAGACTTTTTGGCTGCTTTACTGGAGCACTGTAATAAATATAGAAGTTTAGAACATATAATTTAATTATCATATTCTGGCCATAAATGCTTTAGGTCTGTAGTACATTTGAAATCCCAGGAGCTCTGGCTGAGGTTGCAGCTGCAACATCAATTACCATTTATCCATTCCAAGAAAGCTTTGCCTGTGCCCTTGAAACCTTGATGTTCTGGAGAGGCTCCAGCGGGAGCGCGGCCGCTCCGGCGTCGCTCCCGGTGATGCCAAGATGGGCGCGGGCGCCATTTCACAGCAGGGCCAGGGCTGGCCTGGGGGCCAGTGGCACTGCCAGCAGCTCCCGGGCGCTCGCAGAGAGCTCGGGATGCCCTCGGGATTGGGAATGCCGCGGTGCAGGAGAGGGCTGGGGGTGCCGGGCTGCCCGAGCGCCTTCGCCAAGTGTCGTGTTGGCAATCTGCAGATCCCTCTGCTGCTGCCCTGCTGTTGGCATTTGCCAGCGGCCTTTGTTGGGCTGTACGAGCCCATGAGTCCTGCAGCCAGCTTTAGGTGTGTGAAGGGATGGTAAAAGGGGTGTTCTGCAGATGGGGGGTGATCGCGAGGCTTTGCTGCTTGGGATACCTCTGACATTTTAAACGTTTCTGTCAGAACTGTGGCAGTGCCCTAGCAGTATTTTCTGTGGCAGGCTCAGGAGGAGGGACAGCTCTGCCCCTCTGAGTGCACTCCGGGAGTTTGTGTGCCATGAGTTTCTGGCCCCGGCAGTGAAGGAAATTTGGCCGTGGCCTTCCGGAGTGACACATCCCTCATGGTGGCATTATCTTGGCCGTGTCAGAGGCATGTTGCACGAAACGAGACCGTTAGTTCAGAATCTGATTTCCTGGCTTATCAGGGGTTTTTAATGCAGTGTTTATCTGGATGTGCGATAAAGGAAACCGTGTTAATCGTCCTGCTTCTCAGAGCAGCTGGAAACCAGAAGTGCTGGGGGCTTTTATTTACAGGCTTTGATTGAATACTCCAGAGTAGGTTTTTCATTTGTTACGGCATCACTGTGGACATGCTTGTCGTCAAGACCTGCACTCCTACCAACACCATCCAGGCCTCCATTTTAAACAGAAAATAGGAAAGAGAACTGAAGAATGGGTGGGTCTGTAAGGAAGTTATGTGAGGGAGGATTTGTGGCTTTATGAGCAGTCAGCACCCCAGGACACCTTGGCTTGGGCTCTGTCACCATGCGGTTTGTGCCTCTGCAGTGGCTCCGCGCCCCCTCGGTGGCACCCAGCCAGCCAGGGCTGCCTCTGTGTCTGCAGGGTTCAGGCAGCCCGGGAGGAAAACCTGGGTTCTTACCAATTCTCAGTCTCTCCAAAATGAAGTGGAAACATTTCAAGAGACAGAAGAAACTAATGGTTCAGGTTCTCAGCAAAATGCCTTTCTGGAATTATTTCAAATTGGCAAACACAGTTCTATTTTAAATAGTCATGACGAGTCTAATGTCAACAGCCTTGGATTAAAATTTCTTCCTGCTTGAACTCAAGACTACTTCCCTACCTAAGAGGATATAAAAATATTTAATAGTTTCTCTAGTTAATGAAGAAATAAATAAACAATTCAAAAAATGTAATCAGGCAGTGTCCACAGCCTATTGTTTACATTGTTCTCATTGCTGGAAGATAAGGAGGAGGCTCAGATGGCAATGACATTGAAAATGGTTTTGTTATTAGTTTGGTGATACTACTTAGACCAGTAAGTAACTTGCTTTTAGGAGTCCATTGATGTGTGGTGGGCCACATTTTGGTGTCTGGGTGTGTCAGCAGTGACCTGTTTGGACAGAATGTGGTCCAGGTTGGCCATCCCTTTCACACACTGGTGAAAAGGGGTGCAGGCTGTAAGCTGGAAATGAGCAGTAATTTTGGTTTCTGAAAGTGTTCCCCTTGCCATTGTCTCACTAGAGTTGTTTATCATAGGATCAGAGGATCATGCAATGGTTTGGGTTGGAAGGGACCTTAAGGGTCATCCAATGCCACCCCAGCCATGGCAGGGGCAGCTCCCACTGTCCCAGGCTGCTCCCAACCCCATCCAGCCTGGCCTTGGGCACTGCCAGGAATCCAGGGCCACCCTGTGCCAGGGCTGCCCACCCTCCCAGGGAGAGATTTCTTCCCAACATTTAATGTAAACCTGCTCTGGAAAGTTCAGTACTTTTGTGATTTTCATTGCATCGTGCAAAGTAGCAGGAGGGCGCTGTATTTCTTAGGTTCTGTTACAGTGTTGGTAGGTTCAGCGTGTGGGGCTGTGCCCATCTGTGTGTTGGGGGTTTCTGTCCTTCACAGCAAAGAGCAAACGGAGAGACACCGGCAGATGTTCTCCTCAGCACTGGGAGGAGGTGGTTTCTTCATCCCTCCTCCCCTGCATCTCTGTGTCTATGGCTGGTGGCAGGCTAGAGCCTTGGGCTTCCTGTCCGCATGTCCGTGTCCGTGTGTCTGTGTCCATGTGTCCGTGTGTCTGTGAACATGTGTCCCTGTCCATGTGTCTGTGTGGCCATGTCCGCACATCTGTCCATGTGTCCCTGTCCACGTGTCTGTGTATCCCTGTCCGTGTGTCCCTGTGTGTGCGTCCCTGTCCCTATGTCCGTGTGTCCCTGTGTCCATGTGTCCCTGGCAGGTGTCCGTGTCCCTGTCCATGTCCCCGTCAGTGTATCCCTGTCCGTGTCCCCGTGTCCATGTCAGTGTACCCCTGTCTGTGTGTCCATGTCAGTGTACCTCTGTCCGTGTGTCCCTGTCCATGTCAGTGTATCCGTGTCCCCGTGTCCATGTCAGTGTATCCCTGTCCGTGTGTCCATGTCAGTGTACCCCTGTCCGTGTGTCCGTGTGTCCATGTCAGTGTACCCCTGTCCGTGTGTCCGTGTCCATGTCAGTGTACCCCTGTCCGTGTGTCCATGTCAGTGTACCCCTGTCCGTGTGTCCGTGTGTCCATGTCAGTGTACCCCTGTCCGCGTGTCCTGCTGCCCAGGCCGTGGCTGTACCACCCCAGCAGACCCCGGCTCAGCAGCGCTGCCCAGCCCCGTTGCCACACCCGGCGGTGCTGCGGGCGACCCTTGAGCCGGGGTAGAAGTCTCTGCTAATGATTAACCCTGCCTGGCTTTAGTTAAACACCTTCATTTCTGCAGAGCTCCTTGCTTCGTTAAGCCGCTCAATTTTGCCCGCTTCATTAAAATTGCCTGTTTCACCCCCTTCATTAAGGTTTCCCATTTTGCCCCCTTTTGTTCCATTGACTGGCAATGATAAACGCATCTATACAAAGAAATAAAATCAGATTATGTATAATTTCTGAAAAGTACATGGGAATGTACTAAGTTTAGTACCCCTTACAAATACCTTGCCTCCCAAAATTAAATTTAATCAAACTTTTTACCGATTTGGAATTCTGAATATTGGGATGGTTTTCCTTCTCTCATCTATGCTGCTTGATTTTTCTTTTATCTAGATAAGACTCAGTTTATTAGGATTTTGTTGACTTGAAAGCAGTTTCTGTAAATACTGAAAGGTATTCCATTATTATATTATCTCAGAGTGTAATTTCTCTGCCTTACCTCTTCCTTAGGAAGTGGTCATTTGCCTTTTACTGTGTATAGCTTTATAGGTGAGAGATTTATGTTGAATGTCAGCCTGGTTAGCTGTGGCTGCTGCCGGAGTGCTGCAAGCGGGGCTGTCTGGCAGCTCTCCACACGGTTAGTAAATATTGCCCTTATCTGATACAGCCAGGCTGGGAAGATATGCCTGCAGCCCGGATTAGATTGCTGGCTACTGCTGTATTAATCAATGTAATCATTTATTTTTAGTTTTAGAAGTCATATCATCTGTTTTCTTTCTCATATTACATTTTCTGTGGTGCTGGTACAGAAAATGAGCCCTGTTTAAAAATTAAAGGTGACTGAAAAGTTTCAGTGGAATATGTTTGGCGCTGTCATGGTTTCCCTGACAGCTGATGAATGTTTCCTTAAAAATGCTTTTGTCAGAAATTTGAGAGTTATAAAGAGTTTTATTTTTGTATCAAAATTAGCTGTCTTCAAAACTATACCATCTTTTTAATAATTTAATGAAGTTCTCAAGTTATATATTCCTTATTTAAACTCATAGCTTCTAGCCTGTAGTTCATTGTTTAATCTGAGATATTTAGTCTTAGAAAAGGAGCTATTGGGCCTAAACTTTTAGAGAAAATAAGGCATCTTAGAGTAGCCAGACAGTGACTGTTGCTTGTAGAAGGGGTATTGCTTGGATTTGAGGTAAGTGTTGGGTTTTTTATTTGGCTTTTTTTTTGCATGTGATAGTCTAAAAGTAGAGAAATAAATTTCTTTTTTCCAAATGTATCAATAAGCTGGGAAGAGAAGAAAAAAAATGAAAGAAGAAAGTAATGTGTGTATCACATGAAAGGAAGCAAAGCTTTGAGGTCGGACAGGAAAGCTGCGAGAGAGCAAAGAACCAGGGGCAGCTCTCAAGCCGGAGGTTCCCCTCTGCTCTCTGGGCTCCCTGTGAGATTTCCACGGAGCAGCAGAGCCAGAGCCAGCCCAGCAGGAAGGGATGTGAATCCTCTCCCAGCTGCTGCAGCCGGGCGCTTCGGTGCCCCTCCATCCTTGCCCACTGCTCCTAGGGCTGTGTGCCCCTGGGGCAGGCAGCCTGCTGGGCACAGGGCAGGTGAGCCCCTAAAGGTGCGTGTTCCTGCAGACATGGGGTGCTGGGGCTGCCTTGGATCCTGCTCTGAGGTGCTGAGGGCTCCCTGTGCAGCCACAGGGCTTTGTCAGAGCTCTCTTTAAGAGAAGACTGCTGCCAGGAGAAGCCAGGGGAGCCGTGCCATGGCTGCTGGGCAGCGATGCCGTCCCTCGGTGAGCACTGCTCCGCTGACAGACGCGCTGTGGGGGCTGGCAGCCTCGTGGCACAGCCACGGACGAGATGTGTTGAGCATTCCACGGATGCTTCTCAACGCAGAGCACCGATGTGACAGATTTGAGTTCTTTTCCAAGTTCTGGAAAGAAGCATTCTTCCCTTTGGGAAAAGAGGGGCCTTTTTCTTCCCTTTTTCCTCCAGTTTGACTCATTCTCTTCCATTCCTGCTGCCAGCCTTTCCTGCTGAGGGCTTTGCACCACCCTTGTTCTGCTCTGTCTCTGCTCTGCTCTTCCCACTGCTCTTGCAGCACGCTGAAGCTGTTGCTGTGTTCCTGTGTGGTGTTTTCTCTTCTGCCCCAGCCCTCTCTGCTCTGAGACACAGCTCAGCTTCTCCCCAGCTCAGACACTGCTTTTAGGGGGTCTCCACATCCCTTAGCTCTTTGCCTGCCTGTGCTGTCTCATTTTTCCCCCTAATGCAAGTAATTATCACTTCTCTCTGCCTTCTGGTTCCATTTCTGTCTAAGTGAGAACTTCATTGACACATTTATTGTGGTTTGACTTTGATCCCTGTGTGTTTGAGTGGGAGGATCCTGTTCCTTGTCTTTTGATTGCCTCAATCCCTTTAGGAAAGGGCAAACACAACGGCAAAGTCCTTTGGCTCGCTGATGGGACGTTTCTCAGCTGCACTCTAGGGATGGGACATATGGACCTGTGCAAAAGCAGAGCTCCCAGGTGTTGGAATGTTTAATTTGGGATGGAATTTTAGGGTTTGCGTGAGCGTGTTGGAGCTGTGGGTTTTTTTAAATGTGTGACCAAATCTGGTCAGACTTCCTTGAGGAGGGGAAAAGGAATTTTCCATGCAAAAGCCATCCCACATACAAATGCTAAGCCCACATCAGGGAACGTGGATGGTCTGGAGAGCTTCCAAGGAGAGGCACCAAAACCTTAAATAAAAGTGTCATTTTTCTAGCTTCATCTGGAGAATGGCTGGAACCCTGGTGAACAGGATTTTCTGTGAAAATCAGTTTCAAGTGAAGCAGGCAGTATAGAAATCTTGTTTTAGGAGTTTCAGACGTAGTTGGAAATCACAGAATAGCTGAGGTTGGAAGGGACCTCTGGAGATCGTCCAGTCCTACCTCCTGCCAAGGCCTCACCCGGAGCAGGGGACACAGGAACGTGTCCAGGTGGCTTTGGGATGTGTCCAGAGAGGGACAATCCATGACCTGCTGGGCAGCTGCTCCAGTCTCTGCCACCCTCCATGGAAGGAGGTTCTTCCTCATGTGGAGGTGGAGGAACTCAAGAGCTGGGCCTTTCCAGGGCTGTGAGGCAGTGCCTGGGTGGTCTGGGAGGTCATGGTTGGTCTGGGAGGTCATGGTTGGTCTGTAAGATCGATCATGGTTGGTCTCTAAGATCATGGTTGGTCTATAAGATCATGGTTGGTCTGTAAGATAGATCATGGTTGGTCTCTAGGGTCACGGTTGGTCTATAAGATCACGGTTGTTCTGTAAGAGTGCCATGAAGCTCTATACGATCAGCCCCTGAGCTCTGGCCCAGCGCTGCTGGGTCAGCCCTGAGGACTAGGAGCAGCTCCAAGGTGATTAGGATAGATTGCTTGTTGTTCTAAGAGGGATTTGGGTTTTTTCCTTAACAAACCATTTGTAGCTGGGCTGCGTGTTTACATCCAGATCCTGAAATGAGGAATATTTCTCGCTCTTCTCCTAAACTGCTGGGGTGAAAGGATCACTTGTTACTGTGAATATTTGTTGCTATATGGCCCAATTTGCACAGCTTCTTGCATAACAGCATCCCAGAAGAAAAGCCTTTGGTGGTGCTGGGAAGGGAGCCCTTGTGCAGACTGCAGGGAATGTGGCAGTAATGGAAACAATATGGAGTAAGAGCGTGTTTAAAGAGTCAATTTTAAAGGCTGGGATAATTGTGCAAGAAACTTGGCTTCAGAAACGTGTAAGGGAAGGAATCTTGATGCAGCCAAATAGGCTGTGAAAAATCCATATAGCATTAGTGGGGTTTTACAGAAGTCCTTGTTTAACTGTTTCTGGTGTGCTCTGTGTGCAGAACTGGCCCAGCGAGGGTGGGGACCAGCTGTTCTGGCAGGTACGAGCCCTGTGCTCGCCTCTGTCCCAATTAAAGGTATTTTTCTGCTCTGTTTCAGCCCTGGAATGAGGTCAGATGTAAGCTCTTCTCCATCCACAACCTCAACAACTACGGGACCACCTCCCAAGCTCTGCCTGGTGTGCTCCGACGAGGCCTCCGGGTGCCACTATGGTGTCCTGACATGTGGCAGCTGCAAAGTGTTCTTCAAAAGGGCAGTGGAAGGTAGGACCTGCTTGGATGAGTTTGCTGCTTATAGATATGCACATCATCCGTTTTCAAATCCATGGTTTTGCCAGAATCCTACTGAACATCCCATCCATTAGATCACTGATCTTGTCATAGTAAATCACATTGATAATGGTGCATTATTCAAAGCACAGATTCCATTCACATTGGTAAAATGCTCTCATTCACTCTGTGTAAAAGAATTTATTGTTGTTTTGGCTTTTGTCTCTTTCATTTTCTTTCACCGTTGTTTTTGTTTATTTGTCCCATTTTTATACGGATATTTGTCTGTGTGCAATAGATCTCTAAAGTTTGTGATTTTTCAATTTAAGATTAGTTGGTTTGTCTAGAAAACTTACATAGAACTTGGTAAATCTGTTGTGTGTGAGGTTATTGTAGTTTTCCTGTAAACAAAGTTGGTTGAATTACATCCATGTCCCTGGATGTTATTTGCAGGGACACTGGGTACCAGGGACGTGTGTGGGATTGGATCACTGAGATTTCTGTCTAGTTGTGATTAGAGAAAATCATTCTGGAAAATAGAGATGATGGAAAACTAACATGAATAAGGGCTGTGTGATTTTTGGGTGCGTCAGTAGCCATTTGTAAGGGACTCGGTTGTACCTCAAGATCTGACTGTGCTTCGGTATCACATGCAGAAAAACTGGAGCATATTCCTAGTGTTTCTGAGAAGATGGTGATTCCTTGGGTCTGAAGAGCATCATTCTTAGTTCTGGCCCTCGGGGTTTCCTGTCTTGTGCCTTCCTCGTGCAGCCCTCGCTGGACCAGGCTCTTCCTGCTGACATTTGTGCAAGCTGGGGTCACTGGAGGAGAGGGGCGGCTGTTGGACAGAGACAAGCCACCATTCAGTGCTCAGAGGCAGCACTTCCCCAGTTCCTGGCTCACCATGGGGAGCTCCATGGAAGGGCAGAGCCCCTCAGAGGGATCAGGAAAGTCAAGCTCCTGTCATGGTTTCTGCTGGTCACAAAGGTGTGCTGGCTGTGGCAGCTGAAGTATAACAAGGCAGTATGAGCTCGAGTGCAAAGCAAATAATCATCTGTACCTTTGATTAAAACATGGTCACCAGAGATCCCTCAGAAGACAATTTATAAGGCAGCTGGACATATGCCATAGCCATGGGTTTGCCTTTTTCAAGCTTAAATAAATCACAAAAGTATTGATACTGGAAGGAATCACCCCAGTGATTCCTTTGGGGTTTGGCACACCATAAATCAGCTGTCTTGATATTAAAAACGTAAGCAGGCTTGTGACAATCAGTTCCTCGAGGCTCAGCTCTGCTTCCATTTTGACTGTGCCACAAATTATCCCACTTTTCACAGAATCCCAGGATCACTGAGGTTGGAGAAGACCTCCAAGTTCATGAAGTCGAGCCTTTGTTCGATCACTGCAGCACCAAGGACTGAGCACTCTAAACCCTTCCGTTTGATGACATGGGTGTTTGCAGGGCTGCTTCCAGGATCTGTTAGTCCTAGTCCGCACTTTGAGGAACAAGTAGTTTGGTTTTATCTTTTAGAGGCATTTTTCTTATTAGGAACACATGTAAAAAGAATTTGTCTCTGCAATATCCTTTTTATTAGTGGCTGCCAGGCACCTGTTAGTGCTCAGATCAAGCTGACTCTGCACACTCATTATCCGGCCTTTAGCCGAAGCCCTTTTTTCCACCTTTGCCTCCAGGCCTGTGTACTGTGACTATTTCTGTCACAGAAACTGGAAGTGTCAGTGTCTAGGAAGCCAATATAAGGTGCATTTTTTCAGCAAAACGTTGAACCAGAGGGTAAGAGGATGGGTGAAGGTGGGACAGCAGCAATCGATTTATGTGCAGTTCATCAGGCAGACAGGTCTTTCTTCAGGAGCCCAGCCTGGCCAGAGAGAGCATTTTCTAGTTCTGATTTCGTGGTGTTTCAGAGCCCAGAGCCCTCATGACTGAGTTTCTCCAGCCCCAGCCCAGCTCAGCTCCCAGCCCTTCACCCAGTGTCCCAACCTGGATCCTCCCCAGCTCCTCACAGCTCCTCACTCCTCCCTCCCTCCCTGCAGGCTCCCCAGCACCTCGCCCTCCTGCTCTGCTCCAGATCAGCCTTGTTCGTCAGCACTTTCCATTCCATCTTCCAAAGTCCTTTGTCTGCACTTCCCAACCTTTTTCTGGGCTGCTGTGCTGAAACGGGCACAGAGCTGTTGGTGCTGCAGTGCATCAGAGCCCTGGTGCCAGCAGGGCTGTGGGCAGCATGGGGATAGGGATGGGGTTGGCCAGCTCTGAAAAATGCCCCTGTGTGCCCCAGAGCCCCTGGAAACTGCTGCACTGGCTCACTCCTGGCTTTTAGCAGAGTGTTTGTGGAGTGCCTGGGTTTGAGCAGCATGGAGAACTGCAGCGTGTTCCTTTGGCCGCTGGCACGTCCCCGAGCAGGCATGGAGCACCAGCTTCCCTTCATTCTCCCCAGAATGGTCGTGGGACAAGAGGCTTTGCTGTGATGCAATACAAAGAAATAGTGTAGCTTGGTCCTAGAAAAGGCCGGAATAGGTGAGCAGTAGATACAAGAAACAAAGCATTTGTGGAGAGGAAGCTCTTGGTTAGGAATGGAATGGAGCAGCTCAGGAGCAGCCTCACCTGAAGTGCCTGTATTGAGGGTGGAACTGTGGTCTGGTCAAACAGCACAGAGGGACGTGGAGCTGTTGTCTCTGCTCTGCTGCAGTGCTGGCACGTGGGCATCAGTTCATGTTCCCTGCGTGTTTCTGTGTGCCAGGGCACTAATGGCAGCCAGAACGGGGAGTGGAGGGTCTGTTGTCTGAATTAACACAAAGCTGGCACAAGGGTCAGGAAGGCTTCTCTTCCCTGAGTGGAAGAGGTGGGGGGGTCATTCAGAGACATGCCTTGGAATATCAGCTTGAGACGCTTCACAGGAGAAGTTTGGCCAAAGCCATAGGAATGAACTCTGCACGCCCATAATCTTCACAGCTGACTTGTAAGAAATTCCTTCTCCAAACTGTTTTCCTGTGAGAAAACTCTTGGACTCTGTTGTTAATAACTCAGTATTTGGAAAATCTGTTTGTTTCTCACTATATTGTACTGTCAGTGCTTAGCAATACAGAGTAAAAGCCCAGGCTGCAGCTTTCTGCCCTCTGGAAAAACATGGTCCTTGACCTCTGTCTGGGAGAAGGATCTTTTCTTTGGTAATACCCTTCCATAAATAAGTTACATTCAGGCATTCATTCACATAACTCATATCATTAAGAATAGATACTTCTGTTGCCCTCCTCTAAACAGCTAAGAAATACAGTTATTTTAATTTATGTACTTAAAATTGTCATGTTTTCAGGGCCAGTTATGTTCTGAATCTGCAGATCCATAAAAATGTCAGAGAATTTGGTGTGTCCAGGTCAGGCTGTAAGTTGCAGGAAAGTTTCATGACTGTCCAGCTGATGAAGCTGTGTCTGTGCTCTGTAGAAATGTTTACAAGTGTTTTCTCAGAACATGTTTGTGCACATTATTTATGTTCATGTCAAACTATTTAGGGAAATGGGAAACCTGCTGTAGGAAACAGTTTTGGTAAATGCAAGGGGAAATAGTTTTAAAAACAGAAGTTGCCTGGTGTTAACAAATAGAAAATAATATTTTCACCTAAATGTATTGGCTTTGAGATGTAAACATGAGAGATGGGTTGGGGTTGGTGAAGCCAGGTGAGCACTGCTGTTCCTGCAAGGCACGCAGGGCAGCGAGGGAGGTTTGCTGTGGTTCTGCTGGGGCTGGGGGAAGGAGCTGACGTTTGTCTGTCTGTGTTTGTGCCAGGGCAGCACAACTACCTGTGTGCCGGCAGGAACGACTGCATCATCGACAAGATCCGCAGGAAGAACTGCCCCGCCTGCCGCTACCGCAAGTGTCTGCAGGCGGGCATGAACCTGGAAGGTAACGCCGGGGCAGTGCCGGGGTAACTGCCAGGGCAGTGCTGGGGCAACTGCTGGGGTAATGCTGGGGTAACTGCTGGGGTAACTGCTGGGGTAACTGCTGGGGTAACTGCTGGGGTAACTGCTGGGGTAACTGCTGGGGTAACGCTGGGGTAACGCTGGGGTAACGCTGGGGTAACGCTGGGGTAATGCTGGGGCAATGCCGGGGTAACTGCCAGGGCAATGCCAGGGCAACACTGGGGCAATGCTGGAGGTAACTGCCAGGCAGTGCTGGGGCAATGCCAGGGCAACTTCAGTCTGCGCTGCATTCTGTGGGCATCGTAAGGAGACACAGCGGGGTTGGTGCTGCAGCTTCTCCTGTCTGGGCTGACTTGCTGGCTCTGTGTGTTCAGCAGTGAGTAATGCACACAGACAGGGGCTGTTCTTCCTTCCTCTCAGCACATCCATCTCACGGCTTTTTCATGGAGTGTGGCACAGCAGAACTCTTGGAAAGAACCTGGAGGGAGTGGAACACCTGTAGGAGGGTGTGCTGTCTGAGTGATCTGCCACAGGCCATGGAGGACAGGGATGGGAATGGGGATTACATCTTCTAGCTAAGGAAAATTAAAGTACTTTTGTTCGTGCTGTGGATACTTCTTAAATACCTGTCAAAATTTCTCTAGAAAATGTTGGTTAAATTAAACATACCACTACATGATTCTTTGCTGAGTCCTGAATGACTCCTGAGAATCTGAAGACCATATCAACCAGAGATTTATCAGCAGTTGTAAAATGGCATAAAACACTTTTATTAGTGTCAGCTTCATTTTATGTTTGCTGTTTTTCCCTGAGCAGCAGAGATTAACGCAGCACTTACTAGTGCAGTTATCCTGGTGGTACGTGTATAATCAAAATTGTCAGATAAAATAAAAATGTCGAAGATGTATTTGTCAGCTCCGAGGATGAACAGAATTTCATTTCAGTCAGTGCTAACATCCTTGGTGAGGTGTGATAAGTTAAAGAGATCAGTGAGGCACAGACTGGTGTCTGTGTTAGCACATCCTTCCTCTTCTGCTGCCAGCCTCCCTCGGGAGGGCACAGCACCACCTCTCCTGGGCTGCAGGGCACTGGAGCTGCCCTTCCAGGCACATCCCCTCCTCAGGGGAGGCTGCTGCTCCCTTTGTTGGGCTGTGGTCATCATCATCTGTGTGCAGATGGGGAGGCTACAGCCAAAGCCTGCAGTAGTGAGTTCTGAAATCAATCCCTAAAGGCCATGCATGGTCAGTGTCCCCCAGGAGCTGGATTTGGGTTTTTGACACTCCCAGTGGGCTGGAGCTCATCCTTCAGAGGTCAGAGCAGGACAGGCCTCCTGCCTCTGCTGGTGTCCGTGGGGATGGGTCACTGCCCTGCCAGTGTGGCTGGGAGCAAGGACACGTAACAGCAGAGCCTAAGGGAGGCTTAAATAATGCCAGACCCCACAGGTTTGGTTTTGAGGTGGGAAAGAATGCATTTTGGTTAAGGTTGATTTCTGGTTTTTTCTCTTCAAAGTTGTTCTCAAAGTACATCTGTGATAATCATGTATTTATCTTTGTGGACAAGTGTTCTCATAGTAAGGAATAGTTCTCTAACACCCAGGTTTAACAGTCCCATTGTGAGCTTTTCCCTCCCACATCGCTTCCAGCAGACACCAGCGTTGCTGTCTGTGGCTCTGGGACGTGGGATCAGGATATTGGGGAGAGCTCTGGGCTGGGCAGGTCTGGGAGATGCTGCAGTGACCACCAGGCTGGTGCAGGGCAGGTCTGGGAGCTGCTGCAGTGACCACCAGGCCGGTGCAGCCCAGCCCTGAGCGCTGGGCAGGTCTGGGATCTGCTGCAGTGACCACCAGGCTGGTGAAACGCAGGGCGAGGGCGCCGGGCTCCTGTCACTTCCCCACGTGGAGCCTGCGGCCCTTCCAGCCTAGTTTGTCTGAATTTTGGCACAGAGATTCCTGGGGAATAGGGAGGTTTTGGAGGGTGGATTTTGTTATGTAAGTTGTAGGAGAAGGTGGGGAGAGGGAAGCTTTTACGGCTGAGAGGGAAGAGAAATCTAGAAACTCAGGAGTACAAAATGGAAGAGCCCAGAGTAGTGTGAAAGGGTGAAAAACACCCTGAAAACAAGGATTTTGGGGACAGATCTGAACAGATGGAGAAGTGGTCATGCAGAAAAGCAAACTGGGAGGCAGCAAAAAGTGCAGAACAGGATAAAATCCAGTTTATCTTGTTTATTTAGGGTCGCAGTTCAGGAATGACTGTTGTTCAAAAGAGAATTAAATTTGCATGTTTTTTAGACAGCAAATTCTTTTTGAGAAGTCCCCAGCTGCATCCTCAGGGCATGAACAATGGTTGTAGCAGACCAGTGAATGGTCAGAAGAGATCCCAGTGTCCAGCCCATCAGTCCTTGGGCCCCTTGCACTCACCTGACTTCCTGCTGGACTTTTTCCAGGAGCCTTTCCTGTTTTGGGTATTTCTCAGTTTCTGCTACCTACAGTGGATTTCCCTGTTAGGCATTGGGTAGAAAACGGATTTATTTTTAAATTAATTAATTCATTCATTCATTCTATCATGCAGTATTTTAATTGACCCATTCTTGTCCTGAGTTAAAAGTGGCTCTTTGTAGTCCCATGATAATTTTCTATTAGTCTTTTTTACCACAAAATCATTAAGGTTGGAAAAGACCTCAAGTCCATCAGTCATCGTTTTGGCCCTGTGCATCATCCTTTTCTGGAACTTTCTTTTTTCTAGTGCATATTTTTGAGGGTGTAGGGGACTGGAAAAACATCAAACTATCAAGCTGCAGGTACCAGAGATTTACACAGCACAATGATGATATTTTGTACTCCAGCCTTTATTTCCTTGAGTTCTCATTTCCGCTCCCGCTGTTAATTGGTGTTCCTTGGCACCCTCTCTCTTTGTGATGTGCTGGAAGAAAAGATTTATTGTTAGGTTTTATGCCTGTAAAAAAAAGTCTCATCATTTTTTTGGCTTTTCATGCCACATTTTACAGTTAAACTTGGCAATTAATTAGGTTTTTTCTGCAGTCTTCACTTGGAATTTATTTCAATTTTTTTGAGGAATCTTTATTTTTTCTAATTCTTTGCCCTGCTCTGGCTGCAGCGGGCTGGTTCTGGTTGCCAGTTGAGGAGGGCAGTGCCTGGTGGCCGTGGGGGTGGTGGCAGGTCCCACACCCACCTGGCTCAGGTGCTCTGCCATCTGCCCCGGGCAGGGAGGAGGAAGGCTCTGCAGCCCAGTGGATGCCAGACTGCAGGAGGCTGGGGCTTGGGGGTTTTGTTTGTTTTGAACAGAAAATCTTGGATGCTTTTTTCTCCATGCTGAGTTTATCTGTGGAGGTTATCTCCTGTAACGAGCCCTGAGGAGCTGGCTTTAAATTAGTGGTCTTTTTTATTATTTGCAAATTAATTGCAAAAAAATACATTATCTCAACTTTCTTCTTTTTTTTTTTTTTTTTTGTGAGGTACAGCTATATATCAAATTCAGGACTGGTAACAGCCTAATAAAAATTCTTGCATAATAATTTGTCTTATCAGATCTGTTTATTTTGATTATAATTTTATCAGGCTCTCTGGGCTGGAAATACTCCATCCAGGTGTCTGCAGGAAGCTTGAAGGCATGTGCTTCTAAATTTAAGTCAAAGCAGCTCATTTGTTCTTCAGAACACGGATAATGGGGCAAAAAAATGTCAGAATATGAAAGGATTTTGAAGCAGCCATTTCAAAATTGAGACAAGAATAACAAGAAGCTCTTTGCTCCAAGGAAACAACTCTTGCTATTCCCTCATGGCAGGCTTGGCACATGTGGCCAGTCTACAGAACTCTGGGAAAGTGCAGTTTATCCAAGGTCTGTAGAGGATTCCTTGTCTTTGGCAGTTGATTTCCGAAGGCTCTGCTGCAGCCAGAGGCAGAGGGTGCAGGAGGGGTTCTGTGTGCTGGCGCTGCGGGCTTGGTGCCTTTTGGGTGCTCAGGGATTCTGAACAGCTCAGGAGGAGCTGGAATGCACCACCACATTACGTGATGCTTTTATGGGCTACAGATTTATCTGGGAAGTTGCAGAGCAGAAATCAATTAATTAACTGAGCAGCCAGGGAAGGAGCTGGGCTGGTTTGGGCTCCGTGAGCAGCGAGGTCCGTGTGGCCGCCTGCATCCGGGAGAGCCAGAGCCAAGCAGGAGACTCCATTAGGGACAAGATGCTAATAAAATCCTTGCTCCAGCTTTTTGTAGTTTACAGTTAACATCTCTGTGTGATGTTTTATTTATTTGGCCAATGAGTTTTATGGTTTAATTACGCAGCAGTGATTTATGTGCAAGAGAGCTGGCAAGAGAAAAAGCTCCTCCTGCCCAGCATTTAAAAAAATAAAAAACATTTTCCCTGGCTTGAGAGATCCAGTAACTTCTTACCCATTAAATATTTTTTTTTTCCTTTCTTTTGCCTAGTTTCTATGTTTGCTATTTAAAGGAACTTTTAAAGTGTGCAGTCCTGCAGATATTTCCAGCGATGGGATTGAGCCTTGTGGTTTAGGGTCAGCCTCGTAAGGTACCTGCAGATATTAGTGAGCATTTTGAAGCACTGGCGTAAATGTGACTTTTATTAAAACATGAAGTATTATTTTCACTGGAAGCTTGCTTGGAATGAATGTGAAACTCCCGACTTTGCAAAGTGACGCCGTGCAGGTTTGGCTGCCCCAGCTGTGGGGGGGGATGAGAGCAGCGTTCCCTCTGCCCTGTTTACCTCTGTGTGGTCATTTCCAGCCTCACCTGCGGCTTCCCCACCCTTTGCAGCCCGCAAGACGAAGAAGAAGATCAAGGGGCTGCAGCAGGGCGGCGCGGCGGGCGCGCGCGAGGCCCCGGAGGCAGCTGGCAGCAAGAGCATCGTGCCCGCCTCGCTGCCGCAGCTGACGCCCACCCTGGTGTCCCTGCTGGAGGTCATCGAGCCCGAGGTGCTCTACTCGGGCTACGACAGCTCCCTGCCCGACTCCAGCTGGAGGATCCTCTCCACGCTCAACATGCTGGGCGGCCGCCAGGTGGTCGCTGCCGTCAAGTGGGCAAAGGCAATCCCAGGTGAGGCACGGACACGGCAGTGCTGGACCTCAGTCTGCCTTGTTCCTTCAAAGTGTGCACAGCAAGCGTTGGTAGTGTCGGGGCTTCCTCGTGGCTCAGGTACTGCCAGAGCGGAAAAGCAGAAAAAATTGCAGACGCAAACATTTTAGGTCGTTTTACTCGAACACTTTGACCACTGAACATTGAAATTCTTATTTAAATGGGTATTTGTTGTAAAAGTATTACAGAGAACTCTTTGTGTTAGCTCTGTCTTTACCTCTGTGTGGATTTACCTCAGATTCACAGAATCCCAGAATAGTTTGTGTTGGAAGGACCTCAGAGCCCACCCAGTCTCACCCCTGCCATGGCAGGGACACCTCCCACTGCCCCAGTGCTCCAGCCCTGTCCAGCCTGGCCCTGGGCACTGCCAGGGATCCAGGGGCAGCCCCAACTGCTCTGGGCACTAAGCAATTCTTTTTTGACTGTTTTTAGCAATGAGGGTCTCTTGGCTCCTGAGCCCAACCTCACTGTGCTGGCTCAGGGTCTGCATTCATGGGTGGATCTTTCCCGACTCCCGCTCACTGCCCAGCTCCAGGGAGGTAATCAAGGTGTTATTTTCCCTCCTGCTCTGTTCAAACTGATGCTTACCTGGGCAGAGAGGGAGGTTGGTGCTGTTCTGCTCCCACCTAAAGACACAGTGAGACACAGAAGTGATGTCAGATCTCAGCCTTGGACGTGGCATGTGGCATCTGTCTTGGAGACGCCAGGGCCGAGGGGAGCTGAAGATGTTTGTTCCTACAGAACAAAGCCCAGTGTTTATCTCCCTCTCACCCCTGTCAGTGCTGTTCACTACCTGTTCTCAAAATCCCTGGCAAAAACACCTCCATGACGCATAGGTTGCCCAAAAATAACATCACAGAACAGGTCTGCCAAAAAAAAAAAAAAAGAGGAAAAAAGCCTGATAATGAGATTTATGAGTCATAACTGTGTCTCTTTGAGCAGGGGAAGTAAATTAACAGTGGGAAAGAAAGGCTGGAAAACTCGAATACATCTGTGTCCAGCAAAGATGTGACAGGAGAGGTTTGTGTGGGGTCTGGTGGACAAGGTGGGGCAGGTTGGACCAGTGGCCTCAGTGATCTTGGGGGACTTTTCCAACCTCAGTGATTCTGGCATTTTGTGCCAGGGCTCTTTGCTCTGGGCACTTGTGCTGAATTAGCTCAGTCTGCTTGAGGAGAGGCTCACATGCACACACTTCCTTCTGGGACAGGTTTTTGGGAGACCATCTGGTATTCCCAGATTTAGATTCCATTTTATAAAACAGTTCTCTGTTCATCATTTCTGCTCAGCAAATGTAATTAGCCAAACTCTTCAGGTTGGAGCTTATGCTCTCAATGAAAATGCCAATCTTCTCTTTAATAGCTACATTAATAGCAACTATTCTTATCATTTTTATCTCCTTTCTTTTGTTTGCTGAGGTGGTTCCTCATGAGTGTTTAATTTGTATATCCTGCTCCTGTTGTAGCCCATCAGCCATGCTGACAGCACGCCAGCATTCCTTGCCAAACCCTTTAGCTGGGATTTCAGAGTAACCTTTTCTTGGGGAGGGTTTGAGCAAAGATTTCAAGGTTTGATCCAGAAAGACTGGAATCACTTTGAAACCCCTTCTTTGCAATTTAGAGGCAGAAGCTGGTCACTGCTGGTGGCTCCAAAGCCAGGGGCTGTGTTTGGACCCACCAAGTTTGTTGCACGTTCATCCACTGGCTCTGTCTGTTGGCACAGCTTCAGGAAGCAGCTCTTCAGATGTTATGAGCTCTTTAGATGTCAGATGCTTAATAAAAATAGATAAAATCAGCTTGTATTCAGGCTCTAATAATGCTCCGTATGGCACGATGGTTTCTTGGTAAGTGTAGGCTGGATCTGATATGAGCTGGTGCTGCAAATCCAAAGCTGGTAGCATTTTCAGACTCTTTGAGGGACCAGTTGTCAGGTTTTACTCATTTCCTCCCTGTTCAGTTGGCTCTGTTCATGCTGCATGAGAGATTAGAAGCAGTTCATGCTGGTAACTAGTGCAGTATTTATTTTGTGGGTTCAGTGTGCAATTGTCGTTGGATAAGAACAACATTTGATATTAAACCATTTATTGTCTAGCAGACTGCTCTCATGAAAAGGAGCGAACCCTGTTATTTTTGGAAGGCAGCCCAGTGAATTACAGTGTATGTGAACTATAATTGTTGCCTTTTGTGATGTATCTGACTGACCATCAGTTCCAGATAACCACACACATATCTACTGTGATTTTTAGAATATTACATCTCTTTTACTCCCTGTAGTACCTGTGCATTGCTAACACAGCAGTTGTGCTGCTCATAACCCTGCTCCTTTTCCAAGCCATGCAACTTTTTTGTTGCTTTTTGGCAACTGACACCATCCCCCTGTAATTTTTGTTTCTCCAGGTTTCCGAAATTTGCACCTGGATGACCAAATGACCCTTCTGCAGTACTCCTGGATGTTCCTGATGGCTTTTGCTCTAGGCTGGAGATCCTACAAGCAGTCCAACGGCAACCTGCTGTGCTTTGCTCCAGACCTGATCATTAACGAGTGAGTAGGGGCTGCCGGGGCTGGGCTGGGTCCGGGGCTGCTGAATCCTCCCAGGCACCCCACAGCCCCTCTGCTTCCCCACTGGTTTCCCTCCAGCAGCTTGCTTAGCGATTTCCACTAAGTCAAAGGGAAGGTAATTGAGATATTAAGTGTATTTATATCCAGAAGTTTTTGTGGGAGGTGTTTGTGCTTTAACATTCCATATTGTGACTGTTCCTGCACCATTCACTAGAATCATTCATTTTATCAGAGCCAACACAGTCACAGCTAAAAATATGCCTGGGATGGAGAGAAAAGTTTGGCAAATTGCATAATGTTCTGTCTGTTTAGTGTATCAAAGTGGCAATATGGCCCTAGGAGTTTGCCAGAGTGAAACATTTCTGTCTGATCTGATGAAATTAGGGCTGAAAAGACAAGGTTAAAGATGGAGCAGCCTGCCTGATGTATATTTGAACTTTGTTGTCAGCTTTTGGGCAGAGTTGAATTTGGTGGAATGTTTGAATATATATTTTCTTGCACCACACATAGTTTTCCTTGTATTTTTCCAGCTTTGTGTTGGGCAGTAATTCTGTGCTGTAGAAGAGGCAATTTGAGATTGTTGAGGGGATTGGATCTTATTCGTCTGTCTCTTTTCTGGTTTTGATATTGAGGCAATACTTTTAGCCTGTTTTGGCAGAGTTTAATATTTTGGTCCTATTTCACTTCAAAATAAGATCTCCCAAATATTTTCTGTGTTTTAAAAAAATACGATAATTGGTACATTTTCTGTTGGGTTCAGTGATTTATGGTTCATGTTTATTTATTCCCTTGCTTGTTTTTTTTTTCATTGTAAATATTTATCTGGGCTTTTATAAACTGTAATCATTGCTTCATAATAATTTTTTTTTTTAAGGCTGAGGAGGAGATGGCAGGTGAGGGCTCATCTGTGTCCTTGTGTTTATTAAAGTGCTAAGAATGTGTCCCTGGAGCAGAATAGTTTCTATGTGGTGGACTTGAAATAATTGATGTTGTCACTAAGTGTAATAGCATCTAATTTGCTGTAAGTCAGAGGTCTCCTCTCCTGCTGTTTTATCAGTGGGTCAAAACCATAGAGCTTCACTGCTAGGTGTTGGAACTCTTGAAAACCCCCAGAAATGAAGGAGTAATGCTGTTACATCAAACAGTAATTCCCAAATTCCTTCCAGATACACTTTGGTGAATCGTAGATCAGAGTGACATTTGTTTTCAATAAAACACTGAGCTGACTGAGAGCACTGCAGCTCCTTCCAGTGAGCTACAGGTTCTCCATAAAACTCTCTGCTCGTAACTTTTTATGTCCCATCCCTCAATAAAACAGAGCCACCTCGGGGTGGAACCTGACAGACACCAAGGGAGGCAGGAGAGCCCCTGTGGGCAGGCAGAGAAAAAGGAGCACCCTTGGGTTTGGGTGCCAGGGCTGCAGAGAGGGGCAGCTACTCCTGGCTTGTTCTCTCGGGGTTTTACGCGGGGTTTACAAACCACTTACTCTGCCTGTGAGCATTCAGGACTTCCCCTCATGCTGAGTGCAGTTCAGTGTCTTCAGCCTCACAGAGGGAAACTCCATCTCTCCAAGACTCAGTGGTTCAGTTGGACATGGCTGCAGTCATTGATTGATTTCTTTATGGGATTAATTAGACTTTCTTTAGCCTCATGTTTCTGCCCAAGCATCAGTCCTTCATGCATTTATCCTTGTGCCAGCCCTGTCCATTGTGTTCCTGTGTATTTACTGCTGTTACATGGAGTAGCAACATCCAGTAGCTCACAGTCTGTGGTAGGAAAGAGGATCAAGTTCTCTTCTTACAATTTAAACTGGCATATTAGTCATTTGCTCAGTCTTCTCCTAAGAATTTAATATTTACTGAATATTCCACTTTTATGTCTGTACTCCTGTAATTTATTTATTTTTTATGGAGGTATGTCTATCCTAGCTGGCAATTTTATATATATTATACGTGGTTTTATACACATACACATGAAACTTGATTCAAGCTGTTGAAAAGTTTGGCAGCTGAATAAATCTTAGGCTTTAGGCCATTATTTAGTACTTGGAAAGGTTTAAACCTGTGATTTTGCAGTATTGTATAACTGTTTCCCCAGTTTGTGATTGAAAACATGCCCTGCTGGAACTGGCACTGGTTCTGTCTCAGCTTTCGTCCTCTGGGTATGTCACAGGGTGCCCAAAATTACAGTGAGCACAGTGACAGTGCACAGCGGTGTTCTTCGAGTAGCAGATGCCATTTAATTGCTGTCCAGCTGGAGACAGGAGTTCCTGGAAGTCCTGGGCCCCAGGATTCTGTCTCTGGTTCCGTGCTCGTCACTGCTGGGGGAGCGAGGTCACGCGTTTGCTGCTGAGCTCATGTGCCGTGCAGGGTGGCTGTGCTGCTGGCTGTGCACAGCAAAACAACCAGTGAGGCCAGTTTGTGAGCCATGCTTTGTCAGTCCCCTTTTTCCCCGAAGTTTTCCCCCAACATTCTTTTGTAGCTCCTTGTGTGGAGTCGGTGCTGTCTGATTTTCAGAAGAGCAGCACCTTGTGTGCTGGGGTTTGGTGCTGTGCAGCTCTGCTGAGCTGGGTAACTCAGAGCAGTGCAAAAACCCTGCTGTGCTTCCCTCGCCAGCATGCCATCCCCATGTCCATTGCTGTGCCCATCTCCATGCCCATCCTTGTGCCCATTACTGTGCCCATCACTATGTCCATCTCCCTGTACATCCCCGTGCCCATCCCAGTGTCCATCCCTGTGCCTATCCCCGTGTCCATCCCCATGTCCATTCCCTGTCCATCCCTGTGCCTATCCCCGTGTCCATCCCCATGTTTATCCCAATGCCCATCCCCATGTCCATCCTTGTCCCTGTGCCCATCCCAGTGTCCATCCCCATACCCATCCCCGTGTGCATCCCCATGTCCATTCCCTCTCCATCCCTGTGCCTATCCCTGTGTCCATCCCCATGTCCATTCCCTGCCCATCCCAGTGTCCATCCCCGTGTCCATCCCCATGTTTATCCCAATGCCCATCCCCATATCCATCCCTGTCCCCATGTCCATCCCCGTGTTTATCCCAATGCCCATCCCCATCCATCCCTGTGCCCGTGTCCATCCCCGTGCCCATCCCTGTGCCCTGCCAGGGCTGCGCTGGGGCGCAGAGTGGGTGTGAGGGCACGAGGAGGGCTCAGCTGGAGCAGCCTGCTGATGCCAGGGCAGCAGGGAAGGCAGGTGTGTGCCGCCCTCCCCGAGCACTGTGCCTGTGCCAGGAGCTGGGCGCAGCACCCCGTGAAGGTGAGCTTTGTGCGGGTGAGCGGAGCCATGGGGCTGCTGAATGCCCCGTGCAGGGAGGGCAGCTCCATCCTGAGCAGACAGAGCCCTGAGCCTGCCCTTGTCCCCTCTGTGTCCCCAGGACAGCTCCCCATGCCAGCTGAGATCATCTGATGTGCCCTGGCCAGGGTGGGCCTGGCTGGGAGCTGTTCCCAGAGCTGTGCCAGCGCTAGCAGCTGGCACAGGCTGGTGCATCAGCCTCCCTGTGCTCTGACAGCGGGCACGGGGCAGGGCCTGGCTGAGCACGGGGCCGTGGCTGCTCCCATGCTCCTGGAAATGCAGCTTGTGTAGCCTTGGCCCTGCCCAAAAGCTGTGTCTGCATCCTCAGCCTCCTGGACGGGGCTGCATTCCCAGCAGGCAGAAACAAACGACAGGCTGACCCCTTTCCTAATGTTCATTTTAACCTTCTGCCCAGAAATGGGCACAGTTTTACATGAGGGGTACTGCTGAGCCCTGGCAGAGAATGGGTTTAAATTACTCAATTTGAAATACGTGAGCTGCCCTTTGGTACGGCCCAGAGGGGCAGGGACAGTGTTTGCCACCTGGCCAAGAGCTGGTTTTGTGCCAAGTGCCCTGAGAAATGTCCCACAGCCCCTACTCCTGTTCCATGCAGCATCACCTCGTGTGCACTTGGTGCTGGTGCTCCCTGTGGTGGAGTCCTGAGAGAGGCTGGGCTGGGCTGGGCTGGGCTGGGCTGGGCTGGGCTGGGCTGGGCTGGCAGTGCCACAGCTGGAGCTGCAGCTGTGGGCAGTGCCACACACGGCCCAGTGCCACACACGGCCCCGTGCCATGTGCGAGGAATTGGCCTTTGGAAATGCTGGGGTTTTACACCTGTGCTTGCTCTGTTGTAATACAGTTTCAGTAGTTTGTGTTTCTGCCTTCCAGAAGCCATCAGAATCCCCCCTGTTTTTTGCACCTTGAGAAGGGGATGTTCCCTGTTTCCACTCAGGGTTTCCCAGGGTGATTGTGAGAGAAAATTGTATAATCCTCCTTAAGGGCTGAGGAGAGGAGAATGGAAAAGTGCTCAACTTTGGAGGAATTGTTGTTTCATAACCAAATCTACTCGTAGCTGCCACAGGGATCCCATTTTGTCTCTGTGTAGATTATAATGCTGGATAGGTGGTACCAAGGAAAGGTGACACATTATTAACAAAAAATGAAGTGCTGGCATCACTGCAGAGAGATTGTGTACTCATTGCATGGAGTTGTTTTGCTTGTCTTTTTCTCTACAAAGGAAAACCCATGGAAAATCATAAATCTGTCTTACACACTTCAGAATTAGTCTGTTCTTCATTTCCCACTCAAAACTAATTCTGCAATATTCACAGTAACCATCTGTAAGAGCACAGATAAGCAAGATTGCTGTGTCAGATAAGGCATTAGATAAAAGCAGTTCCTGTCTTGATGCAAGGCTTCATTGAAATAGGAAAAAAAATATACAGAAACATAATGTTTGTTATTCTGATTCCAAGATTTGCCTTTGCTTGTCAACATGACTTTCCATTTATGGTTAGAAACAAGCTTATTACAGCACAAAGATAATGAAGTTTAATTGCAGTGCTGGTCATTGCTTCAGGAACATAGACAGGCGCAAGTATAAAGTCACTTTGAAAGCTGAGAAGTCACAGGAAGATACTCCTAAATATATAAATCTGCATTAAATTAGGTGCACTTCTCAAAGGTATTGAAAGAATTAGAGAAATCCCAGCTGTAGTGTGGCACTCCATTGTGTTTCCCTGGGAAGATGAGGGGAACCACCAGGCTGGAGGAACTCGGACTGAACTCGATTTCTGTTGGTGCTGGGGCTGCTAGAGCAGAGCTAGCTGCTGAGCCCCGGGTGCAGGCAGGCTCCCTTTGTGCAGACACTGGGACTCAGGGTGGCACAGGGCTCCTCTGCCCTCGGGGGGGGGTTACCTGTGCCACCTCAGTTTACCTGTGCCACCAAGGCAGGCTCAGGGGCGCCCTGGGAAGTGGAGCCTCCTTTGCAGTGCCATGGCTCACGTACAGCTCCTCATCTGCAGCGTGCAAAAACACACCCAGAGCGTGCAGTTAGCCAGGCATTGCACTAATTCCTGTGCTTTTGCTCCCCAGGCAGAGGATGAATCTCCCATGTATGTATGAACAATGCAAACACATGCTCATGGTGGCCCGAGAGCTGTCCCGGCTCCAAGTCTCCTACGAGGAGTATCTCTGCATGAAGACGTTGCTTCTCCTCTCTACAAGTAGGTGACCAGCTCAATACCGAGCTTTTTACTTCTACAGAAGTATGGGGTGGATTTGCAATAGATATTGTGGGACAGATTTATACAGTATGCTACATGCTGGTTTTTATCTTTAGGTAGGATATGCTGGAGTTAAACAAGTCACAGCTTAGTAAATTCTGTCTGTCTTGCTTGGAGAGGACCTGAAATGTGATGAAAAGTAAATATTATTAAGTTTATTACACTGAAGGTGTAAACATTCCTTATCTTTAATGTTTCCAGTGAATAACGGCATTGATGCTTATACAGAAATGAGAATTTGTTCACCTTGGGCTTTTTCCGGATAGGAGCAGGAGGGTTGGGAATGCCAGCACTGCTCCCATGTCAGGGTGATGGCTGGTGGGTGTGGGCAGTGTGGGGGTGCCATGGCCAGTTCCCCCAGTGCCCCACCAGCCTGGCAGTGCCCAGCACGGCCTCGCTGCCAAGCCCAGAACTGGGACAAGGGCTCTTTTCAGAGGAAACTTTCAGCCTCTCATGGCCGTGGGCTTTGTAGGAACTTAAAACTTCCCTGAAGCTGCAGATTTCAAACAGTTCCTGTTTGATTCTCAAATCTCTCCCAAAAATTCCTCAAGTGTTTCGGGTGTGGTGTAGGCCAACTTTCCTCACAGGAGCTGGAAATTTCCACGGAGACATTTCCATGGCAGAGGTGGTGAGGAGGCAGCAGTGGCAGGATTCAGCCCCTCCAGCAGCGGGGCTGGGCAGGGGCTGGCACTGCCCGGAGAGGCCTCTCCACTCCATTTCCAGAGGGAGACAATTGATCCTCCTTTTGCTGGGTACATACATTGTGTGAGTGCTACATCAGGGAACTTCTGCAATTGAAGAGCTGAGATTTCTATAGCTCTTTAATCCATGACTTGACAATTTGGATTTGTTTATTGTGCTTCTGTGTTAAGTTTTCCAAGAGAAGAGGAGGAGGAGGAGGAGGAAGAGGAATCTCACACAGGTCTAGGCTTGCAGCTCACACACAGACATAACTCAGAGACCTTTTCCATGTGAAATCCTGAAACAGTTGACAGGTTTAATCTCCTGTGTAGGCAAGACAGACAAGAGACTTCATTCCAGGATCTCTCAGGTGCTGACAGTGCAGGGAAGGTTGGATTTCCTAAGGAAGGGAACGTGCTCTATGGCCTCTGTCCTCCTGTCTGAAAGGTGCTTTCAGTCACCTCTGTCTTAGCTCTTTCTCTTCTCTGTCTTCAACTCTTTCACTTCCCAAGGTGATCAGAGGCCTCAAAAGGAGGCACCTTAAGGACCTCTGGGGTCCACGTGCTCCGTTTGTCCAGGTTGGATAAACCTCCAGGTCCTTGGCCTGTGGAGGGACCGTCCCCATAGGAGGAGATGGGCACAGGGACCTGGATTTGAATCCCCAGGCGCTGGGTTTCTGTCCCCAGCTCATCTGCCCAGTCCTGTCTCAGTGTCCCAGCCCTGTTCCAATCAAGCTGTGTCCCTGCCCAGATTCCCCATGGCCAGTGCAGTCTGTTTGTTGTCCAGTCCCTCACTGCCTTGCCTGGGCCCGTTACTTGATCCATGTCAGGAGGCTCAGAACCAGATGATCTTTCAAGATCCTTTCCAAGCCAAGCCATCCTGTGATCCTGCCCTTGCTGTTCCCTGGGCACATGGAATTCTTAAGGAACCTTCCTAATGTCACATTTCCCCAGGGCTGGAGAGCACAGGAGCTCCAGGCCTGGTGCTTCTCCATCAGGGTGTCTTCTTGTTGAGGTAGGGATTGGAATGACTTTATGTTCAGAATGAACTTTATGTTCAGAAGGTAAAGAATGAATATTTAAAGTACATCTCTCTTTTATAGAGAACATTGTGAAGACTAATTTTATTGGTTTTTAAGTAAAAACATCTCATACTGTTGGTGCACTATGAATAGTACAGGGTGGTAGAACATGTCTGTAAGCAATATGAATAGAAAGAGATAATAGATAGTTTACATTCCTCATGGACTTTTTTCTAGGCTTAGCTTGGTAGAAATCTTTCTCCTCTTCTCTCTGACTGACCTGAGAGTATCTATAAGGTGCTTCCAGAGCTTGGTGTTGTTGCCTCCATGGTCCAGTTCCCTTCCCACTGTTTTTTGCTGGAATACCTTTGGAGGTTTTTTTTTTATTTTATTTTGCAGCAAGCCTGTGCCTTGTATTCAGCTGGTCACTGTCCAGTTCTGCTCTCTCCTTGCCTCTCTGCTGTCATTTCAGTCAGTCCAAGTCCTTTTCCTTTTGCTCATTTATACAGAAATGGGTTGGAAGGGACCTTAAAGCTCATCTTATTCCAGCCTGGCCTTGGGCACTTCCAGGGATCCAGGGGGAGCCCCAGCTGCTCTGGGCACCTGTGCCAGGGCTGCCCACCCTCACAGGGAAGAATTCCCTGTTTTACCAAAATTTCCCCTCTTGCTCCTTGTCCTGTCACTGAAGCTCCTGATGAAGATTCCCTCTCTGTAACTGCTGTCAGAGAACTTCAGTCATGTCAGAGTTCAGTGTGGCAGTCTTTTAAAGGTTGGTGTCCATGTTGCAGTTCCCAAGGAGGGCCTGAAGAGCCAGTCCCTGTTCGAGGAGATCCGCATGACGTACATCAAGGAGCTGGGCAAGGCCATCGTCAAGAGGGAAGGGAACTCCAGCCAGAACTGGCAGCGATTTTATCAACTGACTAAACTGCTGGACTCTATGCATGATGTAAGTCCTGACAGGAATGCTGCAGGCCTTCCAGAGAAATACGTTTGGGGCGGGCACAGCGAGCTCCTCCAGCTCTTTATTAAAGGGACCGATAGCAGGGAGGAGGAGGAGGAGGAGCAGGAGGAGGAGGAGGTCGTGCTCCTCTGCTGTCTCACGGAAGGCAAATTGACAGCCTTGAACGTGGTCCTCTCAGGCTGCCTCTGCAGTGCAGTCCACAGCAACTAACTGTATAATTAATCTCATTTCCAGTCTCTCCAGTTTTTAAAAATTACGTTGCTTTAAAAAGGAGAAGCTCAGGAACTGTAACTGACTTTGCAGGAGAAGCAGAAATGTGACATTTAAAAGCAGTCTTATCTCAGAGCCCCAGAAATAAAGAGTTTATGGAATAATTTGTCATTCCATTAAAACAATGCCTCAGCACTATGTGTGGTGTTAACAGTGATCTAATTTTGAAGGAATTTCCAATTCAGACCGTCTCCTTTGGCAGTTTAATTCTAATTACACATGTAGCACAAAGCAGTCTTTAAGACAAGGGTAACTTTGAGACCTCAGAATTACTGTTTTTTCTTGTTGCTGTACCAAGCACCTGGAAATGTCTCATTTAGCTTATCCATGTGTGTGTTATTTATGTGCTGGAGTGGGAATTGGTGCTGAATCTCCTCAGTTTGTCAAGCCTTGGTCAGTCTGTTTGTTTGGTGTATATCAGAGTGCCATGGACAATAATTAACGAACTAAATGAGGATTCCTGTGCACGTCTTGCCTGAGCCCCATCCTGCGGGCAGGAGCTGGGGAGGTGGGAGGTGAATGTTCTCTGAACATCTTCATGTGCAAGTAATTCTTTGTCTTGTCACTCGTAGGTGGTTGAAAATCTTCTGAGCTTTTGCTTCCAGACATTTTTGGATAAATCCATGAGTATTGAGTTCCCAGAAATGTTGGCAGAAATCATCAGCAATCAGATACCAAAATATTCCAATGGAAATATCAAGAAGCTCTTGTTTCATCAGAAGTGACTGCCTTAACACAAAGGGTTGCCTTAAGAAACCGTCACATGATAGCTTTGTTTTGTAAAGAGAAAACCTACAGAACTTGTTCCTTTTGTCCTCGCAGGTGTTTCTTTTGTAATTATGCACTACATGTGGTTTACAGAGGGCCAAGAGTTAGGCTGGAGAAGCAGTGGATTTCTCACGTTGGGAAAGGATTGGGGAGAAAGGAAAGGAAAAGAAATCGGTTTTGGCAGAAATTTTCTCTCTCCCCTCGTGCACCATCCCTGGATGCATCAAACCACCAGTGACAAGCTCTGAGGCTGTTACGAACATTCTGCTAATTAATTAATTAATTGCTGCAGTTGGCTGGAGACAATTTTTTAGGCTTTTTTTTTTTTATTATTTTAGTAAAGTGTTTTGGATTTTTTTTTTTTTTAAAGTTAAGGTAGTATTTTGGTTTATGCATGTAACCTGAAGAAAGTTTACAAGTGTATATCAGAAAAGGGAAGTTGTGCCTTTTATAGCTATTACTGTCTGGTTTTAGCAATTTCCTTTAACTTTATATACCGTGAACTTGGCTTGTTCATTTTTTCTTACATAATTTTTTTGTAATACTTCAAGATGCCTATTGTACAGCTGGTTTTTTAAGGTGGGGCAGCTCGTAGCTTTCCTAAATGACCTCTAGACAGTAAATACTCCAGTAGACTCATGTGAAACTGGGTTGGGCTTTTCTAACCTAATGCTTTCAACCAGCAAAATGGCCATGAAAATTGGGCTTTTTCTAAGGGCCAGGGTGGGTGGGAGAACACTCTCAAATCTCATTTCAGTAGATCCAGATGAAACAAATCCTTTTGGTACATTGCAAAAGTGTTGGTTATGCAGATTCATAGAAAATTTACCCAGTCCTAACTGGATGTAAATGAGCAGGTTATTTTATATATTGAAAAAAAAAAAAAAAAAAGAAGCCTGATTTTTGCATATGATGCAACAGCCATAACGCAAAGAGTCACGGGCTGCATTGATGCCAAGAAGATCAGTCCTGACTGCCCATCAGGAAATTTTCAGGAAAATATGCATAGCTTCAGAAAAGTTTACTTCTGTGTGGAGAAACTCTGTTTTCTGTACACGTAAAGCTGCCATCACACAAGTATTTCTGGGGACCCCGCGGACGGGGGAGGACGTGCGAGTGCAGCCCGTGGCTGGGGCTGCTCTCCTCTGGGATTCCAGGATCCTCCTCAGCGGGGACTTGTCCAGCAGCTGGGACTGGATCTCCCAGCTCCGAACTGCCTGGTTAGAGACCCAATTCCACATCTCCACCCTTCGCTGACTGCTCCCGCCTCTTTCCCGGAGAGCAGGAGAGCTCCGCTACTGAGTTCGTGGTCTTAGAGTTGTCCGTCAAACTTTCTGTCTTTGTAAGGCTGCAGCCCTTCACATTGAATTCCTGGCGTGCCATAAATTCCCATAGGCCTTGTGGATTTCTCCTTGTTGCCATTGATGAGGATATTTTCGACATTTAGAAGCTGTAGTAGCCTTTTCTACATGCACCTTATCAATTTTCTGTATCTCAAAACTGAAATATTTACTATGCCACTCTAAAATTTGATTTTTACTCGAAGTGGCCAGATCGTTTGTGTAATAGAAATGAGAAAGATCGTCTGCGAAAATACAAAACCTAATATATTTTTATATTTAGTTATAGTTTCAAATATGTATAATCGGTATATTCGCTGATCCAAGAAAAAAAGGGAAGGGCTACTGCAGCTTTAAAAGCAATTTATTAAATGATTGTAAAATAGCTTGTATAGTGTATAATAAGGATGATTTTTAGATGACAGATTGCTTTATCATGATACATGTAATTATATTTTTTGTAGGGGTCACAGATAAGCTGAGTGGAAGCGCGTGGTTTGGCCGGAGGCAGCACCGGGGCCGTCGGTGTTGGTATCCAAAGAAGTGCTCTGTTCCAGGGGAAACCTGTGCTCCGTGGGTGTGTCTGGGGTTGGGTTGTGTTCACTGAATCACTGTGTAAAATTCCCGTTGGTTTTGGGGGGGATGCTCCTATCTGTATGGTCGGGAGGCACGGCTGAACCAGACCCCGCTGCAAAAACCGTCACAGCAAAAACAGCTTAGAAATTGGGCAATAATCCACATCCAGGTGCCAGCAATATGTAAATACAGAGCGTGGGGTGTTCACAGCACATTTCTACATTGAGCAGGCCTTGGTTTCCAACTGAAATAGGAAACTCAATTCTCATCTTTTCTTAAAGCTCTTTTTGAATGTTATACCTATTAAAAAAGATCCTATATTCAGTACTTTGGAGTACAATAGCATCTTTAATAAAAGAAAATAATCACTCTCTTCTTCGATCTGTAAGGAATATGTAGATTTTGTAATAGGTAAAGGTCAGGATTTTAATTACGACTTCCAGCCCAAGTCATTGGGAATCCTCCCGCGCCCGTTTGCGATACAGATAGGAGTTTGTACTGGTGGGGTTGGGGGTCCTGGGGAGGGGAAACCTGCTCTTACTTTGGAGAATGTTTTATAAACTTGCATTCCCAGAGCCCTCGGTCAGAGCCTGGGGACAGCGTGTGCGGGTCGGGGTGCAGAGACCCCAAATTGTCATTTTTGCCAGCAAAAGCAACTGCAGTGAACTCCAGCAGGTGGTGGAGTTGGCGGTTGGAACTGGATGAACTTTAGGATCCCTTCCAACCCAAATTCTGGGGTTCTGTGGTCCCCCCTGTGAGAGAATAGGAGGAGAGGCTCTCTGCCCCTCGTGTCTGTTTGCCTGTATATTCATTTTTAGTCTGTGGATTTAAGGAAAAACCAGAGGAAACTGTGATGTTAGAGGAGAATCGTCCTGTACGTGCTGTTCAGTTTCAGTTCCCCGGTGAGACTCCGTAGCGCTGTAGCCAGCAGTGAGCAGTCCGTGTCCTGTTTTCCGTGTCCGTGTAGCAGTGGGGAGTCCCTGCACTCTGGATAAAGCAGGGAGAACTCGGCCTTGGCCCTTCAGTGCCTTATCACAAAGTGCACGGATCCGCCCGCACGGCGGGGGCAGCTCAGGACTCGCAATGGCCTTAGGGGGACGCGGGGACAGGGACGCGGGGGGCGGGGGGCTGGGGACTGGTGCCAATCGATGCCGAAAAACGAAAACATGACCTCGCCGTTTCCACAGGAAAAGGTAGGAAAGGAGGAAGTGCCTGGATGAGCGTGGGCTGTGGGAAACACCCCGCAGCCGAACTCCAGAGAGGGAGGACTTCAGGGACATGACTTAGAGTGAGATTTTATAAAGATTGTATTATTATATCCCTGCAAGTGTTGGAGGCCTGCTTGGATGGGGCTTGGAGCAGCCTGGTCTGGTGGAAGGTGTCCCTGCCCGTGGCAGGGGGGATAGATGAGCTTTAGGGTCCCTTCCGACCCAGTCCAGGCTGGCATTCCCTGGTGGCAGGCCAGGCCCGCTCTGCCCTGATCCCAGCCTGCAGCCAGCCTTGCTGAGCCATCGATGTCTCGTAGGAACCAAATTTTCCGTGAAGGTCGAGGGCCTCTCCAGCCAGGGGCCTCGTGTCCGAGGGAAGGCTGGGAGCGTGTGGGAACGCCCCACCTCCAGCCCCCTGCCCACAGCAGAGGCAGCGATGGGTCATTACTCTATTTTGTATATTAAACAAAAAGATATATACTGGGGACAAATCCTATATCATACCAGTGTATGGCATTATTAAAAAAATCATTATTTTTATCACAGCAATTTTAAACAGCATTAAAAAAATAAACCAGTGACTCCTGTTTAAAAATAAAAGTTGTAGTTTTTTATTCATGCTGAATAATTCTGTAGTAACAAGTCTGTAGTTTTCACCTACTCAGTGAAATGTTGGACTGTAAAAGCTTGTGTGGAATTGTTGAACATTTATTTTTTCATTTAAATTTGCTGTTCTGGTAATACAAAGCCACACATCTGTACAGAAGTTGCAGTAAATGTGAGCCATTTACAGCAATGCCGAATAATGGACAGAAACCATATAATAAAATTCTGCTTTTTTCATTAAATGGCTCCAAAATGCTTTTGTGGAGTTTTTGTTGTGGTCTTGGAGAGGGTTGGGTGTGACATGGCAGGGGTGGGACTCTATGAGTTTATGGTCCCTTCCCACCTCAATCCCTCCTGAATTCTATGGTTTTAAATGTATTTTGTCACTGCGGTGGTTCCCAACTGTCTGATACTCCCCAGAATGTGATAAAAGCTCCATCCCCCGGCAGGTGCCAGCTGCCAGACATTAGTGAGACAGGGAAATTAAATGTACTGAAAAGCCTCGGGGCTCCCCAGGTGTGGGCTGGGACAGAGGCCCTGGGCAGGGGATGGGTGCTGGGTCCTGTGCAGAGACAGAATTGAACCCAGGAAAAAGGGAAAAAGACTTGGTAGGTCAGCAGGGCTGGAAGGAGCCTCTCTGGCTGTGAAGATGCTGTGCTTGTGTTCAGAAAGTCTCAGCCCTGGAGCAGAAGATGCTGCCATGAAGCTCCTTCCCTGCCATGTTGGAGTTTTCGACGTTTCCAGCCCTTCAAACCGCCGTGGTTTTCCCCCAGCACAGCTCAGCCTTCCCCCGAGCCACGGAGCGAGGCCTGCTGTAATAAAATCTCATTTAACTGCAGCAGAAAAGACCGAGTTCCCAGCAGGGAATGATTTCTTTGAATTGTTTGCAATTAAAACAAAGCTTACATAAATTTCCCTTTGGTAATTCCCAAGCTGGACAGCTGCGGATGGGGGTCAGAGGCAAGGCAAGGATGGGATTTATGATAACCACGTTTGTTCAGGCACAGTTATGGAAAGATGCTATAAGGAGAGCCACCAGACACTCAGATAAAACCTGCTCGGTGCCTCAGGGGCTCCAGCCTCATGGTGAGTGCATTGAGTCCTCAGTGTGGTCACGTTCCACCTGAAATCCCCTTTGTCCCGCCCCATATCCAAAAGCATTGATAGCAGAAGCATCTGTGGCCCAGGATCTGATTCCCTGCAGGATTTCTGCCCCTTCCCTCTGCTCCATGGCTGGGCTGGGACACGGCTGCTGCCCTCCCTCACCTGCCACCTTGTTCTGCTGGTTTTGCTTTCTTGGGCTCTATCCTCAGCTTCCAGCAAATTTGGGTGAAGCCCAGCATGTGACTGCAAGTCATGACTTCTGTTGTGTTCACATGATCCCAGGAAAATGATGGCATTTCAGACTGGTTAGGAGAAGATGCCATCAAATGCCATTTTTACAGTTTTGACATTTAAGAGTTGAACTTTCAAGTCCGTGTTTGCCCCCAGGAGGGTCCCCAGTGGGCTGGTTTGTCCCTGGCTGTGTCCCCTCTGCAGCGTGAGCTCATGTTGAGCTCTGGGCACACGGAGCTGCTCCGTGTCAGGCACAAATTCTGGGGTTTTGCAGAATAAAAGACTCCTTGGCTGTGTATTACTGCTTATCCCAAAGGAGCTCCTAGATGCTCTCAGTGCCAAGCTCCTGCCAGGGTCCAGCAAGTTTGGTGCGTTTCCTTACCAGGGTTACCAACAACTTCAATTATTGGTGAGCCTGAAAATGCATTTTATATTATATATAGTACATGGACATTTCAAAATAAAAAAGTGTAAATATGGAACTTGTCCAAGTCTGGCTGGAGGAGCAGCACGGAGAGGAAGCATCAGAAGGGAGTTCACTGATGTCCAGTGCCTGAGCCCGTGGGCCAGCTGATAAAATCCAGCCTGGAGGAGGGCTGGTGGCAGTAAAAGCCTTACCCAATCCATCACAGGCCTGGCACGGCTCCAGAGTGTAATGAAGGATATTCTCTGAGGTCACAACAGGGAACCTTAGGTTAAAAAATAACAAGTGGAATCCTTCAAATTACGCGATCTGTTGATTTGAGATCAAACCACATAAAAAGGCTGGGGCAAAACTGCTGAGGCAGATCAGATGTGGGCACTGACTGTGCTCCTGATGCAGGAGATGGGGGACACTTCCTGCTGAGGAAGGTGACCTGGTGTGCCCAGGGCTGGGCTGGGGGCTCAGGGGTGCATCCCCAAGGAGCAGAACAGGGAGGGGAGAGAATCTGCAGGGACTGGACACGGGGAGCTGCAACCCTGAGGAGCTGAGAGGGGAACGGGGGACAGGCAGTGACACGGCTCAGGGGGGCTGTCCCTGCCATCCCGTCACCCTGGGCCCTGCCTTGGCCCCAGCACACGCCTCTCTGGGCTCCTGCAAGAACAAATCCAGAATTAAACCCCAGCATTTTAAATTCCTCGTTTCTCCCCTGCCCTTTCCCTTTTTACCCTTTTTGGCTGGCAGGCAGAGTTGCTCCAGCTGGCTGCAGCTGAGCCGCACGTGTTCCTACCCCAAACAAACACAGCGCTGGCCTGCGAGGCTCAAACACAGCAATTACTAAAAATAATTTCTAAAAATCTGCCCAGCCCAGCCCAACCCTTGGCAAGTCCAAGGGAGCCCGAGGGATGTGGCTCTCACGCCCTCCCCTCCTGCAGCCCTGCCCGGGGCAGGGACAGGTCGGGGGTCCCTGCTGGGGTCCCGGGGGGCTCCTGCTGCCCCTCGGCCACTGCTCGCTGCTGGGACTGCTGAGCATAATGGGGCTGAAACAGCTCAAAGCTGCTGGGCTAAATATATCCCCGTTGCTGGGGAAATAAATAATAAACAGCAGCACGAAGGGGATGGCACAGAGTCATTGGTGCTGCTCGGGCTGGGGCTGCGGCGTTCCGGGTACCACACAGGGCAGCAAAACCCAACAAAAACTGGGCAAAAACAACAACCACAGTGGCTGAACATATAGCCCAGCCAAACACCAACTTGGCAAAAAATAACCAGCAGCAAAACAGAGGGAAAAGCAGCACGTGCATCTCCCAGACTCAGAAATATTTATGATAATGGCTGCAGCAAAATTAATAGGATTTAAAAAGGAACAAGGCATCTCCAGGATCTCTGGGAGGTGGGAAAGGGAGGGCAGCTGGGCACGGGGCAGACGGGGCTGCCCCATCGCTGTCCTCATCCATGGGGCCAGCGGAGGTGGCACTGTCCTGGCGTGGTGTCACCGAGGTGTCACCAGGGAGGTTGAGGTACCCAGGGCAGTGCCCAAGGCCAGGTTGGACAGTTCTTGGAGCAGCCTGGACAGTGGGAGGTGTCCCTGCCATGGCAGGGTGGCACTGGCTGGGATTTCAGTCCTTTCCAGCCCCCTGTGCCAGGGAGATGCTCACCCCAGTGGAACCTTCACTGCCAGCCACATTCCAGCCCCTCTGGGGCCCATCCCGGAGCTCTCCCATCCCTCGTCCCTCTGCTCTACACCCACAGTGGCTGGGAGGAAAAGCTCTGAGCGATCTGCAGATATTTCATTGTCTGATTGCTGGGGTGAGCGGGATCCTGGGGGAGCAGCTGCTGGGGAGCGATGGGGGCTGTGGGGGGCTCCCAGAGGGATGGGGGCACAGCAGGGACACAGAAATGCCCCTGTAGAGATGGGACTGCTCCAACTCCCCCCCCCTCCCAGCTCCAGCCCCTGCTCTGCCATCCCCCCCTAATCCAAGCCAGGCTGGTCTCCGGGGCACCCGGCTCCTGCAGACTTTTTCCCCTTCCTGCGTGCGTCAGTGAGTTTAGAGCCCAGGTGTGATTTTCTAGACCCTTTTGTCTGAGGTTTAGAAGCAGAATAAGCTTCATTAGCAGAAGGGAGGATTTTCAATAAGTAATAGGTAGGTGCTACCTTGTGAGCCGTCAGCATCGTGCTAAATGACCTGCAAACAATCAGCTCCTCAGCCAGAGAACAGAGCTTTAAACAGCTATTTCTTTAAAAACCTTGGCTTTTAATCGTTATTTCCCAAAAGCTAAAAATCTGAATTAGCCCAAATGTACTAATTATAATCGCTTTGAGGTTTCTGGTTTGTTGGGAGTATTAAACCACCACGCACTCACTAACATGTCTCTCCACCCTCCGGCTCTGTGCAGGTGCCCTGATCCATCCCTGTGCTCCACAGCTGAACCAGGGCTGGGGCCTCTTCTCCAGGCAGCCAGGGACAGGACAGGAGGAGACAGCCTCAAGCATCCAAACCAACCCCAGTCCCACTGCAAACCCAACCCAACCAACCCAATCCAACCACAACCCAACACCAAACCCAGGCCAACACCAAACCCAGCCCAGCTAATCCAGCAACCCAACCCATTCCCAGCTCAAACCCAAATCCAAATCCAGCCCAACCCAACACCAAACCAAAACCAACACAAAATCCAGCCCAACACCAAACCCAGCTCATCCCAACACCAAACCCAGCCCAACACCAAACCCAGCCCACCCTGATTAATCCAACTGCCACCAACCACCAAACCCAAACCAAACTCACGGCGTGCTTGTGGAACATCAGCCATCGACGTGAAACATGGCAGGGCTGCACCAAGAGACTCTTCTGATGTCACTTCCAACAGCCATCATTGCACCCTCTCTTTGTGACTGACCAGGGGGCACGGGAGAGGCTCTGCCCACTGCCAGTGTCACCACCCAGCTTTTGTTTCATTTTAACTGATTACTTTAATATTGAGCATCAAATGCTGTGTCAGGCTGGTTTAAAAAAATATTTCCTACCTTTAATTTCTCTTGGAATAAACCAATGTTTACTACAGTATTAAAGCTGGCCCAAAATGGGAACATTTAGTAAGCGTTCCAGACAAGTTTTTCTTTTTGGAAAATTTTAATTAAAAAAAAATATTCCACTGGCTCTCTTGTAAGAGCAATAACTTCTGCCTCAGTTTGATTTCCTTTCCTCCAGGAGACATCTCGTAAATACATGTGTGTGGGATTTTTGTTCCCAGAAACTCTCTAGGTAGCACATCCAAAAGCTCCCAAGTGCCTCTGAAAAGGAATTTACTCCGGTCTCAGAGTAACTGGAGTATCCAAGGAGCCAAGGGGGACCCTGCACGGAAAGGTTTTGTGGGGACACGGCGGGAGCAGCGCGGTGCTGCTGCTCACACAGCATGGCTAAGCAGGTCCCTAAATAATTCCCTGTCCCCAGAGAATGCCTTTGCAGGGCTCCTGGCAGCTTTGCAGCTCCCATTCATGCCCAGCTCCGCTCTGCCCCAGCAGCAGCCGGGCAGGCAGGAGGGAGAGGGAGCGCTCGGCACAGGACACAAACACAAGCACAGTGCTGACAGATGAAGTATGACGGGTTTTTTAAAATCCTTTCCATCAGCCCTCCCCATCCCTCTCCCTCTCACACACCCGCCCCAGGTCCCAGCAGCAGCCCCAGCCACGGAGCGATGCCGGGGCTGGATAAAGCCCGGCCTCATCCTCGGCGTCGGGAAAGCCAAGAAATAGCACAAAAGTTGGCTATAAAATGCAAAGATGGAGATGAACCAGCTAGGGAAACACCGGATTTTATCCCTACAAACCTCTCGCCTTCTTCATCCAACACCTCAGAGCAGAGACCACGAGGCACTTTGGGGACCTCACCCCTGCCCAAACCATTGTGTTCCCCAAGGGGTCAGAGTCCTATGGAGAGGGTGTGATCCCATGGGAATGAGCTGTGCCACCCCCCCGGAAAGCAGGAAAAACATGATTGCCTTTTTCCTCTTTTTTTCCCCAAGACAAAAGCCCAGGAAGTTTAATTACCGTGGACAAAAACGTGAAGAGAGCTGAAATTTCAGCTCCCTTCTCTCAAAGGGGCACAATGGAGTGAAGGAAGCAGCAGCTCCAGGCTGGGGGTCAAGGGCTTTGGAGCCTCTCAGTGACCAGCTTCAAATGTCCTTTGCTTCTCTCCTTACATCTCTTCTAAAAATATCAAATATAGATCTTTTCCTCATAATATTTTAAGATACTCTATTTATACATTAATCCTTTCAAAAATAAAAAGTGACACATAGAGCAATTCAGTCACTCAAAGTCTTTAAAACTGTTACAAAAAAGCCACGACATCCATCCCCAGTGCCACTGCCTGGGGGTTGAGACTTTCTTTTTATAAAATATGATTCCAGCTCCCAAAATCCCGGCTCTGCAGTCAGACAGGGCTCCTTCTCCCTCCCTCCCCCTTCCAAAGGACCTGGAACGAGCAGGGTTTGCAGGCTCGCCCTGCCGAGCCCTCGTGGTGTGTCCATGGAGGCAGGAGCTGGGCTGGGGGCTCCTCCCTGGTGCTCCCCCCTGGCTCTCCACAGCCCCACCTCGGCCACAGCGACAGCAAACGCCCCGCAAGGATGGAAATAATTCACCTGGCACAACCAGCACTGCACAGACTTGGCACGGACGAGGCTGCAAGCAAGGGGAGGCCTGAAAAGCAACGCTGGGGAGAGGCAGAGGCAGCTCCAGCAGGGCACATCAGCAGCCTGGGTGCTGGTGGGAGCAAGGATGTGTCTGTACAGTGGGACTGGGGAAGGGGAGGTACCAAACAGCCGAACAGCAGGAGTGGGGCTTGTCTGGGGCTGCAGCAGGAGGGCTGCTCACCTCGCACAGACTGAGGGCTACCCCACAAAATCAAAATCCTGAAAATAAAAAAGATGAGTTTGAGAGGTTTGGTCCAAAACATCTTCTCTGCAGCGAGCAGGTGCCTGCTGAGCCCTGCCAGCCTTGCAGAGCCCGCCCGGGGCTCGCTCTCGCCCGCAAGAGCCGGCGCTGCGCTGGCACAGGGAGGGGACATGGCCAGGGCTGCCTGCTCAGCCCTTCCCCTGCCCCAAAGCTCGGGGTGCTCCCTGGCAGCACCCACAGCTGTGCTTGGGGCACCGGGGAAGCACGGGGAAGGCTCTGGGAGCACACACTCCTCCTTGGTGGGGCCCTGCTCCGTGGGGGCCCAGGGCTCCAGTGGCTCTGACCATTCCCAGTCTTCAGCTCGGCCCCTCGGGGCACTTGGCTGTCCCTTGGCTGGTTTTCCATGGCTGGGATGTGGGCTTGAAGCACGCCCACCCAGGGCTGGGGTGTGTCTCCATCTCCCCAGGACCACTCCTGTGTGGAGCGGGACGGGAGGCGACGTCCGACCCACACAAACATCCCGCAGCGGGCACAGGGGTGTCCTCACCCCGCTCAGGCGGTGGCACAGGGCACAGGGGCCTGCAGGACTCGCCATGGATACCATGGAACGCTCAGCAGTGGCTCTGTGCCCCCACAGTTATAGGAACTCCACGTAGTTCTCGGGGATCAGTCCTGTCTTGCCGTTGAGGGTCCCTTCCAGCCAGCCGGGCTCCTGCGACGGGTGCACTGCGGAGACAGGCCAAGGGCAGGTCAGACTTTAACCTGTGCTCATTTCGAAGAAAGGGAACTAACAGGGTTAAAGATGATCTTCAAGGTCCCTTCTGACCCAAACCATTCCCTGGTTCTGTGAGCACACCAGGGGCAGCTGAAGTGCTCTGTCCCTGCCTGCTCCCCACGGGACTCCTTGGCCTTTCCTTCGCCAAGTCAGCTGCAGGCTCCCAATACTGCCTGGGGCTGCTGGGCTGAGGGAAGTGGAGCATTTGGGATAAAAACAGGGGCTCACAACTTCTCTTGATTTGAGCTAAGGTCTCTTGGGAAGTTGGAGAGAATTGTGGTTAACTCCATCCCATGGTAACTCTGCACATCCCAGCTTGCCCTGGGCCCAGGCTGGGAGGGAAATTGCATTAGGGAACAATCCCAGCGGGAAAGCAAACCCTGCAACCTGATTGTGTGCAACCAGAAACCTGATCAGTCCTCAAAAGCCTTTTTTTATTCAATCAACTCCCAAAAATTTGCTGATTCTGCAGCAGCCAGGCCAGGGTTATGCCTGCAGGCAGACGAATATCCCCCCTCCCACAGTAACGGTGGGCAGCCCGTGTTCCAGAGCCCCTGCAGCTCCCGGGACTGCTGAGACTCTGCAGCTCTGGCCTCACTCCCTCACTCTGTGTCCAGGGGAACTGGAGCTCTCTAACGTGGGTGCTGCTCCCTGTGGGCAGCAGCAGCCCCAGGCCCCAGCTGGATCAAGCTGCTGCTCACAGAGGCTCAGAGTCAGATTGGAAGCTGGCTCCAAGTATTGCCAAGACCCCTTTGCCTTCACTGGGGTTTGGAAAGTCCCTTGATCACCAAGCCGGGCTGGTTCCACCTAAGGTCCTGCAGCCAACGTGAGCCCCGGCTGTGCTGCTGAGTGACTGGAACACGCTGTGTACTTTTTCCCTTGAATAATCCATTGATTTTTATCAGCAAACATAATGTATTTAATTCAAACTTGTTCCCCTCCTAGCTGCTCCGATTCCCACAGGCCCTCAGAGGGGAGACCATGTTTATTTATAAGATGACTATGGAGCTGCTTCAGAGGATTGTCTTTAATTCACAAGGATTCAGTCTCCTCCCCTTTCTGCTGTATTCGCCTCTATATCCCAGGGCAAAAACAGTGCATGTGGTAGCAGCTTCCCAAATGACAATGCTTAACATTTAAAAGCCAAGAATGACTTGGAAAGCAGTAAAAAGTATTTTCGTTACACTGGGATTAAGCCAGAGCTGCTCGGTTCCATGGGGCACAAACTCCTGGTGCAGGAAACACCAAATCTGTGTTCATTAGCGTGGGCTGAGCGAGCAAAGCCCACCTTGCTCCAGCGCTCACATCCAGAGGGAAAAAGCACACCTGGCCTTCCCATCTCTTGCACACAACATTACAGCACTACCCAGAGTATTTCTGGTGCTGAGAGCCAGAATTGAATCTCCCCTTCACAGAAGAATTACGGGTATTGGCAAACGCCGGGGCTGGCACAGCTCACCAGGGTCTCCCTTGAGCTTCGGGAGGGTCTGGAGCCGCGGGGTGGGCAGAGGGTGGGCAGAGGGTGGGCAGAGGGTGGGCAGCCCCCCGGGACACGCCAGGAGCACGGCTGGCCATGCCCTGGAGGAGCCCAGCACTCACCGTTGTCGAAGACGGTGCCGGCCGTGAAGGAGAGCTCGGAGTCGTGCTCGGCTTTGCAGGCGTAGAGCGCGCGGGCCTTGCGCAGCGGGGAGCTGCAAGAGAGGGCACGAGTGGGCACAGAGCCACCCCACACCCCACAGCACACAGCACACCCCTCACAGTGCTGTGCACCCCGCTGGGGCTGCTGCTTCGCCGGGCTCCTTGGCTACGCTGCCCAGCAGCGAGGGACACATCAGTGGGGCTGAGCCACATTTCACCCCAGTGCAAATCCCAGTCTGAGCCCAGCTGGCACCGCCTGGGCTGGAGCCCACACTGGTGCCCAGCCCAACCCAGGGGTCTCCACAACAGCTCTGGGCTGGAGCTGCAATGTTCTGTGTCTCAGGGGCCATCGCTGACCAGAGGCTGGCACAGAGCAAAGGTGGCAGCAAGTGCTGGCAGTGACCCACTGGCCCCGCTCTGCCAAAGCCATCCAAGGGCAGCTGCAACCACAAGGAGAATTCCACAAGGAAGAATTAGCATTTAGGGAAGGTTATTTCAAAACAGAAAGACAAGCAGGTCCATGAAGAATTTGCAGCACTTCTTTAGAGCCTGTACCTGAAGGTAAGAAAGACTTAAAAGCCATTAGATTTTGCTGGAAGTGTCAGCGTGCCCACGCTGCAGGGGAGGGAATCGGAGCAGGGAGAGGCAGGAATGGAGCAAACTGCTGGCAGAGAGCAGAAAATGAGGGACCTCAGGGCTCCTCAGGCACAGCACAGGCACACAGAGCTGTCCCTGCCCCTGGAATCCCCACCCATCCTTCCCAGCTTGGGGCTGGAGCAGGGCTAGTGGACAGCTGGGGCACTGCCAGGCTGCAGTGCCAGTGCCAGTGCCAGGCCCTGGCTATTCAAGCAGCTGGACACATCCAGCACTGCTGCTCAGCTGTGGCATGGCCAAGGGAAGCCATGAAGTGCCCCCAGGAGGTGCTGGAGTGAGGAACAAGGTGTCACCATTCTCAGATCAGTGGTTTTACCAATTTTTATCTTTTGAGGACTTGAAGTTCCCCTGAGCTCCTCGGATGAGCCCAGGGAAGCAGCAAGGCTTCATGGCAAGAGCAGCTCCCCTTCACCCCAAACTCCAAACCCGGGACCTGGGGATGGTTTTGGCTTTGCTGCAAAGAGAGCCCCAAAATGGAGATCTCTCTTCTCCAAATTCCAGCTGCCTGACACGAGCAGCTCCCAAACACTTAAAAAACAGGATGGGCAAACAATCCTCCCTCTGCAGAGGGTCCTTCACTGCCAGGGAGGCACCGCTCACGTGGAGTGCTTGAGACCACCAGGTGCAAAACAAAAGGAATTTTCAGGCTCACGGGGCACTCAGGGCATGATGGCATCGCTGGTGCCAAGGGCACGAGACCCCAGGCAGTGCCAGGCACCCCAGGGCACAGGGGGACCCCAGGGGGGTGGCACACAGCTCAGCCTGACCCAGGACTGGCTGGGAATCCTGTGCTGGCTCCTCTGCAGCTTCCAGGACAGGTTTACTCCAGCAATGCCCAAGGACCTTCAGCCTGGGCACAGAGCAGCCTGTGCTACCCCGTGCCCATCACCCTTCTGAGATCCCAGACGAGGCTGTGGCCAGAAAACCAGGGTGGCAGAGCTTTCCAAAGGCTCTTTACTCCTCGCAGTACACTTCTTACCTGCTGCAGAGCAGAGCAAAGCCAGCGCAGCGCTGAGCTGAGCTGAGCCCAGCAGTGACACCGAGCACAGCTCCCGGGGGCTGCGGGCTCCAGCCGGGGCTCGGGGTGTTCCAGGGGCTCTCCTGGGGCAGAGGGTTGGGAAGGTCCTCTCTTGCTGCGTGCAGACAGCTGCCTTGGGAGGGTTCGAGCAGGATGCCAAGGGAAAGGGAAGTGAAGTGGAGGAAACCGGGGAAATTCAACAGAAACAGCAAAAGCAACAAAAAGCCAAGCGAGTTGTGCAACAGACCTGATGGGGGATGAGTCGCTGGACGTAGAGGAGGTGGGCATAGGACTTGATGGCGCAGAGAACATGGGCCAGGACGGTGAGAGGGGTGACGTTGGGCTTGGATTCTGAGGGCTGCAAGACATAACCAGAGACCTTATCAACGTGCAACCACAGCAACAAACAGCAACCCAGAGACACAGAGACGACAGCCGACGACAGCGAGTGCCTTGGGAATATTCCCAGCATGAGACACAGCTACAAAATGAAGTGCCAAGACCTTGGGAAGTGTTTCAAGGCTGGGTCTGCGTTTGTGTGGACAACAAGAGCTGGATCTTCCAGTCAACCCCCGCTCCACTGCCCCACTGTCGCACCTGGCCCCCCGTGTGCCGCGGGTCTGTGCTGCAGCACGGCCACTTACCTGCCTCGTGCTTCCCCCAGAGCTCCCAGAAATAGTGCTGCTGTTTCTGGATGTTAATGGTGCCCGTGAGCAGCCTCCACCCCCTCGGTCTGTCACTTGTGGTGCTCATACATCCAGTGTATAAAAATGTCATTATTTTGTTTCCCATGTTTCACATCCCTTTTTCCCCTTGTGCTGATTCCTGAAGCCACAGCTGTCAACTGGAGCTGAATCAAGTTACTGAACTGGTGACTGCACATGGAAGTTTTTGGGTCCTTCCAAACTGTTCAATTCTCAAGTTCACCAAAAAGCAATTATTGTACTAAAATACCGGTTTGATTAATTTACTGCTTCTCTGCTTAGCGCTCATTGGTATTCCCTACCCAATTCAGATTAGAAACTCCATCCCTGATAAAACACCAGAAATCTCTCTCCACACTGCAAATGCCTCTGTAAAAACAAGAAGTTTTGTAGAAGCATCATGACTTGTGCTATCTCTTTGAGGGAGGGACAGTACCTCTGATCACAGGTCTGTGATGAGGTGGGGACAGGGCAGTACCTCCAGGACGTCCTTATCCCTCAGCTGGGGCCTCCTGGGGCACGGGGAAGGGATTCAGGGAAGGGTGGCTCCAGAACCTGTGGAGAAGCTCAGCCCTGCAGGAGTTCAGACCAACGTTTAACCTTCCCCATTGTCCTCTGGCTGCCACCATAGGGGGATATTTATTACGTGGATGGTTTCCCCTTGGAAACTGGACCATCTCTTAAAGCCAAACTCTTGGCTTGACTCCTTGCAGAAGCTGTGTCACTGGATTCAACAGACACTGATTAATTCCCTCTGAAATTAAAGGTAACACCTTTATTACGTCAGAAGATTACACACATAGAGAAATGGATACAGCAGTGAGGGCAGCATGGCTTCACCAGAGGCTGGAAACAGGGAATGCTGTCAGGCAGGCTATCAATGTGATCCTCAAAATGTTCTGCTAATAATCATCACTATTTAAAAACAATCCTTTGGCATTTCTATCATCAAAACTGTCTATCTTTTGAAAAATGAGTTTTCCTTAGTCTTCACCAAACCTGACAGCCATTGGTACTTACCAGATACTCCATCTATCCCCACCCCCAAACGGGAGGTGCTACCAAGGTCACCAAATCGTCCCAAACTGCCCAAATTAACCCTTTAAGCACCAGTTCTTTCAAAGAGATGGCCCAGCAATTCCCTTCAAGAGGAGCCTGGCCAAGGTGGGACTCAGACGTGTGATGAGCTGCTGACCAAAATGTGGCTGATACCTCATCTGTCCTGCTGAGAGTGGCCACAAATACCCACCTGTCCTCCCAGCACTGTGCCTGTGGGCAGCAGGCTGGAGGTGCAAGAGGCCGTGGCACTGGTGTGCCAGCATGGCATGGCCACTGGGACATGGCACTGGTGTGCCAGCATGGCACGGCCACTGTGCCTGCCACCAACCCTGGTCCTCTCCACTGCACAAAGGAAGGAAAATCCAACGGCACAGGGCTCCAGGACCAGAAATTACTGCTGCACTTTTCGAGATGAAATCATGGGAAAAGAATGCAGCTCTCATTTCTCCCCAGGCCGCTGCCATCGCTCCACAACTGCGCGCCCGCTCCGCTCGTGGCAGCAGGGAATGCAACCAGCAGGATCTCAGAGGGATCAGGGAAAAAGCCTGACAAAACCACCACTTGGGCCAGCCTCTGCCTAAGAAGTTACCACTAATCTGGAGCAGGATTTTGGTGTCTTTGGATCCAAAACACTCGGTGCCCAGCAAGCCCACGGAGAGAGTGGCTTGCTAATGCCAGTGTGAGCACTGGGTGTGCAGAGCACCCCATGCCCACCACGTGCTCACAGAGGAGATGAACATGGTCCTACGGTGACTGAGCTGCTCTGCAAGTCCTTCCAGAACATTTCCTCAAGAAGAAGCCATGGATAGCTCAGGACTCACCTGAGCTGCTGCCCAGCACCGACAGACCCTGGGGTATGATGGGTGTGAAGGGTTCACCTCCCTCCCATGAAACACAGGTATTTATTTTCAAGCTGCTGCTTGAGTTTCACCTTCCTGAGCTTATGTGACTGCCAGACCCAAGTCCTGCCTGGCTGGAGGCGTCAGTGCACATGAGGGAATGGGCTATCCCGAGGTCTCTGGCGTTTTGGAAAGCAGTTTTCTTGTAGGATCCTTTGCTTCTCACAAAAAGAGCAGAGATGGTGAGAGGCTGGGGGGATGTTCTGGCTGCTGCATGCAGGCAGCATATGTCAGCTGGATGTTTTTATCCTTCTTCTTACTCGGGAGGGTTTTGCGAGGGGCTCTTCCTGTTGGGTGCACAGTGGAAACAAAACAGAGAAAACGGCTAAGAACCAAAACCATCAGAACAGGAAACAAAGCAATGCCTCACGTTAGAGTCTTCCAAGGTGAGAATGGGCCTTTCCCCAGCAGAAGCAGCTGGGAGAACTCCATGGGTAGCCCAAGGCATCCTGAGGCTGTTGCCCTTCCTGCTGGTCCGACTGCGCCTCGGAAGCAGAGGCTGTGATCCCGCAGGGAGGGAGCACTGCTGGGCACGGGCAGGGCACGGAGGGCACCGTGCCACAGCACCTGCAGGGGCACCTGCACTTCCATTCCATGTGTCGCCCTGGAAATCCCACTCTTCCAGCAAACACAGTACTTGGAAATGAACTTGGGAGCTAAATCCTCCTCCCTGCTTCCCGTGCCGGCCGTACACGCTGCCTTTCCCATGCAGATGTTTAGTTTGCTGCCCAAACACGTGAAAAAAAGCAGTATTTCTTGTTTCAAGACTTTGCTGGAGTTGCTGGAACTAAAAAAATTCTCTTGTGATCCCTTCTCCTAACCCGCCTCTTTCATTCCTCCTCCTCGCCCAGGCTGCCTCCGGCGCTCCTCACCCGGCTCCGGCCCCCGGGCATCTGCAGCTCTCAGAGCCCTCTCAGCAGGTCTCCAGACAACTTCTGCTGCTTTCATCTCCTGGCCGAGAGGACATCGGTTCCACTTCAAACATGTTTACATCTTGTTTATTTTTGTGGAACTCGGGGCTATTTCTGCCACAGAACATCTCCCAGCTATGGACGGGCAGAGCCGTTCCAGCCCTTTCATGAATCACCTCAAGAATAAACAACAATATTCCCCTTCTGACATGATCAGTACCTGACTGCAGTAAAATACATCAAGGACCACCCAGCCCTTTGCTCTCTGATCTATTCCTATAGAACAAAGCTGCAGAACATAAGGTTCTTCTCAAAGGTAACAAGGAAAAAGAAAATTACAGCTTTATGTAATGCCAGAGCACTTCAGCTCTGCTGAAACAAGGACAAGACTGCAGCCCAGCAGCAGCCATGGCTCTGTTGCCTAAATGAAATGGAAGGCAGCCTGGGTTTGAGAAGCTGATGGAGCTCAAGCAGTGCAGCAGGTCCTAGCAAAGCTTGGAGTGATGGATGGGCTCTAGGAAGCAGCTCCTGGGCACTGGCAGAACCACTCCAGACCAGAACCAGCTCACAGGGCTCCACTCTGGCAGGGCTCTTCCTGTGCTTGGTACTTTAATGCAAGAAAAATGATGCTTAACTCTCTGCAGTGTTACTCTCTCAGGAGTAATGTTGCTGCATGCTTATTTGGGTGGAAAAATTTAAAGAAATGTAAAGAAATAAGCAGCGAGAATGGTCTGTGGTCAGCATCACTTGACCAAACTGGTCCAAAAAATCTCAAATTCTTCAGTACAGACCTTCCCCACTTCTCCATTTACCAGTTCCCCATCTCCATCAGCACAGATTTCAGAATCTTCTTTCCAACAACATGGACATGTCCCTCTGTAATCCTGATGACACCCAGCACATGGGTTTGTCTTGTCACTTTGCTGCTTGGCTGATTTCCCATGTGTGGGAATATCTCCCTGCTTTAGTCATTTCACAAACCATTCAAAAGCATTTCCACTTGAGTAAGAAGAGCCCAGGATGAGTTCTGGCTGTGGGGAGGACGCTGGAGCTGCTGTCCCACATTCCCATTTCCCGGTGCAGACGGATGGTGCTCCATGGCGCAGAGGGAGGAGGTGACAGGGACAGAATTCAGAGCTGCTGCTAGTGCTGGGAGCAAGCAGAGTCAGCAATGAAGAGCTCTCAGCATAAGCAAGCGCTGCAGGCACTGCAGGGAGGAAGCTGCAGGAGCAGCCTGCTGCCAGCACAGGTGTCCTCCCGCCAGGTGAGCTCCAGGTGATGGGACATCGTGGCACCTTAACAGGGAACAGCATTGCAGGACAGCTGCACAACTTGCTTGAAACAGAGAATTACCAGCATCACCAGCAAGCTACCGACCCACCAGTGACTGCTCTCACACAGTCCCAGCACTGGGACAGGCAGGGGGAGATGGGGCAGGGCAGGGAATGGAGGCACGGCTCCACACCAACCAGCCTGGACAGGACACAGAGTCACAGAATGGCCTGGAGGGGACCTCAAAGCCCACCCAGTGTCACCCCCACCTTCCACTGTCCCAGGCTGCTCCAAACCCATGTCCAGCCTGGCCTTGGGCACTGCCAGGGGGATCCAGGATCAGCCACAGCTGCTCTGGGCACCTGCGCCAGGGCCTCACACCCTCCCAGGGAATGATTTCTTCCCAGTATCTACTCCACCTTTTGCTCAGCAGCTGCATTTTGTGCTCCATCAATACCCCCCTCCCTCTTCCTTTCTACCTTTCTGCTCTCAGCAGACTCAAAATCAGGCTGGAGGGTTTTATGTTGAACCAAGTGCTTTCAAACTGTGTTAAAGCTCTTAATTATTAATAGAAAAGTTGTAATGTGGCAGCAGGGAGCCAAAGCAGCAGTTTAGGAGGGAAGTGTTGGTAAATCAGGAGCCAGTGTCTTAGTCATGGCTTCTCCATCGTGCCACAGCTTCTAACGTGAGATAATGCTGCAAGGCTGGGTGCATTAGTCACCAACAAATTCTGTTTGCAATTAAGCAGAACTCAACAGCCCTCCAGAAATCTCACTTCTCTCTGGCATTCAATGCACTGCTATCTTACATCCCCCTGAAAAGAAAACTCTCCCATCTGCCACCCCAACAACCATATGGGATCCTTGAAAAATGAAGGAAATTAAAGTCCCTGTGGGATCACAGCTCCCAGCTCAGCTGCGGGGGGTTAGGGAGGAACAAATATTTGAGCTAAACACATCCTGTGCCCTGGGCAGCCCCAGCTGGCTCTGCCAGCCACGAGCAGCCAAACCTGAGCTGTGTGCTGAGGCAGGGGGACCTCCTTTTGGGAGCTGCAGGGAAGCTGGGGGACACAGCTGGTGCTGCCCCTGCTGCCAGCCACCACCACCCGCCCCAGGGGAGGACAGCCCTGACCCCTGCCCAAGCTCCGGCGGGTCCAGCCCTGCAGCACCGACCCCGTGCTGCCCCACCGCCCTGGGGGCTGGCTTTGGGTGCCAAGTGAGGGCATTTGGCCCTTATTTCCCCAGGCCAAGCCCTCCTCTGGCTGGCAGAGCTGTTCTGCCTGCAGGGACGCCCAGATGGACCAAGGCAGGCGGTGGAGAGCCCCTGCTCTGCCCCACTCACTCCCAGGGGGAAAAGTGCTCTGCCACCCCCCAAGGAGGGCATGGATTTCGGGATGGCAGCAGCCACTCCCCCAGGAGCTGGCACTGCCAGCTCTCCAAAGGGAGACAGGCTCCTTTCACTTTTTAAGCTGTTTCTGGAAACTACCAGAACAGTTATTCCCCGCTGTAAAAAAAATTAATTCCTGGCTAAGGAATATTCCCCACATAACTTGATAGGAGGCCACTTCCAGGCTCAGATCCTACCAGAAAACAAAGACAGTTCCTTTGAGCCTCATTAGCACCATGGGCTCAAACTCTCATTTTTCAGTGTGTAAATCTCCTCCTGCAGCACGAGGAGCCAGCGTTGCCCACGGAGAGCACACGCAGTGGGAAAAACAATGGGGATTTCTTGGGCCTGAGAAGGAGATTTGAGAACAATGGACGAGTAAAGCCACTGCATAATAATTTCCTGCATTTTCTTGGTTTCCCTGATTTCGTGTTGTCCATCTGGCCTTGTGCTGCTTTGCTCTGCAGCATTCTGCAAACAGCAGTTTCCAGAGCTGATCAGAGCATTTCACAAACACTGAAACAATCCAACGCCATCATATTTATCAAAAGAAATGCCATGTTAGTTCTGTTCTTTCTTTTTCCATCTTTTTTTTTTCACTTAAAACTACCAAACTTTGTAATCACATTTTTGCTTCAGCAGCTCTAACCAGCAAAACTCTCCTCCTGCAGTCGCACAGCTGGGAGGTGTGAGCACCACAACCCTCCCACTTCACTGGCCCAGCCTCAATTTCTCTCTCTGCCATCAAGCTGGACATGTAGCCTCGGAGAAGCCTTCCCAGTAATCAAATACAGCAAAGATTAACAAATTCAATTGAGTTTTCTCTGGCTGGCTATTTTTCCACTTCTTATTCGGTGTGCTTTCCCAAATCTCCCTGTGCTGCACCCACTGCTGTGCTGTCCACCCAGCACTTCCAACCCAACCTCCTGCTCGAGCAGGGGCTGGAAGGGATGTTAAATTCCACCTAGTGCCACCCCTGCCATGGCAGGGACACCTCCCACTGTCCCAGGCTGCTCCAAGCCCTGTCCAGCCTGGCCTTGGGCACTGCCAGGGATCCAGCTGTTCTGGCCACCCTGTGCCAGGGCCTTGCACCCTCCCAGGGAGGGATTTTTTCCCAATATCCCATCTAATCCTGCCCTCTGGCAGTGGGAAGCCATTCCCACTGTCACTCACTTTGTCCAAAGTCCTTCTCCAACTCTCCCTCAGGCCCTGGCAGGGGCTCTGAGCCCTTCCCTTCCCCAGGTGAGCACCCCCAGCCCTCCCAGCCTGGCTCCAGAGCAGGGGGCTCCAGCCCCAGAGCACATTTGTGGCAAAAGAAGGGGACAAGCCCGCCCTGCTCCTCGGGCTCCCCAGGGTCTCCTGCATGAGCCCTGGGTGCTGTCTGGGGCAGGGAGCCATTCCCAGGCTGCCTCCCTTCCCTCAGCTCGGCCCAGGCTGAAGCCAGAGGGATTTTCCTCCTCCCCACAGCTGACACAGCTGCTGGCACTCGTGTTTTAACAAGAGCTGGTGCAGCCAGCACCAAGAGGTGGCTCAGTGCTGCTCTGTCCCAGCAGCTCCCTTCCCAGTGCCCATCAGGACACCTTCCCGAGGATCCCTCACTGCCCGGGGCGCGGTGCCAGCAGGTGGGGACAGGCAGGGCACTGGTGCCAGCCCCGGTGCTGCTGACAATGTCCCAGCTTAGCACTGCCCTGTCACCAGTGTCCGGTTACCCCCAGGTGAGGGGAAAGCGCCCGCCTGACAGCTCCAGCTGATTTAGGAGATTAATTAAGCACAAGGATCTCCTTTCAGAGGAGACACGATGTCTTTGTGAGCAGCAGCCCCGCTCCCCTCGGTCCCTTGGGGGAACTGTCAGCTCTTTGCTGGGAAATGGGGTGGTCCCCATCTGAACCCTGCTCACGTCCCGGTGCCAGCCCAGCTCCTTCCAGCGCTGGCAGCTGCAGCTCTGGGATGCTCTCAGCACTCCCAGCGCTGTGTGGTGTGGCCTGAGCCCAGCACTGCCTCAAAAACACTCCCAGAGCTGTCAGAAGACTTTTACAAAGGAGACTCTGGGCCACGGCCCTGGCTTTGAATTTGATCTCCCTGAAAAAAGAGGAACCAAAGAATGCACTTGGCCGTTTCTCTACTGTATTTCACCTGAGGTGACATTTATAGGTGGCAGGAAGACCTAATGTACCATCATTCTGCTTTCAGCAGGCTCAGTGAAAGCTTTGGCTGGGCTCACACTTGAGATTCTGCCCAAAGGAAACTCAGACGCTGCCTGAGCAGAGGGGCTGGGAGTGGAGCTGGACCAGGGGGCTGAGCAGGCTGGGACCCCAAAATCAAAGTGGGGAGGGCAGGCAGGGGAGGAGAAAGGGCAAAAGGGAGGCCTGGCCAGCAGGATGATGATCCTGAGCTCCACACAGCAGCTCAGCACACAGAGTGCCCCTGGGAAGGAGCATCTGTGATTCCTGCATCCTTCTCCCCACAGTGGCTGGGATGGATTTCAAATCCTGCTCCATTTAAAAGTAAAATTTCTTAGCCAATATTTGTCTGAGGCAGTTTCTTTGAAGAAGATGTTGCTATGCAGTGATCTCCACACTAATTACAGGAATTAGGAAAGCAATGCAGTGCAAGATCTCTTTTTTTTCCCAAGGCTTTCCAGAAAGCTGCCTCTTAAGCATCATGTGCTGCTGAAGTTTAAGGAGCATTTTTAGAACTCTTGCAAGGAAATCTAAATTAATTCAGCTTGTGAGAAGCACCCTTAGATGTTCCCAGAGCATCACCCAAATAGAACAGTGCTCTTCAAAGGCAGAAACATCTGAGGAGTCTCCTGAGGGGCAGCACTGGGAAAAGCTGTGGATGGTGGGAGCTGCAGGGTGGCCTGCAGTGCAGAGACTCTGAAGAGGCTGTCCATCTGTCCATCTGTCTGTCCATCTGCAGCCACTCACACACCCCTGTGCCACCAGACCCAGAGCAGCCCATGGCCAGGGCAAGGCAGAGGATTCAGAGCCAGAAATGCTGCTCCCCTTAGCAGAGGGCGCTCAGCCTGACAAATTCCCTCTGTTTGAATGGATGAGGTGGGAGAAAGTGTTTTGCTATGTGACCACTGGGTCAGGTGGGGCTGGCCACAGGGCTGGAGACTCGTTTTATGGGAATATTTGGCTTCACTTTCAAGTCCAATTTGTGGAAAGTTTCTAGACCAAGAGCTGAGTGAACAGTGAAGGAGCTGAAGCTTTGCACAGCTGTTGTGCCAAACCCCAGGCCCGTGGGGAGCCCACCCAGCAGGAAAACACATCCCACCTTTTCCCCCTGCGAGCCCAGAGCAGCACACCGAGATGCTGGGGCAGGCAGGATCCCACTGCTGGGGGCTCCTCTTGCCCAAACAGCCTGAAACATCCCAGCTCAAATGGAAATCCACCACCTCCCTCTGCCCCTCCTCCTGCTCCTGAGGCCCACAAGCATCGCTCCTCTCCACACATCTCAAAATGCCTCATGGAAGATGCTCAGAAATTATTTAATTTCTGGATTATGTAAGCACAACAAAGGAAGGAATCAACAGAATCATTAAGGTTGGAAAAGATCTCCAAGATGATAAAGTTCAACCTTCTGTATGGAAACTGTACATATACATGTGTATATATAGATATATAGATATAAATTTAAAGATTATATGGCCATCAGCAACTAAGCCTCAAGTATATTTATCTGTGGAGTCTACGGAGTTTGCTGCTTGTGTTTTCCACGAGCCAGGTTTAAGGACATTTGCCAGAGCCCTGAATCACTCTGGTTTATGGAGCTTTCTCACCACAGGCATGATCTAGGACTCCCAAGTTAAAACTGCTCTAAAAGAAACAAACACACAGACACCCTCACAACAGTCTGCACAAAAAAAAAAAAAAAATCACAAGATAGTTTGAATATTATGTCATCTGGAATCAGCCAAACAGCAGACTGGGAATTTTAGGAGCTTTTCTCAACTAAGAGGACTGGCAGATAGCTGGGTTCTGTTCTAGCCTGGCAGCTATCTCTGCTCCTCCTGAGCACAAAACAAACCCCGGTCTGAGGCACAGAAGATGCAAACCCTGAGCAGCCACACGAGAAGGTATCGAGGGGAGGGGAGGTAAGACAACTGAGCACCCTGACCCTGCCTGGAAGGCAGCACTTGAAGCAGCAAAAGCCTGGGCTGGGGATCAGGGCTGGGGCCACCCAGGGCACCTTCTGCACAGCTCCAGCCATCCCACTCTGCTGGAACCACAGATAGTGGGTGTAAAACCCCCTGTCCCAGCCCAGCACCACAGCTGGGAACTGGTCTGCTCCTCTTAAAGAGCAATTCAGATAAGGCTGTTCTGGAGCTGCTCTGATCACAAGATTTTACCTAATCCCCCAAAAATGCCATTTATTGTTTGGCAGCCCGAAGATCCGCCCCTCGGGGCTGTCCTTGGCGATCCAAACCCAGATTAGGCAGAAGAGCAGGGTTCTGGGGTCTGGGCTGAGCTTTGAGTGGCTGCAGGGAGCAGATGCACGCACACACTTCCCCCAGCCCCAGTTTCCAGCTGGGGCTCGCTGCAGTCACCCATGGGTGCCCAAATCCCCCAAGGATGGAGCAGGGGACACAGCAGCAGAGGAGGGTCCCCAGGGAGCCCAGCCCTGCTCTGCTGGCCCCAGCACGCCTCTCCCAGCTCTTGGCTTGCTCCAGAGCCGTGGTGGCTCCCGGCCAGGCGGCCACAATGCAGTGGAAGGAAGAAGAAACAGCTTTGTTTTGCCCAAAGCCTCGCAATTAATCAAGTTCCTATTTCCTCGCAGCTCCACGTTCCCCACCCCAAATGCAGCAGGCAGCTCCCAGCCATGGCAGAGCCCCTGCAGGGTTTGCTTTGCAATTTCACCTGAACAGGGAAGCAGCAAATGAAATCAAGGTGCAATAGGAACGTCTCTGCTACACTGAGAACCACTCAGGGCCCTGAGGGCACAGGGCAGGACAGGAGCCTCTGGAGCAGGCTGGCAGCCCCATCCCTGCCAGCACCACCCCTGGCACCCCTCTGGGCACCAGCGCTCCCACCAGGAGGAACACACGGAATCCCAGAGTCATTTAGGCTGCAAATGACCTCCAAGAGCATCAAGTCCATTCTGTGCCGGATCCCCACCGTGTCCTCAGCCCAGAGCATTCAGTGCCACCTCCAGCCCTTCCTTGGACACCCCAGGGATGGGGATCCAAACCTCCCTGGGCAGTTCCAGTGCCTGAGCACCCTTTCCATGGGGAAATTCCTGCTGATTTGGACCCCTCTGAGCACAAGTCACTGTTTTTATAGTGGCACACAGCAGAACAAAACACCAGTGCATTTTCCTGGCCCTTTTCCAAATTAAAGTGGGGCTGAGTATCAGGGTGGGAGGAGAGCGGGTGAGAATCCAGGTTCCTCAGGGACAGGAGCACTTGATTTATGAGTCAATTTCTTAAACAGAAGTCCCGGAGATGCCATTTCAGAGGGACATTCCCAAAGTGGCTGCTGGGAAGGCAGGATGAGGGTGGGACCCGCTCCTGCGCCTCTGCACCTCTAATTGCCATTATTCTTCAGGAATATAAACAACAGGAGCCACCGAGCAGAGAGGCCTGAAAGCTCAGCAGAACGAGGGCCTGGGAGCACCGGGACAGGAACTGGAGGTCAGGCAGGCCAAGGGCTCGTTTCTGGCTCACCACAGCCCCTCTGGCACAGCCTGGTCTCTCCTGCAGCTCTGCCCAGCTCCCCAGGAGCTTTTGCTTCCATGTCCCCGCTGATAACTGTCAAAGCTACCTGCATTCTTAGGAGACCATTTTCCAAAGAAATCCTCCCCTCTCCTGTTTGATCCATTGCCCCTGGATCCCTGGCAGTGTCCAAGGCCAGGCTGGACAGGACTTACAGCAGCCTGGGATAATGGAAGGTGTCCTGCCCATGGGATGGAGGAGCCTGAAGGCCATTCCAGGCCAAAGCAGTGTCTGGTCCATGACTCCGGGATGCTGCACTTGGATTTGGGATGGTGAGAGCCTCCAGAGCAGAGCACAGGAACAGAGCAATGGGAGGAGGGTGCAGCATCACCTCAGTCCCACAGCTCTGGTGTGCTATCCCCTGCCTCCCTGCCCCACAGCTCCCTCCCAGCCACTTGGAGAAGTCCTTGATGGAGACAGTAATAGTTGAAATTTCTCATTTTCAGGCATGGAAAGAGAAATGTTCAATTTTAACTGGGATGCCTAATGAAGATTTATTTATGTGGGAATAACCACTCTTCCTTGGAGCAACTGGGTTATTTTTTCATGACCACTAGACCTTAGATCTGCTCCTCATTTCTTTCCATATCCACAGAGGGCAAGAAATAGCCATACTTGGTCAGTGAGAAAATGAAATTAAATGCAAATAGACATGTACTGACTAAATCTGAGTTTCCCAAGGTTATTATTTCTCTAAATGCCAAGTCCCTGGGGTGAAGGAGGGGCAGCATCAGCCTGGGCTAGGGTTGGCAGTGCGGGGGCTCAGCCTGGCCCATGGCCCCATCTACCAGTGCCCCAGGCCTGAGGCTGAGGATGGGCACCAGCACTGGCAGCCCTGGCAGCCCTGGAGGCAGCGAAGAACACAGGAAGGATGTTAAACGGGTTCTATCTCCTTGGCTGGAACCACCCAGTGCCACCCCTGCCATGGCAGGGACAACTTCCACTGTCCCAGGTCGCTCCAAGCCCTGTCCAGCCTGGCCTTGGAAATTCTCAGCAATGAGGCAGCCACAGCTGCTCTGGGCACCCTGTGCCAGATCCTCCCCATCCTCCAGGGAACAATTCCTCCCCAGTATCCCATCTAACCCTCCCCTAGCAGTATGAAGCCATTCCCTTGTCCTTCCCCTGCCTCAGTTGAAGGACACATCTCTGCTAGAAGCACAGCGCTTTCTGCTTCATGCTTGGCTGTTTTCTAAGGAAGATGCTTTCTGCAGGGGCAGGATAAAGACACTAACAGGACACAGAAAGCTGCTGGGACACAGAAAGGTGCTGGGACACAGAAAGCTGCTGGGACACAGAAAGGCAGCACTGCTTTGGACACCATCCCTGCCCACGGCCGGGTGGCCCCGGTGCCCGGGCGGCCGCAGCCACAGCGACAGCTCCTGGCACGGGACAGCAGCCCCGCTGACTCACCCAGTACAACTCCTGCCCAGAGCAGTTTTTCCATAAAAATAAACCCAGCACTAATAAATAAATGCATTCCCATAGTAAAAACCCGACTGGTGGCTGGGAAGGAAAAACCTGAGCCCAGCAGCAAAACAATTTCCCTCTGGATTGGAGACTCTGGACTGTGCTCCAGGGAAAGCACATCAGAAGGAGCCCATTTCCCTGGGGAGGGGGACAGGGGGACCAGCACCGAGGTGGAGGGACCCCAGCCCCAGCACAGCCACTGCTGCAGCAGCTGGGAAGAAGCGACACTAGCTCATGAGGGGGATTTAGGAACTGGCACAGCTCCTGGCAGAGCAGACCTGGGGGATACACGAGCATTTAGCAGGGAGCCAAGGGCTTTTGTAAACAGAAGCTCAAACAAACATCTCTCATTTCGCAGATGGTGCTCACAATTTACAGCTGGCACATTTAAAGGCCACCTTGGACACATCGGTGCTCACAGCCACAAATGGGACACAAGAAACGCCCCAGGCCTGCAGGACTCAGTATTTGCACTCCAAGGAGACTCCTGCTGAAATCCACAGGAGTTATTTCCACAGGAATAGCAGGAGGACTACTTGTAGGAATGAAGAACATCAGAATGACCCAACTCCTTTCCCTGCAGCTTCCCAGTTTGGGTGACTACAGGCTCCCAATGGGCTCATGGGGACTGCCACGAGCCAGCCCCTCCTGAGCAGCTCCTGGCTAAAAATTACAGAAAATTGTGGGGAACACAAGAAAATTTCTCTTCAACAAGTCCTGAAGAGAGCCCAGGCACAGGTGTCACAGGACCAGCAGAGCATCTGGCAGTGTTTGAAGGAGCACAAACCCCAAGGCACATCCAGCCCCTGCCATGGCCAACGATCCTAACTGTGGGCAGGTAATTCCAGGGGAGCTCCAGAACCCCGGCACAGCAGCAGCAGCTGCCCCAGCCCAGGCAGAGTGCCTGGCTGCCGAGGCTGCCTGCAAAACCCACATTTCTCAGCTGCCTGGGCAAACAGAAGTGTCTTTATGGAGACATTATTTGGGCAGCCCCGCAGAGCAGCGGGACAGAGCCGCCGGACACTGGCACCATTCACACCCTGCCCCAGCCCAGCCTGCAGCCACAGGGCAGGGCTGGGGACAGACCCACTGCTGGCAGCCCTCCTCACCCTCCTCATCCTCACCACTGCAAACCCGGCCCACCAAGGGCAGAACCCCACGGAGCTCTCAAAAACACTCCTGGACAAGCAGGAGTGAGCCACACACACTTAGTCAGAATAAAATCCAGTCAACTGCTTCATTTCTCTTTGAAAGATTGGATTAAAGACATTTGATTTAAATATTTGGGGTCACAGAGAATATGCACCCTGTGGTACTAGCCCCCTTAGGATCCATATTTCAAACTTAAGCTCAACATAGACCAAAACCCCACGTGATCCTGCACGTGCACGACTTATGGAAAAGCACCAACTGCCACCAGCACTGTCAGAGGCACGAGCTGCCAGTGCCGTCCTGCCCAGCCCTGTCTCACCTCTCAGAATAAAGGCTCTGTAACTGGCACAAGCACCTGGTTCGGTGCCAGCCCGCTCACCTAATCCCTCGGGAACAGCACGGTGCCTCCGCTCCCCAGAGCCTCACACAGCTTTCACTGAGTTATTCTGCTGAATGCCTCTGCAACTTCCGTTAAGAAAGAAATCCTTAGGAAGAGGCAACTCTTGGAATCTGAAAAACTGTGAATTTGGCAACCAATCCTTGTACAGTCCCAGCAAGACACAGGCTCACAAACCTCATCCTGTCCTAAGACACACCACGTTTTTGCCCCTTGAAGGATAAACTAAAGCCATCCTGTTGGGGAATGGGATGTGACTGACTCCAGAGCTTCATCCAGGCATGAGAGAGAGAAGCATCTTTACTCTATATGTACAGCACAGCCTTGATTTGGAGGTGTCCTACCTTTGGGTGGTGTGTCCTTTCTCCACGGCTCTCCTGGGTTGGGTTGGGCATCCCAACCCTGCTCCTGGGCACACCGAGGAGAGGCTGCTGCGGGGCTGCTGCAGCTCAGCGGTTAGTGGCACGAGGAGGATGATGGAAGCAGAGCAGATGGTGAAGCTGGATGAAGCCTGTGTCTGTTCCACACTTACCTTCCTGCCTGGGGGAGCCCAGCAGGGCCTGGAGCCATCCCGAATGCCGGAGTGAGAGCTGCACCTCAAACCCCAAACCCAGCCCAGCCAAGGCAACAGCTCACCATGGCCACAGCACCTGTCCCAGCACCGGCCATGCCCAGCCCCACTGGCACCCAGCTGCTCCCAGGGCATGGGGGCTGCTTCAGATGGGTGGGGACTGGGAGGGTCTGGGGCCCTGGGAGGGAGGACAAGGACGGTGTCCTGCTCTGGGAGAGGTGACAAGGATGGTGTCCCTGCACTGGGAGAGGTGGCAAGGATGGTGTCCTGCACTGGGAGAGGTGGCAAGGATGGTGTCCTGCTCTGGGAGAGGTGGCAAGGACGGTGTCCCTGCTCTGGGAGGAGTGACAAGGATGGTGTCCCTGCTCTGGGAGAGGTGACAAGGACGGTGTCCCTGCACTGGGAGAGGTGGCAAGGCCAGTGTCCCTCTCTGGGAGAGGTGTCAAGGATGGTGTCCCTGCACTGGGAGAGGTGACAAGGACAATGTCTCTGCCGCCCATCCCGGGGGTGTGCAGGGTGTGCCCAGAGCTCTGCGGGAATGGGTTTCATCTCCTGGAGATCTGAGCAGATCCTCATGTGGTGGGAGGGGAGCTTCTGTGGGAAAATGCTGCGGGGCTGGCCCGGCAGGAAGGAAATTCCCCCAGTGGAGCCGCCAGCGCGAGGGCTCCGCCGCGGCAAGTTCAGGGCCTTCAGAAATAACCCGGCCGTCCCCAGGGAGGCATTGCTAAGGTCACCATGTTTTCCCTTGAACTTTCCAGATGAAGGAAGCAATAGCAGAAGCAACGGCACAGATTTGGCTGGAGATCAACTGTACTGACAACAGTCACAGGATTGAAGTCAGAAGAAAAGTCCTTTGTGTGTGTTGGAGTTATCACCAGATGGGCCGGGCAGCACTGGGGAGTTCTGCTCAAAAATATCCCACGTGGGCAGAACCATCAGAGCTGGAACCCATGGTAGATGTAACCCATAGTAACTGATTCCACTGCTTAGACCGAGTTAAAAATGGAGGCAAATGTTTGGTGCCCATTAAAAATTAAAACGTTAAATTGTATTCTGCAGCAGGCTGCTGACGTTGAGAATAAGAAACTATTCTGGTTAAGGATTAAAGATGGAGAGTCTATAAAACACTAATTACCATTGTACTTACAGGGAATTTGGCCTGTTGGGCTTAATTACTTCTAGTTCAAGATCACTGGAGTTCAGGCTGGGCTGGGGAGCGCTGTTGGAGTTGAGGAAGCTGTTTACATTTGAAGAGGCGACGGATTCCAGGCTGGAGTTGATGATGCTGTTCCTGTTCTCCTCTACAAAACACCAAAGCCAAGAATCATCAGCTGCCACTGCAGACAAAGTGAAGAGCAAATGGCTGTGAAGGCATCGAGCATTCCCAGAAAACCCTGTGCCAGTGCAAACAGGGACATCTCCCCAGAGCTCAGCTAGTTACAGACACGTCATACATTAAACTACAAGAAATACCATGTACTCTTTGGCTCTTTTGGGTTTCAGATGCAGATACATTTAAATGAACGCCATTTTTAGTAGGAAAAGACACACTTCTCTTATGGTGTTAATATTTTACATTCCTGAAGGAATGTAAAATATTCCAAAATGCCACAACCTGAAAGAAATTGAAATGTAAGCTATGTACAGGAATGGATTTGTGTGACTGAAATCAGCTCCCAAGGGACAGAGTAGGACAACATCTTAGACCAGGAACAGGGCAGATCACCCAGTTAAAGTTGCTTCAGCCTCGTATTCAACACCAACTACTGTTTCTCTTGCCTAGTCAGTTCTGAAAGGAGAAAAGGATGGGTCTCTGCTCCGTTTTGGCTCAGCTCTGCAGCAGTGGAGCAGAAGCTTGCCTTTGGATCTGATCAGGAACGGGATGTACAGGGCATGGCCCAGAGCTGGGGGAGTGCTGCCCCTGCTCTGCTGACAGTCCAGGGCTTCTCAAATCCTCATTTCCCTCCTTCACGTCTGCTGAGAGCTCTCCCCATTGTTTGTGTAACTCCAGCAGTGAGCACTGACATCACTGTGCATCTCAAAAAGCCACCAAAGCACAGGCTCCCTCCTCAGCTCTGCCAGGCCACCCAAAATCCGTTAACTCATTTCCAGGAGATGCCTTTGCCATTGGAGCACTAATTGCGGTTGTGAGAAGCAATTAGCAACGCTGATGGCACAAGAGCAGCCCTGGGCAGAGAGCTGCTGCTTCTGGGATGCTGCTTCCCTGAAAGACAGGCACCAGCTGGAGAATATGGAGTCCTACTGCAAGGATACTTCTTTCCAAAATTATTTTTCCAGTGCACAATAACATGGTCAAATTACAACCCAAAAGCATGTAGTGACAAGGAATCCTTGCTCTCAATCCCTTTAAATTCCACCTCTTTTTGAGTGAGGAGAATGTGCAATATTAATTTGTATCCTGTGCATATATAAAGGGGGGTAAAACAGCGCAAGAGGAACTCCTGGGCTGTGTGAAAGGTTAATCCTGAGCACCCAGCAGAAGGGAACTGCCTGTAAAACAGCCTGGCAGGAGCGTTGTCTCAGGGTGTTGGTGCAGCTCTGCCACCACTCCAAAGGGAAATGCCACATCAGCCAAAGGACTGTGGATGCCCAGAGCAGAGTCCAAGGCTCCTCGTCCTGCCTGGACAGAATCAGCACCTGCAGGGCACCAGGACAGGGCTTGGTTGAGCTCAGGCTGAGCTTATCTTCCAGAGATGAGCCAAGCATTGTGATGCTGATACACGTCAACGTGTTCCTGAGACTGGATTTCATTAATCTTCATCTGCAACGAGCCACCATGGGAACAAGCAGCATGGACATTCCTCTGTCCCCAGCAAAAAGATGATCCATGCAGAAGACAAAGAGGGAAAAGTGAAGAAAAACAGAGGACTGACCTCCACAAATACTGACAGGCAGATAGCCAGCAGATGAAGAAATAAAGAAATTAAGCTAAGTACCTAAAAACCCCAAATCCCTCTGGTTTTGCATCTGCCAGAGCAAGTTTCAGGCAGCCCATGAGAGGCCACCTGTACACAGCTGGCCAAGTCCAGGGACTGCCTGTGCTGAGCCTGCCAGCCCCAAGGCCCTGAGGAGCTGACCTGAGCCCCCGGAGTGTGGACTGACACCAGCTTTATCCGCAAACATCTTCTGCCCAAGGCTGAAGGTTGGGAATAAGCTCCCTAAGCCTGGCAGCTCAGCGTGGATTGTCCCTCTAATCTCCACAGCAGCCACGTCCAAGAGCGAGCTGGAGTCCCTGTCAGCCACAGAACTGGAAGTGCCTCAGCTCAGGGGGAAAGGAGATGAATGGCAGAATCTGAAACTCCTGCTTTGTTTTATTTCCTCCTATTTAAAAGGCTGAAACTGTACTTTGCTTCATGTTTTTGAAAGCTCAAGTGAAGGATTCTTCACTGGAAGATTTGATTTGGTCTTACAGCTACAAGAGCAAAGCTGCCCATCAGCTCAAGAGTATTTCCAGCACACAGAGAAAAGAGCCTTTCACCCTCACCCAAACTTCCTATCTCTAGTGGGAAGTCAGGCAGGCAGAGCCACTGGAGCCTAACCAGAGCCTTTGTCCCCAGGAACCCTGATAACTGATCTAGGGCACTTTGGTGACAGTGACCCCAGGGACCAGAGAGGGGATGGCAGAAGAACTGATAAGGAACAAAATGGTGTTTGCTGTGGTGGTGAAACTTGTGTCACAAGAGCTACTCCCTGGGTCAGATGTGGATAAAAATGTAAATGTTTAACGACAAAATAATCACTATAATAACAGATTAATCACAATTATCTAATCTGCTCCCTAGGTGTTGAACATTATAATTTTTGACTTGACACAGCCTGGTATCATGAATGCTAGAAAACATCAGAAAGATACTAGACTTCAGTGAACAGATTTCAAGTGATGGAAAATCCACCTTCCCACTCCACTTCTTTTTATGTCAGACTGCTCCCAGTCTCCAAAAATGTGCACCCTGCTCCCATTTAGAACATTTCTAGCTTCAATTCCAACTTTCAATTTTTGTGGTGCTTAACTGAGCTGCTGCCTAAGCCCTTGTTCTTCAGCCTGACTTCAGGGCCTTGGTCTGTCTCCAGACCAATAAGAAAGGAAAGGAAGAAGAAAAGAAGAAGAAAGGAAACCTCACATATTTCTCATGATGTGCAGCAGGGAAGGCAAATAAAACAGTAGTGGCTTCCCAAAGACACAGGAGGCAATAGACTGTCAGGAGGAACACCAAGAAAATGCTGCTTCACATGGGAATAAATAAATGCAGAAATAAAGAAATGAGCTCAGCTCCTCTGCCAGGCACAGGGAGGATGGCACACAGAGCCCAGAGAGCCTGGAGGCTGGCATGCCACTGCTTAGTTAGCAGCAAATGAATTACTGGGGCTGAAAGTTTTCAAAAGCAGTGTTTGATATTTGAGGCTTCACCGAGAGTCATCCCACACCATTTCCAGAGCACGCTCTGGGGCCACCACTGCTTCCTCAAACCCACGCGGATCTTTCCGACAGCCTCCGAAAGGAGAGTGCCTGGTAGTTAACAGTAACTTAATCAGACAAACCCACGTGTTTTGAGAGTCAGCAAAGTCCACAGCAACCCCTCTGTGCACCCTGGGGAGCTGGCTATCCCCAGCCCTCCCTGCTCCCTGCTCCACTTGTGCTTGCCCTGCTCACCAGGAGCCTCTGCTGCTTTTTTACCAAACTGGGAGAGCTCCCTGTGTGCAGCTGGCTGGCTCCAGGAGCACGTGGGCAGAAGAACCAGAGAGCTGGGAACTGGCTTTACTCTGTAACATGAAACAACAGCCTGAGCAGACACATTTCTGCCACCCCACGAGCCGGGCTGGAGCCTTGGCTCTTTGACCCGAATATCTGGAGCATCAATTAGTGACAGAAATGGAAAGACGAGCCCCATGGTACATAATCCTCAGGAAAATGCTGAAGCTGCTGGCAGAGTTTTCCTGTCTGTAAAAGGCGAAGTGCCCGCGGGCATCCCAAAAGGGCCGCCCCGGTGGCCGCCCTTGCCACAGGTGTGGCACCCGCGTCCCCGCAGCTGATGGAGCGATGACGGGCCCAGCAACATGAGCCGGGGACACGCAGGGGCCCGGCAGGTGGGGAGGGGACAGCAACACTTTATCCCGTGCTAAGGCAGCCTCCTGTCGAGCCCCGGCTGAGGGCTCGGATGCCAGGAGAGATTCCATCCCCACCAACGCCGCAGCGGAGGAAACCGAAGCTGACCCCACTATGGAATCATCCCTTCCTCCAGCAGCAGAAAGCCACACGGGAATGGCATGGGAATGGCACAGCAATGACAGTCCCCAGGCACGCTGGGCAGAGCTGGAGGGCGGGCAGGGCACTCACGCTTCTCGCTGGGCTGCGCTGTGTGGAAGAGCGTCAGCGGCCGCTCGCTGCACGAGGGCGGCTTCGCCTCCGCGCTCTTCTTGCGCGATAACAGCAGCTGCGAGTTCGACGCCGGAGCCTCTGGCACCGTGTTAAATATCTGTTAAAAACAATAAACAAGCTGTTCTTTGGCATCACCCCGTGGAACAGGACGGCTGCCCACCTGCCTGGGCTGCACCGCGCCCCAGCGCAGCTTTCTGAGGAAGACATGCACTCAGCAGGGCAACATTTTGGGGACAGATTCCTAAATCCCACGTTCCCACCCTGTCTGCACTCCTGTTTTTTCACCCAGGATGCACACTGCAAGCTGTGAAAAGCCCTGACGCTCTGGCACTCCGTGACGTTTTGGGGGTGCAGGTGATGCTGAGCAGCCCAGACAGACCAGCAGTGTCCCCCCTGTGCCCCCAGCGCGTGACCCCGGCGCCCACACTCCCACGGCTGCAGACCAGCTTGGGAAAGTCTCTGCAACTTCCAGCTACAGCTGTCAGAAAACTGAGTAATCACATTTTTCTCAAGGGGATGAAATCTGAAAACTGCACAAACCCGAAGGGCAGCAGGCTCGCTGGTTGCTGATGTTTGGTTATGTACTGCTCCTTTTCTAGACCCCACAGGCTCAGAGAAGGGCAGTGACCCCTCCAGACCAGCTCTCTCCAAGTCTCTCTCCATTGCTGGGAGTCCATTAAACCCATTCCTCAGCGTCTTTCCTGCTCCCTGCCCCTGCCAGACAACTGGCATGGCCAGGTTTCCCAACAGGAAAAGCACATGTTGGCACAGCTCTCTGCTCAAGACAGAACTGGATGTGGACTTAGAGCCACGATGGCACCCCAGCCAGGGCAAGCTGGTTTCTACTTCTGCCTTCGCTGCCCAAATGCACAAATCCATTGCTCCTTTCCAATCCAAACCAGACTAACAAAAGATCATAATCAGGGAACTGGCAGCATTTAGAAGAAAATGGTAATTTTTAGCACATGCAGCCAGGGAGGGATGGCCAGGACCTCAGCCCCACCGAGCCACCACTGCTCCACTGACAGACCCCAACATCCATGGCCAACAAACACATCAGGATTCAGATCAACACTGTGGATAAAGCCAGTGCTTGGGTAAACCTGGATTTAGTCAGCAAAGCAGGAGCCAGCTGAGGTGTGCATCTCACTGGTTTGCTTTAGCACTCCTCTCTCAACACCAAGGACAAAGTCCCATTAACCAGCGGGAAGAGGGGAGAAAGGGAATCTCTGTGATGGAGACACGGCCGTGCTGACTCACACTGGGATGACCACAAACAAGGCTGACCACCAGCAGCACTGGTTACACAACCACAGCCCAAGAACGAGGTGCCAGCTGCCCCCTCCCCAGCACAGCCCCACCGTGCTGCCACATGGGGAGTGGGGGGCTTGGAGAGGGGACTGCCAGGGGCAAAGAGAGACCAGTTCCTTTCCATAAACCACGGACATGAAAGAAGCAAGGGAAGCCATTACCTTCTCGTGGTTCTCTATTAAAATTTCAATCACAATGTTCTGGAATTTGATGTCCATAATGGCAGCCACTGTTTCCTCTTGAGGTCGAAGCAGCGTCGGCCCAAACACCACACCCAGATTAGCAACAGTCATCAGGTTCTGCTTGTGATTATCTGCAACTCTGGGGAAAAAAGAGAAAGAAAATGAAGTAGGTGATGGAACTAATCCACAGGGATCCCCCTCCCTGCCTTCCCTGCCTCGTGGCTGGCACAAGGCTTACAAGGCTGTTTACATTTTTCACGCTCCTGGTGAGCTCCTTGAAGGCTCAGCCATGTGGAAAAGTACAAATTTAACTGTTGTGTTCCTGGGGACCTTTCAGCCTCCATGAATTGGCTAATCCCCTAAAACCTCAACCCCACGCCAGCCACTGAGCCTCATGCTGCAAACCACTCCCAGGAAAACATCTTGAATCATTAATGCTTAAAACCCTTCTGAAAACAAATCGTTGGACCTCTGACACATGCTGCTCTCCAGCTCAGTGAGCGACCTCATGTGTTCCAAAGGCCAATTCCTTCCCAGCCATTCCAGCAGCAGAGGTCAGCCCCAGCCAGGCTGGCTGGGAGGCCAGGATGGGGCTTTGCCCCCAGATCTGCAGGGGTTCCCTTCTCCATGGCATGGGGACCCCCCCAAGCCTCCCTCCTCACCACCTCCATCTCTTTCAGCTCATGAGAGGGCACAGACCAGCTTGGCAAAGTGAAGCAGCTCATGCTGAGGATGTGGCACCTGCCTTATGGTGTTTGAGGGGTCACCCTGGAGCAGCTCCAGCTGGCACCTGGCCTCAGAGGCACAGAGCAGCCCTGATGGGGCACTCCTCTGCTCTGCCTCACCCCGAGGGCACACAGCAACAGGGCACAGGCAGGTGCCCCTCATCACGCTGGCCTGCAGGTGCTCGGCTCTCCAGGAAGGATGGAGCTCACTGGGCACCCTGGGCACTGCTGAGCCACACAGACTCCTCACCTGCGTGCTCCCTGGCACTCTTGGGACACACAGAGTCACCTGTGTGCCCCCTGGCATTGCTGGGACACACAGACTCCTCACCTGTGTGCCCCCTGGCACTGCTGGGACACACAGACTCACCTGTGTGCCCCCTGGCATTGCTGGGACACACAGACTCCTCACCTGTGTGCCCCCTGGCACTGCTGGGACACACAGACTCACCTGTGTGCCCCCTGGCATTGCTGGGACACACAGACTCCTCACCTGTGTGCCCCCTGGCACTGCTGGGACACACAGACTCACCTGTGTGCCCGTGACCTGCAGTGCAGCCCTGTGGCCCCAGGAGTCTTTCCTGTGGTTTGCTCCTGACCTCTTCAACCAGGCAATGTGGTGGCTTCAGGCTGTGTGCTCACACAGTTGTAGCCTGAGGCAGTTTTAGTGTCTTTTCTTTCACTTTCTCTACTGTTTTCCCTGCACCAGACTCACATGCTGGACTGACCCTAAAATTTACTGTGAGTTTCCAACATTGATCTTGGGGTCAAGACATTCATGTGCAAGGTCAGCATATTCCAGCACACTGCAAGTCCAGGCTGGCTAAAAAGAAAAGATGCTTTCCATCCTCTTCCATCCAAATCTCACCTGAGCCAGCAAAGAACTCATCCCTACACACATCTCCTCAGGCAGCAGACAGGGGCCTCATCACAAGGGGGGCTCAGGGCTGCTGGCTTAGCTCCCCCAGAGCAACAGCAGCCCTCCTCACTGCCTGGGCAAGAAGCCTCACATTTCATCCCCGGGGAACAGGCAGAGCTGTCCCCTCTGCTGAGCCTGTGCTTGGGATCCAAGCACAGAGTGCGTGGGGAGGTCCTGGCCAAAGCCCTCAGGAGCTGGTGGGACGTCCCTGCTACCCCTAACTCCCCCACTGCCAGGAGGCTCTGAATATTCCATCACAGCCTGTGGGAATCCCTGGTGTCAGTAACTGCCTGGGGCAGGAGGCTCTGCCACAGAGGTGACAGCCTCACCAGGGGTGACAGCCTCCCCAGAGGGTGACAGCCAGCCAGGCTGGCCGTCCCCACCCTGGGCAGGCACAGAGCTTCTCCCCATCCTCATCCTCACCACAGCCAAGAGCTCACCAAGCTGCTCATGGCCATGCCAGCACTGCTGAGCTGGGAGGGGAAACAAACTCTCCTTAGGGAGTCACAACCTCATGGAGCAGCAAGAAAAGCAGAACAAGTCTGATAAGAAACAATATATACTAAATAATACTTGTATGGGGATTCAAACCCACCCCCCCCCCCCACCCACATCACTCACAAATTCCATTTTTGCACTGCAAAATTGCATTTCAGACACACATTTGCATGCTCCTAATTGGATATGGAAAAACGCAGCTGCAGTCCAAATGGCTTTCAAAAGCATTAATAAAATAATAATTTTAATGATCTTCTGTGGTTAGTAAAACAATGTTCATTTATAAAAAAACAACCTAATTGATCTAAGTCGCGCAAAATTAGGTGCCTCCATTTCTCATTACCGTTACCATGTCCTACATCACTCTAATAAATTGCACTGTCATCAGCTCATTACAGGGAGGCAGCTGAGCGTGGTCCTGGCAATTATTTCAGACTGGGCTATTAATGGCTTGCCAGGCAGGACATGTCCCACAGCAGCAGCCACGGGCCTGCCCACCCACCCACAGGGGGCTGCCCTCGCCTCCCCACCCCACCCCTCCCCAGGGACTCTGCCTTGCCTCTGAAGCGTGGGAGCAGTTCTGCAGCTGTGCAGTCTCCTCCTTTCTGGAATAAACCTCAGGGCCGCACCAACTCCTGCTCTGCACCCCGGGTACTTTTCCAGCAATAGCCATCCCTGTACCAGGTCACCACAGCCGTGCTCCAAAACATGATTCACCTTTCACATCCTTCAAATTCCCCATCCATTACCCACAGGATAATTCACTCTAAATTACAGCTCTTCGTCATCCTTTGTACTAGGAAATAACGCCGCAGTTTCTAAAGATGGGTGTTCTCAGCCCAAAGTGGGCTTAATGCCGGGGCTGCTTGGCAGGGACTGTCAGTGCCATTCCCGAGCTGCTCTTTAGAAGTTTTCCAAGCATTCACTGTATTTTCCTTTTAACCTGCTGTTTCTTTCCGGCCCTTGATGCACTCTGAGAGAACTGCACTACCATTCATTTCTACGACTCCTTTTCCTGCTCCCCACCTCACAGGAGTCACTTCCAGCAAGGAGAAAGCAACAGCTAATGGAGGAATGTGCAGAACCCCTTCACTTCACTCCTGCTCACAGCGGGCCAGGTGTCAGTGGCTTTGGGACTCCGGGCTGGTCCTTCTCCTGGCAGCACACGGTGCTTCCCACGGGGATCAGGGTGGATCAGCCTGGGGGTGTGGGACAGGCAGAGCCCCTGGCCAGGGGAAGCTCTGTGCTCAGCACTGCCTCCCCATCAGCAGCTCCATCAACCCCTGAGCCACTTGGTGCTGCCCCAGCAGCGTGCTGGGCACTGGCAGCACCCAGCTGGTGTCACTGGGACCGAGCCCTGCCGTGCCCTGGGGACAGGGAGCCCCGTCCCCCCGGCCTGGGCCATTCCCAGGGCGTCCCTGCTCACTTCTCACTCCCTTCCAGCAAAACAGAGAACAGCAGCGGGGTAAATCCGCGTTGGGTGTTAAATTAGATTATGTCCAGGTTGCCTGGATACTGTATAATCACTGCCATGACCAAACACAATTTAATACGGGGTAATTGGTCGCCAAGGTTCAATGCAGGGGAAGCAGGGAACAGTAAATATTCCAGTGTGGTTAGAGCTCCAGTGGGTGCCACAGGGGCTCCTGGCTCTGCTCCCACAGAACTCCTGCCTCCCATGCCTGGAATTACTTCCTACATGTATTTTATATATGTATTTATACATATGTATAAACTACTGTGTGTTTCTTTTATATATAAACACATATTTTATATATAGAATGCATGTATCTGAATGTCAGCCAAAATCACCATTATTAGTTCAAATATCTTCTCTGATTCAGAACCAATCACTGAGCAAACCACCATCTGAAGGGAACAAAAGGAAAGTCTGGAGTGTTTCCATTTCCATGCCTGGGACAAACATTTGCAATCAAAGTGCTTGTTGTGGCTGGCCTAGTAAATCCTCATAGGAAAGAAAATAATGCAGCTCATTCCTCTTGCTACAGGTAAAAATCCATCCTGTCTGCCACCACCTGTAGAGCTTCTGTTTAACAGGAAAAGCCAACCACACAGAGGCCAGCAATCCCCAAAATTATTTAGGCTGCTCTGGGTATTCTGATAGAAATTAAACATCTTTGAGCCAGAACATCCAGGGAAGGTAAAAAGCAGAGGGAGTAGATGCAGCACAGCGGGTGGAGAGGTACCTGTGGCACCAGAGCCACCAGCCTTGTTCCCACAAAAGTATGTGCAAAGAATCATGGAATCATTTAGGTGGGAAAACTCTCCAGGACCCTCAAGCCAGCTGCTCCCCCAGCACTGCCAAGGCCACCACTAAGCAAAATCCTCAGGTGCCACATCTACACAGATGTAAATCCCTCCAGCAATGGTGACTCCACCACTTCCCTGGGCAGCTTGTGACAGGGCTGGACAACCCTTTCAAGGAAGGAATTTTCCCCAATATCCCTCTGAATCGCCTCTTGTTCTGTCACTTGTTACTGTCGATCACTGTGGGATACAGTCGAATGAGTTCTGGGAAATGTTCCTGGGTGCATTTAATTCATTACTGAGTTGAACTGGGCAGTGGCTGATGAGCGTAGAGGTGGAGAGGGAAGAGGGGCTGGGCTGGCCACTGCAAGGCTTCTCCCCTCTCCAAGGGGCTGGTGGAGCCGTGCCCCCAGAGATGGCAGCCCTGCAGCTCCCTGGGGATGATTCACTTCTCACTCAAAGCCATGGTGGGTTTCCCAGCCTGGGGAATGTGTCTGATGGCTGGGAACGCAGCAGGAATGTTGTGACTGGCACCCAGCACAGGGCTGGTGAAACCAGTGATGCAATTCCAGCTGCAGCAGCACCCATTGGTGTGCCAGGCAGCTAGATCAGTCAATCCCACATTCCTAAATCCTTCCTAAAAGGCACACGTGCATGGGAGGAGCTGACAGGGACACTGGTCTGCAGTGGCTGCTGGCAGACAGCCACAGAGAAGCAGGGAGCACAACCAGCTCCGCTTCATCTTGTGCTCAAAAGCCATGTGGATGTGGCACCTGGGGACATGGGCTAGTGGTGGCCTTGGCAGTGCTGGGGAATGGCTGGCGATGATGATCTCAGTGGGTTTTTCCAGCTTTAAAGGCTGCATGATTTCCAGGCCGGAGTACACCCGCACAGAAATGCTGCACCAGCATCCCTTCATCCTGCCTGTTCATCCAGGCTCTGGACATGCCTGCCTTCCTCAGGCTGCTCTGGATGCAGGGAGCTCTGCAAGGGCCAGAGGAGTGTAGAGCAGCAGCAGCACACCGGGCTCACCCAGGCACGCTGTGGGAATTGGGAAGGTGGGGAACATGGACAAAGCCTGCTGTCTGCAGCCAGGCCTGGGCGCGCAGCTCCCCCAGCCCCACTGCTCCAGAGAGGAGAGCCAAGCCCCAGGAATGCACACGGAGGCCAGCAGACCCATAAGGAGGAGAGATCACCAGGGAATGACAAATCCTCCCAGGGAAGACACGGGGAAACTTGCTGAATGCAAAACCCTTGCTGCTCTCGGGTTCCCTGCTCAGCTGGGACCAAACCTGTGCCTGCACTGATTCCAGGCGCTCTGACTTGCTCAAACAAGACTCGTTTTTTCTCCTGGGTGGATCTGGCCACAGCTGGATGCTTGGGTTCACTCCCAGGGAAAAAAAAAAGGGCTCATGTTGCACTGAGAAGACACCGAGGCCAAATGTGAGGTTCAATATCAGTGAGCCAGATCAGCGCGAATACCAAACGTGCTGCGACTTGCAGGGAAACACGCAGGGACCTCAACACTGCAGCAGCTCAGGCTTCCCAGACTGAGCCAGAGGGGTTTCCAAAGCTATCCTCTGCAGCTTTGGGCAAGCTGAGCTTGAGGGGGGATCTCAGAGTGACCCCAGCCCTGCTCACCAACTCTCAGCCCAGGGCTGAGTGGCACCGGGCTGGCAATTCCCTGTGTCCAGCACGGCAGCACTGAAGGTTTCCACTGCCACCCTGGTGAAAACCACAGGCACGGCCAGAGCTGATGTGAAATGTCACCAAGGTTTCCACCTGCACAAACACAGCCAGCAAAGGGGCCTCACACTCAAACAGCCCTGGGGATGGGGCTGGAACAGGGCCTGCCATGGCTGCAAACCGTGGACTGGCACCCCAGTGCCAGCTCCAGAGCCTTGGCAAAGCCCTGCTGCACGGGCAGGTTCTGCTCCAAAACCAGAGCTCACTGGTGCTGTCACACTGCAGTAACAAACCCCACAGGCAGCAGGGCAAGGAGAGCCCGACACAGCAAGTCTGGGTTAACAAGGAACCCTTTGAAAGATCTCCCGCCACAGCAAGCGCCGTGCTGGAGTCTGCAACCTGCTGCATGGCAAAGAGCCAAAGCAAACGGCTCCCAGAGAGAACAGCAGCCACAGCACCGGGGAGAGCAAGTGCAGCTCCCACATCCCCACAGGGAACCATTCCAGGCTGGAGCCAGGTCACAGGGCCATGTGCAGGAGGTGCCCGGTGCACGCTTGCACCTCCACACGAGTGCAGCGGCCACAGGGAAGTGCAACAGGGGGGGATTCACCTTTTTTTTCCCCTTAGAGGTATTTTGGAGCTCATTCACGTCACAAATGCAAGGTTGGAGCTCATCCCTCCAAAATACTGAATTCCTAGAAGACAGTGTTGAAAGAAAGGGAATAAGCAGCTTTCAGAATCAACGATATGAACAACAGCAGGGAAAATGCTTCTCTCGCCTTCGCCAGTGGGACAAGGTTTTGTTCAATGACTGGAAACAACCCTCACTCCCTCAGTTCTGAGACCCCTGGCACATACATGAGTTGGAACGAGATGGCCTTTAAATGTCCCTCCCAATCCCAACCTTTCTGTGGTTCTGCAGGCCAGGGATCACTCAAACACCCTGGCAAAAACTGCAGCTTAAAGATATCTTGGCAATGGTGGTTTCCAGTCTCCTTTCTTCTGCTGAAAGACTGACTAAAATCTCCCTATCTGAGTTTGCTTCAGTGCTGGGTCTGTTCATCAAGGGATGTGCTCATGAAGACATCTCCATCCCACTCTGTCTGCAGGGACAGAGCAGACACCACCAGGGAGACTTCAATCAGTTATTGGAAATCTTTTGCTGACTCTCAATTCCAGTTTCAGTTTCACCGTGATAAAGAAGTAAAAAATTATGTGCTATCAACAACCTCTACCCAACAACACCAAGTTCAGACACAAGCCCACAAGAATTCACACTTGAGAAATGCAAAATGCCTGGTGCTGCTCCTGGAGATCAGGAGGAGCTCGGCAGAGATGTTCAACCACAGAAACTCCACAGCAAACCCAGCAGGTGCTTTGTTAAGAGCTGCTGAATCATCACGCCAGGTTGGTGATGCCAGCTTTAGTTCAAGACCCCATTATCCTATCTCCAGACCCAAGTCTTGTGCAGGATGTGGGTGCAAAAGAACCTAACAAGGTACTGCAGGCTCTGGGGCACGTTCCCCTCCAGCTAAAAACTGAAGAGCCTGCATGAAATATAAAGAGTTTTAGAGAAGCATGGAAGGAAAAGCTACCAGCACCCACACAGCTGCTCCAGGGACAATCCAGACAGAGGGGGTTAAAAGTTCATTTGCAGAAGAAGAACAAAACCTTTTGCTAATTTACACATTACAGGAAGCCAAGCCCAAAAAAACCCAGCGAACACCTACAGGGCTTTTTGTGGTGGTTTGTAATTCTGCAGAATCTCATATTAAAAACAAAAGCAGAGGAGTGAGAGGGAGGCAGAGCTGGCAAGGGCAGGCACGGAGTCCTGCAGGGCTGTCTCGCCTCTGCGGAAGCATCACTGGCTCCTCCACCAAAACACCTGAGGGAGAGCAGAGCAAAGGGGAAACCAAAGGTGCTGCTGATCCCCACCAGGCTCTGGTACCGCCAGCTCCACAGCACAAATCACAGAATCATGGAACAACAGAATGGGTTGGGTTGGAAAGGACCTTAAAGCCCACCTCATTCCAAGGAGGGAAAAAGGAAAATGGGTAAAAGAGCATAGCATGAACCTGACCCAGGACAGCCAAGCCCCAGGCAGGATTCTCCCTGTCCTGCAGGGCAGCATGTGCCTACAGAGAGTCTCCTTCCATTCACCTCCCTTTTACTACCCATACAAGCATCCTTTGGGTCACTTGAACTCCAGGCCTTTGCCTGGATCCAGCACTGCTGTGACCTAAAAGGAGCAGAAACAGGCACTGGCCATAAAAATGGCATTCCCAAAGGAAGGCACTGCTCCAAAGGCAGCAAGGAGGATCACTGCCTTGCCCAGCCACACCAGCTCAGAGACAGCTCCCTGTTTGCTTCTGGCAGCCAAATCAGGTGAGCAGCACACGAGAGTGGGGCATCTCAGAGGCCTCAGTGGCTAGTGGAAATTTCCAGAATGTCCTGGACAAGAATGACTTACTGGAAGCAATACATAAATCAAGCAAATGAATAGTTACCAGACAGCAGCATAAACAGCTGCCACGGGGATGAAATCAGACCTGCTGTGCCAAGAGGCGTCAGCCTCCTCGCCGGCTGCACCTTCGGGGGAAACCGGCAAAACAACCATGGAAAAGCACGTTCCTTGGGGAGCTGCCACCCCTGGCCCTGCACAGGTGCCCCGTGGGGTGCCCTGGAGCTGCTGGGCACAGAGGCTCCGTGGAGAGCTCGGGAGCAGCTCCCGTGGGGCTCTGTGGGGCAGCGCAGCCCGGGCACGACACAGAGCCGCCCCACGCTGTCAGAATGAGCCCTGGCTGTATTTTTAGGCAGAAGACCTGGAGGAATTTCTTCTTCTCCTCCTTTGCCAGCAAGCTCTGGTCGAGCAGCGAGCCCTCCGGAACACGCCAGGCTCTGTGTCCGGCCCATGCCCCGGCCAGGGTTTTGCTGGATCCCCATCAGCAGCTGCCCTGCAGAGCCTGTGGAGAGCAGCGCCCTGATAAACAGCAAACGATCTGTGCAGGAGATAACAATCGCTGTCATCTCGGTTAAACACGTAAACTAGAGAACACTGCCACAGCAAAACCAAAGGGAACCAGCCGGTGTTGGCCAGGCCACAGCTGGGAGTGATTAGAGATAATTAATTCTGCTAAATACACGCTGGCTCAGCTCGGCTGCAGCCTCCTCCGTGGGCCTGACCCTGGCACAAAAGCAGTGGGTGCGTGGATCAGGGGCTGTGTGGGGCAGTGGCAGCGATGCCAATCCACAGAAGGGGTATGAGCCTGGCACCATCTGTGCTGGAGAACCTGCACTGGCTGCCACAAGAACAAAGCAAAGCTCGGGTGTCAAATTATGGCCATGCATGAAAAATAATTCCCCTAAATGCTTGAAATATAATCAGAGTGAAATCCCCTTGCTCTGCACCTCCACAGCATTGACTCCTGGGTGAGAAAGTACATTACAAAAGAAGAAGGAGACAGGGATGAAATTGCAGCTCCACCAACAAAAATGGCAATTTTCTGCAACCAGCTCCACTCCAGCAGCAGTCCTGGCACAGCAACCACCAGCCTGGCAGCACCACAGTCACCTTGTCTCATTTCGACTTATTTGGCATTAAAACAAATTGGTTTAATCACAGAATCCCAGACTGGTCCAAGCTGGAAGGCTAAAAGGAGCAGGAATGGGACAGCTCCTGCTCTCTGGGCCACAGTGAACAACTGCCTGGGCATGTGGACATGAGGCAGAAAGCAGCACAAATGGGCTTGGAGATGCAGTAAGAGGCAGAAATCAAAATAGTTTTCTATCAAAATGCTCCTCAGCCTCTGCCCTGTCTGTGCCTGCTCCTGAGATTTGTCCTCTCCCTCCTCTGTGGCCCCTCTCACTGCACCCCAGATCTGTGGCCCCCAGCTGCCATGGGACCCACCACAAGGGGAAGGGCATTGTTGAACCACCTCCAAGGCACTTATCCTGCCTGATACTGGGGTTAAGAATTGCTATTTTTGAAGATTTCAGCTTTCTTGACAGTTTTATAAAAACAGTTAATAATTAAAAAAACCTGTTAATAACCGTTAATAAAAACTGCAGCTTCCTCACATGATGAGCTCCACATCCCTCATCAGTGCAGCAGAGCACGTACACCCCAAAAAAAGAAGTCAGAAACCACCCAAGACAGAATCTTTCTTTACTTGACCGACTCAGCCTAAGTTCTGGTTTCAGTGTCAGAACTCTCCACAGCAAGACTGTGAGAAATATTTTTTTAGCTCATCTGATAAACATGCAAATCTTGATTATTCATACGTTACTTAAAATAAAAAGCCCAGACAGAACCAGATGAGACAAACCCCTGCAAGCAGCTTGGCAGGGGCAGCCAGAGGCCCTTGGCTTTGCCCCTGTTGGCTGTAGGTGCCCTGTTGGCTGCCCTGCTCTCAGCAGAGCAGACCCAGCCAGTCCCACCCGTCTGGAGCATCCCTGGGGCAGCCAGGCCCCTCCCTCCAAACATCTGCTGCAGATGTGAAGGTTTCTCTCCATTCTTGTCTTTAATCTGGCTCAACGGCACTGCAGCCTCCAGCAACTCTTTAAGAGAGTAATGGACACAAGGCCTGGCCCTGGCTGCCCCATGGGCATTCCTGGATCAGGGCACTGCTCCTGGATCAGGGCGATGCTCCTGGATCAGGGCGATGCTCCTGGATCAGGGCACTGCCCCTGGATCAGGGCACTGCTCCTGGATCAGGGCAGGGGCTGCAGGACCAGCCCCAGGGGATGCTGTGAGCCCATCCCTGGGGCTGGCTGTGCCTCTGCAGCCAGGATCCTCCAGGAATGGCACCAAGGCTGGAGAGCTCTGCAGGCTCTCACTCCTCAGTTTCCTGCCCTTCTCTGAGATAATTTTTTTCCTATTAAATAACACTATGAGCTGTTTCTCTTCCCAAAATAGCACTCACCACCACACACACTGTTTGTTTTGTTTGAATTCCTTCCCCACTAAAGCAGCACAGACCCCACTGTAAACCTGACTCCACATCTCTACCCCATCACCAGGTTTTTCCTTTAGATGGAAAACACTGAAGTAGTTACAGATTCCCTGCACACAGCAAATCACAGAATCCCAGAATACTCTGTGTGGGAAGAGACCTTAAATCTCACCCAGTTCCACTCCTTGCCATGGACAGGGACACCTCCCACTATCCCAGGGTACTCCAAGCCCTGTCCAAGCTGGCCTCAGACACTTCCAGGGATCCAGGGGCAGCCAGAGCTTCTCTGGGCACTCCCATCTGGCTGATGGGTGCACCTGGAACCGCGGGGCCTTGGCTTCAGGCTGTAAATGCAGAAGGTTTGAAACCAACACCTAAACCAGCAATTCAGTTTCTAACAGCCTTGCCACGGACCCCAAGGAGCAGACACAAGCCCAGGAGACAAGAAAGCATCTGGAGCTGTGTTTAAGCCTGTTTCAAGTACCATTTGTTATTTTTTCTTTTAAACAGATAACTTGGACTCTCCAGATCTCCTCCTAAGCAGTTATCCCGACTGAGTCATCCCCAGGTTTCCCAGTCCTGCCTCAGCCCTGCTGCTCCTGCAGCGCTGCTGCAAACAGCAAGGGCAGGTCCAACCCTGCAGCCTTGAGGCTGCCACAAACACCTGATGATGCTTTCACGTCTAAAACGCTAATCAAAGGTTTCCATGGGAACCTGCAGGAGCAGGAAGAAGATGGGAAATTACAGGTCAGCTCTACGACCAAAAGAAAAAAAATTACCCCGTTCCTTTGCCCTTGCAAAGTTTCAAGGTAACACAAAAATATTGATTCATCAGGGTGCATAAAGGCAGAAAATACGCCCCAGAGCAGTCATTTGTTGCGCAAAGAAATTAATTTTAGTCCTTCAGTGGCAGGTTTGCTCTGAAACAACGTGAGGAGCTTCACCTGCACTCTGCCTCCTGGACAGCCTGGGTAGCTAAACCCATTCCAGGGCATGAAAAGCAACACAAGGTTCCCAGGAGTGAGTGGGTTCCTGGTGCTGCTGAGGGCTGGGGCTGGCTGGGAAGCTGGGAAGCTCCTGTCCCTCATCCCTCATCCCTCCCTCATCCCCCCTCCCTCCCCACTCGGTCTCTCGGCCTCGCTTCGCTCACACGCCGTTTCCAGCTGCCAACCAGAAATGACTCAACACCACACACACACAAGGAAACTTTTCCACCACTATTAACTTTCAGAGGAAATGGAAAAAGGAGAGAAAAACACATCAGTCATAAACGTACTTTGCCAAATGGTTCATGAGCAAGTGCAGCATCTGCCTGTTTTTCTCCGGGAGCCGATGAACGAGGCTGTGGATCTCCGACACCCTGGACTCCTGATTCTCTAGCTCTGCATGGGGAAGAGAAGATGATTTATCTCCACATTAGGGGGTTGTTATGGGAAGAGGCCTAACACTGTCCCTGACAGACATCCCAGGGAGCTGCTCCATCCCACAGCCAGGCTCTGCAGATACTGCAGTGAGCTGAGAGCAGATCCACGTGAACAGCACAGTGAGCAGGACAGGGCTGGCTGCCACCAGAGCGATTCCGGGGGTGGCAATACGGGCACATCCCCATGCTCAGCGTGCCCAGGGCAGGCCAGGCTGGAGCACCTGGTGCCCCACAGGCTGCTTGGGTCCCTGGTGCTAAGTGGGAGCTGCTGGAGGAGCCCAGCACTGCCACGGCCATGGGCCACGGGGCCCTCCTGACATCCCACTCCCATATCCACAGGCTGCACCAGAAAATCCCCTGCTCCCAGCAAAGCCCTTCCCCTGGGCAGTGAAGGAAACACGGCCCAGACACATGAAGCAGCCGTGAGCCCCTCAAAGTGGTGCAGCTCCCCAGCCGCCCATGGTCCCAGCCAGGTCCCTCCTCCTGTGGTCACCTCCAACACCACCTGCCCCAGCTGCAGCCCTGCCCTGCTGGCCAGGACACAGCTCCAGGGGAAGGGGCGTGCTGGGGAGGCAGCAGGGCAGGGGGATCACAGCCACTGCAGTCCTCTGTGGGAGCGGGGCCATAAACTCCAACAAACTCACTCGCTGCTTTGATGAAGCTCCTTTGAAACTGGTACATCATGAGGGGCCCCGGGAGCATTCTGGAAGATAAAAAGGAAACAGGCACAAAACACATCTGAGGAACACAATCCACAGTAAGAAAGCTTTGCCCCTACAGTAAACTCAGCTCCGTTTTGAAAAGGGCAGAATTAAGCAACACCAACTCTAATTAATTCCCCCCATCAGAAGGAGTAAGATCTATGCAAGGACCTTTGATTTATTTACCACTAAATTAATCTTTAATTTTAGCATTCCTTCAGTAACACAGCTCCATTGCATTACTGAGCTCATGATTTACAAGTAAGTTTGAAAATAAATTAAAAATATAAACAAGCCTAGTTGTAAAACTTTCCCAATCCCCATTCCCACTGTCCCCTCCCACTGCTGCATCCCTTCAGAGGGACACACTGGTGCTGCCCACATTCCTCTTTGCTTAGCCAACAGCTCAGACTCCGGAGCAAAGGTTGCCAATCATGCAAAATTCAGTGATTTTCTAGGCTGAGATCCACCAGGCTAATTACACTTATCACCCTAATTGGATTTAGGCTCTCTCTTGTGCTCCCTCACTCTCTCAAACACAGCCCAGCACACAAGAGTCACTGAGAGCAAGGAGCTGTGGTCACAACAGGTAGGAGCACGCTGTGGATAATGAGATGCTGCTGCCTGCCAACACCCAGTCCTGTTGGGAAGATCCCCAGGATGATACTGGTTTGCCTGACACCCAGAAATCAGAGCTACAATAAAGCTCAGCACCAGGTCTGGTAAAGCTCTTCAGCCCCTGCCCTTCTGCCACATGCTCAGAAGGCAGAAGTCCACTGGGAAAAGCTCAGGGAAAAGCTTAAATCAAGGCAGGGGATGCAAGAATGAGCTACTAAAATCATGTCTGTATAATACGTGCATCTGTCAGAGCTGAGTGTGTTCCCCAGATCCTACTCAAACATACTGGAAAGCCAGGATAAATTACCCAACAGCAGTTTCTGCTCTGTTTCTATAAAAGTGCTGTTCTTAAGGGTCTGTAATAACAGGCAGTAAAATCCCAGGCCAGCACCAAACCCCTCCTGAAGCCAGGCAAGCCTTTTCTCCTTACCTCAGGTACGTTTTCAGTGCACTGGTAATGGTCTTGATCTCCCACTCTGCACAGATCTCTGTGTCTGTCTCTGTGGCTGTCTTGGGATCTATGGAATTAGACAAAAAAGCAGTCACTGAAGGAAACTGAAGACAATTCCAGCTCGTGCCAGCCCAGCTGTGTGGGGAGACCATCACACCCCATTTTATTTGCTATTCCCAGTTCAGGACACATCTGCAGGGCTGTAGGACAGGCCAAACTCACTGGCATGGGATGAGAGAAAGAAAAGGGAATCCTCCATCCCTAGGCCGGGAGCACCAAACCAAGGCCCAGGGTGACACAGCCACAGCTGCCAACACCATCTGCTCCCACGGGATCAGCTCAGGGGTTTTTTGCCTCTTCACAGACACAAATAATGCACTTTTGAATTTTAAAGCCCCATGTAAGCATTGGGCAATTTTTAACCTACTTAAAAGAATGCTGTGAATAGAGCTCAGCTTTCCCTTCGGGGCAAAGGGTTTATTTTAATTTAAAGAAACATCAAGAGGCGCTTGGAAAAGTAAATACATAAGAAATGCATATTCACACAAAGATCACGTGTGTCTCAGCAATCACACAAATGACCTCCATCCTCCTGACTCAATGCCCAGGAAACTTCCTACAGCACTGCCTTTACAAGGAGAGAATTCTAAGATAAGGAGTCAAATAAGTTTGGCACAGTAAAAAAAATGAAAAAAACAAAAAAAAACAGAAGTTCCATTTTTTTTTTTTTTTTACAAAAAGCTTTTTAAGCAAAATAGAACAAACAGCTTCAGAGCATGTCTTTGCAAAGGCTCACCCAACAGCTTCTAGGCAGGATCATGGAACAGGAGGTGAAATTCCACAGTCAGTCCCATGAAAAGGCTCAGAGCAGTTAATCAGCTCCCCTTGACCTTCAAATTCATGAGTCTGCAAGAAGTTGTGCCTGGGCTGCAGCTGCAGCATCTGTCTCCCCAGGCAGTGGGGCCATGCCAGCCCTGCCTCCCACAAGGACACCCTTCCACAGGAGCTGGGGCCAGGGGCTGGAAAAGCACCCACAGCCACAGCCAGCATGAGCCCTGCAGCTGCTTTCTGCTGCCAATCCCTGAGCTGACGTCTCTCACAGAATTCTAAAATTCTCCACGGTGAGGGGAACAACCTGGGGAAGCACCTCATCACCCCGGTGTGATTATCATGGAGAGACTTCCAAAACTGGCCCAGGGATGACACAGCCCAGCAGCGAGGGGCTGGAAGGAGCCCCACTCCCAGCCCTTATGGCCCACGTGGCAAAGGAGCAAGAGCAGATCGGATGCTGTAACTCATCTTCTGCAGAGTTCAGACCTGCTGGGGCCCCACAATAAACCCTCCCGTGGGAGCCCCCACTGATGAAAGTTTGGTTATTTGTTGGGTTTTGCCCTCATTTTGGTGGCACATGGTACCAGTGAATGCTGAGGAGCAGATCATCTCCCCAGCAGCCCTGGGAACACCCCCTCACTGCTTCACCCCAGTCCAGACCCTGACAAGATCTGCCCTGAAACCCAACCCAGGGCTGGGGCTGCTGCCCACAGGGGCAGTGCCCTGGGGCCACCACAGAAACCTCCTGCAGGACACCCTGCCCAGGGCACAGCCACTGACAGCAGCTCAGGGAAACTCGATCTTTTTGCCATTTCAACTGCATGTGAAGCAGTAACGCTGCCCACATTCATTTCTAAATATAAGGGGAAGCTGACAGTGGAAGCACAGTTTGGCTCCTCCATTCACGAGGAGCCCGAGGGCAGCGAGAACAGATGGGGTTTGACAAGGGACACGTTTCTGTGTGACACTGACTGCACACACAGCCCAAACACCGGGGCCAATGGGGATTTAATCCCCCACAGTTCAGAGAAACTGTGGAGTCACAGGTTTGCAAAGCACCCCAAGACTGACACCATGGGGGATTCCCAAGAGGGGTCCCACTGCCAGCTCCGACTCGCCTCCAGCAGGGCTTCCTGCACCACCAACCGAGGAGGACACACCAGGACAAAGGAAAAGCAGCAGCGATTTATCACCTCCTTATGAGCCACCAGGGCGACAGCTGAGTGGCTTCAGTGGCTGAGGAGATAATGGATGCTGGACAGGGTCCAAAACTGAATCCCTCGCAGCTCTGCAGAGCTCTTCACCCAGGCCAGTTCTGCCATCTGTCACAGCCTGGGGACTGACACCAGCACTGACAGCTCTGTGACAGAGCGGGGTCCATGGCCCTGCCACCTGTGGGATGTGTGATGAGCATCACCCGAGGACCTGCCAGGACCTGCCAGGACCTGCCAGGACCTGCCCCGGGGCACCAGGCCAGCCTGTTTCTATCAGCAGTGCTCTTGGACCGGTGCTGTCCCCATGCCCACCATGTGTGCCACAGGACAGCCCTGGGACTGCAGGGCACCTTCAGAGCCCCAGCCTGTGCCAAACCTCTCTAATAACAGCACCATCACCAGCTCTCGTGACTGCAGTGAACTTTCCAAATGCCACAGCAAAGAGGTTCCCTGCACCCGGATTTGGGCCCTGCCCTTCTACTGAAATCACCTGGATGATCTATTTTCCACAGGTTCACGCTGACAGCTGGAACAGCCACCATGGGCTTTGCTCACTGAACACCCTAGTGGTGGGGAAAGAAAGAGGAATTGGAAAAGGAGAAGGAAAAGATGTTGAAACACAACAGATGAAAACCTTCTGCAAGGAGAAATATACAGAGAAAGGAGCACTGGAGTTTTGTGAGGACAAGGAAAAGGAAACCATGGAGAAAAGGGAAGATAGTAAGTGAAGGGGAAGAAGATGACCAGAAATGCCAGGCATTTTCCCCAAGGAGGAACAAGCACATTCAATAGGGCACTAGCAAATCTGTAAGCATTTGTTTCCCTATTCCTACAGCCATTTAATCTGTGATTTTGCCAAGTCTGGGCAGCATCACACAGGACTGACCAAGGGCAGCTGCCCTGCTCCAGCCCAGCTCTGTTCTCTCTTCCACTGTTGTGTCTCAGGCATGTCTGGACAGATGGACAGACTGGTCCAGGGCTGCAGCTGTGGACTGAAATGCTGCCTGTGAGGTCAGGCCTGAAATGGTTCTGTCCCCACAGCCAGAGCAAACCTCTGCTCTGCCAAGACCCAGCAGCTTGGAGCATCCAGAACTGCAGGATCCAATGCCTCAGTCATGAGGGAAACACATGCTGGAAAACTGGGCAAGACTGAGATAAACAGGCACAAGAAAGTCCATGGGGAAAGCAAGAATGGCCAGGGGCAGCATGCAACATCCAGGAGAAAATAATTTCAAAGGGTGCTGGGAACAAGGGGGCAGGTAGGAGATGAAAAGCTAAAGCTTTCAGCTATTTCTTTGAAGATTTTGGTTTGAATTTGGGAAGGCTGCCAGAACTCACAGCATGTGTGAGCAGGACAGCAGTGACTGCAGCAGGACCTGGTGAAGCCAGTCCTGCACGAGTCCTGCCTTCAGACCTGCCCAAGGATGCCCAGGACCTCCCAGTCTCGACCAGGTCCTAAGGGCACAGTCACACCATTAGGGACCCCCACAAGAGCCTCTGCTCCTGTTTGGCCACTTGCTCCTGCTGTGCTTCAAAGCAGCACAGGCTACTTGCCTTTGCCAAAATTCCAGACACTCACCCATCAATATACTCAGCAGCTTCTGAACTCTGGAGTTCACCCCGACGATGCGGTAGAGCCCCTGCTCATTGATCCCTAGGAAGAACAAGGAACTTGTTAGCACAAGGTCACAAGAGCTGCTACGATTTCTTTCACTTCCTTGGCTTCTCAAACAGCAAGGCCAATGAAACCTTCTCACCTATCAAATACAAAGCCACAAAAGATGGTAAAATTTGGGGTTGGTATCAAGGTTTTCAGGTATCCTTTCATTAGAAGTGTTACCCCCAGTTAGCTCAGGAATAAGGATCTGAGGATCTTTTCCTCCTTCCCACAGCCATGGCAGCCCCATGCAGCATCTGCACTTAACCAGGACAGTCTGGGAAATTTTACTGTGTCAAGTTTTTCAGGCTGAGGTCTGAGCCTTTTGCATCTGACCTCCCCCTGCAGGACGGGGACAATCCCACCTGGATACGAGGAGACTCACAAGAGGCTTTGGGGACAGAATCCCACACGAGAGGACGTGCTTGGCAGCATTCCTGCAGGAAGGATGCTGAAGTGAACACCCCCCTCTGCACAGCCACGGTGTTATTGCTATCTCTGCCCTGTGTCTGTGAGTCCCTGCTGGCCCAGCCGTGGGGCAAACCCTTCCCAGCATTGGCCCCAGCACGTTCTGGGTTCATCTGATGTGGGTGCAAGGGCTCATGAATCATTCTGTCCATGAAAAGGGCAGGAGAGCCAAAGCATCCTGCCAACAGCTGCCCCACAGCAAGCCCAGCCCGAGGCTGCCCTACCTCTTGTTTCCACGGCGTGGATGCACTTCTTGATGATGCTGAAGCCGATGCTGTCCAGCTGGGCAGCTGCAGGGGAAGGGCAGAGAGCAGGGTAAGCAGCTGGCAGGGCAGGCTCCTCCTGAATCCCTGCCATCCCAGCAACGCACTGCTGCCCAGAGGAGATAAATGAGGGCAGAAAAACACAAGAACAGCACTTTGTACCAGTGTAACCCGGGCAAACACAGGCACTGATCATCATTCCAGCCTCCACATCCCTCTGAGCCAGGCCTGCCCTGGGCTCTACCAGTGCAGATGGACACAAACTAATTTAGGATCAAGGTGAGATAACCCAAATTTGTCTGGAGAGTTGACAGTAGGTTGCTTGGAAAGAAATGAAATTGTAATTTTGGACACAACAAATCCCTGAAAATGGCACACGAGGTGTCTTGCCTCTGTCCAAGAGTGAGAGCTGAAACACGAGAGTTTATGGGATGTACAACTCAATTCACCTGTGCCAATGCAGGTTCTCACTTCTAGGTTCAAGGAGTTGCTAATACAGGGACCCCAACACCTGCTGGAAGAATTCATCCCACAGAGAGCTTTCCACCACTGCCTGGAAAACACTGCCGACAGCCAGCCATTTGTTATGGAAAACTAGTTCCTCCCTACAGAAAGGTTTGGAAAACCTTCCACAGGGCAGGAACCCCTCAGGGAAGGGTGGGCAAAGCTCCCCCGGGCTCCAGAGCCCAGGGAATGCTGTGATGTGACAGCTCAGGGCAGGGCAGGCAGGGAGCAGAGCCCAGGCTGGCAGTGCCCTCTGCAAGGCACGTGCAGCATCCCTCCTCTGCACTCCCCTGCTCCCTGCCCCATCCATGGGCAGCTGCCAGCTCACAGCCCCTTCCTAATCCCTGGCTTCCAGTCCTCTGCTGGGGGTGGGCTTTGTCTGATGAAAGGCACAGGGACCCACAGCAGTGCAAAGGAAAACAGCTCCATTATGTTTTTCTGGGCACACGGGCCGGAGCGCCGAGCCAACACAAGCACACGAGCTGCAGGATGCCTGTGCCACAGCAGTGGGGATAACCCAGAAGCTGCAGAGCCTTTTCTGGGCACCCTCGGGGCTCCCAGCATGGGTACAGCACAAACCCCATGTGCCATAGGATGTGAGGATAACCCAGAAGCTGCAGGGCCTTTGCTGGGCACCCTCGGGGCTCCCAGCATGGATGCAGCACAAACCCAATGTGCCATCAGCAGCAGGGCACAGCTGCCATTCCCAGGCCACACAAGAGTACCTGAGGAGCTCAAAACCACAGTGTGGAAATCCTCTTGCTCCAGCAAAGCCAGTTCAGCAGGTCTGATCAGCCTTGGCACTGTGTGACCCTGACTTGTGGGTATCCCTGTGTGGGGCTGACAGTTTGGATCACTGCTTCAGGCTCTCTGCCACCCACTGGAGGTGCCAACTCATCCCACAAAGCAGCAGTTTTCCTTTAGCCCCTTGCATGTTTGGGCCCCCCAGGTCAGGTTGGACAGGGCTTGGAGCAGCCTAGGATAGTGGGAGATGTCCCTGCCCACAGCTGGGGTTGGAACTGGACCATCTTTAAGGTCCTGTCCATCCCAACCCATTCCATGACACCATAACCCTGCAGGACCCCCACGCCATGGCCAGGCAGGGCTGGATCCCAGCTCCCTGCAGCAGCAGCAGGAGGAGGAACCCAGCAGTGCCTCTGGATGGAGTGACCTGGCATAATCCCCCTAAGCAGATTCTCTTCCACTCACTGTCAAGTTCTGGATTGGGAAAGGTCGGGGATTTATTTGCAGTAGTTATATCCAGAAATAATATCTGATTAAATATCCAAAGTGCCTTTATACATCCTTAAACTTCACTTCTAATGAGCATTGTAAAAGCTTGATTTCCCCTCTCTCAGGGCATCTGCTCTTTATCTCAGTCATTTACCAAATGATTCAATGGTCCAGATCAGAGGCAGGTCTGGGTCTGCTGCTGCCCAGATGACAGATCCATGGAATCATCTGGGTTTGGAAAGCCCCCCAAAAGTCATCAATTCTAACCATTCCCCCAGCACGGCCAAGGCCACCACCAACCCCTGTCCCCAGGAGCCACCTCCACATGGCTGTAAAGCCCCTCCAAGAATGGGAACCCCCTGCCCTGGGCAGATGTGCCAAGGCTGGACAGCCCTTCCAGAGGAGAAATTTCCAATCTGAACTGTCCCTGCCTGGCCGAGGCCACGGGGAAGAGCCTCCCCTGAGGCTCTCCCTCCTCAGGGCAGAGCATGAGGTCAGCTCCAGGCCACCACACGTGTCACAGGCTCTTCCTCCAGCAGCAGCAGTGTCCAAGGAGATGCCCTGCCCAGGCTGGGATCCACCCAGAAGCATTTTACATCAGCACAGGTGACACACATCACCTGGCCAGCAGCTGCTGCCCACACACCCCCACGCTCAATCTGACCTTCAACAGCATCACATTCCAAGTGCTACTGAATTGCTCTCATCCCTTTCTATTTTTGCCCGGCAGATTATTTCTATTTAATCCATTAATTCCTCCCCTTTACACTGATGTGACATATCAGTGTAAAGGGAAGGGGGCAGGGGGCTGAATCAGCTCTGTCAGCCTGCCTGGCTCCAGCTGTGTGTCAGGGCACTGCAAGGGCAAAGCAGCTCCTCTGCCTCCCCACCACACGTTCCTGTGCCATGTAACCATCCCTGGCTTGAACTCTTTCAAAGACATTTTGGAAGTAAGAACCACAGGGGAGGGGGGAGATCATGAAGCAGAGACCAGAGGAATGAGCTTTCAAGTCTTACCAGAAATGAGTTTTCAGGGCTCTAACTACCAGTGAGCTGCCAAGATTGGGAAAGGAAGATTGAGGGTTAGATTAGGTTAGAGAAATGGAAGAAGTTTTTCACACTGAGGGTGGGCAGGCCCTGGCACAGGTGCCCAGAGCAGCTGTGGCTGCCCCTGGAGCCCTGGCAGTGCCCAAGGCCAGGCTGGACAGGGCTGGGAGCAAACTGGGACAGTGGGAGGTGTCCCTGCCATGGCAGGGAGGGGAAGACAGGAGCTTTAAAGCCCTTCCAACCCAAAATATGTTGTGATTCCATGAGTGTGATTGCTGGGAAGGGCCAGAGCACCCAGACAAGGGCACAGTAGACAGGGCAGCCAAAGGGACTCAAGAGTGGACGTGGAAGATGGAGAGTGAAATGGTGGGAAGGAAGGGAAAGGAGGAATTTTGTGCTGTTCCACGCAATAAGCACAAATGGCCTGGAGGATTTGTTTCCATGGAGCAGAGTCCTTCTGGTTAGCAAATTGGAGCATCTAAATTCCCCTGGCTCTGGTGGTTCAGTGACAGCACTCAGCCCCTCTGCAGCACACCAGGACAAATCACCCACAGGCCCACGGCCATCTGGCCACACAGCAGGACACAAAACCCAGAACACTGCAGAATTTCAGTGCTCTGAAAGTGCCACCACAGCACTGGGAGGCACTGCCAGCCTCCCAGAAGTGCAGGGAGAGGAAGCAGAGGCATGGAGGGTCCCAGGGCCAGGAGATGTACCCGGACCCCCTCCACCCACACTCACTGCAAGTCCTTAAAGGAAGATCCTGTCTCAATGGCTGCTGGCTGAGAGCCAGCTGCTGAATCAATTTTAGAGTGGCTGGGGAGGCAGGCAGAGCTCTGAAGCAGGGATTTCATGAGGTGAAGCAGTCAGCCCTCTGCCCACACCAGTGGCAGCCCCAGAGGGTTCAGAAGCACCTTCAGCCAGGGGTCCCAAGCTGCTCCCAGAACCAGGAAGGACAGACAAGGAGGACCATTCTCATTTTTAAAAGAGAGCATCAAAATGATCTCCTGAGCCAAACCAGCAGGTACAGAGCTGGCTGTGTGCAGGGAGCACAGAGCACTGACAACTCATGGCCAGGCAGCACCCAGCTGAGCCACCCCTGGGCTCTGCACCCACAGACTCCTTCTGCCCTCTGGGAAGAAGAGAGCAGAGGAGCTGTTTAGCAGAGCTCCTGCCCCATGGCACTGGCCGTGCTGCCCTTCCCAGCTGAGGCACTGGGCTCTGCTGGCTCACCTGGGAGGCTCAGAGCCAGGGGATACCAGCAGGAAAAGATGGATGTGCAGCTGATGCCAGACAGCATCAAAGGGAAGGGGAAACCACAGAGGAGAGAGCAGAGAGGGGGAAGAGACTGCTTTGTGCAAGGGCTGAAATGGGTGTGAGGAACATTAGCTGCAAATTATACCAATTACTGAGAGAAAAATGCTTGGGCTCCAGATGAAAATGTCGTGTCTGAGGCAGCACCAAAATGAACCAAGCACTGAACACCAACCCAGGCCTGGCCCTGCCTGCTGGCTCTGAGGGAAGCAGGGAAGGGATTGGGACTGGAGTATTGCAATTATGGCAAATCCAACCTACTGGGAAATGGCTCAATTAAGGGTTTTAAAACACAGGACATAAGAGGCAGGACCAGGTGCAACTGCTCCTCTAGGAAGAAAAACAAATGCTTTCTTGACCCAGTGCTTTGATTGCCTGAACTACAACAAAAAGATTTTTATTTTTAAGGGCTCTTGTTGACAATCTTGAAAGGGCAGGACCTCCTTACTCCTGTATTTCTGCTCCAATTCCCCTTTGGAAAGACACATTCACCCTGCACATCCTGGCTCAGAGGGAAGAGCTGCTTGGTCCCAGGTGTCACCTGATCCCTCTGCTGAGCTTCAGGAGCAGGTCCCAGTGCCACCAGAGCCCTGCAGTGCCACTGGGGCAGGGACACGGTGTGGGGCAGGAGGGGACACACCCTGAGGGGTGCAGGGACTGCCTGGCACTGCGCTGCTCTCCACAGCCCCAGGTCCCACCAGCAGGTTTATGCCCCTGGTTTCTGCCCCTCGTTTCTCCCTGGGGCCACCCTGGGGTGCCCAGGCTGAGCCCTGCCAGCACCCAGCTCCAGCACAGCCCAGTGTCACCAGCAGCTCCTGCTGACCCCTCCCGCCGCTCAGCCACCTCTCAGGGCCAGCCTGAGAAGAAATACTCACTGCCTTCGCTCTGGCTGTCCTTGTTGGAGTTGTACACCTGGAAAACACAAGCAGAGAGCCTTGTGAGGACCCTGCTCCAGCTGGGCTGGGGCTGCTGGCACAGCTGGTGTCACCACAGCGTGTGTGCTGCCAGGACCTCCCCCAGCAGCCCGGTCCCCAGACACCCCCATGACCTTCTGCACACCAATGCTGGGCTGGCCCAGCTCTGGAGTTCTGTTAAAATGCTGACTAGGACAGCTCTTAAAATGAAACAATGAAATGGGATGGACCAGGTAACAACAGAAATTAGAGGTTCCTAAACAAAATGAAGGTAGGGTTGGACTGGATGACCTTTAAAAGTCCCTTCCAACCCAAACTGTTCCGTGATTCTGTGGCTCCTCTCCTGAGAGACAGACACAGAGCAAAGCAGGCAATGCCCCTATGGGCACTACAGGAACCTCTGGTAGGTGCAGCTGGGGCAGGGAGCAGCTACCAACCTCCTGAGGTGCAGCCTGAGCAAACGACTCAGGCAAAGAGTAGGAGAGGAAGAGAAATGGCACCAATTTAGAGAGCACAAGAAGTGCAGCAGGATGAGGCACTGAATGCATCCAGCACTGCCCACAGCAGAGCCACCACCAGGACTCCATCCCAAGCCTCTCCAGCCTCCAAATATCCATGCTCCTCCTGCCACCCCCATCAGCACACCACCACTGGCTGCTGGAGATTAAAGTGACATTTCAGTGGACACAATAAAAAGGGAAAACACTGGCAGAAGATTTTAAGCATGATGTGAGGGCACTTTAAAAGCCCAGGATAATACCAACAGCAGCTGTAAGAAGATCAGCCCTCAGACAGGTTGTATTTCTCCAGCTCAACAGAGTAAAGAGGTTTAAAATAATCCTCCAGTGCTCAGAGTGCCACCAGGAACACACCCCCACACACAGGTAACACCAAACACAGCAAAGGATCAGGCCTGGAGCACCCTGGCACAGCGGGAGGTGTCCCTGCCCATGGCAGGGTGGAATGGGATGAGTTTTAAGGTCCTTCCAGCCTAAACCACTCCAACTCCTAGGGCACAGCACAGCAGCTGCAGGGAGATCCTCTGCCTGCACATTTGCTCTTCCAGTGTGGATCCACAACAGAGGTTGTTATCACCAGAGACTGCTCTTAAAGCAAGGCAAAAGGGCAGGCAAGGAAACACAATATTAATTAATTGCAGTTGCCATTAATTTGCCATTGATTGCAATTGCACACACAGATGCCAGCGCTCCAGCAGCACCCTGGGTGTGTCCGTGTGTCCATGAACAGGACAAGAGGCTGCTGAAGCTGCTGGGACAGGGCTGGGAGCCCCTGCAAAGGGAGCAGCCTGCATCACATGCTGCCTCCCGAAATAATAGCCAGCGGGCAGGGCGAGCTTCCAGAGGCTGGGAGGATGGCAAGGGGCAGGGGACAGGCTGCAGGGGAGCAGGGGGACAGGCTGCAGGGGACAGGCTGCAGGGGACAGGCTGCAGGGCAGAGGCTGTGGCAGGGCTCTGCTCCGGGCATCCCAGCCCCTGGCACCCGCAGGGAGCCCGGGGTGCTCTGTGCTCCCCACAGGGTCCCTGCCATGGGGATGTGCCCCAGGAGCTGCAGGATGAGGCTGGAAGCCGCCTGTGATGCCCTCAGAGGGTCAGAGCCAGGCTCGGGCGCTGCCCACCCAGGGTGCCCCAATGGCCACCCCTACCAAAAGCACCCAGCAAGGCTGTGTGCCACAGGGCAGGCCACCAGCAGGGCACACAAACAGATCCCTTCCCTGGAGGTCACCCAGACACGGCCGTTCCTGAGCTGTCCTGCTGGGCACACCTTGGATCAGCTCCAGCAGCTCCAGTGGGCAAGCACAAATCCAATGGAGCACCTCAAAACTGGGGTTTGGGCAGGGACTGACCCTTCCAAAGAGCATCTTCCCTCTCCCAATCCCAGGACACCTGGCTACGTAACAGGAGACCAAGCAGAGATGATTGTTTGCAGGAGAAAACCCATCAGGCACATCTGGCGAGCAGGGGATGATTCAGCAGCAAAACCAGCTGCAGTCAGCAAGCGAGTTTTCCTCTAGGAACAGTGTTTGCATCAAGAAAATTAAATGAGTGGAAAGAGGGAAGGAAAACACCCACAGGCTCCCCTGACAGCAGTGCTGCCCTGCAGCCCCAGCACAGAGTCAGCCTTCCCCAAGGAAGTTCTCCCTCCAACTTCAGAGCCTCTGCTGAGGGCTCACAGGCTTGGAGACACACGGCCCTTCCTTGGGATCACACCCAGGTTCCATGCCCTGGCTCACCCACACACACAGGTAACACCAAACACAGCAAAGGATCAGGCCTGGAGCCCCCTGGCATAGCAGGAGGTGTCCCTGCCCATGGCAGGGGTGGAATGGGATGAGTTTTAAGGTCCTTCCAGCCTAAACCACTCCAACTCCTAGGGCACAGCACAGCAGCTGCAGGGAGATCCTCTGCCTTCACATTTGCTCTTCCAGTGTGGGTCCACAACAGAGGTTGTTATCACCAGAGACTGCTCTTAAAGCAAGGCAAAAGGGCAGGCAAGGAAACACAATATGCTTCTGCCATTAATTGCAAAGTGTGCACACAGCAAGAGGGAAGTTTCACACAGATCAACAGCAACCATAAAACACAGAGACACTGCCACCTTACAGCCATGGTATCCAGGACAAACCTTTTACCCATTGCCTCTGATAATCCACTAACACAACTCTACACCAGCGGGGCTTTAGCCAAGCCCCAAGTCTGAAACATCCCTTCCTGTTCCAAGAAATGCTTTTCCCATACTGCCTCAAATCTTTCAGAGGGAGATTTTTCTGGACCACAGAAAGTTTCCAAGTTTGTTGAAAGGGCTGCTGTATAAGAGGTCCAGGAATGAGGCTCCTCCAGTGCCCCAAGGGTCACCCTGCTCTGCTGGCAGCCCCTTGAGCTCGTGCCTTGGCAAAGGTCGCCCCTGCCCAGGGATGTTGATATTCCACTCTTTCCAAAACAGCTCTGATAGCAGGCAGGGCTTAAAGCAGAAGGATGCATTTGAAGATTAAGCCTGACACACAGGTGAGTCAGTTATGAACCAACCTCCCCCTTGGGAAAGGGTGCAGGATTTTACAGAGGTTCTTGCTATTCCCCACACCACACACATGGCACCGAGCCCAGGACTGCAGCACCTCTGTCCCAGGAGAGATGGGCTGGGAACACCTTGGAAAAGCTCTTCTGAACCCTCTTCCACACAACTGCCAAGTGCTGGACTTGATTTCCCCCTGCCCCCAGCCTCTCTCTCAGTGTATTTGCACCATCCCCATGCCCAGGCTGGCTGTGGCTGCCTCACACACAGCTCTGGGCCAGGGCAGCACGAAGGGACAGCACAGTGCCACCTCCCAGGGCGACAGCATCCAACACACAGCTCGTGGGAGCTCTGCAGGGACAGGGCAGGCAGGAGCTCTGCAGACACACACTGCCCAGCACCAGGCCAGACAATAAAACACCATTAAATGAGTGTATTTTGGTGCCCACACGCTGGTTTTCCTGTTGTTAACACACTCTGGAGAAAACAGCCCTAAACCCAGAGAGCTTCTCGTGAAGTTCTTTCACTTTCCAGTATTAGTCACTGAGAAAGGGTGGGAAATCAGAGGGAAGAAGCATTGCTGGGAGGTGAAGGGCCTGTGGCCCATGGACACGTGTGAGAACAGGCTGGGTTATAAAACTCCCAGACTGGGACTAGTGACTAACGTGGAGACAAATCCCTGCCCTGCAGCACTGCCAGGCTTTAACATCTCACTCTCACTGATTATTCCCATTTGATTGTATTTCCAGAGCCAAAATAACCTCCCAGGCAGTTTCAGAAGTGATGTATATAGAAAAAAAATATATATTAAGATAGTAAAAAACTTACAGACCTTGGTAGCTTGTATTTAGTTTGCCAAACTCCTACTGTAGATGGTCAAATATCCTGAACAAAACCAGATTGTATAATTTTTTTAGCAGAAGCTACTGCTGCTTCATTCCTGCAGGATAATTGCTGTTTGGAAGCTTAAAAAAGGCCTTTACAAGCTATTATTGAAAAATTCCAAGATGCATCTGTAAGTAATCCAGAAAGATAAATTTTATGAGAGCAGTAACAACTCATGACTACTTTGACACTTGCATTATGCTCAATTATGAACTTGATATTTAAGATAATTCGTCAAAGAACCAGATATTTCCTTTGCTGAGACATTTCACCAAATAGATGCTATGTTTTGCAGAGGAAATGGTTTTATAGGGATGATTAAGAGCCCTAAGATGTTTGAGGGTGTGGCAGAGGAGCACACAGCCCAGGAGGCAGCTCCCTGCTCCCCTGGAGCCCAGGGATGAGCCCAGGGATGAGCTGGGAGTCACTCACTCACACCCAGTGTTTGCTCTTGGATCCACGTCCCAAACTGCTCATGGACCAAAGCCTGGGCAGAGGCAGAGGCAGCAATGCAGGTGCTGCACCTGCTCCTGCCCCCTCTCAGTTCAGCCCTGCCACTGCCACACACCCGACTCTGGAGCTGTGCATCATGCAAACACCAGCTGTGGATTTTCCTAATCAGAAATCCTTTGAAAGACACCATCTGGAAATACTCCTACAGCCACCAAGAGCCACCACCCAGAGCCTGAAACACCCCTCAGACGCCATCCAGAGCCTAAAACAGTCCTACAGCCACTCTGCATCATCTGATGCACCTCCTGCTGGTGCACAGATAAATCAAGAAGAATTCAACCCATTCATTTTCAAACCTGACCCAATAATTCAATCCATCAAATCAAGAAGAATTCAACCTATCACTTTTCCAACCTGACCCAAGAATTCAACCCATCAAATTTAGAGGAATTCCCATCAGTTTTCCAGCCTGATCCTAAACAAATTGCACACGGGATGTGCAAAGAGCAGATGGGTATGTGAGTGGTTTTTTGACACTGGACTGTGGGAAAAGAAAAGGAAAAGGAAGTATGAGGGTTGGAAGGGGAACTACAAAAAGATGATGTTGAGCAATTTCATTTTTATTTCCTCATTTCAGGGGTCATGCTGTTGCCCATGGTGCTCATTAACCTCCACAAGACGTGGGCTATGATTTCCTATGGCACTTGCTTCATTTTAAGTTTCATTCACTTTCCTGTAAAGTTTAGGACCCAAAATGGCCCAACCTAAAGCTGCATCTCTTGGAGGCTGCACAGTTCCCAAAATCCTTCAAATTCCAGCACTGGTGTGAAATTCTGCCTGATGGCTAAAATCTAGAGGGAAGGATTGTGCAGCTGCTCAGAGGGAAGAGGGATTTAAGGAAAGCACTGGAGACAAGGAGGTCAGCAGCCTGGTGTGCAGAGAGGGGGATCTCCATCAAAGGAGGATTTAATTTCGTGCCCTGGCGTGGAAGATTCCACCTCACACTCCTTTCACTGGTGCTGGTGCTTCCCTTCAAGCCAGACTTTCCATTTGGACTCTCAGAATGGGCCAGAGTTCCCTGGGCTCCCTGGGGGAGTGGGGTGTTTGCAAGGTCCAGAGCAATGGGAGGAAACGCTGCAGTGTTATGCAATTTCCTTGTGATTCATATTCAGAAATCCTCAAAACAGCCAGGAATGAGTCTTTCAACTTTCAGCTCCAGAGATGCACAAGCCTAACGGGTATAAATAGATATGATTTTCCCTCAGACCTGGTAGCCCAAGTGGCTTCCCAGCCATGCTGGGACAGTCTGGGGAGCCGTGGCAGGAGGAGCACAGACATTCCACACGAGCGTTTTGCAACCCTTTTACAAGGGCAGAAGGGCTGAAGAGCAGTGCTCCAGCTGGAGCCTGGCCACCCTGACTGACTCAGCCTCTGCTGGGTGTCTGCAGCACCCCGAGCACCCCGGAGCTCACAGCCCCAGCAGGGAATGCTGGGCAGCCCCCACGCCCCTCTCACACCCCCACTGCCCTGCAGCAAAGCCACGAGTCTGTCCCTTGATGCCTTCCTCAGCAGGACACCAGGGATGTGCCTGACCGTGTCCTGCAGGGCCCTCCACGGGCACAGGGATGGCCAGAGCAGGGCTGGAGCTCTGGCACCCAGAGATCCCCAGAGATGGCACAGGGGCAGGAGAGCACCTTGTATCCTGCAGCAGCAGGGAAGGGGTCAGAGGAAGAATGGAGAGAAGGAAGAAGAAAAGGGGGAGGTGGACCCTGCAGACTGCCCCTGAGCTCGGCACTGCAAAGCTGCTTCACGGGACACAGCCCTGGAGCAGCACCCAGCAAAGCTCATCTACAAAAAGCCCATTTCCCTGTTAAAAAGCAGGACACCTGGCAACCTTGATGAAATCAGCCCTTGTTTCTGGCTCTGCCTTATCAGCCCTGTTCTATTTCTGTCTGAGAGCCAGGTTTCCGTACTACAAGCAGGATTTTCAGAGCTAGACTACACTGTGTTGTGGTTAGAAATAACCTTCCCTGCTCTGAGAGCCAGAAGGATATAGATAGGAGTATGCTCTCTCCCAGCCCACATCCCTGCAAACCTCTCTGCAGCAGGAGGGGAGGGAAAATTATGCCTTACTTCCCCAAGTGGAGAACTTGGCAGGGCAGCAGAAACCCACTGTGAAATGCTGGTTTATGTCATGCAGACGAAGCTGTTCATTTGGAAGAGGGTGGCCAGGGACCCTGGCAGCTCCTTCCTTCCTTCCTTCCTTTCCTCCCAACCTACTGCTCATCACAGTTGGAGTCATCTCCCACCTGGTGTCCCCCTTTCTCTCTCCTACTCCTTCCTTCCAACATAAATTTCAGCTTCAAACTCGTATCCTGGGCCTGATCAAAAGACAGAAAAGAAAAATCTATCAAAAATGAAGCACCGGGGGGGGGGGGGGGCTTAGAACCACCTACATGGGTCTTACTCTTCCATCTCTCAGAGCCGAGCTAAAGGATGGTTCTAATTAAAAACAAGCCCACATTTTATTACAAGTGCAGGCATTCCCAAGGGCCTCTGGAGCCGAGGCCAGCCGGGCTCCCCGCCAGCCAGCTGGGCTGCTTAGCTCAGCGCAGTTATATAACTGTGTTTGTCACCCAAGGAAACCATCACCTGGGTCAGAAGGAGGGAAAAAATTACCTGGGTCAAACTGCCAGCTTCCCATGGCTCACGCTGAACAGGGAATGCAGCAGCAGCCACTCTGGGGGGTGTGGGAGCGGGGGGAGTCAGATATGCAGCAGCCTCGGAATAACACAGCTAAAGGTCAACTGCTCCAACAAAATACATTTCTGGAATAACTAAAGTGCCAAAAGTTTCCCAGAGCAGCATTTTTAAGCGGGTCCAGCGAAGCAGACATGTTGGGATCACTCAAATAACTGATTAAAAGTGAAAACTTCTACTGCTCTAAGCTTCCCCCAAGTTTTCTAGGATGCTTGAGCAACAACTTGCACATCCTCCTCCAGCAGCTCTGCCTGGAGCCCGGCCAGCCCCAGCCAGCACACACACCCTTCCTCCTCCCAACGTCTGCTGACGAACATGGGCTCTCAACACATCAAAACCAGCCTAATTTTAAATGGCAGTGTCATCTTTATTTTTAAAATAACCATAATGCAGCCGTGCCTGGCGCTCCTCCTCTGTGAAAGAGGTTTGACACTGCCTGGGTGCTCCGAACAAGTGGTGGCTTCGTGCCAGGACTGGCTCGATCACCACTCCCTGGAGCTTTTTTAAGGACTGGGACATCCCTGAGGTGAGACCCCTTTCAATCCCCCATTTGCACCTGGGGACACGTGGGGACTCTGGGAAAAGCAGCAGAAAGGGGACACAGCCCCATCCCTCCTCTCCCAGAGAGACTTCTCTAAGCCCAGGGTGGCTGCAGAGGTTTCTTGCACCCATCCTGGGATGCTGCACAAGTTCTTTCCTGGACCTGGGAGTCAGCCCAACGGGGCTTTAAAAGCTCTTGGTGTCCCTCTCCAAAACTGCAGCAGAATGTTTATCCCTCTCCAGACAGGACCTGAAATTCCACAACACTCATAACCCTCAGCCCTGCCTGTACCCCACCCCAGGGCTGCCAGCATTCCCCACCACCATTTCCATTTCACTGCCACGGCCTGAGCCTGCAGCCTGCCTGCTGCTGATCCTGCTCCTGGTCCTGCTCCTGACCCCAATCTCGCTGCTGATCCCAATCCTGCTGCTGATCCCAGTCCTGCTCCTCATCCTGGTCCTGATCCTGCTCCTGACCCCGATCTTGCTGCTGATCCCAGTCCTGCTCCTGATCCTGGTCCTGCTCCTCATCCCAGTGTTGCTCCTGATCCCAGACCTGCTTCTGACCCTGATCCTGCTCCTGATCCCAATCCTGCTCCTGATCCCCATCCTGCTCCTGATGCCGGTCCTGCTCCTCATCCCGGTCCTGCTCCTGATCCCAATCCTGCTCCTCATCCCAGTCCTGCTGCTGATGCTGATCCTGCTCCTGATCCCAATCCTACTCCTGACTCTCCAGAGCCCAGCTCCTCCCATGGATCTGCCAGGAATGACAAACCACGGGTGAACACAGAAATAAAATTATCAGAACAACAGAGTCCAAAGACCTTCTTCTGGGGCTGCAGCTGGGAGAAGAAAAACCCCTGGGTGAGGGAAGGTGGTGGGGCTGCAGCAGGACAGTAAATCACTGCTTAAAACCAAATGTAAGACCCAATAAAGGAGGAAATAATGGAAGAGGCTGGCTTTGCGAGTCATTGTAGCATGAACCATTTACTTTAATTTTTAATTTAAAGTAGGAAACAATACTCTAATAGCCTATTTAAAGTGGCAGGGAAATTTGTTCTCCCAACATGGAGCTATTCCATGAATTTCTACATGTTTGTTGAATTGCCTGCTCAAACAACTCAAAGCAGAGGTGATAAAGAGAGGAAAGGAAAGTGAGTATGCTCTCTCTGGTCTGTCACTCCAGCTGAGGCTGCCAGCATGGCTGAAGGTGGACAGCAAGTTCCCACCAAACCATGACACGAAATCTCTGGATGCAAGCACCCTGCTCCCTGCCCTGAGGCTGGTTCACCTCTCTGGGCCCAGGCTCACAAACAAGTTGCTGCAAGCAGCTGCTCCGTCCTGTTCCACATCTGTGCTGCAATCCAGCTTCAATTATCCCCACTGCCCAGGCACCCTGCAGACCCAACCCACCCCTCAGCACCACACTCAGCCCCAGCCGGGACCCACAAGCCAAGAACACACCTGCAGCAGAGCTGGCGGCTGTCCCACGCAGGAGACGTGTGTCGTGTCATGTCCCGTGGACCAGGACCCGCAGTGACATCCCCAGCCCTGACCCTGTGAGCTCCTCTCGGGGGCATCAGCAGTGGCATCACACAGACGAAGAAAAGCAGCTGCCACCGGCTCCCCAGCAGAGGCAACACCTCCCAGAGGGAGAGCAAAACTCTCCCAAAGGCTCCCAGCTGGTGTCCCGGGACAGCCACCCCAGTGTGCAGGCAAAGCCAAACTCTGTAGCCAACTTCTGCAGCACAGGCCCCAAGGAAGAGCAAGGAATGCATTACAGAAACAGCGAGGCATTCACACCAGAGACAGGAGCGCTGCTCTGCTCCTGGACACCCCCGGCAACACAGCTGGAACAGGGTCACAGACTTGCCAGAACTGGGTGGGACAGCACTTTTAGGTGTGTAAAAGCAAGCCAGAGGGCTCTTTTCTCTTTTTAAAATTATCTATAATGCTTCTCTAAGTATTTTTCTCTGAAACAGCTCCTTAAGCACAGGACAAACCCCAGCAGCCACGGTGACTCCAGCTGGGCGAGCCGGCAGCCACCGAAGCAGCAGTTGCTGGAACCAGGAATAAATGCCTCAAGTCAAGGCTTAAGACCTCACTGGCTTAAGTGCTTTAGAAGCAAAATAAAAGCTTACAAACTCCATGTAAAGTTACTGCTATTACAGGCTTAAAGGGTTACCAAACAGGAGAGGGAGAATGAGGGAGCAGCGGCAAGAGCACATGATCCCAGAACTAACATGGAACATGACACAGACCATGCTTCTCTGAGGATCCTCTGCTACTACCTTGTCCCCAAAAAGGACAAAAAAAACTCTTGGGGCAATAATCATGAGCTGTGGGATGCAAAAAAAAAAGCCAAGCAGAGGCTCCCTGGGCCAGTTTTGGTCCCAGTGGGACTCACCATCACCACAGCTCCCCACACTTGGGGGTGGCACCGATGCCCCCAGAGCATGGAAAGACTGAGCTCCAGTTCAGGGAAAGTTCACTGGGTTGTCTGGGCTGGGGAACAGAGTGGAGACAAAGAGAAACAGCAAACAATAGAACCTTAGACATTAGGAGTGGGCAAAGTGGGGAAAAAAATGTTCTGTTCGCTGAAGAGAGAGACAGGGAGATGGAGAAGCAGCAACAGGAATGACTCAGGTCATAGAGAACAACAAAAGAAATCTGCTATAAGCAAACAAACCCAGGCAGGATGAAGGCCATGAAAACCTGCAAGACAGAGCACATAAAAAAACCTATTTTCCAGAAAGCTGACAAAAACACGTCTGTGGGATTGAGAGCATAATCAAAGCTCAGCATGAGAAGGGCTGTGAGGGAAGACACAGAAGAGGCAGGCACGGATCAGACCCTGGGGAGAGCACAGCAGAGAACACGGTGATCACTCCAGCACTCGCCCACAGGCTCCCTGTGCAGACAGAGCTCAGGCCACAGACACCGTCTGCACTCAAAGATGCTCTGGGTGAGGCTTTTTCTACCATCTCTGATAACTGAGCTGCAATGAATTCACATGATAAAGCAGATCTGCTGCTCCACTGAGTCCCAGGGCAGTACAGGGAGTTGGGAAGGTGAGCAGTGGGTGTCTGTCCACCCCCCTGCAGACACGCTGGGACTGAAGTCCTTCAAGTGAATTTATTTTTTCAGTGAGCCAAAATAACAGGAATGCCGAGGTTGAAAGCACTGGAGTGAGTTCAAAAGACAGCGTTTCCACTGGGAAATAAATCTCTCACCATTTTGTATAATTAGGCAAGGAAAATTAAAAACCATTCCTGAAAGAATTCCCAGAAGCAACATCCAAGGAGGAGGTGAGAGGTGTGCTGGGCAGGAATGTGAGGCTGGGCTCGGCTGTCACTGCCACACGAACACGGGGGGCATCTCCAGCAGCAGGGCTGCCAGGGGTCCTGGAGCTCCTCCAGATGTGCCAGCAGGAGCACTGGGACAGGAGCAGGGCACGGGCAGCTCCAGAGGCACATCCCAGAGCGGCCGTGGCACCATGTGCAGGAGCCATGCAGACCCTGAGGGGACACACCGCAGGAGGGGGAGGAAAGGAAGAGAGGAGGGAAGAGAGAGAGGAGGGAAGAGAGAGAGGAGGGAAGAGAGAGAGGAGGGAAGAGAGAGAGGAGGGAAGAGAGAGAGGAGGGAAGAGAGAGAGGAGGGAAGAGAGAGAGGAGGGAAGAGAGAGAGGAGGAAAGAGAGAGAGGAGGAAAGAGAGAGAGGAGGAAAGAGAGAGAGGAGGAAAGAGAGAGAGGAGGAAAGAGAGAGAGGAGGAAAGAGAGAGAGGAGGAAAGAGAGAGAGGAGGAAAGAGAGAGAGGAGGAAAGAGAGAGAGGAGGAAAGAGAGAGAGGAGGAAAGAGAGAGAGGAGGAAAGAGAGAGAGGAGGAAAGAGAGAGAGGAGGAAAGAGAGAGAGGAGGAAAGAGAGAGAGGAGGAAAGAGAGAGAGGAGGAAAGAGAGAGAGGAGGAAAGAGAGAGAGGAGGAAAGAGAGAGAGGAGGAAAGAGAGAGAGGAGGAAAGAGAGAGAGGAGGAAAGAGAGAGAGGAGGAAAGAGAGAGAGGAGGAAAGAGAGAGAGGAGGAAAGAGAGAGAGGAGGAAAGAGAGAGAGGAGGAAAGAGAGAGAGGAGGAAGACAGGAGGAAGACAGGAGGAAGACAGGAGGAAGACAGGAGGAAGACAGGAGGTTGTGGCACCCCGGGGCGCTGTGCCATGCCAGGGGAGCTGTGCCACCCCCGGGGCACAGGGGCCGTGCCTGGCCGGTCTCATTCGCCATCTAGTGGGGAGCGGCCACGGCTCGGGGCTGGCCCCGGGTCCGGCTCCGGGCTGGCACCGCCGGGGGAAAAGCCCTCCCAGCCCATGGAGTCCATCCTGTGCCCCATCCCCACCCTGTCCCCAGCCCAGAGCACCCAGTGCCACCTCCAGCCCTTCCCTGGACACCCCAGGGATGGGGATCCCAACCTCCCTGGGCAGTTCCAGTGCCTGAGCACCTTTCCATGGGGAAATTCCTGCTGCTGTCCACCCTGAGCCTGCCCTGAAGCCGTTCCCTCTCCTCCTGTCCCTGTTCCCTGGAGCACAGCCTGACCCCCCGGCTGTCCCCTCCTGCAGAGCCACAAGTTCCCCCCTGAACCTCCTCCTCCTCCTCCACACTCATTCACCACAACCTCACCTAAATGCCTACCTTGTTCTGTGCCACAAGACACAGCCTAACCTGTGCCTCTCCCAAACCTGCAGCCCAGCACAGCCACCAGCAGCCAACACAGCTTTTATTCCTGACTCAGGTCCCAAGGAAGTTTCAGAATCGCTCTGACCTCCACCACATACATTTGCAAACTGCGTTAGCAGAGGAGAAAATCCATAAGAAACTGATCCTGAGTATCTTAACAAAACCAAACACCACTACTCCGTCATGGAGTTAGCAGTTTCTCCTGTTTCCAGCCTCTGCAACATGGAAGAAAATCCAAAGTCAACACGGGGGCTTTACCCAAATGAGTAACAAGTGGTAAGAGTTAACGGCGTGATGAGGGCTGTCTGGAGGCTGCTCTCACTGTGAGACACAGCGTAAATCTTCTCAAGTTGTGACAAATGTCTTGGCTAATGCAGCCACATTCTATGTTTAAATCTCACTAAGATGTAATTTGACATTTGGGTTTACTTTTTTCATTATAATTAAGAAACAAACTCCAGTCCGCGCTAATCTCTCCAGAGCCTGAATTTGCACATGGAATTACCATCCCCACCGTGCCAACCCTTCCCCACACTCTACAGTCAACTCAAAGGAAAACCAGACATTCTTTCCTGTAGGGTTCTTTGGTTACAGAAATACAGTCAAAGCATAGGATGGATATTTCTATGAGTGCAAAGGTTAAATCCTCATCTCTTGCTCAAGGAAATCCCTGTGGAATAGGTAACACGAAGACAACACGCTGCACCCTGGTGTTGTAAGATAAGAACCCAAACAGAACAGCCCACAGCTGTACTTTTGATGGATGGAGGAGGATAACTGAGGACAAGGAGCTGCCTCATGTGTCAACACGCTCCACCTTCAGCAGCAAAGTGTCTCTTGGCTCCCTTTCCATGCAGGCAGCATTCCCATCGCTCCCACTCCGCACCTGGAAGGGCAGTGTAAACCATTAGCAATTAAGTGCCACAAGGTATTGGATTAATGAAGAGCCACAGCCCCTGACGTGCTGGATGAGCCAGCTGCCCTCACCTCAGCTGATGGGCACACAGGGGAGAACAGCAGCACGCAGGCAGCACCACCACCTGTGCGGTTTTGAAGGAGTTATCATGACCAGATTCTGGAACAGGATAATCCAGGCAGTCCTGTCCTGGTTGCTCCATGGAACCTTTGGTATGCACAGCTCTTTGCAAGCACCCAAGATCCGCATCTGCACCTCTGCAGACTGGCTGTGCTCCTGTGCTGCAGCCTGGTACCATCAGCAGCTTTCCTGCAGCTCCCACGGCAGCTGACTGGCTCTGCCATCCCTGCCACAGCAGCTCCCAGTCTGCTGGTGGGCAGTGGGAGGCAGGTGAGCAGGCTGGAGGAGCACAATACTCCATTCAGAGTAGGAGCAACAATGCACATTTTGTTTCTGAAGAAACGGTGCCGCCAGAACCGAGGCAGGGGTTTCTTTAGGAGGGATCAAGACAGCTGGAGAGGCACCCTAGGGTCAAGAGCCACGGGTGGAGGAGCAGGCTGGCTCTCCCAAACAAGGGCCCCTTCTCAACATGTGAAAGAAAAAGGGAGCAGAGGCTGTCACACAACCAGAGAATCATGGAATGGTTTAAATTGGAAAGGCCCTTAAATCTCATCCAGTCCTACCCCCTGCCCCATCCTGCATGGATCTGCACCAGGGATGGGGCAACCACAGCTTCTCTGGGCAGGTGTAAACTGAAAGGAGAGAGGTTCAGCCTTGGTGTCAGGAGGCCAGGGAGGCAGCTGGGCTGGAGCCCAGGCAGGCTGTGCCCTCTCCTCCCTCGGATGCTCTCAGCTCTGACCAGTAACACCCCGAGCAACCTGCTCTGAGTAGGAGGTTGGACCAGAAACCTCCTGAGCTCCCGTCCTACCTGAATTACCTGATAGATCTACGACTCCAGGCTGGGACCTGGCTGCAATCCACCACGCAATCTTTTCCCTGAAATGCAGGGCAGCACCTCCCACACGCAGCCTCCTGATCTCCCGGCTGCTGAACGTTCCAAAAGCGAGCGCCTGACCAAGGCCAGCGCTCACGGAACAGCCTCGTGTGTCCAGCCCTCACCTGGCTTCAGAGAACGTTCTTCCTGACAAACAAGAACCTTTCCGTGGGTCTGGGGGGGATCTGCTCAAAGCAGGGCTGGTCTGGGGGAGCAGGCTGTGCTGGGATGGGACACCCTGCTCCCTGCACGGACTCTGCTCCGACTGCCAGAGCCCGGCTCCAGCCCACTCCAAAGCCACACGCGCTGTCACACAACAGCCCGGGCTGCTCTGGCTCTCCACACGGCTTCTCTTCATAGCCCAGAACGCTGCTGGCCACGAGCAGGCACGGAGGCCGCAGGCTGTCCTGGCTGCTCGGCAGTGCCACGGCAGAGTCACCACACGAAGTTGGGATGGGCCACACCGTGACCCCCGAGGGACCCGCTGACAACCGGCCAACGCTCGGCAAGCTGGCAGCGAGCTTTGCAAACGCATTCCAAAATAAAAACTAACAGCAGTGAGTCTTCTGCAAACCTCCAGAATCCCTTCCAGAGGTGAGGAAGGCTTTGGCACAGCAGGAGCAAACACGGGGAACAGGGGCCACACTCCTCCGCTCACACGAAATGTACAATTCTCTACCAGACCCAGAAACGGCTGCCAAGGAGCCGCAGGACTCCAAAAGCCCTGGAAATCTACAGCGTATTTTCTTCCACTGCTCTTTTTGCCATGTTTTCCTTTCAGCACGGCAGAGCAGCATGTTTGTGCTGGCCGAGCCTTCCCTCCTCCTCTCCACCGCACCTCCAAGCAATCCAAGCACGGGAGATACAGTATTACCTCAAATATTTAACCAGGGGATTAAACTGCTCCCTTGGCAGGAGGCAGAGCTGCCCCACGGATGCAGCTCCCTCAGGGCTGGCGCGTGCTGCGTACAGTGAGCGCCCTGCCCCGGGCTCCCGAGAGCTCGCCCCCATTCCCTCTGCTTTCTGCCCCAAATTCCTGCCCAAAACTCCCGCTCACCGGCTCCCGGCCGTCCATCGCCTCCATCCACAGCCGCCGGTCCTCCTCCGACAGCGCCTGCATGGTGATGACACCGGGCCTGCAACAGAAAGGGGACGCCGTCAGTGAAAGGTGAATTTGTCGTCAGAGGAAGAGGCAAGGAGGACAAGCTCCTTCCTAGCCAAGCCTCAGCACAAGGAGGACAAAAGCCATGGAGATCCCTGCAGGCCCTGACCAGGGTCAGCAAGCGGCAGAGGACATCTCCAACAACCAACACACCTTTCCCGTGGTTTTGTGCAAGAGCTGGGTGCCAAATTCCTCCTCTGGCCCTTGGCCAGCCAGCTCACCTGCACTGGGTTAAGCACATCCAAGCAATGGCAGAAGGCAAGGAAGTAAGCAAGGAAGGTAACCAAGCAAGCAGAGCCTCACACAAGCCAGCTCCCCGTGTCTCACCAGCACCCCAAGCACCAGGCTCACAGAGACCCTCTGCTGTGCAAAGCATTTCATCCCCAAGACGTCCGTGCCCTCCTGGCTGTGCCAGTGTCCAGTTCCTGTCCCTACCCTGCTGTAAGACACGGCAGTGGCAGTGACACGATGCTGTCCCCCTCCAGCAGCCTCACAGGGAGCAGTGCAGGAGACCCAGGGTGCTGCTCCTGTCCCCAGCACTGTCACACACACCACAGCCCTGTGCCCTGAGCTGCCCTGTCAATCCAGCCTCCAACACACAGCCCTGGGGCTGCTCATTTACTGTAATGAGAAGGGGAAGGGACAGGCCTGGGTGCTGCACACACAGCACAGGAGCAGGGACAGCAGTGGCACCACCCTTGCCCGAGGGCCAACGCCACTCCAGGCTCCTCAGTGGACGCTGCGTCCACCCTTGGACCACCTTTCATGCCAGGAGCCAAACCTCCATTACCTGCTCTGCTGAGCGTGAGCAGCAGGGGGAGGATGGATTTGACGAGACAGAGGGTTTGGAGGGGTGGGGGGTGTGGGGACATGGAGGGTGGGAGCTATACCCCACACCAGGGCTGGCATCTCACTGCGCCACGCTTGGCTGGGAGCTGCCAGGATTTCCATCGGCCATCCCAGCCCATCCTGCAGCCTGGATCCCAGCACACACAGCCTGCTCTGCCCAGCCATGTGCCCTGGGGCTGGCCCTGCAGCCCCACGGGGTGGGCACGTCCCCCCAGGCTGCCCCCGGGCGCAGGCACACACAGAGAGCTGTCCGTGACACAGCAGCACAGCAGATTCCCTGGCAACGGGGACACGCAGGGGGGCTGCTGAGCTCTCTGCTGTGGGGTTTCAAACCCTGGATGTGACAGCTGAGAGCCTCTGTGCTGCTCCTCCCAGCCCAGCAGAGCGGGGGCTCTGGAAGGGCACAGCACCAGCACCCAGGGGAGGGAGGGAAGGGGATTAAACCTCCAGACACCTGCAGAGTGTTCCACTGAGCACGTAGGCTCTGTGCAGTACTCAGCCCCCAAAACCTGATAAAGCCTGGGCACAAGGGTGATTTTTAACTTGAACTTCCCAAGGGTGATTCAGCTGGAAAACGTGAGCTGCACCAACACTCTGCAGATGGCCTTTGGTCCTTGATAAGAGCCTGTAAGAAAATTAAACTTTAACAGGGGCTCTCGAGAGGTGGGCTTGGCCCCTCTGCTGCTGCTCCGTGGCACGCACAGGCCAGGAACGGAGGATTAACCCTTTTCCCCAGCCCCACTCTCCATCCAAGCAGCCCAGCTTTCAGCACACACACGGCAGCTCAGCACCGTCCCACCAGTGGAAGCTGTGCCCAGGTCCAAAACCCAGACATAATGTGCTTGATCTCTGCTAATCCCATTGGTGAGTCAGTCAATACTCACCAGCTTAGTGGTTTGGAAGTTTACTCACTTCAGAGGGAAGAGGAAACCACTTAACCATCGCCCCATCTGAGAGGGAAAACGCTCCACAATCCAACAGCAAATATGTTCAAAACACTGCACAAAGCTCCTTGTTGTGCAGGTACAAAGTGACTCAAGAGCAGTCCCTGGTACCTGGTGAGCTGCAGTGGCCACTTTAGCCAGGGCTTAGGTCTGACTTTAAGCCAAGCTGCTGCTGCAGGCAGAGACACCTCAGTCAGAAAGCCCTGGGAGGGCTCTAGCTCAGCTAGGGACACAGCGGAAAGGAAATACTGGGATTTCTGTGCCTTCAGCCAAGGCATTAGAACAGAGACATTTAAACCTCCATTCATGGTATGCTGGGCACTGGACTCCCAGCAGAGCACGGTCCCAGAGAGGCAGTGCTGGTATCTGGAGTGCCAGCTTCCCCCAGCACAGGGCAAAGAGGTGATAACAGCAAAATGTTTGTTCTGCCTCCGAGCAGATAACAACTCCTCGGGCTTCACTTCAAAGCCAAACTCCTTTAACAGCATGAGGGGAGGGGCTGTGAAACTGAATTAAACCCAATTTCCATTGCAAATAGCCCTGCTTTTCCTCCCCCGGTGTTTATTTGCCAGGGCACCCATTGCATCACTTTCCTGAGCAGAACCATCTTCCTGGCCGCGATAAATTTAAAATGCACCCACACATTACACCTCATTCATTATGGATGTGGCCGATGCCCACGGGGCTCCATGTGCTCACAGCCAGGTCGGATGGCTGGCACTGGATCAGCCTCCTGCTGGAAACACTGCCTGCCAACAGCACCATCCCCATGGAGCCTCCTCAGGACCAGCCCCTTCCACAGCCATGGCAGAAACCCTGCTCTGACATCCTGTAAAAAACCCTGCTCTGACATCCTTTTAAAAGCCCTGCTCTGAATCCTCTCAAAAACCCCACTTTGATGTCCTTTCAAAGACCCTGCTCTGATGTTCTCCCAAACACCCTGCTCTGAATCCTCTCAAAAATCCTGCTCTGACATCCTTTTAAAAACCCTGCTCTGAATCCTCTCAAGAACCCCACTCTGACATCCTTTCCCAAAAGATTAGCAACACACATCTGTCCCCCTCACCCAACAAATTACCCCAAATACTGGGGGTCACTTAAACAGATAATTATTTATAAAGATAACACAGAGTAAGCACAGATTTTGGTGTGGGGCAGCTCCCAGCTCCTCCCAACACCAGGATGCACCTGCAGCCTGGTGGAGCCAGCCCAGCCCAGTCCAGGCAGCAGGACACCCTCCTGCAACCTGAGCTGTTGTGGAGATCCAGGACTGCTGATTCACTCCGAGGTGCTGCATTCCAAGTTTCCACCTGCGGGAACCAAACCCCTTTGCCTTTTTCCCGGACACAAGGAGGGGAAGGGATATTTTGGGATCAGAAGAAATCCATTTCTAAATGGAGTGAGTGTAGGAGGGTGAGACCAGAGCAGAACATGGCAAGCACTTAATAAGAAAGAATATTCTCAATATGGTATAATCTAAAAATGGGAGCTTTTTCCATATGAGACCACACAGGAAATTTGAATTTTCTCAATATCTCAGCTTTTGTGACAAATGGCCTAGCCTTAAGGAGCTGTGACTAAGCACACTGAGAAAATGAGAAACTGCGATAGCTTTTCCTTTTTCCAGGAAAACAAACAAATAAGGAAAGCAATAGAAAGAGATAAGAACTTCCAACTGCTGTAGCAGCTTATCACAGCGAGACAATCTAAACTGCTGATGAAAAGGCACAAGAGTGCATTAATAACAGGGGCTGAGTGCACAGAGACCTTCCCAGTCCTGAGCAGAGCAGTGCAGCCCTGACAGGACCCCACGGCCACGGGCCAGGCACCAGGAGCCAGACGTGGGCCCAGAATGCTGGGGAGCAGAGATGGAATTAAAGGGGAAACTGTCCCTGAACTCAGAAAGTCTGGGTGCCCACACAGAGCTCAGAGCACAGCCACCAGCACTGCCACCAGCACTGCCACCACCAGCACTGCCACCACCAGCACTGCCACCAGCACTGCCACCACCAGCACTGCCACCACCAGCACTGCCACCAGCACTGCCACCACCAGCACTGCCACCACCAGCACTGCCACCACCAGCACAACAACCACCAGCACAACAACCACCACCAGCACAACCATCACCACCAGCACAACCATCACCACCACCGGCACTGCCACCACCAGCACTGCCACCACCAGCACGCCCCACAGGGCTCAGGGCCACCGTGGCTCCCGTGGCCACCAAGGAGAAGGAGCCTCATCCCTCGCTGTGACAACCCATCCCTCACCCCCCTGCGACAACCCCGAGGCTTTGCTGTAAAGGTCGCTGGAAAGGTGACACCGGCAGAGGAGCAGGGACAGGCTGCACTGTGCAGCGCAGGGCTGGGGGCACCTGGCACAGGGGCAGGGGACAGCTCCTGCCACTGCCAGAGCCCTGTCTCTGCCAGGTGCATCCCCAGAGCAAGGCCAGCAGCCCTCCTGGGGAAAGCCATCTGCTCGGGGCAGCACTGGGCAGGCACCTGGCAGCCCTCCCACCCCATGCCAACCACCCAGCCACTGCACCAGTTCTTTCAGGAAGGATTTCTGCGTGGAAAGGGTGGTCGGGCATTGGAAGGGGCTGCCCAGAGAGGTTTGGATTGCCCATCCCTGGAGGTGTCCCAGGAAGGACTCTGGGCTGGGGACAAGGTGGGGATAAGGCACAGCTTGGACTCGATGGTGCTGGGGGTGTTTTCCTACCTCAGTGACTCTGGGATTCCCCCGTGTCCAGATGTGGTGCCAGTCACTCTGGGGGCACACAGGCGGTGGTACCTGCAGAGCTCACTGCTCTGGTGACACACCAAGAGGCCAAACCCTGCCTTTGAAAAGCTCCTGCTCCCCTAAAAGCCAGCTGGCACTCAGAAGCAGTTTGCTTCTGGCCCAGAGCAATGACCTACATTATCCTAAATGACAAAGCCTTTGTCATCAGTCAAATGAGATACTCCTTCTCCCCGGGCTCATTTTATAGGACACTGGCTGACATCCCTGTTTTCCTTGTTTACAAACCTGATTTAATGTGCAGAGACTACAAACAAGTTTAGTTAATGAAAAAGGGCATTAACAGTAAAACACAGTATCCATCACACTGAGGGTGTATCTCAGCTAGAACACCACTCTGGGGTTAATTTTGCTGTAACAACACAATACAATACTTCTAACTTGCTACACTGAACATGAGAGCTGTTTGTAAATGCCAAGGCCAGGCTGGATGGGGGCTGGAGCAACCTGGTCTAGTGGAAGGTGTCCCTGCCCATGGCAGGGGGCGGAATGAGATGAGCTTTAAGGTCCAACAGAAACTATTCTGGGATTCTGTGACAAGGAGCCAACGCTGTAATAACAGATCAGGCTCCAGATTTTCAGCTTGGTTGTGCTGAATCACTTTACAGGAGGAAAAATCCACTTTTTTTTTTTCCCACCTAGGAAGGAACAGCTCTGGGCTGGTGCTATTTAGGGTGCTATGCTGAGCTGCAGCCCGTGTTGTGTGAGCTCCCCAAATGCAAGGCTGCCAAAATCCCGTTTCTGTGCAGGGTTGAAGCAGCAGCCGAGGCTGCCACCTCCAGGCTGTCTGAGAGCTGGGAGCTGTCAGGGTGGAGGTGATCTCCAGCACACCCTGCCACTGACAGCGGGACCTGCTGGTGCCCACATCGCCCCCAGGGAGAGGGAGACAGGCTGGGCACACCACACCTCTTTCAGCCGTGGCTAAACTTGTTCTTTCCTCTTCCTCTTAAGTTTATCCTGGGAATACCCAGTATTTTAGACATCTAATGACAAATTCTGATACCAAGACAATGCAGAGCTGCCTGTATATTGGGAAAAAACAGCCTTTTCCTTCAGGTGTGTCCTCCTCTCCTGCTTGCTCAGGCAAATCCCTGCAGCAGGAATGTGAACATGAAAGGAGAAATTCCTCAGGTTTCCCTTCCTGTGCCACTCCACTGCCATGATTTACATGGAGCGTGCAGATTTCTGGAGCAGCTCCTGATCCCATGCCTGGCAGGCTCCAAACATCAAGGGAAGCTTCAGCTGCCTCCGAACACGCTGAAGAAAATTATTGTGACTCCATTCTCCTTCTCCAACTTTTTAGTTTGATTTTCACATCATAAAAAAATATCTTCAGGGCACAGCAAAAAAAAAAAAAAAAAAAAATTCCTGTGTCAGCAGAAATCCTGCAGCTTTCTGGAGAAAAGCAGAGCTCCAGAGAGTGGGAGGCAGCCCCAGGTTATCTCCTCCCTCAGCCAACACAGGCAGAGCTCCATCACCCCCACCCCTCCCTGCCACGGGCTGGCACTGAAAGCTGGACAGGGAGAGGCACCAGGGGTCATTCCAGCATTATTCAACACCCAGATTGTAATGAACTTGGATTTTTCTGGGACTTCCAGGGAATTCCTGCAGATGGGAGGACACACTGAGTGCCTTTGCAGTGAGCTTTTGTGAACCATGTGAACTTCTGCAGCAAGGGAGACCCGAGGCAGTGACTAATTCCTCCTGGAATAGCAACCCCAGCCTGGCTTTCCTGTTTGTGTGTGTAAGCCCTGCATGATGCTAGCTGATAGGGTAACAGCTCTCACTCCTGGGTGCCAGAGATTGAATCCACACACACCTCAGGTCCAGCTGCTGCTCGATAAGCCACAGCAGAAGTGTTTTCCTCCTTCAGGAAAAAGGAGTGAAAGTGCCTGGAGGCACGAGCCAGAGTCAATTATCACCCATCCATGTTGAGCCAGCAACAGCCAGTCCAGCAGAAAGCTGACAGTATTTCAACACATCGCCAGTGCTGGAAAGAGGCAGCACATCCCTCCCAGAAGAGCCACAGAGCGCCTTTCCCAGGCTGGCAACCACTCAGCCTTGTGTGGCCAGAGGCTGCAGAGGTGCTGAAACACCCTTCAAGTCAGAGAGACTTGAGTCAGGAAGACTTGTAAGCCACAGCACTGACTCCAGACACAGAGAGCACCTGGCTGGGCAAGGTGTGATTCCTGGACTAATGCTTTCCACTCACAGGGGTGTGACTAAGGGAGAGAAACACGTTCCAAAGCCAAGTGCAGAGCACTGCCCTCCCCTCCACACGGGCAGCACAGCCCCAGGAGCCTCCTGCAGCACTCACCGATCCACAGCCTCCACATCGAAGCAGAACCTCTTCTCAATGGAGTCTGTTTTCCGCCGCGTGCAGGATTTCAGGGTGACAGCTTCGTCCTCCCCCTGAGAAGAGACAAAATCACAGCTGGGGCTGAGAACAACCAGCAGCCACAGGCCTGTCAATGAGCAGGTTCAAACCTGGGGGGATCTGGCAACATCACCCTGCTAAAAACATCTATTTATATCTCTGACAGAAGGACCTGTCTTTTTACCCTTATTTAGTCCAAAACCTTTCATGAGGAGCCTTCCCTTCGTGATGCCCACAATTCAATCTGTGCAAAAAGCACCACACAACCCATTCTTCATGTGGGCAGGTACTGCTGGAGCACAACTTTTGGGCAAAATCAGCTTTATTTTCCATTGCTGAACAACACTCCCTAGACCTGCTGGCAGTTTGAACTCCACACTGTGTTTTTGGCAGCACTGTGCACACGAGGACTCTTAACGGGAGCAAACACGTCTTAAATTGTTTATTATATAACAAATCAATGACAAAACCATTCTCCCACCCCGAGAATGCCTCTCTGCATCCAAGCTGTACTGGGTTTCCAGAGGGCTGAGCAGCGATCCAGCAGGATCTGTGAGCACTGCTGTCCTCTGCTGGAGGGAATCCTGCCTCAGCCCCTGCCAGCACAGACACTTCCCCTGCAACTGTGAAATTCCACTGATGACTTAAGAGAAAATGAATTCTGAAGGAGTTCCTGGAGACAGACACTTTTCTGGGCTCTCTGTGCTGTTCCTGATGACACCTTGGCTGACCACCCTGTTCCCTGACATCACCATTTTTCCAGGAAACATATTTAGAAGCACTTAGATTGGAAAAGACCTCAAAGATCACAGAGTCTGAAAGTTGCCCAGAACAGCCAAGCCCACCACTAATCCATGTCCTCACGTGCCACAACTACACGTCCATTAAATCCCCCCAGGGAAGGTGACTCCCTGCTTCTTATCCATCAGCTCCTCTTCACTGCCACCACCATTCAGCTCCTGACAACCAAAAGGCTCCCCAACACTCAGTCCTACCCATCCCAGATGCTGGCAGCAGTTTTCCTGCTCACTCTGGCTCCCAGCCCCTCCTGCTCATTGCCCACATTGCAGGCACTGCTGTAGGTGCTCTTCTGTTGGGACTCTGAGCCTGACCCAAAAAAAGCCCTAACCTGACTGTTCTCATGGGCTTCCCTGGTTTCTGACCCACCAAGAACTCTCCTGTCCCAGACCAGGGACCCAGCACAGACCCAGAATACAGAAGAGCTCCTGCAGGGCTTGTCCCTGGGTCTGGCAGAGGCCTGCCCCTGGTGCCCCCAGCCAGCACAAGGCTGCTGCTACTCTGCCCAGCTCCCTGTCCAGAATCCAGGGAATTCCCCTGCTCCAAACCCAGCTCTGGCCACAGCCCAAGGTCACGAGGGGCTGATGTCTCCTATGACCCGGGAGTGATGGGTGTCCTCACGCAGCTCCTCAGCCCCTGCTGCAGCCAGACCCCAGAGCTCCCAGCAGTGCAGCCCCAGGCCCCAGGGCTGCTCTGTGCTCAGATGTCCACGGTGGTCACCACTGACAGCCCTGGAGCCCAGGCAGAGCTGCCCCCGCACGGGCAGCATTTCTGCCAGGGTGGTGCCAGGCACAAGGGCAAGCACAGCCCAGGAGAGGGGCTCCAGCCTGGCCCTGGAGAGGGGCTCCAGCCTGGCCCTGGAGAGGGGCTCAGGCTCTGCCAGCAGCTCCCACAGCCCTGGCTGCTGGGAGAGCCCTGAAATGGGAAGGGAGCAGACAAAACACAGTACAGGCACTGATGATTACAGGGCTGGGATATGTTAATGCTGAGCTATAATGAAGATGCTCCAAGGCAAGAGGAAATTAATTTTAGAAGCTTCCCTGCCCACAGCTGGCTCCCCATGCCAGCAGGAAGCCATGTGGGAGCCTGTCCAGCTGCCCCAGGCACTCCCCAGCAAGGGGGTTGTGTTTGCAAACTGTCCCAGCTGGGAAGTGTGGAGGGCTCTATTGTTCCTGCTGAACAGAGGAGCAAAGCCAGCCCTGGACACAGCCTGGGAGCACGGGGACACAGCATGTGCTGGCTCCCCACACACACATCCACTGCTCCCCCTGCTCTTCACAGCCCCTGGGAGCCAAGGGGAGCTCCAGGCTCTCCTGTGGCCCTGTCCAAAACAAAACAACTTCACTGGCCGAGTCACAGGATCATCAGAGACTCACAGAGTGGTTTGGGTAGAAAGGGCACTTAGAGCTCATCTTGTTCCACTCTGCCATGGGCAAGGACACTTCCACTCAACCAGGCTGCCCCAAGCCCCATCCAACCTGGCCTTGGACAAGTCACAGGAATTGGAGAAGGAGCAAAATGATGAACAGCTTCTCTTGTCTGTGCCTTGGAGTGGGAATGAGGGATTGGGGAGCAGGCACCCATGGAGCTGCAGGGTGCTGGGTGCACGTGGCTGGCAAAGATCTGTGGGCTCTGGGGGTTTCCTGTCTTTTCTTTCCCAAACCAGTGCCAAGTTCATTCCCCGTGGGGCAGCCACTCAGCCTGGAACACATGTGACCCACTTCACTGCCTTTGTGTCACCTTGCCAAAAAGGTGACACAGTTTGATCCCCAGGAGAGCCTGCAGCCAGCAGTGCCACGTGCTCCCTGGCAGGACACAGTCCTGCTGCCAGCCAGCACTCACTCACCCCTTTCCCTCTTACATCCAGCACTCACTCACCCCTTTCCCTGCTGCTCCCAGCACTCACTCACCCCTTTTTCTCCTGCTCCCAGCACTCACTCACCCCTTTTCCCCCCGACTTCTGGTCGAAGGGCACCATGGTGATGCGCTTCGATTCCCTCTGGTAGGTGCAGTAATGCTTCACCCAGGAAGTGCCAAAGTGACCTGCAGAGCAAACACAGGGTTCATGCCCAGAACAGTTCCAATGCCCTCCCATCAGAACCCTCTGTGTTTAACCATCCTTTCACATGCCAGACTGCTGTACCTAACAGACTTTCATGGGGCACTGGCAGTGATTCTCCCTGGCTGCCACATTCCCGCTCATGGGTCAATCCCTGTCTCCCTGCATCAGCCTTTGTGCCCTGTCCTGGCAAACCCCCTCCCCAGGCAGCCACCCCCCGTTCCCCAGCCCAACACCTACGCTTCTCCTGCACGTAGAGATACCCCTCCATGGTGTAAGGGCTGATGTTTTTGTGCTCATGGGGATTCTCCTTCATCTTCTTCATCAAAGCTTCAACCTCTGACCTGGTTCCTTCAAAGCGATTTCTTGTCTGCGAATTAAAACAGGAATGTCTTCTCCAGTGCAGGGACCCATGCCTGGCTCTGCAGCACACGAGGTGGGGCTGGTCCCTACAGCCCTGTGGGAAATGGGACTGGGGAGCCCAGGGGCAGCCACAGGGCGGGTCTGCTTCCTGGGCCTGAACTTAACTAAAGCAAAAATATTACAACAATTGGAAAGACCTTCCAGAACTTTAAGGGGTCTCACAAAAAGAGGGAGAGTGGTTTTTTACATGGGTCAATAGTGATAGGACAAGGGAAATTGATTTAAACTAAAAGTGGAGAGATTTGGATTTGATATTAGGAAAAGATTCTTCCCTGAAGGTGGGCAGGCCCTGGCACAGGTGCCCAGAGCAGCTCTGGCTGCCCCTGGATCCCTGGCAGTGTCCAGGGCCAGGCTGGACAGGTCTTGGAGCAGCCTGGGACAGTGGAAGGTGTCCCTGCCATGACAAAGGGTGGAATGAGCTTTAAGGTCCCTTCCAACCCGAACCAGTCTGGGATTCTGTGATTAAAATACACCAGAAGGTGAGGTGGCTCTGGAGACAGACAGCAATGGGCATAGGGACACCCTGGGCATGGGGACAGCCCGGGCACAGGGACACCTTGGGCACACTCACATTCTGGATGCTGATTGTCAGCTCTGTCTTGAAATCACTGAAGTCCTTTGCCAGCTCGTAGCCATGGTGGTAGAACGTGAACAGCCCCTGCAGAAAGGCCAGCAGCTGCATTGGGAAAAAGCAAATGGAGATGGTCAGTAGAGCCCCAGAGCTGCACCCAGAGCCACCAGTGCTGAGGGGAGGGGGCCCTGCAGCCCCTGGAGTGGAGGGGCTCCCTGGTGGGCCCTCTGTGAGAGGGGCTGTGGGGTGAGGCTGGACCCCTGGCCCCTGCACTGCCACGGCTCCCCATTTCACCCGTTTCACCACACCACCCCAGTTTTGTGCAGGCTGAGAGCTCACTTACAGGTTCCACAAACTCAAACATCTTCCTCTCCTGCACCTCCTGCACCTTGAAGACGTATTCCAGGGAGACCTCGTAGAAGTGCTGCCGAACCAGGTCCACCTGGCTGTCTGCCTGCAGAGGGTTGGAGGGGAAGCAGAGCTCAGGAAGGACCAGAGCACACCTGGCTCTGATGGGAAACTCCCAGGCAGAGCAAACCCAGCTCCAGCCCCCAGCCCCAGCTGGAGGGATGGCGCAGCAATAAACATAAACCTGATCCACCTGAGCAAGCTCTTCCTTCAGCTGAGAAAAATGGGTGTTCTCACTCATGTTCTCACCTCCCCAACAGCTGGGTAGAAAACATGCAGCAGAGGTGAGAAACATGGAAAGCACTGTGAACTCGAGGAGAAAAGGTAACTTTCCCTTTTCTGGAAAGCACTGCCCCTCGCCAGGGACCCACAGCCACATTTCACAGCCCCACACGGAATCCTGTTTCTAAGGTAACCCCTCCCTCGGTGGGAACGGGAACCAGCCCTGAACTGGGAGCTGCTTCCAGCGGGCTGCGAGCTCCTCCTGCCCGCCCGGCAGCAGCGGCAGGGGCGGCTGGGGATGCCGGCAGATGGCACCAGCAGCCAGCGCAGCGCCGGCACCCGACTGCATCCCAAACGCATCCCGACTGCATCCCACACACATCCCGACTGCATCCCACACACATCCCGACTGCATCCCACACACATCCCGACTGCATCCCAAACACAGCCCGACTGCATCCCAAACACAGCCCGACTGCATCCCAAACACATCCCGACTGCATCCCAAATACATCCCGACTGCATCCCAAACACATCCCGACTGCATCCCAAATACATCCCGACTGCATCCCAAATACATCCCGGACTGCATCCTACACACATCCCGGACTGAATCCCAAACACATCCCGACTGCATCCCGGAGTGAATCCCAAACACATCCCAAACTGAATCCTGAACAGAATCCCACACTGCGACCCGCACACATCCCAGACTGAATTCCAAACAGAATCCCAAACAGAATCCTGCACACATCCTGGACTGAATCTCAAACAGAATCCCGTGTGCATCCTAAACACATCCCAGACTGAATTCCGAAGAGAATCCCTCACACATCCCCAACAGAATCCTGCACAGAATCCCACGCTGCATCCCAAACACGTCCTGCACAGGATCCCACACAGGATCCTGCACACATCCCATTCCTCATCCCTCCTGGACCCCGTAGGGCATCTCCAGGCAGCCCCACAGGCCGTGCTCTGTCCAGGGCACAGGATCACACCTCTGACAGCCACGAGTGGACCCTTCCCTCCACAGCCAGAACTCCTTCCACCCCCATGCCCCATATCAGCACCTCAAACACCAACTAAGCCGAGGGCTCAGAGGTCATTTCAAAGCCACCATTCCCTGGAACACCTGGGTGCTCCCACATGGGAAGTTCTTTACAAACCCCAAGGACAAGGCTGGCCTGCAGGCACACCTGCCCAGACCCTGAGCCCTCCTCAGCCCTGATTTGCTGGAAGATGATCACCTGTGCCCCAGGTACTTCTGCTCTCAAGTCCCCTGCTCTGCGGGGCACGGTCCCACCACTGGGTACAGGAGCCCACCAGTGCCCCCAGTAAGGGATCAGCAGCACACCAGCACCATGCCCAAAGGCACAGACACACATCCTGCAGGACCAGCCCAGCTCTGGGCCAGCACAAGGAATTCCAGACTCGAAAGAAGTGATTGAAAACTCGGCATAGTCATCCAGCAGGAGCACTGTCACCATAGCTAACCACGTCCTCAATCACTGATGGCTCTTAAAGAGTTTAAGCCTGATCCCTTCTCCCCTGGAGCACAAAGCAGAGCAGCCACTTGCAGAGGAGACCAGACATCCATGATTTGTGCTGGCACATGGGAAGCCTGCAGCAGAACCAGTTTCTTTCTGTTACACTCTTTAATTATAAACCTCTCTCCTTTTTGATTGCTATCCATTTTGGGATCTCTCTGATTTACTCACCAAGAAGGCTCCATATCCTTTCATTACAGGAAAAGGGGAAAACCCAGCACCCGCAGCCAGAGTGAGGGGAAAAAATGAGTTTACAGCCAGGAGAACCATTGTTAAAAGCTGTGTGAGGCATTCAAAAAGCTCTCCACGCTCACAGCCAGACATGGAAACTGAGGCTGCTCTCACCTCCTGAAGCTGGGATTCTTTCTTCTTGGAAGACAAGTTCAAGTGTTTTTCTAGGACACCACAGTATTTCTCAGTCTCCTTGTCGTATTTCTTTTTGGCATCCTACAAAACAGGACACAAAGTGTGACACTGAACACGACGGTCCCAGAGCAGCTGTGACAGCATCCCCATGGCACCGGGCAGGATGGCAGTCCCAGGTGGGAGCCAACACGAGACAGGACTTGAGGGCAGCAGCTGGAAGCAAGTGAGGCTGCTTTTATCTGCCAGCATCAGGCAGCTACAGGAAAGCAGTTTATGCCAAGGCTGGAGGGAACCCCTCCTCTATTCCTGGGGCCCAGTGCTTGGTAAAACATCCAGATCCAAAAACCACAGAGCAAGGAAAGTGCTTTGTAAGCAGAACATGGTCACAAATCCACATCCCACCCCTGCCACCCCTTGCAAGAGCTTCTCCTCTGTGTCACGGGGGACAGGGACACAGCACCTCGAGCTGTTTGTGGCAGCAGCATTAAGGATGCCAACTTCACTTTCCTTTGCACCCCTGTGCCAGCCTGGCCACCCCAAGACGCCAGGACCCAACCCATGCCAGCAGGTGCCTGCTGCAGGACTCCTCTCTGTGGTTTGTTTTCAGCTGCCCGGGGCCGGGCTGGGCACCACTGCCGTGCCCAGCACTGGCACGAGCTGCTTGCAGGCAGCAGCAGGTTGTTATAACAACAGGGGAGCCACAGACACTGGTTTTCATTTCAGAACAAAGGCAGGAAAGCAAGAGGGGGGGCCAGGCTGTCTCACAGCCACCCTCAGCCTCACCGGTGCTTCCCTGCCCTGCCTGAAGCGTCCGAGTTCCCGTGCAGCCCCCAGCAATGCCTCGGGGTGGGCAGTGCAGGCTGGGGGACTCAGGAAAATGTGAGCCCCTCCAAGAAAATCCTAATTCTTCCTTGGAGTAAGGAAAAAGTTCACTTCGGCTGGCATGCAGCTCTTTGCCCTTTGGCTGTGGGTGAACTCAGAACACTACTGAGGCACTTCCCAGGAGCTGGATCGCCCCGTGTCCATCCCGCAGCAGCACACAGCCTCCTCCCATGCCCGAGCCCATCCTGCAGTGTGCCAGCTCCTGGCCAGCTCCGGGAGCAGTGGCTGGGTTACCTTGGCAGCCCCGATCTGCTCCTTGCGGAACTTCTCCAGCGGCGTGATCAGCACCTCGCTGGCGTTCTCGATCTGGGGGCAAAGACAGGCACAGCTCACCTGTGCTATCCACAGCCTTTTCCCTGGAAACCCCCCTCCCCCTGGCCCCAGAACCCCCCAGGCTTCACCCCTCCATCTCTGCACACCTCTGAGCCCCCTGCAGCAGCACCGGCCGCTCTCCGACAGCTACACTCCATTCCTGACGCTTTTCAGTGTTTCCCCACCGAGCCACCCTCTCCCTCCTCTGCCCTCCCCTGCCAGGCGAGGGAAGGAGCACCGGGGCTGGCAGTCACTGTCACCACGGTGCCCCAGGTGCCACCACCCCCTGCCCAGGACAGCCGGGGCCGTACCATGCGCATCCGCTCGTCTTCCAGGTTCCGCAGCACCGTGGCAAACTCCTGCAGAGACTTGGCTGGAAGGGACACAGTCAGCGTTGAACATCCAGTTTTTAAAGAAAGAGGCTGCACTGAGGGGCTCTGCCTGTGTTTTGCGTGGGGAGGTTTGGGTTTTTATTATCTTTGCTCTCTCCCTAGAAAGGTTCCTGCCGCCTACACTGGCAGCAGAGCATCCCCAGGGCCAGCCTTCCTCCTCCAGACAGCAACATCCTCAGCTCAACCCTGCCCTGCCCACAGCCAGTCCCCAACCAGCCCCACAGCACAGCACACGAGGGGCAGCTCCCCAGCAGGGGCACAGCACCAGGGAGACTTGGGTGAGCAGCTATTTCTGCTGAGAGACTGGGCACAAATAAACAAGCACAGTTAAATCAGGGCTAAAGCTTCTTTGCTCTGCTGGCTCCAGACGATGTGCACAATAAGCTCTAGAAGTTCAGCTGGGGCAGGAGCAGCATGAGAGAGGGAAGAGGCTGAAACCACTGCCCTGTGCCAGGAGAAGCTCTGTGGCTGAGCCAGGCTTAGTTCAGAGAGCCCTGCCAGGCTCGGCAGCGCTGATTCCCTCAAGCACAGGATTCTGTGTGACACTGCTGCTCCTCTGCTTCAGAGCACAGCTCCTGGCAGGGTATCCAGCCACAAGCACCTCCAGATGCTCCTCTCCAGTGCAAAACATGCAGCTAACTGAGGTGGTTTCAGATACAGGCAATCTTCTCCCTTTCCTATCTGGCAGGCACAGATTTAGGCCAAGAAGCAACAAGTGATCCCCTGGGGAAGGCTTTGCTGCTGTTCAGCCAGGAGGAATGAGGCATTTCCAGCAGAGAAATTCCCTCGGTGTCCTGGAGTGAGTTTCCCTGCCTGCCCTGCTCAGGGAAACTCCAGGCAGTGGCTGCAGGAGCCCCAGGACTCACCTATGCAGATCTCATCGTCGGTCTCTGCGTCGCCGATGCAGCGGAATTTGAACTCGTTGAGGGAATCGGCGAACTTGCGCTTGGCGGCCGACAGGTCTGTGAGAGCAGGAGCAGGAACACACGTGGGAAAGTGCCCCGACAGCAGGGAGCAGGCAGACACACATCCCAGCCAGGAAATACCCACAGAGGCACCCTGCCACCAGGCAAGCCCCAGAGCGCTGCCCCTCTGCACCCACCCCAGGGACAGGGCTCTGTGGGGTCCCTGCCAGCACCCCCACAACACCCTACAGGAGATGAAACTCCAAAATACCAAAAGAGCCACCCCAGAGCTCAGCCCCAGAGCCACGGGGCAGCAGCAAATGGTGGCACACAGTGGCACTGCCCCCCGAGAGATGGCACCTCTGCCATGCTGCTGCCCCGCGGAGGGAAGGCAGAGCACAGAGCTGCTTTGCTTCCCGAGCTGCAGATTCCCTCTGAGGTCTGGATCCTATTAAGTTCTTACTCACAGTGACCTGAGTGGATCCAGGACTGGCTTTTCCAGGCAGCCTTTTAACCTGGCACACACAGACAGTGCTGGGCACCGTGAGGCCACCACAGGCCCCGTGTGGCTGCAGCACTGCCGGTGCGAGGAGCTCAGTGTTTGCTCCCCGTGCATTTCTTCACTCAAAGCCCAAAATTCCATGGGCTTTTCCCCTTCCCAGCACGGGTGGAAAATGTGTGTGCACGCAAAGGCTGTTTCCTCCTCCCAGACACCAACAGCCAAGAGATAACCACACCAGAGTCCAAGTGTTTTGCCTTCCCCGTGGGATAAGGGAGTTGGCAACTCTCTCCAAGCATTAAAGCTGCTGTCCCGGTATCGCTGCTGCCAGCCCTGGGTTAATCCTGCCCAGTTCAGTCCTGGCTGCCTGCACACAACTGCTTCCTAAGGCAGCAGGAAATCACCCAGCCAAGGCAGGCAGGGAGAGGGAAACCCTGGGAGCTATCCCAGTGGGAAAGTACAGAGGGGGCTTCTTCACGGAGAAGGTTCACACATAACGGGATTTGCACTTTGCTCCCTGGAGGATGGAACGAGCATGGCTTTTACACCCTTCCCATGCCTGCAGCTGCCAGCAGTCTCCACTGGCACCTACAGAAGCAAGATATATATTTTAATGAAAATTCCCAGGTGCTCCTGGGCAGGGTTGAGAAGAGGGACTCGGGAGGGTGGGAGGGTTTGTTCCAGCTCAGCACAGGGCTGAGCAAAGGGCACTGGCACAGTCCTGTGCAGCTGTTCCTGCTCCATTCCATGCCCGTGCTGGTGTCTGCAGCAGAGCAGCCTCCTCCCCTCACCAGAGCTTCTTGGAGCAGCCCCAGGGCTCGGGGACTCTCACCCAGTCCCTCCTGCCTGGCCTGGAATAACCACAGAGATGATGTTAATGATCTAAGGAGCCATTTCCTCTCCCCCAGCCCCCTCCCGAGCCTTTGGCCACCTTCCATGTGCCACGTCCCCACCTGAACCAGGCCTGACGTGACACCCCTCGTGTCCTTCACTGCTGCACCCCAGAGCTGGAGGCTGCTGCAGCACAGGGATGAACACCTGGGGGAACTGAGCTCCCCAGCCCGGGGCAGGGCCACCCTCTCCAGGGACACCCTCTGCTGCACCTGAGAGCGAGGGGCAGGGCAGGGCTCTGGGACCAGGCAGGAGCCAGAGCAAAGCCCAGAGCAGCACTGGCAGCAATGGCCCACGGTGCTTATAAATAGGCAAGGGAGAGGCAGCGGGAGAGGGAGATAACTCCTGGAGTGATAAAGGATAAAATTAGCAGCAGGATCGGCCAGGGAAGGAGAGAGGGGCACCCATGTCCACCCTGTGGGGCCCCACTGTCCTCCCCAAGCCACTGCCACCCCAGATTCCCCTCTTCCTGGGACCCCTCAACTACATTTTGGGACAACACCCCTGCAGTGGAAGCAGGACGGCTCAGGGGGAACAGGGCAGCCCCTGGATGAGCCTCAGCTCCTGAGGGTTCTTCTTCCCCAGGTCTGTGGACAAGCAAACCCAAAATCCTGCAAAGGCTCACAGAATCTGCTGCTTCCTCTCACACACGAGCAAAGCCACCCAGACACTGCACATGAGCCACAGCAGGGCTGCACCAGGGGCTGGCGGGTTTTCCTTCCAAGTTCTCTGCTGGCTTGATCAGTCAACCACAGCATCAGGGAAAGCCACCACAAAAAAAGCCAGAAAAATCCTTCTGCCTGAGCAACACAACCAGTTGGGGCTGCAGGTCTCATCATCATCATCATCCTCACCTCCCATGGCTCCCTTGTCCCACCCGGGCTGGTGAGGATGGGACAATCCCTTCAGGAAAGTCCCCTTGACAGAAAACTGGCACACCCAAGTCCACCTGCACAGCTGCAGCCACCAGGGATGTAAAACAATGCCCTTTTAAAAAGTGATGCATTCTCCCCATCCACTGCATCCTCAGGAACAGCAGGGAGGGGGACAGCTCCCAGCAGGTCAGAGGGCAGCAGCTTTTCCTGGGAGCAGCCTCAACACCCCCTCTGCCTGTCCCTGCTCCCTCACAGCCAGCCCAGGGCTCTCCCCACCTTCCTCCCTCTGCAGCCGGGCAATTGCTGGCTGAATTCCACCCCAGCCCCACACCTCCAGCTCCAGGGCTGCCCCCAAACCTGGCTGAAGGACCTGCTCCAGCCCCAGGAATCCTGCAAGGGACCAGCAGCAAGGGAGCAGTCGTGCTCCCTGTGTCCCCCTCCTCCTCCTCCTCAGCTACTCAGAGTTTAATCCTTCTGGGAAGTGGTTGCTGTTACTATAAGGAGACTGAAGTGGTTGCTTCTTACATTAAAAGCCTCTTCCAAAGGAATTTGGAAGTACTGCAAAAGGCTGTTTTTAGGAGGATTGTGTCCTGATTTCCCACCCCTCCTCCATGAGTGCAGCACCCCGGGCACTATGGGGTGACCCTACTCAGCCAGGTCTGCAGTCAGCACCCCAAAAACAACGGGTAGGACGCTGAGGGGAACCACAACACATCAAACTGAGATGTCAGGAAGACAAATGTGCCCCCTGCCTGGTCCTGTGCTGGAAAGATCAGGTCAGCCAGGGCGAAGTGACACTGCTGGCTCAGGTGGGGGCTCTCCCCAGAGCTGACTGCAGCCAGTCTGCTGCATTTGCTGCAAGGGCAGAAAGCTCTGGCTCAGCTGGACCCAGGGCAGGGCAGGAGCAGCAGGATGGGTGGTTCAGGTTAAAGACAAGCCTGCTGCTGAGTCTGGCCATGAAGGGTTAATGCTGCCAGAGAGGGGGAGCAGAGGATGCTGCTGCTCCTGGCTCTGGGCTCACTCGGAGCAGGATTTCTACACTTCCTGCAAAGAAAACTGCTTAACAGCCTGTATTTACTGTTCAAGTGGACAACAGGAACTGAGACTCCTGCCCCTTCCTTCCCCCGCAGCAAAGAGCAGCAGAGCAGCAGAACAGACTGTCTGTCCCCTGCAAGCCCCACACAGGGACAGGAGGACAGTGCCAGTCCCCAGCCCCTCTGCCCCAAGCAGGGCAGGCCTGGGGTGTCACCACTGTCAGAATCTGTGCTATTGATGATCCCGAGATTGTAGAAAGTCTCTGTCTGTCAGCCCCATTGCCAAAGCAGAAGCCATAATTGGTCTGTGCTGTTTCAAGGTTGTTTATTCTGTTTATCTCTCACATGTTCTGCTGCCCTGCCGCAGCTCTGTCCTGCAGGGCAGCGTGTGGGGCTCTGCCCTCAGTGGGATGGTACAAACATTAAATACCACAAACTACCTGTGCTGGATTTACAATAACGTGCCAATATCTGTCACCTACGTTGGACAGTGTGTCCCCAGCCTAAACCAACAGAAAAATGCCAACACCACAGTGAAACATGGAGGGCATGAAGAAGGAGAAAAAGGACAAGACACACCCAATTTCCTCCATCTTGTCCCCTTTGGACCCCTAACCTAGAATCCTAAAATTTTACTTTTGCACCCGTGCCACACTTAATTATTACTGATATCAAACCCTCAGAGCTGGTAATTCATCCTGTAAGATTGAAAACTCTTTTCCATGGACAGAGATCACAGACAGTGTCACCTGCCCAGCCCCAGCGGCACTGGGGTCAGCACTGAGCGTCAGGGCAGCGTCACAAACGCTTCATTTGCTCCAGAAGGTTCAAATCCCCTCTCTGCGCTTCCCAGCAAGGTCAGCAAAGCCCAGCTCCATGAGACACTGCTGTGCTCTGGGCCTGGCCCAGCCCCAGAGTCACTTCCACACTGAATTAGCACTGATTTGTTTATTAAACAGCCTCTCCACCAGGTGGTTGGAGTTAATCAGTGATTTAGGAAGGGACGGCAGCTGCTGGCAGGTTCCCCCTCTGAATCATCATGAGCAAATATACAAAAGCAGATGGGCAGAGCCCACCCCACCTCCAGCACAGCTTCTGTCCCGTGTTCTGCACAACAGCCCGTGGAGAGGCTGCCACAGCCTGGCACACGCCACAGATTGAGGTTACGGGGTGCCAGAGACAGCAAGGTGCCCCCAAGGAGCAGGGCACGGGCACAGGGGACTGCACAGTCCCTGCAGTCACCCCAGGCCGGACCCCAAGGCATGGAGAGCATCGCTGACATGGCCCCACAGCCCCCCAGACCCCATTTTGGTGCCTTTTCCACACACACAGCCTCCAGCTGAGCCTTGTTCCAGCAGCACACCCAGCCAGGCCAAACCCCAGCGCTTCACTTTTGCCACGGGGAGTTTATAAGCACACATTCTGCTTCAAGCAGAAACCCCAAAACTGCTCAGAGTGGGAATCCAGGGCATCCCTCTGGCTGCCCTGGGACCCTGGCAGGGGTCAGGAACCCCCTGTACAGAGCCCCCAGAGACACTGGCTGTGATCTCTGTCCATGGAAAAGAGTTTTCAATCTTACAGGGTGAATTACAAGCTCTGAGTGTTTGATAAGAGTAATAATTAAGTGTGGCACAGGTGCAAAAGTAAAATTTTAGGTTTCTAGATTAGGGGTCCAAAGGGGACAAGATGGAGGAAATTGGTGTGCCTTGTCCTTTTTCTCCTTCTTCATGCCCTCCATGTTTCACTGTGGTGTTGGCATTTTTCTGTTGGTTCAGGCTGGGGACACACTGTCCAACGTAGGTGACAGATATTGGCACGTTATTGTAAATCCAGCACAGGTAGTTTCTGGTATTTAATGTTTGTACCATCCCACTGAGGGCAGAGCCCCACACGCTGCCCTGCAGGACAGAGCTGCGGCAGGGCAGCAGAACATGTTAGAGATAAACAGAATAAACAGCCTTGAAACCAGCACAGACCAATTATGGCTTCTGCTTTGGCAGCGGGGCTGAAAGACAGAGACTTTTTACAATCTCAGAATCATCAATACCTCAGATTCCAACAGCTCAAACCTGAAGCCCTGCCCGAGATGCCCGAGGAGGGCAGGTCCAGGGGGTGCCCCAGCTCTGGCTCAGCAGCCAGGGGAGTGTGGGCACTGCTGCAGCCAAAGCATCCCCATCTGCCCCATCCCCAGACTCAGCCTGGCTCCGTACGGCAGCGCTGGCCAGAGGGACACAGGACCCTTTGTGTGCTGAATGGCACCATTGACCAGGCTCACACAGCAGATCAGAGCCCAGCAACACGCTGAAGACCTCAAATATTGCCACGGTATTTTAGGAGATAAAGGTTCTGCGCTTCGTGAAAAACAAAGTTATCCCTTGGAAGGACTGCCTGGCTGCACAGCTAAAATTATCCCCCACTGCCCACCAGCCCAGCACCCCGGCCACGTCATCCTGCCTCCCCCAAATCAATAATGCTTGGAGTTACCTTGGGAGCTTTGCCAGGCCAGGACGTTTCTGCAAAGCCTCCCCAGATTCCTGATGGAAGGCACTGGAGATCCAAGGGAAATGCAGCCAGAAGGACCATCAGGGCCAGTCCTGCACGGCCAGTGTGACATCCTGCAGCAGGGCCAGGGCTGCAGCAGCACCAAGGCAAGAAGCCACTTCCTTCAACTCCCTCTGCTGTAGCCATTCTCCTGTTTTCCCCTGGTTTGAGGGAGTTGATGGTCAGCTGGAACCCTTGCCCTCCTGTCCCAGGTCTCCAGCATGAATCAGCCCTGGCCTTCCTCAGGCTCTGGAGCCCTGAGCCCAGTGCTGGGCCTGCCTTGCCACAGGGGCAAAGGTCTCGCAGCCTCTCTCCATCCTTCCTGTTCAGCTTTTCTTAGCACTTGCCCATCAAGTCACACTGCAACAAAGCCACTGTGGTGAGTCAGATCTCTGTCTCACAGCGGCTGAGACACTGCAGGAACCCAGCTTGTGCAAACAGCTCTGCCTTTCCCCCTCGGAGTGGCACCAGGGCTGTGACACTGGCAGGAGAGAAGCTGGTACAGGCAGCGGGGATGGGTTAATAATGCAGCTGATGAAATGTCCCTGACACAGTTAATGAAGTGCCCCTCACCAAGGCTCCCACCTGAGGGACTTCAGCACTGGACATGTGAACCATCAAGCCACGACCTCCCCACCCCACCAGGAAAGGAAGACTTGGGAGACTCCCACCTGTCCCGCGTGGAAACCCTGGAGGATGTTCTCCACTCGCCCGAGCAGCCCTTTTCTGCAGGAACCACTCCAAAGTGAAGCGCTCTGTCTTGTGCCCAGCACAGCCTGGCCCTGCCCCTGCTCTGCATTAATCAGGTTATTTTAACGAGCTGCAGCAGCTCCTGGCTCAGAGAGCACCGTGGGCAGAGGTGCTGATGCCGGGTGGGACGAAGGCAGCGATGGCAGCTGGAGCCACAGGTGCCAGGCAGCAGAGCCTGCCCTGCCTGCAGCCAGGACACGCAGGAAACAAAACCCAGGAATGATGTAAACCACCCCCGGAGAGGCTCCCCATTCCTGGAGAGCCTGAGGAGACAGATGTCTGCAGCTGCAGGGAGGCACAGCCCAACACCAGTCCTCACTCCCTGCATGGAGCACTGGGGCTCAGAAACACGGGGCTGCCAGAGCCCTCCTGCAGCCCTGGCACCCACTGCACACCCCCAGGATGGCCCTGGAAGACACGGGGCTCGAAGCCAGGTACCACCACCCTGGCAGGCAGCTTCCAGCTGAGCACCACCGTGCAGAGAACCAGCACAGGGGCTCAGCAGAGCCCTTGGTGACCCCTGCCCAGGGGCCTTCCTGTGCTCTGCACGGACATGGCAACACCCCAGAGCTCCCACAGCCCCCAGAGCATCCGTGCCTGCAGCTCCTGAGGGGCACAGCCCCCTGCCCCCAGCACAGGGCAGCACCCCCCAGATGCCATCCCCTTGCGCTGGACACGGAGCCTTTCGTGTACTTCGCAGCACAACAAAATAAAACGGCATTTCTCCACGTCCCCACCCAGCTCCCATGTCTGGCACTTTTCCCTGTGCTTATTTTTGTTCACATCCTGGTGTTGTTTGATGGCAGAACCCCCCGGCCCGTCCCAACCTGCAGCAGAGTCTGCCAGGCAGGGAGCCAGGCGTCGCAGCAACAGGAGCTCAGGGGGGCTCCAAACAAAATCAAACGCAAATATCCACCACTCCAACACAGAGGAGGGATGCATCCAAACAGCAAACACGGGCAACAGCTTAAGTGCCTGTAAAACATCAGGGATGTGGTAATGAAATGGAAAATTACCGCCCCGGCTGGCATTTCCACGGGCACACAATGTGAGGAAGCAGCAGTGAAAATCCCTGTGGCACAAGCAGGCCAGGGATTTGGGCACAGTGCTGGCTCAGAGAGGGATGTCAGACCTGCTGAGCACAGCTGTCCCTCTGCACCGAGTGCCCGACCTTCACACCCCATCCCTGACTGCTGTTCCCAAAACCAGCATTGACCAATATCACCTTTCCCCTCCACCTGCACACTGCCCCACTGCCCTGCCCCAGGCAGGTCATGGAAATGCCTCCAGCCTTACACCTGGGAGTAAAGTGCCTCTGAGGGCAGGATGGAAGTGTTTTACTCACAGCTCCACACTGCCCCAGTTCCCTCACTGGGGAGTGCAGGTCAGTCCCTGTCGGCACCACACCGCTCCAGTAATTGCAGCTTCTCCTCCAAGAGCCAGGAGAGGTTCAGGTTGGGCATCAGGAGAAATTTCTTCCTGGGAAGAATGGTCAGGTTTTGGAAGGGGCTGCCCAGGGAGGTGGTGGGGCCCCCGTGCCTGGAGGTGCCTAAAGAAGGACAGGACGTGGCACTCTGTGCTCTGGGCTGCTTGACAAGACAGTGACGGGTCACAGGTTGGACTTGACAATCTTGGAGGTCATTTCCATCCTCAATCATCGTGTATTTCTGTGATTCCTCTCCAAACCTTGGCACAACCCACAGGAAGGCTGGAGATGACTTTACCCTTGTTACCACAATATTTCATCGACTGGAGCCGGGAATCACATTTCATTAGGACAGAATGCCCTGCCTGAGACAGCTAATCGATTTAGAGGACACTAATCCACAAGAAATTTGCTCCTGACCCAGGCAATGCCCATTAGTGGAGCAGAAGGGGGTCTGGCAGGGGGGCTGTGGCAGAATCCCTGCCAGACCCCGCCAGGCAGAGCAGATTGCCTCAGGCACACTCCAGCTTCTGGATTAGTTAGTTATTAAACCTAATTAGCTAATAGGTGGGCCCAGGGAGCCCGCTGGATTTCTCAAGGGGCAGGCACCAAAGCATTGGGGTCCCCAGGGGGCCCAGAGACCCCCGTGCCCCAGGTGGGGAGGGCACCAAGGCCCTGTCCCTGTGGGCAGGAAGGACAGGAGGCTTTCCTGGCACATCCCAGCCAGGCCATGGCACGGGGCAGTGCCCCCCTGTCCCCCCTGCCCTGTCCCCATCCCAGAGGCAGCAGCTCTTGCCCACAGCCAAGCTGGGGTCAGCTCCCAGCCCCTCCAGAAGCTGTCCTGCACAACCTCCTTCCTTCTCCTCCCAAGGAACCTGCGGAAATCCTTTTGTCGCCAGTGCTCCTCCACCTCAGCTGTAAGAACAGGAAATATCCCACTGTGCTCGCAGGAACATGAGTGGCAAGTGAGTCAATTTTTCCTGCTCTGGCAGGAAAAGAGAAATATAAATTCAAACCTCCAGCGGAGCACAGGGAGGCACGCAGGGTGAGCACGGGGATGCACAGCCCAAGGCGCAGCACAGAACCATGGAGCAGCTGAGGTGGGAAAAGCCCTCTGGGATTCTCACATCCTGCTGCTCCCCCTGCACTGCCAAAGCCAACAATCACCATTGGCGTCATCTGTAAAACCCCTGCAGGATGGTGACTCCACCACTGCCCTGGTAGCCTGTGCCAGTACCTGACCACCCTTTCCAGGAAGAAATCAGTGCCTTGAACCCGGGCTTTCCCCTAGAATTCGTGGGAGAGACACCCAAGGCTCTGCTCTGCAATGGCTGGGATTTTTGTGAAACATTGCTTAGCAACCAGCACCCAACGAGGGCATCGCTCTGGACAGACGCTGCTTCAGCGAGAAAGGGAATAAAAAACCAGCAAAGGGACAGAGGAGCAGGCAGTGTTAGGAAAGGCACACGCCAGCTCTTTTTACAGGTCACTCGGCCCAGAGAGCCCTTCACACCTCCCTCGCTGTGGATCATGGAATCCCAGACTGGTTTGGGCTCATCTCATTCCACCCCTGCCATGGGCAGGGCCATCTTCCACGGTGCCAGGCTGCTGCAAGGTGCAGAGAGCAGGGAAGGGTGGGCAGGCAGCCCCCAGCCCCTGGCCATGCCCACCGCTCCACGTGCCAGCCCCAGATGGTCCGGGGGCTGCTGAGCTTCCCACAGCTCCGGCTGCAAACCCGCCTGGCATCACGGCACAGACACTGCCCTCAGTGCCCATGGCGTCCCAGCACACCCCTGCACCCCGCAGTGCCAGGGCAGAGGAGCCCATGCCCAGCTCCTGCAAGCCACGCTGGAGATATCCTTGCCATTAACAGACGGGGTGATGCCCTAAGGATGCGCCCTGGGCAGGAGCCCACCAGCCCAGGGCCAGCAGTGCTCACACAGAGCAGGTGGGAGCACCTTTGGCGTGGGGGGCGTGCCAGGAAAACATCCCTGTTCCAGGAAAACTGAGAAAACACATCCCTGTCCCAGGAAAAGAAAACATCCCTGTCCCAGGAAACCTGGGAAAACATGGGTGTCCCGGTGGCGGTGACAGCCGCTGGCGTGCCCGGGGGAGGAGGAGGGGGATGATTCACAGCAGGGCTGAACAAGCTGTGCAGGTTTCCAGAGCTCCCCCTCGCTCTGCCTCCCCTCCCACCCACCACGGTCACGCTACAGCTACTCATCCCCGGGAAAGGGGGATGAAGGAACCCGAGCCCAGCGAGGGATGCCTGGCACAGCTCGTCCCCCACTGTCCCCCAACCTGTCCCCAAGCCTGTCCTCCCCCTATCACCTAGCCTGTCCCCGCCATGTCCCCCCCATGTCCCTCCATGTCCCCCAGCCTGTCCCCGATGTCCCTCCCATGTCCCCCAGCCTGTCCCCCAGCCTGTCCCCCATGTCCCCACCATGTCCCCCAGCCTGTCCCCCAGCCTGTCCCCCATCATGTCCCCCAGCCTGTCCCCCATGTCCCCCAGCCTGTCCCCCATGTCCCCCAGCCTGTCCCCCAGCCTGTCCCCCATCATGTCCCCCAGCCTGTCCCCCATGTCCCCACCATGTCCCCCCCATGTCCCCCAGCCTGTCTCCCCCCTGGACGCTGCAGGAGGGGTCCAGAACGCCCCAAACCAGAACCCCTGGGTGGGCAGGGCTGGCTGGGCCACGCTGGCACCGCTGCTGTCCCCGGACACTGTGTGGGGACCGAAGCCCCTGTGTGTGGTGCAGGAATGCCAAGCCCCGAGCAGCCCTGCCCTGCTTTGTGCAGCGATGCTGGCACGGCTCCTGGCACGCAGGGAGAGGCACACTGGGGTTTTAGGGTGCAAAGGGGTTGGTGGTTCCCCTTTGCCAGCCGGGGAGGGGTCTGGCAGACAGCAAGGACTTGCCCCACGCCATCCCTGGTACTTAATCAGCCGTGCCAACCTGCAGAGAGCACAGGGACCCGCGGGCACCGCGCCTCCCACCCTCCCGCAGCAACCATGGGAACGGCATTTCCTCACAGATTGCCCACGTCACTGCCAGCTGCCACAGCACAGCCAGGCAGGAAAGGGGAAACCTGAAAGGGAAACCTGGAGAGCCCACCGCTCCCAGCCCCTGTCTGGGGCACACGGGTGATGCCACACACACTGCAGGTGATGCCCCACATGCCACAGGTGATGCCACACATACTCCAATGATGCCACACACACTGCAGGTGATGCCCCACATGCCACAGGTGATGCCACACACACTCCAGTGATGCCACACACACTCCAGTGATGCCACACACGCCGCAGGTGATGCCACACACACCGCAGGTGATGCCACACACACCGCAGGTGATGCCACACACACTGCAGGTGATGCCACACACACTCCAATGATGCCACACACACTCCAATGATGCCCCACATGCTCCAAGATGATGCCACACATGCCACAGGTGATGCCACCCACGCCACAGGTGATGCCACAAAGCTCTCGGTCTGGCAGCACTGCAGAAACAAACGGAGACAGATGATTCAAGCTGTGCCAGCACATCTGCAGCCTTGTGAAAACAGCCTCCTGCCCCAAACCAGGCAAATCTGCTCCATGCTGGAAGCACGAGCAGGACACAGCTTGTGGGTGAGTGCTGGGGAACACAGGGACATCCAACCTGGCCCTCCACATCCCTCCCCAGGCCCCCTGCCCTGAGCCACTCCCTGGACACAGATGTGCACCCTCAGTCTCCACCAGCTCGGGCAGTGCCAGCCCCTGCCTCTCAGAGCTGCCCTTTATGCCAGGCCATGCCTGGGTTTAACCTGGCATGGGACACATGCTCAGCACAGGCCCCGTGGCTCCTCGGGGCTCTGTCCCCATCCCAGGGGGACAGAATATTGGGACACGTGCCCAGAGGTGCTCTGGGGCATGCTCCCAATGACAGCGATCTCCCAGCCCTGCTAACCAGCCTCTGTCAGCACAGTGTAAAAGATGCCATCGTGAGCATGGGCTCCTGTGCCCACCCAGACCCCAGTGCTCATGGGGCTCCCTGCCCTGCCCACCCAGACCCCGGTGCTTTGGGGCTCTCTGCCATGCTGCCCACAGGCACACCCAGCTCCAGCCCAGCCCCAGGTCTCACAGCACCCACCCAGTGCCCCCCAGGAGCCCACCCCGCCCTGCCTGGCCCCACCATCAGTGCCCAAACCTGCCGGCACCGTGGGGGGACCCCACGGTGCCGGCAGGTTTGGGCACTGATGGTGGGGCCAGGCAGGGATAAGTGTGCAGCCCCCCGAGCCAGCCCCTCCAGGGCTCACAGTGCAGACCCACCACCACAAAGAGCATCCCCCAAGCAGGAGTAAGTTCCTGCTGCTAATTTCCACTGGGGAGGAAGAGGAGGATCAGCTTGTGCTAAAACTGAAGCACGGTACTCTCACCTGTCCTAGCTCTCATTTGAATAAAATCCCAGACAAGTTATTAAAGATGTGGCTGCACAGGCCACACAGGTCATGCAAAGGAAGAGAAGTCCTTGGTGCCTCTGGCTCTGCTGGTGCAGCCCTGGCTGAGCCATAACCACATCCCTCCTCCACAGCTCCAAGTATTCCCTACACCAACTGTTTCCTACAGGAATGAAGAGGGGAACAATGCACCCTGGCACTGGAGAGCCACGTTACACCTGGAAAAAACCAAAGTAAATCATTTTAGCAGCCAAACCCAAAGCCACGTGCTTTCCCTGTGGTTTGCAAGGCAGAGGGAGAGCCCAGGCAGGCCTGGCTGTGCCCCAGCCCTGCTGGGGGGGCAGGCAGGGACCTCCCCTGCCCCTCCAAGCATGCAATGAGCTCCTTGGGAAACGCATGGGTGCTCCAGGAAATCCCCCCTGCGGCAAGGCAGCGATTCCCGGCGCTGGGAGCAGCACACCTGTGTCACCAGGTGTCACCAGGTGTGCCTCACTGGGCACTCAGCCCAGCACCATCCCAGAGCACAGCCCTGGCAGAACCCGGTGCCAGCGGTCACAGCAACCCAGCCTGGCAGCGGCTGCTGGATTTGCACCCTCCAGGGAGCACAACGCTCCTGCTCCTCCAGACTGGAGCCCGCAAAGCCCAGCGCTCTCCTGGGCAGGGCACAGCTCTGAGCACTCAGGGCTGCACCTGCACAAACAGGGGCTGCTCCCGCAAAGGCCAGACCTAAACCTCTGACCCTTGATCCCTCTGTGCAAAGCTGGCGAGAAGGTTTGGGCTGTGACTGCTTTCTTCAGGGGTCAGAAGAGCAGGAAGGATGGCAATAACGTAAGATGGGCTTTGGATTCCCTCTCCCCAGCACCAGACACCTGGGCACAAGGAGCTGGCACCGCAGATGGCAGCAGGTTACACAGCAGCCCCAGATGGATCACGCTCCAGCACACCCAAGGGTTTTCTCCCTGCAGAGGCACACGAGGGCACCTGGAGTGCACAGCAGCCTGTGCCTGCCTGCCCTTTGCCCAGCCGAGCCAGGGCTCCCTGACCCACTCCCAGGGGACCAAGCAAGCTGAACCATGGGGAGCAGGATGGCACAGGCAATGACAAAGTGGCAGAGTGGGCAATCCCCGTCACGTTTCCTTATCACCTGCCTAAGCCTTGCTTGTGTAAAAAGGGAATGAAGTAAACACGGTGCAAAAGTTTCACTTTCATTTCCAGTCTGTGGCAGATCCAGCGCCAGCTCCAGCCAGGACAGGCACTGCCACCCCACAGCCACGGGCACAGATGTCTCATAAAGGCCTGGTTTCACCAGGAAGCTGCAGACCTGAGGAACAGAACCCATGTGCAAGCACATCCCCCAGTCTGGACCACCACCAGGAGCCACCCCACCAGCCCGTTGCAGGTTTTGAGCTGCACAGCAGCCCCGGAGCAGGATGTGTCCTAAGAAACACCCCAGAGCTGCAGCAAAAGCCCAGCTGGCATTGCCCATGGTGGCCGGGCACACAGGGGTCAGCCCAGGGGGCAACGCATTAAAATCACACCCTGCAGGACAGACAGAAGGGGGACCACCCCTCTGTGGCAGCAAACCTCAGCTGGGAGCAGGGGCAACCCCCGGCTGCTCCCACAGCCAGTGGGGACACGCTGGCATGAGGAACAGTGCCACAGCGTGTGCCCCGTGAGGCTGGCATGACCAGAGGAGCTCCCAGGCACTGCAGGATCCAGGTCCAGCCCAGCATCACCCCCTCGGTCCTGTCCCTCCTCACTGCCAGCTGCAGCTCTGTGTGACCTGGCCAAGAAACCAGCACAAGGAAAAGTGATCCAAACCACCAAACCAGCTGTGCCTCCTGGGCACGGGCACCTCCACCTTTCCCGTGGGAGCCCAGGCATGGCACAGCCCCACCTGGTCCCAGCCCGTGTGCCCCTGTGGGGAGGGGGCTCACAGAGCCTCCCCCAGCCCAGCCCCACCACACAAATTGCAGTTTGTGCCGTGGGAGCATGGCAGCAGCCGGGGCGTGGACGGGTTTGGTGGCTTCAAATTAGTGCCTGGGAGTTGGAAGAAGGAAAACAAACCAGCAGAAACGTGGCAGGGCACCAGGCTGCACCCACTGCCTGAAGGGGACAACAGCCCCATGGCCAGCAGGACACGGCGATGGCAGCACAGGAGAAGGGCACAGGGGGGAGGAGGAGGAGGAGGAGGAGGAGGAGGAGGAGGAGGAGGAGGAGGAGGAGGAGGAGGGTGCCAGGCTCAGCCCTGTGCTCCAGCAGGGGGAGGTGATGGCTGGCAGCCCCTGCACGCCCACATCCTCTATCCTTAGGTGTGCTGTTTGTTTCCCAAAGCAAGCTGTGGGCATCTCCACATCACCACCCTGGGCTCCAGCTCTCCCTCCGCGCCAGCACAGGGGCTGGAGGTGATGCCAGCACAGGGACGAGCCACTGGCTCCCTGCCTGGCCCTCACACAGGCACAGGGACAGGCAAAGGGATAAAATCCTTCAGCATCCTGGTCCTGATGGTCACCACAGCTCCTGCGCTGCAGAACGAGTTTCACGGCATCCAGGCTTCGAGTTCATTATTTATGTCACACTTGAAGTCTCTGCATCTGCAAAACTTTCTGAATAATTTATGGATGGTGGATCAGGGAGGAAGAGGGACACGTTTTGCTGAAAACCAGGTCACTGAATACCAGCCAAGCAGCAAAGGGAGACAATGGAAACAGGCACAGAAACTCACTGGGGGAAAAAATCCAACAGCATTTATGTACACACAGACACACACACTCCAGAGATGCCCTTGGCATCTGAGGACATTTAGCAAGACCAGCCCTTCAGCAAATGAGGATCATTTTCAACCTTCTGAATTTATTCTTTCTTCTAAGGGAAGGAGAAAGTGCTGTGAATCATTCCTATTTCTCTCTGTACCTACACTGAGGACAAAAGCAGGGTAGAGCAGCCTTTTCACAAACCCTGGCAGGGACTTTGTTCCGTGTCCTTACTCCAGTCTCACCATTCCTGCGTGCCCGTGCTGCTGCTCCTGCCCAGCTCTGCAGAGGGCTTTTCCTCTTCCTCCCTCTTCATCTTCCTCCCCTCCGCCGCCCAGCCCCATGGCCCCTCAGCAACAGCACAGAGCTCCACGTTCTCCCCACGCCTGCCCCCGTGCAAAGAGGATGTGAAACGTTCAGCAGAAAAGGCAAGAGGAAGGAAAACGAGGGAGGATATTGCCAAGACCTCACGGAACTCTGGCTGCAGGCAGTCACACTGCCCAAGGGCACCCCCAGAACCCCTCATGGCCTGGGGCAGGGGTCTGCTGCCCCCAGGCCTGCCCAGCTCCACAGCCACAACAGCTGAGGAGCAGCACGGGGACAATGACAGCGAGATAAGGCCACCATGCCCAGCCATGGAGACAAACCAAAACCACATGGAAACACCATGAAAAATAAAAGCTAGCTAAGAAAAGCAAGCTCCTGATCAGTCAGAAATGTCCCCCTCCCAGAGGTGCACTGGCTCACAGGGGTGACATCCCAGCCCCTGTGACACAACCAGCAACAGGCAGCACAGCAGCTCCCCACCCCGAAGCACCTCCATCCCTGCTGCTGGACACTGGAATGGTCTGCAAGGGCTCATGCAGCACATCAGGCCTGTCACACACTGAGGGTGACACAGGTGGGAAGAGCCAGCCCAGATCCCACCCAGCACCGGATCAGTCAGAGGAATCACAGCCTGAAGCAGCCCCACAGCTCCTGAAGTACTCCTACAGCAGGAAGAGGATGCACAGAGGGCCGAGCATCCCAGCCAGGGAGGGGACACCCCTTCCCAGCCTGCCCTGCCCCACATGGCCCAAACCCTGCCCCAGAGAGCCCTGGGGCCACCCCGGTGCCACACGGCAGGGCAGGCAGGGCTGGCGCCTGGGCACTGATTTACCCCGCAGCAGAATCAGCATTATTCCCGTCCCTGCCCCGCTGAACTGCCCCCAGCCCTGTGCAGGAATTAAGGGCTAATCCAGGAACACATTCAATAGAAGCTACAAAACAATTCAGCCATAAAAACATCCTTATCTGCAGAGGCCAGCGAGCGCTCTTCCTGCCCGGCGCTGGGCGTGCGGCACGGCCGGGGCACAGGAGCCCCTGGCAGCCCCGAGCCCAGGGGGCTCACAGCACACCCCAAAATACCTCACACAGCCTGCCCAGGGCTGGCTGCTCACCTCAGCCAGCACCTGCCACGAGCTAACTGGCGAAGCCCAGAGACACCTGAGGACTCACCAGCTCACTCCCAAAATGTATTTTCTGTGAGGAGCAGCGCTGTAGGATTTGTTCTGGGGTAAAATGAATGCTACAGGCAGGGCCTGGCACTGCTGCCTTCAGCAATCACTGCACAGCAGAACACAGCTCAGAGTTGCAGAGCCATAAATGCACCCACAGCCGTCGGGTTTGAGATTCTTTTAACCCCAAATGCCAAGAACTGGTACAATGGGAGTCCCTGTCAGCCAGATGTTACCAGCTGCTACTTCAGCACAGAGGAACTACACCCATGGGGCTCGGTGTGAGAAAGGGAGGGAGCAGGAATCAGCCCTTCTGGGAATGGACAGGGCGGTGGGAATGGATGGAGCATCACCTGCCGTGCACCCTGGGGTGACCTCGCTGTCCCCCAGCCCCCACAATGACCCTGGCCAGGCTGGTTCACAGCAGGTGATGCTGCAGGGCCTCCATGGCACCTGTTTGTGATGTGCCCCTGTCAGCCCATGGCACAGCCTGGTGACCACGTGTGCTGCCAGCATGGTGGGTACAGGCACTCCCCTGGATGGGGAAATGCCCTGTGGTTTGTGCCAAAGAAACTTAAACACAAGAAAACCCCAATGACCCCGTGAGGGAACAGCAGAAACAACATCTCCAAAGCTTAGGGAGCAGCTCACCCAGCACACCACCCCGAGGGCACCCAATGCTGAAGCAGGTAGCCATGCAGAGGTGGGGACAGGAGCCAGCCCAGCCCGGGCATCAGGGAGCACCGGGACGCTGCCAGCCACAGGTGAGGGTCTCCCCATCCCCGGAGCCACAGCCTGCATGGCTGCATCCCCCTCCCACCCAAACCTCGCTGGTTTGCAGCTTTGCAGCCACCCCCGCTTCCCCATGGAGACGGAGAGGAAGGCACCGGAGGGGTCAGCCCGGGCAGAGGCACCGGGGGCTCCGGGCATCCCCCGCCCTGAGCGGAGCCGGGATAGAGAACAAGCGGAGCGGGAAGAGGGCTGGGCAGTCACCAACCCACCACCCCAGAAAACCGCTCCCAAAGGATGCGACCCTCGAGGGTCACGGAGCGGGACCTGGTGGGCGAGGACCAGAACCACACACATCGCAGCGGAGCACGGCCACGCACATCCCGATGGAGCAGGAGCGGAACCCCGCACGCCCCGATGGAGCCACCCTGACGGGCCCGCACGCCGAGGCGGAGCAGGGCAGGGCCCGCGCGTGTGCCGGTGCTCCAGAAGCCGGACCGTGCGTGTGCCGGTGCTCCAGAAGCCGGACAGCGCGTGTCCCCGCGGAGCACGGCCAGGCACATCCCGGAGCACCGCGCTCGTCCCGCCGGAGCCGCAGCCGGAGCAGGCACGGCCCCGCGGCCCGGCCTCAGCCCGGCACACCGGGGCGGCCCGGATGGAGCAGCCCCCGTGGCGGGGGCAGCGCGGGGCGGGCGGGGCTCGGCGGGCGGGGGTCCCGCAGGGCCGCCCCCAGCCCCGCACTTACTCTTGAGGGCGGCGACCAGCGACTTCCCGTCCTTGATGAGCTCCTTGATGAACTTGTTGGTCTTGTCCAGCTCGGCCTCGTGCGAGCGCAGCCGCTCCCGGAACTGCGGACTGTCCAGGCAGCACTCGCTGAACTCCAGCGCCGGCAGCCCCATGCTGCCCGGCACGGCGGGGGAAGCGCGCAAAAACCCGGAGGAAACGCAAAACGGAAGGGCTTTCAGGGCGAGGCGCGCAGCCGGGGGTGCGGGCGGGCGGCGGGAGCGCGGTGCCGGGCCGGGCCGAGCCGGGCCGAGCCGAGCCGAGCCGGGCTGAGCCGAGCCGGGAGCGGGGCCGGAGCGGGGCCGGAGCGCGGCCGGGCGGAGCGGCGGGGGCGGAGCCGCGCGGGGGCGGAGCCGCTGCGGCCGCGCTGGGGCCCCGCCCGGGCCGCCTGCGCCACGCCCCGCCGGCACCAGCCAATAGGCGCGCTCCGGCACCGCTTTTCCCCGCCCTCTTTTCCCGATCGGCCAATCAGCTGCGGGGGCGGGGCGGAGCCATGCCCTGCCCGCCGCTCCCGCACCTGGGCCCGCGCCGCCGCTGCGGAGCCGCCTCCGCCCGGGGCGGGCCCGGCCCTGCCCCGCTCCAGCCCTGCCCCGATCCGGCCCTGCCCCGCTCCGCTCCGGCCCTGCCCCGCTGCTGCCCGACCCCGCTGCTGCCCGGCCCCGCTCCGGCCCTGCCCCGCTGCTGCCCGGCCCCAGCCCGGCCCTGCCCCGCCCCAGCCCGGCCCTGCCCCGCTCCAGCCCTGCCCCGCTCCAGCCCTGCCCCAGCCCGGCCCTGCCCCGCTCCAGCCCTGCCCCGCTGCTGCCCTGCCCCGCTGCTGCCCGGCCCCAGCCCGGCCCTGCCCCGCTCCAGCCCCGCTCCAGCCCGGCCCGGCCCCGCTGCTGCCCGGCCCCAGCCCGGCCCTGCCCCGCTGCGGGGAAACCCACGCCCGGCCTGCGGGAGCGCCGCTCCGGCCCGGCCGGGTGGCGGCTCGCACGTTTGTGCTCCCATCATCGCACATCTGTGCTGGAGATTACTGCCCGGGCTTAGTGGTGTGGTCTGAGAGAATGAACCCGTAATCTCCTGAAGGGCTGGATGCGCATCCTGCCCTTCCTTTCCCTGGAAGGGAAGGGCGGTGGGGCCCTGGCCCAGCGCCGTGTCCCCAAAAGCATCACCCCAGGGACGATGGTTGTCACTACTTCCCTCCACAGATGATGGCTGTCACCAGTTTCCCCCCAGACGATATGGCTGTCGCCACGCACACAGCCCCGCTGGCTTCTCCCCACATCCCGCTTCCTTCGGGAGCACGCCAGGGATTTGGCACAGCACCCAAATTCCTGCTCCTTCCTTTCCTCGTCACCTCCTTCCCCCGGCCCGGAGCAAACCGCAGCCGCACCGAGCAGCCGCTGCTCCGCGGGGCTGCACCGGGACACCAGGACACACCGGCAGCGCCGGGCAAACCCAGAAAATAAACCCGGCACAAGCACAGCACCACGGCTCTTTTCCCTGTGCTCATCTCCGTTCGCATCCCGGTGTCGTTCCACGGCAGGACCCCCGGCCCCGCCGGAGCGAAGCCCCCCAAGCCCCGGCGGTGCCCGCTGTGCCCGGGCCGGGAGCACCAGCCCCGCTCGGGCGGTCCCCGAGGGGCCGCGATCCCCGCTTTGCCCGCACAGCGAGCATTCCTGTCAGCTCAGCCGTGAAACGCCCCCGGGGCCCGGGCCAGCAGCGCTCCTGCCAGCCGCGGGAGGATGGAGCACGGTGCTGCGCCGAGCTCGGGCTGCAGGACCCACGCCCGCCTTCAGAAACTTCATCCCCCGGTGTTTTCCAACGGGTGGGTGTGGGCACAGGAGCCTGACACCAGCTCGACCTTTTGTCTCTGTTTTTTCAGTCCTCTAAAGCATGATACTCTCCATCCTCACACCACAGCCTAATTCAGGCTGAGTCACCGCCTTCAAATACGGTTTGTGAGCCACATTTTTTTGGATGAGGCCTCCTAATTATAAAAAAGGATGTAATACTAATTGCATGCTTATCTTGTAGGCAGGATATAAAGTTTAATGAGCTGTCATTTACGCCATATGCACACAGCCCCATAAAAGCATGAGATGTTATTATTTGGATTATGCTCCCTAATTCTACCCTGCACAAAGCCACAGGAGCACTATTTTGGTTTTATCCTTCTCCATCACCATTGTTCATATTTAAAAGCGTTCCAGCACTTAACTGCTAATAGAGAAGAACCTGTAACTAGATTTATAGGACACTGCCTTAGAGGATGCAAATATCTGGGGCTTGAAATTGATTTTTTTTTCAGCTCTTTTCCAGAATCACAGAAAATGATGATGCCTAGACTGTCATTTTCTGATGAGGACAGAATCAAGGCCTTACAAAGCTCTGCCACACACGAGGCACCACAGGAACTGAGGCCTCAGGCAGGCAGTGAGGAACCTTCTCCCCTTCTCCTGGCTGCATTCATCAGGAGACGCTCATGTTTGAGCTCCAATTGTGAGAGCAGAGCAGAGCAGAGCAGCAGGACTGGTGAGGAACAGCCATGGACATCTCCCGGCCCCATTTCCCTGTGATTGTGCATCCAAGCTGCAAAAGAATATCACGGAATACCCTGAGCTGAAGGGACCAACAGCGACCATCGAGCCCAGCTCATGGCCCTGCACAGGACACCACAAGAATCCCACCACATTCCTGAGAACGTTTATCACTGAAGGGAAAAATAAGCAAACAAACGCCCCAGCCTTCCACATCCTCCTGCCTGTGGATGACAGCAGCTTGCATCCCTCTGTAATCCCTGCCATATTCGCCTGCTTGGATTTATTGTTTCAAGCAGCTGGGTTGTCTCACCCCAAGTGAGCCAGGTCAGCTGGACACCGTGTGGGGATCCAGCAGCACTGGACACAGCCCTGGCCGCTGAGAGCTCGTCCCACTGGGCACAGCCACCCTCCTGCCAGCCTCTGCAGGGCTGTGCCCACTCATCCTCCCCACAGAGGAAAGCTGTGGCTGCCCTAATCCCTCACTCCCAGCCCCGAGCCAGCCTTGACCACACATTAGCACATTGTCCCTCACTCACCAGCCCACATCCCACAGCTCACTCGCTCAGGGAACATCTGCAGAAAACTACTCCAGCATTAAAATACATTTTTAGAAAGCAGTTTCTACCTAGATGAGGTGACTCTGGATCAATTCACTGCTGGTGCAGGGGTGGGGGTTGTGGAAGGAAGGGAGGGACGGCCAGAGGGCAGGGTTAGATGAGATATTGGGAGGGTGCTGAGGCCCTGGCACAGGGTCTTGGAGCTTGGAGCTCCTGGGACTTGGAGCATCCCGGGACAGTGGAAGGTGTCCCACCCAGCCTGAACCAGTCCGGGGTTCTGTGCCTGCAGCAGCATCAGCTCAGCCCCAGCTGCTCTCCCCAGCCTTATCTCTGGGTGGGTCGCACAACCAGCTGGATTCAACCGGCTTGTTTGAAAAACAGCAATTTTTCCAGAGTGAGCTTTGGGCTGGATCAGCTCCCTGCTCTGAGCACAGCATCCTCCCACCTCCCCATGGCAGCCCATCCTCACCGCTGGCACTGGGTGCGTGGCACAGCCACTGCTCAGGCGGCACAAGGAGCCCCTTCTCCCCCGGGAAAGCTTCCTGCTGCTCGGGTTCTGCAGCCGGGAAAGCTGCGGTGACAGCAGGAGCGGGAGGTGAGGAGGCAGCCCTGGGACCCTGGCAGGGATCAGGAACCCCCCTGGACAGAGCCCCCAGAGACACTGTCTGTGATCTCTGTCCATGGAAATGAGTTTTCAATCTTATAGGATGAATTACAAGCTCTGAGTGTTTGATATGAGTAATAATTAAGTGTGGCACAGGTGCAAAAGTAAAATTTTAGGATTCTAGATTAGGGGTTCAGAGGGGACAAGATGGAGGAAATTGGGTGTGCCTTGTCCTTTTTCTCCTTCTTCATGCCCTCCATGTTTCACTGTGGTGTTGGCATTTTTCTGTTGGTTCAGGCTGGGGACACACTGTGCAACGTAGGTGACAGATATTGGCACGTTATTGTAAATCCAGCACAGGTAGTTTCTGGTATTTAATGTTTGTACCATCCCACTGAGGGCAGAGCCCCACACGCTGCCCTGCAGGACAGAGCTGCGGCAGGGCAGCAGAACATGTTAGAGATAAACAGAATAAACAACCTTGAAACCAGCACAGACCAATTATGGCTTCTGCTTTGGCAGCGGGGCTGACAGACAGAGACTTTCTACAATCTCGGAATCACCAATACCACAGATTCCAACAACAGAGCCCACGGAGGGGCTGGCTCCGAGCTAAACCCCGCACCCCTGACTGTCCTGGGGGATCCTGGAGCCTCCCCCCAACAGCTGCCTCACTCCAGCAGCATTCCCACCTGCAAAAACCAGGCAGAACCCGCGTTACAGGGCCAGGGATGGTGCAAAACCACCCCCTGCTCCAGATCTCACAGCTTGGGCACTAATGCCCTTGATGAAACCCCAGGAGACGACAGCAGGCATGCTGACTGCCAGAATGCAGGAGCTACACCAGGGGTTTCTTGGAATTGCCCTCAGGCAGCAATGTTCAAGGTCTATTTATTATGGGGCTGTATATCACACTCACATCTTCCTTGCTCCCAGGACTCTTTTATTGGGCTAGACACAGATGAGGCATTGTATGTGGCAAAAATAAAACAGCCCTGCTCCAAATAATACATTAGACCATCATAAGGAATCCCCTTGAGTTCCCCATTGTAAAGCAAAGGGGAACATTGACCTGTTGTACCCTCCAAGAGACCTGATCCTTGACCTTGGACCTTTCCTTGGCTGTGAATACAACTCTAGGGTAGACACTAAGGGCTTCCTCTCCTCCCGTGCTGCCCTGAAATGTGCTGTGGGTATATTCTTGTTTGAAATGTCTCCGTGTGACTGCAGCAAACAGCCTCAGTGCCACTTCAGCGTGACAGTGCTCCCTCCACCCAGCACTCACGAGCTCTCTGTAGAACATGATTTCAGATCTATTTATTTCAGAGCGGAGCAGTACTTTTCCTTACTGCGTTGCACCTCTCACAGTCACACATGAATTTCCACCTACTCAATTCCTTTTTTTCCCTTCAACTCACTTTTCTCCTTGCAGTCACTCCTCCTGGGCCTCAGGCAGATTTGCAGGGGTGGGCGAGACGAGACAGAGACGGGAAAAGCAGTGACACAGCTGAGCCTCTGCAGGGGGACAGATCCCCTCAAAATGAAAAGCAAACCAGGCTGGGGTCTGTGCTCCCAACCCCTCTTCAGCTCCCAGCTCATGCTCATTAACCTCCCGTGATTTTTTGCAGTACTCACCATTACCACTTGTGCTGCCAAGTCTCTCCAGACACCACAGGTTTGGAGCTGGATTTGGAACTGGTTTCCCCTTGAATGGAAATATCAGTGCCATCTCCTGTGAGTCAGCCTGCGGTGCCACAACCATCTCCACATCCAGCTCCTTCCAGGTCCCTGGAAAGACCTCTTCTTCCCCTCTCTTGCTAAATCCCCAGCACCCTGCTCTGCAGAGCCCTGGTGCCAGCGGTGCCTGGACGGACAAGGACCGAGTGAAGCTGTGGGCAGTGGAAGCTCAGGGAGGAAGGGAATGCCGAGTTCATGCCTTGGGCCATGAGTTCCTCTCCCCTGCAGGAGCACGTCTCTGTAACCACAGCTGAGCCTCCCATCTGCTTTAGCTAATTGGCTTCACCTGCTGCTCTGCCACACTCACCTGCCTGGAGGTGCCAGGTCCTCGCTGTGCCACCCCTGCCCAGCCTGGCACGTGCCTCTCGGGGCCCTGGAGTGCCAGGGGAGCAGGAACCTGCGGGATGGAGCCCCAGGCCATGCACCCGAGGGGAGATGTGTCCAGGAGAGGCACCGCTCCCTCTCACCTCCCTGCTGCCAGAGCAGATAGAGCAGGACCCAATTCCCGTGCAGGGACACTCCTCAGGGTTGAGAGAGGCTTCTGTGCTTTTAGCCAGTGGGGAAGGTTTGTTTCCTTTGGCTCCTTGTTAAAAACAGAAGAAAACCCTTCAGCTGAGACCCTGGGCAGGTGTGTGTACCCCTGACCCTTGAGCTGCTCCTGTCACACTGCGTGGGTGGCACTTCACCCAATTTTTGGCACAATTCCCCAGAGTGCTGCTTGTCTTCCCCAATTTCAGGGGCAGCTTATTTACATTTTTACTACTTCATTAAGATTTAAACTCTGCTCCAACACCTGTTCAACTGCAAACCTCCCTCCCCCTGCCCAAATGTGCACCCCCAACCCTGCCTGAAAGAACCCCGGAGCAGGATCCTCCTCAGAGCACAGCGATACTCACAAACCCCTCTGCCTTTTCCCAGCCTGATGTCAAGTTTGACTTTTGTTTCCAGGATGATCCTCAGGGTGCTGGAGCTGGCTGCCACCCTCAATGTCTGCTTTGTGTCCCCATAATTCAGGGGTGGTATTGATGACCAATGATCAAAGGCACCCTGAGAGCCTTATGTTGCAGCAGCTTTTAGAATTGCCATGCTGGGGTCTGTGCTCACCCTGTTCTGGCCAGGAATGGGACACAGAACAAGTTACAAACCAGAGACGTTATTTAAAGAGCAATGCCTCAGTGGGGATTGCAGAGGCTCAGTTTCCCAGCAGCACAAATCCCCGTTTGACTGGAGCCACAATGACCCCTCTCTGTGTCCCCTGGGAGCAGCATTCCCACTGCAAATGTTACCGGGGCTGTGCACACATGGGGGACAGAACAAAGCTCTGCATTCTCTCTGCTCTGGGTGATCACAGGCTGCTTTACAGACCAGGAAGGCGCAGCTCCTGCAGATGTGACGCTGCTCAAGCACAAAGATGGGGCTGGGGCTTTGCTGCCTCAGGGAGCTGCCACGTCTGGAGGCATTTAGCACATTTAACAGGATGTTTAGGATTTAACATGACACGAAGGAGCTTCATAGGACAGCGTGGCTTGGAAGGGACCTTCCGAATCATCCAGCTCCAACCCCGGCAGGGACAACATTCCACAGGAGCAGGCTGCTCCAAGCCCTGTCCAACCTGGCCTTGAGCATTTCCAGGCATGGGACAGCCACGATTCCACTGTTCTCACATGTGTATTTGTATTTTTACTCACCTTCCAGGCAAAGCAGGGTCAGTGGTGTTGAAGATCACGGTCCCCTTGCTTATGGGCCAGGTTACATCTCGCCCTGAGAGGAGGGTGTGCTTCCAGCACCATCTTTCCCTTCATTCCTGAGCTGTCACTGCCCACCAGCTTCACTCGGTCCTTCTCCATCCAGGCCCCACTGGCACAAGGCTCTGCAGAGCAGGGTGGTGGGTGTTTAGCAAGAGAGGGGAAGAAGGGAATCCACTCCCTGTAACTGCCAGAGAAGTGGCAAAGGAAACATCCCCACAGGCCCTCAGGGAAGTGCTCAGTGACAGGAAAATAGAAGTGACACATAAGTACAAAGTGTTTCGAGCTCAGGATTTTCTGGGTGAATTCCTTAAGGGGGGAGGTGGACACACAGCACACAATACAGAAAACCCACAGCACCTCACTGTGATGGAAATATTTTTGAAGAAAGAGCTGGTCATCAGTGTTCTCTAAATTCCCTGGGAGGAAAAGAAAAGGCCTGACAGGTGCATTTTGGGCAGTGACAAGGCATTGAGCAGCTGGCCAAGCTACAGTTAAACACACAAAGTCAGAAACAAGCTCTCAATTAAATGGAAAAGTGAAATTAGTCACGCCCTTGGGAGTCACTGCAGTGCAGGAAGCTGAAATGGAAAAGTAAAGGAACCAGGGGCTATGAAATCGTCAATGATATCCATGGAAGAAGTATTTCAATAACAGAGTTAATTATAAAGATGACAAAGTTCCATTGTCAGGAAAGGCTAAACAGTCTGCCTATTCTTACTCTCCTTTTTGAGAGAAATACAGAATCCCCTCTAAGGCCCAGCCAAGCAGCTGCCACTCATTTCCTCTCCAAACATAAAAATCAGCCTCTCCCCATGTCCTGCAGGGGACATGGGTCTGGTGATGCTGCATGGATAAACACTCCCCCAGGTGTGCCCAGGGGTTGTGGGGGGCAGAGGGAGCACCAGGCAGAGGAGCAGGACCCCAGGGAGCTGAGGGGGGGAAGAGAGCCTCACCCTGCTCCAGAAAAACTCACCGGCATCCCTGGGAGATGGAACAGCAGCAGGCAGCACCCAGAGGTGCACCCAGCCCAAAGCCAGGGCAGGAAAGCTTTGGCCACCCACATGTCCCATCCCGGTGCCTTTGGCCTCACAGGAGCTGGAGGCAAGTCCCAGAGCCTCCAGGGGGGATTCCAGCAGCCCCCAGGGCTCCCAGGCTGGGGGAGCAGCACAGCTGCCCCAGGCAGGAGCTCTGCAGAGCCCCCCAAAAGCTGTTTGTGGCCAGAGCTGCAGCATTTATAGCCCACTCCACGCTGGTCCCATCAGCACTGACACCCTGAGCTGCTCCCTCTCCCAGCAGCGCCCGTGCAGAGGGAGCCCAGAGACACCAAAGGGATTCAGGGACATCTCATCCCACCCCTGCCATGGCAGGGACACCTCCCACTGTCCCAGGTGCTCCCAGCCCCATCCAGCCCAGCCCTGGGCACTGCAGGGATCCAGGGGCAGCCCCAGCCGCTCTGGGCACCTGTGCCAGGGCCGCAGCACCTGCACCATAAAAAGTTTCAAGGACAACCCACCCCTAAGGATTCCTGTGCCTAAGGAGGCAGGATCTGCCAGGCAGATGGGGCTGCTCCTCACAGGCCCCTCTGGAGGGGTGTGAAGCCATATGAAGCCTCCAGCCAGTTAAGCGGGGTTAGATTATCACAAGACAATTCCAAGGAGAGGAATGTTTTCCCAAAATTTGTATAACCACTGGAAAAATGTCACAAACCACTGTGAAATTGAGCTGAAGCTGTGTTTCCAGGAATTAGAAGCAGAAGTTCCCAAACCAAACTCTAGTTTCCTTTTTGGAGGGGCTCCAGAGATGTCTGCTGTGCATTAGCCCCGGTCCGACCCGTACGGGGACCAAGCGCTGCCTCTCCCTGTGTAAATAGAAATTTCCTCCTGGTGCTGCTCAGCAGCCCCAGCCTCAGTGTTCCCTGTATTTCTGCCTCTGCTGCTGCAATCTGGATGGAGATTTTCCTCTCCCCAGCACTCAGAGCCCAGCCCTACTCATGGGCCACTTTACAGCAGCTCCCTACTGTTAGCTTCAACGCCAATCGCTTTAATTCTCGTAATTAGGCAAGGCCACTGCCTTTCCTGCCTAAAAGTATCTTCAAACAGCTTCTTGAAATTCCTGTGGAAATCCCCACTGACTATCCCAGCCCTGCCCGGAAGCCCAGACAAAGGGTTTGTTCCTGGGGCTGGGAATCAAGGAGCCAGTCCTGGTTCCCCCTGCCTGACCCCACAGACCCCCAGTGTCACTGCAAACCCCCAGTGTCACTGCAAACCCCCCCAGTGTCACTGCAAACCCCCCCAGTGTCACTGCACCCCCATAATGTCACCGTATGCTGTACCTCTGCCCGTCCGGGAGTTGTGCCAGCCTGTCTGTGTGTCCCTGTGCAGCCTGTCTGTGTGTCCCTGCGCAGCCTGTCCATGTGTCCCTGTGCCAGCCTGTCCATGTGTCCCTGTGCCAGCCTGTCCCTCTGCCAGCCTGTCTGTGTGTCCCTGCACAGCCTGTCCGTGTGTCCCTGCACAGCCCGCACTCAGCCCCGGGCCCAAAGGAGCACGGGCCATGCACCTCGTCCTGCCCATGGGAATTCCCTGGATGGAATTCCCTGCCAAGGGCAGAGAGGATAAAAGCAGCCAGAGCTGGATAACCTGAGCCTGAGCAGCCTGCTGGGCTCTCTGTGTTTAGGTACTTATAAATGTATATATATATTTATATATTTGTGCTATATGTAAGTGGCACAGGGTGCCCAGAGCAGCTGGGGCTGCCCCTGGATCCCTGGCAGTGCCCAAGGCAGGGCTGGACAGGGCTTGGGGCAGCCTGGGACAGTGAGAGATGTCCCTGCCCATGGCTGGAACAAGTTGGGCTTTGAGGTTTGTTCCACTCCAAACCATTCCACGAGTCTGTGATTCTGTGCTCAGCAAGACTTTGTGCTCAGGGAATAGCGAACATGCTCTGGGATCTCAGCAGCTCCTGGGACAAGGCTGGGGCAGTGGATGGAGAGGAACTGCAGGCAGGAGACACGGCCGGGGAGGAGGACAAATGGATTCTGTCAAGCTAACTTGATCTATTTTTAGATAAAATTGTAATTAAGTCAGTACTTGATAACAGCAGGACTTTTAAGGTAATGGGGCTTCTGTTACGTATCTAAATGCAACATGGCACATATTAAATGAATCAGGAGATGTCTGTTGTCCCTGGAATGCAATTACAGAAGAGGCTCCTGCTCAGGGTATCCAGGAGAGCCCTCTGGGAGGCAGCTCCTGGCTCCGAGCCGATGCCCAGCCCAGTAAACAGCACTGGGGTCCGTGTCTCGGGTCATTTGTTCAAATACAAAGGCTGGGAGTCATTCCTGCCGAGGGGCTGCTCCCTCCTGGGAAACAGGGAAACTCCAGAGGGATCCCGGCCCAGGAGCCAGGACTGAGTCACGTCCGAGCCCAGGCAAAGGCAGACAGGATCTCTGTCCTGTGCCCGCCTGGGTGAGTGACAGGCCCTGGCAGGGATCGGGGAGGACAAGAGGATCCTAACGAGGCTCAGGCTCCTGCCTGGCTCCCAGGGGCAGAGCCCCGACCCCCCCCGTGCTCCCACAGCAACAAACCCACGCCTGGGGCAGCTGCAGCAGATCTGGGAGCCCCCAGAGGCACCCTGGGCCACCAGAGGTCCGCTCGGTGTGACACCAGCTGGGCACAGGGACGGCTGTACCCGCTGCCACTGGGCCAGAGCGGCCAGCTCTGCTGCCACCCAGATGTGCTCCAGCTGTGGATGCTGCACCCCCACCTGTGTGGGCCTCAGATGCCCCATGGCTGCCAGATGTGCCACAGCCAGAGCAGCTGTGCCCAGGCTCCAGCTGTGCCCCCTGGCAGGGCCATCACCCCCCCTTTGCAACTGTGCCCACCCCAATCCAGCTGTGCCCGCCCCATCCAGCTGTGCCCGTCCCATCCAGCTGTGCCTGCCCCATCCAGTTGTGCCCGCCCCATCCAGCTGTGCCCGTCCCATCCAGCTGTGCCTGCCCCATCCAGTTGTGCCCACCCCATCCAGCTGTGCCCACCCCAATCCAGCTGTGCCCACCCCAATCCAGTTGTGCCCAGCTGTGCTCTGCGGTTCCTCGGTGCCCTCTGGCGGCCCCGGTGCCTCCCTGCGCCTCCCGCTGCTGCGGGTTTTTCCAGCTCAGTCCTTTTATTCACTTTTCCTTCACTAAAGCCTCTGTTTACCTTCCCCCCCTCCCTCTTCAACGATTGTTGAAGGGCAAAGTGGCTTCGGAGGAGCTTCTGGGCACCAAAATTCACCTTGTTCTGATAAACGCCCTAATCTGGAGAGACTGCCAGAGGAGAGCAGTCCCCCCAAAAACAGAGCACTTAGAGATCAGTTCCTTACTTCACAGAAAACTGCTTAATGGAAAGCAGGAATAAGAAAACCATTAAATCAGTCTTTAATATGAATAATACACTTTCATAGCTTTACATGTTTAATCTACATTTAATACATTATGCTACTTAATATATAGAATATTTTATTTAAAAGTGAAGACTCAGAAATAGGCTGAAAAAAAAGTGAGGTCTAATTTTTGGACCGGATTGTTTCACATCTGTAGCACAGCTATGGAATGACCCATTTCTCTGGAACCCAAATCACACCCACCTGTGACTGGAGTCTCATGTCCTGTCCTGTCCTTCGACTGTCCCCCGCTGCCACGTGCCACCTGCCCCTGCTGTGCTGCAACACCAAATTCTCCCAGTCTGAACTGGGCAGACTGGGCTGAGGCAAATGCAGCTTTCCCCGAGACTCGTCACAGGGAGTTTTAATGAGCTTTAATCACGCTGAGACACAACTGAGGCACCCACTGCTCCCAGCAGCGCTGTGACAGGGCCCGGTGTGCCCGCAGGGACAGCCAGAGCCGGTGTCACACCCCTGCCATCCGTGCCCTGCCCCACATCCCCACCCCTGAGCCAGGCTGCCCTTCCCCAGCGCCCACTGGGCCCCTCCAGCTTCATTCAGAGGCTCAGAGGGCACAAATAGGATAAAAATGGTCATCCCACAGCACTGAGCGTGTGGCACCTGGGTGTCCCCAAGGATGCCCTCAGAGGGGACCCCGGGGCGGGCAGGGGCAGGATGCCCGCGGGATCTGGGCATGGAGTGGAGGGCCCACAGAGCTCCCCGGTCCCCCTGTCCCTTCCCGTGCCTCTCCTGCCCTGTCCCCTCCTGTCCCTCTCCTCCTGGCACTGCTGCCATCAGGGGTGGTGGCAGGGATGGTGGCACAGCTGGTGGCACAGCTGGTGGCAGGGATGGTGGCAGGGATGGTGGCAGGGATGGTGGCACAGCTGGTGGCAGGTATGGTGGCAGGGATGGTGGCAGAGATGGTGGCACAGCTGGTGGCACAGCTGGTGGCAGCGTTTGTCGCCGTGCCGTGGGCGGGCACAGGTCCTGGCAGGGCCTCCGGGAAGGGGGAGGCTGGATTTAATCCTTGTCTCTCACCTAGGCTGGAGTCCAGCCCCAAAATAGCCATCCAAAAACAAGATCACATGAGAGGAAAAAAATAGCAAGGCGGAGGATTATCCATCCATCCCTCCCTGCCCGGTGCCAGTGGCAGCCGCGGGTGCTGCGAGGGGCCCGGTGGGACCCTGGCAGGCGCTGCCCGGCCCGGGAGGGGCAGCGAGGGGCAGGGTGACATCCCTGCCCACTCCGGGCAGGTCCCAGCCGCCCCCAGCGCCCAGCCCCGCGCCCCTGGACCCTGCCCAGGTGAGTGCCTTCGCAGCATCCTGCCCTTCCCACCCTGGCACGGCGCCGCGGGTGCCCGGGGGCCTGGCAGCGCTTTCCCACGGGGTCTGCAGCCCGTTCCACGCGTGTGGTGCTGAGGAAGGAGTGGGTTTCCATCCCCCTGCCCCGGCTCTGCGGGCTGGCAGGAGCAGCGCGGGGCTCTGCCCTTCGGGGCTGTTCCAGTTCCTTCTGGGCTGTTCCAGTTCCTTCTGGGCTGTTCCAGCTCCTTCTGGGCTGTTCCAGCTCCTTCGGGGCTGTTCCCATCTCCTTCTGGGCTGTTCCCATCTCCTTCTGGGCTGTTCCCAGCTCCTTCTGGGCTGTTCCCAGTTCCTTCTGGGCTGTTCCAGCTCCTTTTCGGCTGTTCCAGCTCCTTCTGGGCTGAATGCCCCCAGGAGCATCACTTCAGGAGGGGTGGGACTCGAGGATCTCGAGGCTCTTGCTCTAAACGTGCAGGAGGTTTTGTTTAAGTGGTCTCTGCTGCAGGACCGTGGTTTGGGGGCTGAGGAGCCGCTGGCACAGCGGGGCTGGGGCTCAGCTGCCCTCACTGGCACTGCCAGGCAGGGGAGCACCTGCAGCTCCTCGGGGCTCCGTGGTCAATAATAATTCCCAGTGCTCCAAGCAGCCCCGGGAGCTGGGTGCTGCTGATGGGACTTGGAGCCCAGGGGCTGCTGGGTGTGAGGTCAGCAGGGGCCTTCCCTGCTTTGATGGGAGAGGAGCCCATCAAATTCAGCCCCAGAGCCTGAGAAACACCCCAGGCACCTGCTGCAGGTGCTGCTGGCACTGCCCAGGCAGGGCTGGGCTGGGGAGGGCAGGGAGGAGGCAGAGCTGCTGCCAGGGCAGTGCCCGCACCACTGAACAGGCCCCATCCCTGCAATGCCCCATCCTTGCAGAGTTCCCCATTTCCATTGTGTCCCCATCCCTGCAGTGTCCCCATCCCTGCACTGTCCCCATCCCTGCAGTGTCCCCATCCCTGCAGTGTCCCCATCCCTGCACTGTCCCCATCCCTGCAGTGCCCCGTCCCTGCAGAGTTCCCCATTTCCAATGTGTCCCCATACCTGTATTGACCCCATCCCTGCAGTGCCCCGTCCCTGCAGAGTTCCCCATTTCCAATGTGTCCCCATACCTGTATTGACCCCATCCCTGCAGTGTCCCAGTCCCTGCAGGGTTCCCCATTTCCATTGTGTCCCCACCCCTGTATTGACCCCACCCCTGTATTGACCCCACCCCTGTATTGACCCCACCCCTGCAGTGTCCCCATCCCTGCAGTGTCCCCATCCCTGCAGTGTCCCCATCCCTGCAGTGACCCCATCCCTGCAGTGTCCCCATCCCAGCTGAGGCTGTCTCCACCCCTCTGTCCCTCGGAGCAGGGTCTGGGGCCGCTGCAGCCCTGCCTGGCTGGGTTTTGGCCGCGCCTCCTGTGCCCGTGCCCGGCGCAGATCCCTCTGCCCGAGGCCGTGTTTGTTCTGGGGCTGCCTCGCTCCGGCTCTTGGCTCCAGCAGCCCTCGGGCCAGGCAGAAAGGACACGAATTTGGCAGGACACCACCTGCAAAGCACCAGGGCTGTTGAGTGCCAACCACAACCAGGGCCAAGGGCAGCCGGGCAGGTGGGGAGGGCTGGGCTGCAGGGAGGGGGCAGCCCCCTGCACCCCGAAACAAGGCGGGTGTTCCCTTCAGTGAGAAATGGACCAGGATTTCCTAATCTTCCCCACGTCCTCACAACCCCCAGTCCAGGAGAGCCTGAGGCAGAGCCAGGCCCGCTCTTCTGTTAGAATCAGGAATGTTTGGCCATACCTATTTTTTGTTTTTTGAGAAAGCAAGAGGAAATCTTGGGCGAGATTATTAAAAATAAAGGGAAAAATAAGTGTATTGATCTGTCCGGAACGCTCCGAACCCACCTGCGCTGTGGGGAGCGCTGGGAGTTGTCCCCAGCAGGCGCTGGTGACCTCGGCCAGCTCGGGAATGTTTTCTCCCAACGTTCGGACATTCTCAACCCGGTTTGCCTGTCCAAACGCGCCGGCTGCCCGCGACCGCGGCTAAAATCCCATTCTGAGCGAGCTTCGGATAGATAACGCAGCCTGAGCAGCATCAAAGGCTCCTGGAGCCCGGCCCAGCGCTGAAATCATCGCTCGGGCTCTGCCAGTGCTTCATTAGCGCTTCATTAGTGCTTCATTAGTGCTTCATTAGTGCTGCGGCAGCCACCTCGCACCGCGCACAGCCGCACCCCAACCTGTGCCCACCCCACGAGCACCCCACAAACCCCGAGTGCACCCCGGCACCCCACAAAACCCGAGCCCACCCCGGCACCCCACAAACCCCGAGCCCACCCCGGCACCCCAACCTGCACCCACCCCGGCACCCCACAAGGGCAAAGCCCGGCCCAGCCCCGGGGCAGAGCCAGGGCGGCCCCCGAGGCTCCAGCCCCGTCCCCGGGGACCCGGGGCTGGGATCTGTCCGGCTGACAGCGCTGCCCAACGCTTCGGCTTTTAAGGCCAAACTCAGCCGGTGCCAGCGCAGCGCAGCCGTGCCCGGCACAGCCCCGGGGCTGCACCGGGACCTTCTCGGCAGCTTCCCCGGGCAGGGACCCCATGGAGAGGGCAGGGACCCCATGGAGAGGGCAGGGACCCCATGGGCAGGGCAGGGACCCCATGGGCAGGACAGGGACCCAATGGGGAGGACAGGGATCCTCCCAGGCAGGGCAGGGACCCCGTCCCCGCTGCCCGGGGCGCTCGGGGCTGACCGGGATGAGGAAGGTCATCTCCTTCCCGGCGGGCACTGAGACACCCGGAGCCGCAGGAATGTCGTGGGCAGCAGGGAAGGGAAAGGCGAGGGAGGGAAGACCGACGCTGCTCGGGTTTCTGGGGGGTTCCCGGGGGGCGCAGCCGCCGCTGCCCGGGGCCGGGCGGTGCTGCAGGTGCCCGGCCCCGCTGCGGGGCTGGATGCGATCAGCCTCTCCCTTCCCCCCCCGCATCCTCCCGCCCCGAGGCGGCTCCTCCTCATCCTCTCCGTCCCCGCTCGCTCTGCTCCATCCCGGTTCCCCCGCGCGCCCGGAGCCGCAGCGGGAGCGCCGCGCAGCCGCCGGTAGGTGCGGGCCGGGGGCGGGGGGCGGCGGGGCTGAGCCCCCACGGGGGTCCTGAGGGCCCCACGGAGACCCGCGGGATGCTCAGACACACCCCAGGGCACGATTCCCACCCGGGGCTGCGGGGATGCCCGCGGGATGCTCAGACACACCCCAGGGCACCATTCCCACCCGGGGCTCCGGGATGCCCGCGGGATGCCCGCGGGTGCCCAGGGCATGTCCTGCCACCCCCCCAGTCCCCGCGCCGTGCTCAGGGTGAGGTTTCGGGGTGCAGGGTCGGGCTGGGCTGTGGGAAGGCAGAAGGTCCCTGCTCCCCCCAACTGCGACACCCCCCAAAAACCCTGCAGGTGCCCCCAAATCCTGGGAGGGAGGAGTGGCTCAGCGTCATTCCCAATGACAATCTCCAAATTACTGCAAATTCACCTGAAGCTCTGGGTGGAAGCAGAAGCCCAGATCAGAATTTGAACAGAAATATACTAGAAGCCAAATATTTAAAATGACAAAACACAATATTTGGATCATTAAAAAAAACAACCAAAGAAAAACAAACTAAAAAAAACCCAAACAGACAGAACAACAAACAGAAAGGAAAATTGTTGCAGTGACACAGCACTATAAATGGTTCGGTTTTGATGCAAAATAAATAAATCACAGAACCATAGAATGGTTTGGGGAAGCCACAGCTTCTCTGGGCAATTAAGTCTGATTAGGGATGCCTCATCCCTGGAAGTGCCCAAGGCCAGGTTGGACAGGGGATAAAGCAACCTGGGATGGTGGAAGGTATTCCTGCCCGTGCCAGGGGAGGGACTGGATGGGCTTTAAGGACCCTTCCAACCAAAGCAGTCTGGGATGATTCTATGATTTATGACTGAAATAGCACCACAGGGATTATCCTGATGGGCCTGACAGCCAAAACTCCTCATCACCAGCATGCTCTGAGCTGTGAGCTGCTCTCTCAGCCAAACCAAAGATGCCAAACACAAATTTCTGCAGGCTCAAACCTCCCTGACTGGGGGTGCAGGTGTCAGGCTGAGACTCTGCACGGCCCCAGGACCACAAATCCCCACTGCCCCCTTCCCTTGCCAGCACCTGCAGCCTCTTGGCTCCTTTGGGAGCAAAGACAAAACCCCTGACAGGGCAGCAGCAGCTCCCTGTCCCTGTCCCCCCTGACAGCAGCAGCAGCTCCCTGTGCCTGTCTCTGTCCCCCCTGACAACAGCAGCAGCTCCCTGTCCCTGTCCCACCCTGCCGGGTCCTGGGCACCGCGGGGCTTTGGCTCAGCTCGCTGGGAATAAGGGCAAGGAGCCAGAGGCAGCTGCATCAGGAGCTGCCTCAGCTGGGAGGAAGATCAAGGTCTCAGCAGTGAGAGGAAGGCCAAAGTCATTTAGGGAGCTCAGGAGGAAAAGTTTATCCCCTGGGCTGGGCTGGAGCTGGGAAGGAAAGTTTATCCAAAGGGCTTGTGGAGCTCTGGCTCTGGCTGGAGGCCTCGGCAGAGCTGAGCTCAGTCCTGCCCAAACCCAAAGTGTTCCTGCAGATCCCAGGAACTTCCAGCCCAAACCCAAAGTGTTCCTGCAGATCCCAGGCACAATGTGTGTGCTCCTGCAGATCCCAGGTACAAAGTGTGTGTTCCTGCAGATCCCAAACCCAAAGTGTGTTCCTGCGGATCCCAGGCACAAAGTGTGTGCTCCTGCAGATCCCAGGCAGGGGAAGCGGGGCTGACCCGGTGTGCAGGGAGAACAATTGGACATTGTGCTGCCTTATCACCACAGAGCCCTGAGGAACCCATTAAACTTTAGACCCCTCTTTGGGCAGTCCTTCCCGCATGTCTCGTGTGCCTCTTCAGCCTCCCACCCCCTTTCACCCTCCACTATTTTTTGTCTCTACTTGTCTTTTGGCCTCCCACTTTATTTTGGCCTCCTGCCCTTTTCAGCCTCTGCATTTCTTCCCCTCCCCCCTGCCCCCCCCCCAACACTTTCTTTGCCCTCCACCCTTTTGCAGCCTCTATTTTTTCTGTCATTGTTATTATTTCTGATCAACCTTTTTTTTTTCTCTCACACTCTTTGGCCTTTACTTTTTTTCCTCCCCACCCCTGTGATTCCAATTCCTGGTGACTCCTCCTTCTCACCTTTAGCCTCCATTTCTCTTTCAGTCTTCCTTGCTTATTCCATCTCCATTTTTTTTTTTTTTTTTTTTGCCCCTTCTTTACTGCCCTCAAAACACATCACTTGCACTGGGTCTTACAAACCCTTTTAGTAAATATTCCCTGAAAATAAATGTCTATTCCAGGGAGGTAAAGGCTGCCCTGACCTCCCAGGCTGCCCCTGGGTACCAGCACTTCTCCCTCCAGGGCACAGCGGGCACTGACTCACAGCTGGGGCATTTTTAGGTCTGTCCATGCAGAGCTATTGGGGATTATCGTGGGGGCTGGGTCTGGCTGGGTCTGTCTTTCAAACAGAAACCTCACATTAGAAATCTCTTTGCAGAAGGATTTGTTGAAAACCAGTTGAGTGAGAGACACAATGGCTTTGTCATGGTCTCTGCTGGGTGCAGGAATCCTCCCTCTCCCCCTGTGTTTGAAAGGTGCCTGACTCAGTGTTCGGTTCCTAATCCTTCCCTTGTTTCCAACACGAGATTCTGTTGGTTTGCAGCTGTTGGAGAAGCAAAGCAGAGGCCAGGGCCGTGCAGAGCAGCTGCAGCAGCAATGGGTGACTTGCAGGTTTTATATTCCCCAAAATCTGGCTGTGGTGGTGGCACTGCCCACCAAGGGATGGGGACTCAGGCCTGGATGTGGCCTCCAGCCCTGAGGAGGCAGAGACAGTCTGCACCCGGTATCTGCAGTGCCAAAACTGTCTGCCCCAGCCCTGCTTTTCCCTCTGAAACCTTGACTAACAAAAGTGCCTCATTTCCATCTGGTGACGGTGGCAGAGAAAGGCTCAGACAGGCTCAGGTGGCCGAGACAGACTCGCACAGTGCCAAGGTCAATATTTAGGAATTCCCTTCAAGAATAGCTAATACACAGCCAGTGCTAAATAAAGTTCTATCAGCCCCAGCACAGCATCATTAACATGCACCCATGGTCCAGCTTAAACCCTGACCTCTGTTTTAATTAGGTAACAAACCCCATTCTGTGGGTCTTAACTCAGGACTGAGCTCAGAAGGGCCCCTTTCCTCTGGCCCCTTTCCTCTCTCCCCTTTCCCCCTCTGTTTGTGCTTTCCCTGGCCCAGATTCTCTCCCTTGCCCAGGGAAAGCACCAGCCTGAGAGGGCTGCTGGGGAAAGGACCAAGCTGGATCCCACAGGCACATTCCCAAGCCCACAGCATCAAAGCCTGGCAGCTGTCCCTGTGGACAGGGCAGAAAGGGGTTTCACAGGCTGGCTGCTGTGCCCAGGTACCACTGACTCATGGCATGGCATCTAAAACCCTTTTGTCCCCTTCAGACTCTTTTAGGGAGTGGTGTTGTCTGCCCTGAGCCATCCTCCCAGGCGTTTGCCCACTGCCCACAGCAGTCTGGACACACGGTTCATCCATGACTCACGGCCCACTGGTGCTCACAAAGTCTGTCCTTGCTCCTGCCTCTTAATTTAGACTTGGGTGTCAGCCTTGAGCTCAGATCTTCCCTTCCCACAGCTCCAGGGTTGGTAAATCTGCCTGTCCCACCTGCAGACCAGCCTCGCCTGCTCTCACCTCTGCAGGGACCCTGTTTCTGCAGAATCACAGAATCCAAGAGCTTTAGTTTAGAAAACTCCTCTCAAATCACCGAGTCCAACCATTCCCCCAGCACTGCCAAGGCCACCACTATCCCCTGTCCCTGAGTGCCACATCCACAGGTCTGTTACAGCCCTCCAGGGTGGAGCCAGCCTGGCAGTGACCCCGGTGAGGGCACAGCTGCCCACCCTGATGGTCCCACGGGGCATTCCCAGCCCCGGGGTCAGGCAGGCAGCTCCCCCAGACTGAGATTCCTGCCCTGTGCTCAGGGGCAGGAGCCTGAGGAGTGCTGCTCCTCCTGCGCTCCCATCCCCGCTGAGGGCAGACAGGAGGGGGAGATCTTCACCGTGACAAACCCTGCTCTGCCTCCCGAGATGAGCTCAGATCCCAGCTCACATCCCAGCTCAGATCCCAGCTCAGATCCCAGCCCAGATCCCAGCTCAGATCCCAGCTCAGATCCCAGCCCAGATCCCAGCCCAGATCCCAGCTCAGATCCCAGCTCAGATCCCAGCTCAGATCCCAGCTCAGATCCCAGCCCAGATCCCAGCTCAGATCTCAGATCCCAGCTCAGATCCCAGCTCAGATCCCAGCTCAGATCCCAGCCCAGATCCCAGCTCAGATCTCAGATCCCACCTCAGATCCCAGCTCAGATCCCAGCCCAGATCCCAGCTCAGATCTCAGATCCCACCTCAGATCCCAGCTCAGATCCCAGCTCAGATCCCAGCTCAGATCTCAGATCCCAGCCCAGATCCCAGCTCAGATCCCAGCTCAGATCCCAGCTCAGATCCCAGTTCAGATCCCAGCTCAGATCCCAGCTCAGATCCCAGCTCAGATCCCAGCTCAGATCCCAGCCCATCCCAGATGCTCTGCACGCCACAAACCCCCTGGAAATGATGTGATCAGTGCCAGACAATCCATCTGCTGCCCGCCCCTCTCGCTGGCACATTCTGCCTGGGACAGTCCCCTGGGCACAGGGAGATCCTGCATCCCGTGCCATCCAAACAGGACATGCCAAACCCCCAAACCTGGCACAGGGCCTGGCCTGTATCCATGGCTGGCAGACCCCAAGGCTGCCCTGCTTTCCCCCACCCCAGTTATGTTGTCCCCAGAGAGGTTCTTTGCTTTTCCCAGAGAGATCCATCGTTTCTCCAACAGCTGCACAGCCCCACAGGACATGTGGGTGTTGTACACAAAACTACCCCAATGTGTACTTTTTCCACTGGCATTTCCATCTCCTTGATTCTCTACTGAAGGTTAAATCTTGGGCACAAAGTACAAGTAGTTAACATCAAGTAAAACACCCTCCCTTCCCCTTCCTCAGTATTGCCATTGCTGCAGGGTGTTCACAAAAGCTTCCACTTGATGGAAGAGTTACTGGCTGCCAGACCCCAAAAGGGGATCTTGGAGCTCACGCCCACCCTGGTGGGGATGTGATCCTCCCCAAACCACAGGGGATGCTCGCTGACTCCCTGGGATCCCAGAGCAGGGCTGAAGGTGCAGGTCACCAGTAAGGAAAAAGTAAAAACCCACTGGGGTCCTGGCTGTGGCCAGGCAGGGGCACAGCAGCTGCTGATCCACACACTCTGCCTGGTAGTCTCAACATTTTTGGTTTAACGTGGGTTTTTTTCCACTTAGACAATCCAGGGCATTTTTCTGTCTTGATTATCACAGCAGAGCAGCTCTGGCTGCCCCTGGATCCCTGGCAGTGCCCAGGCCAGGCTGGATGGGCTGGGAGCAGCCTGGCACAGTGGCAGGTGTCCCTGCCCATGGCAGAGGTGAGACTGGATGAGTTTAGGGTCCCTTCCAACCCAAAGCATGCTGTGATTCCATGATCCCTGGCTGTATCCCTGTGGGCCAGCCTGGCCCCAGAGCTTTCCCCGGGCACAGCTGTGGAAACAGCGGGCACAACAAAGGCCACGGTGTCTCTGAGCTGCCCACGGGGAGCTGGAAATAGCCAGCGTGGGTGAAACCTCCGGGGCTGAGCTTCAGCAGGGTGTTGAAATTGCAGTCTTCTGTCCTGCGCCGTGCCCTTTGTGGTGCTGTGTTGTTTACGGAGAGGAGAAGGGGTAGAAGAGCATCCAAAACACATCCCCTTCCCTCTGAGGCTTCTGTAATGGAAACCAAGGCCAGGCTCTGTTTTCCTTGGAGCAGAGTGGCTGCCCTGCCTGCTCCTGCTGCTGTCACACGGCCTGTGGTCACACTTGTCACAGCAAGGACCAAGCAGGTGCCCAGCTCTGCAGGGACACAGGTGTGCCCTGTCTGGGACAGCGGGAGCAGAATTAGGGCTGTACCTTCCAGGGCTCTGGCAGGTCCCCAGGAGTGGCTCACGCTCATTTCCAGGCCAGAGCTGAGGGTGACCACGGAGAGCTCGGTGACCTCCAGAGCCACCCCTGCCACAGTGACAATTCCCCATTTGTGCCTGGAACACAGACCAAAGCAGTGACCTGTCTGCTTTGCACACCGCAAGAGGTAGAGATGCACAGCTGCTCTCCTTCATTTACTCCAGTGACTACTTAGCCACACTAATTCCAGGGTTTTTTGCTGACCCACTTGTCTCCATTTAACAAGATTCAGCCCTGAGCTTGCCCTGCTCTGATCTTTCCTCTGAAACACTCCTTGCCCATTCCTACATGCTGCAGCTTTTCACGGGAAGGCGTTTTCTCCAGTCCCAAAGTCATGCAGATAAGAAAATTATTATTTATTGGAGGATTTTCCTGGTAATAGCCATTATTAACTTGAGCTTTTATTGCACTGTTATTGAGCAACAGCTTAAGCTCCTTACCCAGGCAGCTTGGAGGAAAAAAACAGGAGCTGGAATCCAGGGGTACTAGAGACTGAATTTAAAATAAGACATTGGGCAACAGAATTAAGGACAGGATTCTTCCAGCCAGGCTTACTTAGATGTTGAAAAGAGCAGCTGTATAGCCCTTACACAAACATTGCAGGATGAACACCACTAACTGCCTGCACATTTTCATGGTAAATCACTGCTGAGCTGATGGTGAACCCAGAAACCAAGTGATTTTCCTTGGAACAGCCCAGACCGAGGCTGTGCTGGAGGAAGTTGGATTTCTGAGCGATGATACGTCTGCTGATGGTTAACCACCAGGGTGGATGTGGGGTTTCACTTGGCCTGGAGATGAAACCCTCGGTTCCAGCACCCTCTGCTTCTCTGGGGAAGGACAGGGCATAAAGGCTGAACCCAAACTCAAATCCCAGTTTTGAAGCTGGTGCCAACCCTCGGCTGGGCTTGGCCACCCTTCAGAGGGCCAGCTGCAGGAAGTGCAGCCTGACACCGTGGGAGCATTCCTGCTTTTCCCTCCCAGTTGCAGCCCCTGAGCACCAGCAGCAGCCCGGGAGGTGCTGGGCCCGTCTGGGTGCCAGGGCTGGCAGAGGGTGGCCGGGACACAGAGGGACGGGCACACACCTGACAGGGCTCAGCAGAGGGGTGGCATTGCAGGGCTCACACGTGGTGCAACAGGAGAGCCGGGTCACCACTTGGATTAACAGCACAGAGGGAATTTCTGGGCTGGGTTTGCCATTCGGTGCCGTCCGTGCGTCCGTCCGTGCGTCCGTCCGTGGGCATGTGGGGCAGCCACACCTGCAGCGCCAGCCCAGCCAGCCCCAGCCGGGCTCTGCGGTCTGACTCTGTGCCCGGTGTGGCAGGGGGGCACAGGGACAGTGGAGAGGCACTGCAGTGTCCCCAGCAGGAACCAGGCAGGGGCAGATGGGACCCCACCGCAGGGCTGCTGAGCAGGAGCCAAAGGGCACACGGAGCGCCCCGTGGGTTCCCCACATCATCACAAATCCCTGCAGCCACCCCCTGAGCAGCTGCATCTCACCTGCTCTCCACTCTCCCTTTCCTGGGAAGCCAAGCCCAGGCAGATCCAGGGAGGAGAGGTGCCCACAGCCCTGCCCAGAACCCAAGTGGCAAACCCAAAACAAGGCACACCTGGTGCATCGTCCCCGAGTCCTCAGCATAAGGCAGCACAGAGCCACCCTCCTCCTCCTCCTCCTCGGGTGACAGGGGTGAGTCTGGTGTCACTCGTGGCACCGGGCAGTGGCTGCTCCCAGCCAGCTCCACGTGCTGGGAGGCAGCAGAGCACAGGAGCAGGGACGATGCTTTGCACTGGTCTTGGCACAAACCTGGGAAGGGCAGACAGGACCCACTGCATCCTGGAGGGAAGGGGAAACCCGGGGTTCTTGCATCGCCTCCTGGGCTGCAGGGACTGAGTTTTGGTGATGCTCTGCCCGGGGTGTTCTCCCCACCCAGCAGGTCCCAGCTGGCTCCAGGAGACAGGTTAGATCCAGGACAGGAGGCAGTGGGATCTGCGGGGTCTGTGTGTGCAGCCACTGCTGCTCCTGCTCCTGTCCCTGCCCCTGCTCTGAGCCAGGACACAGGGACAAGACCTTCCTGGCAAAGCTCCTGGATTTGCTCCTGGGGCTGGGACTGCAATTAAGTTAATTAGCGGGTGGTGAAGGGCCGTGGGTGGGAGGTGGGAGAGGCGGGCAGGTAATTAGAAGTGGAGGTTCCCTTGGTTTTCCTGGCTCCCCAGGGACAGCAGCAGTTTGGTGGGAGGTTGCAGTGGCTGTCCCAGGCTCAGAGCTCTGCAAAAGCCACACCTGGTTCCAGGGTGGGGATGGGGCTCCCCCTTGGGCATCCCTGAGGGCACAGGGCCAGGAAGGGCCAACCCTGTCCCTCCCGGGATGCTGCTGGGTTGGTCATCAGCCACTAGTGGCACCCACTCAGGAAACTGCTCAAGTTTCATCTTTTACAGCTCCTCTGTTTTACCTGCCACAAATCCAGCGTGGCCGAGTGGAATGGCTGATTTCTGGTGGAGAGCAGGGAATGATGAGAGCAGGCATTAGTTACATTGATTTTTATGCTTTTGGTTGCACGTCACACAACGTATTCCACTTGCAAAGGGTGAAACCTGGCTGATAAATACTTCATTAAGCAGTTAATCACATCACTAGAGATTAAATCACCTGGCCATAAACAAGACTAGAAACGAGCCAATGCATTCCACTGATAGTCACAGAGTGATCTATTACATATTTATCATATGTTTTGCTTATCATTTATTAAATCCTTCTAAGAGGATGTTCAGTCCAAGGAATTTGAGCTGTGCCTTGCACTGCCAGCCCTCAGGAGGAGAGGCAGCCCTTGCAGGCTGCCCATGCTGATGATAACCCCAGACCCACTGAGCTGCTCCTGCAGCAACCAGAGCATGAGGAAACCTCTGCCTGGTCTCAAATCCTCTCCTGGATGAGGAAATCCATCCCATGAAATGGTTCTCTGAAACTTACCATGAATAAAATCCCTGTTTATCTGGGAGATGTTTGTTCCACATGCCCAGGTAGATCTCAGATTGCCCCAAAGCTCACAGGAACCCCTGGGAAAGGCAATTTAGAGCCTGAATTCCTTCAAAATATTCTACCTGTTCTAAGAGCTTTCCATTCCCATGTGGACTGTCTGCACTGCCTGGGAAGTGACTGTTCTGTTCAGGTGGCTGCAGGCAGCAGTGGGAAAGGGAAGGGAGCCCATCAGGAGGTGATGCTGTCTGACCCCAGCTGAGTCACACAGGAACAAACAGGATTCCTGCTTTAATGGAGACAATAACACTTTCCAAAGTGAAACCAACTGGAGTCTTTCCACTGAATTCACCACAGCCAGATTCAGGAGACACTGATCTCATTAGCCAGAGTTGGACAAAACCTCAGGAGACTCCTGGGTTTAGCAGTTCTCATCCCTCTGGAGCTCTCTGTGCGATCTTTAGCTGATCACCCAAATGACACTTGTGATTAGCTGCACTTTTCATCACCGTGGCCACTCAGAGGCCATGCAGAACATTTCTTTCCAACCCTACATAAAAGATTGTGTCCAAAGCCAAGAACAATTTTGATGCACTTGAATCAATCCAATCTGGTTTTAACCAGAAGGTGAGATACTTCTGCTTTCCTCCATGTAGTAGCCAGGTATTTCATACCTCACCTTAGCTGGCTACCTCTGGGTTGAGTCTTTGCTGGCCACTAAATCTGTGCCACAGGAGCCATTAAAAAAAAAAAAAAAAAAAAAAAAAAAAGAAAAAGAAAAAGAAAAAAAAAGCCACAAAAGTTCCTGGAAATTCTGACATGCAAAAGACTTTTGGACCATTAGGAATCCCCACATTTCCATCAACACCACCTCTGTCATGCAAGAAGTGCTGTGTGGTGAAGTCTGCATCAGAGAGACAGAGAGGAGAGGAGAGGTCCCTGCTCCTTGCACGGCTCCCAGCGTGTGCTGTTATTTCAGAATTCACACGCCTGATATTGGCAGCACAACCAGCCCTCCATGCTCAGAGTCAGATGCTTGCAGAGTTTGGGATTTCACATCAAAGCCACTGGTTTGGCCAGTGATAAAGTTTGGAACCGACCCCAAACTTCTCAGAATTTCACAGCTATTCCAGCCCTGCACTGGGCTCCTGTCCCTCACAGCTGTAGGGAGCAGTTCAGCGCAGCTACCACGGCCCAGAAGGACCTGGATCAAATGAGCATTTGGGTTTAACTCACTTCTTAAGTATTTTTTTTACCTTCAGAAAGATTTCTGGTCCTTTAGGGTGCTGGCATCTCCATCCAGCAGAGTGAGCCGGGTGCCCTCAGCTCCCCACGGCAGGGATGGGGCTGGGCTGTGCTGGGCAGGTGCCCTGGCTGCAGCTCCCAGGGACTCCTCCTCACTGGGCTTTTCTCTCGGGCAGCACAGCAAGGCTGGGCACAGAGCTGGAGGAGAGGGGACCACAGGCACAGCTGCTCGTGGACAAACAGGCCCCAAATGCAGTCCTGGTGTGAGCAGCGGGCTCAGAGCTCAGCAGCAGCCCTGCCCTTACAGCCATCTCCTCCTGGAATGTTCTCCTTTCTCCATGGGGCACCAGCTAACCACTGGAGTGTGGTGTCTCTCAGCTTTGCATATTTGAGAGAGCTTTCTGCTCTGCTTTGAGCTATTTAATAGCATTGTTGGGCCGCTACCCAAAGAAATAAGGCCCTTTATGTTGTCTTTGGTTCAGGTTCTCTCTCTCACTCGAGCTTTTTAATTCCCATAAAAACCTAACATGCTCCTGCCAAAAGTGGAAGGCTAGGGCCATGAGTGGTGGTGTTTGTAGAGGAACAGCTCCATGGCTGTAAAGTCTGAGAACAGCGATAGTATTTAGCCCGGGGAGACAAGGGGAGTGGAAAAGTGTTCACTGAGCTTTGCTGGGGCAGTCAGGGCAGCTGGCAAGCACTGGAGTCTTCCTGAAAATAGCAAAAATAACCTTAGAGGAAATTAGTGATGATGAAGAAGCTGTTTCCAGTTGAGCTGCTCTGGTCAAGCTGTCTGGAGATGCCCTCAGACCCTGAGGTGGCTGTGGTAGAATCCAGCCTGCTCCTCATCCTGCTGGCTGCAGATCCTGCTCAGAGCCCTTGGAGCTGGGGTGTTTGCTTCTCAACACCATCCATCATCAACCCAGGAGACTTCTGGGTGCCTTTTACCCTCAGATAAAGGTTCAAGAAAAGCTTTGGTTCTAGGAAATTACCCAGTGCTGCTGATGTTGATTGAAGCCCAGTGGAGGACCAGAGCCCTGTGTGCCAGCCTGGGCGACCTGGCTTGTCCTTCAGGGAAAGGCTGGCAGCTGGCAAGGAAACAGAACTACTGCATGAGAAGTATGATGTCTTGAGAGAAAAATAACTTTATATTATTATTTTATTGAGAGAAAAATAACTTCTTGAGAGAAAAATAACTTCTTGAGAGAAAAACAACTATTTGTTAGACACTCTAAGAAATAATTTCACCTGACAATGGTGTTAAACCATGTTGAGTCTGTATTTGGCACCTCCTGCTCTGGAAACCACCGGGAGCCATAGAGCTTCTGAGGCTGCATCTCCAGCCTCATGCCAATAGGTGGGGGCTGGCCCATGTTGTCACTCCAGAAAGCACTTCCCAAAATCCCAGTCTGTGTCAAATGGGGCGTCTGAGAGCCTGGGCTGAAGTCTGTGTAGGAAGCAGAGCTGGTGCAGTGGCTGGGGCTGCTCTCACCAACAGCCACACTCTTTATTTCCAGGGATCCATCTTTCAGCAATCCAACTTCCCAAGGTTTTTACTCTCTGCAGGCATCTGGTATCCATTTCCAGGAGTAGTTTTCCCTTCCTGCAGCTGCTTTTGCAGAGTTTTGAAATACTAAAGAGTTTAGAGCCGAGTGTTTAGAGATTCTCTGTGTGTGTACACGTGTGTGAGTGTGTGTGCTGCCACCCTCAGTATCTGCCAGGGCACCCCAAGCACCACAGCAAGCCCACACTGTGTGGTACTGGCTCATCCCAGCGTGCCAGCAGCACAACTCAGTCCTAAAGAGACATTTTTACAATCTATAAACACATATAAACACTGATTATAAAATATTTTCCATAATATAGCTGTGGGAATACATGACATTTAAAGCAACTTCCTGTACCTAGATTTGTTCTGTGCCATGTCTTTTTCTGTTCGTAAATCCACTTCTCTCCAAGCACTACAGAACTCTGTGTGTGAAAGACAGAATGAATGAGTGGGAGATTTTAAACGTAGTTTCTAGGCTAAAAGCATGACTGTACCTGGAATATCCGTGGGACTCTGCCCCCACCTGTGGCATCTCCTGATGCCACGTCTGCGATGGCACTTCTGTGACAGCACTTCTCACTGCTCAGCCTCCAACGTCCACAGCTCCTTTCTTTGATTGCTCTGGTGATGCTTTAAGGTTTGGGCACTGCATTGTGCATTAAACATGGATTGTGACCACGGTCTCCAGCAAAATGAGGTTTCAATATGATCTTTCATTAGAGCAGCTTGCTCCAAGCCCCAGTGTCCAGCCTGGTCTTGGGCACTCCCAGGGATTCAGGGGCAGCCCGGGCTGAGGGCCCTGTGCCAGGGCCTGCCCACCCTCACAGGGCAAGATTTCTTCCCAAAATCCTATCTAACCCTGCCCTGCGCAGCAGAAGCCATTCCCCCTTATCCTGTCCCTCAGATCCTTGTCCAAAGCCCCTCTCCAGCCCTCTTGGAGCCTCTTTGGGCACTGAGATGCTGCTGGTTGACTCATGGCACGCCCTAGGCTCAAAATTCCCACTTTCCAAATGCTGTTGATCAGAGTCTTGGTAAATCTGCTCAGCCCAGGCAGTGAAAGCTCCTGCCCCTCTCCCACCACATCTAACGTGTGTCCTGACCTTTTCCATGTGTGTCCTGGGCAGGTGAGCTGCAGAGTGCCAAGAGATGAGCAATATTTACTACCTGACACGCAGTGGGTGTGCAATTCCTGCTCATAATTGTGTTTGAGAGTTATAATAGCGGAGAGAGAGTTTTACCTGGGCTCCCTTCCCACCTCTTGTGGGTTCCAATCAGACGCTGGGTGTTTTTCAAACTGGTTTTCTGAGCGTATAATTTTAGCACGGACGTCAATAGAAGGAAGAACAAAAACAGAATTCACTGTGATAAAATTAAAAAGGACAGAGTCCCTCCTGCCCAGCCCCACCCAGCCAGGAGACATCCCCCCACACCTCCCACGCTGGGGGAGCATCCCCTTGGGCTGTGAATCACCGGCCCCTGGCCAGCCTGGGACCCCCGGGCTCCAGCCCTGCCTGCCTTTAAAGCCTGCCAGCAGCAGCAGCAGCACTCAGTGCCACCCCTGCTGCCACCTGGGACCCCCGGGCTCCATCCCTGCCTGCCTTTACAGCCTGGCAGCAGCAGCAGCAGCACTCAGTGCCACCCCTGCTGCCACCTGAGACCCTCGGGCTCCATCCCTGCCTACCTTTACAGCCTGCCAGCAGCAGCAGCAGCGTGTGCCAGCACTCGGTGCCACCCCTGCTGCCACCTCTCTTGCAGCCCGGCCCTGGCACAGGCTGCGGGATGGCCGAGGGGGAGATCACCACCTTCAGCGCCCTGACGGAGAAGTTCAACCTGCCCCCGGGGAACTACAAGAAGCCCAAACTGCTGTACTGCAGCAACGGGGGGCACTTCCTGCGCATCCTCCCGGACGGCACCGTGGATGGCACCAGGGACCGCAGCGACCAGCACAGTGAGCACAGCCAGTGTGTCCTGGGGGGCTGCGAGGGGAGGGGGCGGCCGGGAAAGGGGGTCTGCACGAGGCTGGTGGGACAGCACACCCGCCAGCCTGGGCCACTGTCGGAATCTGTGGTATTGGTGATTCCCAGATTGGAGAAAGTCTCTGTCTGTCAGCCCCGCTGCCAAAGGAGAAGTTGTAATTAATCTGTGCTGGTTTCAAGGTGGTTTATTCTGTTTATCTCTAACATGTTCTGCTGCCCTGCCGCAGCTCTGTCCTGCAGGGCAGCGTGTGGGGCTCTGCCCTCAGTGGGATGGTACAAACATTAAATACCACAAACTACCTGTGCTGGATTTACAATAACGTGCCAATATCTGTCACCTACGTTGGACAGTGTGTCCCCAGCCTGAACCAACAGAAAAATGCCAACACCACAGTGAAACATGGAGGGCATGAAGAAGGAGAAAAAGGGTCCCAAATGCTTCTGACCTGGGCCTGGAACCTCCAAAAATATCTGAGGGACATTTTGAGTTCAGCCAGTGTGGATATGAGGTACAGGAGTGGTTATCTCTGGTACTGAACCTGACAGTGGCTTCACCTCGTGGCAGGCAGGCAGGCACAGGGGCACAGTGGGGCTGGCTGGCACGGGGAGCTGGCCCTGGCAGGGAGGCTCAGGGCAGCCTGGCATCCCTCACACACAGCACCACGTGGAATTCTGTGCTGTCCTTGCACTGCCATCGTGTGCCACAGCCGTTTCCTGGGTCACCCTTGCCAGGGTCTCCCCTTAGCTGTCCCCACCCCTGCAGTCAGTGACCCTGGTGGCTCCAGCCCGTGGGACACTGGCACCTCTGCTGGGAGGAGCTGCTCCCACTGACTTGTCCCACTGAGGAATCATTGGGAATTCAGTGTTTTTTGTGCTCCTGCATTTACCAAAAACTCTTCAGAGGATTTTTTAACCCGCTGCCCAGGAGAGCTGGACAGGCCACACAGCAAAGCTCCTGCAGGGCTCCGTGGGCAGCGGGGCTGGGCTCTTCCCCTTGGCAGCAGCCTCTGGGTTCATATCCTGAACATTTACTGGAATGGCACTGGGACCTGCCAGGCTCCTATCTCGTTAGAAGGAAGGGATGGGAGGAGCCAAGCCAGCCTTACAAAGTGCTAAGAAAAGCACTTTTATTTTCTTTAAACCACAAGCACACATGTGGCTTCTCCCCCCAAACGTAACCTTTCCTCTTGCTATTGTTGTTTCACTAACAGGCAGTTCAGAGCCGAGTTCTAATTACAAACACTGTCTCCCCAGCACGAGGCAGGGCTGGGGGATGGATGAAGATGAGCCCCCTGAGGCTGGATAAACACAGCGTGCAGCTCCAGCCTCCAGGCAGGAATAACCCCGGCACGGAACCCTCAGACCCCTGGAAAGGCTGGATGATGACCCAAAGGATCTGCAAGAGACAGGACTGGGCTCACAGACGCAGCAGGAGAGGTGGTGTGAGCTCAGGCAGTGTCTCTGCAGCATTTTCCAGAGGTTTTGCTGGAGTCAGAAGGAGAAGCCAGGACCGAGGTGGCATCTCCTGGGACATGGGGAGCCACCAAGGCCATGAGCCCACTCCTGTGCCCTGCCTCAGGCTGCTGTCTCACAGCCCAGTCCTTTTTCCCTCTGGAAAAGCAGCTCCATCACCTTGGCACGGTCCCCAGGGCTGCACTGTGCACTGGGCAGTGAGTGCAGGCAGGTCCTGCATCCCACTCCTCCCTGGCCGCTGGTCTGGGGCCACGAGTTTGCAAACCTCTGCCAGGAAGGAACCTCCTGTAAATGATCTCATCAACTGGGATATAGGAATATATTTACAGAGGAAACTCCTGGAAGGGCTGCGTGCCAGCAGAGCAGCCCTGGCGAGAGGTGCCCTGCTCTGAGCACCCGTGGCTGCCCACGGCCCTGCCCCTGCAGAATGCCTGGAAGGTGATGGAGCCCTCAGCATCATTCCCTGGTGTGCAAGAGGAGCAGCCCAGACCTTGACTGGCACTGTGGGACATTGTCACCCAGCTGGGACAGGGAGGGACACCCAGGGAGGGACAAGAGTTCTTGGGAGCCCAGTGAGGACAGCAGCTGCACCAGTGCTCTGCCAACTGCCCATGCCCAAGTGCATTTTGTTCCAAATACCAAAAATTCTTATTATTCTCTTAAATGGCCTCAGAATCAGGGAGGATCTCTAGGAAGAGCAGAAGGAGTCACTCTCTCTTAACCTTTGTTGTCCAGCCCCACATCAGGATCCACTTCCCACATCTTTTGCGTGGGCATTCTAAACTTGCACCAAGGAATGGAAGGAAATCTTACCTGGACTCTGCAGATTCCCCAGGATGAAGCTCATGCCCATCTCTACAAAAAGTCTCCTTTTGCCGCCTTCATCCCATTACTTTATGGAAGAAAATCTCTGTAAAGACATGGAAGAGAACCTGAAAGAATTTAGTGCACAAGCTCCTTCCCCTGAGCCACTGTTCTCCCTCCCTCTGTGGCCAAACCCCTCAACATCCCCCCTGGCAGTGGGAGGGTCCCTCCCTCCCCTCTCTCAGGGACAGTTTTTAGAACAAGATCATCCTTTCCATCCCGTTTCCCTCTTTTCTCCCTGGGCTGCTCCTCGGCCAGGTCCCAGCTCTGCAGCACCTCGGGGAATGCAGCTGGGCTGGGCTTTTCCCAGGGCACATTCCCAGCCCAAAGCAGGCAGGCACGGGGGCCAAGGGTTCCTGCAAACCTGCACCCACACTGCTTCCTAATGAACTGTCACTTACTGAGCGGGAAACGCCAAAAATGAAGAATGTGAACCATTACAGCAAAGATTTCACTGCAATGGGTGCTCCACCAGGCCAAGAGGTAGCACTGCCTTTTACTTCATCTAAGTAAGGATAAATAAATTAAATATAAACAGGAAGGAAGGAAGGAGCTGGAGCCGAGACATCCGTTCATACTTCATTCCAACCAAGCTAAATATTGCTGTTACAAATCTTAGGGAAAGAAGCTGCCTACGAGATGGGAACGATCGCTGGGAAGAGCTGGAATTTGCAAGTCACTGTGACTGCAGCCACAGCCCTTTTCTCTTTCCCCATTCTCCATCTCCAATGCTCTGGATAAATCCAGCTGCAGCAGAGGGCCGGGTGGGATGCTTTGGATCAAGGGGTTGCAGTGCAGCATCTGGAGTCTGCCCTTCCCTGGCTCAGCTCTCAAAATACTTCTTCATATGTCACTCCTTAAGTGTCTTGTCAAACCACATGAGAAATTTGTAAATTAGAGCCAGAATTAAAACCCCAGTCTCCTGTGTCCCATTCCAGCATCGTAACCAAAAGGCTGTCCTTCCTTTGATGTAAAATAAGGGAAAAATTGGTCTTTGGTTCCTGAAGGATGGCTGTGGGATTTCTTTGAAGCAGAGGGTACAAGGAGACACTTTTATTACACACTGTACTGTTCCCTATAAACTCTTTATAAGCCAGACTTCAACAAAATACCCCACTAAGCTTCCTGGCAGATTTTTTCCCCCCTTTTTGCTATTTTCCTTTCACTGTTGTTGTTTTCTCTTTACTCCCAGTTCAGCTCCAGCTGAGTGCAGAGAGCGTGGGGGTGGTGCACATCCAGGGCACGCAGTCGGGGCAGTACCTGGCCATGGACACCAACGGGCTGCTCTACGGCTCGGTAGGTGGGAGGATGCCCTGGGACCAGACAAGGCCGGGCTGGAGGGCTGCAGACACCTCACAGCTGAGTAAAGCAAACCACAGGCAGTAACCAGGCTCTGCTTGTGATCCTGGCAGCTGCACGGCCACTCTGCAGCTGGCTTTATTTTGGGGGGACATAAATAAATTAGCAAGTTTACTATTTATTTTCTTTTTTTTTAATATTTATTTATTTATTTATTTATTTATTACTATTTATTTACCATTTACTGCCCTGCCTCTGACAAATATTGTATTTCCTATCTGACACTCGATAAATATTGTGTTTCATACCCGGAGCAGCAGCTGCCACCCGGTGTAGGTGTCCCTGCCCATGGCAAAGGGCTGGAGCTCGATGGTCTTTAAATCCTTCCCACCCAAACCGTTCTGGTTCTGTGCTCTGAGCCTGCAGCTGCCACCAGCCAGCTCAGGGCCAGAGCAGGAGCAGGGCCAGGAGCAGCTTATGGAGCACTGGACAGTGCCAAAGAAAATTCCCAGGTCACAGACACCTTGCCACAGGAGGGACCCAGGGGAGTAAATCACCTACCCAGAGTTTAACCAAGAGCTTTACTGGGGTGTGGAAATCTCAGGGGTGGGTCTGGAGGGCTCCTTAGAGGGGAGAGCTGAGCTGAGGTTGTCACTCAGGAACATGCCCCGCTCACTGTCCCTCCCCTGGGCTCTCTTGCAGCAGTTACTGGGAGAGGAGTGTCTGTTCCTGGAAAGACTGGAGGAGAACCATTACAACACCTACGTCTCCAAAATGCACGCGGACAAGAACTGGTTTGTGGGGCTGAAGAAGAACGGGAACAGCAAGCTGGGCCCGCGGACTCACTACGGCCAGAAGGCGATCCTGTTCCTGCCACTGCCCGTGGCGGCCGACTGAGCTGGCCCCAAAGCCCAGCCATGGCCCCAAACCCCAAACCCAAACCCCAAAACCAGCTGCTGCTGCTGCTGCTGCCTCCTTAGAGCTCAGCAGAGCTCCCAGCTTTAGGTCAAGGCTTTGACAAATCCAGCCAGAGCAGAGCCCCCTTGCTCTGCACCAAGCTTGGCAGAGACGAGGGGACAAGCCCTGACACCGTCCCGAGGTCCACGGGGCCCCATTGCCCTGTCCTCTGCCCTGTGCCCACGTGTGCCATGACCCTCAGCTGTGTGCCCATGTGTGCCATGACCCTCAGCCCCGTGCCCACGTGTGCCATGACCCTCAGCTGTGTGTGCCATGACCCTCAGCTGTGTGCCCACGTGTGCCATGACCCTCAGCTGTGTGCCCACGTGTGCCATGACCCTCAGCTGCCACTCCCGGGACCTACCCTGGGCAGGCACACAGAAATGTGCCCGAGGGCCCCGCCGGCTCCCAGAGAAGGGCCGACTTTGTGTCCCCAGGCATTCTAAGGCAAAGCTTCCCTGGATAATATATTTCCCTGCGTTAATATATTTATCCCTCCAGGTGTGCAGCTTCTGACGTGCCCTTGAGCAGCTCCAGATTGCACTGCCAGTCCCGTTACCCATCCAGGGCAGCCTGGTGTGTGCCGGCTGGGCAAGTTAAGCTGCACTGGGCAAAGCTCCAGCCTCAGCCCTTATCTCCCTCACAACACCAGTAGTGTGTATTTCATGCTAGCACCTGCTGTATGTTGTTTGTATTTATTTAGTAAGTAAATATGTCTCTTCTACAAGCTGTCCATAAGTAACTCCAGGCACCTTGAGGCTGTCCCAGTGAGGATGGGGCTGGGGCAGTGGCAGTGAGGGTGTGATGTACAACAGCGAGGGGCTGCACGAGGGTGGCAGAGCATCACACCCATGCCCAGAGGGATTCCCAGAGGGATTCCCAGAGGGATTCCTCCCACTGCCTCCCTGTCTGGGCTCTAAAAACAGCCCTGAGGCCCCTTGGTAGCCCCCAAACCCCCTGAGAGGCTGAGCTTCTCCACAATGCACACCTCCCAAGCAGCTCTAGAGCCACTGCTGCCAGCTAAGAACATCACCAGAGCACCACGCTGCCATGCTCCACCCAGAGCATCCCAGCTCCTCTGGAAAACCTGAGCCGGGGCCTCACCACCCTCACGGGGAAGAATTTCTGTCTAATATCAAATCTAAACCTACCATCCCTCATCTTAAAGCATTTCCCCCTTGTCCTATCCCGCCATCAAGGACAGGGACCAGACACAAGTTCTCCCAGGAAAGAGAGATCAGCCATCCCACATGGAGGAAGGAGAAAAAGGCTGCCTTGATTCCTTCTGCAGCAGCAATTAGCCACTAATCACTGTACTTTACAATTGCTCTGCTAATTACTGAAGTTCTGCTTGCTGCACAAACCTTCTCCCCAGCACTGATAGCATCTCTGTAACCCCAGAGCTGGCACGGGAGCGTGTGCCAGGTCCTTGCACCCTCCTTGGGCCCTTCAGAGCTGTTCCCAGCTGTGGCATCCCCAAGGAAATTGAGGGGCGAGGTGGATTCTGCCAGTCCTGCAGGTGCCAGCTGCTCCTCCTGGCCCAGAGAGGCACCCCCTGCCCGGCTCAGCTGCTCTGGTGGGCACAGCGCCGTAGTGCCATGGCAAACACAAAGGTGGGCATGACAGGGGCATGAGGACAGCCAGCAGCACCCACCCTTCTTAAACACAGCTCACAGCAGCACCCACCCTTCCTAAACACAGCGCTCACCCACCCTGTGAGAGGCTGAGCTGGCAAAAAAGGGAAAAAAGTGAATTAAGGCGTGAGCGGGAGCTGCAGGTTTCTAATTAAACTGGAAATTGGGCCGTGCCAGGCTGGGTTTAGCTGCGCTGTCTGCAGCACCTCATTAACCCAGGGCACGCTCCCCTTGGGCTCCTGCTGCTCCTAAACCCCGCAGGTACAGCTCACACCCAGCTGGGGAAAAATGTCACCACCTGCTCTGAAAAATAATCCCTGGCAGCCGCAGTAACTGCTCCAGACAGACGGACAAGGCAGCAGCGCCCGGGGAACCGCGCTCACCTCGGGGTGCTGGGCCTTAGTGAGAGGGAAAAAGGAGAATTATAACATTTAATAAAATCCTTACACGTGAATCTTCCCCGTGAGTGCTGGGAGCCCGAGCGTGCTGGGAGAGGGCTGCTGGGCAGGGCGGGAGGCACCGTGGGATAAAGGAAATAAATAAAATAAACACAATACAATACAATACAATACAATACAATACAATACAATACAATACAATACAATAAAATAAAATAAAATAAAATAAAATAAAATAAAATAAAATAAAATAAAATAAAATAAAATAAAATAAAATAAAATAAAATAAAATAAAATAAAATAATAAAATAAATAAACTCGGGAGCTGGGATGCCCGGGAGGCACTGTGGGATAAAGGAAATAAATAAAATAAAAAAAAATAAAATAAAACAAAATAAATAAATAAATAAATACACTCAGGAGCCGGGATGCCCAGGAGGCACCGTGGTATAAAGGAAATAAATAAAATAAATAAAACACATAAAAAAATAAAATAAAAAATAAAATAAAATAAAATAAAATAAAATAAAATAAAATAAAATAAAATAAAATAAAATAAAATAAAATAAAATAAAATAAAATAAAATAAAATAAAATAAAATAAAATAAAATAAAATAAAAATAAATAAACTCGGGAGCTGGGATGCCCGGGAGGTGGCGGTGCCGAGGCGCCGGAGCTCGGGCCGGCAGCGGGGACCGGGCATCCCCCGGCGGCAGCGCCAACATCTGGCTCAGCATCTGGCGCATCTTCCTCCTCCTCCTCCTCCTCCTCCTCCTCTCACCGCGGGGCTGCCTTGCCCGTGAGCAGAGCCGGGCCCCGGCCCGAAGAGCCGAACCAGCCCGAGCGGGGTTTGTCAGTCCGGGAAGGGATGGCAATCCAAGCAAAGGAAAACTCGGGTTTCTGCTGCTCTCCCGCGGCTGCATTTTGGGAAGGCTGCGGAGGATATACACGGCTCAGGACAGGAGCTGTGGGACACTTTTTAAATAAACCCTTCCTACAACATTTACAGAATATTATCAAGTGTCGGAATCTGTGGGTATTGACGATTCTGAGATTGTATAAAATCTCTTTCTTTCCGCCCCGCTGCCAAAGCAGAAGTCATAATTAATAAATAAATACCAGGTTGTTTATTCTGTTTATCTCTAACATGTTCTGCTGCCCTGCCGCAGCTCTGTCCTGCAGGGCAGCGTGTGGGGCTCTGCCCTCAGTGGGATGTTACAAACATTAAATACCACAAACTACCTGTGCTGGATTTACAATAACGTGCCAATATCTGTCACCTACGTTGGACAGTGTGTCCCCAGCCTGAACCAACAGAAAAATGCCAACACCACAGTGAAACATGGAGGGCATGAAGAAGGAGAAAAAGGACAAGGCACACCCAATTTCCTCCATCTTGTCCCCTGTGGACCCCTCATCTAGAATCCTAAAATTTTACTTTTGCACCCGTGCCACACTTAATTATTGCTTATATCAAACAGTCAGAGCTGGTAATTCATCCTGTAAGATTGAAAACTCTTTTCCATGGCCAGAGATCACAGCCAGTGTCTCTGGGGGCTCTGTCCAGGGGGGTTCCTGACCCCTGCCAGGGTCCCAGGGCAGCCAGAGGGAAGCCCTGGATTCCCACAATCAAGAACACAGAATATGTATTCTTTGCAGTTAAAAATAGCTATGACTCTTATGACAGCAGCAAAATAGTTTCTGTTTGCTTGTTAGGGGTGGGGTCATTCTGGGCAAAGGGAACCAGGATCTGCATGCAAAAGCCTTTTTAGGTCTATCCAAATGTTCTGAATGCCCTGGACACGGTGCTGGCTCCAGCAAGGACCCAGGGAGCCCCACAGCCCCAGCCTGGGCCCTGGCGATGCCCATCCCTGCAGCTCTCCCTGGCACTGGGGTGTCCCCCCCCCCCTCCACACAGCCTCCACTGCACCCCAGAGCTCCCTCCCCACTGGCCCGAGCTTATGCCAAACCATTTTGGGATGTCCTGGCTGAGAGAGGCTCTTGGGACAGCACATCCATCCCCCTTTGTGCCCTGGCTCTGCTTTTAGGGCCAGTATTGAACAATTCCCAAGCTGAGGAGGGAGCTGGGGCAAACCTCTGCCCCGAGCAGCAGAACAGTGTAAATCTGTTTGTTAAAGAGGAGCTGTTTCCATGAGGAAGGTCCCGTTGGGAAGAATGGAGGGGTTTGCTGAGCAAACCTCCAAACCTCTGCCTCACAGCCCCAGCACCTTGCAGGTTGTGTAATTACACAGCAGCTCTGTGTAATCCCCACACAAAGAGGTGGTCACTGCTAATGGGTTTACCTGCTTCATTCTCCCCGGCCCTTCCTGCCTCTCAGGGCTTTCCCTTCCCACCGCCTCGCTGCTCCAGGAAACTCTGCTTCCCACGTGAAGCAGATTGTCTGCAGCAGGACAGGCAGATGCATTTATCCTGCTGAATTCCCCAGGCGTGACCCGGCGGCGTTTCCAGGATATGAATCCTCTGTCACTCACATCCTTCCCTGCCCTGCTTCCGGAGCTCAGCCATGGCACATTTAGCAATTTATCACACGAGGCACAGAGCATCTCCAGCCCCCTGCCTCCCACAGCACGTCCCCTGGACCATCTGCTGTCACCCAACTGCCCAGAGGAGCCCTGAGGCTCGTGGTGACCACCAAATCATCTCCCACCCACTGCCAGGGCTCATCCCTGCCCAGCACAGCCCCACCTCACAGGTCCTGGGGGTGGTTACTCTTGGGACACACTCAAACACCCCCCACTCCCCCAAATTTACTGCTTTCTGCAGAAATTATCCCAACATGGGTTTCCTCTTCTTGCAGGAGAGAAGGTGGAAGGACACTCACACTCACATGTGCCAAAAGAGCCAACCCCTGCAACGTGCCTCAATTAAAAATGGTTTCTAGGCTCAGACTAGCAAATGTTGGCCCAATTTGGGGAGGATAGGCAGGACACTGGGCAGGACAATAATGTCCAGGCACAGCCATAGGAGTTACAGCTTGGTAACTCAGGCTGCAAGGTTTGTGTTCCTTGGAGAACAAGGCCCCAAGCTCCAAACCCTCCTCTCCAAGGACAGCCCCAGCTTTCCAAAGCAAATCCAAGCACAACTCAAAGCCATCAGAATCCAATTGCTGCTCACTCGAGCAGATCCCCCTTGTCACTGAGCATGGAAATTCAATATGTGGGAAGAACTTGCAAGAAAAAAAATGAAATTCTGTTTATTTTCTCAGCAGGAGTTTGGCCTAAACCCTTCAATTTTGGAAAGAGAGTCAGTAACTCTGTCACTTCTTTTTTTACCCTCCTTTAATTACTTTTCTAACCTAAATGAGAACCAAGAGGAAGGCTTGGGGCACTATCACAGCATCGCTGGCCAGATGTACCCTGGCCAAAAATGTGATTCCAAAATGAGACAGAGCGCAATGAATTATAACTAAAACACTGTTTTACCAATTTTCCTCAGGATCTGGACAGATTTTCCACAATACAAAATAATTTTTTTTTTCCCTAGCCAAACAACCTGTGTAAGAAAGAGCTTGGGAAGGGCATGAAGAGGATGTCAGTTGTCACTGACTGTGCTTTGTCCAGAGGGAAAGGCACAGGGACACTGTGCTTTAGCCCCTCCAACAGCGTGAGGAACCCTCAGCCCACGCTGCTGAGCTGGGTAACAGCTCCTCCACACGTCAGGCTGGAACTTGGTGGAGTTTACCTTGTGTTAAGCCCATCCAGACACGGAACCATTTCCTCCTCCCGGCCCCGCCACGCCGCTAAACCCCAGCGATTAATACTGTCTCCACCGAGGAGCAGAGGGGACCCCACAGCTCCCAAATGCCCTCTGCTCCCCCAGCCTGCTCTGGGTTGGCTTTCTGGAGCAGATCTTCCTCCCTCCTAACGCTTGGGACACATTAATTCGTTCTGTGCCCATGGGATGGGTCCCAGCATGTGCAGAGCAGCTCCATGGACTGACCCAGCCAAGAGTTGTTCCATTCTGTTCCTGCAAACCCTTCAAAACCACCTCTTCTCCTTCCTCACTGAAATGTAGGCTTACACCTCTTTTTTTTTAAGTAAAATCCTTTTTTGTGGTGCCTCTCAGTGCTCTCTCAGGTGCTGCCCACATTCCCAGGCTCTGCTGCCCGCTGCTGCCCATCCTATCTCCAGCTCACCTGCCTCTGGAACCCCCAGAAATCACACCCCACGGAAGAGTTAACCCAGCCTGGAGAGCTGCTGCTGCTTCTGCCCCACTTTGCTGCCTGAACACCGTCCAAAAGCAATTCCACAGCACAATAACCATGGCCAGGAGCGCCGAGGTTCCGCAGGGACAGACAGACAGACAGACAGACAGACAGCAGCAGCATCGGCCACCCCGTCCTCTCCAGGATTTCCCCCAAGGCCATTTCCATTCCCAAACTCTAATAGGTTTTCTTCCAAAAGCACTGAGCCCCCACTCTGGGCTGTCCCCCGGCAGGCTGTGCTGCCTGGCCCTGTCCCCACACAGTCCTCGTGTCCCCTCGGGGCACAGGGACCCCAAGGAGGCCAACACAAACTGCCCCCAGGACACCAGGCCTAACACTGGCCAATCTCCTAATAAGTGTTGAAAAGAAGAAGAAAAGAAGCAATAAAAGGAGCCAGAGGAAGGAATCTGCTCGGGGAACAGCTCCATCTGGGCTTGGCACCAGGGCACTGACCACATCAGCGCCGGAGGGACGATGGGTCCTGGCCAGATGGAGCTGCTGGCCCCGGCCCTGCAGGGATTTGGCCACTTCAAACACCGAGGCTGCAGGAATTCTCTGCTGGAAAAGGGGCCACACAGCCAGGATTCCTGAAAAAAGCAGATAGGTGGGTGCTTGCCTCGCTTCCCTGCCCTGGCCAGGCTGGGAAGCAGCATCACCTCAGGTCTCTGTCCCACAAACTCATCACTCCCTGCCTGTGTTCATTTATCCCACGTGTTTATTTTCTATACAGTTTCTCCTGAAATATGGCAGTTTGGGCTTTCCAGGCTTTCCTATCCACTGGGGTGAGCCCCACATGTGGGATGACAAAGAGATGGAATCTTCTGTGCTCTGGTTTCTGCCAGCTCACAGAGGCTCTGTGGGCTTTGGGGGTTTTTGTTTCTTGGCCCTTTTTTCTTTTTTTTTCCCTCCTTTTTTTTCAATTGAGCTCATGCTTTTGACACTTCCTAGCTTAAATATTTTCAAAAGTTAGAAACAAGAAAGAAAAAAAGCTCCACTGATATCAACTTGTCCAGGCTGTCCTGAAAATAAGAGAATCTCTCAGGATGCTGCAGGTGATTGCTGGGATGTGCCAATGGAACAGCCACCACAGGTCCTGTTCTGGGGGTGTAACAGTGCTCCCCGACCTTACCAGGACCTTAATTCTGGGCATTTTGGGACAGAGCTGCTCTGTGATGATGACAGCAGGATGCTCAGCCCCAGCTGGAGCAGTGCCATGACCATCCCCCAGCCCACGGATCAAGAATGAGAATTAAAAGAAAGAAAGGAAAAAAAAAAAAACCCTCTTTGAAATCAGTTCTAAGTAAACAAAAAATTGATCTCACAAGCTTCAGTAACCACAAGCATAAATTTGGGGCTGGCTGGGCTCTGTTTTGCTTGGGTTCTTCTGCATCACATATGAAGCCTATTTTAGGATGATTTGCTTGAGCGGTTCAGCTCATCCCCAGGGCCAAGGAGCACTGCAGAGTCACCCAGGAGCCACTGCTGTCCCCATGGCCACGGGGAGAGGAGAGGCAGAGCTGGGCTGGAGGGCAAACCAAATCCCCCATCCCTGGGCTCCTGCTGCCACGGGCAAGCCCTGGCACAGCTTCTCCCTCCCGGCTTCTCCTGCTGCTGGCCGCGTTCTCAGCTACACTGGGGCTGCTGCCTGTTTCTGTGCACAGCCTGGAGGGTGTCCCTGGGTGCCTGTCCTTGTCCTGGACAGGCAGCTGTGGCAGCTGTCACCTCCTGAGTGCAGGGACAGTGGCACAGCACAACCAGGCATCTCCTCACTGCCACAGCTCGGCCCCAGCAGAGCCCCAGGAGTGGCAGGAGAGCTGCAGAGCTGCACAGAGCAGTGGTGCTGCAGCTCCTGTGCTCCCAGGCAGAGGGGGGAACTGCTGACAGCCTGGCCCTGGACACTCCTCTGCTTCCCAAAGCCTTCCATCCCCTCCAACAGCAGCTCCTGCCTGGCCCGAGTTCCCTCAGCACGTCCAGGCTCAGGTCACACTGCCACGGCCCAAAGTTACTCCTGCCCTACCCGCTGGCAAAGCTGGAGCAGGGAGGCAGAGCCATTCCCTCATCCGCACAGGAGAGGGGAGGCCAGGCTTGGCTGGGAGCAGGACCCCAGAAAATGGGGTGAGAAGAGCAGGACCCCAGAAAATGGGGTAAGGAACAGGAGCCCAGAAAATGGGGTGAGGAACAGGACTCCAGAAAATGGGGTGAGAGGAGCAGGACCCTAGGCAGTGGAGTGAGGAACAGGACCCCAGGCAATGGGATGAGGGAGCAGAACCCCAGAAAATGGGGTGAGGAGCAGGAGCCCAGGCAGTGGAGGACAAGCTCGCAGCTCTGGGGTGGATGAAGCCCAGTGCAGAAACCCAAGTGCAGCCCAGAACAGTGCAGGCTGCTGTGAAATCAAAGTAGGAATTGCTAGGGCTGACACACCAGTGCTGAGGCTGGAGGCCACACACAGCTGGAGCTTTACCCACCCTGACAAAACCAGCAAGTCAAACTCACACCTATAAAAGACCAGCAGCTCATCCCCGAGTGTTTTGCATTTAAAGAACGGCTGCTGTTATCTTCCAAAACTCTCTGCTGAAAATCTCTGTCTAAGTGGCATGACTGCAGGTTGGCTGTGTTTATTCATTCACTACGAGTGAGCTGCTCAGTTTTCCAGAATCCCAGCACAGAAACGCTCCCCACTGAGATGAACAGGACATGCTTTTAGTGGTTTAGCAACTGTGCATCCTGTGTGTCCTTCGTGACAGCCACGAGCCCCACCACGGCTCCCTCACGCTGCTCTAAGCACATCTGCACTTTTGTAGTAATTCAATATAAATATATATTTATATCGGGTCCAGCAGTTGGACTCAATGATCCCTGTGGGTCCCTTCCAACACAGGATATTCCGTGATTCTGTGATATATTTGTCATACATTCAGGAAGGCTGGCTTTTCAAAGTCCTGCAGGGCTTGGAACGAGCAGCGATTATAATCGGGGAAAAGAGCAGAGTGAGACATCTCCCATCTTTTTATGGAATAAAAGTCCCCATTTCCATCATTATAGGGATAGATCTGGTATTAAACTCAAGCTACATTAATACAGGAAAAAAAAAAAAAAGCAGGATTCTACAGAGAAAATTCCATACTACTATTGTCAGATTTTCACATTTCAAGACAGGTAGGAAAAGTATTTCTCACCTATGGCAGGAAACCATCTGGATATTCTGTGAAAAGAGCCTGACCTGCTGTAGCACCCAGAGGAGATCACATGGAGACACCAGGGCCAGGGCAGCGCCTCACCTCACTCACCAAACACAGCTCAGGTGCATCACCTTGCACAGGACTGGGACCTCTTCCCCCACAACAGCAACTCCAACCCCTGTGTGGGTTTTGTGCATGCCTGGATGGGAAGAATAATTCCAATTATCCATTAGCTGTGATTATTTGGCATTAGTGAGGTTCTGCATTTTGCTGCTGGTGCTTAAAACCTGCCATGGTTGGCTGAGGAAGCCTGAGGATGGCCCAGGAGGTTTCTTAAGTGTGGTTTCTATCAAGATAATTAATTTTTTAATGTTTTCTACGCTTTTGCCAATTTTATTCAAATCTAATAGATCTTAATCTCTCTACCAGCAGCATCCATGGACAGATGTGAGGGGGTGCAAGGGACAGAGCCCCCATCCCCAGGGCTTGTCCTCCCTGGCCCTGCAATGTCCTACTCCAGAGCACAGGAGCTTTAGCCACCTGCTGCCAGTGGGAAATGACAATGACAGGGAGAAAAGGCAGATTTTATTGTGTCTGGAGAACTGCAGCTCCGTGAAGCTGAAGTATTTAAATTGACAAGGATCTTTTGTCCAGGAAACTGAGCACTAATAATAACATTTCCTCCCGCAAAGAAGGCTTCTTCCCAGCTGCTTTCCACGGTCTCTGCCTCCTCCTGTTCTCTGGCACGGTCCCAGGCCTTGTCACCCCCCTTTCCCCTCTCAGGCTACACAACACCCCACGGTTTTCCAGGCTGCCTTCACGCCACTCCCCAGCTCTCCCTCCTCCACCAAACATCCGGATTTTCTATTTGCTTCCCTGCTCTGTTTTCTCCTCCAGGCTGCCTTGGCAAGCACACACCAGAAAGAGGAAGCCTCTCCTCTGCTTCTGGTGCCCAGAGCCATAGCACACCCCAGTTCCCCCATCCTTACTGGGACAAACTGGTCCTGCTCCTACTGACATCCCACTCAGAGAGCACAGGACCAGCACAGAGCCACCACCTGCATCTCTTCCCAAGTGCCCTCAACTTCCCAAAGCTGTGGGGGAATTTTACGAGGGATGAAAGAGGACACAGCCCAACATTCCATCTGCTCATCAACTTTCCAAAGCCTGGCCAGAGCATGGAGGTGCTCCAGCTCTCCAACCAGCTACAAATTATTGAATTATGCATTCATTTCCTATGGGCACACTTCCCAAGTCAGCCCTAAAGAAAATCCACCCCAGGACACCAGTGCTGTGTGTGGGTGTCAGGATCCACTGCTGTGGCAGCAGCCGGGTACCTCACCGAGGGAAGACAGGGAATTTCCTGGAGCAAAGACCAAGCCCTGGTTTGTTCCTGCCAGCACAGAACAATGTGCTGGAGGAGCCAGCAGCCATCCTCTGGAGAGCAGAGCTGTGCTTCCCATCCTGCCCTCTGGAATTGCATCCCTGTCCCCGTGGCTGTGGGTTAAACACCAGAGCTCCCAGGGGGCTGGGGGTCCCTGGGACCATCCCGTGGGACAGGAGCCACCCTGCAGCCTCCTGCTGGGACCAAACAACATCAGGAAGAGATGGAGCGGTCAGAAACGAGATCTTTTGGAAACTGAGTCTGACCTGGAGGAAATGTAGGGCTGAGGGAGCTGTGTCTGGGGTGGACAGGAGGGGTCAGAGCAGGGGGTGCTCAGAGATCTCAGCTCAAATCCTTCAATATCCTGCTGCTGCCAGGGGACCAGAGGCTCAGCAGCACCACGGCTTCACAAGGCGACAAATCTGAAAAGCAAAGTGCTGGGTAACAAGAGGAATAGAAGAATATGAGCGAAAATAAAGGGGCTTAATGAAAACATGTCTTGTTTCCATCTTAAAAAGGGAGAAGAGGCAGAACAGTTCTGATCCATAGCTCAACATATTTATTGGAATTAATTCAAGAGCAGAAAATTCACAGATAGAAAAAAATATAGTTCAATCATGACTGAAGTGTCCTGACAGTGTTGGTGCAAAATCTTTGCTGGTTCTAGTAAAATAAATTGGATTTAATGGTGGTTTGATCTCTTGAGTTCAACAGGACCACAGCCCTGCCCTGCACCCTCAAGCCAGCCTCAGAGCAGAGGATGGGTGTGGAGTCAGGAAAGCTGCAAGATACTAATAAAAATATTGAAACTAGGGTCCAGGTTTCCATACACAAAACCCTAAAGAAACTGGATCCCAAGTGCCAGTTTTTAATTAAATACCAGCTTGGAATATTATAAAAATCCAGGAGGTAACATGTAATTATACATCTACAAAGCTGATGACTCAAATGATTCTATTGATTTGAAATACAGTGTGTCCAAATGCATTTTACATATGTATAAACTTGTTAGCTTAATAAATATGTGGAGACAATACTGAAATTTGCGTCTGATTTTAGAAACAAGTTGCTAAATCCCTGACCCATTTGTCTGCATGAGAAAAGTGAAACAAAGGTTTCACTCCTTTTATTTTATTTTATTCTTACAGAAGTAATGATTTAGAAAATGTACATTATCATCAACACTGTAATCACCATCCCAAGTCTGTAATTCCACGAGGGAAGCCTGCACTGCACATAAACTAAGCCTACTGGGGGCTGTTGAAGCTTAAGTTCCTTAAGAATTATTTTTAAGTTCCTCTCCATCAGGGATGTTATAAGTAATGAGAGCAGCTGCAATTGTGGCTTTTTTGAAAGTGTTCTCCCAGCTTGTTCTAGAAAAGCTGCTTGAAAGGTCGTGCTGCTGAGCCTGTGGTGCCTGGGCTGGCTGGTAGAACAGAACTGCATTTTAGCTGGCATCTGGCTGAGCTTATATTTTCATTTGTAAAAATTGAAAAATTCTTGGAAGAACTCCACAGCCTACAAAAAAAAAAAAAGTTCTTCTTGAAAACTAGTTACAAGCTAATGATAATTCCACTTTGGGCAGGAAGGAAGGGTTTAGGCTGGACGTCCCTGGGTGAGTGGGGAGGATGTTAAACCACAGCCCAGCTCAGGTCCCACTCCCAGCCCAGGCTCTGCTCAACAGGATAAAACCTCCCATTTCCAGGAGTTTCATTAAACATCTTCCACAGAACCAAATTACTTTTATAAACACTAAGTAATTCTGGATATGGGAAAACTTTCTGAATGGAGTTCAAATCCAGCTTTTCCTTTGATATATCCCTAGAAGGAACCTCAAACATTAACTCTTGAGGAATGTAGAGAAAATCACATACAAGCTGAGACCTCCTGGATGTACAATGTGCTTGGTAAGTACAATGGGACCCCTTATGCCAGAGATACAGGGGAACAATCACAGACATCACAGTAAAACTCAAATTCTGATTTATCCCCACATTTAGCTACAGCCAGGGTACAATTCTGTTTAGAGTGTCTATTTGTTGAAAATATATCAGTTTAACAATCTTAATGAGCCTTGGAGTGTGTTGGGAAACGAGCAGGTCATTATTCAGAAGGACTTAATGAACTTCCTCACAAGAAAAGGCTGGAGCACTGGAAATAACCAAAGGGGAGCTGTACAAGGGCAGATGAACGACCTCTCCTCTGCACAGAGGGAAAAACCTGCCGTGCTATTCACTTCTTTCCAATAAATGTCCAGGTTTAGGGTGGTTAGCATGGATTAGCAAAGGTTTAGAGCCCTAGAATCCAGCTTTACTCCATCTATTTCTTCACTGACATAAATCATGGAATCACATAGAACTGGGGAATTGTTACAGTTGGAAAAGACCTCTGAGATCAGATTCAACCATCAGTCCATCAGCACCATCATGTTCACCACCAAACCATGTCTTTAAGAGCCAGATCTATACTTTTCTTTAACACTTCCAGAGGTGATGACTCCACACTGCCCTGGGCAGACTCTTCCACTGCTTAACAAACCTTTCCATGAAAAACTTTTCCTAATATTCAACCTAAACCTTCCCTGGTACAACTTGAGGCCGTTTCATCTTGTCCTGAGAGACTCAAGGGCAGGCACAGGACTTTTGCAGCTCCATAGTTTTGTACCAGGATTTATGCACCATACAGAAATAAAGAGCTGAGGAGAGCCAGGCAAAGCTGGAGAGCAGAGCAGGGCAGCACCTCACCAGCTCCTGCCTGGTCCTGGGACATGTCCAGCTCTGCTGGCCCTCAAACCAGGCTACCTGAGGGATCACCACCTCGGAGAGGAGTGAAAATGAGAGAGATGTGTCCTGCTAATGCCTTTGCTGACAGCCCACATGAGCTGGGATGTGCTCATCAAAAACCCCGAGTGTCCCTCGTCCCCTGCAGAGCTCCGGAGCTGCACCGCGTCCGGCGCTCATAAATGTTTCATTGCACTTCTGGAAAACAGGCGCTGCTTTTGAGCAGTCTATGAAACAATA